>NC_090357.1:12125644-13375644 GCF_035084215.1 Heptranchias perlo | reverse complement strand
TTCCTTGTTTACCTGCTGTTTCCCCAGTCTGCTGCTGCAATTTACAGCCAGAAAGGGCTTTTTAAAGGCTGCACTCTAATTTCCAGCAGATTACTCCCATTTTATACATGTTTTAAACCAATCATTACTCCAATGGTTATGCAAATAAGCTGACCCAGCAAATTCTCATGTAAATACGTCTTCAGACTGTCAGCGGGCACAACGATTTTTCCATTGGCGTAAAAGTGGTGCAACTCACCACGTGATAATTCTAAGCACCAGTGTTTATAGACTGTTTGAACATGGAGGGTATAGCAGTAAAACCCAATCCTGTCCTCACCCAATGCCCACACATGTGTATGTTCCAGCAAGGGGTGGCTGAATAGTGATCAACAGCAAGAACCTTGCTAGATCTTTACTCCAACTAGTCTAGGGATGCTGAGATCAACTGTAGCACTCTGATGTTCCCCAAGTTGAGATCAGCTAACTTAGCACAGACTGGGAATTGAAGGTGAGCCCTCTGATTAACATGGTTTAGTACGGAATCTTACAACACCAGGTTATAGTCCAACAGTTTTATTTGAAAATCACAAGCTTTCGGAGGCTTTCTCCTTCGTCACACTCACCTGACGAAGGTGAAAGCCTCCGAAAGCTTGTGATTTTCAAATAAAACTGTTGGACTATAACCTGGTGTTGTAAGATTCCTTACATTTGTCCACCCCAGTCCATCACCGGCATCTCCACATCATGGTTTAGTACGACATCACATGGTGCCTTTACCTAACACGCCATTGGGGAAGCTTAATTTTATGAATTTCAGGAGAAGTTCCATCATCCTGTGTTCCCATCAAGGAAGCTGGGCTGGAAGGGAGCATGGTTGGAAATAAGGCTACAACATTATAGCCCAGATTCTCTGAACTGCACTCCCATTGAGTCTGACTTCCTGCTGGCAGCTCAGGATCGTGGAATCACCTCTTCTATCACAAAGTAATGGGGCCAATTTTCCTCTGCCTAACAATCCATCTGCACCAGTTTATGGTGTGTTCCAGAGAGGACATAAAAGCAGGGCCTGTAACACAGCATCTCCACCCTATTTCCACTTGACACATATTTCCTGAGGCCCACCTGGTGTGAACAGGAAGCTTCCACCATTTAAGTAATGTACAAGTAACATTAGAGTAACATCATAAGGCCTCCTATGTCATTTTCTAGGGCCGCACTGCACTGCTGTTTTTGACAGCAGCCAGCAGGCCAAGCTAATGCTTTTAAGGCCTGTAGTGGTGCACCACTAACCACTAAAGCTCGGAGAATTTACAGTCCGGCCCAACGTATTCAGGAACCCAGAAATACAGCTGGATTCAGATATGGCCACATTGGGTCTTGTGAGATGCACACCACCCAACTCATGCTAGGCTGAGGGCAGGGGAAGAAAATCAGGACCATTGTCTCTGACTGATTTTTATGAAATATTAGAACCCTTGCTACTTTTTTAAAAATTTGTGTACATTTTTATTTCATTAAATTTATGTTATGACTCTTCAAAAATCATTCCTAAATTCAGTAAGACCATTAACAACAACAACTTACATTTATATAGCGCCTGTAACATGGGAAAACATCCCAAAGTGCTTCACAGGAGTGTAAATTAAATAGCTTCTATGAAACTGATTGATAATGACAAGTGATGCTAAAGAACAGATGTCCAAATCTGAGGGAGACATTACTATGATGACAATGGATGCAAAAACAAACTTAGTCATACAGCATTGAGAATGCACAGCAATAATAGATCCAGACTTAATTCTGAATAATATTTCCCAATAACATCAAAGATACCAGATAATACTTTTGTAGCCTGCATAGAAACAGCAGTAAACAAACTTCCTTCTGCCAGATGAATCCATTCTGGATGAAGCCTGAATTAGCCAAAAATCTGATTTTAGCACTGTGCTTTATCAAACATTCCTGGACATGTGCCAGGGAACGGCAGATGGAACCATCTTATATTTATGTGGAACATATTTGGTCCTAGCAACAAATGAACACTCCAAAACAGTATTTTGTGCAAAAACCAAAAATGGTATTTGGCTCAAAGTTTTTAATTGTTTTTTTATTGCATGGGCATTAATAAACTTTTAATTAGTTGATAGTGTGCTAATCCACTGATGCAAATTATTGCCGGGCATGATCTATGAGGAGCACTCCAGAATGGGTTTACTTATATGCAGTTAAAATAGAAAAATTTGAATTTGGAATGTTCTGATATGTAAAGGGATGGATGGCAGTATAGGGTAGTCCTATTTCATCTTCTGATATTGGTTCCACAGTTCTGAAAATAGTGTTGTCAATATGGAATGCACCACACCTGAAAATCTTGAAATGGTGCATCAAATAAAAGCAAAATTAATTTCTCTCTTCTATAAAACTCAACATCTTCTTCATTTGTTCAAGTATGAGGGGGCCCCACATTGCACATCAGATGATAATTAAGATATTACAGTACGATATCCTTCAAAATTCTCTTTGGAAATCTTGAATGAACCCCAAACCCAATATTTGATGATGTGGAGATGCCGGTGATGGACTGGGGTTGACAATTGTAAACAATTTTACACCAAGTTATAGTCCAGCAATTTTATTTTAAATTCACAAGCTTTCGGAGGCTTCCTCCTTCGTCATTTTCACATCCTCCAATATTTGATGGCTTAGGATATATATTTGATAAAGAAATATTGAAATTCTGTGACAGGATTATTCAACACTGCAGGTATTTTTCAGTTTATTCAGGGAATACTTTAAGTGAACAGCTGCTCAATTTATGTATAGTACAAACATTTCTAGAGTTAAACATTAATCTTTAACAGTGAAACCATTTACTTTGCTTAACCACATACCTGTTAAATATTTGCCTCTGCTAAGTATATTGTATATTAAAAGCTAAATGTCCCTCTAGTCATTGCTTTAGAAGTCTGTTTGCCCTAAGTACATAGTAATGTCATTTTCTATTAAGTGTGTAGCCCATACTTCCCAAATTATTAACAAATGCTAACTTGTTAATAATTTGTCTTGCTATTAGAATCCAGGTTAAATGACTCTTCAAGAAGTTGGGTTTTTCAAACAAAAAAAATTACTTCTCCAAATGAATTATTTTTTGTTCTATGCATTTGCCAATATGTCACCATATAACTGCAAATCTGTTTTACAAAGTGAAAAATCACTTCTACACTTAAATGAGCTGCACTGTACAAGGTAACATCTGAAAGTGATTTGGGCTGCACAGATTAGGAGCAGTCATTGTATATTACAATCTTTTCAGTGGATCAATGCATTGTATTACTATTATTTAACAGCAGTTAAAGTTTCCAAGAGTGGACATTTTACCTGGAGTCACTTGGGCATACACTGCTTTCACCTTTTTGACTCAGGGCTAAACTCATGAAAATTCAAATGAACATTGTTATTCAATATATAAGTGGACATCCGTACCCTTAGCGAAGTGGAGAAGGCGACTTCCAGAACTGTTCTGAAAATCATCCAGTTGCTTTCAAAAGTAAAAAGCGGGGAACATTTGTTATTGAAGTTGCAGAGTTACTGAATTTGGAAGGTGTCTGCTGCATGGGTTGAGCGGCCAGCCATAGCTTACACTGGAATGCCCTTGTACGATGGGGCTATAAATTAGACTGAAAACTAACCGAGTCGATATGGCAACCAGACTTCTTGACAGGTTCAAACCTTGATCTGCAGACAGGAAGGAAATGGCTCTGTGTCATTTGTAAGCAATGCTCTGAATGTGTCACAAAGAAAGCTAGAGAAAAAGCACAGAAATATGTTAGGAAGCATATACTTTCTTGCTGATTTTTGATAATGTTAAAATAATCTGTAGGTGGATTGACAGATGTTCCTAACGTATGAGCACTTGAGTGATAAATATTTCATGGTATGCAAAATCCCAGCTATATTGATGGCTAAAGAATACTTGGAATTGAAAGCAGTGTTATCCACATTGTTTTGAAGCTGGCAGCCCAGTCCTGTATTTTTCATGTACATCTCATTGTCAGCCCTAACTGTGTATAGGGACAAGATATATAATAACCACTGCAAACAAGTGGAACAAGATTGTATGTGCTTAGCATCTTGAATAGATATGTGCACCAGTGTCAGTTTGACATAGTGTGTGCTGCATCTATTTCCATTTAAGGAAATAGTAACACCACTAACAGTGCACTTTTTTAATCCTGAACATGTTTTTTATTTTTGACATATTTTGTTACTCGGAAAATTTCTCCCAGTTCATAAGTGGCCTCATGTAGCAACGTGTACCAGCTAACCTGCCAATGCATTTATAAGAAAAAAGAGAAGTAATGAAATAGAACTGCTTGTTTTTGACATAGAAAGTTGTTAATTTATTTTTGTTGGACATAAAAATGAAAGGCTGAGCTGGAATGAGCCAATTGGCTTTCCTCATCTGTAACTGTCTTGTGATCTTGAGAGATATATATTGCGGTTTTATATTTAATTCAAGACAACCTGTTAAACAGCAGAAAGCTGTACAAAATCAACACACATGTACAAACATAAATACTTAACAAGCCCAAGTCATGTCAATAGAGGATACCACTCTCTGTTCACACCTGTATTAAATTTAGTCCCATGACTGTATGCCCATTGACATTACCTTCCAGCTGGATGCCATAGAGGATCAAAGGTTATCCACTGGCCGTCTTGTTAATATCATAAAAACAAGGGTTAGCACAGTGTCTATGTTTTGTCACTCTATGTTTTGTCACTCAATGTTACTGGCACGCTTAGTTAAGACTACAGGGCAGATTTAACATTTAACACTCATGTTAATTTTGTGTGTCAGGAGTGCATTTTGGGAATTTGGACCCAAAGGGAAAACCATACAAGGCATGCTGAGCTTCACATTCAAATTTCTGATATGCGCTCTATTTGGACAAAGTTTTAAAACAGGAAAGCTAATTTGTAAAGTCTCCCCTACATGGACACATCAAGGGACTCACATCAAACAGCAAATTCTTTCTCCATTTTGACTCTTGAACTCAGTATTTGATTCCTGAGCACTACCAAATGCTTCCTCTTCTTTCCGCATCTAAAGGTATTGGCTCCTGGCTGTGTTGAAACTCCACGGGCACTGTGCCCTCCTCCAATTTCTCACCCAAGTGGTCATTATTCAAGTGGGTGTCTTGACAATGTGTGTCCGCAAATTATTCGACCATGGTGACATCAAGGCTAGGCCTCTTTGCCCACACATGCAAACTTCCAGCAGAGGTCGCTGGATTGTTATCAGAACAGTAAACTCTTAGTGATTTTTCACTCCTCAACCAGATGGCACCTAGGCCCATTGTAATGTCCCGACTACCATCCCACTGAAATCATCTAATTCAGCACTGATGATCAAACCTAGGGCCTTTCAGGTATGTATGGTTCAGCTGTTCACTGAATAAGCCATCAGAGAAATGCAAGTTTAATTCTAATAGGATTCCTACTTTGATGTTATTACATGTAACTTACTTTTATTCTTCAGAAAGTCCAAATCTGAAAACAACAAATACAAATTTTCTAAGGATGTGATATTTTTGTTGTTCCCAGTTAAAGATCCATAATCGAGGAGCTCAGGCCTTGATGCCACATGGCTAGCCCTCAAGAGTTTATAATAATGATATTTGACTATACTTCAAAGAATTCAATCAAGACTGTAAAACAAGATTATGGTGAAGTGGATGTGGGATTCCCAATTTTCCCATATCCACGTGACTACGGTCTTGTTTTGGCATTTCCATAACTTCCAGATTCTGACTGTATTTTTAGAAAATATTCCTGTGCTTTTCAAAAAGGCCCAGAACAATGATGAAGCAGTAGAGTGGCACCTGACACCCTGCACTGCATCCTCCCTCTGCCCGCCCCCCCACCCAAACCACCCACCCTCTCAGAACATGCTCACCTGCCAGGTGGAGTGGAGCATTTTGGAAATCTCTCTACATATCAGTCAAGAGGGAGTTAGATTTGGTTTGTGCCTGGTGAAATGTGTATGTATAAAGTGCCCCTGTCATACAGGTTCTTCAGCTTTCAAATACATTTTTATAAGATGAGGGAAGCTAAATATTCTGCTTATTAAAACATTCAGTAGCTTTCTGTCACTGGGGAATAAGTGGAGTGGTAATGGCCAGAGACATCCACCTCATAGAGCAGGATTATAGAGAAGAGAATTATAAAAGAATGGAGTGACGGGAAGGGTGATTGGCAGCGAAACACTGAGCTGAAGCGGAAAATTATCAGATACATGTAGCAGTCTGTAGTGAAATGGTATCTGACTGTGGTACTGAGTCGGAGAAAGGGAGATCAAAAGGAAAAGTATATTTTGTAATGCGGACTCAATATTTTGGTCATTTTATTACGCAAATTACCACAGCCATTTTTGTGAAGGCGAGATCAAAAATAAAGTTTGCAAACAGTGCTAAGATTTCATTGTTTTGCCAATTGTGGAGCTCCTTGCCCATGCACTGGACTTCCTCCATTTAAAGCAAGAATCTCCATCAAGGAACCCCGAGTTACATTAAAGTGGTCAAAACTAATGAACAAGTTAGCACGCAGCTGTAACATCACATTTTATCACAATGAGGCAAATTTAAAAAGATACCTATATTATCCTTGTTGTACAGTAACAATATCTCTCAGAATGTGAAAACACATTTTTAGAATGAGTGCTTCTGCTAATTAAAGAAATGGCCACAAACTTTTCTGCATTGAGTTCTGTCAAATCCTTGGATAAGATAAAAAATTTCATGATCAATTTTTAAAAATGGAGTGTGACTACAGAGAATAAAATGCTAGTGCATTCTCTCTGCAGAAGATCCATAAGATACTATTTAATAAAATAGTTTTCTTGTCCGAAGAAAGCTATTAGTAAATTATATTATTGTATGACTGTCATTCTCAGGGAATGGATACTTCAATGCATTTTACCACATTAAATCAGGCTGGACCTGACTGAAGCATATTTTTGAACAAACAGGTTAAAAAACACGTTAAGATCCTGGAATAGAAAATAATTTTCAAATGATTTATTGCTTCAAAACAGGAAAATAACTTTCCGAAGCGTTTACAAAAATGACAATACAATTAAATTTGACTGCTACTTTCCTTATACAGCTATTGCTTTTTACTTGAAAGCTGGATGGAATTGCATGGACCACATTTCCTGGACCAATCATAATGATTACCACTTTGATTTTCCATATAGTCAGCCAGCATCACATGAGAATGGCTGTAATGTTTTCCCAGGGTTGCTTAACAGTATAAGCTCTGGATCAAAAGGTGCATTGAGTCAAAAAGCTTGCATTTATCAGGACCTCAGGATGGCCCAAAGTGATTTACAACCAATAGATTACAATAACAATTTGTCTCAATGTCTCAATGCGCTTACTTTTGAAATGCGTTCACTTGTGTAGATAAACATGCAGATCCCACACTGCAAATTAATGAATGACCAGATCATCAGTTTTTGGTGGTATTGGTTAAGGGAGGAATGTTGGTCAGGACATTAGTACCATGGGATCTTTTATACCCACCTGAGTATGCAGACCCTTTCTGCTCCTTAGCTTCTACTTAGACATTTTAATCAAAAAATCCGCTGCAGCCTCCTCTTACCTTATTTATTGTTCTCAGCCTCTATTTCACTAAAGTCCTGCTATTTTACTGTCAATCTCTTTCTTCTTTTCCTGATGAGAACATTCTCTTTCCTTCTTCCACTTCCTTTCCCCTCTGTTTCTGACCAGTGTTCCTAGTTACCCTACAGTGTCACTGATGCTTGTATCAACCCTATGCAAACTTCCATATTGCACCACAATTTCGATTGCACCAACAAAAGCCTACACTCTAGCCCATTGATGTTGCCTGTGTTTGTCTCACAGAGTCATTGCCAGTACCGGATCCTGACCGACCTCCTTGAAGTGCTTTCCTGACCTGATCAAGTTTCTGCACTGTCCTAGCACCCTTTTTTGTTCAATAACTGGGAGAAACCTTTAAGTCACCCTCGTACCTGATACGATATACATAATCTGGAGCTGCTTGATGCTAATGCTGGTTTGAAAAAATGGAACGGTGGCCTTAGTTTTCATGCCTGGCAGGTGTGTGTTAGAAACTGATCCACTGCTCCAGAAATGAAGTCATGGCTATTTTAACTCCCAGGCCTCATTGATATCCCATCGGCTCACTTCCCGTCGGAATGGGCGGGAAGCAACAGAGAATCGCATAGCTCGGAGGCTGCCTGCCAACACCAGGTGGTTGGCTGGATAGGTTTAGGGGAGGGGGGAGAAACAGGGGGTGGGGGGTGGGGAGTTCACAGGGGTTTCGCATCCGGGAAGAAAAGTAAAAATGTAAAAGTTTTTCTGCTGGGCAAGTAGGGTTAAAATCACCCACCTTAATTTTACTCAAAAACTGGTGTAAGTAACAAAACAGAATTTCTATAAAATCATTGACAGAAGGAATTTGACCCCTTGTCCTATTCACCAGCATAAACATTGCTCACCTTGATAAGCACAAAATTCTCCCCTCCCAGACCGAACAAAACAATATTGATATAAATCTCTTTGTAAGGGACTCTGTCAACCTAGAAGCAGCTGTGTAATTGGAAAAAGTAGAACATATGTGTTGGTTTCAATATTTATTTTTCTATCAAAGGTCCAAAGGAAAAAACTGAAGAAATTAAAAGACATCCAATGAATTAGCAATAGTTTCCAATTTGGCAAAATGTGTTCTAGAGATAGGGGAAAAAACTTATCCAGAGGCTTGCACCTTGAGGCTACAAGCTGATCCAAACAGCTTGTATGTTTTGAACTCATTTCTAGTTCCTACATCCCCGGAGGAATTGGTTGTGGACCACTATGAGAGCTAAGGGCCACAGACCTTCACTGTGGAATAGAAAGCTGTACATGTACACTGTTGTATTTGCACTTATTCCACAAGGTATTTGAGCTTTTGCTTTTTAAAACATAATTTATTTTTCTTGCTGCAAGTGTGATGAAACTTCAGTAAATCTGATCAGTTTGTTCGATGGTCCCAACCCATTGTGCAATACTGAGATTGTTGGAGGGAACAATTAACCTAATTAAGAACCTGAAGCTGCAATTATTGATTCTTCAATGAAAATCAAAATTGGTCTAATTTGGGTTATTTTGATTTGGATTTGGTTTTATCCATTTAATCAATCCCTCTTCATAAATTCAGTACCACTTCTTTCATGTTATCCTAAATTGCCCTCATATCTGTAGATGGAGACGCAATACGATAAAGTTAGCTTCCTTTTGTTAGTCTATCCAAGTAGTTATAATGGGGTCAACAAGATTCTCAATGTACTAATGTGCATCCATTTAACACAGTGAATTAGGCGGAGAATATGCATGATTCCCAACATCTGGTAGTGGAAAATGCATTCATTGTTTCTACTGGTGTTGTTGGGCTAAACATCTGGAGCACAGGCAGGGATGGAAGTGGAATTATCTGAATTTCATTTCTGATGGTGCAAGGGTGAAAATACAGCACAGTGGAGGAGGGTGAATCATCCATGTTTCCTGAGAGTCTTTAGAGGGCAGTGGATTAATTAATGAGACAATGGGTAATTCCAAAATGTCATTCTGCTTTTACAAACTGCTTTAGCTAATCACAATCTTGAGATTGATCTTCATGTATTCTATTATTTCTTTATTCACAATAAATTGAAAAATTGTACCCATTGTATATTTCAAAAATTGGGGTGAAAGAACTTATATAAAGAAATATTGATAAAGAAAATTAGGTTGGAACACTCTCCCTTCATTCCTGGGGACTAGAATTACAATCCAGCCAGTACTGCTGGGATGTAAGGTCTCCTCTGCTGGTTGTAAGGGTTCTGTGTGAAATAATTTAGGCAACGTTGATCCAGTTCTCAGTGCTTCTCAAGGCACAATAGATAGGCAGCGTTCTATCCATCATATAACTCAGTCTCCTTACCTAATAGTTTTACTTGATTCAGGATAGATAATTAGATAGAAGAAATAAATCCCATAATTTGAGAATATTTTCAGCCTTGATACACTCTAAAAACATTTCAGTAACTTTTAAAAAAAGCATTTAAAAAATAATTGAAACCCATGAAGGACAGGCAAGTGACGTGCTCTAGGGCCTGTGCAAATGCAACTCTGAAAATGGCAACTAGAAAATGCAGAAGAGTAGGTGAAAGATGAATCTCCCTGTGATATTCACCACTCTCCATGTTGGTAATCGCCCGCCCTCTGCTTCGCACTTGTGCACATTGATGAAGCTCAGATTGGGACATCATGGACACAAATCCAGGACACACCATTTCATAGCATCACTCAGTGGGGCATATTCAGCAATTCTACCCTCCCAAAGGGGGTTCCATGCTAGAAGGAAGTGCGGGTATGAGAGAGGGCTACAACACTGGAATGACGATTCAAAGTACTCCCATCAAGTATTGCTCCCCGCTGGAAGCATGGGATTTGTGAATTTACTCTGGTACTCCAAGTTGTTATGCCAAATATTGGGAAATCAATGTAACCAGTAGTGTTTTGTTCAATTGTGTGTACCCCTGCTTCTAAACAAAGCCAACCAGAGACAAAACTATTTTGTTTCTTTTTAATATTTATGATATTCATATTCATTGAAAAGCAAAGTTGTTTATTTGAATTCCTTACGATAAATGAAACCAGGATAAGCAATCTGATTGTTATGCACTGAATTTCCAACATCACAGATAGGACTGTCGGCATCTATAAACAGATCATTTAGGTCGACATTTCAGGTGTAGGTCATTTACATGCTGCATATTTCCAGCTTTTTCTGTTTTTCATTAAAGCTTTAAGCAATTTTTTTTTCTTATGTCTCTTTATGGGCATAGGTCTAAACTCAAATCAACTTCTATAAGTCGAGACGTTTCTTTGCTGCCCTATGAAGAATTTAATTTATAAAAACTAGAAAATTCCTAAGAGGAGACTCCTGGATGTGTTAAGAGTTTGTACTATTAGCAGTAGCCAACTATAATTTACATCAGAGGCACAGCACATGACATTACAGTAAATGGTATTTACATGGTTAGCCACAAGATTATAAATTATTGTGGATAATATTAATTCCACAATGTTTAAACTGTTCTGATTGTTTAATGCAGGTGATTAAATAATTTGTTCCACAGATCATCTATCATTTATATAATGTCAGAATAATACAAGTCTATGTCTTTGGTTTTGTTTTATGCTTCTGAAGGAACTTTCTCTCCCCATCAAATGTTAGGGCAGGAAAAGCAACTTGATATACAAGACAATAAATATCTCTCTACTTTCCTTTCAAAAACAATATCTACCAGAAACCTCTCTCTTTATTCTGTGTGTTTAGGGCAGTTATAGTGTTGTAATACTATTAATCTACTTATTAAATCAGTTGTGCTCAACAACACAAGGAGATGTCAGTGCTGGAAAATTGGGTTGTTTTGGCATCAAAAGGGTATTTTCTTTGTGGTCTGGGCAGGGAGCCTCGCCTGCTGGAAGAATATAACAGAAATTTGGCTGCTGCTGCACATGGTTTTCTGGCCATTCATTGCTAATATGTACCCCGGCGGCATCTGGAATGCACAGTTGGAAGTTTATCACTTCGGTGCCACCTCTGAGGTTAGGTGTACTATAGGCTAGAAGTACAGCAAAGTCCCTTCCATGCTGGAAGACTTGCATTTATATAGGGCCTTTCACGACCTCAGGTCGTCCCAAAGCACTTAACAGCCAATGAAGTACTTTTGAAGTGTAGTCACTGTTGTAATGTCGGATATGTGCTGATATAGTTTCATCAAGTTACATCGAAACTATAGCAAAGAAACAGGCCATTCGGCCCAACTGGTTTATGCCAGCATTTATGCTCCACATGAGCCTCTTCCCTCTCTACTTCATCTAACCCTGTCAGGATACCCTTCTATTCCGTTCTCCCTTGTGTGCTTATCTAGCTTCCCCTTAAATGCATCTATGCTATTTACCTCAACTACTCCTTGTGGTAGCACCTTCCACATTCTTACCACCCTTTGAGTAAAGAAGCTTCTCCTGAATTCCCTATTGGATTTATTAGCGACTATTTTATATATATGATCTCTAGTTTTGGACTCCCCCACAAGTGGAAATATTTTTTCCACGTCTACCCTATCCAACCCTATCATTATCTTAAAGACCTCTATCAGGACACCCCTCGGCCTTCTCGTTTCTAGATATAAGAGCTCCAGCATGTTCGGCCTTTCCTGCTAAGGATACCCTCTCAGTTCTGGTATCATCCTTGTGAATCTTTTTTGCATTGTCTTCAATGCCTCTATATCCTTTCTATAATATGGAGACAAGGACTGTGCACAATACTCCAAGTGTGGTCTAACCAAGGTTCTATCCAAGTTTAATATAATGGGGGTTAAATTCGATAACCCCCGAATCCGGGAGCAGGGGTTGCGGTGCGCGATTAACCCCACATGACCCTGGTCATTTACCTGATATCTGCGAGCAACCAGGCCAAGCTGCGCTGTTGTGTGGCTGCTTACCAGCAGGAGGGCCCCAATATAGCACGAGCAGCTAGCACCACATAAAGGCAGTCTGCACCTCTTAAAGGCAGCCTTTTTTTTAATTCATTCATGGGATGTTGGCCGGCATTTATTGCCCAACCATAATTGCCCTTGAGAAGGTGGTGGTGAGCTGCCTTCTTGAACCGCTGCAGTCCATGTGGTGAAGGTTCTTCCACGGTGCTGTTAGGTAGGGAGTTCCAGGATTTTGACCCAGCGACGATGAAAGAACGGCGATATATTTCCAAATCAGGACGGTGTGTGAATTGGAGGGGAACGTGCAGGTGGTGGTGTTCCCATGCGCCTGCTGCCCTTGTCCTTCTGCACCTCTTAAAGGCAGCGTGCACCTCTTATTTACAAAATATAAGATACGGGTCTGCACAGAGTCTAAACGGAGATCAGACATCACACACATAAAACACAGATGCAGGTCCTGTCCCTATGTTTACAAACTGTTGGAGTTATGATAAAACATTGAATAAAGGTTGCGCACTACTAAATCCCGCATCCTCCAATCTGCACACCAGACCTCACCAATCTGCCAATCTGAGTTTGTACCAGACTTGCAAGAAAACGTGCATCAAGGTTCTCTGCTGATGCACTAGAGGCCTTGGTGCAAGAGGTGGATAGAAGGAGGGGAATCCTATATCCACAGAGGGGAAAGAGGCCCTCCAGGCATATGCTCAAGAGGCAGTGGGAGACAGTTGGGGACGAAGTCAATGCCAGGCGCATAGCACCACAAACATGGATGCAGTGCAGGAAGAAGTTCAGTGCTTTGACATGAGTCATCAAGCTGAATGAGGTCAACTGTCAAGTGGCGTCTCCTACCAACTGTACCACTAGCCACATCCACTGCTCCATGCACTGCACCCCTCCTTATTCTTCCTACCAAAATGCACCACCTCACACTTATCTATATTGAAATTCATTTTCCAATGACACGCCCATTCTGCAAGTTTATTAATGTCCTCTTGCATTTTGACCTAATTTTTCTTTGTACACCCCCCAATTTGGTGTCGTCCGCAAATTTTGAAATTGTACTTCCGATTCTTGAATCTAAATCGTATATGCTTCCCTGTTTATCATCAGTGATTATCCAAGCACAGAATGCCCATATTAAATTGGGAAGTAATCATAGACGGCTAATGAACTAGGCTGTTGACTTATCTCATTGTGAATTTAAAGCTATAATTTTAGAATAAGCCTGTTTTCCATCTAGTCCGGCATAACCTCCTGTGTGAAGAGCTAGAGTTATATTATCCTTTGGGGTTAGTCATTCATGGGAGCTTCATCAGGATCCCCTCTTAGAACTAATTGTATTTTATCAAAAGGTTTCAGCTCTGAAACTAATTATTTACTGTAACTTAACTTAAATGTGTTGCTTTCACCATTTCATGAAAGTATCTGTCATTGTTGTTCAAATCAGTAAGTCCCTGCTCAAGTGAAAATCCTGATATAGTGGAATGTAAGATTTCATTAGAAAAAGGTTCGATTGTTTCAGCATAGATTAAGTCACAAAAATTGGTATGTGCTAATAATAATAGATATCACACCAATAATATTGCATTACCACTGCTTATTTGTTAAGAGTTAGAATTACCACAATTCATAAGTGACACAGATATGACTTAAGAGTGTTCTTTGAATGAGTGAAGAAACAATTCCCCATTTCCCAGTATAGCATTCTGCCCATTCATGATCATCAATGGCTTGGGCTAAAATGCTTAGGGAATATTCTGCCACATGTAATAATGAGGTCTGCATTTAATACAGGTTTTAACGCAATGAGAATTTTTTGGGGGGAAAAGTTGAGTAGGATATCAAAGTCAATCCTGTTGTACTGAAATAAATAATCACAGACCCTTATGTTCATTAGATTTTCAATGTGACGCTTTTGCTTATGTTTGTAATAAAATGGTTGTATATACTACGATTGTCATTGTCATCTCTTTAAAGCAGCAACTCTAATATGAGATTTATGAAAAGTTCTGAGGTTGCGTGAAGCCATGCATTTACTGTGGTTTTTACAAAGATTTTCAGCCAACTAATCACACAACTTATGCCCTAGCATTTTCACTTCAACTTATGTGAAACATTACCTTCAAGGGATGTGAAAATATCAATAATGCTCAAAACAAAATCTTGTATACCACTTTCTGAATAAGTTAAGATGTATCACGTTCCCACCAAAATGCCAATGGAGTTTGCAGAGGATGCATATATCCTGGTTAATACTTAAAGGGTGAGTGTCACTATTAATCCTCCCTTTAAATATAGAAAGTTGAAAAAGAATTACGAATTAATGTTAAATAAATTATTTTTTCTGTCTATCTTTATAGATACTTTAAATATTTTTGTATTAAATAAATAGGTGCTGGTGAGCTCATGAAGGCAAACTCACTTAGGAGAGTTGCTAAATCTGATAGTATGCGGGAGCTGGATTATCAAATGCACATGAAATTACACTATCACTGTTGGTTAATAAATGTATACTGATGTCATCCAAACTGTTGGCTCAATAACTTGTCTGAGATAATAGCCACAATGAGATCATCAGTATATAACAGAAAATAAAGAAACGATGCAGAAGTTAATCAGAACTCTACAACTATTTGGAAAAGAGGTTTTGATATCAAGACCTTTATAAAAGGGATCCCAGTTCTGTGAACTTGCTCTTTAAAAGGATCTTGAAGGCAAAAATGTCTCTTTAACATTCTGGAATTCTTGCATGGATTTCACAACAAAAGGGATACATTTTCCATTATGGCAAGACTCTTTGATAAGAAACAGCCACTCATCTGCTCCATATCCATATTTCTTGTTATTTATGACTGTTCCACATATTGAGGTTGACGCACAGCTTTTTCTGAACCAGAAATTCCTGGATGGAGCCCAATATATTTTGTGCAATGGAAAACGATGATCCTAAAAGTGATGTGAGGGTTTTCCTCACAGTAATGTATCACTCGAGTAAAATTAAGCTATCAAAGAAAGCAGTGCACCTGCCAAGACACCTACAAGCAATCTGTAGAAAGGGTTGCTTACAGCTTTGACTGACTTTTACCATCTGCACATAGAAGCTGATTCATTTCCAAGTAATACACTTCAAAACAATGTCATTCTTTATAATGCAGAACCAAGACCACCAAAAACAGATTATGTGGGTATTTATCTCGTTGCTCTTTGTGGGATCTTGCTGTAGCAAATTGGTTGCTGCGCTTCCCTCCTTGCAACAGCATTTCAAAATACTTTATTGGCTGTAAAGCGATTTGGGATATCCTGAGGTCTTGAAAGGCGCTATATAAATGCAAGTTCTTTCTTCATATATGCTGAGAGAAGCTGTGGAATATTTTCAGTATCTCACTCTGTCCTGTGGTGTTTGACCTCTGGTAATATCATGGGTCAGTTGTGTACTTGTGGCTGATCTAGTTCCCAGCAAACTGCTGCAAAACAGTCAACACGTTATGAATCTGGAGAAATTATTTGTTATGGAATGAAATGGGGTGTCACTCAGGTTTCAGAATTCAAAAAATGTTTTCACCTGTTGATCCCACTGATTGAAATATCTTCTCTGACCCATGGAGGTTGAAAGAACACCTCGACTTCAACTATTATGGCAAGGCATAAATGCAGTTGTCTATGGAGATCCGATCATAAAATTGAAAAAACAGAACTATGTATCCAAAAGTAATTTAGCTGTCTTAAGATTTGGTTCCACTAGGTATCAGTTCTTTGGCACTAATTTTGCTGATTTACTACCAATCCACTAACACACAGGAGTTCTGCTCTAGCTACAACAATAATCTTACCATGGTAAATTAAACTGTCTGATGAAATGGAAGTAGAAGTCATGTACATTTATCAGATTAATAACCCTCAATTGAGCCATTTGATTTTTACCACAAGTCCAACATTATTATTCCGCAGTAGTGGCGCAGTCGGTGACTGAACTGCCTGGTGTGTGACTGAGCCATATAGACCAACAAAGTCCCAGATTCAGTCCCCATCCTAACTGAGATTAGCACTAAGGGTGTTGCAATTGGCTTCAGCACATCTTACCCAGGGAGAGGAAAATCCCACTCCCAATTATTTTTCAGTGATTCCTGTTGGAAAGTGCAAGTATGTGGGTATTGAATGAGGACAGAATTGGGGGTGGTTGTGATGCTCCTACAGTTGAACAGCTGCCGGCACTTACTAATTAGATGCCCGTTTAAAGACTGGCCACTAGAGTGAGGTATCAGAGACCCATGCAACATATCCCAGCAAAAATCAGCAATGTCAAGAGGTGCAGAGAAAAAATATCTGTTATTTTTTTAAAAAGTGATGGCAAAATAAACCTGTGAAACTGTGCTGAAGACCAGAAAATCGTGTTTTAGAGAGACAGCTGCTGGTGATAGAAATCTTAAAAATAACGCCAGATTTAATCTTTCAAACTTACACATTTGCACATGCAAGGACTCTTGTGGTCAGAGTGGATGGAGGCCAAATAATGAATGCGGTCTCCAAAACAATGAGGGATAGTGAGATTGCCACAAAGAATTTACAATGTTAAATGGGCCGCCAACTAGAGAAACTCCCACAGTTAGCCATTAAAAGATTGCTTTCCACAGTGGAGAAGAAAGTTGCTGAGCTGTTCAGCATCTGGAGAAAGGAAGGAACCACCTGTAGTGAGCCTCCAGATTCTGGCATTTTTTCCATTTAAAAGGTATACAGACATACAACATTATTGCCATGTAAAAGAAAAAAAAGAACTTGCATTTATATCACGCATTTCATGACCTCAGAACCCCCTAAAGTGCTTTACAACCAATGAAGTACCTTTGAAGTGTAGTGACTGTTGTGATATGGCAAAATATGGCACCAATTTGCGCACAGTAAAGTCCCACAAACAGCAATGTGATAATGACCAGATAATCTGTTTTAGTGATCTTTGTTGAGGGATAAATATTGGCCAGGACACCCAAGAGAACTCCCCTGCTTTTCTTCGAAATAGAGCATTGGGATCTTTTACAGAGAGGGCAGACGGGGCCACGGTTTAACGTCTCTTCCAAAAGACGGCACGTCCGACAGTGCAACACTCCCTCAATACTGCACTGAAGTGTCAGACTAGATTTTGTGCTTGTCCTAAATTACGTATCTTGTTTTGTTAAATAAATAATTATTTGCCATTTATTTGTGCCGATATGCTTTCTTCACATAGACTAGCACACTTTTAAAATAATTGCAATTAATAATTTTTCAAGGTGCTAGATTGTGAGCTGGTTTATGCTGCACAGTACTTTTGTTTTCATTTGAGATATGGCACATATAATATATGTTTTACGATAATCACCGTATGCACTCTAGGTCAATTGTGCTGTGATGGATCCAGTGGCATAACAGCTTTTGGGTGCTGTTGCCTGAAAAGCTGCGACGTATCATTTTTGTTTAGTCTAAAAAACCTGTGGTGAATGCAGTCAATTCAAACTCCTCCAAGTGAGTCCAAGTGACCTTGAATATGTTTGTGAAGGTCAGAGCATGGGCATCAATGTGATTTTTTTTTAATGAAAACCATAGGGACATATTTCCATTGAAATGAATGGAGACTGTGCTTGGTGTGCTTCTTATCATCGGACACCTTCTCCATATTGTGCTCCCCAAAAGAAGATGTTAAGAAATGCCAGTATAACAAAAAGTAAGAAGAGAAGCAAGCAGTTTTGATTGTTCCATTTTTAACCTTGTTGATTCTTGAAAATGAGAATTAAATCACACTGTATATTCACATACATTAAACTAGAAGAACTGCAATTCCAGGACTGCAATTCCCAGTAACCCTCGTGCACAGACTGGTTACCGATCTCTTAGCAACTTTTATAAACAACTGCCAGCATCCATATGCAGTATTTGCATATAAACAGCATGACTAAGCACTGCAACATTAGTTCCTTGAAACAGTTAATAACTGAATTTCTGATCTTCAAAATTAAATGCACTCTCATCAATATTTTAGTCAGCAATTGGCCCAATCAAAATTGTCAAAGCTATTTAGGAAATCTTAAAATTCACTACCCCCTCAGATAAAAACCACACTCTGTGACATTAACAGTAAATTTCCCAGCTTTCAGTGAGAGGTCTAATTTCATGAGGTTGACATGTGCCCATAAATAATTATTACCCACATGAGTCAATTAGTGGAATGAACAGATCAAGACCCTTGATTGCCCATGAGACACATCATTGATCATATGGAACAATATAACTCATGGGATATTATTAACTGGAACACTCTGTAACTAAAGTAAATAATGGGCCACTTTTAATTGGGATGTTATTATTATATTACTCATAACTATGTTAAGCAACACTTCATAACATTCCTTGTTACAATATTATAGTGGACTCCACTTAGTACAAACCAGCTTTTAATAAATGTCCATTTATAGAGCATAAAGCTCAAAGCCTCAATTTCAATAAAATAAAATACAACTGAATGTAAAATTGGCATGTATATAAGTCTTGAACTTTCAGTTGGTGATATTCTTTTCTCCATTATTTCATGCAGGCATTAACCATGTATTTTAAATGGGTTAATTCTTTCACTAAGGAATGTCATACAAACATATTAAGCATTTGTCTGCTAATATTGCTAACAAAAATTTTTAGGCTAGGTAGAGATGAGGAGAAAGTTTTTTACGTGGCGAATTGTTATGATCTAGAATGCACTGCCTGAAAGGATGGTGGAAGCAGATTCAATAGTAACTTTCAAAAGGGAATTGGATATATATTTTTAAATCAAGCAGCACTGACTGAGGTAGCATAACTGGCAGAAAAATGAAATGGGAGGGGAACAGATGGATGACAGAAAAATAGGGGGAAAAAAAATTCGATAGGGCCCATTTTCGGGCGTTGGTCGCGTGATCCGCTATTACCCCACGCCCAGTGGCCCCTACGCAGGCAGTATGTGAATTTCGAGCTGCCTGCTACTTACCATGATATCTCCATGCAGCCTCTCAGCAGCACGGAGAAAGAGGAAGTCGGAAAAGGGACGTGCTCAGTGCACATCATCGGCAGCCTGCACCTCTGAAAGGTGCAGGTGCACATTTTAAATGGGACATGCACAGTCCACTAGGAGGAGGGAAAGATGGCTGCAAGGATGGCAGGCCTAGCGCGAGAGGGGGCCCCATATGCTTCTTGGATGATGCACCGGAGGCCCCAGTGGAAAGGGCGGACAAAAGGAGGGCCAACATGTACCTGCAGGATGGCAGGAGGCCCTCCAGACTGCAGCTCCACGGGCATTGGCAGGCTGTGGCCCAGGAAGTGAACCGCCAGGAGCATGGCACCACGCACGTGGGTGCAGTGCCAAAAGAAGTTCAATGATTTGACACGAGTGGTCAAGGTGAGTGAATGCAAGTGTCAAGAGGCACATCCAACCAACTGCACTACTGCTCCATGCACGACACCCCCTGTCACCCATCCACCAACAAACACTGCCCGTCCGTACACAATGCTGCACTCAGCATGCTGCATATCACCCTCACACAGTACCACACTTGCAGGCCACACAACCACCACTCACAGGTCACACACGACAGGCACTCACACACCTTGCAGGATACTCACTGACACATTGTCCTCTGTCTTGGGGAGAAGGTGGCGCATAACAGCCGGCAGCAGGAGAGACCTGAGGGTCGACGGGGACTCTTACATGTCCTCACCCCCTAGAGGAGACAGTGCTTTGGATCATTGGGCGGGTCGTCGCTGCAGCCATGACAAAATGCTGTGCTGGAGGTCCCGATGATGGGTCTCTCTGCATATCAAGTGCTCCTTCTCGTTTCCCACCTCTCCCTCCTCCCATAATCTTTTCTGACTCACGTGCTGCAGACGCTGTCGGCTCGCGGGTCTTACTTGCTCCTCTCCCCGCTCCACAACTCAACCTGTTTCCCTTTGTCATTGCAGATAGCCAAGAACACATTGTGGCACCGTCTGAGGAGGAGGAGGAGGAGGAGGAGGAGGAGGAGGAGGAGGAGGAGGAAGACACTGAAGCCACATCGTCACTCAATCTGACACTCACTTACACCAGCTTAGAGACTGACACGGCAGGTCGTTGAGGGTATTTTAGAGGAGGGATCTGCACGTGGTGAGACACCGGGCACAAGTGCGCAGGAGCCGGGGCGGGGGGAACGGATATCGCAGGTGCCAGCTCGCCGGAGGGCGAGGTCGCTCACTAGTTATGCTGCAGAGGAGTCAGATGAGGATGGGTCAGGCTACAAATGACGGCTGATGGGTGTACACCACCAAATGCTTGGGGCACTGGAAAGCCTGCCAGAAAACCTGCGCATAATGAGCAGAGGCATGGAGGAGCCCAGCTCCAATGTGGCACAAAGCTTTGCGCAGAGCTTGGAGCCCATCCTTTCCAACATGGAACAGGTGGTCACCTTCAAAAGCACACCTGTGGAACCCACCATGATGCAGCGTCTGATGGCTGATGTCGCTGCTTCCATTACAGCACAGCCCGATGTGATCAAAGGTCTGCAAGCTATGGTTGCAGCTCAGACTGCTGCACTGGAAGCTCAGACTGCTGGTATCGTGGCTCTGGGGACCACTGTGGAACGGCTTCTACGGCTTCACAACACTCCAGCAATCCATTCTCCAGCTGATCACCAGGATTTGAGGCGCCGCCCCGGGGGAGTGGCAGTGGCATCATGGCAGTCGAATCTGTTGTCCTCTCTCAGGACAAAAGCCTTCCTACTCCCACCCCTGCCACTCCGCCAGTGCCCCTATTGTTGTCTATCGGCCAGCCTGGTCAGACTGCTGTAGTCCATGCTGAGATGGTACAGTCTGAAGCCGGGCCCTTCCGGCCCAAAGCTGCTCAAGGTCATCCTCCAAGGCTATCTGCACGTTCCTCCATTGAAGGTCAGCAGCCTCCCACCACCCATGCACCAGCCACTGGGGAAGCATCTCGTAGGAGCACCAGGATAGGTAAAGGCACACTAACAATAGGCACTAAGGCAACGCACAAGGGTGAATAGTTCTGTTCTGTTTCCATAATTTCATTTATTCATTGATAAATGTGACTTTGAATTTGCATTTGGTGGTGGTTTCTTATTTGGGCGATGAGCTGAGGGGGAAACCAATGTGTAATCAGATGGAGGGTGATTTGATTGTCTTGTGGGAGCGGAAAGGTGGGGAGTGTAGGACTGTTGGTGAGTTGGGGGATGTAGTTGATATTATTGATAGCGGGCACGGATCAGACGAGCACGCAGAGCCCTTGCAGACAAGGCGTGTGATTCCTGCTGCACCCTTGCGTCTTCCTCCACTTCATCTTCTGGCTCCTTCCCCTCCTCCTCAGGTTCTTCCTTCTCCTGCTCCTCAGCCTTTTCCTCCTCAGCCTCTGGCTCAGGGTCTTCTCCAATCATTGGTGGCAAAGGCTGATCCCTCATGATGGCGAGGTTGTGCAGCATGGAGCAGACCACCACGAATCTGCCCACCCACTCAGCAGAGTACTGCAGGGCTTCTCCAGACCAGTCCAGGCAGCAGAAGCATTGTTTGAGGAGGCCTATGGTATACCCCACGATGTTGCATGTGGCAGCAAGGATCTCATTATAGGTCTGCTGTGCATGTGTGCGTGAGTTCCTGACCGGTGGCATAAGCCACGGTGAGGGGATAGCCCTTGTTGCCCAGTAGCCAGCCTTTGACTTGCTGAGTCGGGTGATAACTAGCATGTTGGACTGCTGCATGACGAAGGTGTCGTGACTGCTCCCAGGGTAGCGGGCATCGACCTCCATGATTCGATGCGTGTGGTCGCACACCATCTGCACGTTCAGCGAGTGGAAGCTCTTTCGGTTGACAAAGATGGCCGAGTTGAAATGTAGGGCACGCAGGGCATTGCGCGTGCAGTCAGTGGCACCCTGCACCATGGGGAAGCCAGCAATGTGAGCAAACCCCCGTGTTCGCTCATTCTGCTTGTCTGTCAAGAGGGAAGGTGATGAACCTGTTCTTCATCTGCTACAGTGCGTCTGTGACCTCCCTTATGCAGCAGTGCACTGCATTCTCAAGATGTTGCACATGTCGCCAGCAGAGGCCTGAAATGATCCTGAGCCGTAGAAATTCAGCACCACGGTGACCTTTACAGCCACAGGCAATGCTGTCCTCGCCCTGCTCTGAGGCTGCAGTTGTGGCCGCACCAGTTGACAGATCTCAGTCACGGCTTCCTTGGTGAACCTCAGGCGTCGGATGCAATCCTCCTCAGTCATGTTGAGGTAAGAGAATTGGTTCCAGAAGGCCCTCATTGGATATGGCCTCCTGCTCCGTGCCCTGCGGTTCTTCATCCTCCCTTTCCTCGCAGCTTTTCCTGCCGTGCATGGCCTCTCTGCATGCTCCCAGCAGGAGCCCTAGTAGACCACCCATGGTTGCAAGGAATGTTGTTCAACCACGGTTATAACTTTCCGAACCATAAGGCAGTACCTGCCAAACCACTCTCAAATGTACTCTAGGAACTCTCAGTAATTATAGGGAGCTTCAAAAAACACTTTCTATTCCACCAGCAGCCAGAAGCAATAATCCAGCAACTAATCTGTAAATCCTGCATGGTCCCTTTAAATAGCACTGGTTGGGGGTCGTCCAGGCACTCTAAGATACATTCAGGTGTGCGTGGTTAAGACAATGCATTGAGTTGAATGTTAAGGTCCAAAATGGTGTCTATCACTTTAAATTAGCATTGCACACTGATTGCATGCATTTTCTCCTTACTTTACATGCTTCCAGTGTTCGGTATTTGCGCATCCACTAACTATCATACCAAGATGTCATCTGGTGCAAGTCATGCTGGAAATGTGCATGTGCAGCCAAGACGCCATCTTGGATGTTCCAGAGGCCGCACAGCGCCGAAACAACGAGCGCTACACGGCCCAATTTAGCGCCCAAAGAATTTATACAAAAGAGATCTTTAAGAGAAGAAAAAAATGATGCAGTTACAGTGTTTGCCTCACCTAGGTCAACAAATGCTAAATACACTCATGAAGACATCTGCGAGACTCGAATTTTTCTGAACTGCACCTGATGGAATGCTTATCCTCAAAGACTATGTGTATTTCTGTGCTGGTGTTGCTGATATCAGCTGCACTGACAAAATGAAGTTGCTAATCTTTGTGTTGTTTGCACAGAGCTAATCTGAATCTACTCCAAGCACAATACAAATTAAATCTCAGTGCAGCTGAAGGAAATCAAGGATCAGTATAAGCGCAGGTGTTGAAAAATTGCAATCATTCGAGAGAACTGCACACCACATCCTTGACAAACTTATCTCAGAAAGTCAGCAACTATAGTTTTTTCTCAAGTGTTCTTTTCAACGGTTTCTGGGGTAGAGTTTCCGTTTTGGGCACAATCAGGAAATTGTGCCAAGAATGCACTTGAAATTGGGCTGGTTAGGTTACAGTTCAAGTTTCTGCTAAAATTCATTTGCATAATCACAACCTTTCATAAAATCTCCCATGAACCAACGCCATCGAGCAGTGTAATAGGACGAAATAGTTTCATTTTCTTTTATTTCCATTAAAAAATTTGTGACTAAGAAAATGAACGCAATTTGAAAGGCCTTCCCGAACCAGAGCAATCGGCAGAATCTCCCAGACTCGACTGGCACATGTGGCCAGCTTTGTGGGTGGGGCCTGATCCGGGAGAATTGAATCTTGAACCAGCATAAAAGATCGCGGAAAACACGAACATATGTGGTTTTGGGCGTAACTCACTTCCATTTAAAATTCCCCGATCTTTTGCGCTGGTTCGGCCAATTCCACTTGGATTACACTGATATTACAGGCGGAAACGACCGAAAACTCGACCCCCTGGTCTTTTATTTTTCTAGGACCAGCTCTGCGGATGAAGAGCCTTTGTGACATGTATACTGCGCCCCACTCCAATTTACTAATTGGTACAACAATTGTATGTTGCCTCCCTGGTGCTAGGGTTAAGGATGTCACGGAGCGGCTGCAGGGCATTCTGGAGGGGGAGGGTGAACAGCCAGTAGTCGTGGTCCATATTGGTACCAACGACATAGGTAAAAAAAGGGATGGGGTCCTGCAAGGTGAATTTAAGGAGTTAGGAGATAAATTAAAAAGCAGGACTTCAAAGGTAGTGATCTCAGGATTACTACCGGTGTCACGTGCTAGTGAGTATAGGAACAGGAGAATAGACAGGATGAATGTGTGGCTGCAGGGATGGTGTAGGAGGGAGGGATTTAGATTCCTGGGACATTGGGACCGGTTCTGGGGAAGGTGGGACCTGTACAAGCATGACGGGTTACACCCGAGCAGGACCGGGACCAATGTCCTCGCGGGGGTGTTTGCTAGTGCTGTTGGGGAAGGTTTAAACTAGAGTGGCAGGGGGATGGGAACCTGAGCGGGGAGTCAGAAGGGAATAAAGTTGAGAGCAGCAAGAGAGGGGAAGACCCAGGGGAAATCTACAATACAAATAGTACAAACAGTTGTTCAAGAACAAGTGAGAGGGAAAAGCGTAGAGCAGCGGAAAGAAAGTGTACTTTAGGCACGACAGATAAAATAAAAACTAGAAGGCGTAAGGCGATTAACCCAGCATCAAAGCTGTGGCAGGAGGTTGGGAACCTGAGCAGGGAGGCAGAGGAAAGCGTGTCAGAAAGGGACAGAAGGTATGGAGTAAAAGGTAAAGTGTTAAAAAAGGAAAAAGCAGGAACGAAGTGTCACAAAACATATTTGAAAGTTCTTTATCTGTATGCACATAGCATTCGTAACAAAATGGACGAGTTAACGGCACAAATAACTACGTATGGGTATGATCTTGTGGCCATTACAGAAACATGGCTGCAGGGTGACAACGACTGGGAATTAAATATGCCAGGGTATTTAACAATTAGGAAGGACAGGCAGGAAGGAAGGGGAGGTGGGGTGGATATGTTAATAAAGGAAGGAATCACTGTAGTACAGAGAAATGATATTGGGACAAAGGATCAGGAGAATGAAACAGTTTGGGTAGAGATAAGGAATAATAAGGGGAAAAAAACACTAGTGGGCGTAGTATATAGGCCTCCTAATAGTTGCAACTCTGCTGGAAGAAGTATTAATCAGGAAATAGTCGGGGCATGTAATAAGGGAACAGCTATAATTATGGGGGATTTTAACTATCATATTAACTGGACAAATCAAATTGGGCAGGGCAGTCTTGAGGAAGAGTTTATTGAGTGTATTAGGGATAGATTTCTTGAGCAGTATGTAACTGATCCTACAAGGGGGCAAGCAACCTTGGACCTGGTCCTGTGTAATGAGCCAGGATTAATTAATAATGTCCTAGTTAAGGATCCCCTTGGAATGAGTGACCTTAACATGGTTACATTCCATATCCAATTAGAGGTTGAGAAGGTTGGTTCTCAAACAAGCGTACTGAGCTTGAATAAAGGAAACTATGATAGTATGAGAGCGGAATTGATTAAAGTGGACTGGGAAAATAGATTAAAGGGTAAGATGGTACATGAACAGTGGTGTTCATTTAAGGAGTTATTTTACAACTTTCAAAATAAATATATTCCACTGAGGAAAAAAGGGTGTAAAAGAAATGACAGCCATCCGTGGCTAAGTAAAGAAATTAAGGATAGTATCCGACTAAAAACAAGGACATATAAGGTAGCCAAACTTAGTGGGAGGATAGAAGATTGGGAAGTCTTCAAAAGACAGCAAAAAGTAACGAAAGGATTGATTAAGAAAGGGAAGATAGATTATGAAAATAAATTAGCAAAAAATATAAAAACAGATAGCAAGAGTTTCTATAGTTATATAAAAAGAAAAAGGGTGGCTAAGGTAAACGTAGGTCCCTTAGAGGATGAGACCGGGAAATTAATGTTGGGAAACATGGAGATGGCAAAAATGCTGAACAAATATTTTGTTTCAGTCTTTACGGTAGAGGATACTAAGAATATCCCAGCACTGGACAAACAGGGGGCTCTAGGGGGGGAGGAGCTAAATACAATTAAAATCACTAAGGAATTGGTACTCAGTAAATTAATGGGACTCAAGGCAGATAAATCCCCTGGACCTGATGGCTTGCATCCCAGGGTCTTGAGGGAAGTGGCAGTAGGGATTGTGGATGCTTTGGTAATAATTTTCCAAAATTCTCTGGATTCGGCAAAGGTCCCGGCAGATTGGAAAACTGCTAATGTAACATCCTTATTTAAAAAGGGTAGTAGGCAGAAGGCTGCAAATTATAGACCAGTTAACCTAACATCTGTGGTGGGTAAAATTTTGGAGTCTATTATTAAGGAGACAGTAGCGGAACATTTGGATAAACATAATTTAATAGGACAAAGTCAGCATGGCTTTCCAAAGGGGAAGTCATGTCTGACAAATTTGCTTGAGTTCTTTGAGGACATAACGTACAGGGTGGATAAAGGGGAACCAGTGGACGTAGTGTATTTAGACTTCCAGAACGCATTCGACAAGGTGCCACATAAAAGATTATTGCTCAAGATAAAGAATCACTGGATTGGGGGTAATATTCTGGCATGGGTGGAGGATTGGTTATCTAACAGGAAGCAGAGAGTTGGGATAAATGGTTCATTCTCAGACTAGCAACCAGTGGCCAGTGGTGTCCCGCAGGGGTCGGTGTTGGGTCCCCAGCTCTTTACTATCTATATTAATGATTTAGAGGAGGGGACTGAGTGTAACATATCAAAGTTTGCAGATGATACAAAGATGGGAGGGAAAGTAAAGAGTGAGGAGGACATAAAAAAACTACAAGGGGATATAGACAGGCTGAGTGAGTGGACGGAGATTTGGCAGATGCAGTACAATATTGGAAAATGTGAGGTTATGCACTTTGGCAGAAAAAATCAGAGAGCAAGTTATTATCTTAATGGCGAGAAACTGGAAAGTACTGCAGTACAAAGAGATCTGGGGGTCCTAGTGCAAGAAAATCAAAAAGTTAGTATGCAGGTGCAGCAGGTGATTAAGAAGGCCAACAGAATGTTGGCTTTTATTGCTAGGGGGATAGAATATAAAAACAAGGAGGCATTGCTGCAGTTATATAAGGTATTGGTGAGACCGCACCTGGAATACTGCATACAGTTTTGGTCTCCGTACTTAAGAAAAGACATACTTGCTCTCGAGGCAGTACAAAGAAGGTTCACTCGGTTAATCCCGGGGATGAGGGGGTGGACATATGAGGAGAGGTTGAGTAGATTGGGAATGTATTCATTGGAGTTCAGAAGAATGAGAGGCGATCTTATTGAAACATGTAAGATTGTGAAGGGGCTTGATCGGGTGGATGCGGTAAGGATGTTCCCAAGGATGGGTGAAACTAGATCTTAGAATAAGGGGCTGCTCTTTCAAAACTGAGATGAGGAGAAACTTCTTCACTCAGAGGGTAGTAGGTCTGTGGAATTTGCTGCCCCAGGAAGCTGTGGAAGCTACATCATTAAATAAATTTAAAACAGAAATAGACAGTTTCCTAGAAGTAAAGGGAATTAGGGGTTACGGGGAGCGGGCAGGAAATTGGACATGAATTTAGATTTGAGGTTAGGATCAGATCAGCCATGATCTTATTGAATGGCTGAGCAGGCTCGAGGGGCCGATTGGCCTACTCCTGCTCCTATTTCTTATGTTCTTATAACAGCCTCCACGTCTGTAGATAAATGTGTCAGTTGCTTCAGCAAGTAAAACCTGGTCTGTGTTTAACATCCGCCAATTTGAAAAGTGCTTGATAGCGTAGTGTGAGACCATAGTGTGGATTTTCCAAATCCGTACTTCCAAGGGGAAGCCTGGCCCACTGGAAGCATATATCAGGAAACTGCAGACACACAATTTTCCATCCATTCATTTTAATGTGCCATTCAGAAATTGGCCATTACATTTAACCCAGTGAGCAAATTACTGCAATTAGGCTAATTAGTAATTCTTGGATCACACACTTCAGCTCAGTGCAGATTATTAAAATACAGCATTTGGGATTGCAGGGTACAAGGACACTTTATGGGAACTGCAATAAAATGATTGAGAAAGAAAGTGAAATATTCCAAATGGTAACTCTAAGTAATGGTTTGAG
Organism: Heptranchias perlo; assembly: GCF_035084215.1. Taxonomy (NCBI): domain Eukaryota; kingdom Metazoa; phylum Chordata; class Chondrichthyes; order Hexanchiformes; family Hexanchidae; genus Heptranchias; species Heptranchias perlo. The sequence continues at coordinate 13,347,026 of NC_090357.1, read as the reverse complement.
GTGAGTTGCTAAGGATTTCAGAAGGATCATTTCTCATCTTAATTTGTAGTTTTCCCACATATTCCCCTACTATTACGTCCCATCAGCAATCTCTTCTCCCCAATCGGGTCAATGGGATAATAAGGGACATGGATTTATTCACAATTAAGTGAAAATGAGGTGCCTTCCTTCAGGGAGGAACTGTTCCCGCCCATCTTATCTCCACCTCCTCCAAATTGCAGTAAGCCTCTGCTGCACAATATTCCATTTATTCGTCTGGAGGAAAATGGCTGAATCCCACATGTTGACAAAAAAGACATTGAAATGAGAGCTGAGATTGGAATTTGAATTTGTAAGTCTGATGGTCTACCAGGGCAACTAGTAGGCAAGAGATAAGGGAACATTCCTCATTATGATCCAAATCTGGATCTCTGTAGACAGAAGAAATAAAAGGAAATGGCCTACATTCCTTAAATATTTGACTATGAGCCCTTCTCCCGATGGTTCAGTTAGTTTATCCAGTGAACAGCTGGACCATACAGACCAGGAAGGTCCCAGATTCAATCCACAATCTGTTTGAGATAGATGACTAATAGCAGTTGGACTACTAATTTTAGGTAAAGGAGGTGAAATCTGGCCAGGGCTCTCATTTCTGATTGCTAACTAGTAACCCCTGCTGGAATTGTGCTTATGTGGTTAATAAAGAATCGCTCTCAGCTATGAACAACCTACCGCCACTCACTGTCGATGCTCACACATGAATAATGGCTACTGGTATATATGGAGCCGCACTCCAGCACTCCAGAAAGGAATTAATACCTTCAGGAGAGGAAAGGGAAAAATTGGTAAGAAAGAAAGAATTAGATATGTGCAGTGGTTAGTGTATAGCGGAGACGAGAGTTCTGGATTCTGAATACTGAGTTGACATCCAGTGGGGCACTCGAGACTGATGGGTGTGGTGTGGCGACCCCTCTCCCCCACCACCCATCACATCTGGCCATTTCTCCTGGCAGGGAGGTTTGAGTCAGGATAACGACCTGTCCACATAAAAAGGGATTTTGTTACAGAAACAACCCAGAGCACGACCTGCCAGAAGAAAAAAAACAACAGAAGAATGGGTTGCCTCATGTGCCGCTAGGTACTCAAGAGAGATGTTTCTGTCAGTGAACAGTTTCAAACTATACATATCAAAACCTATTGTGCCAGTATCCAGTGTATTCATTCCAATCCAAGCTTCTATTGAATGGAGACACTTTTAAGTTTACACATTTCCGCGCCACCGTCATTGTTGCTCAGCCTCAGTCTACTCGCTCCCATTTGTCGCCAAGTTGACAGTCCTGACCTGTACTAACCATTCTCCCACCACCTGGTCCAACTTGGCGCCACGGTATTCACCCGCCTCTGGTCACATCCCGGGCCTCTCACTTCTTTCTTCACCAGGCTTGACTCTCAGCCTTGGCCTCCAACCTGGCTCCAATTCACAGCGTTCACCCTTCACACTAAGTTCGGGATTAACAATCTATTTTTAAATTGCTTATTGCACTGTCATCTATTTATAGTACTATTAGTCCTTTAAAGACAAATTGCCAGTACCCCACAGTCCTGGGAACCAGCTTTAGTTAGGGTACTATTGGGAGGAGGGGGGACAAGGAGATGCAGGGGATGAATGGGCAGGGCAGGCAATGGTCTCAGTCCCTGCTGTGCTCACTCAACTTTGCTCATCTGCTCCTGGTGCTGCTTAGTACCAGTTCCACTCCCTCACCCAACCTCATTCTGACAGTATTCTCCCTCTTCCCCAACCTGCATCAGTCACCACGCACTGTCCTTCAGGCCCGCTCGCCTGCCTCCATCTCTCATTCTTGCTGCTATTTGGTGCCAAGGCTCAGCCCTGGCACCAGCCCCGTCTATGCAGCCCCCTTTCCTGCCTCAACCTCAACCTGTACCAGTTCCACTCTCCCTTTATCAGGGTTTATTTGGCCTTGGCCTCAGCTCCAGATCCAACTCACACTGCTCTCAGTCTGCCAGTTCTCAGTACTAAACAAAGAACTATTGATTCATGTGTTATTGCAACACCCTCTTCCACCCAAAATGAAAGAAAACAGTAGAAGAAAGAAATATAACGAATAAAGAAGAAAAGGAGAAAAACATCAAATGACTAAAGGGAAAAAATCACAAGCTAAATAGGTGAGACACAGAGAAAATTGGCAACAAAAAGATGACAGATAGGGAACAGTTGGCCTTGGCTTACTGTGAACATTGCTAAGAGACTGACTAGTATATAATAAAATCACAAAAAACCTGGAGACAATCTAGTTCAAGTGTGAGTATTCATATTCTTGCTTACATTATTATTATAATTTACCATATAGAAATGCACTTAAAATAATATTCATACTATATGTTGTGTTAATGTGTATTTTTCCTGACAGGGAAGGTTCTATTGCAGAACAAATATAGTATTTCTCTCATTTACTAGAACTGATGCTGAAAAAAATACAAAAATAAAATGAAAGTCTTGAATTGAAATGGTAATTGTATTTTCCTAAAGTGCTGACACATGGGTATTGCGAGCTCACTGAAAATTATTTAGTTGAAAGGCTAATGCCACTGGCCTGTGCAAAATGGGTAAAATTGTTTCTGGAGATATTTTAGCATGTCACACTGATCGGATTGAGAACAATTCACCATGCTGTGAAAATATTGCAGTTTGATTTTGGAGTGAATCCAGATGATTGATTGCTGATGAGGAATCAGGATGTGTAGAATTGTCCATATCTTTTCTTTCAGTCTTATCTTCAGTTTCCTATTGTGTTTTTAAAATACATTTTAAGTCCAAGATTGGTAGGAACCATTTCGCAACCAACACAATCAATGATCAATAATGAAAATTTACCACATATACTTTCAACGCAGTATTAATTAATTGACAGGTATATAACATCCAATCCACTGTAGTTGCCTCAAACAAGAGAATGAGTCCATTCCAGGTTATGAAACAATAGCCCTGGGTCCTAATCCAGGCCTCCAAAGACTTTGATAGTTTAAAATCTGTCCATTTTTGCTTGACTTAACTTCAAACTTTCTATTTAGAAAAACTAAATATTTATCTCCATCCATGAAACCTTATGTTGCATTGTGTTTAAGAAAAAATGCTGGCTTGACATTACTAAAATTACGAACATCAGACAGACTCAGTTAAAGACTCGTTCTTTGCACCCCTGGCCTTCTCATGTGAAAGGAGATGCCTGCACTAATTGGCTAAAATGAGGTATGCTCACCTCTGTCAGCAGCATTGGGTGGCCAGGTACCAGTGGATGGAAGGAGAAGACTTTGCGCGTGACCTGACCTGCCTTGTATCCCTCTGGTGGTCCTCCTCCTTTTTTTCCAAGCACCTCACATAGAATGGTTCCCATTGCAAAAGCCATTCATGCAAGTGATAGCGCTAGAAGCAACAAAAAAAATCTAAATAATTGGAACAAAGCTCATGAGAACCTAACTGCGAGCAGAAAAAAAGAATGTAAGAGAAACAAGTTATAAGTGGCCTAAAAACTGTTGAACGCATCCTCTTACTGGCCTGTTAAACTTACTTCCATATATAGATTATATAGCCACGCAACCCTGGATACCTATTCATCTGCCCATGATTTGGAAGTGGCATAAAGGCTGGAAAAAACCATGGGAGATGCTATTACATCACTTCTGCAACATTTGAATATTATAATGAGCTCCCACCTGGATCTGACAGAAGCTTTCTCCACTCCCTCCCATGCGTTGTGTGCAGAAGGGGTGCAGACCCGGCATCATGGGTGCCCTTTTTCATGCCATAAAAGACTATGAACCCTTCTACACGGGAGTCTTGAAATTGGATTGTGTGGCGCACATTTCTCAGGCAAAAAAAATGAGCGCTGACGGGTCCAATATGGCATGCGATGTGTGAACTCATTGGGTATGCTTGTAGGGAATATTGGTTAGGGCACCATTTAGTCGCCCAGGGCGCTCACCTGAAACTGGCGTTAGGCCCTCGATTTGTATATGGAATGGGCCTAACACCTATTTCAGTCCCTTTATGATATTGGTTGATACCGCTGGGTTCGTGCCTGAAGTCGGGCACAAACCAATTTTTAGGCCAGGGCTTTCACGAATAACATCGGAGCAGTGGTCCTCAAAACCTTCCAAATGCTATTCAGAGTTTAGCAGCTTAACTCATTTACTAATTTTGCTAATGATCCATGGTCTACACTGGGGTGGACTGACGACATGGGAAATCGGGAGATTTCCTGAGTTCCCCTGTGAATGGTTCCATAGCGCTGTGTTATGGACGTCCCCACTTTCACTGTGAGCATCCCAAAGAATCCCGCACCCTTTCGAGGGAGCCAGTCTGCCCCTGGTCTACACTCCTTCAACTCACATCCACAAGGCACAGTGATATCTACCAGTAATGTGAACTTTGAGTGCATTACCTTCTCTTCATATTACTGAGCTAATTCACTCAGCAGAGATCAGCTGTAACTTACCACTAGATGGCAATTAGGAACCTTCATCGAAAAGCTTGAAAAGCATTTATCAACAGAAGGAACTAGTTCTCAGCAAATGATAGATGACTGCTGTGAAAAGGAGGGTTCCCAGATCCACCAGATTGAGTAAAGGCTATTCACATTTGCTTTAAATAGGCAACTTGTGAAAAGAAGGAAACAATTTATTTTGGCCAATGTCACAGGCTAAACATGTCGTGACACCTGCACTCTTTCACAAGCTGCGTTTTGATTTTTATTTTGAAGATGTGATCACTTTTGCGTAAAGGAAAATCTAAAAATGGCTAAAACAAACAAGTTAACTCCCTGCAAAAAAACATTTTTTCCACAATGCACTGCCAATTTCCCAGTTGCATCTAATAAAGTTATGTACCAACGAATTGATTTCATTCCAGTAATGAATCATAAATTAAAGCTGACTACCCGAAATGTGATTGACATTCATTCTTTTTAAGATGGAGGCACAATCTCTCATTGTGTAAGATGTCTTTGTAACCCCAGAAAGCAGTTCTGTGGACTGTTGAACATACTAATGGAAAACAATAATTGCACAAGAACAATGCTGGAGCCCCTTAAAAGGCAAAAAAAGCTGTAGGTGTTTGAATGGTGGGGGAGGAAAGGAATGGATAGGCTTGCCAGGTTGTAAATGGTGATTCTTGCCAAGATCTGGCATATGTTTGCACTTGAACAAAGAAATTAGCATTTCTGAGAACACAATTGCCTCTCACTCATACTGGACACGACGACTTGGCTTGAGGTAAATCTTTGGTAAATTCAGAACGTAAGCACAAAAGCAGCCATATTGAAAATGATGTAAATGAGTGACACTAACAACAACAACAACAACTTGCATTTATACAGCACCTTTAATATAGTAAAACGTCCTAAGGTACTTCACAGGAGCGTTATCAAACACTGAATTGGAGGAGCGCGGAGATATCGGAGGGTTGTAGGGCTGGAGGAGATTACGGAGATAGGGAGGGGCAAGGCCATGAAGGGATTTGAAAACAAGGATGTGAATTTTAAAATCGAGGCATTGACGGACCGGGAGCCAATGTAGGTCAGCAAGCACAGGGGTGATGTGTGAACGGGACTTGGTGCGAGTTAGAAAATGGGCAGCAGAATTTTGGATGAGCTCAAGTTTATGGAGGGTGGAAGATGGGAGGCCGGCCAGGAGAGCATTGGAATAGTAAAGTCTAGCGGTAACAAAGGTATGGATGAGGGTTTCAGCAGCAGATGAGCAGAGACAGGCGATGTTATGGAGGTGGAAATAGGCTGTCTTGGTGATGGAGTGGATATGTGGTCGGAAGCTCATCTCAGGGTCAAATAGGATGCCAAGGTTGAGAACAGTCTGGTTTAGCCTCAGGCAGTGGCCAGGGAGAGGGATGGAGTCAGTGGCTAGGGAATGGAGTTTGTGGCAGGGACCGAAGACAATGGCTTCTGTCTTCCCAATATTTAGTTGGAGGAAATTTCTGCTCATCCAGTACTGGGTGTTGGACAAGCAGCATGACACATCAAAGACAGTGGAGGGATCGAGCGAGGTGATGGTGAAGTCGAGCTGGGTATCATCAGCGTACACGTGGAACCTGACATTGTGTTTTCGGATGATGTCGCCGAGGGGTAGCATGTAAATGAGAAATAGGAGAGGGCCAAGGATAGATCCTTGGGGGACTCGAGGTAATGTTGCGGGAAGAGAAGCAATTGCAGGTGATTCTCTGGCTATAACTGGATCGATAAGAATGGAACCAAGTGAGGGCTGTCCCACCCAGTTGGACGACGGAGGAAAGGCATTGGAGGAGGATGGTGTGATCAACCTTGTCAAGGCCGCAGACAATTTGAGAAGGATGAGGAGGGATAGTTTACCACAGTTACAGTCACATAGGACGTCATTTTGTGATTTTGATAAGGACAGTTTTGGTGCTGTAGCAGGATTGGAAAGCTGATATGAGAGGTTCAAACATGGAGTCATGGGGAAGATGGGCATGAATGTGAGAGGCAACAACACATTCAGGGACTTTGGAGAGGAAAGGGAAGTTGGAGATGGGGTGGCAGTTTTTGCAAGTACAGAGGGGTCAAGAGTGGTTTTTTTTGAGGAGAAAACATTAACCATTTCAATACTAATGTAACGTAATGTATATGTGATGCAATTCGTAATTGTTAAAAAAAAATCTAAGATGCAGCAAGGAGGGGTCCCGAAAATCCGAGGAATATGATCCTGGAGGTTATGCTGGGAGTGTGCCCTCCAACAATGTCTGAGATTGCGGGGTCAGTTGGAGTATACTTAATTTGTGTGGGGCAGGTGGGTGAAAGCGCCATGGCAGGTGTATCTTTGGCACCCGCCTAGCCTATGCATCTGGCCCCTGGCTGCCATTTAGGGGGGATTCCCTGCGGCCCTACCCCACACCTCAGATGTGGCTTGTTAAGCCCCCTTGTGGAAAGGGGCCAATCAAAAAAATGGTTTAAAGAAATAGTCTTACTAGTCTTCATGAGGTACAGGCCACTGCACTGTCGGAGGTGCCGTCTTTCGGATGAGATGTTAAATCAAGACCTGTCTGCCCTTTCAGGTGGACATAAAAGGTCCCATAGTACTATTTGAAGAAGAGAAGGAGAGTTCTCCCCAGTGTGCTGGCCAATGTTTATCCCTCAACCAACATCATTAAAACAGATTATCTGGTCACTATCTCATTGCTGTTTGTGGAACCTTGCTGTGAGCAAGTTCGTTGCCACGTTTCCTACATTACAACAGTGACCACATTTCAAAAATACTTCATTGGTTGTAAAGCGCTTTGGGACATCCTGGGGTTGTGAAAGGCGCTATATAAATGCTAGTCTTTCTTTCTTTCTTTCTTTCTCTGGCATCGCTCATCTTGATTAGCATAAAAAGGAGAGGAAGGTTGTTCTGATGAAAGAGTGCATGGAATGTGAGGATTGGGAAGAGAGACCCAATGTGGCATATCTTTTTGTTAAAGAGGAGAGACATCATGGGCCTTGAGGCAGTGTTGCATTTGTTGGAAAGAGTCACCATTTAGCATAGGAGAGATAATATGGTAGCTGCTAAGACAGCTTATATGGGCCTTAAAAATGATCATGTACTGGCTGAGAAGAGAACTTAGAAGCTTTACAGTGTTGGCTAGGAAGGAAGGTTCCTTGGGATTTAGAACATGCCTGTGCTGGCTGCGAGGAAAGGCTCTGTATGGTTGAGATTGTATTGGTTGGAATGACAGCGTTCACGGTAATTGGAAGTGAAATACTGCCAGGTGGGATCATTACTTTGCAGACTGTGGGGAGGAATGTGGCCCAAGTCTTGTGTCTGGCCTCCAGCCATGAGCTTTGGGCAAATGACTATGATTTTGGGATCTCATGTGGCTTCTATACTATAGCAGCAACTTGACTCAGCCTACCTTACATAACATTGTTAGAGTAAAGCCTACTAAAGCAAGCCCGATTATGTGTAGTGCCAAGATTGCTTTCAGCACAGTGTTTTTAAAGGATTGTAATGATGGCAAATGGCCCGAGGCTGCACTGAATGATAACCAGATTCTCTCTTGTCTCAGTGATCTGCTTTGTTTTACAAGGGTCCATCACTGTACCCTTGATCAATGGTCATATGTATATATATAGTTACAATAAACAAAATAAAGGGCAGGACCACATGGATAGCTCTGTCAAGAGTGCCGGCATGGAGTTGATAGGTTGAATAGCCTCCTTCTGTGGTGTAAAATTCTGATTCCATGATATGTGATGGATGAGCTTCAGGGAAGGGCTGCTGAAGACATGTTGATGAGAAAGAGCTTGCCACAGAGCTGTCTCAACAAGGAACCAGAAATCCTCCCCAAATCAACTCAAACAGGTTTTTGAGTTTGAATTTAAGTCTGAGCTGCTGCATCCTGGATTTTGTAAAGGAAAAAGAATAATGCAATGCCTCCAACTTTTATACTTGCTTTTGGAAGACATTGAAGAAAGAGAGACATCAGACCTTAACTCAAGTATTCACCTGAAGAAGGAACCAGGCCAGCCAAGCCTTCTAGAAAAAAGGACAGAAACATCAATTGTAAAGACTTTTTTTAGTTGAATTTGTTCTCTCTTCACTACAACTAAGAAAGCTAAGGGCATGTGATGGCAATTAAGTAAGTACTTGATCAATGTTCAATGTAGTATTGATGTTGTACATGTTTTTTTTTAATTTGCTCATGGGACATGGGCATCACTGGCAAGTGCCAGCATTTATTGCCCATCCCTAATTGCCCTTGAGAAGGTGGTGATGAGCCACCTTCTTGAACCACTGCAGTCTGTGTGGTACTTTCTGTTGTGAGATTGTATTACTGAGTGGCTTGCTAGGCATTTCAGAGGGCAATTAAGAATCAACCATATTGCTGTGGATCTGGAGTTACATATAGGCCAGACCAGGAAAGGACAGCAGGTTACCTGCCCTAAAGGGAGTGAACCAGATGGGTTTTTACAACAATCCCAAAGTTACATGGCCACCATGACTGATACTAGTTTTTTTTATTCCAGATTTTATTTAATTAATTGAATTTAAATTCCCCTGCTGCCGTGGCAGGATTTGAACTCATTACTTCTGGATTACTAGTCCAGTAACATAACCACTATGCTACCGTAATCGCTTAAATGCTTTGTAGATACCAACAATTGTTCCACAGCATCATATATGTGTTGGGGAATGAGGAGATTAACTAGCAAAGTGTATTTGTGTATAATAAACTTCTTTTCTCTTATCCTATTTTTTTGACTCTGTTTCCATTTACTATGGGTATCTAACAGATTTGACAGTCCAGATCACATCCAGGATGACATTATTACAAGTAGATTAACAAAATTATTCGTTCAGTGCATTTTAATTATTTTTTTCTAAAAATTATATATCCTGCTTTACTGCTTATTGTGAAACATGGGAGAATTTTAGCCATATTATTGGAATACCTTTCGTCATAACATAAACTCCACATGATGGATGTTGTGGGGGTTTTAATAATCCTATGTGCAATGCCTGCTTGAATAATTCCTCAAGTAAGCTTTTGGTTGGTTTGTGTTTATTTGAAGAATTTGCCTTCTACTACTTTGTTTTTAACAGGGTAGACTCTATTTTTGTAGTGAATAGAAGAATGCACAGGATTAGCTAGGCCTGAGTGACAATGTTAACTGAGATTACAGGTAAAGCCAAGATAAAAGCTGAATGCACTCTGGGATAGGCCTACTGCTTATTCCTTAAGGAATCTCTACAGAATCATTTGGTGCCATTGACAGTTATGCTGTAACAAAACACACTAACCAAGCTGAACTACAAAGTCTCCTAAACATGAAAAAGCATTTACTTATGAAAGTGCTCCACAAGTATATTTGAAAATAATGTAATTCTTTGTTTTCAATTGAATTAACTCAAGCAATAACATCAAACATCAAATAAGAAACTTAAGGCCTGACTCACAAGCAACACGTACTTAGACAAACCACAATACACCTTCTCGGATCTATAGTTGGAAGATTTAACCATAACCTGAGTGCTTAAAGAGATATCATTTTCAATTCAAGAAGGAGATTTGAAACACATCAGGAGGACAAAGCATCATTTTAGCCATTATTGCCTTGGAATTCTTTGAATATTAGCATGAAATTCCTTTGTTCAATATTTTAACAGAGATGATAAAATAAATGATCTAATGCCTCTGTTAAAATAGCAGACAGGATTCGCATCGAAACACTTTGAGCATCGTATGCTAATATCGAAGAATCCAATTTCAAGACATATGATGTACGAACATGAACATATAAAATGACAGACAGGAAAGGACCAGCTGGTCCATCAAGTCTATCCCATAATGTCATGTTGCAATTTATACACCCCATAACCCCCTCCCCCAGCAGCATCAACCAGCCGCACAATTGATGCAAAGGCATTTCTATAACTTGAATGATGTTATATGTTTATAAACAAACATGACAGAACTAGCCTAAGAATTTTGCACGGGTTGCAAAGCTGCTTTAAAGAGAGTAGAAGTCTGAATCATCGATGAGGACAGAACCAAAATGTTAAAACTTTCTGGTAAAAAGCTTGGTACAGGTCTCTCAAAGTGGGCAGTGTATTAATACAGCTGTTAACATTCAATAGCAGTGGTGGGATGAGGGTTCTACTCTGCATTCCCCAAAATCATTGAGTACCCAATTTTAACCACATCGCTATAAAAAGCAGCAAGTACAGGCTGAGTGAATGTTTGGGTGGGAGAGAAAAGTACAAGGTAAAGTCAATACTGGGTCACTTTGAGCATGTCCTAGCAACTGGTTCTGAGTGGCACTGGTGGTGGCTTGGGAATAGATTACCTGCCTGCCACCTCAACCATGGTTGGTGCATGGCTTAGGAAAACCAGCAGAAAAGAAAGAGAAAAATAGTGGGGCATTTATACTTAATAAAATTCCTCTTAACGGAAATTCTTCATGAGGAGCAATTTATTCTTTTTATCAACTGTCCCTATTCAGCAAACACTATGTTACATAGGGAAGTGCTTCCAATCATTTTTCACCCATTAACAACTACTGTACAAGATCCAAAGTTGATGCCCTTCCAAATTACCATTGCTTGCAATGTGTGACTCTCTGCAGTAATCTTAGAAATGGTGTGACTGCACAGTGGGGTCCTGAAGTCTCTTCATTTGTCACAATTTATTGCAAGCAACATGCTTCAGTTGTGGATTCTGCCTCTAAAGATATATTTATGATGCATTTTCCTGTCCAGAAATGCCAAGAATTTCCATTATTTTTCCAAAGGAACTGACTGAATGCTTTTGGCTGCTGGATTGTGAGGAAGGGAAAGGGAGACAAGGGGATCTTTCCATATCCTAATTATTTAAATTAGGAGAGTTCAGCCAATTACAACATGCCAGTGACAAGATTATATCATCAGCACAACCTAAGAAGCAGGGGCATCACTATTTAAAAATCTCATCAGAACTAGATACTGTTCTTTAAATATTTTATCAAACCAAAACAAAATATATTAATTGTAGAAATCCAGCCCCCAGCCAATGTATATGTAATCTTGATATGCAAGAGCCTGACAATCTCCTCAGTTACTATTATCCAATTTTCCTCCGGATAATGTCTGTAGTTAATCCTGTTCCATGCCAGTTTAGTCATGTGGAACCTTTTTTTCCTTCATCCTGACCTACTGCATAATTTCAATATTTATCCCTCTAAAACTTTTAATTCCTAGATAGTTTTAGACCTAAGTTGGGATATTTTAACAATATGTTACAATAGTGAGGTGTAAAGCAAAATATTTGATAAATGCTCCTATGTCAACAATATAAGGGGGTGTTGTGTCATCTCATCTTGTCCTGGAATGGTAAAATTCCACTGGTCCTAATTAAACTAGCTCAACACATCAATTTTCAGCGACATGCCTTCAGAATACAGTCTATGAAAGCCCATTTAGAGAAACAGATCATTTACAAAAATCCTTTACTACTCTTGGAAAAGCTGGACCATCTGGAATTCATTATATAAATACTTCACAGTGACTGTCAGTACTTCCTAGACTGCAGGGGAAAAAAACAATCTATGGAATGTAGCTGGTAAAAGTAGTAACTGTCTCAGGACAAGTATCCAAAGTAAATGACTGCCGCAGAGCGAAGTCTAGAAACATAAAAGTGTACAATCCTACCATATCCATTGGGTTGGGACAAGTTAAAAGAATTGGTCCCATTTCCCTGTTGGCTGATATGGTACTGACAATACAGATCAGAAAAGCTCCAGTTTTAAAGTCTATGTTGGGTTAATTGATCTCATCTGAAACATAGGTAGTGGTTGTTGGAGGCCAATCATCTCAGCCCCAGGACATTGCTGCAGGAGTTCCTCAGGGCAGTGTCCTAGGCCCAACCATCTTCAGCTGCTTCATCAATGACCTTCCCTCCATCATAAGGTCAGAAATGGGGATGTTCGCTGATGATTGCACAGTGTTCAGTTCCATTCGCAACCCCTCAGATAATGAAGCAGTCCGTGCCCGAATGCAGCAAGACCTGGGCAACATCCAGGCTTGGGCTGATAAGTGGCAAGTAACATTCGCGCCAGACAAGTGCCAGGCAATGACCATCTCCAACAAGAGAGAGTCTAACCACCGCCCCTTGACATTCAACGGCATTACCATCACCGAATCCCCCACCATCAACGTCCTGGGGGTCACCATTGACCAGAAACTTAACTGGACCAGCCACATAAATGCTGTGGCTAAAAAAGCAGGTCAGAGGCTGGGTATTCTGCAGTGAGTGACTCACCTCCTGACCCCCCAAAGCCTTTCCACCATCTACAAGGCACAAGTCAGGAGTGTGATAGAATACTGTCCACTTGCCTGGATGAATGCAGCTCCAACAACACTCAAGAAGCTCAACACCATCCAGCCCGCTTGATTGGCACCCCATCCACCACCCTAAACGTTCACTCCCTTCACTATCGGTGCACCATGGCTGTAGTGTGTACCATCCACCGGATGCACTGCAGCAACTCGCCAAACCCATGACCTCTACCACCTAGAAGGACAAGAACAGCAGGCACATGGGAACAACCCCACCTGCACGTTCCCCTCCAAGTCACACACCATCCCGACTTGGAAATATAGCGCCGTTCCTTCATCGTCACTGGGTCAAAATCCTGGAACTCCCTTCCTAACAGAAAAATCCTAACCACACGGACTGCAGCGGTTCAAAAAGGCGGCTCACCACCACCTTCTCAAGGGCAATTAGGGATGGGCAATAAATGCCGGCTTTGCCAGCAACGCCCACATCCCATGAACAAATTTTTAAAAACATACAATTGCCATTAGTGCCCACAGGCTAGGGAGGGGAAAAGTCATCCAAGTTTTCAGTTCTTTATCACTACCAAGGAATTCCCTCTGGAAAGTTTACATGGTACATGTTGGGTAAAGACAGAATCAAGTTCAGCTGTAATGTTTCCCAGTGAACAAATGGCCTGCCAACACTCACTGTCTAGGCCTATACGTAAAGAAAGGTTACTTGGGTGGCAAAACCAATATGTTCTACCATCTACAGAACTATATTCCAGCAAAAGTTAGAATCTTCAAGAAAGGGAGGGAGAAAAGGAAGAAAAATTGTGTAGAAAACAGTTATTTCAAAGATATATATAAATGCAAGGCTATTTTGATGGCAGATTTCTATTTTTTTTAACACCAAACATAAATGCGTCAGACTGGTGATTTATTTATGGCATCTGACACATTCATGCCATTTATTTTTATGCCTTACAGGGGCATCATAGGTTGCATCATACACCATGATGTGCCAAGTAAAGTTGAGGCACTTATGGCAGCATGAGGAGTGGTAACTGGAGCACTAATATATTGGCAGCTGATCAAATGAAGGTAGCCGCTATATGTCTCTAGACTTATCAGATCTTTAGGGGATGGAAAATGGAAGGAAACAATAAAGGAAGGAAAATTGATAAATTCATACTTTATAATGTAAGAGAGCAAAGAGCTGTTTTGTGGAACTTGTTAGTAAAATGGCAATCAAATCCTATTATTTCCTACAACACGTGATATTACGTTAATGCCAATATCTTTGATGTAAGACAATGCAGGGTAGATTTTGGTCTGAGCCTGTTCTTTTAGACCAGCGTGTGCCGGAACCGAGAAGCCAGAAGATTGATGGAAAATGGCCTCATCAGCATACGCTGGGCAAGCTGGGTGTGGAGGCGCGACTTGCAACATTTCTCAATGGGGTCCTTCAACAGGCGCTAGGTTCCTAATTTACACATTTAAGGGACCCTATCACCTATTTTAGGCATCTGCCCGGGATGTCTAAAGAAAGGGCCCCACAAATTTAGCAGTGAGACCAACGCCTGTGCAACTTGGGCGCAGGCAGTCCCACTGCTAGATTGGTAGGCTTTGCGCCCATTTTACACCCAAAAAACAGGTGCAGTGTATACCAATTTCTACTCCTGTATGTCTGTGAATTGTAGAGTAATCTGATCCCAGGTTTCAGCCGACAAAAATAAACTGCTCAATCTTTGTTCTCAGGATTTATGATGCCACCTGAATCTTTTGACTCAATTACTGCCTTGTATTTCAATAGTTTCCTTAGATCTAATATTATGTTTAGCAAAGGCAGATACTCCAAAAGTACTCCTAGAACAATTTGGAATTTTTGGATTGTTCAAAGCAAATAAATTCTTTGGCATTTTATATAACAAGAAAGTTTACTAAAGCTTTAAGTTTGGAATTATCGGGAAACTAGTAAAAAATTGTTCAAATCAGATTTGTGGATCTGATGAGATCATAAACATTCAAAATCCAAACAATGCGTCAGTTCAATCCTCAAGTCCCGATTGTAACCTAACCCACCCGGTGCTGAATTCACCAGAAGCAGTTTGGAAGGAGCCAGAGGTATAAAAATGTAGAGCTACAGTAACCTTCATGGCCACAGGCAGTTCAGTTCAGGTATGATGTTCTATTCATGAATCCCCCACATGCTGTAGCCCTTGCCTCCTTCGCCCTCTACTTGCAGCCTGTGCAGGTCTTTGCGTCTTCCTTGCTGCTGCTCCTCCTCCGGAATTGCGAGCGTTAATGGTAAGCCCTGCAGCTTCCCATGTTTAGTAATACAGAACAAGCAAATTCCATGAAACAGTTCTTGCCCTCCACAAACTCACTCTGCAAAAGTATTAAATGGAGAAACACTTGCCAAAACAGCCAAAATCCTGGTCCCAAAACACCCAATCAGGCTAAAAGGACTAACCATTGACTTAACCTAATGGAAGTAAGAATCCCTTTCAATACTGCTTGTGAAAGTTGCTTACCACTTGTTCCCGCCTTGAAGTGATGGGCGGGTTTAGGAAATTATGTTTCTGGCGCGGACACCAATTTAACAAAAGGGCCCTGATTCACGTGCAAAGCCCTTATTATTATATTTAAACGATGGCTGTGTTTGTTGCAGGTGGCTACGTGGATGCCTATCGAGCACCTGGACCACTATAGCATGCGCATACTTCCAGCAGTCTTCTGTTGTGCTGCTATAATGGACTTCGTTACACCCATTTCGCACTCCAAAAACATGCAAGATGCATCGCAATTTCTCCTCCTCCCAACTCCACAGAGAGTTGGCAGATTAACCCATGCTGCACTTGTATTAAACGTAGCCTCCTCTCTGTGTGCCTCCATATATGAGTTCCTGATCTGAGCTGGGCTTTCCAGGCAACTGAAAGCATAGGGAAGTTAATAGTGAATTATATACCTCACAGCTGCAATCCAGGACCAGTGTGGACAGCTTAGACCAGCTGGCCCATTCTCTCTATCAGGAAATGTATGCCACGCTGGACTCCAAGAAGAGGAGAAGCTCCTGTCACAACAATAATTTGCATTACTGTGCAGGTTAATGACCTGCCCAAATGAAAAAGGGTCTTCACTATAGAAACAATCCAAAGATGATCTGCTGGTTGTAAAAAGCAACGGAAGAAAAATGCCGCCAGGCACGGAAGAGAAGAGAGACACCATCTTCAACACATAAAATGTCTCAAAGTGCTTTACAAAAAGGGTCAGGGGAAGAAAGAAAATAAATAGATAAAAAGGGAGAAAAGGAACAGATGCTGAACCATTGAAGGAGAGATTTGGGAGGGGGTGGGTGACTGAAAGCTTGGTCGAAAAAATGGGCTTTGAGAAGGTTCTTAAAGATAGAGAGGGAGAATTTCTGCACCGGTTATAACACTGCAGAAATCAGCAGAAACTGCTAAGAAATATGATAAGGGGGCTTGAGCAATCTTTGTTGCATCAGTTTTACACATTGTGTTCACTTCATTTAATGACAGGACTTTGTATAATCTTGTTCATTGTATCAAATTACACTAATGGATGCACTACACGTTAGATTATTTTAAAAACACACTCTGCTGTGTTCTGCATTGTGTTTTATATCAAGAAAACTGTGCCATTATACAATCAGAACCTCTTAGCCTTATCAAATAAAAGTGAACGCCATATGGTTAGCACAACAAATGCTGTAACCAATTCTTTCAAGTTAAGCAAAATATCATGTGCCTGACTACTGAACAAGAGAATGTATTTCACCTTGAGTTCTGAGAGTTCAGAGTAACCCATTTTTACACAAATTAGCTCATCCAGGAAACCATATACATTGTAATTCACTCAGAAAAAAAAATCTTCAAGTTTATCCTCACACTTAACACTTGGTTCCGTATCATTCTGCCTGTGTATTCCCCATTTGGTTTATTTTTTCCCATTAATTTTCTTGCCTCCTTTCTAGCATTTAAAACAAATAAATCGCCAGGGATTGAAGGTATATATCTCAGAATGATGAAAGAGACAAGGGGAAGAAATTTCTGATGCACTTACACATTATGAGAGAGAAACTGATCACTCGGTAGTTACCAGCAGATTATCTTTTCAGACCTTTACTGCCTCACCACTTGGTACAACTGGGCGGACTGGGAATGCATGCTCCGCCCATTGTCTCTTAAAATTACATCAGGGTCTGATATACATCATAGGACCCTGATTTGCATGCAGTAATGATGTTCCCTCCTGATTCAGGTGGGCTCCTGGGCTGCCCAGCAGAAAGTTCCAGGAAAAAATGGTGGTGGGTGGGATCGGAGTGGGAACCCGGTGTCAAATGCAGCATTTTAGGGCTGCTATTACCCCATTTCCATGGGGAGACGAAGTTAAAGTCAGCCTTAGCGTATCTACATTTCCAAAAAGCATGTTCTACATTAAAGGTTATTAGTAAAACTCAAGCATTGGGAATTCACGGTAAACCCTGGGAATGAACCAAAAACTGGCTAAAGGGTAGAAAACAACAAGTACTCATTAGAGGAATTATGTTGGGCTGGGGCAAAGTATGAAATGGTGTGCCCCAGGGCTCAGTGCTGAGACCACCACTGTTTCTAATTTCCATAAATGGTCTGGATTCAGAAATTCAATGAATAGTGGTCAAATTTGCAAATGATACCAAACTAGGAGGGTCAGTGGAATCAGAGGAGGCAGCTAAGTAATTACAAAATGAGCTCATTGAAACATACAAAATTCTTACAGGGCTCGACAGGGTAGATGCAGGGAGGATGTTTCCCCTGGCTGGGGTCACGGTCTCAGAATAAAGGGTAGGCCATTTAGGACTGAGATGAGGAGAAATTTCTTCACTCAGAGGGTGGTGAATCTTTGGAATTCTCTACCCCAGAGGGCTGTGGAGGCTCAGTCATTGAGTACATTAAAAACAGAGATCGATAGATTTCTAGATATTAAAGGCATCAAGGTATTTTGGGATAGTTCAGAAAAATGGCATTGAGGTAGAAGATCAGCCATGATCTTGCTGAATGGCGGAGCAGGCTCGAGGGACCGGATGGCCTACTCCTGCTCCTATTTCTTATGTTCTTATGTTTTTATGAGTTAGACAAGATTTGTTTTCAGGGAAAACAACAGTAGATGAAATTTAACAGAGACAAGTGCAAAGTACAGCACAGAGACAGGAAAAATAGGTGACACACATACTCTAGGAATGGTGTTGAAGTAATTAAGAATGAAGCTGAAAGAGACCTCTGCCGCCCATATCCTAACTCGCACCATGTACCGTTCAACCTCTACCCCTGTCGCTGACATACATTGGCTCTCAATCCGGCAATTTTTAAATTCTCATCCGTGTTTTCAAATCCCTTGATGGCCTCACCCCTCCCAATCTCTGGAACTTCCCCCAACCCTACAACCCTCCAACATCTCTGCACTCCTCCAATTCTGGCCTCTTGCACATCCCCGATTTTCTTCGTTTCACCATTGGCGGCCGTGCCTTCAGTTGCCAAGGCCCTAAACTCTGGAATTCCCTCCCTAAACCTCTCCGCCTATCTACCTTTCTCTCCTCCTTTAAGACGCTCCTTAAAACCTACCTCTTTGACCAACCTGTCCTAATATCTCCTTATGTGGCTCGGTGTCAAATTTTGTTTGGTAATTGTTCCTGTGAAGCGCCTTGGAATGTTTTACAATGTTAAAGGCACTATATAAATGCAAGTTGTTGTTATGGACTTAGCGCTAAACATGTCCAACTAATGCAGAGCAGCAATCAACAAAGCCAATAGAATGTTAAACTCAAATCCAAAACAGTAGAGTATAAGTGAGAGAAAGTTGTGATCAAACTGTACAGTGTTCTGGTTATGCTGCACCTTGAATACAGCATTCTTAAAGCAAAATCTTAATATTCTTAAAGTGGATCTATTGAAAGTTGCCAGCATGATGATGGGCATTCTGTGCTCCTCAGCTTGACATATCTCATAGGATTGCCAAGTATGTAATCTAGGCTGAGGTAACCAACTCAACAGCAGAAGAGGATAAGACCACTTGAAAAGTGGAGGTTTAAGATTCCAAGGACCTGCTTTAAATGGCTGTTTGTCAAGCCTTTACCCTTAGTCTTCAGCTTTTGGAACTACTTCTTCATTCAGAGGCCTCACTTACTTTGTAAAGATATATATAACTACAGTTATTAGAATAGCTGCTGAAATTCAAAACATGGTGTATGACTTCCTTTTGGTGTCAACTACTGAGGGACAATTAACTGTCTCTTTGAACCAAGTTCAATCACAAGCCTTAAAGGAACAAGAGTATTGTAACCAAGCTTCCCTTGAAACACTTTCTTGTGATATTCAAGTCACATCAACCTTTAGATCAGCCTATTGTTACAACAGTTTCCTAAGCATTTTCCTTATATTATACTGACTAAGCAAAAACCTACCAGTCAGACAATATCCAGTAAATATACTGTTGTACTCCTAGCCTTGTTCTAGCTACAAAATCAAGAAATGTGCAAAAGAATGCAGTGAAAGCAGAGCACTAGTGTAAGAGGAGCGAGCTAACTTTCCAGGCCAGCATGGAAAACTTAGTGGCAATTTTCCTCAGTCACAATACAGTCCTACCGCATATGTTCATCCTAAACAGAACAGTAGTCTACATGATACTCTAGAATAGCACTACCTATTGATGGATCTTCTTATCTTAGGTGACAACAATTACTGGAGCTGTTCTGTTTCAATAAGTATTGATGGATGGTTCATCTTCCGGAGGTTTGGGAAATTCTGGTGTGTATTTCTATCTTTTCCCTGAATCCCAAAGTGATCACTGGGGAATCAAAGTCAGGGCAATCTTCATTTTGCCATAATATCCACAAAAGCCCTGGTATCTAGTTGTAATGGCTCACCGGGTGACTCTTATGCTACAGGCTAGAGTGAAGCAAACTTTCTGTCTTGGAAGCAAAGAAATTTTGATACCTAATTCCAGGAAGTCTTCTGCTGATAGTCTAGCTGATTTTGCATGGACTGTCACATCCTATAATTAGACTGTGTTTGGTGCTAAATGTCTCATATAAGTTCAAGTGAAAAATATTTACTTCAAGGTGCCAATAAAAGGAGTCCTTTGTAAAGTTTCTGCTTTTGATATAATTTTAAAAAGGACTTGCATTTTATGTAGCACCTTATCACAGATCAGAAACATCTCAAAGGTACTTCACATTCACATTAATTACTTCAGAGTACAAGTACTGTTGCTATGTAGATAGACTGTTGTTGCCTTTTAGGAGGATAATTCACAACCATAGTATAGTTGAGAACAAAACCTGATTTAGCTTAACTGTAATTTCTGTGACACCTCACAGCAAGACTGAAAAATGCAGAATTAAAAAATTAGGCCAATGGGTTAAAATAAGATGAGCCATTACAAATGATTATGAAAATGTTAGAATTTTAAGTATGCAATTAAATAAGAGATTCTTATTCTTGTCCAATTAATAATGATATTTGAAATTTTTCAATTTTTAGCCACTTTATGTCTGAATACACAGAGTTACAGAACATTCATATGCATGACATTGTTGGAAAAGAGAGGGTAGAAATTCCATCTCGTGAAGTTCATGTACAAACACTTAATGTGTTCATACTACATTCCCCTGTGTGCTATTTTTACTTGGGCATTATTTTGAAAGGGAATAATTTCTGCATAAAAATAGCTCGCACAGGAATGTGTACAAGTGTGTTGAGCTTGCATACGTGAACTTTATCAATCAAAATTTCTACCCTAAAGTATCAAAATTTACATATCTCTAGTATTTGATATGGGATTTAGCTTGTTCTATATCCCTCAACATAAATCACAACCCAGATTAAAATTAAAAGATCAAAATCCCCTCAACTGACAATGTTTGAGGTGCCATTTAACACATACCTATCTCTGAATTATCAAGGACTTCACCTCCTCGGCAGATACCTGGCAGAGCTGATCGCCCGCCTGTTGTAGAACTCGCTCGATTTTTCACCCCATTGAAAATCAGGTGGGCAATCCGCTCCACCAGATTGCCACCCATGATTACATGTTAAAAACATTATATATTTATTTCACTAGTGCAAACAAGATAATAGCAACAGCTTAGTTCTAGACTCCCACAGCCTAACATTAGCTGGATTCAGTTCAACATAGTATAGTACTGTATAAAGATGTACTTACTCCACACAAAGTGAACTGAGAGCAAATTGCTCTCAAATTTGCTGCAGTTCTGGAGAGCTGATTTACAGATTGAGATGTGTGGCCTCACTTTATTGAGTAAATATAAAAAGGATCCCATGTCGAATCTCACGACATTTCTGATTGCCTAAGAAAAAACCACGAGGAGTCCCAGCACCTGACCTAATCAAATAGGTTTTTGTTCCAGATAAAAGGAATATATATTTTTTGTTTTTTATTATCTCTTTCTGCATTTGTCTCCCTGCATTAGTTGATTGTTCTTAATTTTTATTTGAGGGATTTTTTTTACTTGCCAATACTTTGCTTCTTGCTTTGAAATCGCGCTGTACAAAGAGGTGAAGGTGATATTCCATTGTGAGTTTTGAATGCACGGCACAATTAAGATGAGAAGAGAAGTTTGGGATCAGCCAACAAATAAAGGTACAGTTTCTCTGAAGCATTTTAGCCACATCCGCTCCACACATCAAAGGAGACCTGTCTTTGTTGCTTCCATTTCAGAAGACAGGTGCCATATAGTTGTGCCATCTGCTAAACAACATCTAGATTAGGGATGATTCTTCCTGTAGAAGTGAAGGTTACTACAGCATTTAGCTTTCATGCTATTGGATCTTCCAAGCCACCCCAATGGGCATGCACCACATCAAGCAGTCCATAGATATATCGAGAAAAACCATTACATTTACAAAAGACTACAGCTTCATCACTTTTGCTATGGAAAGGAGACATCAGCCAGACAGGCTGCACAGCTTGCACAAGGTGGTAGGTTTCCCTTAATTGCAAGGCAACATAGATGGAACCCAAGTGGGCATCCAACCTCTTCAAATCAACCTCATGGCCTCCATCAACAGAAAGGGCTTGCGCTCAATTAATGTTAAGATGTAATCTGACCACAGTAATATCATTATGTGTGTCATCGACCATTATCCAAAAAGCAGCCATTGTCTAGCAATCCATAGTGCCTGCATTATTTGAAGGAGAAGAAATACTGAGGGATTAGTTCTTCAGAAAGCAGGTATTTGACCTCATTTAAAAATCTCTTTATAGCAGAGAAGCATCTTGCCCTATTGCCTCAACATCTATTTGTTATTGCTCAGTTGCCATCTCCACCTTCAAGAAAAGTGTGCCTTGGAGCTTTGGCACAATGGAAGAGTGTGCACAAAAGGGCAACACTTATACATAATGCTTCAAATGATACCTCCCAGAGGGCAACTGAAGTGTAATGCCTCTTCCAGGAGATTACCTGGTTACTGGTGTGTGGGGGAGGTTGTGAATCAGGATACCTAAGGCATCTTGACTTTATGGGGCAGGCTCGATGGACCAGCTGGTCTTTTCCCGTCCATCATTTTTGTGAGTTCGTATAACAGTTCCCAACTTAGGTTAATGCCTTGCTTGACAGGCCACATTCAAGAAATGTGTGCTAAAAATGAAGAGGACACTTACATTTGCCAAAAATAAGGGAGCTGGGTAACTGCACTGACTCAGCTGGTGGCTTCCCTCTGTGCAGCTGGTACCCGCACATTCAATGGAGGGTGGTCTTTAGCCCCAAATAAGTCTACCCTCCTTTGGTGCAGTTCCTGCTGCAGAATCTCCAAACCCCCATCATCTAGGAGGGCAGCATTGTCCACATATCTCAGTTGTACCAGCATGAACACATAGTCCATTTTTCAGACACCAGCACAGCCTCCATATTTATGGCTGACTACAACCCTTAAAGAAGCTACTGTCTAACTGGATCTAACGCCAATAGACTTGTAAGTGAATGGGAATTTAAATTGGACCATCATTTAGTGCGAATACTAATTTCACCATTTGGCCTGAAAATTTTAGCAGACAAATATTTAATTGGAAGGTTATGCAAACATTTGTAGAACAGTGAGAATTTATGAACATTTGCCATGTTACCAAATGCCAAAACTGCAAAACCTGGCACAATTGTATGCTGCTGAAACTGGTGATTCAGTTTAGATAAATTTAGAATATTGAAATATCCGCAGTGAAAAGAACCTTTTGATGCCATCAATAAGTGTTTTTCATGTCTGACTCTAAAATTAACAGCACATAAGCAGCACTTTGAGAAAATTATATATGCACTAAGAATAGATTCCGCTTTGGTACTGAAACTGTATCTTTTTAGTTAATACAGGATTTCACATGAGAAATATGTTCCACTTGAGTTCTATTTATGCACCACCATAATTTATGGGCTTCTAACTAGGAACAATGGGATATTGATTTCCTTGACATTAAGTAAAGGATAATTTTTCAGACAAGCATTTCAGTGAACATTCTATCTTGTTACAATGACACAGAATATCAAAAAACGGTTAAGAATATGAAATATAATATTTCAGAAGCACTGCAGTTGCAAACTACACAAACCTACACTGGGGCTGGGGAAGAAGAGGAGCGACAGTTTTTCCCTAAGAGACTGTTAATGGGTTTAATGATGCGATTGACATTTAGCTTCAATATTGCAATTTTAGCAAACTGTATCCGGCAATGGTGCAGGTAAACCTATGATAATCAAAAGGATGGCTCACTCTGCTAAATTTTGTGTGATTAGCTACTCTATATTTTATCGGAGCCTGGAACCTGACCAGCAATGTGCTTGGCTGGTGGGGGGCAGGAATCTAGTGAGGCAGCACTTCTTAAAGGGCTGCTGCTCGCCATTAAAAAGGAGAGTTTTTGTTGTAGCTAAAATTTGGCTTTGAGGTGAAGAACACTAACCAGCTGCAGTAAGAATGCTTCAACTATGTAGAGAAGAAAAATGTCTGCTAGTAAGGATGTGAAGGAAAAGGCCTCCATTCATTGAGGTTGCCTTGGAAGTCCTGCTGCAGCAGATGAAATAGAGGGTAGATCTCTTTGGACACCATCCTGTCAAAGCTGAGCTCAAATCTGTTTGGTTGGAAGAAGCGTAGAGAATGAATGAGTCTCCATTGGACCTGAGAACAAATGAGGAAGACATCATTTAATAAACTTCAGTTCATCCAAAACTCTGCTGCCCGTATCTTAATTTGCACCAAATCCCGTTCATCCATCATCCCTGTGCTCGCTGGCCTACATTGGCTCCCAGTCCTGCAAAGCTTCAAATTTAAATTTCTTATCCTTGTGTTCAAATCCCTCAATAGCTTCGCTCCTCCCTATCTCTGTAATCTCCTCCAGAGAAGTTGGCTTTCCTCCAATTCTGGCCTCTTGTGCATCCCCGATATCCTTTACCTCACCATTGACGGCCGTGCCTTCAGTCGTCTAGGCCCTAAGCTCTGGAATTCCCTCCCTAAACTTTTGCCTCTCTACCTCTCTCTCCTCCTTTAAGACACTCCTTAAAACCTACCTCTTTGGCCACACATTTGTTCACCTATCCTAATATCTCCTTCTGTGGCTTGGTGTCAAATTTTGTCTGATAGTGCACCCGTGAAGCACCTTGGGACATTTTATTATGCTAAAGGCGCTATAAAATTGCAAGTTGTAGTTGTTGAAGAAGAAGTCTTGCATTATCAGGAGTGCCAAAGTAAGTGTACTCACCTTTGCATATATTATTTTACATTATTTTATAAATTGCATCAGCCAAAACATACTTGTAAGCTCTAGTACCTTCAGCAAGTCAATTTGTGACTCCTGAATGCTTTGTGCACGTTTCCAGGAGCAGGCTACATACAATCACTGTGAGTTAACGTGCATTGACAGGAAATTCCCCAACGTGAGGAAGTCACCCTAGGCAACCAAGTTATACGTCTGTCACTAATGAATTTGATTGGCTATGAGATCAGCTCCAGGGAGTCACGGCAGCAAGTGTAACACTCCTCAGTGGTGACTAACCCTGCTCTCATGCAGATCGCTGGTCATCCTGCAGGTATGTCCAGCACCTAGGCCATAGGAAGAGGCAGTTTCTTCTCTGGGTTACTGCACACCGGCCCATCCCAGCTTGCCCATTGCCCACCCACCCCCCCGCGCCTCAGTCAAAGAATTGAAGTGGCAATTAGCAAGTAGGCACCAGCCACCATTGCCTTTTTGGATGTGGCTTCAGCAGTTGCAGTGCCAACTCAGGACCCTGTGCCCAGAGATATAGTGTCCCCTGTCACCACACTTTCTCCTCTCACTGCATACTTACTCCTCTTTGTATTGCAAAATTATGCAGCACACATCAGACCATGAGTGTTTTGTTCACCTTTTCAGGGCTACAGAGGAACACCTTTCATGAACGGCCCAAGCAGTGGAATTTTTACTTTAGCATTCCAATGGTGTGCGCTACAAATTTTCTGATGGAGATATGCCATTCATTGTATTCACGTTCCACTGCTGTTCAGGGTTTTCTCAGTGGGATCAGCAACCATGGTTGTACAGGTTTCCCACCAGCCACCCATTCAGTCTGAGCCTTCAAACAACAAAGGCACCGTGGACTGGAGCACATTGCAGGCATTTACTTACGTTGAGATATTTGTGTGCTCAGATACCAACTGAACATCAATTAGATGAAAGCCTTTTCTGTCAATCTAGACAATGGAGTTAATGTGAGGTGCTATAATACCATCCATTACGCCTTGGATTCTTGGCAACCCTGCCATCTAGTGAATATTCTGTGCTCTCTCTGCTGATTCTTCCTTTCCACAGGGAAAGTGATAAAAGCGTTAGTCCTCAATAAACATAGTGGGGTGGATTTTAAATTTGCCAAGCATAATGCTAACATTGCAGGTCGGCTGCCTGTTATAGGAATCGTCCAATATTCATTTCCATTGAAATAAATGGAAATTAAAATTGGGCAGTTTCTATAATGGGCAGCCAATCCAAAACAGTAGCTTTATGTCTGAGCGGCAAGTAGCATAAAAGCTTTATGCTGTGGTAATCTCTACAATTACAGGAAGAGCCTATGGTAGAAATTATCTACAGACAAGCCTGAAGCAGATGGACGTAGCTCAATGACATTCTCTCTGGTGAATCAAAGACGATGATGGCAGCTCTTCCTTGTCACATCAGGTAAGAGTGTGGGGGTTAATAAATGCAGGGACTAGGGTATTGATGGGTATGAAATTGACACCTCAGGTCTCAGTGAACTCGTCTCCCTCATCTAAATTATGGAGTGCTATGACAACCCCCAAAAGAATTTCTATCCTCAATACTTCAATTGCAGAAAACAACAATTCCAGGGAAACTCTGTTGTTATGCAGAAACTGTTGTTACCCTTCACAGTAACAAACAGCAAAATGCAACTAAATACCAATGCTTTTTAAAAATAAACCATAAGCCTAGTATCAACTTTTGCAAAAGAAATCTAGCTTTAAGAAATCATTTTCAGTGGACCAGGCCAGTGATTTAGACTTGCAGCCATCTAATATGGACAAGGTGATTACCAGGGAGAGAGACTGCCAAAAGAATGTGAAATTTGGTACGGAGCTATGGGAGGAAAACATGTTTAAAAGGCCTGTCCCTGGCAGAATTTGGTGGAGAAATTCCAGGGCAGCCTCCTCGGGAAAAATCACTGGTATATCATGGAATTTTGAAATGTACTTTCTCAATTTGTGCTAATCTCTAAGTAGTTCATACTGTTTCTAGCAAGATAGTTCTTACGGGGTATTAAAAAAATGTCCAACTTTGAGTGCCAGGAGAGAGTTTAAGGTCGGAGGGTGTAGACTGATACAAGTTCCTGGAATGTCCAGATTCTGTAACACAATAGTGTGTTTGCCAGTGACCTAGAATGTACAGATAATTCAGAGAAGCATTTATTTGATTCAAATTGCCCACATAACCATATATGGAGTGAAGCTTGCTGAACCAGGTCTGATTATGTACACTGTTAAGATTTATTCCCACAGAGTATATTAAATCAGCAGCATAGTATGTCGCCCGTCTCTTCTGAGTGATAAAATCCATTTCCTGCCTCTCAATCACTTTCTCTTTATGCAACTATGTCCAGAGTATTTGAACTTGATAACAAGAGGCATCTAGAGT
This sequence comes from Heptranchias perlo, assembly GCF_035084215.1. NCBI lineage: Eukaryota > Metazoa > Chordata > Chondrichthyes > Hexanchiformes > Hexanchidae > Heptranchias > Heptranchias perlo. Next base: position 13,320,050 of record NC_090357.1, on the reverse strand, counting down.
TTGCCCTGGAGTAGAATAATGTGCAAAAGTTAAGTGTGGAACCTGTTATATTTGTGATTGAAAATTAAATAATTGTTCAATTGATTTTTGAGAAGTAGCATAAAACAGTATTGTTTGCATGAATTCAGACAGTGAGTTCACTTCAAAAGTGTTTCATTAGTCAAAAAATGCTTTGGGATGTCCTGAGAATGTAAAAAGTACCATATAAATACAAGTTCTTTCTTTCTCCTTGCTATCTAACTATGTTTAGGAAGATTATTAATAAGACAAGAATAGCAAACTATAATAATGAAATGAGTATAGAGCGCTGGAGATAAGGGTCCTGACAACTCCAGCTTTTGATGAAGGGTTCCACCTGAAGTGTTAATGCATCGCTATTCTTCATATACTGTTCCTCTTCCTTTTCTGGTATTATTTTAGTTTTCCAGCATTCACAGTTTTCTTTTTACCTCCTCATTTCAACTTGTATTGCCAATTACTTAACAGAATTTTCCAATCTCCCAGCCATTGGATATATAAGGTTGGAACCAGTTGATGAACCAATTAACTGATAGGTCAAAGCTAACTTAGTTACTACGCAGAATTGTGTGATTAATGGAGTTAATATCTTTTACCTAATTAAAGAGATTGGCTAATATCTCTCTGTGTGCCTCATTGAACAAGAGAGTTTGTACATTTTCCATGAAGTGTTTGCATGACAGTGTGATTGACAACAGGAAAGAAGTGGTAGATCTTCAAATACTTAGTTGATCGTTCTACCATGAATTGTTTTCCAGAATTTTAGACAGAACAGGAAGACAGAAGTAAGTTTATCATTAATGAACTCAAAGAGTCATCTGATACTTTCTAAATTTAAGTTAGATTATCCTATCCTCAAAGTGTCAGAAAAAGTGTTATTTTTGGAGCGATAAATTCAAACATTAGCCAAGGAAGCAGATAAAGATAGGGGAAAAAGTAGTGAGAAATCTAACCCACATTATCTTTTGTTTTTGAACCTCCACGGCTCTTTATTTCAACAATAACTGGCTTAATATAATAAATTGCTATAGTTCAGGGGAGTCCAAACTATGCCCTGTGGGCCACACATGGTCCATGAGCTCTAAAAATCAAGGTCACTAAGCCCAGGCAGCTTTGAAAAGTATTTGCATTTATATTTCTTACACGTTGGTTTGTCCTGTTTGAATTCTGAGGGCCTGGAGGATTGGAAAAAGTTGTTCTTAACACAGTCTTATTGGTGAATAAATACTAAATCAGGTCAGCAGCTTGACATACATGTAAATTACAGAGAACGTTCATTTAAGCTTATGTGCTCCATGAGGTTCCATGGACATGTGACTAGGCAGCAAAAGACAAAAAGCCTATAAGAATTCATTGTAACTGTGAGAGGACATTATGTAATCAGATTTAGATACAGCAAAACTTGTTGCAAGTTTAAAGATAATGGCCCTGAAATTACACCATGTGATACTAATATATGAACATTTAATACATTCATTTTAAATTCTTCTCTTTGCAAACTTAGTGGAAGCATTACCCATTTCTTTTTAACAGGTTAATGGCTCTGTTAAAATGGAAGAGAGAAGAATTTCGAGCAAATACATAAAGTGTTTGCGGACTCATATCCCATGACATAATTTCAGAAGTCGGCTTATATGTTATGGTTATGATCTACAGTAGTGGAAATTGTAAATGAACTGTTGTCTGGTCCACATAAATTTAGAGGTGCTGCTAATAATGTATTTCTCTCCCTAAACCGCTCTACCTCTCCACCTCACACTCCTTCTTAAGACCCTCCTTAAACCCACCTTTTTTTTCTCGTTCATGGGATGTGGGTGTCGCTGGCGAGGCGGGCTTTATTGCCCATCCCTAATTGCCCTTGAGAAGGTGGTGGTAAGCCGCCTTCTTGAACCGCTGCAGTCCGTGTGGTGACAGTTCTCCCACAGTGCTGTTAGGAAGGGAGTTCCAGGATTTTGACCCAGCGACGATGAAGGAACGGTGATATATTTCCAAGTCGGGATGGTGTGTGACTTGGAGGGGAACGTGCAGGTGGTGTTGTTCCCATGTGCCTGCTGCTCTTGTCCTTCTAGGTGGTAGAGGCCGCGGGTTTGGGAGGTGCAGTCGAAGAAGCCTTGGCGAGTTGCTGCAGTGCATCCTGTGGATGGTACACACTGCAGCCGCAGTGCACCGGTGGTGAAGGGAGTGAATGTTTAGGGTGGTGAATGGGATGCCAATCAAACGGGCTGCTTTATCTTGGATGGTGTCGAGCTTCTTGAGTGTTGTTGGAGCTGCACTTATCCAAGGAAGTGGAGAGTATTCCATCACACTCCTGACTTGTGCCTTGTATATGGTGGAAAGGCTTTGGGGAGTCAGGAGGTGAGTCACTCCCCGCAGAATACCCAGCCTCTGACCTGCTCTTGTAGCCACAGTATTTAAATGGCTGGTCCAGTTAAGTTTCTGGTCAATGGTGACCCCCAGGATGTTGATGGTGGGGGATTTGGCGATGGTAATGCCGTTGAATGTCAAGGGGAGGTGGTTAGACTCTCTCTTGTTGGAGATGGTCATTGCCTGGCACTTGTCTGGCACGAATATTACTTGCCACTTATGAGCCCAAGCCTGGATGTTGTCCAGGTCTTGCTGCATGCGGGCTCAGACTGCTTCATTATCTGAGGGGTTGCGAATGGAACAGAACACTGTGCAATCATCAGCGAACATCCCCATTTCTGACCTTATGATGGAGGGAAGGTCATTGATGAAGCAGCTGAAGATGGTTGGGCCTAGGACACTGCCCTGAAGAACTCCTGCAGCAATGTCCTGGGGCTGAGATGATTTGCCTCCAACAACCACTACCATCTTCCTTTGAGCTAAGTATGACTCCAGCCACTGGAGAGTTTTCCCCCTGATTCCCATTGACTTCAGTTTTACTGTGGCTCCTTGGTGCCACACTTGGTCAAATGCTGCCTTGATGTCAAGGGCAGTCACTCTCACTTCACCTCTGGAATTCAGCTCTTTTGTCCATGTTTGGACCAAGGCTGTAATGAGGTCTGGAGCCGAGTGGTCCTGGCGGAACCCAAACTGAGCATCGGTGAGCAGGTTATTGGTAAGTGCCGCTTGAGAGCACTGTCGACGACACCTTTCATCACTTTGCTGATGATTGAGAGCAGACTGATGGGGCGGTAATTGGCCGGATTGGATTTGTCCTGCTTTTTGTGGACAGGACATACCTGGGCTATTTTCCACATTGTCGGGTAGTTGCCGGTGTTGTAGCTGTACTGGAACAGCTTGGCTTGAGGCGCAGCTAGTTCTGGAGCACAAATCTTCAGCACTACAGCTGGGATGTTGTTGGGGCCCATAGCCTTTGCTGTATCCAGTGCACTCAGCCGTTTCTTGATATCACGTGGAGTGAATCGAATTGGCTGAAGACTGGCTTCTGTGATGGTGGGGGTATCGGGAGGAGGCCGAGATGAATCATCCACTCGGCACTTCTGGCTGAAGATCGTTGCAAACGCTTCAGCCTTGTCTTTTGCACTCACGTGCTGGACTCCACCATCATTGAGGATGGGGATGTTTGCAGAGCCTCCTCCTCCCGTTATTTGTTTAATTGTCCACCACCATTCACGACTGGATGTGGCAGGACTGCAGAGCTTTGATCTGATCCGTTGGTTGTGGAATCGCTTAGCTCTGTCTATAGCATGTTGCTTCCGCTGTTTAAGGTGCCTTAAACCCACTTCTATGGCCAAGCATTTGGTCACCCCTCCTAATCACTTCTTCTTAGGCTACGTGTCCATTTTCCTTATGCCTCTGTGAAGTGCCTTGGTTTGTTTTTCTACATTCTACATTAAAGGTGTTATATAAATGCAAGTTGCAGTTGTTGTTCTGTAGAGAAAGTTTCCCTGCTCATTTGGCAATGCTACTTCGATAGTCTCATAGCTAATTGGCTCCTAGAGTTAGAGCTGTCGTGGGCTGCTTAGGAGGTGCTCTTATGAAAAATAGTTTCAGATACACATCAACAAAAACAACAACTTACATTTGTACGTAGATGGCCCCTTAAGGAATGCTGGACGGTAAGATCACAGGGATTCAAGACTGCAATTTTTAAAGGGACAGATATTAGCATGAATTTCATGGTTTGAGTTCGGGAGTTCTCGTACACTTCATTTGATGAACGATGACTACCATATCTAAGGGAGAGTAACAAACTTCAATCCTTGTGCTCTAACTCCAACTGTAATCTTTTATTATTTGGTGCTAGCATTGCATTACCTCTTTTTTCAAACAAAAAATACAGTGCATGCTAATTTGATGAAATCTATTAATGGGAAAGTTTGTTTAAAAGAAAAATGTATCTGTGCAGTTAGCAATTAATTCCACATTCATTCTAATGCAAAAGCTGCACCTTCATAGCAAGCATTTGGACTTTCCCAGGCAATCCTTTGAACTTTATCCAGCCATCAGATCCATAAGTACATTAGAAGATACATACATCACACATTAAACAAACACCACAACAAAAATTGAGATGTTCTTTTTATTTGTATCAAACAAAGTATTTTTACAGTTTCTTTATGGAACCATCACTTTTACTTGTGTTCCTGCCTAACAGGCAGCCCCAATTTCAATGTTAAACAAATTAAACAACATGCTATTTTTTACCCACATAATTTACTTTTGCTATTTGTTTCCCCCAGTAAGCAATGTGCACAGCACTCTGCATTCCTTGAGGCTGCAAAAGGTTTAAAGCAAAACCGCAGGACTCCAATTCTGGTTAACCTCAGTGAACAATACACACAGAGTTCTCTAATTAATCATCCTGTGCAAAAACATTGCTGAAATAACAGAGAACACCTGGAAACTAACTATTGCCCTGACATTGTTGTGCATGAAATGGAAATAAATAGACAGTATTTTCTGTGAAAAACAAATGTCCTTCTAATTTATATTGAGCTTTGTAAGTGTTTGCTTTTACTGTTCATTTAAAAAAAATATTTTCAAGCTTCTAAGCTGTTACTGTGTTCATTTTTTTTAATGGTTTGCATCTGTTTCAAATTTGTCTCATTCATGGAGTGCCAGACAGAAATAGCATTTCATTAATCATGCAAAAGTGTGTTGAGCCCAATTGCTACAATGTTAGAAGGCTGGACACCCAAGCCAAGTTCAATCCCCAATATTAACACCTTAGTTTGACTTAGGGAAGCTAACATTTCATCTGTTTCAATCAGGTCATCTGGGGGATGGAGAGAAATCTAGCTATCATTCTTACACAACTCAAGTCTGCCTTCTGGTAGATTGACCAAGGAGTGGCATTGATCACATCTGTGGAGCTATCTCTAGGGGCTGAAGTCCTACCGTCCAATTGAGGAGGATAGCATAATACAGAAAATTAACTGGTGTTGTGAAAGATATAAGGAAATAAAAATCTAAATAAAGTACAAACTATACCGCTTAAGTGAGGATGACTTAAAATGAGTAAGTTTGGATTAGATTGTGAATTCCCCATTACTTTCTAATTCTCATTATGATAGGTTCAGGTTAGCATGCCATTTTAAAAAAAAATGGTGCTATACACATGCAGAGGGAGAACATGGCGCATTCTATTTGTTTTCTGTCATCATGATGAGCTACAGGTGAATGACTGCTAATTGCACCTGAAGCTAATGCATCAAAGTGGTACAGAATATGATCATTTTCCCCTGCAAATATTAATGTGGGCCCTGGGAGCGGGAGGAGAAAGAAATTTGCATGCAATTCCTGGCAACGTAGAACTGAGTATGCTTGGTTTTTATGATGGATGGGGGTGTATGATGCCAATGTATGATATATCAAGAGCAAGTATGTCTTACAGGATTTAAAGCTGGAATCACAAAATCACAAGATCATAACATAATCATAGATGAGGAAGATCATTCTGCCAATCATATTTGTTCCATCCAGGGAGATCCAAACTTCCTCTGCCCCCACTGTAGTATCTAATTGTTTCTTAACTGATTCCAGGTATTTTACTTCCACTACTCCCTCTGGAAGCCTGTTCCACACATTGATCATTCTTTGTGTGAAGAATTTCCTGATATCAATCCTTTTATCATTTTGAATCTGTGTCTGCTGGTTCTACTTCCACAGTTTAATTTAAAGTAATATGTTGAGTTAACTTTTTCTATACCCACAGCAATCTTATATATCATTATAAGATCACCTCTCAAATGTTTCAATGCTCAAAATCCCATATTTCTCTAGTCTTTCCTCATAACTCAGATCCCTTACACTAGGGATTAGCCTCCTCTGCCTTCATACCTCTCGCACACTCCGCATAATGTTTCCCTGACTAACCTGTTTGAACACCATTGACTCCTTTGATTGCTGTGATTATCTCTCTGCCGAGGTGTGATAAAGGGCAGTTAGAAAGTTTATCTGTAATCACCAGGCATTGTTCTCTGACTATATATGCTGTGCCTTTATGTAACTCTTCACTTCACCTGACGAAGGAGCAAAGCTCCAAAAGCTTGTGATTTCAAATAAAGCTGTTGGACTATAACCTGGTGTTGTGCGACTCCTTACATTTGTCCACCCCAGTCCATCACCGGCATCTCCACATCATGGCACTATCTCCAGTACTTGACTGTCTCTCTTAGTTCTTGATGACCAGAACTACACACAGTATTTTAAGGCATAGTCTGACCAGGTCACTATAACGCTTGATCACTGCCTTCTCTGACTTATTTTCTACTCTATCCTCAAAACTCCAAATATACGCTTCAACCCTTAAGGTTAATTCCTCTTTGCTAGAGAATAGTTGGAGGCAAATAAGATTTTTGTTTTATCAGATCTTTCCATCTGTCTACCTGGAGGAAAATCACTATGTAATTGAGGTGCAGGTGCTTACAGTTAATATTTTTACACCTCAACCCATCCCAAAGATTGATAAATTAGCCAACATCCATTTTGTGTTGATTGTCCACCCCAGTCCATCACCGGCATCTCCACATCATGGCACTATCTCCAGTCTTGATTGATTGAATGAAAGTGTTAAAGGCCGGACTTGTAGCCATAAAAACACTATTCACACGAGTGTAATTAATATTATGATGAGAGGCAGGGCAGGGAAGGGAAGGAATCTTGACAGGGAATAATCAGATTCAAATTTTGTTCCAAAAATTGATCTTAAAAATGAAGGCAAGGCTATGAAAGAGTATTTCTGTATAAAGTACCCAGTGCCAGTCTGAAGACATGGTTTATGGTGTCAGCTTGTGCACCTTGGAGTAGATCCATTACTCAGATGGGAGTCAACACTTCAGAGGAGCCGGGAGGCCAACCGAGAGGTAGTGAGGAAGGAAAAATCAGTTAATGGTTGGGTACACAGTGGTAGTAGAAAAGAGCACAACATATTTTATATCGCAAACTGTGGCAATGGTTTTAAACATGACAGATGTGATGTTAAGTTGAATTTTACCTCATTTTAAGTGAGTTCCCCTGTGGGAAAAAGAAATCACACAGAAATATGAGACAGACTGGTGATTATGGTTTTGAGCTGTAGACCTGCCAAGTCCACCTGTCTCCATGAGTTTTGTCAGTCCTTGGCAGAGGTGCTAAATAGAATAGTGCTGGGAAGCAAGCTGTTCCATACTGGTAAAGGGAATAACGTTGTCAAACCCAATTTAAATGAATTTTATTTTCTGGTCACTAATCATTAAGTGTTATTGACAATATTTCAGAATTCCTTTGTTCAACAACACAGTGAGTTCAGGTCCTTTCAGAGAATCCTGTAGGAAGAGATTTCTGAGGGAAAATTAGAAGCTTTTCATACAGTGGCCTGCCAAGTTATAATTTCCAGCCAGCTATATGAAGGTCAACTTAAAATTCTACCTTAGAAATACTATTTTTACTCCATAGGTGGAATGGCATAGTTCCTTGGCTGTGTTGGATAAAATGTTGGGTGGGGAGAGGGTCAGCATCATGTTTCATGTCCTCAAGACATAGAACATAGGAATTTCTAGACGAGAAAAGACAAAGGTCCATATAGTTTGGCATCTACCATCCTGGTAGTCGCATAATGTGATAGTGGAGTTGTTGACTAATTGTAGGAATCAATCTCTATCAATTAGTCTACAACAGACCCAGAAATGGGGCGAGGAAAATCCCAGTGATGGAGAGCTTTGGTTACCTGTTCTTCCCAAGCATGCTACACTTACCATGTCTTGCCTCAAATTACTCATACTGTATCTCAAAATGTTATTATACATGCGCACTTAACTAACAATACTGGGTTAGATTTAGAAAGAGTACAAAATGTATTATGATTGCTTGGTCTTCCAATGGAGATACCAATCGAATGTTGATGGATAGATCATTGAATCTTGTTTTATTTGTTGGTTGTCAATGTATCCTAGTGCTGGGATGTCAGTTGCCAGTATCTGTTAGAGGCAGGAATTAGAATGCTTTGAAGAACCATGGATATCTCTGTCCAAACAGCAAAAAATTCAGGATGTTTGCTCCCATTCCTGTTCTATAAACAAGGGCTTGTGGTTTGATAAAAGGGAAGGACCCTATTGTACAAAGTGTCAGTTTATGATCTAGTGGTACAAGCTGTGAAATATCAAAACATTAAGCCTATGTGTTAGAGCTGATGAGGGACATTAGTCTGTTAAACAAAATAAGAAGCTGGTTTTATTTTCATGTGGAAATTACTTTGAAAAATACATTAGAATGAAATATTGAAAAAGATGCAATTTTCAAGCTTTAAAATGAAGTATTCACATTGTCCATCTATCTGAAATTTTATCTGCTTCAATATACAGCAAATGCTGTAAATGTGCAGCAAATCTGTCAGCAATTAGAAAGAGAAAAATAGATTAACTGAAAACTGGAAGAATAATAAGCCCCTTTATATTACAACAAACAGCACTTCATATAGCACATTTAACATAATGTACACCTGACAGCACATAACAAAGGGAGAAAGGCAGACCTCAAGCATTAGTAATAGAATTAGGGAAGGGGACCAACAGCACAGTCAAAGAGATTAGTTTTGAAAAGGATTATGAAAGTGGAGAAAGAAGTTTCAAGGTTGGTGGGATTTACAACAAAAATATGCATTTATATAATATCCCAAAGGCCCTTCCAGAGGAAAGGAATGGACACCAAGCCACTGTGGAAGAGTTAGGCAGGAATGAGTGCTCGTATGTGCTTATAAGCATCTGAATAGCACTTCAAGGCTGATTTTCTGAACGTGCACTTCTAATGTAGCTCCTCATCTGCTGGAAGCCACTACTGGAAAATCATATGTGCGATCCCCATGATTTTCCCTTCATTAGAATTAATGGACAAAAATCATGGACATCTGAGATTTCTTGATATGCCCTTCCAACGGGTAAGGCTCCGCACTGGAAGCGTGCATTCAGAAAAGTGGCCCATTGTTAAAGGTTTCGTCTTTTGTCTCAAATGCCATAGATTTCAGTTCAAATAGCTGCTGAGACTCCAGCCCATCAACCAGTATATGTCTTCAACTTACCTCCACTGTGGGAATAAAACTGATTCGTATCTATCTAGTCCTGGACTTGTATGTCTCTGTGAATCAATAGATCATGAAGACATTTAGTCCAAACCCTTGGTTTCTTGACCCATTAGTTTGAGTAATCATGCATTTGAAGCAATGTTAAACCTTTGAGGACTGCAACAATATTTCTGCAAATTAAAACAATCAGAATTAAACTGTTTTCTCAAAGAATTCTTGAAAATTTGCAGGAATAGTTAGTTTCTACCGATGTTATGTAACATGTTTTCAAAGTTGGAAAAAGTATTTTGTGATCAAAGCTTAAAAAAAGGTCAGAGTGGTGTTTATTTAAATAAAAGGGGAAGATAATAGCCATTATGTATTCCATACTCAATATATTATGGAAATCCAGTGTTCAATTTATTCCTCCAATAAGTTACATTCAGTAATGGTTGTGATTAAATAAAAGGTTTATTAATGGCTTAAGTAATTTATCAAGGAGGCTTCAGGTGAATTACTGTTTAAGTAAAAGGGAGAACCTGTGCTTACTCGGCTGGTGTTTTGGAAATTCCTGAAGTAATTACAGTATACCAATCCAAAGCTTACAAAAGTTGTTGTGTCACTCCGAGTGTATTTGACAGGAAACTCTACACTCTTGTGGTTGGAAACCCTGCAGGTCTGGGAGGACAAAGAAGAGACTCAAACCACTGACTAGGAACACTCTTTAATATAAACTAAGCAAGACCATTGAGAGGCAATGGAAAAGGAAAAGTTGTCACCACATGTAAAAATAGCTGAATCCTTGTAACACTCACAGGGAGTTTGTAGGTTGTTTATCAGTGGAGCACATGCCAATAAAGCTAGTTCTAAATGAGTTCTTTGATTCCAGTGTTTTTTTAAGGAAAATTGCTGTAGCTTATTCGCAGCAAAACATACAGATTTACTTAATAACATAGGAACAAGAGGAGGCCATTCAGCCCCTTGAACCTGTTCTCTCATTCAATTAGATCATGGTCGATCTGTACCTAAACTCCACTTACCTGCCTCTGTTCCATATTCCTTGATACCCTTCCTTACCTTACAAAAGTCTAATGAACTCAATCTTGAAAGTTTCAATTGACCCAGCCTCCACAGCCTTTTGGGGGAGAGAGTTCCAGATTTCTCTTACCCTTTGTAAGAAGTCGTACTCCTGAATGGCCTAGCTCTAATTTTAAGATTATGCTCTCTTGTTCTGGACTCCCCCACCAGAGAAAATAGTTTCTCTCTATCGACATAACGAATTCTTTTATCATTTTAAACACTTCAATTAGATCACCCCTCAAACTCTTATACTCAAGGGAATACAAGCCAAGTTTATGGAACTTGTCCTCATAATTTAACCTTTTAAGCCCCAGTATCATTCTGGTCAATCTGCGCTGTACTCCCTCCAAGGCCAATATATCCTTCCTGAGTTGTGGTGTCCAGAACTAAATGCAGTACTCCAGCTGGGATCTCACCAAGGCTCTATACAACTGAAGCATAACTTACTTCACTTTGTATTCCAGCCCCCTTGAGATAAAGGCCAACATTGCTTCTTGTACCTATCCACTAGCTTTTAGATACAGATCCACCGCACTGTTATCACTGAGACCAACACTTGGGTTTTACTGCTACTTTTTTTGCCAACATGAAGCAGCTTCAAATGCACATCAAGCCAAGAATGGTATTATAACCTGGGTGTCAGATCCCAATCCGATACTCAGGTGTACTAAACCCACATGTTACGTGACCTTGAGTCAAAAGGTTATTTCGCACTGATTTAAGTTTGTACAGACTGGGTATAATTCCACTCTGATATGAAGCCACATTCTAGAAGCATCCATGCACGGTCCAAAGTTTTAAACTTTTAATAGAATGCTTTTAATGTTATGAAAGAACAGATGTTCCTACCTGTGCTCTCCTAACATTAAAAGTTAATGGCCCTGGGGAATGGAATTCTGCATATGCACTCAAGCATGCATACACAGAACTTACTGCAATGTAGATACATGCGCAGCTAGAACTCTAATTCCAGTCTCCTGGCTACACACCTCACTTCACAGATACTGGTCTGGGAACGGTAGTAGTGCAATTCCAGCTCAGACACTAATGGCATGTATCAAATTAGCTGTCAAATTGACATACTCCGAGTAGACTCTTTTTAGACATCAGAAATATTCATGTATTTAATTACAATGGTGTTACATCGTTTAACCTTACCGTTAATGAAATACATTCTAGAAACATTCGACAGCACTCCTCAGAACTACCAATCACTATGTATGCACAAAAAATGCCAAACACACGTACATTATGTAGCAGGGCTTATTTGTCATTATCCCAAAGATGATTAACAACAATGATCCCTGAAGCAGTGAAGCAGATAAACAGAAAATCTCACTTCCAGTTGTGCTCCTTGTTTTTAATCCTTGGAGTTGTATTTCTGGGGATGTTAGACTGGTTTTCTTCCTAGAAGAATGATGGGAGGATGGATGTCATTGAACAGCATGGTCATAGGGACACAATGAGACAAAGGCCAAACATGAGAGTGTGATAACATAGATCTGGACACTGGAAATATAAGGGCAATAGATAAAGAACATCCTCTGAAACACAAATGTCCAGAATCCTCATCACTGCCACCATTTGGAGGAGCATGGTGAATATCCTGGGAGAAGCTGAAAGAGGCAAAGATCATTTTATAGATAAATATAAAAACCCAAGATGAAGGATCAAAGACTATATTGCAGAACATCACAAAGAGTAAAAAGGAAGGTGAAGTAAATCAGTAAGCAGTGATTAGGTGATACCAAGTAGAGGTTTTAAAAGCCTGTCAATTGGAATGAAAGGCTGAGATGTGTGAGAAATTTCCCTGTTTTAAAGTCCTGTTCTGTAATTTCTGTTACAGATATGGAAGCAAGATACAAGAGCAGATTTTATGAATTCATGCTCCCAATCCAAAGCTTTGCCCACTTGCAACACATTTAAGGAAGTCTGATGTAGAGGTCAGCTGGCCACAGGAGGATTTGCCATCCATTAACAATAACAAATATAGCATCTATAAAAAGAAAGAATTTGCATTTATATAGCACCTTTCACGGCTTCACGACATCTGAAAGCGCTTTACAGCCGATTAAGTACTTTTGAAGTGTAGTCAGTGTTGTAATGTAGGAAAGGAAGCAGCCAATTTACGCACAGCAAGTTCCCACAAACAGCAACGAGACGACGACTAGATAATGTTTTAGTAGTGTTGGTTGAGCGATAAATATTGGCTAGAATACCAGGAGAACTCTCCTGCTGTTCTTCGAGTAATGCCATGGGATCTTTTACGTCCACCTGCGAGGGCAGTCAGGGCCTCGGTTTAATGTCTCATCCAAAATACATCAACTCCGACAGTGCAGCACTCCCTCAGTATTGCATTGAAGTGTCAGCCTGGCTTACGTGCTTGGATCCCTGGAGTGAGGCTCGAACCCACCACCATCTGACTCAGAGGCGAGAGTGCTACCACTGAGCTAAGGTGCACACCCAGAAAGACTTAGTGTAAATTAAGTTGTTTAGAGGTATAGATCAAAAATGAACAACAGGCCAACTACTTTCTGTCACCTCACTTATCTGGGTAATGTGTTTCTAACTATCTTGCTTCAAGATTATATCTATCTCTGTTTTGATGGTGTGACATCTCTTGCCTTTCTATTAAAGGAGAAGAAATCTCTCTACACTATTGTTGACTCTATAGAATTCCTGAGCTTCACCCTGGACCTTCCCTAGTTGCAACTCTAGATTACTTTGTACAATCAACAGCATCTTAGCACACCTTTTTCTATTCTTTTCAAATTCCTTTTATTTTGATTTATATGATCTAAGAGCTAGGACAAAGAAGAATTAACGATGCCTGGAGAAGATGGAGAAGGACAGACACGTTTGATTGACAAGGTTCAGAAGGAAACAGAAGAAAAGTAATGGCAATCTGATCCACAAAGGTCAACTTTGAAAAAACTAAGCTTCTTGATTGCCTATGCTTCATTTATATAGTGGGGTCTCTTTGGAGAACTTGTATGCTGTTTGAAATCTTTTGATAGCTGTCCATTTCCCCATTCTCAAACAGAATTCTTGAACTGACAAAGTATCCTGGTGTGTAATTTTGCCTAGTCCGAACAAAGCAGGAAGTGAGTTTAATGATTTACTGGAATCCGTTAATAATGAGGGAAAATATCAGGTGACTATCAAGAGATGTCGATCGGCAGTATCCCAGGGTAAGCACAATAGAACAGATCTACCTTCCTTTATCGTGGATTTGAAGATGTGAGTTTTGAGTGCCTCAGTGTTCTTGTTTCCTAATGACCTATTCATCTTTAGGGTAAAACCGAAGTTCATTTTTTATTTTACTAAAATGGTCATCCATTAGAGTCCAGCAGAAATGTGAAGTCATAGCTTACATGTCTTGAAGCAACCACAATAAAAAATATTTATTTAGAGAGAAGTAGTGCAGATATTTGGCAGGCAGGGGAACCTATTTTTTAGGTTTGGAATACATGAAAATAAATGGCCTTTATGTGTTCAAGATTGAAACTTGGCAGCATTAGACCTTCAAAACAAATCATCACCAACATCTTGCAGGATTAGCTGTAGTATAAAATAGGATTATGTATGAAATCTTGGATAAAACACTGATAGTATGTTTTCTAAACAGTCTTACATAATGGAATTTAATGTCACTGATTAACGTTTGAAAGCTAATTCAATGAACTTTTGTTTTAGCCCAACTAATGCATATGATGCAATTAGGGTATAAACATAATGTGCATTTGCCTTATTTGTAAAACTGGTTTACAACATTTTTTGATCCTTTATGTTGTAGCAAAGCAAAACATCAATCAATCTTTCAGACCAAGTTTCCAATTCCAATCAGTGCATAGCAGCCTAAAGTTGGCAGATCTCAATTAGTTTTAATAAGATATATGCCAGCTGAAAGCAGCTGTGAGCTGAGAATGAAGCACCAAGTTTGAAGAAAACTATTAATCAGACTAATTACCATTGCAGAAACCATTATTGCACATTAGGCAATCTGGTCTGTTTATCATTTGTTTGTGTCCATGAGTATTCACCATAAGAGTTAAAAATGTTCCTGTTTTTATCCAGATGCAGCATCAAACACTTTAATTTCAGTTAAGGCCTACATCAGACCTATTTGGGCTTCTTTTTACAATGACCTGACAACACACTTTGCTTTCTGCTATAGGAGAACACCAGTATGCTCTTTCTGTTGCCCCCGTCCTCTGTCCATGCAATCTGGCAAAGGGTTATTGCTGGAATAAGTGGAAATTAGTGCCAAATTTATGCTGAACTTGTGTCAGTTAAGAAGTCAATTAACTGTCAAACACATTCAATTTATAATCTGTAACAATTGGCAGACAGAGGAGACCTTAATCAATTATGACGGCACTGGAGTAAGATTTGAATCCAGAGCTGAAAGAACAGTATCATAATACAGTAGGAACCTCTTAATGGTAGCAGACAAGTCTTTCCCTTTATCCAAATACTTCTATTAAATAAACATCACTAAAAATGTTTTAATGATCCCAATTGACAATGACATCTGTCAACACCCGTATATTATTATTCCCTGCTGGTAGCAGATTTGCATTGGGAGATAAGGCAATGAAAACTACCCTAGTCAACCACTAGCTCTATTTCATTTGTTTTAACCTGTGTTAGATCAGGCCCGCTGATAATTATGTGCCAGCTTGGCCAGTAACATTCTTGCCTCCGAGTCAGAAAGTTGCGAGTTCAAGTCACACATAATCCAGACTGACACTTCAGTACAGTACTGAGGGAGTGTTGCATTGTTGGAGGTGCTGTTCTTTGGATCAGTCTTTAAACCAAGCTCATATATGTCTGTTTAGGTGGAGGTTAAAGATCCTATTGAAAGAAAAGCAGCAAGTTGCCCTGGACAAACATCGTCCTTCAATTAACACCACCACAAAATAAACAAATTGGTTATTAATTTCTGTTGTGTCTTTGCAAAAATATGGCTGCTGTATTTGCTTACCCACCAAAAGTGTCTTCACTTCCAAATAATTTATTGTGTATGAAATGCTTTGGGACATTCTGAAAATGTGACAAAGTGCCATATAAATACCCATTTTTTCTTTAAAAAATCATGGCTACTATTAGCACCTCTTGTCTAAAGTGTTCCTTTAAATCAGAAGATTTCCATCTATGGGATTTATAGTGTATCTTAAACAAATGCACACACTATCAGTCATTTGAACAAACAGGGTGTTTATTAATTAAAATCTTCCTGCACACTATGTCAAACAATCACCCATCTGTGAGAAATATTGCTTTAGTCATGTTCATATCTATTATATATTAGTACACCTTACACAACATAATTGACACCATCCCCCCTCCCCCAAACTAAGCAAGAAACTTGTTTTTTGCATCTTCCACCCCCTGCAGTCATCTTCCCAGAACCAATTCCCCCCAAATGAGCAAGAAAATCAGACCCTGGTCACGCGATCCCCTCTGATTAAGAAAATAGGCCATGGCACCGCTCCTACCCCACTGAGTAGTAAACCCTGCCCTTGGACCTTGCTTCCTCCAATGAGCAAGAAAATCGCCCCTCAGACCCTGTCCCCTACCTGAAAATCAGCCTTTGGACTCTGCCTCCCCACCACCATAGAACAAAATCGCCTCTTAGACCTTCCCTTCCTCTCTCCCTTTCTTTCTCCCAACCTCCCTCCTCCCCCTCTCCTATTTGCATTCTTGCTCTTCCCATTGCGGCTGGGTACGATTATCCCCATTGCTCTCTAACCCTACTTAACCTGAATGCCATACTCAGTCTTGAGTCCCTGAGGGTAACTTTGACTTTGGGCAATATTGCATCAGCCGCCCATTACACATTACACTCCTGATTTTCCTTTCCATTGCAACACACAGGAGGTGGTAAGTAAAATACTGACCTCCTCCTCTGAAAGAACAGTCGTTTAGTTCGGAAATATCGATAAATCAGTAAATTAATATGCAACATGAACCCAAGATCTGGCAAGGAACTTGGGAAAAGCACAGTAAACTTTGCAGAGGTGAGAAGTTAGTTGTAAGTCTGAGAAAAATTCCCACGGTAAAATGGTTCATCTGTGAATGAAGTTAAGCCTCGACAGACAAAGGTTTGCTGATCTACAAAAAACGTGACTTTCTGTAATTTTATTGCAAGTAGTTATTTTTAGATTTTCTCTTGAAAATAAAAAAATACCATGTAAGAAAATCTGCAAACAGCAGCACTTTTGTGATTAGGAAACTAAACCAGTAGAAAGTCGATAAAGCATGTGTCCACATTAGTGGCATAATTATTTGCCCCAATACATCAATGCGTTCTTAGTTGCTTTTGGAATTCCCCATGCATATAAAACAAACATTGGAAAATGCCCATTTGGTATTAGCTGTTGTGAGAGATTTCTACTTATGCAGAATGTTTGAAACATCAACATTCCGTTGGCACATTTTTCGGGAATCATAAGATGTTGGCGTTGTTACTGTCTGGAAAAGTTGATGGTAATAGATCGAGAGGCAGAAAAAAGGAGATTGTGGCTAGATAATGTGATGGAATGGGCAGGAGTAACATCAACAGCTGATACAATCCATCCATATAGAGATCAGAAAGTAAGAAGTAAGGTGGTTACCAGGTGTCAAGCTGAGGGGACAAGTAGAGAGAGGCTGATTGTTATTATAGTTCATAAAAAAATACTGCATTGATTTTGCATTGTTGATCATAATTGTTCAAAAGGCCCTTTTTACCAGTTGGAATAGAAAACCTTTACCTATACAAAGTATAATGCAACATTTCAGCAACATATTGAAAATATTCCTGCTTAACTGTGGCAGATGCTTGATTTCTCTGATAAATGTATGGTAAGAGTACTTTTGACTTTATTTGGCTTGTGTTTGCCACTGCAGATAGCATGTCTCCCTTTAAATTTCCCAGCACAGAACTGCAGCTTGGACTGCTCAATCCATTAAATAGCATTGGCACGTTATGTAATTATGCATTTCATAAGCTTATATCTCAGCTGAGCAAGGAAGACAGGGAGGGATACAGAAGAAAGTAGGAGGATAATGGAATCATAGAAAGGTTACAGCACCGAAGGAGGCCGTTCGGCCCATCGAGTCCGCACCGGCTCTATGTAACAGCAATCCAGCTAGTTCAAATCCCCCGCCCTATCCCCATAAAAGGGAGCTTGGGAAATCTGAAATACATTAGCCACTCATTGTAAACTCTGATCC
Source organism: Heptranchias perlo (assembly GCF_035084215.1). Taxonomy (NCBI): domain Eukaryota; kingdom Metazoa; phylum Chordata; class Chondrichthyes; order Hexanchiformes; family Hexanchidae; genus Heptranchias; species Heptranchias perlo. The sequence continues at coordinate 13,302,268 of NC_090357.1, read as the reverse complement.
ATAATACACACACTGCTTAAAACAACAACTTGCATTTATATAGCACCTATAATTTAGGCAATTGTCCCAAGGCGCTTCACAGGAGCTTAATCAGACAAAATTTACACCGAGCCAAAGAAGGAGATATTAGGATGGGTGACTAAAAGCTTGGTCAAAGAGGTAGGTTTTAAGGGGAGTCTTAAGGGAGGGAATAGAGGCGGGGAGGTTTAGGGAGGGAATTCGAGAGGTTAGGGCCTGGATGGCTGAAGGCACACAGTCACCAAAGGTTGGGTGAAAGGAGTGGGGGCTGCACAAGAGGCCAGTGTTGGAAGAATGCAAAGTTCCTCCAACTAACTATGGCTTGAGGAGGTTATAGAGATAGGGAAGGACAAGGCCATGAAGATATTTGAACATGTGGAAGAGAATTTTAAAATTGAAGCTTTGGTGCACTGTGGACCATAGGGGTGATGGGTGAATTAGGTAGGATATGGGCAGTAGAGCTTTGGATGAGCTCAAGTTTATGGAGTCTTCAGGTAACAAAAGCATGAATGAGCGTTTCAGTTGCAGATAAGCTGAGGCAAGGACAGAGATGGGCAATGTTAGGAGTAGATGGTCTTTGTGATGGAGAGGATATTGGGTTGGAATCTCAGTTCAGGGTCACAAATAGGACGACGAGGTTGAATAGTCTGGTTCAGCCTGAGGCAGTGGTCAGGTAGGGGGATGGAATCGGTGGTGAGGGAACGGAGTTTGTGGCAGGTATCAAAGACAATGGGCCCGATTTTAGCACCCGCTCTCGGGTGCGTTCTCGGCGGGGGAGCCTCGAAAATCGGCAAAAGGACGACCCCGACCGGATCCCGCCTCGATTCCGCCCACTTCCAGGTTCCACGCCGACGCGCCGGCGTGCGCGCGCAAACCCCGCAGGTGGGAACCCCGCAGGCACTTAAAGCCAGCGGAGTTCCACTTGAGAGTATTTATGTAGCTATTGCAGGTCATTAACTGACCTGATTGAGCTGTTTTTTTTACCAAGTGTGGGATTTTACGTTGAACTGAGACTGTTTCCCATACTGGGGGAAACACTCTCACTCCCAACGGACGTGTTGCAGCCAGCAGCCTGTGGCAGCTGCCAAGGTGCATTCCACAGGTGGGGGGGTGGGGGAGAGCCTTCACCAACGCAGGAGGACACTCCGTAACATTGGGCAACGCTTGCCCTCCACCACCCTCCTCCAAGCAAGAAGATTCACCGGCGTGGAACCGCAACCCCTGTGCGAGGACACACTTTTCTACCGTGCACAACCCCTCAGACCTACACCTGCCAGATGGGTGCTGCGTTGACATCCTCGGAGGACGAACAGCATGAACAGCCTCAGCAGCCTCGCAGTCCATGCCGTCCGCCTCAGAGACGTGGATCCCCACAACACGGTGCTGTGGCACATCCACCTGCACAGCAGGATGGAGGGTAACCGCAGAGAGAGATGCGTTGCATGAGGCACTACCCTCCGCAAAGGGTCTACAGACCGAGGCTCAGCTTCATGGACCTCTCTGAGCAGCAGTGCATACGTAGGCTCAGAGTCACTCGCCAGGTAGTCGCCGACATCTGCAGCCTCCTTAATGACGAGCTGCTCCCGGATGGACCAAGCAGCATCTTCTTACCCGTTGCCGTCAAAGTCACCACTGCCCTCAACTTCTTCGCCTCCGGATCCTTCCAGGGTGCCACAGGAGACATCACCGGGGTCTCTCAGTCGTCTGCACACAAGTGCATAAGGCAGGTCACCGATGGGTTGTTCCGCAGGGCCTCGAACTACATCAACTTCGCCATGGATGAGCGCAGCCAGACGGAGAGGGCGGTTGGATTCCATGATGTGGCTGGCTTCCCACGGGTGCAGTGTGTAATCGATTGCACCCACATAGCAATACGGGCACCTCCACATGAGCCAGGGCTGTTCATCAACAGGAAGGGGTATCACTCCATGAACGCCCAGCTCATTTGTGACCACCACCAGAGTTTCCTACACGTGTGCACCAGATACCCTGGCAGCTGCCACGATGCCTTCGTTCTCAGGGAGTCCACCGTCCCGCCCCTATTCCACGCACCCAACACCGGCAACGGCTGGCTCCTCGGCGACAAGGGATATCCCCTGCACACGTGGCTTATGACACCTCTGAGGAACCCCATCACCGAGCCGCAGCGTCGATATAATGACAGCCACATTGCTACCAGGTCTACAATTGAGCAGGCTATAGGGCTGCTCAAGATGGGCTTCAGGTGCCTTGATCGTTCCGGGGGAGCGCTCCAATACATGCCACTCAGAGTGGGACGAATTATAGTTGTCTGCTGTGCCCTGCACAACATGGCACAACAGAGAGGGGTGCCGCTGGAGGAGGCCCCATGCACACCCGCAACCCACATTGAGGACGACGATGAGGAGGAGGAGGAGTACGAGCGAGAGGAGGAGGAACGACCCATGGGCCGAACACCGGCTCACCTGCGTGCTCGTCAGGCCAAGGAGGCACTCATATGCCAACGGTTCTCCTAACATCACACTGTGTAAGGCGTTCACATATCACAACGTGCACAGACGAGGGTCCATACAGGCTCCCTCCGCAGAAGAGTGGTGCCTGTACACCTGCACCCACTGTATTATGCCCAATGGGTGGGACCGGGTGTTCGTCGTCATGATGAGGCGCACGGAAGGGACCTATTGCACAAGCCGCAGAATAATGGACAAGAGGTGGCAGCATTGGTGAGAAAAATTGAGTTTATTGTGTGGTGCCAATCAAGGACTAGAAATAAAAAGATAACAAATCGTCAAACACCCTGGTGCAATCCCTGTGTGTTCACAGAACCTTTGGTTTTCTTTTTCTGGAACCCCTACGTGGTGCTACCCCTGTGGCTCCAGCAGAGGTGGTGGCAGGTTGCTCCTGTTCGTGCCCTGACCGGGTAGATGCTTTGGGCCGATGCCCCCTGGGTTTCGGTGCCCGTGAGGGCACCTCCAAAGACCGCTCCTCCTGCACCTGTGCAGGGGCAGACTCGGCCACCTGGAGAGGAGGGACTATTGCGGGCACTGGTTGAGAGGGGGGCAACGGGTGAGACGTGGGGGCACCTTGAGTAGCGTCCACACTTCCATGTCCCCGTTCACCATCTTCCCTCTCATGGCCAAGGCCCACATCACCCCTTCCACCCTGCTGGACGGCAGTTTGGATGACGTGTGTGAGACCTTGCAAGGCCACCTCTAATGTATCTGTCAACCTGTTGATGGCGGCAGAATGTTGCTCACCCTGAATCCGAACAGCCGTTGTGAGGGCCTGGATGGACTCATTGTTGAGCTGTGCGTGACGCTCGAGGGAGGCTAGCCTGTCCTCCACCACAGACATTCCCGCACCTACCCGCGACACTATCTCAGAGATGACTTCACGTCCCTGCGACACTATCTCGGCGATACCCTCCTGCACCTGTGCCACCATTCCCCTCATGCAGGAGTTAGACTCCTCCATCCTCCGTGCGATTGTGGAGAGTGCGCGTGGCACCTCTCCCAGTACCTTGGCAATGTGCTGGTGCCCCTCGACGACTCTCCTTTTGACTGGTGGCCCCCGGGTTCAGCATCTGGGTCCGGCTGAGCAGAGCCTGGAGAAGAGTGCTCCCACCGACGCGGACCCTCCGCGGCTGACCCTGCCACCAGGGTCTGCTCATGCTCACGTGTGCGCGGTGACTCACCATGTGCAATCCCAACTAACTGAGGGGGGGACCCACCGAGGTGTGTGTATCTGCGCTGGTGCATGCTTGGCTCATGTGTGACGATGCACCCTCAGAGACCGGCATGTCCTCTGAGGAATCGCCCTCAATGGATACGGCGCTCGCAGACGGCCCTGCAAGAGAACAGAGGGCAATATCAGGCATGTGACCAAATGTGGCGGTGCGGCATATGCCACGTGATGCTAAGATCATTCGCGATCATGAGTGCTGAGTGTCAGCTTTCCCTTACCGGCCATTTCGCCAGACCCAGCCTCGCCATCCGCCACGGACAGGCAATGTAGCGTGTGGCTGATCTCCAACGCCTCCACCTCGGCGTCTGTCAGAGCCACCTCGTGTGGCGGGCCCCCTCCGGTGCGGGCCCTTTCCCGGGCGTTCTTGCGCCTCTTCTCCTGTGAGGGCAAAACACAAAAACGTTATTGAGTGATGATTGCATTGTGAGACGCTTCAAGCATTGGTGTGAGTGGGTTGAGCGTGTGGCAGATGGATGGGAGGATGCGTGTGCCACATGGCCATCCCATTGTATTGGCATTGGGGTGTGTGGTAGTGGTCGAGTGGGGACAGGGACGGTGGGTATGTGCAGGCACTGTGAGGATGATAGTTGGGTGGCTGTGAGGATTGGTGCGGGAGCACTGTGCTGTCAGTGGAGATGGGGTTGTGAGGTGTTTGAGGTGATGTGGAAGACGGAGTGAGGCAGAGTGCGTTAGTGTACTCACTTTCCCGGACCTGGTGAGGTCATTGAATCTCTTCCGACACTGCATCCAAGTTCGGGTGGTGTTGCCCCTGCTGGTGACCTCCGACGCCACCTCCTCCCATGCCTTCTTGGTGGCGGAGCCAGGGCACCTCCTTCCATCACTCGGGAACAGCGTCTCCCTCCTCATCCGGACCCCGTCCAGCAGCACCTGGAGGGTGTGGTCCGTAAATCGGGGAGCAGCCTTACCCCTGCCTTCCTCCATGTTGCCTGGACTCTTGGTTGTGGCTGGAGGGGCTTTGGTGGACTGCCCCGTTAAATAGAGCTCCACCATCGCTCAGACGTCACTGCGCACGCGCAGCCCGCCGGCGCGCAGCTGAGAAGCGGAGAACCCGTAACTGCCGGCTAATTGCCTCAATTATCCCTCGATCGCGCGCAATGCACTCAATTCGGACGGCGCGTTTTTCACGCGCCCGAATGACCACCCGCTGAGAACCCGCACCCCTGGTAAAATTGGGCCCAATGACTTCCGTCTTCCCAATGTTTAATTGGAGGAAATTGCGGCTCATCCAGGACTGGGTGCTGGATAACCAGGCTGACAACACAGAGGCAGTGGAAGGGTTGAGAGAGGTAGTGAGGTAGACCCAGGTGTCTTCTCCATACATGTGGAACCTGACGATGTTGGGTGATGTCACTGAGGGGCAGTATGCAGATGACAAATAGTTCTGGGCCAAGGAAAGATTATTGGGGGACTCCAGAGGTAATGGTGCAGGGACACGAAGGGAAGCCATTGCAGGAAATTCTCTGGCTATGACTGGACAGGTAAGAGTGGAACCAGGCTCCATCATAGGTTCCTTTCTTGTACATAAGTCATATAAAACACACCTCTCATATAGTACGTATCTTCCTACAAGATGCCTTTTCTATGGCTTTCAAAAGAGTATTATAAAGTAGTTCTAAATGGAACATATCAAAATCTACTTTGATTGAAATGTTTCTTAAACTTCATTTTCATAGAGACACCAGTCCATAGCAATTGACAGGCAATAATTCTGACTTAAAACCTTGATCAGTACCAGCTGTGTATAAAACTTATATTAAAAGTTCAAATGGTAGTCATTGTGACTCGATTATTCTGTACATTAGTACTTTGATTTTTTGCCCCTCTTATGTTTCTAGTTTTACATTACTATGTTTGTGGCAGATGGAAAATAACTAGGTCAACAAGTCTGTTATTTTTCTCCTACATCTCATTATACCAGATGTTAAATTTGTTCCAACACTCAAGGCAGGCTTCCCATTGCCAAGATGACAACTCATTTTTTTTCTAGGCTTATAAATATAATTTATGTTATTATATTACAGGAATGGAAAGTGTTGATTGAACAATGTGTATATGTAATATAAGTAGGGTTTCTACGATAAATTAATGCCATTTGATCATGAGTAGCCAGCAAAATGTAAATCATTAGTTGCTGCACACAATGGATCAATGAGGGGGAAAAAAGCATTAAAAATTGTAAAGTTTTCTCATTGGGAAATCTCATGCTGTTAAAAAAATGAATTTATTTTCTAGTACAGTATAAACATTTCACTTTGAGTAAAATGCCTTGGAGACAGACAGCTAATATTTCAGTCCACGGGGATATCTTGTTACATTTGACAATCAACAACATTTCACATCTGTGCAATGCTCTTTGTATTTATAAATGAGATTAGAACTCAAATCAATCAAAATGGAGCTTTACATAATAAGGTGCTAAAGTTGTTTTCTCAATGGGGGAAATGTTAATCACAATTCACAAATTAAATAATAAGTATTTTAACTAATTTGTTGCTAGCTGTCATTTTGCTTCCAGTGCTGAATAAATAGATGATATCTTCGGTGGTGACAGTGGGTTATCTGTCTTTGCTTACAAGTGCAAAAACCTCATGCCTCATAAGCGAGTCATGATGGTGTTTCACGTAAGTATGAAAAAGGCTGCAAATCACTGCCTGTGTTGAAATATATTTCTTCAGTAATAATTAATGATTCCTGTAATCTTAGTGTAGTCTACAATATAATTCTAGAAAGTTGTGCGTGACTGGATAGTGCTCTGTGATAGCAGTCCAAAGGTATAATAAAATAAATACAACACTAACTTTGTTTTTTGGCAGCCGTGCTAGAAGGATTGCCCTTGTTTAGCTGTTTATCAGAATGGAACACCTGTAAACAGTTATGGTCATCGATGAGATAGGAAACATTGCTATTGATAGTTAATCTTGAGTTAACCAAATAGTCAGCCTAACAATAGAATATTATAGTTCAATTCTGGCCATGACATATTTTACTTAAACAATTTGCATTAAGCAGTTGATTGAAAAAAAATTGTAATGAGTATTTTTGAACTTTTTTTTAACCCCAAGAAAAGAGGTCATATCAGTGGAAAACACATATTTGTTTCACTGCTGTTCCTCTATGAGATTGTGTTATAGAGGGAACATTAGCCAATATCAAAGTAAAATGATGGCATGGTGACATTCAACAACAATATTGATGTACGGTTGCAATAGCGTCGTTTGTGCTCCAATAACCCCGTTTGAGGCGGTGATGGTCAACTCTGAATTCAAACTTCTACAAATAAGAGGCAGAGCTTAAAGAAATGACAGTGAGAGAGAGTTCCATCTGCAGCAAACATTGGTGGTAGTTGAGCACTGGTGTTCCATATGGAGCTTTTGAATTGATACGAATAGCTATGAAGCAGCTGCAACAGCTCTTTTGTTCCTAGCACACAGAGGTCCGGTTTACATTCTAGCAAATCTTGTGGTGTTTTTTTGGTCAGGATTGCCACGTGGTGAATGTGCATCTTAATTCCTGTCATTGGAGTAGTGACTTAAGTGAGCTCACTGCCCCTGGACGGGAAAGGATTATATTCTGAACATTATTATTTTCGATGGGATTCAGCCATTCGGATTAGTGGCACTTTAAGATCTCCTTGTATGGAACAAAAAGTCACATTTGTTGTTGCAGGGAAAAGAAGGGACTGGTTATGAGTAGATCGCTTTTCCTTGGTTACTGAAGCTGTAATCATACTGCACCAAAACAACGTTTCTGAAAGGGTGCAAGGGGGTTGTTGTGGTTAAGCCTGCTTCTCTCTTTTTTAGCATTAGAAATGTAAAAGAAGTACAGCAAGCTGTGTGAATTTTTTTTAATGGGGGCGGTGGTGGAGGAAAAAGAACTGCTCTGGTCACTATGTGTAGCCACATTGTAAATGCATGATCGAGTTTACAACATTGCTACATATAGCAAACAGAATAATTCTTCTCCCTTATGTTTTAAGTTTAAAAGTTATTTTTGAGCCAGCTGCACTAACTGTGCGTAACCACCTCTTCCATCTGGTCGCAGAACTGATGCCAAACTGTTATTTCTGATAAATTGCTAGTATTACGCTGCACAGTTGGCAATTGCTTGAAGTAAAAGATCACCCTGCACCAACAAATGTGCAATGTAATACGAGAATGGCTCCCTACAGATGCTTCGCTACCGGTTGGTGCTTTTGTCCTTAAAAATATATAAAACTACAACAAAGTATTAGATTGTTAATGGTTACTCAGCTCATTCAAGTGACTGGAGTTTTCTGGCCATCAGAAAATTAATAACGATTGAGGAATTGGCTGTTTCTCTCAGAATTTGAGTCCTGTTGAAATGGATTAGTCAGAATCTATATTACATGTAGATTGATTTTGAGTGGAGTAGATTATACAACACTGAGATTTAATACTGAAATGTTTGAGCATATTAAAGTTCATAAAGTTCATTTTAATTAAATGTGGTCTTCTGGTTTGAACTAATAAATTGTATAATAAGGCTATTTCTCCTACTTATGCAGAGGTAAATTGTTGGATACACTTTTTTTGTTATCCAATTGTGTCATATTTGCATAATTTATTCAGATCAAGTGCTCAGACTAATTGTCTCCTTCACTCAGCTCTCCAGAGCAGTCCATAAATTTTCTGCAAACAGCATATTTTAATAAGTTGTCTCTCAGCCAATCTAAATTGGCACTACAAAAATAAATATATTTTAAAACAGCTCTTTAAAAAGTGTATTAATAGGCTGGACTACTCCAAAAAAAACTTTTGTATAAGTACAATGAATGATATGTACTTGCCCCTATGTTAGTCTTCTGACATTTTTTCTTACTTTAAAAAAAAATAATGACAATGTGTATATCTGCTTGTGTAAGTATGTTGGGCTGAAATTAAGGAATGGGGATTCCCTTTGAAAATAACAATTTCTTGACAATCTCTTTACAAATCTTTCTCTATCCCAACAGAGAACTTGCTATGGTTTGTCTTATAGATGTACAAGCATTGTGATATCTTTCCCCCCTTTTTTGCTCATCAAGTTAACTGATAGCAGTTCTCGGGAATGGAATACTTTCCCCTCTGGCCACCTAGTGTCAGTTCTAGCACTGCTAGATCAGTCATAGCATGATTTGATGAACAGTAAAGCTCCCTCTACTTTGCCCCAATATAAGAGCACTTCCTATCGCACTAGCATATTTCACTTTCTTACACTTACCCACCTTGTGGATTCTCAGACAGCCAGTGACAACGTAATGTCACATTCAAATTAGAGGCAGTTTTGTGCCGTGGGCCTATTGCAACAAGGAACTGGGCTGATCAAGACTGCCCAAATCACTTCACATAGACCTCTTCCTGAATTTTTAAATAAACAGTAAAAGATGAATATGGGATGGATGGACTTCATTTATTTTTTACGCTCCTTTAAATGATGTGTGCACACTGCAATGCCTGACTTGAAAGTGCTTGACAATGATACTGGGTGCCTAGAGTGAAAAAAAAGTTACATTCTGTAGCAGTCATCCCTTACCCCAATGAACACAAGATTCCTTCCGCTTGTCTTTCCTCCCACCCACCACAACAAAAACAAATCACAAATTTGAACCATTCTAACCATCTGTTTCAACAATCAACAACTAAATAAAACCCATATACATTGCATAAACACACACTGGGTAGTTTATTGTGCCTTTACTGGAGGACACTGTGCAAAATGAAATTGTTTTAGATATCGTTTTCTACACCCCATGCTAAGTCTGTCCTCCTCCAGAGCACTACCCAACATCTGTCAGAAGCAATCATCAACTAGATTATCTGTTTAAAAAAATGGCTTTCTGAATATTTTTTCAGAAAGTGTAGTAGCCAAAATAAAAATTTCTACATGCATTAACCAGGTCTCAGAACTGGGTAGTTTGGCACTTGAAGACTATTGTTGGCCTGTGAACTATTATTTACTGTGAAAGGAGTTAACCAACAGCAGAGTCATGAAATTCAGGCTTAGTATAACTGAATTATGTAGAACTTGGACTCAAAAGTAAAGCCATGAGTACCTTCAGTAGTCTTCTTCACAATGAAATATGTTTACTCAGGTTGCAGTATTATACATGGCAAAAACCAATTGTTCTAAATAAAGCTCTTACTTTAAAAACAGACTTCCTTGGTTAACCAATAATGGAATATTTTTTCTAAAATATATGTTTATACAATTTAAGTCCAACATGATTTTGGATTTACCGGCACAATTACAACAACAACTTGCATTTATATAAACGCGGCTTCACTTATCCAGTAAATTCCCTTTTATACAGGGAAAACAAATTAACAACCGGGTCCAGTGACAATGTTTATTTTCAATCCTCTTAATGTGTGTTCAGCATTTCTAATTTTCTATTGGTTTTAATTAAGCATGCAATTGGGGGTAATATATTAGCTTGGATTAAGGGTTGGTTAATGGACAGAAAGCAGAGAGTAGGAATAAACAGGTTATTTTTGGGATGGCAGGTTGTAACTAGTGGGGTGCCGCAAAGATCAGTGTTTAGGCCTCAGCTGTTTACAATATATATCAATGACTTAGATGAGGGGACCGAGTGTAATGTATCCAAGTTTGCTGATGCTACAAGGCTAGGTGGGAAAGTAAACTGTGAGGAGGACACACAAAGAGGCTGCAAAGGGATATGGACAGGTTAAGTGAGTGGGTGAGAAGGTGGCCGATGGAGTATAATGTGGGGAAATGTGAAATTATCCAATTTGGTAGGAAAAATAGAAAAGCAGAATATTTTTTAACAGGTGAGAGACTAAGAAATGTTGGTTGTCAGAGGGATTTGGGTGTCCTTGTACACGAATCACAGAAAGTTAACATGCAGGTACAACAAGCAATTAGGAAGGCAAATGATATGCCTTTATTGCAAGGGGGTTGGAATATAAGAGTAAGGAGGTCTTGCTGTAATTATATAGTGCTCTGGTGAGACCACACCTAGAGTACTATGTACAATTTTGGTCTCCTTACCTAAGGAACAATATACTTGCCTTAGAGGGGGTACAATGAAGGTTCATTAGATTGATTAGTGGGATGAGGGTTGTCCTCTGAGGGGTGATAGAGTAGAATGGGCCTATATTCTCTGGAGTTTAGAAGAATGAGCGATGATCTCATTGAAACATAGAATTCTTAGAGGGCTTGACAGAGTAGATGCTGAGAGGCTGTTTCTTCTGGCTGGAGAGTCTAGAACGGGGGGTCATAGACTCAAGATAAGGAGTCAGCCATTGAGGACAGAGATGAGGAACAATTTCTTCACTCAGAAGGTTGTGAATCTTTGGAATTCTCTGCTCCAGAGGGCTGTGGATACTCAGTTGTTGAGTGCATTCAAGAGTGAGATCGATAGATTTTTAGACACTAAGGGAATCCAGGGATATGGGGATACGGCGGGAAAGTGGAGCTGAGGTAGAAGATCAGCCATGATCTTATTGAATGATGGAGCAGGCGCAAGGAGGTGTATGGACTCTTCCTGTTCCTATTTCTTACATTCTTATACAAGGAAATACCTCTCTGACACCTTCCGTAGGTGGCTTGTCATCCACTCTTCCTGCTTCACTTTTGCACTGTAATAATTTTTCATAAAAACACAAGTGAAAAATTAAATGAAGTATGCATGCATTGTTTGCTGCTCATGCATAATTTTTCTTCAATTAACTCTTAACTAACATTTACTCCAGTGGGAGCAGCAGCAGTGGTGCCTGTGGAACCATACTGCAACCTGAGTCACAATCTTCAGGACGACAAAATCAAGGGCACAATTGGAGAAAAGAGCAAAGAAAATTGTGCTGATCTTTAATGTGAAATAAATAAACCACAATGGAACCTGATTACATACAGAAATATAAAGCAAGCAGATTAGGTCTCGTATTAACTCATCTCCTCAAGCTCATCAGTCACATACTCGATAATGTCAGCCATTATGTCCTTGAACTCTAGAATTCTCTTCAGAGACCACTTTCATGCTGCCTCTCTCCACCCTTCAAAAGCCTCCTAAAAACCTCTCAGTGAATCAGCAATTATCATCTGTTCTTTGAGGTTTTTAGTACCACCTTCTCCCTCAACTGTCTAACAGCTGATCCTGTATAACCTGAAAGCTGTACTTCATCTATATTCTGCCCTCGTAGAGGTGCATAACCAAGGGCTAACAATTACCCACCATACAATAATCGGCTCACTGCAATCAGCAGCCTTGCACTACATTTTGCCACATTCAAAATGGCAGGTATTACGACATAGGCCGGAAGTTTAAAGGCTAAAACAAACGTCTTCATTACACATTAATATGAAGCACAAAATCAGCATATACTAAAAGTATAATGAGCAAGTCCAAAACCATTTGTAAGACACCTTCTGATTCAGTTAAATAAAGAAAGAAAGAAAATTCTTATTTCTACATGGCTAATTCAACCTGCTTCCTCTTTTCATGAGCCTCTCATGAGCTTATCTGGGAGTAATATGGAGACTTGTTCTGATAAATACGAGCTTTTGAAAGAACTCCAGTGCTGTTTCACACCCCAAGTTTTTAACAGTTTAGGTGTCGAAACTAAAATTTTTGTTAACTTTTTGATGTATAGGCTGCCAGATAAACAAAATGTTCATACTTGCATCTAATTAATAGAAAACAGATGTCACAAGTCCAATGTGAAATGAGTTTGGGCAGTCTCGAACCAGTCCCCAATAACAATGGCGTACAGCACAAAACTGTCTCTAATTCGGCACCAATTGGCAATCTCGCTCAGAATGGCCAGAAGGTGGCTGATGTGGGAGTGTGGAAGGAAAGTCACACTGCTGCGTTAGAAGGTGTTCTTCTGGGGTTGTGGCTCCACATTGTTGGGGCAGAGTAGTTAGAACCAGATGCAGAATAAAGCTTTAATACTTTATTTGGGAAAACTCAATGCTGACACTAGGTGCCTAATGTGGGAAGAGTTCCATTCCAAGCACTAAAATTCCTCACCTTGGTAAGCAAAAAAAAAAACACACTGGCCTTTTACTTCTGTGAACTGGAATAAAACCAAACCCTGACTAATGTTGGCAGTACATGAAATTAGTACAGATCCTAGTGGGCATGCAGCCATTGGCAATCTCACTTGGAAAGGTGCAGAAATGAAAAAAATCAATTTTTCCATTTCTCCAATGTTCTTGAGGTTGGGGCTGAGGCACATTGTTGGAGCAGAATAGAAGCAGCTTTACTCTGAACATAATCATCCTGTACCTGACCTGGGAGTGCTTGATGCTGACAACAAGTCCCTGAAATAAAAATGACCAAAGATTCACATACAAAGCATAAATACATCTGATCACAATGATGGAATATCAACAAGTGGTGAAGAAGGCATTCAGCATGCTTGGTTTCATTGGTCAGAACATTGAATACAGGAGTTGGGATGTCTTGTTGAAGTTGTACAGGACATTAGTAAGGCCACACTTGGAATACTGTGTACAGTTCTGGTCACCCTATTATAGAAAGGATATTATTAAACTAGAAAGAGTGCAGAAAAGATTTACTAGGATGCTACCGGGACTTGATGGTTTGACTTATAGGGAGAGGTTGGATAGACTGAGACTTTTTTCCCTGGAGAGTAGGAGGTTTAGGGGTGATCTTATAGAAGTCTATAAAATGAGGGGCATAGATAAGGTAGATAGTCAAAATCTTTTCCCAAAGGTAGGGGAGTCTGTAACGAGGGGGCACAGATTTAAGGTGAGAGGGGAGAGATACAAAAGGGTCCAGAGGGGCAATTTTTTCACTCAAAGGGTGGTGAGTGTCTGGAACGAGCTGCCAGAGGCAGTAGTAGAGGGGGGTACAATTTTGTCTTTTAAAAAGCATTTGGACAGTTACATGGGTAAGATGGGTATAGAGGGATATGGGCCAAGTGCAGGCAATTGGGACTAGCTTAGTGGTATAAACTGGGCGACATGGACATGTTGGGCCGAAGGGCCTGTTTCCATGTTGTAAACTTCTATGATTCTATGATCTATTACACTATTTAGAATTAGTTTCTAATATCCCATCCATGATTATTTTGGAATATTCCAGAGATAATTTATTTTTGGAAAACAGAAATTAGTAATAAATGCTTGCTCAAAGAATGGGATGTGCCATTATACAAAATTATACAAAAAATACATATAGTAAACTATTTCTACTGTCACCTAAAATGTTTTTTTGACATTCATATACAACCCAGCAAAACTTGCAGTATCTCTATTAAAGCCAGCATCGTAACATAAAATATCTAACTGTATTGCGGAAATGTCCTGGCATACCCAGACACGTCTAATTTCAGATAACGGATTTACAAAAAACTGTGCTGGGCAAATGTCAACATTGTTAGTTGTCATTGCTAAGACAAAAAAGCATGTAACATTCAGCAGTGTGACAGAACATTCAATCATCAGGTTACATAAACAGATTATTTTCCAATGCAACAGGGCATACAACCCTGAGTCACCAATCGCTGCAATGAATTTTGACACATAGCAAGTTAAATAGTGGTGAAGTGTACTTTTACGTTTCACGAATGCTAGACACTGAATCAGGATGGACAGGAGAGGAGCACGAGTAGAAGGGGATACTGAGGCAAATTGTGTTGCATGTACCACCTTCCTAGCTGAGATCAGCTCACAGAATCTTAAGATCGAACTTTGGACCTTCTTGACCTGGATTACTCAGCCTTTCATTTCCTTGATCAGCTATGCCATCGGAGACATCTCTATTCATTGAAACAAATATTTATCAAATTTAAACATACTGAAGTCACTTTTACCTGTTGCTTTAAACCACCTGTACTGACTGGCGTGATGCTGGCCACAGCACATTTGTGACCCAGTCACTCCAGAGTTATGTAAACAAGTCCACGTGTTCAAATGCAGTTATCACACCAGGATGTGTGTCCTAAGGCAACCATAGCCAGAGCTCCCTGGATGATAAAAGAGATAGAGAGTAAGATGAAGCGGAAAAGGGGGGCCTATGACAGATGTCAGGTTGATAATACAAGTGAGAACCAGGCTGAATATAGAAAGTACAGAGAAGTGAAAAAGGAAATAAGGGCAAAGAGAGTGTATGAGAACAGACTGGCGACTAACATAAAAGAGAATCCAAAAGTCTTCTATAGGCATATAAATAGTAAACGGGTAGTAAGAAGAGGGATGGGGCCGATTAGGGACCAAAAAGATCTACACATGGAGGGAGAGGGCATGGCTGAGGTGCTAAATGAGTACTTTGCAACTGTCTTTACCAAGGAAGAAAATGCTGCCAAAGTCACAGTAAAAGGAGGTAGTTGAGATACTGGATGGGCAAAAAATTGATAAAGAGGAGGTACTAGAAAGGCTGGCTGTACTAAAGTAGGTAAGTCAGCTGGTCCGGATGGGATGCATCCTAGGTTGCTGAGGGAAGTAAGGGTGGAAATTGCAGAGGAGTTGGCCATAATCTTCCAATCCTCCTTAGATAGGGAGGTTGTGCCAGAGGACTGGAGAATTGCAAATGTTACACCTTTGTTCAAAAAAAGGGTGCAAGGATAAACCCGGCAATTACAGGTCAGCCAGTTTAGCCTCAGTGGTGGAGAAGCTTTTAGAAACAATAATCCGGGTCAAAATTAATAGTCACTTGGACGAGTGTGGATTAATAAAGGAAAGCCAGCACGGATTTGTTAAAGGCAAATTGTGTTTAACTAACTTGATTGATCTTTTTGATGAGGGAACAGTGAGGGTTGATGAGGGCAATGCGGTTGATGTGTCTTTGGACTTTCAAAAGACGCTCGATAAAGTTCCACATAATAGGCTTGTCAGCAAAATTGAAACCCATGAAATAAAAGGGGCAGTGGCAGCATGGATACGGAATTGGCTAAGTGACAGGAAACAGAATGTAGTGGTGAACGGTTGTTTTTCAAAGTGGAGGAAGGTACACAGTAGTATCCCCCGGGGGTCGGTACTAGGACCATTGCTTTTTTTTAATATATATTAATGACTTGGACTTGGGTGCACAGGGCACAATTTCAAAATTTGCAGATGACACAAAACTTGGAAATGTAGTAAATAGTGAGGAGGATAGTAATAGACTTCAAGAGGACATAGACAGGCTGGTGGAATGGGAGATGAAATTTAATGCAGAGAAATGCGAAGTGATACATTTTGGCAGGAAGAATGAGGAGAGGCAATATAAACTAAATGGTACAATTCTAACGGGGGTACAGGAACAGAGACACCTGGGGATATATTTGTGCACAAATCCTTGAAGGTGGTAGGACAGGTAGAGAAAGCAGTTAAAAACACATACTGGAGCCTGAGCTTTATAAATAGAGACAGAGTACAAAAGCAAGGAAGTTATATAGAACCTTTATAAAACACTGGTTCGGCCACAACTGGAGTATTGGGTTCAATTCTGGGCACCCCACTTTAGGAAGGATGTGAAAGCCTTAGAGAGGGTGCAGAAAAGATTTACTAGAATGGTTCCAGGGATGAGGGACTTCAGTTACGTGGGTAGTCTGGAGAAGCTAGGGTTGTTCTCCTTAGAGCAGAGAAGGTCGAGAGGAGATTTGATAGAAATGTTCAACATCATTAAGGGTTTAGATAAAGTAAACAAAGAGAAAATGTTCCCATTGGCGGAAGGGTTGAGAACCAGAGGACACAGATTTAAGGTGATTGACAAAAGAACCAAAGGCGACATGAGGAAAAACTTTTTTACGCAGCGAGTGGTTATGATCTGGAATGGGCTGCCTGAAAAGGTGGTGGAAGCACATTCAATCATGGCTTTCAAAAAGGAATTGCCTAAATACTTGAAGGGAAAAAAAAAATGCAAGGCTACAGGGAAGGAGTGGGAGAATGGGACTAACTGGATTACCCTTACAAAGAGCCGGCATGGGCTCAACGGCCTCCTTCTGTGCTGTAACCATTCTATGACTATATGCCTTATTTGCTCCTGGAAGGCCACTGACAAATCAGCAATGAACTGCATAAAACAGTGCCTCTTCTGTTGCCGGATGACTCCTATACAGCCTGTATACAGCTTTGATGCAATGATGTAGCCTGCCTGAAAAGTATACTTTCTTATTACATTTCCTCACAAAAAATCAGATAAATATCGGGCATCTCATGCATAAAGTCACTGGCTTCAAATATCAGACAACCCTGAGGCTTCATATAATGGTGCTGGGAGGATTAACCAATGGGGCTGATTCCAGAACATCGGCCATCCATTTGAAGAGGGTCTTTAATGGCCAAAACCATACATTCAATAGATTCCTTCAAGAATTTCTTCATGGACAGATCTTCTACTACTGTATTTGCTGTAGACTGATAAATGAAGAGCCATGGACAGCCAATGGGTATCAATAGTGATTGAGATTAGTTCCATGATTCCAATCTAAGTGAACTTCTTTCACCAAAAACAAAACCTTGCACCTATAGAGTTGGTAACCCAACAGCAGCAGTGCTTAAGCATTAGCTGTTTTAGTAGTATTTTAGCCACTGGAAGTGACAAATTCCAAAACTTAATAGCCTTGTGACTGATGAAGGATATAGCTTAAATCTTATTAAAATATCAAATGTCTTCTCCCATACAAGTCTCTGCAAACTATCATTTGGCCAATGTATCTCTGGAATTGTCATTTCCATTAGCAATCTCTGCCTCCAATTGATTCCACCTCACTAGAATGGAAAAACACTGCTTTGAGCATTGCAATTGACGTCACTCAACATGGGGAACTGAGCTTCCCATGGTCGACCTTCCCATTTTAAAACCATGCAAATGCTCAAAGGTTTGAGGGTTGGTAACCAGAGGGCACAGATTTAAGATAATTGCCAAAGGAACCAGAAGGGAGATGAGGAGAAATATTTTTACACAAGTTGTTATGATCTGGAATGCACTGCCTGGAAGGGTGGTGGAAGTAGATGCAATAGTAAATTTCAAAAGGGAATTGGATATATACTTGAAAAGGAAAAATTTGTAGGTCTATGGGGAAAGATCAGGGGAGTAGGACTAATTGGATAGCTTTTTCAAAGAGCAGGCACAGCAGGCACAATGGGCTGAATGACCCCCTTCTGTGCTGTATGATTCATGTGAAAGACTATTACTCATTCAAAATATTACGTTCATGAAAAAAAATTCTTATTGATGTATAATCCTCATTATATTCATAACTGTTAAAAAGGGAGGTCGACTCATCCCTAGAGCTTTATTTGGATATTGTGGGGCTACAGTCATCTCTTCATATACTATTCAACAACTCCTATTTACTCGCAACAACCAAGTCAAAGACCAACTAGTTCCAACACAACTAATTAGTTTCCGTTTGAATTCAGGCAATTCCTAAAAATTCAAATATTTTAATCAAAGGCACACCATGTCCATAAACAACTTTGATTTTATAGCAGAGTAAAGCTGAATTACAAATTTTGTTTGCAATATACATTATCTTTATCTGTACACCAAGTTCTTCACTTAAACAGATTCTCTAAACACATGGGGAAGGGTAGGAGGCGGGGGTAGGTAAGTGAACAAATCAAATCATAAGTTGTGAAACAGGCTTATAGTGGGCACCTGGAGTTTTAAATTCAACTTGATCAAATATCTTTGGCAAATTACGACTTCCATTCAACTACAGATTAAAGCTACCTAACATAATCAGAAACTACCTATGTATTATACTGAAGATGATCACAAGTAGTTTGATGACTTCCCCCAATCCAAAAAACCTTCTTGTCTTATGTTTAAGATTGCTTTCAAAAATGATTTACAACTAATTTAACTACTAACTTGAATTTCTAATATAAAAACACAAAATGCAGGAAATACTTAGCAAGTCAGGCAGCATCTGTGGAGAAAGAAACAGAGCTAACGTTTCAGGTTGATTACCTTTTGTCAGAACTGGAAGAAGTTGAAGATTAAACAGTTTTTATGCAAATAGAGCCAGGGAAAAGGGGTGGGGGACGAAAGAACAAAAGGGAAGGTCTCTGTTAGGGTGGAGGGCAGGAGTGATTAAATGACAAAAGGGATGATGGTGCAAAGCAAGGAGGGTGGTAATGGGACAAGTCTAGCTGTAAATGGCAACATCAGAACCATTACCAGCACCTGCTGTCTGAAAAAAATGGGAGCAATGGTTATGATCTGAAGTTATTGAAATCCATGTGGAGTTCAGAAGGTTGTAAGTGCCTAATCGAAAGATGAGGTGCTGTTCCTCGAGCTTCCGTTGAGCTTCATTGGAACAGTGCAAGAGGCAGAGGATAAAGAGGTGGGTGAGTGGATGGGGAATTAAAATAGCAAGCGACCAGTAGGTCAGGGTCACGCTTGCGGACTGAGCGGAGGAGTTCAGCAATTTAAATTTCTTCCTGGTCTCTTTTGCAGTGTGGTTTGTTAGGCATCCAGCAACAAACATAATTAAGAACCAATGATGTTAGAGAACAGAACCTCCCTAATTCAGAATCGCACAGGAGTATGAATAAGGAATCCAGAATGGTATTAAATAAGTTACAGTATACAAAAGCACTGCAAAAAAAAAGTACACCATCACGAACAGGTGCCTTAAATGCTTGCAAGTCAATTCAATTGAAGGAGTGGGTTTAAAAAAGTTTTAAAGCAAATGCAATATGGAAAATAAAATCATATTTTAATATAGCTCTTTCATTTATCAGTTATCTAAAAATCAATCATTTTTATAAAAAAGTGAGATAAACATTAAAAGCAATTGTACACTGGGCAGGTGATGTAGTAAATTTTAAAATGTCACATCTGACCTTCAGTTCATTTAGTTTAGCTGTGAAAAATTTCACTACAGTGACTCCTGCTTTTCTGTAGTTGTGGTTTCAATGTCAAGAATGTCAATACAATAAACACAAGTACTTAAGAATATTGGACTGTGGGAAGATGACATTTTATTTCTACAAAGACATTCACACCACATTACGCAGTATTTAATGGTAAAGAGTTTTATTTATAATTTCCACACAAATCATCAACTGCAGTATTATTTTATCAAACTTTATACAATGCTACTTGCCTCTCGTGACCATCATATGAGCATGAAAATAGAATATGTGAACTTTTCCCTATATATATACACACACACACACATACGCGCGCGCACACACACGCACACACACCCCACAACAGGATACAGTAAAACCATAGCCAGAACAGAATGTGCTTTACATTTACAATGCAAAAAACTTAAATGAAACTGGTATTTCTCATTTCCAATGTCTGCTATGTTTTACAATACTAACCTGCCATGGGGCAATGCTGGTGAAAACAAGGTTTTCAAACCAAAAAATATTCAATTTACTTGCAATCATACTATCAAAAATTCCATCTGCAACCTTTGCTTAACAGGTTAGCAATATTTCCAAGTCATCAGACTATACAGTATATACAAGTAGGTGACCGCAACAGGGACACTGCAGGCTCAGCTTTATTAATGTCCTTAAAATAGTTTATGGCAGTGATGGGAACATGAGTTTTAAGATCACCAAAATGTAGAGTGACAAAAGTGCTGGGCTTTTCAAGAATGCGAAGTATATAAACACAATTTAAAGATGCACATTTGAAGTACAGGACAAAGGAACTACTTCAGCATCTAGAACTATAGATACACATAAAATGTTTAATTTCAACCATGCCCACGTAAACAAACTGGACAATTACTGTAGCATCATTGACTGTACCTACAACTTCCTTTAAGTTTTGAATAGTGGTCAACATTTAGTTGATTTAACTATTCACCCACACTGGTAGAATAGAACCTTTTAGTAATGGAAAACAATTAAAAAAAAATACAATAAATGTAACAAGATATAGCAACTTAGTTTCTTAAACATCTATTGTTGCTAGTATTTTCCTGTTTAGGCATCCACTTCCCTAATGTCTACTTGTGAAGCGCCTTGGGATGTTTCTTTATATTAAAAAGGTGCTATGTAAATGCAATTTGCTTTTGTTAAGATATAATAAATGAAAATATCACAGCTAGGAAAGGGTTTACCAATTTTTTCATTTTTGCACACTGTACAGAAATTGACTAATTGGCATAGTGGGCAAAATTATCCCGTTGCTTAATGACAGTAAGCCTCAGCTAGAATTGCAAAAAGGATAGGTCTTGACTGCTGGAAAGCTGGACTGAAAAGCCTCTATAAACAGAGCGGTACGTAGATTCATTTGTATTTTGAAATTAAGATCAAATTAAACCATTAGAGCTGCTACTGCGCTGGCTATTCAGATTTTACAATGGAAAATCACTGCAGTATGACCCACCTCTTAATTAACATGCATACAGTTTAAAGATAAACATAAGCTCAAGTTTCTATTCACTTGGTAAATAGGCCAAAATTAAACCAAAGCAAGCTACTTGGAATTATACAAACCACCGTTGGTTTTGATATTTAAGAACAACAAAGTTAATTAATCAAAATCACCTCTGCAACTAATTAGTGGTTTTTTTGGGATGGTGAGTAGTTTGACAGTCATATAAACGGCTACATTCCCAGAATGCAAGACATGACTGAGTGAAATACAGAATCCTTACCACCACTTAACTAACCTGACAAAAAATGATATACTTGGACTGTCTAATCATCTTTACTATAAAAGGTGCTGAAACACCAAATTCTATGCATGGATCAGTGTTATATTTTATCCAGACCCCCTTGTACACAAAATTAACACAGTAATAGAGGCTTTTCCATCTATGCTTCCAGCATACTTTCAGCTCCTATTTCTCTACAGGGTATTCTGGCCACCCAGACAGGAATCTTTCAGTATTGCTGGTAAGGTTAATGTATAACTGAATACATTTATTTGAATAAAGCCCGAACCATCAACATTATCTGTGCTTTATTCTCAGGAGTGCTACTTTCTAAATATTTTTTAATACCAAGACTACAGAAATTACTAAAAATAAAAAATTAAAACACACATGCCTTAATCAATCACAGCATGCCTTCAGATTGTCAAAATATTACATGATCCTATGCACATATTAACAAAGGGATCAACAATTGTAATTAACACCTTTAAAAAGGTGAACACTTCACAAAACAGCAAATTGTGTAGATTGTTTAAAAAAATCTTTAACAGCTGTAGAAATCTAAGTTTGAACATTTAAGCTTAAAACCAGTTATCCGTTAGCACAAAAAACTTCCGTTTTAGAAAAGTTTGCAATAAACCACTGATTCAACAACAGCCAAGGCAAACAAGCTCCCTGAAAATACTCTTCACTAACGTGCCACCAACTGTGGTGTCAATGTTAACGCACATCCACAAGTTACAAGAGACTAAAAAGTAGCTAAACACATCTGAAGGGAATATGCATTCACCTTTACTTCAGATTAATAGTAAAATATGTACTGGAAAACATCTGAATATTTCCAGTTTTAAATCACTTAGATGTAAAAAGGTCACACTTTGGTGGCACCAGGTCAGAGTCAAATGTTTAACGGCTCTGAAACAAACTCCTGACTGACCCCTCAAGGTTTTTTCGCATCGTTTCTAGCCCAGTTGGCCAGGAAACTAATTATACATTAGTTCTACACTCAACAGACATTAATTATATCACTGTGCTATGTTGAACATAATATTTTGCTTTCCTGAACTGCAAAAACAGCAGTTGGAACTTCAATCTTTTCAGCCAGGAATGTAATGGTCAAATGGCTCTTCAGAAAGCCAGATGCCTGACTGAAAGGTAGTCATGGCTTTCAATACTCTTCCCTTCCCCTATTCCCATCACTGGGTGGTACTTTGAATAAGAGTGACCAAAAACCATCTGATTATACAGAAGGAAATATGGCACAGTTTGGAGTGCATGAAAAGCAGTTAATCAGGAATAGATATTCACACTAGCATTTCTATTCACAATGCCAACTTTAAATTCTTATTGATAAAAAGGTTTACATTATTGTACAAATGCATTTTTTTCTGGAAAAAAATCCCATTTTCTGGTGGACATTTTGAAATGTCATACCCTGTGAACATCATTTAGCTGTATTAGAATATTCAATACATCGGTCATAAAATGATTTCAGGCAGATAGCATTTATATAGTATTTAAACATTCGATATGTTTCCAGTGACTTGATGCAGGTAAAGTCAGAGATGAGTTTTTGTTGTCCACCAATGCAGCATTTCAAACGTTGATCCTAAAATGTGTCCGTAGATGCCAACATAACAAGGAAAGTACTATTGGCAGCTTTATTAAAGTATAATGTAATTTACTATTCAATATATATTGTTCAAAAGCTGTACCACAGCTTCTTCCAAGGTCTATGCCTGCTGTGTGAATTAAGAAATGCGTGGTTTAATGTGCTTGTAAGTGGAGGCCCATTCACATGTCTGAAACCTTTGATGAACAAATAATGTAGCCTCTGCACCTTTGACCTAATTTAAATAAAAGTTCAAAGTCTGGAAGAAAAGCTCCAAGAATCATTTTAGGTCCAGGCACTTTCTCCAAAAGAACTGAAGTTTAATTACCAGGGTTAATTTAATTATAAAGGATATGAGGTCCTTCCTCTGGAGAACCTCTCTTATGCAGATCCTCTCTTACACCAAGGATTCCATTTACATCTGAGCCATTTGTCTTCTGTTCTTCTATTATTTCGTCGTCCTTGTTCATAAGCCCAGCCAAGTGCCCAAGGGGGAACGCACTGTCGCAGTTCTGTGTGGAGGACACCTGTGAAATGACTGGCATTTGTACTGCTGAGTTGTTATCAAAGCCATTGTCTCCGATATCATACTGACCAAGCGCCTCCTCTTGCTCTTGTTTCAGGTAGTCTGGTACTATGAAGTCACTGGAAAACAAGTAATTTTTATATTTTACCCTGAATTTTGAAGTACAATTCAATCCTGATATATAACAATTTATCTCAAAATTTTAAGCCAGGTGTATTTAGATCAGGATTTCTAAAATTACAGATTAAAACCAGCCAATATGAAAATTGTAAACCTATCTATAGCTGATCCACCATGTCGTGGGAACAAAAATATACATCTAACACAAAAATTTATCAGACTTCTGAAATATACTACTCCCGCTAGATACACTTAGCAGTGGACTGATATTCAATGCACTTAGTTAGCACTGAAATCTGAACAACTGGTTAATATTTTACACCTCAATCTCCAATTCTACATAAGACTGAATGAATGGGAATTGGTGTGGTACACTGCATGGCTACATTTATCAAATGCAACCCATATATTGCAATGCTTCCTTCTACCTTTAATCCCATGGCATTCGCCTGCTAACGGTTTAATAAAAATCAGAAATTTAGAAAATCTGTTTTTAACTACCAATAATCTATGTCTTAGAAAAATCTACCTCATTCTACACAGTTGACATTTTTTAAAATGAACTCAAGTCGGAATCCCAAATTTTGATAAAATATAGGGATACAATGCACGATAGTGTAGTGGTTATGTTACTGGACCAATAATCCAGAGAATGCAAGTTCAACTCCCACCATGGCAGTTTAAGAATTTGAATTCAATTTAAAAATCTGTTTAAAAAAAAACTGGTATCAATAAAAGTAACCATGAAACTGTCGGATTGTCATTAAAAACCCAACTAGTTCACTAATGTCCTTTAGGGAAGAAATGCCACCATCCATACCTGGTATGGCCTATATGTGACTCCAGTCCCACATCAACATGGATGCCCCCTGAAGTGGCCTAGCAAGCCACTCAGTTGTATTGAACCTGCAACCAGCAGTTCAAGGAGGTGGCCCGCCGCCTTTTTAGGGCAACTAGGGATGAGTAATAAATGTAGGCCGTGCCAGTGATGCCCACATCTCGAAAATAATTTAAAAAAAATATAGAGCACAATTCCAGGAAGTGATAAGTCTGTACAAGGCTTCAACACAGCCACACCTGAAACACCATATGCAATTCTAGTTGCCATACTACAGAAAAGGTACCCAGGCACTGGAGGCAGTGCAGAAAAAGGGCAACCAAACCGATACCTAGCTAAGACATCTGTGCTATGAAGGGAGGTTGAAGAACCTTGACAGGCAGAGAAGAAAAGACTCTGAGAAATATTATTCAAATGTTCAAGAACTGTAAGGGAACAGGTAAATTAAATCCAGATTGCCAAACTCTAGAACTATGGGATACAGGCTCAATGTTAGAAGGGGCACAGACAGTTTAGATTGAACTACTTTACACAAAAAGGCAGCGGAGACTGATAGTACAGAAAAATTTAAGGGAAAACTAGATATATATTTCAAGGAATGGACAATGGTGAGTTTTTTGGACCAGCCAGATGGACCGCAGTCTTTTCTATTTTTGTACATTATAATGTAACATGCAGTTAATGCAAAAATTCTCACCATTTCCTGTCTAACCACTGGATATTGGGGGCAGAACAGCTAATTCCATACATAGTAACTTGGACCATGTGCAAATCCAACATGTGCAGCTATAAAACTTAACACAAGGACCCTCTAAATTATACAACTTGTCTCCAGCATAATTACATTGCCAACAGTGATCCTCAAAGTCAAATTGTTGGCTTCTCTCAAGAAACAGTCAGCACTTGATTAGTAACTCATACCTCACTGCACACTTTTACTGTATTAGCAACATACCATTAAGCTTTCTGCACATTAGGCCACAATGAACATACATAAATCTATATAACTGACTATCATGTTTTACTAGTTAATTCAGGAACAACCTTGCTCTACTGTGGAGCTTTGCAATATATCTGATTAACATGCATTTAGAAATATATATGTAAACATGTCTCTCAAAATGTAAACATTAATAAACTTAAATGCATTTTACTTTAAGTTGAATTTAGTGCAAGGACAGCAAGTACTACTGCAGTAAAGAAATCCACTGGTGTTAGCAATCATCAGATACCACTTAAAATGCAAACAGTTCCCATATCAACGTAGAAAACAAAACTCAAATAAAAGTGTGTCTGATTTTACATGAATGACATTGTCACACTACTTTAGCTGTCTGGAATAGTACACCATAGTTCTGAAATTTAAAATTACACTTGAAAACTCAGGCTGCCTTTATTATGGCCACTATATAAAGCTTATTTATAATCAGCAGCGCCAAAAGTTCTCTCTTATAAAATAGAAGAAATACCATTTTGGTTCTAACACAGCTGACATTCTATTCTTGGATATTAAGAAATCTTTCAGTAAGGTTCTAAATCAGCAATTCATAGCTAATGTAAAGAGTCAGTGAATAAAAGGTACTGGATAAGAAATTGGCTAAAGAAACAGGTACAAAGAGTAGCCATAAATGGGAATGTTTCAGTCTGGAAAAAGATTATTAGTGGCATACCACAGAGGTCAATTTTGATTTTGAATATGCAATGATGACTTGGACAAGGGTATAATGAGCAAAATCACCACGTTTACTGATGATGGGATGCAGAGCAAATAACAAGAGCAACGCAGCCAGATTCAGGATTTAGATCTTTTAAGTAACTGAGCCAATAGAGCTTAGATGCAATTAAATATGGGCAAGTGTGAAATTATTATTATGGTCACAAAGAACCAAGAGCTGATCATGAAAGCAATAGTGGATATATCAATGAAACAGTCAGCATGATGCTTAACTGCAACAAGGCTACATTAACAGATGGACAGAGTACAAATCAAAATAGGCTGTGTTGTGCTTTGAAATGCATTTGTCAGACCCCATCTAGCATAATGTGCGCAGTTCTGATCATCTAAACGCAGGAAGGATATTATTCTCAAGATGTTTCAGAGACAAGCAACAAGCACACAGACTGCAGCGGTTCAAGGCGGCGGCTCACCACGACCTTCTCAAGGGCAATTAGGGATGGGCAATAAATGCTGGCCTCGCCAGCAACGCCCACATCCCATGAACGAATAAAAAAAGATGATTCTAGGCATCAGAAATTTAACTTACAAGATTAAGGAGGTTGGATGCGTTTTTTTGGAAGAGAAGATACTTCGAGATGATCCAATTTAAATTTGAGATTGAAAGAGAAATTGACAAATTATTCCAGACAAACTGATCCATATGACAAAGGACTCAAATACGAAGAAACAAGTTAAAATTAGGAAGATGGGAGTATGAAGGGAAGTCAGATGCAACTCCTTAAACCAAAGGATAATAAGCATTGTGGAGTAAGGAATGAAAGGAGGCTATTGAAGTGAACAGAATAAATGGGTTAGAGAGACTATTGGATGCCTTTCTCGGGAGAGGGAAAACAGGGAAACAGTGAGAAGGAAGATAGGTGGGAACGATTTATCATAAGGTATGGACAATGGTGAGTCTTATTAGCTTCGGGGAAAAATTATTTTTCTTAAATAAAGTTTGAAAAAGGACAAACAGATAGCAATGGAGTAATTTTTTGATATCATGTGAACCCAAAGCACTATGAAACTGGTCTATGCACCATTCCCAGTCTAAATTGTCACGGGGAATGAGATTTTGATGCCTTGAAACGTCAACTGCAGTGAGAAACCTTTCACTGCACCGTAGTAGTTGACCTACTACATGCAACAGCTTAGTTGACTAAAAACAGATTGTTACAGTTCGCTTCCCCCAACACTCTTCATTCATTTATATAGCAATTAAGCAGGAGCCATGGGCATATGCCTGCATCTACTATGAACTGAAACATGTACACCTCATGGCGGAATGAATAGATAGTATACAGCAGGATTAACAATTAATCTTTTCTCAAGTTACACAATGGGAATTTGCACAGGATGCCCATGGTAGTTGCCCGATTGAAAACATTAACAGAATATAGTATTTCTGGTTAAACTCCAATTTTATTTATTGTAAGATATAAACTTATACAGAAAGAAAATTAAACTGACAAGAAGCAGTATGGCACTTAAGTTTAATTGACACGTTAAACCGTCTTCTGAAACCAAGTAGCATTATTTCAAAACTCTTTACATTTCTTTAGCTCAGACATGGCTGACTATAACAAAGGTGCAGAGAGCCACGGAGCTCTGTCTCACTTTTGCAACATGGAGCTAAATAGTTGAAACAAGCGAACTAAAAATATGGCTAAAACCCTGTTGTATTTATCCCAGCCTGAGGGTTGCTATCAAAGACACAATGATAGATGATACTAATATTCCATGTTAATTAGCTTTGCCAGTCAACATCTGCATTACCCAGGAAATGCTACATCTGATGCAATATGCTTCTGGACAGCTTCTGTAAAACAAAATTTATACTTGATGCTCAGCCATGAGGGGTAATGACAATGCCTGCATGTCACATTTTTTGACACCTGTTAAACTGGAAATACAAGCACTATTGTCCTTCAAAAGATTCATAATTTGGTTAGTTATAGTTCAAAAATTACTGGGGCACTCAAAATTTCAGCTTGAAGAGAATTTCTATTGCAATTTAACACGTAGTGCCTCTACACGGAATTGTATAAGGAAAACCTATCAGTAACACCAGCTATGGTTTTAATTTTAAAATTCCAATTCCCTGAACTACAATTTAATAAAGAAGAACTTCCATTTATAAAGTGCTATTTACAACCTCAGGATGTCCCAAAGCGTATCACTTTGGAAGTGTAGTCACTGTTGAAGGGAAATACGGCAGCCAATTTGCACATAACAAAGAGCCACAAATAGCAAGAACATAACTGACCACATAATCTGTTTTAGTGGTATGAGTCGAGGGACAAATGTTGGCCAGGACACCAGGAGAATTCCTCAGTCGTCTTTGAAGAGTACAATGAGATTTTTTACCTCCACCAGAGAGGGCAGATGGGACCTGAGTTTTTCAGATGAGACATTAAATGACACCTCGGTTTCTGCTCAGTACTGCAATAAAGTGTCAGCCTAGACTATATGCTCAAGTCTCTGGGATGGGGCTTGAACCCATTGCCTTCTGACTCAGGGGCGAGAAATCTATCATCAAGGCTGACACCTGAAATCATATATAATACAAAAACACTTTAGAGCTATGTAGGTTGGAGTGTGCATTCAGAGATCAATAATTTTATGCTATTTATCTAAATTAACATTTGTGTTGTTTTTTAAAAAAACACATTGCTAATCTTCCAACCCAAGATAAGTTTCATAAAGAGAAATCAATCTATTAGAGACCAGAAAAGACCACTGGATGAATATTGCAGCCACATGAACCAAAGCCAGCTCTTCATGTTGAACAGGAATCAACATCTGGGTTGGGAAATAATGCCAATCTCCACTCAATGTTAAGAGATGGCTGAAGATGGATCAGCTATATACTTCCCTAAGTGAGATGGGACATATGACATGGCAAATAGCCTTTGGAGAGCTTTGACACTATATAAAGTTGAATCACATCTCAGATATCTAAGATTTTTTTTTAAAAAGTGAGAGGGAGGAAGCATTAAAGAAAGTGCCAGTAGCGATTTTCCCACTAACCATGCACAATGCTACCCTGCCTTTGAAGAGATGCATTTTTCTTGCTCTCTTGCCTTAGTCAGCCAGTAGATAAATGATGCATTCTAAAAAAGAATGTCACCTTGCATGGAATGACACATTTATACTCATGTTGGATTCAAAAGAATCTGATGCTAGTTGCTTTTGTGACTGAATTATCCAAAAGTTTTCAGACATACTTAAAACAAAGCTAAATCCACCCAACTAAAATAACAGGCTGCCTTATATAACCAATGCCGATAGACATAGCTTTAGCACCTCAGTTAGAAAGATCAATTTGCATTTTGCCCTCACATCTGCAGTTGGCAAAAAAGCAGTGGTATTTACATTGTTTAACCAATGCTGGAGTTCTCCTCAGCCAGTTATATTAAAGATTTTGGCCTATGGACATAATAAGATTTTCATATCCTTATCTTCAGTATTACTGTAAAGCTACATTACCCCTTAATTACATTTCATGTTAATAAAAACTAAAACAAAAAAACAAACTACACTTAGAGCATTCCAAAAATGCATTCAATTTTTAAAAATTGTTCGTTCAACTCCACTCATTCCTTTCCCCAAACTATCATTATGTAGTGCCACCCACAGAGATCACAGCAGAAATTCAAAATGAAACCTTTTCTGAACAAAATGGATGTTGGTTCAAATCTCCTGATGTGGAGCACAATAATAGAGATGAAGTGCGAACAATGCAGAAAAATGGAATAAGTTCAATTCAGGAAGTTATTGCAATTTCTAAATGGATTCAAAATTAAGTTTTTGGTGGAGGTAGAACTACTTATTTTGTTAAATACTAGATCTACAGTAATGAGTCCATATAAACCTATATATTTATAGAGTGCATTTTTTTAATCTATTGAAACATCTCATAGCATGCCATTTACACTAACACTATAAAAATGGAAACATTAGAATTTGCAGTGGTGAGAATGGGTACAAATTCAGTTGTAAAAACCTAACAGGAAATGACTTGCACAGAAGTGATGAGGAGATTCTGGCTTTTAAAGGCATTTGAAATGGAATAAACAGTACTTTAAGTGAGGTTCAAACATACTGGAATTCATTGGATGGTGGGGAAAATAACATGCTTTCAAAAAGGTGGCAGAGAGTTTAACACAACTCCAAACAACTTTAAGGTACCTACATGTTTTGATATTTTTGCTAGGGAGTCCCAGTTTGGCTTTTGGGGGTGGGGAGAACAGGAGTGTGCCTATTTAGGATACTTGTAAACAATTTTACAACACCAAGTTATAGTCCAATGATTTTATTTGAAATCTACAAGCTTTCGGAGTCTTCCTCCTTCCTCAGGTAAATGTCAGGAATTCCTCGAAGCCTACGCATTTATAAATCGGAGAACAATACATGGTGATTACAGACTGCCCCTGCAACTGCCCGTTGCCAAGGCAATCGCCGTGTGCAGACAGAGAGGTGTCACCTACAGAACCCCCGAATATACATTCAACAAAAAAAACAAACAGGGAAAAAAGAGAGCGGCAGAAACATCCGGACGGCAGAGAAAGCCAGCAAATGACCCGTTATATTAAAAACAGATAGCTTTTGTTCGCTGGTGGGCTTACGTGTAGCGTGACATGAACCCAAGATCCCGGTTGAGGCCGTCCTCATGGGTGTGGAACTTGGCTATCAATTTCTGCTCCTCAGAAGACTAACACGGGACGCAACCAACAGAGTACCCTTCGTCGTCCAGTACTTCCCCGGAGCGGAGAAACTACGCCATGTTCTCCGCAGCCTTCAACATGTCATCAATGACGACAAACACCTTGCTATGGCCATCCCCACACCTCCACTACTCGCCTTTAAACAGCCACCCAACCACAAACAGACTATCGTTCGCAGCAAATTACCCAGCTTTCAGGAGAACAGCGTCCACGACACCACACAACCCTGCCACGGTAACCTCTGCAAGACATGCCAGATCATCGACACAGATACCACCATCACACGAGAGGACACCACCCACCAGGTGCATGGTTCATACTCCTGTGACTCGGCCAACGTTGTCTACCTCATACGTTGCAGGAAAGGATGTCTCAGAGCATGGTACATTGGCGAGACCATGCAGACGCTGCGACAACGGATGAACGGACACCGCGCAACAATCGCCAAACAGGAGGGTTCCCTCCCAGTCGGGGAACACTTCAGCAGTCAGGGACATTCAGCCACCGACCTTCGGGT
This sequence comes from Heptranchias perlo, assembly GCF_035084215.1. NCBI lineage: Eukaryota > Metazoa > Chordata > Chondrichthyes > Hexanchiformes > Hexanchidae > Heptranchias > Heptranchias perlo. Next base: position 13,270,906 of record NC_090357.1, on the reverse strand, counting down.
AAGCGTACTCCAAGGCGGCCTTCGAGACACACGACAACGCAAAATTGTCGAGCAGAAATTGATAGCCAAGTTCCGCACCCATGAGGACGGCCTCAACCGGGATCTTGGGTTCATGTCATGCTACACGTAAGCCCACCAGTGAACAAAAGCTATCTGTTTTTAATATAACGGGTCATTTTGCTGGCTTTCTCTGCCTTCCGGATGTTTCTGCCTCTCTCTCTTTTTTTTCCCTGTTTGTTTTTTTTGTTGAATGTATATTCGGGGGTTCTGTAGGTGACACCTCTCTGTCTGAACACGGTGATTGCCTTGGCAACGGGCAGTTGCAGGGGCAGTCTGTAATCACCATGTATTGTTCTCTGATTTATAGATGCGTAGGCTTCGAGGAATTCCTGACATTTACCTGAGGAAGGAGGAAGCCTCCGAAAGCTTGTAGATTTCAAATAAAATCGTTGGACTATAACTTGGTGTTGTAAAATTGTTTACAATTGTCAACCCCAGTCCATCACCGGCATCTCCACATCATATTTAGGATACCACACAGATGATTCTTACTGTATTTAGGTACATTTTCACATGCACTTCACTCAAAGCAACAGGGATATAACCATCTATTCCAACTTTCTGGCTTAATGTTTTCCGCAAAATGCAACAACAGAAGCCTGAAAAGATGATGTCACAGGTTATGTTAGCAGAATTACTGGAAAACCCATCCTATTGTTAAATTTTTTTAAAAGTGCATATCTTTGAGATCTGCATTCAAATTCAGCACACATTCCTAATGGGTGCAGGTCCACACTACAAACTGTTCAAATTGACACTAAAGTAGGAATCTCATTCAGGACACAAAGTTGCTCATCATGGGAAGTATTAAATTTATACTAGTGCAATAGAGAGTGCTCTGTTGAAGCTTTTGTTGTAAACAATTTTACAACACCAAGTTATAGTCCAGCAATTTTATTTTAAATTCACAAGCTTTCGGAGGCTTCCTCCTTCGTCAGGTGAACGATGTGAAAAAAGCTTTTGTTGGGGGAAGGAACAAAGTAAGAGGTGAAAGACAGACAGTTGGGTAGAATAGAGGGAGCTTTAGGTACAGGCTACAGGTACTGGAGCCAACAAACAAAGAAAAAAATTCACTTAAAAGATAATTTAAATGCAATTTTACCTCACTGATTTTAGAATCAAAAATCCTATTCTTAAAGAATTTTGCAAACTTTGGACATTAATTGCAACATTTCTTTTTCGCTTAAATTTTGACAGCCCAATGGAAGGGAGGAAAGGAATGAGTACTGTGAAAGTATTTTATTTCAACTCAAAATAAGCTATGCTGTTTGAAGTGTTAACTCTTTCAATGACATACTGTTGTTTTGATAACAGTAATTAAGGTGGAGTGGGCTCTCTTTTTAATACTGGATTAAATTTTATCATCGTAAGTCTTAATTAAACCATCAGTTTTTTGTAATCTTCAGCAATTTAATTGATACAGAAAAACAGCAACAGAAACCTGGGTTAACGGCATCTAAATCTAATGTTCTGTTCAAATGCAGCATAATTTTACTGCATCTCTGAAATTTGCTTCCAGATCTCCAATGACTCTCTTGAACCGCTTAAGTATTCTCCATATTCATGGTCAAGAAAATTGTGGAACGCCCTACGACATGATACACCGACACCATCAAAGGCTTTCGACAAAGTTCCACACAAAAAGCTATTAGTTAACCTCAAAGCAGTGGGGATTGAAGATAAATTTTGGAATGGAAAAAATTTGGCTGAATGGTAGGAAACAAATGGGTACTTGTTAGAGGGGTTACGTCAGAGGACAGGAAAAGACGTGTGTGGTCATGGTCTATGTTATCTCGTCCCTTTAGAATGCTAAGAACAGTAATCATATCACCTCATAACTTTCTCTTTTCCAGCGAGAACTTGCCCAATTTACATAAATCGCTCCTTATAATCCAATCCTTCTGGTTGCTCTCTTCTGTATCCTTACAATCGCTGCAATATCCTTTTCATACTATGGCAACCAGAACTGTACAGAGTATTCTAAGTGCGGACGCACCAATCATTTATAAAGCAGCAGGACTACCTCGCTATTTCGGCACAATATTTGACCTTTTAATACATCCCAACATCTGATTTACTTTACTCACTGCCGAGGACTGTTGCCATAGCTTCAATATATTGTCAATCAGGACCCCCAGATCGCTTTAATTTTCCATGCACATTATTTTCTTTCCATTTAAGTAATAATTTCTTCCTGGATTTTTTTGGCCCATATGAAGCACTTTGCATTTCTCTACATTGCATTCTGGCTGCCATCTGTCTTCTCAAGTACATTCAATTCCTCCTGCAGCTTATCCTGTTCAGCTTTGGAGTCTACCACCTTCATAAGCTTTGTATTATCTGCAAATTTAGCTACTCTGCTTATGATTCCTAGCTCCAGGTAACTTATAAATATATTAAACAAAAGAGGTCCCAAAACAGACCCCTGTTGGACCCCATTTCTCCATTAACTTTAGCAAGGTTGATGATAATTGTTGTACTACTAACCTCTGGGTTCTGTCAGTCAACCAATTACGCATCCATTTAAAAATATTTCCGCTCATTCCCGCTTTCTTTATTTTCAGTACCAGCCTCTCCAGAAGAACTGTATCAAAGGCCTTATTGAAATCCAAGAACCCGACATCCACTGCCATACCCCAATCAAGCCTCTTTGCCACGCCATCAAACCAAAGAAAATTAGACTTGGTTGTTTTGGATGAATGAATTAAAATGGGCTTCCTCATTCATAATTATCTTACAGTCTTGTGACCTGTGCGAGCAAAACCAAGAGGGTCCCACGTTCAATTTCCAATCTGTGGTAGGTTAGCTTATCTCAGCAGGGGTGTTACAATTGGTCAGGCAATCCTGGGGGGAGAAGAGGCGAGAAAGGAGAGCGGGGAGAAGAGGCGAGAAAGGAGAGCGGGGAGAAGAGGCGAGAAAGGAGAGCGGGGAGAAGAGGCGAGAAAGGAGAGCGGGGAGAAGAGGCGAGAAAGGAGAGCGGGGAGAAGAGGCGAGAAAGGAGAGCGGGGAGAAGAGGCGAGAAAGGAGAGCGGGGAGAAGAGGCGAGAAAGGAGAGCGGGGAGAAGAGGCGAGAAAGGAGAGCGGGGAGAAGAGGCGAGAAAGGAGAGCGGGGAGAAGAGGCGAGAAAGGAGAGCGGGGAGAAGAGGCGAGAAAGGAGAGCGGGGAGAAGAGGCGAGAAAGGAGAGCGGGGAGAAGAGGCGAGAAAGGAGAGCGGGGAGAAGAGGCGAGAAAGGAGAGCGGGGAGAAGAGGCGAGAAAGGAGAGCGGGGAGAAGAGGCGAGAAAGGAGAGCGGGGAGAAGAGGCGAGAAAGGAGAGCGGGGAGAAGAGGCGAGAAAGGAGAGCGGGGAGAAAAAGAAAATAAATCAGCAATAAAAAGGCAAGGACAGGATTTGGCTGGGCTATGATGCCCCTCGTGGTTGAACAGGCTACCCCCACACGCTGTCTAATCTGCACACGTGAAAAGAAATACAATATAAAGTTTTTATGGGCTGCATTTGTTCCAGCGTACATAAAGTGTCACACAATCAAGGGAACACATGAAATTTATAATCTCCTATAATCAATGTAAAACATGAGATACTTTAATAAATTTCACAGGGCATCCAACTTCATGAACTCCATACACAAAGAACGGCCTCATGGGCAAGATGTCAGAAAGCTGCTAGTATCCACAGGAATTGTACCCTAATAAAAATCACTGGCTTGTGGAGAGAAGGGCAGGTAAATTGAGGGAAAAAGGATTCTGTGAAAAAGATATAAAACCAATACAGTAGCGTGGCGGTGTAGTGGATTGGAGTATCTATACATGTCATCGTAGCACTGGGGAAGGTAGCTTTGATCCCCAGATTTCAATTTCAGCTGTAGGAAGATACAAACTGGAGTCTAGTTTTTTGTGTGCCCAAATGCCCCTTAGCCACTTCAGCTGCAGGTATTGTAACAATATGGCCACTTCCATAACTTACAAACAAAGCAGCTTATCCAGCATAGACATCAACTGCAATAAAAAGATGTATATTATGTGCTGCAGTAAAGAATAATAAACATTACTATTGTTTTAACAAATATAGATCATTCTTGCAATAACCAATACTTGTCCATCACAACTATGCTTCTCTTTTTTAAGCACAAGTTTTGAACTGTGTTATACCTCACCTGCTCTGGAAGTAGGACGCTAGTTCAGATGCTTCATGGTTCAGGCTTCTCAGGTGTACAATTAAGTTTCCAGAATTAGTAAACATGGCACCACATGTTTTGCACTCGTAGATCCTTGGCTTTCGGATGATGTGCCTCGAAACGCGCATATGGTGCTTATATTCCCCAAATGAAGTAAAAGTTGCACTGCATATCTGGCATCGGAAACATCGTTTGCCTTCATGCTTGAGACGATGCATCTTTAAGGAGTATGCTCTTGTGAACTTTTTTCCGCATCTGTCACACTGAAAGGGTTTTATACCTAAAAATAAATCAGTAATGTTTTCAATCACCAATACCCAACTTAATAATTCTACAAGAAAGGTGTAGCTACACTTCAATCTTGATTCCTAAAATAAAGTGTTGTCAATAAACACAAACTGCTCAACTTACAAAACAAAATATTTTATAAGTCTGGTAAACGGTAGAATTTCTACAGACTGCAGTGTTATAAAAAAATGCATGAACATCAAAAAAATGAAAGATTATACTACCATCATTATTCAGTGAAGTGTTACTCTACAATCAGAAGATAAAGGGCCAGAATCTACTGTAGCCGGTGAATGAACGGCACCCATTAGCTAGTCTCTCTGTGTGGCGCGATGTCCTCTACAGGGCATCTGGGATCTATGTGAACAGGGCGAGCAACTGTGTATCTCCTTAACCAATCAGACTGAAGGATTGTTAAATGAACAGTGCAGAGCCTGAACCAATAAGTGAATGTTAAAATAGTGAATTCAATATCAAATCAGGTACAGAAAGAGAAATAACGAGGGAAAGAAAGATTGGATTAAAAGAGAAAAAAGACAAAGAAAAAGTTTTTAAAAATGTAATTTAATTTTTTTTTTAAATTGCCAACAATTAAAAGCTGAAGGAATGAGACTCCACACTTGTAATAGTTAATTTTCAGTACCAGAGGGGTTGTTTGGCAGTAATTAACACTCATCACGCCATTAAAAAGGATACTTAAACTGAAATGGACAAGCCCTAACTTTCTGTGGCAAGTTTAGTTCATATCTCGCAACTTCACAGTGTTCAATGTATTTGAATGGTGAGTCAGACAGTGAAATACCGTTTTCACGAAGCTAACAGTGAAGCGACATCTGTCAGCAACTTCTGGATTTTCGCATTGAACTCGCTTGAAGTTGTTGCGTGATTTGCGCATAAATAGTGAGTGCCGTTAGCATCACCATTATTTTGACAGGAAAATGTGGGCCAGCGTATTTAGTGCTAACAGGAATTACTTTTACCTGCTTGCTTACATCAAACATTCAATGCTCCTGAAACTAGATAAGCACACGCTCTACATGTAAACTGCTGGTATTAGAAATTGAGACAAACTATTCTTTTTGTAATCTAAACGAGCTTTTGGTAAAACTTAATTCATACACCCTTTTCTGCTGCCAACTTTCCCGCCCCTCAAACATTAATCAAATTCCTGGCAATAAATTAGGAGGGGAAAAAAACAAACTGCCCAGCTGTCCTGTTTCGTGAAGAAATTTACTAGATGTGCTCAAGACAATATGGAATTATTTTGTAAAGGCTAGAAAGCGTACTATGCATGATTATGTCTTAGCTAAATGAGTAAAAGTGCACCAGGGTTGTTTTTAATGTAAAACTCATTAATCATATAGATTAACACTGCTTCTTTTCATTTAATTTTGTTCTCTGTGACGCAATGTACAGTTCCAGAAAAAAGAGTAAGATCACAAACAAAATTTCACCACTGATTTGGAAACATGTTATGTAACCCATTTACTAACAACTGCCAATATCATTGTTAAGCAGAGGGTTAAAACCACTTATCTAACATTTCCAAACTAATTCAGCAACCAATTGAGATACATTTTTTGCTGAAAGTTACTTTTGATTACCAGTAGAGTTGAAAGGGTTAATTCAGTAGAGAACCATTGTACAACATATGATAAATACATGACTTCACTCAGCTATGAAGTTGTTCTCCATCAGAACTGCTGCCGGGATGGCAGAAGAATCTAAGCCAACAAAGGGAAAACAATTTTGCCGCTTCTCCTGCATTAAGTGAATAATGCCATGAAATGGCTCCTTAGGTGCATGATAGAAATGGTGACAAGTGCACACCTCCATGTCTTATTCTTAAACATGAGACACTGGTACAGCACAATACCGTATACAATATTATCTTCTTTCTAAGCCCTACTGAAATAAAGTGTGTTCTATATAAAATGGCAGCTAGAATTGGGACTTATAATTTGTCCCAAAAAGTTGCACAATTAAAAAGATATTTAATAAATCCTACAGGAAAATCAGATGTTTACAAGTCAAGTTTTGGACTTCGCCTCTATATTTAACAAGTTAGAGGTCAGCGCAGTACAGTTGTCACGGTCATAAAAATATTTTATAGATTATTTTTTGGTGTAAGGATTACATGGCTTATTGAAGGTCTGTCATGATGACTAATACAAAATCTTTTGCTTAATCAGGAAGTCATTTTTATCCTTAAGTGCAATTTACACTTGGATTCTCTCTTGGGACTTCCGTGATAATTTTCAGCGTACCTGGAAATTGATTTAATATAGGGTGAAAACATGTCAAGAGTTCTATGATCTTACGAAAAGTTTTGGATTTTAACCTCCTAGTTTTATAAGTGTCAGTATTAACTAATTCTGTGGGCTTTGCAAACTGGCGCATTGAAGTTCAAAAAACAGAAATACTGGAATTTGATGTAGCAGTGAAACAATGTTTTGCCTACTGGTTGTAAAGATAACTTGTTGCCACTTGCTAAGAAATATTAAATGTAAAATATTGAAAGGTTGTCACCTACAAAACAATGTGGCATAGCACTTCATCTAAAATACTCACAAATTGCACCCCTTTGTTTTTGTAATTTTACAACTATATCACCATGTTAACAGTTAAATAGAATGTACAGTACAGAAACAAGCCATTCGGCTCAACTGGTCCATGCCGGTGTTGATGCTCCACACGAGCCCCCTCCCTCCCTACTTCATCTAACCCTATCAGCATATACTTCCATTCCTTTCTCCCTCGTGCTATCTAGTTTCCCCTTAAATGCATCTAGGCTTGTCGCCTCAATTACTCCTTGTGGTAGCGAGTTCCACATTCTAAGGACTCTCTGGTAAAGAAGTTTCTCCTGAATTCCCTATTGGATTTATTAGTGACAATCTTATATTTACGGCAACAGAAATTTGTTAATGGCAAATCGTGTTTAACTAACTTAATTGAGTTTCTTGATGAGGTAACTGAAAGAGTTGATGAGGGCAATGCGATTGATGTATATATGGACTTTCAAAAGGCAATTGATAAAGTGCCACATAATAGGCTTGTCAGCAAAACTGAAGCCCACAAAATAAAAGGGGCAGTGGCAGCATGCATACGGAATTGGCTAAGTGACAGGAAACAGAACGTAGTGGTGAACACTTGTTTTCTAGACTGGAGGAAGGTATACAGTGGTGTTCCTCAGGGGTCGGTACTAGGACCACTGCTTTTTTTGATATATATTAATGACTTAGACTTCAGTGTACAGGGCACAATTTCAAAATTTGCAGATGACACAAAACTTGGAAGTGTAGTGAACAGTGAGGAGGATAGTAATAGACTTCAAGAGGACATAAGACAGGCAGGTGGAATGGGCGGACACATGACAGATGAAATTTAACGTCACAGAGAAGTGCGAAGTGATACATTTTGGCAGGAAGAACGAGCGGAGGCAATGTAAACTAAATGGTACAATTCTAAAGGGGGTGCAGGAACAGAGAGACCTGACGGTATATGTGCACAAATCTTTGAAGGTGGTAGGACAGGTAGAGAAAGCAGTTAAAAACACATTATAAAGCCCAGGATCCATTAATAGAGGCACAGAGTACAAAAGCAAGGAAATTATGTTGAACCTTTATAAAACACTGGTTCGGCCACAATTGGAGTATTGTGTCCAATTCTGGGCACCGCACTTTAGGAAGGATGTGAAGGCCTTAGAGAGGGTGCAGAAAAGATTTACTAGAATGGTTCCAGGGATGAGGGACTTCAGTTACGTGGATAGACTGGAGAAGCTGGGATTGTTCTCCTTAGAGCAGAGAAGGGTGAGAGGAGATTTGATAGAAGTGTTCAAAATCATGAAGGGTTTAGATAAAGTAAATAAAGAAAAACTGTTGCCATTGGCAGAAAGATCAAGAACCAGATGACACAGATTTAAGGTGATTGGCAAAAGAACCAAAGGCGACATGAGGAAAAATTTTTTTACGCCGCAAGTGGTTATGATCTGGAATGCGCTGCCTGAAAGGGTGGTGGAAGCAGATTCAATTGTGGCTTTCAAAAAGGAATTGGATAAATACTTGAAGGGAAAAAAATCTGCTGGGCTACAGTGAAAGAATGGGACTAACTGGATTGCTCTTACAAAAAGTCGGCACGGGCTCAATGGGCCGAATGGCTTCCTTCTGTGCTGTAACCATTCTATGATTAGTGGAAATATCTTCTCTATGTCTATCCTATTAAACCCTTTCATAAGGCCTCTAAGATTACCCTGCAGTCTTTTTTCTAGAGAAAAGAGCTTCAGCCTGTTCAATCTTTCATGATAGGTATAACCTCTCAGTTCTGGTATCATTTTAGTAAATCTGTTTTGCACCTTCTCCAGTGGCTCTATATCCTTTTTTATAATATAAAGACCAAAACAGTGCACAGTACTCCAAGTGTGGTCTAACCAAGGTTCTATACAAGATTAGCATAACTTCTCTGCTTTTCAATTCTAACCCTCTAGAAATGAACCCCAGTGCTTGGTTTGCTTATTTTATGGCCTTATTAACCTGCCGTCAGATATTTAAATTACACTTCTTTATTTGCAAGTTAAGTAAAAAAATTCCAGATTGAGCTATGTTGTCATCAAAATTGGGGAAAGTAGTCAACAAAATTTCATTAAATCTCTGAATCAACTAATGAAAAAAGGTTCTCCCCACCACCAAAACCTTTAAAGAAAGAAAATCAGCGTGATAAATGCTTAGAAATACAAGTACTTTGTGCTGGAAAGTATCACAGTTAACATTCAAAACATAACTATCTACATCAATCATGAAAATAAAAAAAACTGCCAGTTGTGTTTCACAAATGAGAAACTCCACATGCTGCTCTGACTATCTTGTTTCATCTTGGCCTATGTGCCAGAACAGACTTTCCATTCTTCAAACTCTGGCTGCCTTTGCAATGCACTCTGTGTGCTCCACCTTCAGTGACAGTACCTTAATCCGTGGAGGCCTTATACTACGGAACTCACTCTCTGAAAACGCCATCACTCTTTGCTACCTCTCTCCCTACCTTCAAAAGTCTCCTCAAAACCTCTCTCTTCCACCTGCCTTCAGTCCTTCTTAATCCTTTTGCAAGTTCTTGGCTTGATCAAATTCAAAAAATGGAAAATTTTAACAATTAAACTGCACAGATGAAATGACACAGGTGACAAGACCACAATATTTTTAAGCACAAACAATGCTTCAAGGAGAATATCTCAACAGTGAAGGAATGGTAAAACAATTAAATATTAAATGTTTGTGAACTCTGTCACATTTGGTATCATTTACTTGAGGCAGACTGGCATGTGCTTGTTCTCAATTCTAAATTACAACTTGAGATGCAGTAATAAATGCTATAAAGGATACTCATGGCCATCAGTCTTACTCATTACAGCTTTGCCTTTAACTATTGATGAACAAAACAATTTCAGTAGTCTCAAAAATTAGCATTTGACATGAAGTAGTCTGAAATCCTTTAATTTTGTAAAACAAACAGATGAACACCAAAGTGGCACATACTCATGAATACAGCTTCAGCATTATTTTCTAGTGAGCCCTGATTTCATTCATTAAAGGAAATCCATAATGTGACATCAGGATTAGATATTTTGTTAAAAAAAAATGATGCCATTTTCTATTCACAGAAGCCTAAAATTAACATATTTTTTTAAAATGTAAGTTATGTTATGTGGTCAGTAGGAAGAAAAAGAATTTCATTTATACAATGCCATATCACATCTCTTAAGAAGTGTCCCAAAACACTTCGCATACAATGAACTGCTTTGAAACACAGGCACAGTTGTCAGGTAGGCAAATATAGCAGCTATTTTGTGCTTAGCACACAAATCAATGAGATGAGGAGCCAATTAATCAGTTTTTGGGAGCGTTGGTTGAGGGAAGAAAATTAGCCAGGATAAAAAATATCACAGGATCTTTAAAGCCCACCTAAACAGGCAGACATAGCCTTGGTTTAATAATCTCATCCAAGGTAAACTCTAAGAATGTAGTCATCAGTACTGCACTGAAGCATCAGTCTCGATTTTGTACACAAGTATGGAATAGGAGTTGAACCCACTACTTGACTCAGAGTCGAATGCGCTACTGATTGAGTCAAGCTGACATACAACACTAGGCATCCTTTAGCACCATTAAGCTTCCACCCTAAGGAAGCATCTAATAACCATCACGTGACAATCTTCCTTCAAAATACACAACCCCATTGATACCCTTACCTAATAAAAATCGATCAATCGCAGTCTTGAAAATTTCAATTGACCCAGCATCCACAGCCTTTTGGGGGAGCGAGTTCCAAGTTTCCTCTACACTTTATGTGAAAAAATGCTTCCTGATTTCACTTCGCAATAGTCCAGCTCTAATTTTAAGATTATGCCCTCTTGTTCTGAGGAAACAGATTCCCTTTAGAATCCCTTTGAAGAACTAGTCTTGAAAAGTAGAATTACAAAGTTGTTGTTGCTACATCAAACAGGTTTTGCCATGATATACTCACCAATACATTTTTTTGTGGCTACAATCTAACGAACTTTAGAATTCTCCCAGAATGTTTGGGTTTCACTGACTTACTTTCTGGTAACAATCTACAATATTTTGCCAAGTTCTGTTGTAATAAATGTACACATCATGTATTTAATGTAGTAATTGCTTTAATTATGGGATTTGAATAGGTGCATTTAGGACTTGAGAAAAAATTCAGTTTGATCTTTTCAAATATTTTGGGACTGCACACACAAATTAATTTCAGTAAAACAGTGCAGTCAAAAAGCAAATCACCAATTATATTGGCCAGCTTCATACATATGATAATTTGTATTATAGTTAATTCACAATCACAGCAAAGTGAGGAAGACATGGGAGTTAAAAAGATACAATCTTTAACAAACTACGTGTCTTTATCCAAAATGAACAGAAGTAGAACTTGGGAGATTATTCCAGCCATGGAAATTTTTATGCCTTCCACACACACACCAAGTAAATATGAACATGAAAACATACACATCAAATGCTTACCTGAGTGAATAAGCATGTGCTGTTTGAGATTCTGGATGCGAGTGAACCTAGCACCACAAGTAGGGCACTGGAAAGGTTTATCAGGACCGTTTGGACTCGATCTCTCTATGCCACTCGTGGAAGGGTTGATGTATAGCTGGTATGAGTACTGTCCACTCTCCAATCTACAAAATCAAAGAACTTCAATTTAAAAGTATAACCATCCAAAGGAGAGCTGTTCAAACCCTTTGATCATCTTATTGTTGAAGTACAAAACATTTATCTGGAGTTCCCACCACGTACCTGCAGTGCAACACAGCAATCACTTTGAGCGTGTACCTACATTATCTGTGCAATATATGGCAGCTACTGAGACTTGTGAAAACATTTACAGTATGTGAAATAAGTGTTACACAGTATACTAATTATGAATATATTTTGACTCTTAGTTCTCACTTTTTAGCAGGTTTATCCCCAATTTTCCAAAAACACACATTTCCGGCATAATGTCAGAGAAGGGTTACTAGATACGTTGGAACTGAGTCCCATCAAACTGAAATCAGGTGTTAACTACTATTGAAATGTTATTATTTGTACCTTTTACACGTGCTCCAATTTCATAGCTGTGATGTGCTAAATCAACAATCTTTGAAGATGTTCTATGTAATGTACAGCAATTACTGACAAATCCAATATCTGAACTGATTGTTAGTTAGACGAATAAACCAAAAGCTGCCAAACATGTAGAACAAGCATTCCCCAGTGCAATAATCATTTTAATACATCCTGAACGCAGTTAGTGCAAGCTTTAAATTTTATAAATTGATGCTGATCTACTTCTACAACTGCACTGGCCTACTATATGCATATGTAAAAATTAGTTAGTAACTTTATAGAATTGTCTGCCGCTCCCCTTAACCCAGCCCATCTGCACCATAAACCCGCAATCAAGTCTTTGCAACCTCCAGACTCTATTATTAGAATTGTCTCCTGGCCAGCCTCCTATCCTCCGTATATTTCAGCTCATCCAAAACTCTTGCTATCCCGCACATCCCGTATCCTATCCCGTACCAAGTCCTGCTCATCCATTACCCCTGTCCTCGCTGGCTGACATTGGCTCCCAGTCTACTAACACCCACATCTCTAAACCCTGCCTCCCTAAATTCTCCGTTCTTCTGACCCTGGTCTCTTAAGCATCCCTTTCTCCCTTCACCTCACCACTGGCAGCTGTACCTTCAGCTGCGTAGGCACCACACTCTGGTATTCCCTCCCTAAACTCTATGGAGAGATTATATTTTATCGTAAGCCCATCACACTTCAAACCATTAACAGTATTTAGTAATAAAAAAGGGGAAGGAAAGCTGTCATTTTATTCTGACCTTGACTATGTGGTCTCTCCCCAATGGGTGAATCCTGCAAGCAGCTGCCAATCAAGAGATGAACTTCTGAGCAATTAGCATCTAATTTACTTAAGAAATTACCTAATTAACCATTAGAGCACTTCCCAACAGGAATTGCTATTTGTTGTCCTAAAGGGTTAGGTGCCTCAAAGCAGTCACTTTATGTGCACTAGGAAAGGGCGAGCAAGACAAACACCCACTTTATTGGGCCACAATTTGATGTGGCAGGGCATCGAACGGCATCTGCTGTTAAGATAGACTTACCCTTGCATGTTTAGCTTTTTAAATTTTTTGCATGGCAAGTTGCTAAAAGTGCGAGCTGATAACGTTGCAGCGAGAGAAACAGGGCATTTGGGACCCGAGTGAACGGGGCAAGCAACTGTGTATCTAAACAGATTGAAAGATTGTAAAATTAACAGCGCAAGGACTGAGAAGGAAGTATAATTTAGAGTGGATGAATTCAATGTCAAATCAGGTACAGAAACAGAAATAAAGCGAGGGAAAGAAAAATTAGATTAAGAGTGGACAGAAAGGAAGAGTAAAAAAATAAATTTAAAATTTTAGGTTTTTTTTAAATCTCCACAACAATTAAAACCAGAAGGAATGAGACTCCAAACTTGTAATAGCTAATTTTCAGGGCCAAAAAAGGTTGACTGGTCGTAATTGACACTTATCACGTCGTTAAAAGGGTACTTAGACTGAAATGGACAAGCCTTAATTTTCAGTGGCGAGTTTAGTTCGTATCTACCGCGCAAATACAGCAACTTCACGCCATTCATAGAATAGAATCATAGAATGATACAGCACAGGAGGAGGACATTCAGCCCATTGTGCCTGTGCCAGCTCTTTGGAAGAGCTATCCAATTAGTCTCACATCCCTGCTCTTTCCCCATAGTCCTTCAAATGTTTCTCCATCAAGTATTTATCCAATTCCGTTCCACAAGTTGCTTTTGAATCTGCTTCCACCACCCTTTCAGGCAGTGCATTCCAGACCATAACAATTCGCTCCATAAAATGTTTTTCCTCATGTCGCCTCTGGTTCTTTTACCAATCACCTTAAATCTGTGTGCTCTCATTACTGACTCTTCTGCCACTGGAAATAATTCTTCTTATTTACTCTGTCAAAACCCTTCATGATTTTGAATACCTCTATTAAATCTCTTCTCAACCTTCTCTGCTCTAAGGAGAACTACTCCAGTTTCTTTAGTCTCTCTATGTAACTGAAGTCCCTCATCCCTGGTATCATTCTAGTAAATTTCCTCTGCACCCTCCCCCTGGCCTTGACATCCTTCCTAAAGTATGGTGCCCAGAACTGGACACAATACTTCAGCTAAGGCCTAACCAGTGTTTTATAAAGGTTTAGCATAACTTCCTTGCTTTTGTACTCTTATGCATAAAGCCAAGGATCCCGTACGCTTTTTTAAAAAAAAACAGCCTTCTCAACTTGTCCTGCCACCTTCAAAGATTTGTGTACATACACCCCCAGGTCTCTCTTCCTGCACCCCTTTTAAAATTGTACCATTTCACTTATATTGCCTCACCTCATTCTTCCTACAAAAATGTATCACTTCACACTTCTCTGTTAAATTTCATCTGCTATGTGTCTGCCCATTTCACCAATCTGTCTACGTCCTCCTCTATTACTATCCTCTTCATTGTTTACAACAGTTCCGATTTTTATGTCATCTGTAAACTTTGAAATTATGCCCTGTATGCCCCAAGTCCAGGTCATTAATATTTATCAAAGAGCACAGTGGCCCTGATATTGACCCCTGGGGAATACCCCCATCCAGTCTGATAAACAATTGTTTACCACTACTCGCTTTCTGTCCCTTCGCCCATTTCGTATCCACACTGCCACTGTCCTTTAATCCCAGGGTTCAATTTTGCTAACAAGTCTATTATGTGGTACCGAATCAAACGCCTTTTAAAAGTCCATTTACACAACACCAACCGCACTACCCTCATCAACCCTCTCCATTACCTCATCAAAGAACTCAATCAATGCATTTCAACGGTGAGCCAGATAGCAAGATGACGTTGTCACGAAGCTAATGGCAGAGCGACGCAACTCGGACACCAACTTTTGGGTATTTAACCACGTATCTGCCCCTCGCCTAAAGTTGCTGTACCATTTGCCCATGAATAACGGCGAATGCCATTAGTCTCACCGTTATTCTGACAGCAAATTATAGCTCATTATATATGCATTGTGCTTTTCATGGTATAACAATCCTGTAGTTGTCTATCAGCACATACTGAAACGTATCTTGAGCAATGCCATGGAAGATCCACTAGCAATAAGAAATGTTCATTAGGAATGCGCGTAGGTACATCAGTTTTGCAGCTAATTTGTCACCTTTCTTGTAGGGCATGGAGTTTAAGATACGTTACAATGCATGAGGAAATGGCTTCGATTGCCAACACAAAATCTCCACTGGGGCAGCAGCTGTGAGCAGCCATAGCCCTTTGTCACCATTAAGTGTAGATTTTAGCTATAAAATTTTTCCCATTGAACACATCTCAAAACTGGCTTTTAGACATAGCTTTTCCACAACTGCCAACTGCATTTTTCAGTTTAGAAACCACTAATTGTCACTGCATCTCATCACATTACTCTGTAGTCACCTTACATTAACTTACTGAAGAACTTTGATGCATGCAGATACTACTTACCTATCATCATCATCTGGGTGACTGTTGGTATTGGAAGTGCCTTGGAGTGTTGGTAGCCCTTCTGTAACTCCCTCATCTACTGAACCTTTTTTAAAAAAAAGGGAAATGACACCGAGTATTTAACAAGACAGTCATTTACAATTGAAGTCTCAACTGCTTTACATGCAGTTTGCAATGAAAGTAAACATTTTTAAATGCAATGTGCTGTTCCAGTTTAATAACCGCCACACAGCAATTTAGTTGGTTAAAATAAAAACAAAAACGGGAAAATAAGAGTACAAAGTTAGAAACCTACAACAGTATTAGCATTAATACTGGATCTCTATTTTCCAATCTGCCCTCTAGTAAGAGGAGGAAGATGATGTAAGGGGAGGATGAAAAAGGAAAGCTAAAAAATATTGAAACATTGGCAGATATGCAGATTTTACTTGTATCTAGATACAAGTAAAGAGATGGTAAGAAAGTATCCAATTCAAGTGAAAAGCGAGTAATATTTCACTTTTATGGGCCTTTTTTGTAAAAAAACATAATTTAAAGTATTGCTTAATTAATTGTGCTGATTTTAAAAAAAAAGTGGTAAAATAATTAAGAATTTTTAAATTTAAAATCTCCACTAGAGCAGCACTCCCGCTACCCCAGCAGTCACTGCTTAAAATGTGGGCAGGATGACCAGACAGCAACTGTAGATCCATAAACACCTGCAGCATGACCCAATTTCGAACAGCATTGTGACAAAAACAAAGGGCTCACTTGTCACTCCAGTTGACTTGGAGGAAGACTAGATCAGTGAAGCTGGAGGTATAGTAAATAAACTGTAGAAAAGAAAATTCTCATACTCTACGATAAAAAAAATCATTCAACATTATTAAACATAAAAATGCTTTTTGTTCCTTACTAAAAAAAATGCAGAAGTATTGTTAATTGATGATTACACTGTTTTCTGGAACACAAGTCAACATCCCAGTCAAATGAACCAGGGCAAAAATATGGCATTCAATAATCTAAAAAGCTTAATTTCATGTAGATTTTGTGTTACTTTATCACAGTGATGGACTAAACCTAGTACTAGTACATATAATAAAAGGTAAAGTTTAGTAGTACATACCAATAGAGGAAGACTGGGGACTGATCAATAAATCCTCCTGAGCCTGTTCACTTCCTGGTACAGTTTGATGGTCACTAAGTGAACTCTGGGAAGCACTGACAGGTTGCGATACCACTTCGTGACCTTCGTCATCACTTAACCTTTCAACTTTGATCCGTACGTCATCTTCTATTATTGGGGGTGATGTTGCTTTTGTGCTCTCGCATGCAGTGTAATCAGGTAATCTTCCTGTTACCTCTGTGTTTATGGTCTGTTCCAAGATCCTAACACTTTCTGTTTGTTTAGTTTTTTCAGCTTGGGTCCGGCGATCAGCGCCCAAAGGGTATGTCCACTGAAATGACAGAGACGAGTCCACAGACTGCTGGGTCCTGTTGTCTGAAAAGGTCACAGAGGGGTTCACAACTTGTGAGGAGTTGGGCTGAACAGCAGATTCTGTGGGACTCTCTGGGGATATCATTATGAAGTTCTTTCGCTTTCTGCGTGACTCCCTGGGCTTACTTTTTTCAACAGAACTACATTCTGATGACACTGGAGATAGGCTGTCATCATGGGACTGAATGATGCAAGCGCCACTATTCTCTTGAGGGATTGGAGGAACTGGTCCTGGCGGATTACCGCTTGTATTCCACAGGATACTTGATTTCATGAACTCTGAACAGGTGTTTGCTACATGGAACATCTGCATATAGCTTGCAGCAGCCAAGACATCAATAATGTTCTCAGTATTAATGGCAAGTGTAGCAGTGTATGCATACTCTAACAATGGTGAAAACCCACTAACAGTGACATGATTCAAATCCAAAATGCACTCATCTGCATCTGATTGATTTACAAGTTTTGCCCTGAAGAATTCACTGCAAGCAGCAAGGACCACCTTGTGGGCCCTGAAGACCTTGTCCTGGACCCGAATGGTCACATCGCAGAAATGTCCTTCATTACGGAGTTTGTTTAACTTTCCCAGAAGCTCTTGACCATGGACTGGAGAATTATGTGTAAAGGTTTTTAGACCCATTATTTGTCCTCCTGGCTATGTTCAATAGCCTAGTATCCTAAGTACCTGAAGGAAAGACATTGACATTTTATTTTGAGCCTGCCAGTTCAATAAAATATTAACACTCTGCCTTATAATTTGAAATGTCAGAGGTTTACTGCCTTACAGTTAAATCCTCTTCAACTGAACAAAGACTTTTAAATCAGTAACTCCCATCTGCTGGCTATCAATACAAACCTTACATTAAATAAGTTAATGTTGGCCATACTAGTGAATTTTGCACTTCCACCAACCAGCAGCTTAATTATTGTATCATGTATTCATTTTTAAAATGCCTAATTCAGCAGTTATCCCTATAATGACAATTTTATTTCATTAAACCTGGATACAAAGGATTGGTTTACACAGAAAGCCAACAGCACAAAATTGAGAGAGTTTAATGGAAGTTTACTTTGCCACCTGGTTCCATCAGTTTTCTCTGTGATTAATTTCCAACAAATTTTAGCTCAGGATTTCAAGATGGTGAACTATTTATGCTCCCTTCACCTTGTAGTACAGTTTGTACCATCTGCTATTTATTTCCCTAATCTATTTAAAAAATGCAAACCTTCAAATTCAGCACCAGCTGCTATTACCTGTGTCATTTAGTAACCATAGTCCTAAAGATGACTGAATAGTTCCTATATGCTGGAGTGATGTGGCAGAAGATAAAGCTGAGAAATTGATAGGCAAATGCATATCAATAAATATTGGAAATGTTATTAGAAAAGCCACTTTAGAAACATTTACTGAACTAATACACTATGAATTCTTTGATTTATATACATTTTTGGAACATATATTTTGAGTTTAGGAAGGTACAAAAGCCTCATATCTGAGAAACCCTGATTCAAGTCAGCCAGTTACTAGCCTAGTTGAATTTTAGTTAACTATATATATGTGTAGAATTTCAAATATAGACATCTGTGCTGTTCAAAGCCTTCAAAATACAACTACACACATGGAACTTTGTCATGCTGGCTTGTGATTGTTTTAATAGCTAACTCCATGTCAAAGCAACAAAAGCTCAGATTGATAAGATAGTTACAAGAAAATACAAAGGCATTCTGATAAATGTTTTCCTATAAAAATCTGCAATTTTCACACTGTTAAATTTGTACATTAGAAAATGTATAATTCCACAATAATTCCTCCTTAACATTGCTTTCAGAATCTATGGTCAGAAGCTTAGTGAATGTGACATTCTGATATTTACTTTTTAAATCATAGAACTATACATAATAATGCAGTTCTTCAGTGCACACAGTGATGGCCACAACGCTATTATTCAATGTACTATGAAGCATATTTTATAATTTATCACTAAAATCTGAGCAATTTTACTTAAGTTGTTTTTGTGTGCAACACCAAAACTTTGAACATTTGGGCAGTGGTAGGTCAACTAAAGTAAAAAGGAGGCAGAAGCAGGACAAGAGTGTAATGAATTAAAGTATTTACAGCTTTGAACTTCGGAACAAAGTCTTCACTGAACACCGCACACACTCATTTCATTTTTATTTAGTATTTCTGACATTTGGGGTGCTATGGTTTACTTGTTTGGAGTTTTAAATCATCTGATTGTTAGATATTTGCACAATGCTTATTGTTTTTTTTAAGGGAGACACTGATTAGTTCATTTGTAGAAATGTATTGAAGTATAGGGTTCTGAAAATGCTACAATCTGCTTACATGCACTTAACAGCACTGAATTACAGAGAAAAGTGAAAACTGCAATTATCCAATTTTAAATAGAAAACCATTTCAATCCATTCAAAACACTAAAAGTGTATAAATCACGTCAAACGCATTTCAGACAGCGGTAGGTTCACACACGTTGCATGTGTTCCTCTGCCGTTTAAACATTCAGCACAGTTAATGTGCACAGGCTGCTCCCGCCCTTGCTCGATGGAGCCGCGCTGGCATGGCCGGATTGCTGCCGCTGCGATGTCAGCCGAATGGGGCCATTGTTTACGCGGAGCCTGGTGCGAGCTGGCCAGACACATACCTGTTGGTGCGTGCGGGTCCCCCAGCCTAGACTTCCCCTTGCAGGCCTCACCCCGCGCAGCACCATCTTACACCGGGGGCCAAGTCACACGGAAACCCCCGGGAGTGAAGCGGGAGGAGGGAGGGAGGGGGGGGGGAAACAGCACCTTGCCCGCCTGGCGGCCTCCAACGCCCGGGGCGGGAGGAGTTAAGTGAGAGAAGCCTCGGGCTCGGAGTCGGAACGCGCACCGCCTGAGGAGAGTCATCGAGCGGGTCAAGATGTTAAGACGAGACCGGAGGGATGACGAAGAGGCCTGAGGTGGTGGTGGTGGTGGTGGTGGAAGGCGGCGGCGGCCTCACACACCGCGCTAGCACTCGCTGATGGGTGGGTGGGTGGGTGGGTGCTTACCGTGTCGGCAATCGGGCAATGCGCGGGTTGTATCCGCCAGGCCCCGGCTACCGCCGTCGCTTTTCGCTCGGTTCGGGCTGGCTCTCCCTCTCCGCCTCCCACTCGCTCGCTCGCTCGAGCTGGGGGTTTGTTTTCTTCCCGGCGTGCCGCGCGCCGCCACAGCCACGAGTGTCACTCAAACTGTGGGAGGGGGCGGGGCCAGTGCCAGCAGTACCTGAGGAACGACTGGGCATCTTTTGCATGGGAATAGTGGGAGTGTTTTTGTTTTGTTTTATTAATTAGTGCTGTGTCAATACTACACAGCTTTACGCCACGTGAGGTCATGAGCTTGTGACATCCCATTCTATCTGGTGATGATTCATGTTGAGGTCCAATTTCACAGGTATCAATAGATACCCTAATTGGCCTTTTTTTTCCTGGATCACCGCAGTACGCAGCACGTGTTAGATACAAGATTCAAAGGAAAATTATATTTTGGAAATATATCGCAGTTCCTTCATCGTCGCTGGGTCAAAATCCTGGAACTCCCTTCCTAACAGCGCTGTGGGAGAATCTTCACCACACGGACTGCAGCGGTTCAAGAAGGCAGCTCACCACCACCTTCTCAAGGGCAATTAGGGATAGGCAATAAATGCTGGGCTCGCCAGCGACGCCCACATCCCATGAACGAATAAAAAAATCCCTCAGCCAACATCAATAAAACAGATTATCTGGTCAATAATCTTATTGCTGTTTGTGGGACCTTGCAGTACCTACATTACAACAGTGACTACAGTTTATTGGTTGTGAAGTGCTTTGGAATGTCCTAAGGTTGTAAAATGTAAGTTCCTTCTTTTTGTAACACTCACCTGTAATAGTTACCTGTCACAAAACAAGCCTCCCACCACTAGCTGGTGCCATAAAGCCACCAATTTGATTGATCAGTAATTGAGGCTCTACCAACCACAGCTAAAAATCTTTTGCTTGTCTTTTACCTTTCGGACCCCTCCAATCTCTCTAA
This sequence comes from Heptranchias perlo, assembly GCF_035084215.1. Lineage (NCBI taxonomy): Eukaryota > Metazoa > Chordata > Chondrichthyes > Hexanchiformes > Hexanchidae > Heptranchias > Heptranchias perlo. Next base: position 13,249,772 of record NC_090357.1, on the reverse strand, counting down.
CTTTAAAAGAAAAACAACTTACCCCCACTGTCTTCAGCCTTAACTTTGTTTACATTTTTTCTTCCTTCAGCTTCCTCCCACTTTCCTTTCCTCTTGTTCCATTCCCTCTGGTCCTGCTGATTGAGTCTGGCTGCTTCTGGTCCTAACTTTGCTTAACTTTTCCATCCCTGGGCTCTCCTCCCTCACCTCTCTGGCCTCAAGCCTCAGACCCTCCAGCCCCCCAGCTGATGAATCACATGATGAAGAAGAATTGTTAACTTATCTCCTTGCCCCAATTTTAAGAAAGTGGTTCTGTTGCATCAACAGGATGTGAAAGTAGGCGTTTGAAATCTATGATCTTCAGTGTAGGAAAGGATAGAAAAACTGCACTCAACCTTGCACAATGTCATAGTCAAAGGGTGGTGTGAACAGGCTTGCACAGACTTTCACAACATACAGTAGTGGCTTGGATGGCATCCCAGATTCCTGTTTGGCAGGAAATCTGTCTACTGTGCAAGTTAGTTTAACTGACATGGGGTCTTGTTTACAGTCTACTTTAATTTTGGGTTCAACTGGCCTAGGTGTTAAAATACAGCCACAGAGTTTCCCCAGAGGGCCATGTCTTGAAGTTCTGGAGGGCAAGAAAGATATCACCATCACCATGTCATCCACCTTGCATTAAGCTGCTGCATCATAGGGAGACATCAAGTAGGGATTATATTCTTCCCCATGGAGGGAAACAAAAGAGAGACTTTCTAGTATCTTGTGCAGCACCATTGGCAGAATTCTAGAACAGTTTTCCAGATCATCCTATTGCCTGTGGAAGGTTTATGGTGTGGGGATACTGCAAAAAAAAGAGAAAAAAGAAATAACATTAAAAAAACAACAAATTTTGTAATATTGACAAGCAATAGTGTACTGGTTTGAAACATCAATTGTTGTACTGCAAGTTGTTGAGACATGCACATTCTTTCACATCATTGTGCGAAAATGCAATCAGAAGCCAGTTAAGTTCCCCACAGTAAAGGAGGAGAAATCATCCCCAGGCCACTTTTGAGCATTGGTTTTAAAGAAAAAATGGTGGAAGTCTGGAAGCAGGTCATTTGTCTGCCTTCCAGTCTCGAGATTGTACGAGTGTGAAGAGAACAGGGAAAAAAAAGAGAATAACTGAAACAAAAATAAAGAGATTGTCTGATATTTTTGCTTTAAAAAACCATTCTTGTATTGCAATGCAAATAAAAATACCATTCCAAACACAATTATATGAAATAGTGGATAGGCAATAGCATTAGGACAGCCAGTCAGATAGTATGCTCCAAATGGGAACTTCAATGCACTCAGATTTGGTACATATACTGTGGGAAATCTTGACCATGAACTTGTGATCTAGCACATGTGTGACAAAAATGATAAAATAGAGGATATTTGATGTTGAATAGGCTTATGCACTTTTATAATATACAAGCGAGTAAATTTCCTACATCATTAAAAAAAATGGTATTACTGCAGGTCCCACATCACAATTCAACATACCTTCAGATCCGATATCAAAAAATCTATAATACCCATTGTTGTACATTACGTGGCAGCTTCATATTTAAATCCTACCAAAAAAACTTACATCAAACAAATGGACCAGCACAATGGTAAGAAAATTAACTTAAAAGAAATTATTTTATACATTTTGCAAAAGGTAATAGATACCATTAAGCAAATTCAAAGCAGTAACTAAATCTCTGGGAGTTTCTGATTATGTTTATAAACCTCTTGAGCTTTGGCTTTATGGTTTATGATATCATCTGACTCTTCGAATTGGATCACTGCCTTGTAATTTACGCAGCGGTATCTATTAACTGATAACTTGTACTACACTATGGTATGGAAGTATGACTGTTAAACAGAATAAAGCATGTGGAATTACTGGTCCTTTCATTCTCTGATTGTTAATGAATTATTTAGATGATAAAGAGTCTTTGTGATGAAAAATTATTCTTTTCTAAGCACACGAGGCTGGACTTTCCACTGGTGAGCAGTAGCAGATTATCCATCAGAATAACTGGATATTGTATATTTATTAAAATAATATATAACTTAGGTAGGGTTGTTTTATGATTATAGTTAAATAAAACATTTTACCTCCTTTCCTTTTTGGAAATTTTGTTTCCATTTAATATTTTTAATTAAGTGAAAAATAGGTACAACATTATGCTGGGACCCTACCAGTTGACAGATATATTGGAGTTTACACTTTTGTACAGTATGATTTGCACCATACATGTTGTTGCTTTAGTACTGTCACAGTGACATGTTACAGGAAAAGAGTCAGTTTTGCATGTTTCAAACTAGGCAACTCATCACTATTAAAGAACTTGCACTTCAACCTCTGGGACGAAACCTAAAGAAATCTTCAACAGAGTGAAATGAAGCTTCCCTAACCTTCCCTCCACATTGACGTCTGTAGGGACAGAGTGAACAAATCATGGCATTAGATAGTGATGACACAGCACAAATGAAACAAGGTAACTAAATGTGTCAAGCTCTCTTCCTCTTTTTCTATTCCTGATATTGGACTTGAGTCAAAGACAAGTTATGCTTAATGCAAGTTTATCTCCTGGGAACATCATACAAGTTGCTAGCCAAAAAGTTTCAGACATAGATGACTAGATCATTCCATTTTGTGAAGATGCATCATCGCTTCACAGCCGCAAACAGATGGCCATCCAGACCTCAAGCCAAAAGGGAATACAACACTTCTGACAACAGTTCCAGAACACAGCACTTAACATTAATAGTGATCTCTCTCTGCAGTGCTGTTTTGAATCCCTCATCACTATATTTCAAAATGGAAGAATCTTGGAACTGCTTTGCATGAGATGAAATTAAGTGCCTTGCAATCCTTACCCTCATCAATATAGAAAAGATTCCTTGGAGATTATCAGACTTAACCTAACCAATGTTCCATGTGGTCATTGCAAAGTTTCAAATTGTACTTTTTAATGCTTTGAACATGTTGCATGGCAGTGTGCAAAAAGACAAATTCCTTTAAATTAATTGAGCAGTTTAAGGAATATATCTTGCTCTGTGAGTAAAGTTAATGTAAAATTATTTGACTAAACTATTATCATTATAAACTTCCCCAGCTTAATGAAATAATTTTTCTTCAACTTTACACACAGAACAAAATATATCCCAGGATCTATTCTATTCCCATACCATTCCCATACAGTGTTATATCATGAAGAGCACTGAAACAACTACTTAAACCATAGTAGCCTGGAAATTATTGCTGATAATATTAGCAAATGGACACATGACACATTCACATAGCATGCTCTGCCCACTATTTTAGTGGAAGCAATAGCCATTCAAAAAAAACAGGTTAATACTGCGTTAAAATAGCAGACAATGGAAATTCATACAAATATATTAAGCATTTAATAGCATTAACAGTGGCTTCCAGCATATTGTGTCAAAACGCTGCTTCAGCACAAGTCAAGGAATACATCATCCAATCAATATCTGCTGATTTAGTAATGCCAAATTTGTAAAAGACAAAATGAGTGTACCTTAGGAAGTGTACACTACAGTGTATTTCGACATCTTCTGTTCCACATGTTACGATAGACACACCCATACCATTAACTTTGGTGTATTTCAATCAACTTTTGGCAATATATGCTGTTATCTAGGTAAAAGCAGAGAAAATGTTCAAAGAAATTAGAAGCCAGGAGTATGTGGCTGAAGACAATAGTCCAATGAGCAACATGCACAATATACTTGAGTTATTTTAAACAGAAGCACAAATTGTCTTCTTTATTCACCACAGATCCCACTTTGGACTTTCACTTCTTATTAATCAAGCATGTTATTTATGCAACAGGTTTTGGTTGAATTTATGCTTTATGGTATTTTCTTTTATTGGAGTAGACTTCTTTTTATCTTCTGATTGTATCATTGTGTACTATTGGACTTTTGTATATATGATTTTCTGTTTAATTTCTTAGCTGCTTTGCCATTGGGATAAAAGTAGTCTCAGACTCCATGTGTTATAACTCTGATAGAGATAAAGATAATGAAGCAATCATTGTATGAATCATCAAACATATCTAAACACTAGTTGTATAACTAAAAATACTTTTATACTCTGATCCATATGTCATTAAAATATATCAATGTTCATCCTTTTTGGATGCATGTGTTTAATAGGCTCAGGAAGATGTTGAGTTGCTGCATACCTGAGAGCTCTGCTTTGGCCATATTGGGACATTATCTTTATCTGTGTACCTTCAGTATTTTCTGGTAAAAGAAGGAGAAAATTTGGGGGAAAAAATCAATGGAATTTCAAACCAATTTGAAAGCTATACTGGGGGATTTCATGGAATGCTAACATAATTGAAGATGTGACTTTTTTGTTGTAGGGTCTTTCCTCATATTATTGAAGTAGGATCAGGTTATACAGGTGCTGAATCTCACAGTATCAATTATTCTATGTTGAAATTCTGAGGCAATTCATTAGTTTTTGGTGGTTTGGGTTGAGGGATAAATGTTGGCCAGGATACTGGAAGAACTCCCCTGGTCTTTTTGAAAAATGCCACAGGATCTGTTATGTCCACCTGAGATGGAAGATGGGCCTCAGTTTAACATCTCAACCAAAGGACAGCACCTCAGATAATGCATCACTCATTTAGTACTGCACTTAAATGTCAGCCCTAACTATGTACTCAAATTAGTGAGGGATCACTTTGGGACCAGTGATCATAATTCCATTAGTTTTAAGATAGCTATGGAGAATGATAGGTCTGGCCCAAAAGTTAAAATTCTAAATTGGGGAAAGGCCAATTTTGATGATATTAGACAGGAACTTTCAGAAATTGATTGGGAGAGTCTGTTGGCAGGCAAAGGGACATCTGGTAAGTGGGAGGCTTTCAAAAGTGTGTTAACCAGGGTTCAGGGTCGGCATATTCCCTATAAAGTGAAGGGCAAGGCTGGTAGAAGTAGGGAACCTTGGATGACTCGGGAGATTGAGGCCCTAGTCAGAAAGAAGAAGGAGGCATATGACATGCATAGGCAGCTGGGATCAAGTGGATCCCTTGAAGAGTATAGAGATTGCCAGAGTAGAGTTAAGAGAGAAATCAGGAGGGCAAAAAGGGGACATGAGATTGCTTTGGCAGATAAGGCAAAGGAGAATCCAAAGAGCTTCTACAAATACATAAAGGGCAAAAGAGTAACTAGGGAGAGAGTAGGGCCTCTTAAGGATCAACAAGGTCATCTATGTGCGGAACCACAAGAGATGGGTGAGATCCTAAATGAATATTTCACATCGGTATTTACGGTTGAGAAAGGCATGGATGTTAGGGAACTTGGGGAAATAAATAGTGATGTCTTGAGGAGTGTACATATTACAGAGAGGGAGGTGCTGGAAGTCTTAACGTGCATCAGGGTAGATAAATCTCCGGGACCTGATGAAATGTATCCCAGGACGTTATGGGAGGTTAGGGAGGAAATTGCGGGTCCCCTAGCAGAGATATTTGAATCATCGACAGCTACAGGTGAGGTGCCTGAAGATTGGAGGGTAGCAAATGTTGTGCCTTTGTTTAAGAAGGGCGGCAGGGAAAAGCCTGGGAACTACAGACCGGTGAGCCTGACATCTGTAGTGGGTAAGTTGTTCGAGGGTATTCTGAGAGACAGGATCTACAGGCATTTAGAGAGGCAGGGACTGATTATGAACAGTCAGCATGGTTTTGTGAGTGGAAAATCATGTCTCACGAATTTGATTGAGTTTTTTGAAGGGGTAACCAAGAAGATAGATGAGGGCTGTGCAGTAGACGTGGTCTACATGGACTTTAGCAAAGCCTTTGACAAGGTATCGCATGGTAGGTTGTTACATAAGGTTAAATCTCACGGGATCCAAGGTGAGGTAGCCAATTGGATACAAAATTGGATTGACGACAGAAGACAGAGGGTGGTTGTAGAGGGTTGTTTTTCAAACTGGAGGCCTGTGACCAGCGGTGTGCCTCAGGGATCGGTGCTGGGTCCGCTGCTATTTGTTATTTATATTAATGATTTGGATGAGAATTTAGGAGGTATGGTTAGTAAGTTTGCAGATGACACCAAGATTGGTGGCATTGTGGACAGTGAAGAAGGTTATCTAGGATTGTAACGAGATCTTGATAAATTGGGCCAGTGGGCCAATGAATGGCAGATGGAGTTTAATTTAGGTAAATGTGAGGTGATGCATTTTGGTAGATCGAATTGGGCCAGGACCTACTCCGTTAATGGTAGGGCGTTGGGGAGAGTTATAGAACAACGAGATCTAGGAGTACAGGTTCATAGCTCCTTGAAAGTGGAGTCACAGGTGGATAGGGTGGTGAAGAAGGCATTCGGCATGCTTGGTTTCATTGGTCAGAACATTGAATACAGGAGTTGGGATGTCTTGTTGAAGTTGTACAAGACATTAGTAAGGCCACACTTGGAATACTGTGTACAGTTCTGGTCACCCTATTATAGAAAGGATATTATTAAACTAGAAAGAGTGCAGAAAAGATTTACTAGGATGCTACCGGGACTTGATGGTTTGACTTATAGGGAGAGGTTCGACAGACTGGGACTTTTTTCCCTGGAGAATAGGAGGTTTAGGGATGATCTTATAGAAATCTATAAAATAATGAGGGGCATAGATAAGGTAGATAGTCAAAATCTTTTCCCAAAGGTAGAGGAGTCTATAACGAGGGGGCATAGATTTAAGGTGAGAGGGGAGAGATACAAAAGGGTCCAGAGGGGCAATTTTTTCACTCAAAGGGTGGTGAGTGTCTGGAACGAGCTGCCAGAGGCAGTAGTAGAGGCGGGTACAATTTTGTCTTTTAAAAAGCATTTGGACAGTTACATGGGTATAGAGGGATATGGGCCAAGTGCAGGCAATTGGGACTAGCTTAGTGGTATAAACTGGGCGACATGGACATATTGGACCGAAGGGCCTGTTTCCATGTTGTAAACTTCTATGATTCTATTCTATAAATCTCAAGAGTGGGGCTTGAACCCAGGATCTTCTGACTTTGAAGCAAGAGTGCTACTAATGAGCCAATGGAAAGATAATATTAGCAGACATACGCAAAGAGTGGAGCAAATAAGGGTAAAATGGGAAATTATATATTGATAGAGCAAGACAGGAAATTTTGGGTTTAGAAAAGAAGAAAGATGGAAGAAGGAAAAAACATATTGCATAAGGAGAGAAGGAGAGATAATGGGGATGTAACATTTTTGGATTTTATTCAGATATTTCTCTTGTGTTCAGCATGAAGGACCACACCCGTAAGTGAAACCTTGCTGCCTATTAACTGCAGTATAACATTACACACAGAAAATCTAATATTGTAGTGAACCTACCGTTTGAACAGAAGCCTATGTTACTCTATTGAGCTTACAAGATAGCTCCCTCATGACCTCCTAGACTTTAGAAAGCAGTAAAATAAATACTGTAACAGCTTATGACTTAGGCTGTAAACTGCCTACAAAAAATACCGAGATAAGCATTTGTTAACAAAACTATCATGTTTTGGGGTTATTATTAGACTAGATATTTTCTAGGGTTCGGCATTACTAGCCACTCCCACAAGCAAAACTTTTGTTTCCTATCATCTGAAGTGCACCATGTTTTGCCCAAAACAAGGGTCAGTGATCATGAGACCCAGGGACCATGACAGAGAACCTTATTCTGTAAACTTGCTACTGGAATGCAGCAGCAGCAGCAACAACAACAACAACAACAACAACAACAACAGCTCGCATCTATATAGCACCTTTAATGTAGTAAAGCGTCCCAAGGTGATTCACAGGAACTTTATCAAACAAAACTTGACACCAAGCCACATATGGAGATATTAGGACAGGTGACCAAAAGCTTGGCCAAAGAGATAGGTTTTAAGGAGCATCTTAAAGGAAGAGACAGAGGTAGAGAGGCGGAGAGGTTTAGGGAGGGAATTCCAGAGCTTTGGGCCTAGACAGCTGAAGGCGCACCCACCAATGGTTCGCGATTAAAATTGGGGTGCGCAAGAAGCCAGAATTGGAGGAGTGCAGAGATCTCGAAGGTTTGTGCGGCTGGAGGAGGTTACAGAGACAGGGGAGGGCAAGGCCATGGAGGGATTTGAAAACAAGGGTGAGAATTTTTAAATCGACGTGTTGCCGGGCCGTGAGCCAATTTAGGTCAGTGAGCACAGGGGTGATGGTACTGCTACATGATTCTCCTCTCTTTGAATGGGAGACTAATTATACAACATGGGGAGTGAGCAGGGCAGTGTGATTAGTTTTGAATTGCTCTAGCAAAGCGTGTGCACAGAATGGCTGAATGGACTATTACTATATTATAAACTTTTTTTGGTATCTTACCAGACCAACACTCAGGCTTGGAACCAACTAATAGTTTTATTTACATAAGACAGGTGAATGAACAGTAAATAGTATAAAATACTGGGGTCGATTTTGTTGTGGAGTGTAGATCAGGCAGGCAGCGGGTGGGGTGTCCGCTCTACCTGCCCGATGACCGTACAGGGAGACCCGACCAATTTTGGTGGTCGGGCCTTATTTAAATAGAACAAGCCAGCTGCCAGTGCTAATCTTGCTGCTTATAGGCGGCTTGCCGTTTGGGAGGGAGGGAAATCCGTTGCAGCAGAGCAGTATCTTAAGGGGAGGGCTGGAAACATCGGGGGTTAAATGAAGCAGTAGATTTCAGCGGCAGGGAAATTTTATAAACACACAGCAGAAAGGAGATGAACTTATGGGATGCCTTTAAAACTCGAAACTCTCAAAAGACTGAAGAAAAAATGAGTGTAAGCCCTGCTTCCAGCTTGCCCTGACTGCAGCTAAGAATCCCTTTAAATATCGCTGTAATGGCCACCATCCAACCTGTACCGCCCATAGTTTGTGGGCAGATTGAGGAAGTAGCAGTGGTAGCGCTGATTGACATGAAAATGATGTTGGGGGTCCTCACAACATCAGTTGACCCCTATTTGATTATCTTAATTCAATTAGGCCCCCGCCTGTTTCCAGTGGGAGTGCTGGCGGCCTTAAAATCAGAACGAGCAGAGCTCCAGCTGTAAGTTGGCGTTTTTTTCCACGATTTTGTCTCACTACTGCCCTGTTTACAAGCATAAATGAAGTGATGGCATAGACAAAAATCAGTCCCAGTGAATCATAACGTTCATTACTCTCCTCAATACATAAAATAATAAAGATGTCACTTTCTCTAAACATAAACTCATTTCTTGGGCTGTGGAACATATACTTCAGAACTGTTCTGCTGGTCGATATGAAATCTGAAACTCAGAGTTCTTTTCCAGCTGGAAAGTTTTAGACTCACTTCCTGGTAACACAGGCTGCCCACAGAATTACGATCCCAAATCCTTTGGTGTTATACGGAAACAAAAGGCAAAGATGACTACTCCCTCCCCTCCCCTGCCAACATATTGGAACCCACCCTTGCAGCCCTAGGAATTTCAGGGTCCTAATCATTCAAGCATCATCATTCTGTGATCGACTTGGCAGTGCCAATACAGGCTCACAATGCACAGGCTCAGCTACCTGTTCAAAGGTGTAGGCCACCTGTCTTCCCATCCACGTAATGGTTTCCCAGTGCTTGCAAGACTATGAAACTATCTGCATTCGCTGTCACTTAGGATTTACATTTGTTGTCCAGTAACCACATGCGTAAATCCTTTGGAACAACTCCCAGAATTTGGTCAATTGACATAAGCTCATTTATCTCTTCTGCTTTTACTATACTCTTTGCCTCTAACCATAGTTTTTTTACGTATTGTGCATCTCAAGAGCCAATCCTTTGAATTATAGTTAGGCTCTTTGCATGCTGTCTTAAATTTTCCCCTTAAAGCTTCTGGTATTGTAAAAATTAAGAATCGCACATTTCACAAAATTATAGTCTGGACAGAATTCCAGTTCTACATGCAAAAATGCAGTTAAATCTTCCCTACTGAGTGATGGCACCAGTCTGTCTGCCCATGTACCACAGCCCCATTTGTGCTGTCCTGCTAACAATTCAAATGCCTGTAAAAATCTGTCTATGTTGTTCTCATCATTAAATGTTGGAATCAGATTAGATTTAGTAAGTCTAACATGTACCAGAACATAGAAACGTGGAAACATAGAAAATAGGAGCAAGAGTAGGCCATTCGGCCCTTTGGGCCTGCTCCGCCATTCAAAATGATCATGGCTGATCGTCTAACTCAGTACCCTGTTCCCGCTTTTTCCCCATATCCCTTGATCCCTTTAGCATTAAGAAATATATCTATCTCCTTCTTGAATACATCTAATGACTTGGCCTCCACTGCCTTCTGTGGTAGAGAATTCCACAGGTTCACCACCCTCTGAGTGAAGAAATTTCTCCTCATCTTGGTTCTAAATGGCATACCCCGTATCCTGAGACTGTGACCCCTGGTTCTGGACTCCCCAGCCATCAGGAACATCCTCCCTGCATCTAGTCTGTCTAGTCCTGTTAGAATTTTATATGTTTCGATGAGATCACCTCTCATTCTTCTAAACTCTAGTGAATATAGGCCTAGTCGACCCAATCTCTCCTCATACATCAGTCCTGCCATCCCAGCAATCAGTCTGGTAAACCTTCATTGCACTCCCTCCATGGCAAGGACATCCTTCCTCAGGTAAGGAGACCAAAACTGCACACAATACTCCAGATGTGGTCTCACCAAGGCCCTGTATAACTGTAGTAAGACATCCCTGCTCCTGTACTCAAATCCTCTTGCAATGAAGGCCAACATACTATTTGCCTTCCTAACTGCTTGCTGCACCTGAATGCTCGCTTTCAGCGACTGGTGTACAAGGACACCCAGGTCTCGTTGCAACTCCCCTTTTCCCAATCTATCACCATTCAGATAATAATCTGCCTTTCTGTTTTTACAGCCAAAGTGGATAACCTCACATTTATCCACGTTATACTGCATCTGCCATGTTCTTGCCCACTCACCCAACTTGTCTAAATCACATTGAAGCCTCTTTGCATCCTCCTCATAGCTCACATTCCACCCCAGCTTTGTGTCATCTGCAAACTTGGAAATGTTACATTTAGTTCCCTCATCCAAATCATTGATATATATTGTGAATAGCTGGGGCCCAAGCACTGATCCTTGCGGTACCCCACTAGTCACTGCCTGCCACCCAGAAAAAGACCCGTTTATTCCTACTCTCTGTTTCCTGTCTGTCAACCAATTCTCAATCCATGCCTGTATATTCTCCCCAATCCCATGTGCTTTAATTTTGCACACTAACCTCTTGTGTGGGACCTTATCAAAAGCCTTCTGAAAATCCAAATACACCACATCCACTGGTTCTCCCCTCTCTATTCTACTAGTTACATCCTCAAAAAACTCCAGTAGATTTGTTAAGCATGAATTCCCTTTCATAAACCCATGCTGACTTTGTCCAATCCCATTAATGCCCTCCAAGTGTTCTGTAATCACATCTTTTATAATAGACTCTAGCGTTTTCCCCACTACTGCTATTAGGCTAACTGGTCTGTAATTCCCTGTTTTTTCTCTCCCTCCTTTTTTAAATAGTGGGGTTACATTTGCCACCCTCCAATCTGTAGGAACTGTTCCAGAGTCTATAGAATTTTGGAAAATGATCACCAATGCATCCATTATTTCCAGGGCCACTTCCTTTAGTACTCTGGGATGTAGATTATCAGGCCCTGGGGATTTGTCAGCCTTTAGCCCCATTAATTTCCCTAGCACTATTTTTTTACTAATACTGGTTTCCTTCAGTTCTCCCTCTCACGAGACCCTTGGTTCCCTAACATTTCTGGCAGGTTATGTGTCCTCCTTTGTGAAGTCCGAACCAAAGTATGTGTTTAATTGTTCTGCCATTTCTTTGTTCCCCATTATAATTTCCCCCATTTCTGACTGTAAGGGACCTACACTTGTTTTCACTAATCTTTATCTCTTGACATATTTATAGAATCTTTTACAGTCAGTTTTTATGTTCCCTGCTAGTTTACTCTCATACTCTATTTTTCCCCTCTTAATCAATCTCTTTGTCCTCCTTTGCTGAATTCTAAACTGCTCCTAATCCTCAGGCTTGCCGCTTTTTCTGGCAATTTTATATGTCTCCACTTTGGATCTAATACTATCCCTAATTTCTTTTGTAAGCTGCGGTTGAGCCACCTTTCCTGTTTTATTTTTGCGCCAGACAGGAATGAATAATTGTTGTAATTCTTGCATACGTTCTTTAAATATTAACCATTGCCTATCCACCATCATCCCTTTTAGTAAAGTTTCCCAATCTATCATAGCCAACTCGCACCTCATACTTCCGTAATTTCCTTTATGTAGATTCAGGACCCTAGTTTCGGATTCAGCTACTTCACTCTCCATCTTAATGAGGAATTCTATCATGTTATGGTCGCTCTACCCTAAGGTACCCCGCACAACAAAATTGTTAATTAATCCTTTCTCATTGCACAATACCCAATCTAGGATCGCCTGTTCTCTAATTGGTTCCTCAACATATTGGTCTAGAAAACCATCACGTACACACTCCAGGAATTCCTCCCCCACAGTATTATTGCTAATTTGATTTGACCAATCTATATGTAGATTAAAGTCACCCATGATTATAATTGTACCCTTCTTGCACGCATCTCTAATTCCCTGTTTAATGCCCTCCCCTACATCTCCACTACTGTTTGGGGGCCTATAGATAACGCGCACCAACGTTTTCTGACTCTTGGTGTTTCTTAGCTCCACCATACAGATTCCACATCGTGATTTTCCAAGCCAATATCCTTCCTCACTATTGCATTGATTTCCTGCTTTACTATCAACACTACTCCACCTCCTTTCACTTTTTGCCTGTCCTTCCTGAATATTGAATACCCCTGGATGTTCAGTTCCCATCCTTGGTCACCCTGCAGCCATGCCGCCGTAATCGCAACTATATCATAACCGTTAATATCTATCTGCGCTGTTAATTCATCTAGCTTGTTGCGAATGCTCCGCACATTAAGACACAATGCCTTTAGACTTGTCTTTTTAAGATTGCTAGTCATCTTAGTTTTATTTTGCACTATGGCCCTATTTGTTTTTCGCCCATGTTTTCTCTGCCTTCCACTATTTCTTCTTCCCTTTCTGTCTTTTGTTTCCATCCTTGTTTCCCCCTCCTCTGTCTCCCTGCTCAGGTTCCCATCCCCCTGCCATTCTAGTTTAAACCTTCCTCAACAGCACCAGAAAACACCCCCGAGAGGACATTGGTCCCGGTCCTGCTCGGGTGTAACCTGTCACGCTTGCACAGGTCCCACCTTCCCCAGAACCAGTCCCACTGGTCCCAGGAATCTAAATCCCTCCCTCCTACACCATCCCTACAGCCACGCATTCATCTGGTCTATTCTCCTGTTCCTATACTCACTAGCACGTGGCACTGGTAGTAATCCTGAGATCACTACCTTTGAGGTCCTACTTTTTAATTTATCTCCTAACTCCTTAAATTCACCTTGCAGGACCTCATCCCTTTTTTTACCTATGTCGTTGGTACCGATATGGACCACGACTACTGGCTGTTCACCCTCCCCCTCCAGAATGCCCTGCAGCCGCTCCGTGACATCCTTGACCCTAGCACTAGGGAGGCAACATACCATCCTGGAGTCACGTTTGTGTCTGCAAAAACGCCTATCTGTTCCCCTTACAATTGAATCCGCTATTAATGTAGCCCTGCCACTCTTATTCCTCCCCTCCTGTGTAGCAAAGCCACCCGTGGTGCCATGAACTTGGCTCTTGCTGCTTTCCCCTGATAAGCCATCTCCCCCAACAGTATTCAAAGCAATATATCTGTTTGAGAGGGAGATGGCCCCAGGGGACTCCTGCTCTACCTGCCTAGTCCTTTTACTCTGCCTGGCAGTCACCCATTTCCTTTCTGCCCGCATAACATGGGTGTGATTGACTCTAGCTTCCCTCACTTAGATTGGATTTTTGCAAAATGTCCAGTCATTGCGACCCTCATAATCTTAGAATCAAAGGTTACAGCACAGAAGAAGGCCATTCGGCCCATTGTGTCCGCACCGGCTCTATGCAAGAGCAATCCAGCTAGTCCCACTCCCCTGTCCTATCCCCGTAGTCTTGCAATTTTTTTCCTTTCAAGTACTTATCCAGTTCCTTTTTGAAGGCCACGATTGAATCTGCCACCACCACTCCCTCTGGCAGTGCATTCCAAATCCTAACCACTCGCTGTGTAAAAAACGTTTTCCTCATGTCACCTTTGGTTCTTTTGCCAATCACTTTAAATCTGTGTCCTTTGGTTCTTGACCCTTTGCCAATGGGAACAGTTTCTCTCTATCTACTCTGCTAAGACTCTTCATGATTTTAAATACCTCTATCAAATCTCCTCGCAACCATTTGTGTTCCAAGGACAACAACACCAGCTTCTCCACAGTCTATCCACAAAACTAATGCCGGTCATCTCTGGAATCATTCTAGTAAATCTCTTCTGCACCTTCTCTAAGGCCTTCACATCTTTCCTAAAGTGCGGTACCCAGAACTGGACATAGTACTCCAGTTGTGGCCAAACCAGTATTTTAAAAAGGTTCATCATGATTTCCATACTTTTGTACTTTATGCCTCTATTTATAAAGCCCAGGATCCCGTATGCTTTTTTAACCGCTTTCTCAACCTGCCCTGCCACCGTCAACAATTTGTGTACATTTACCCCCCGATCTCTCTGCTCCCGTATCCCTTTTAGAGTTGTGCCCTCTAGTTTATCTTGCCTCTCCTCATCCTTCCTACTGAAATGTATTGCTTCGCATCTTTCTGCATTAAATTTCATCTGCCAAGTGTCTGCCCATGCCACCAGCCTGTCTATATCCTCTTGAAGTCTAACACTATCCTCCTCACTGTTTACTACCCTTCCAAGTTCTGTGTCAACTGTAAATTTTGAAATTGTGCCCTGTACACCCAAGCCCAAGTCATTAATATATATCAAGAAAAGCAGTGGTCCCAGCACCGACCCCTGGGGAACAGGCCTGTACACCTCCCTCCAGTCTGAGAAACAACCGTTCACCACTACTCTCTGTTTCCTGTCACTTAGCCAATTTTGTATCCATGTTGCTACTGCCCCCTTTATTCCATAGGCCGCAATCTTGATGATAAGCCTACCATGCGGCACTTTATCAAACGCCTTTTGAAAGTCCATATACACCACATCAACTGCATTGCCCTCATCTACCCTCTCTGTTACCTCATCAAAAAACTCTACCAGGTTAGTTAAACACGATTTGCCTTTAACAAATCCATACTATCTTTCCCGAATCAACCCACACTCATCCAAGTGACTGTTCATTCTGTCCTGGGTTATCATTTCTAAAAGTTTCCCCACCACCGAGGTTAAACTGACTGGCCTATAGCTGCTGGGTTTATCCTTACACCCTTTTTTGAACAAGGGTGTAACATTTGCAATTCTCCAGTCCTCTGGCACCACCCCCATATCTACGGACGTTTGGAAGATTGTGGCCAGTACCTCCGAAATTTCCACCCCTACCTCCCTGAGCAATCTAGGATGCCCTTGTACACCAGTCATTGAAAGTGAGCATTCAGGTGCAGCAAGCAGTTAGGAAGGCAAATGGTATGTTGGCCTTCATTGCAAGAGGATTTGAGTACAGGAGCAGGGATGTCTTACTGCAGTTATACAGGGCCTTGGTGAGACCACATCTGGAGTATTGTGTGCAGTTTTGGTCTCCTTATCTGAGGAAGGATGTCCTTGCCATGGAGGTAGTGCAACGAAGGTTTGCCAGACTGATTCCTGGGATGGCAGGACTGATGTATGAGGAGAGATTGGGTCGACTAGGCTTATATTCACTAGAGTTTAGAAGAATGAGAGGTGATCTCATCGAAACATATAAAATTCTAACAGGACTAGACAGACTAGATACAGGGAGGATGTTCCCGATGGCTGGGAAGTCCAGAACCAGGGGTCACAGTCTCAGGATACGGGGTATGCCATTTAGAACCGAGATGAGGAGAAATTTCTTCACTCAGAGGGTGGTGAACCTGTGGAATTCTCTACCACAGAAGGCAGTGGAGGCCAAGTCATTAGATGTATTCACGAAGGAAATAGATATATTTCTTAATGCTAAAGGGATCAAGGGATATGGGGAAAAAGCGGGAACAGGGTACTGAGTTAGACGATTAGCCATGATCATTTTGAATGGGCCGAATGTCCTACTCTTGCTCCTATTTTCTATGTTTCTATGTTTCTATGCATCCCATCCGGACCAGGTGACTTATCTACTTTAAGTAGAGCTAGCATTTCTAGTACCTCCTCTTTATCAATTTTTAGGCCATCCAGTATCTCAACTATATCTTCCTTTACTGCGACTCTGGAGCACCTTCTTCCTTGGTAAAGACAGATGCAAAGTACTCATTTAGTTTCTTGGCCATCCCCTAAGCCTCCATGAGTAGATCTCCTTTATGGTCTCTAATTGGCCCCACCCCTCCTCTTACTACCCGTTTACTGTTTACATGCCTGTAGAAGACTTTTGGATTCCCTTTTATGTTGGCCGCCAGTCTAATCTCACACCCTCTCTTTGCCCCTCTTATTTCCTTTTGCACTTCCCCTCTGAACTTTCTATATTCTGCCTGATTCTCACTTGTGTTATCAACCTAATATCTGTCATATGCCCCTTTTTTCTGTTTCATCTTACTCACTATCTCTTTTGTCATCCAGCCAGCTCTGACTTTAGTTGTCCCACCTTTCTGTCTTGTGAGAATGTGCCTAGACTGTAGCCAAACCATCTCCTCTTTAAAGGCTGCCCACTGTTCAATTACAATTTGCCTGCCAATCTTTGACTCCAATTTACCTGGGCCAGATCTGTTCTCATCCCATTGAAATTGGCCCTCCTTCAATTGAGTATTTTTGCTTTAGAGTGGTCCATGTCCTTTTCCATAGCTATTCTAAACCTTTTGATACTATGATTGCTGTTCCCTAATTGCTCCCCCACTGACACTTGCTCCACTTGGCCCGCCTCATTCCCTAGAACCAAGTCCAGCAATGCCTCCTTCCTTGTTGGGCCAGAAATGTACTGGTTAAGAAAGTTATCCTGAACACATTTCAAAAATTCCTCCCCCTCTTTGCCCCTTATATTATAATTGTTATCCCAGTCTATATTAGGATAGTTGAAGTCCCAAGTTATCACTACTCTTATAGCTTTTGCACCTCTCTGTAATTTCCCTGCAAATTTGCTCCTCCATATCCTTCCCACTAGTTGGTGGCCTATAGAATACACCCAGTAGTGTATTGGCACCTCTTTTATTTCTTAACTCTAACCAAATAGATTCTTGTTGCTTCTCCTTTTCTTCTACCTTGTACCTTAAACTTTCCCCTTTAAGCTTCTAGTGGTTGGATAAAGCTGATATACAGGCTGATATTTCTTCTCCTTTTCCTCTGCCTTGAACTTGTGTTGATGCTCCTTTTCATGCGGCTCCTTAAATTAGTGCCCTCCAGTCTAACCAACAAGATTATGAGGGTCGCAATGACTAGACATTTTGCAAAAATCCAATCTAAGTGAGGGAAGCTAGGGTCAATCACAACCATGTTCTGGTACATGATAGACTTAATAAATCTAATCTGATTCCAACATTTAATGATGGGAACAACATAGACAGATTTTACAGGCATTTGAATTGTTAGCAGAACAACACAAATGCGGCTGTGGTACATGGGCAGACTGACTGGTGCCATCACTTCTAATTGGTAAACCCTATATGCACCTCTTGTACACAATCTAACCACTGGTGTTTAACTATAATTACTTTAATTTGAAGAGTTTTAATTGTCTGTTTTTGGTCTGTTAGTAATATTCTAATTGTACCAGATATGGAAAGGCATTCTTGGATAAAATGAAAGTATTGCACATTCATTAGTACTGGGAAACTGCTAATTATTTGTTATTATTTTAGAAATATAGCCTTCCAACAACTTTAGAAGCATATAAATACCTATCATCTTCCTTCCTATTTCTTCACTCCATCCTATCCCATTCTTTATCTTTGCAACAAATAGGAGTTCCATTACATTTTGGATCATAAGGAAGTATTCAGACTTTTAGAACTATCTTTGAGGGCTGGATGCCTCTTTTAAATTTTTCTTACTGCAAAAAGCCAGTCTGACTAAGTACACAACAGCAGCAGGAGACTTGAAGACAAAATGCCTATTGTATGAGCCAGGAAGGCATTAAATGCCAATGTTTTAACTGCAACCATGTTTATTTGCTTGCTTTGTTTTGCATAAATCCATTGAGTCCAAGGGAGTTTGACAAGTGAGTGACCAATGGATTTGTTTCTAGCAGTTAATACATGAGCTACCACCAGTTTTGGGTTTTTGAATAGGCACTTTTGGAAATATTTTTTGTTAGTTGTATACATTAATATTAGCCCATCAGGTAGATCACTGGTTCATCATCTTGTAGACAGCTTCTGGGGGGAATATCCCCATTGCCTTCGAAACCTTTGATGAGTATGGTCTGGAGATGACCCTCATTGGTGTTCAGCATCCCTAGAATGAAACTGAAAGGGTCCCAGGAATATACTTCAGGGCATATGCTCCCAATCCAGCAGTTCTTCCAAGACCATTGAGATAGGGGCTAGACACTCTAAGGGGGTCATTTTAAACCTCCTCTGCCCCACGATGGGTGGCAGAGGATAGGGTGGGGGGGGCGTTAAATCAGTAAATATGTGAAACCGGAATCCAACCCACTGAAAACATACCTACTTCCGGTTTAACTGTGGCGGGTTTGGGGGCATCTGAGTAACCCACTCTGGAGAGGCGGGTTTGTCATTGTAATATGTTAATGATGCTCCGTTCCTCAGATTTTAGGAGCTATTTGAATTTAACGGTGCAGGACGGGTTTTCCAGCGCTCAGGAAACCCGGCAACTAATCATGATGTAGGAAATGCTGGCTGCAGTAGGTAAGAACTTTCTAGATCACTGCTTGTGGGCTGGGAGGAGCAGGAGTGCTTCCCTCAGGTTCTCAAGCAAATCTGAAGTCCTGCCATTAAATTTGGCATGACCTCCACGTTGCCGACATTTCCAGGTTTCCCAGCTGCCAACACTCGCCTCCGCTCCCTCCCTACCAAAATGCTATGTATGTTACCCCTGCACGCTGGTGCATGTCTGGTATTGCTGAGGAATTAGAAATGGTCATGTCATTTGTTATTATTCAAACCAAGAAGGGGTAGGTAAAGTTCTGTAATCTCCTCGATGGTCTATTGCTTCTGCTTGTCTTTTTTTAATAAACCTCTACCATAGTTTGGAGCCTAGGCCATGATCTGATAGATTGTTTATGCTAGTGTTTGCAAAGTCTAAGAGTTCATAAAGGGGGTGGTGACATATCTAAAAAGCTAAATATAATAACAAGGTTTCTGTTTAATCCCTTTTCTCACTACATTACCAAATATTGTATGTGTACGGTCACACTTCGGCTCATAGAGAGCAAGGGCTGACTTAAGAGAAGGTCCTTGACATTGAGCATGACAGAAATATCTGAGTAATTCCCAAAAGCTGAACATCTGGAGGGTTGAGCACATCCGACTGTAACGTGCGTATCTTCTGCGTCAAATCATCCTTTGTAATCTCGGGGTTGGTCGTGAGCATGTAACAATTAACCGTTAATAAACTGCAAGTGTTTGACTCTGTGTCCAAGAATTCATCCTTGGCATATAGGTACAGGACTGCAGCCATTGTCTATATTATTGCAAAATTCACATTCCTAACATTACCATGGTTGTCAGCTTTGGCAAAGTGGTATCACTCCAGCTTCCAATTCAGAAGATTGTGGATTTAAGGCCCATTCCAAAGACTTGAGCATGTAATCTAGGGTAACACTACAGCACTGATGAAGTGCTGTATAGGCAGAGGTGTTGTCTTTTGGATGAAATATTAAACCGTGGTCCCTCTCCGGTGGATATAAAAGATGCCACGGCGCTATTCAAAGCAGAGGAGGGAAGTTTTCCTGGCCCTCAACTTAGACCACTAAAACAGATTATCTGGTCATTTATCTTATTGCTGTTTGTGGGACCTTGTTAAATGCAAATTGGCTGCCATATTTCCCTACATTATAACAGTGACCACATTTCAAAAGTACTTTGTTGGCTATGAAACACTTTGGGACATTTTCAGGACATAAAAGATGCTATATAAATGCAAGTTTTTTTTCTTTGAATGATGCACATTAGCTCTGCCATTATGCAAACAAAGAACATTAGGAAAAATTGTACAAAAAATGTCCTTTGACCTATTAGTCCAGCTTCTTTCACAGACCATGTACGATCTATATCATGGGCTCTATCCAATCAAAAGACTCCACAGACAACATCTTCTCTCCCCCGACTCCAGGAATCAATGTATCACATGAAGTATTTGATCATCTCAGTATACCTATCGTTATAACCTCTAATTCTATTCACAATCTGAAATTAATTGAGAATTTTTTTTCTCAGTACTACAGTAGCATAAGGGCAATCAGAGAAGAGGTGAGAGCTATAAAAGATGCAAAGTGGCTCAAAACTGAGGATGAGCACTAGACAGTAAATATTCTGAATAATTACTTCCTTCTGGTATTTACTAGGGATGACATGAGCAATATGCTCTCCCCAAACAGAGATAACCTAAGTAAAATCAATCACTTCATTATAAATGAGATAGTAGTCCCACACAGGCTAAAAGGGCTCAAAAAATAAATCCTAAAGATAGAAAGTATTTATCCCAGACTGTTGAGGAAGACTAGGGAGTTTGATTTGTGAAGCATTGCAATCATTATGAGGGAACCACTGGACAATGGGGAGATACCAGTAGATTGGAAACAGGCTAATGTGGGATCCATATTCAAAAATGGTGACAAAACAGACACAGGCCACTACAAACCCAATAGTCCTATTTCAATTCAATGTAAAATAATGGAATTGATTATCAGGAGTAAATTTTGAAGATTATCTGTACAACAATGATATCGAGTTACATTGAGTCTACAGCACAGAAACAGGCCATTCGGTCCAACTGGCCCATGCCGGTGTTTATGCTCCACTCAAGCCTCATCCCTCCCTGTTTCATCTAACCCTATCAGGATATCCTTCTATCCCTTTGTCCCTCAAGTACTTATCTAGCTTCCCCTTAAATGCATCTATGCTATTTGCCTCAACTACTCCTTTTGGTAGCCTGTTCCACATTCTTACCACTCTTTGGATAAAGAGGTTTCTCTTGAATTCCCTATTGGATTTATTAGTGACTATCTTATATTTATGACCTCTAGTTTTGGACTCCCCCACAAATGGAAACATTTTCTCTACGTCTACCCTATCAAACCCTTTCATTATCTTAATTATGAAGAGTTTTAAGAAAAATTCTGCTGCTTATCCCTGTTTAATCACACTACAACTTTACCTTCGTACAGTATTCATCTAACTGCACATATTCTGCAAATACATCACATGCGACCCTTTCTAACTTCTTAAAACCTTTCATTGACTTATTCCCTTCATTGACTTATAATTATTACCCCCATCCAACATTTTGGTGCTCTTAACTGTACAGTACAGTGCAGAATTCCCTATAGAGAAGGATTGGTATGCATCCTGTTCCAAAGGTTCTGCCAATGGAGCTCTGTAGCCAACTGTTGGGAGCTATGAAAGTTTCTCACTCTCAAATGTCGCTGCTTTTGTACGACAGATGTCTTCCATCGAGCACTGTCAGAGTATTGTGGAGTTTTCAATGGTTTCATTAAATCTGAAAGGATTGCATCAGATGTACTTCCAGAATATTTAAAATTAAGTACAAGGTTATCGTTATTGATAGACTGAGACCAGATTCGTCTGCTCTATTCTGGGACTATTGTGTTTAGCTACACTCCAATTATAGGGACAAAGTCTGACAGTGAGAGTGTGTAGGTGAATACTTAAGTGGATGTACTGGGAACATCAGGTTTTTAATCTCTGCATAGATGGCACATGTCTAGGGTTGTTATAATCTTCAGCAAAAGTCTCTTAAAGTTTGAAAAGTTGCCGGATGTGGTAATTTTGACTACCGCCCGGAATGGGTGGAGCGGCCGTGCCGCCTGCCCGAAGCTGGAGTCGGGAGGCCCGACCCATTTTTGGATTCGGGTCTCATTTGAATGTAGCTAGTGAGTTGCTGCAGATGGATGTAAAAGATCCCATGGCACTATTTCAAAGAAGAGCAGGGGAATTGTGTCCTGGCATTATTTATCCCTCAACCAACACTTGAAACAGATTATCTGGTCATTATCAATTGCTGTTTGTGGGGCTATGCTGTGCACAAATTGGCTGCTGCATTCCCTGAATTACCCAATGTATGTCCTTTTTAAGGCTAGTAGGTAAAATTGCTCTGCACTCATGAAATAAAGGTGGTTTCATTTAGAGGTCAGGCTCCAAATGAGATCACTTACTTTGATTGATTAACAGTTAAGTTGTTGTCAAACTGATATGTTCGTGGAGAAGAGGAGCTGGAACATACAGAATTATAAGATTGGTTCGTATCTGTAAGAATGAGAGCTGAATGCGAGAGGTAGAAAGTGTGAATTATTCTAATTGTAAGAATCATTGTTTGAAAAGTTTAAACTTTCCTGCATCTACTCCAGCTTGGAAGTGTTCAATCCTTTTTTGTTTACATTTCTCTGTGGTCTGCTGCAGCTCTTGAAATAGAAGTCAGATTTGGGAGGCAAATATATGAGAAGAATGACTAAATCAAATGTGGTAAAATAAATTTGCCTGGTTAGAATAAATTTGGGTTAATTAGAATAAATTTGACTATTGGTAACAATCACAGACAGATGGCTGAAAAAGTGTTACATTAAGTAATTGTTACACTTAAAGGAGGCGTATGCTATATGCAAGACTATGTACACACATACACATATATTCTATATACATATGTAATTATACAGTACAAGACTGTTTTCCTTGAACAATTCTCCCTCCACCAACTTGAATGTTTCTCTGACCTTAAAACAATGTGTCTCCTACATTACAACAGTGACTACACTTCAAAAGTACTTCATTGGCTGTAAAACAGTTTGTGACGTCCTGAGGTCGTGATAGGTGCTATATAAATGCAAGTTCTTTCTTTACAACTTTGTGCTTGAAATGTACAAAGCTAGCCAGAGCCCACAGATGATGTCAGTGGCTGTGGAAAGAGATTATTTTACATGACATTTGCTATGACAGAAGGCATGCAAATATTATCAGTCCAAACATATTTTGTACAACTTTGCCTACTCATGGCTCAGCTGGTTGAGACAATGAGTAGCTGAGTCATACAAACTAGGTAGAATCTGGTTTTGGGGAAAACAGGCCAGGGTTGCTGCTCCTGGATGCTATTCAGTACATATGTGCACATGTTGGGCAAGGTCAAGATCTGGCTCAACTGAGATGCAACATGATTGAGCAGCTTGCTGACATTCATTGTCTAGGCTAACACATGAATAAGGTCTACTTGGGCCAGGTACTAGAGGGCAATTCGCACCATAGAACCATTCCCCAACAAAGCATCAGCACTTCTAGGGGAGGGGAAAAATTGGTGGTAAAAAGGAGTAAAAAAACTTTACCCTTTTAACCTCTCCTTTTTTTAAAAGTTTAGTTCACTGGAACTAACGGATGATTTCATAAACTGAAAGTCTATCTGAAATTAGATAAAAAATTATAGACTGCTCCAAGTGCAGTGCAGTAGTTAGTGAAAAAGGGTTAAGTGTAGGTTTGTACTGCAGCATGTATCCAGGTGATTGATGTTGATTTAAATTAATGGCAATAAAGTCTTTATATAAGGGTCTGTTGAACACTAGGGAGGTGATCCAGCATAAGGACAATTGCAAGGATGGATGGTTACAATGCAAGGTGGTTTGACGATTAATAAAGAGAATATCTTTCCATTCATAGAGGGGGAAACTGCAAAATGATCAAAGCTGCACAGAAACAAGCAAGTTTTATATTCTGTCAAATCGCCCCACCTAGTTTTATTATTTAGTATGTATTATATTTGCTACTACAATTATAGAAATATGCAATAAACATTATGCATGAATAAATAACCACCTTTTGGGTTTGTGTGTGCCATTAGACTACAGATACCAGCAAAACATCTATACATTTTAATTGTAATGGTAAAGTAGATGCTGTGTGTTTCAATAATAACTTTTAATCTAAAATTCTACATATCACGCACAGACTTCAAGTTCATCTAGAAATCAAATACATTGCCAAAAAAGAAAATAAGATGAGCTGGGTAGGATGACCCAACAATGTGCCTCATCTAAAATTAATATACATTACAGGCTTATTCCTTAATGGTTATTTTTGCCAGATCCTTGGATGACATTTGAATCTAGATGGGTTGATGATAACAGAAGCTCAGTGGTAGCATTCTTGCCTCTGAGTCAAAGAAACCTAGAAACTGGATTGAGCTGCACCCGTTTTACAGATGTAAATTGGGTGTCTAAGGATCCCATGTGGCGGGCGGTATGTGCAAACTCATTCAGGGAGCACACTCATTATAATATTTAAATAAGGGTCCTACATTCATTATAATGAACTTCTTGCATGAATTTCACATTATCCTTGCACCCATATGAACAGGAATGTGCAGTGTGCACCCTGCCCCTTATGCACCCATTTTCAGGTGTGATTGAATTTCTAGACCAGAAGGTTGTGGGTTAAAATCCCACTTTGGGGATTTGAACACATAATCTAGGCTGACACTTCAATACATTACTGTGAGAACGCTGCATGGTTGGAGGTGCTGTCTTTCCGATGAGACATTAAACTAAAGCCCTGTCTACTTGTTCAGGTGGATGTGAAAGATCCCATGGCACCATTTGAAGAAGAGCAGGGGAGTTTGCCTAGTGTCCTGGCCAAATTTTATCCCTCCACCAACACAAAAAATATAAATGATCTAGTCATTATCTTATTGCTGTTTGTGGGACCTTGCTGAGGGCAATTAGACTGCCGTGCTTCCCTACATAATAACAGTGACTACACTTCAAAAGTAAATCATGGACTGTGAAGTGCTTTGGGACTTCCTGAGGATGTGAAGATCGCTATATAAATGCAAATTCTTTCTTTCAAATATCACATTGCCCCATTGTGTGCAGTAAAAGCTAAATTAATGTGTACCAATCAATAATTGGTTTGAACAGACTGTTTCTTTAAATGTCTTCAGTTATTTTCTCGGAAAAATGCTTGTGATATTACAAATATACCTCAAAATGCTCTTTTCAGTTATCTTTCTGAACAAATCAATTGCTGTTCATGGTAAATTGGAGGCACATTTCTGGTTGTCAGTGATTTTGTTGACAGCTTATCTGGGAAAATGCATTGCCACGCACTATGAAACACTTATCTGTAGATAGTTTCCAACATGAGTTTGAATGTTGGCAACAATTTCCTGAAAGCATAATAAAAAAGGCAATTAAGACCATTATTGAATGGGCAGATACAACTGTATCCATGCTGTAGTTTTTGAATACTGATATGTCCTGCACATGTCGACTGTAAGTCAAGCTTAGAGTTGACATAAGTGGGCCAAATAATTCAGCAAGAAGATTGTCTTTGAGTGGAACAACAACAAGTTGAATTTATATAGCGCCTTTAACGTAGTAAAACATTAAACTGGAGCTGGAGTGCTTCATTGGAGCGTTAGCAAACAAAATTTGACACTGAGCCACATAAGGAGATATTACAGAGGTGACCAAAAGCTTGGTCAAAGATGTAGGCTTTGAGGAGCATCTTAAAGGAGGAGAGAGAGGGAGGGAGGTGGCGGGGTTTAGGGACAGAATTCCAGAGCTTAGAGCCTAGGGAGCTGAAGGCTCGGCCACCAATGGTGGAACATGCAAAGCCATTTAGCAAGGGCTTTTTGATATCAAGGACGGTCAAGTTGTTCACTTCAATTCCAACATCCTACTACTGTAATCCTTCCTTAGGTCATTGGTGGTTGACATCTATTCATAGCTGAGGACAGACCACTTATATCTGTGCCTTTCACAATCTCAGGACGTCCCAAAGTGCTTTACAGCCAGTGAAGTACTTTTTAAGTGTCGTCACTGTTGTAATGTAGGAAATGCACTGTTGCAAAGTCAGAGAAACTTTCAAGTTGGCGGAGGGAGGATTGTTCATGGAAAACAGTCTTGTACCATGTATGTACATATATGTGTGTGTATGTAGTCTTGCACATGGCCTAAGAACATAAGAAATAGGAGTAGGAGTAGGCCATACAGCTGTTCGAGCCTGCTACGCCATTCAATAAGATCATGGCTGATCTTCGACCTCAACTCCAATTTCCCACCTGATTCCCATATCCTTTGATTCCCTTAGGGTCCAAATATCTATTGATCTCAGTCTTGAATATTCTCAACGACTGAGCAGCTACAGCACTCTGGGATAGAGAATTTGAAATATTCACAACTCTCTGAGTGAAGAAATTCCTCCTCATCTCATACCTAAATGTCTGACCCCTTATCCTGAGACTATGTCCCCTAGTTCTAGACTCTCCAGCCAGGGAATATATCTTCTCAACATCTACCCTGTCAAGCCCTCTTAGAATCTTATATGTTTCAATGAGATCCCCTCTCATTCTTCTAAACTCCAGAGAGT
The DNA here is from genome assembly GCF_035084215.1 of Heptranchias perlo. Taxonomy (NCBI): domain Eukaryota; kingdom Metazoa; phylum Chordata; class Chondrichthyes; order Hexanchiformes; family Hexanchidae; genus Heptranchias; species Heptranchias perlo. The sequence goes on along the minus strand of NC_090357.1, from coordinate 13,223,139 downwards.
ATAGGCCCATTCTACTCAATCTTTCCTCATAGGACAACCCTCTCATCCCAGGAATCAATCTAATGAACCTTCACTGCACCGCCTCTAAGGCAAGTATATCCTTCCTTAGGTAAAGAGACCAAAACTGTACACAGTACTCCAGGTGTGGTCTCACCAAAGCCTCACCAAAGCATATGCTTCCTTTAAGTATAACAATTACTTAATGTAACATTTTTTCAGCCACCGGTCTGTCATTGTTACCTATAGTCAAATTTATTATAATTAACCCAAATTTATTCTAACCAGGCAAAGTTATATTACCACATCTGATTTAGTCATTCTTCTCACATGTTTGACTCCCAACTCTGACTTCTAGTTCAAGAGCTGCAGCGGACCACAGATAAATTTAAGCAAAAAAGGATTGAATGCTTCCAAAGCTGAAGTTGATGCAGGAAAGTTTAAAATTTTCAAACAATGATTCTTACAATTAGGATAATTCGCATTTTCTACCTCTTGCACTCAACTCTCATTCTTACAGATACGAACCAATCTTAGAATCCTACATGTTCCAGCTCCTCTTCTCCATGAACATATCAATTTTATAACAACTTAACTGTTAATCAATTAATCAGTCAAAGTGAGTGATCTCATCTGAAGCCTGATCTCTAAATGAAACCACCTTTATTTCATGAATGCAGAACAATTATACCTACTAGCCTTAAAAAAGACATCCATTGAGCCTGAATTTGCTGAAAACATGCACTGTAGTAATGGTATATTTACAACGTATGCTGCCATGATGATCCAGAAATTCCAGGAAATTTCGGCATGAGTTGACTTATGCCATTACTTGTGTCACGCCATAGTTTGCTGGGACTTTGTGCTGCTCCACAGAGACTTTCACCGAAAAAGTTGAACAGCTAATTATCATAACTCTGCCCCCATTAAAATCAATGCCAATTACGAATTTGCTGCATTTAAGCCGGTGTTAACGCCGCTGCCATTTAGACTGAAAAATAATGCAGCGTCCTCTCAGCAGCGTGACTTATAAGATTATTCAAGATGGTTGCTTTTGATATCTCATCATTCCACTTAAGAGAATCCCCAGGCCCATTCTCATGAATCAAATTCAAAGCGCTATGGGACATTTCTGAGAGACTCCATAAGACATTAAATAAATGTAAGTCTTTGTTTGTAGTTATAAATTTTATAATCGGTAACCCCACATGTATTTAAAATTGCTAATTAATAATGTCAGCAAAAGCTGAATTATACATTCAGAGAACATGAAGAAAACGTACCCTCGGTAAAATAATACATCAGATGCAATTAGAAACTGAAGTTAGTTGCATTCACTTTTTGGGTTTAATCCGGTTTGGAATGTTTTTAGCGCTTTCAGAATTGTGATTAAACATCGCCAATGTATGGAGAATTGAAAATGAACTTTTATCACTAGTAGGAATGTCAACAATCACAAGCAACTGGCCACGTTTCACAACGACAATGCCAGTTTCCCTAAATGACTATTTACAAAAGCGGACACAATCCCCGGCACCATAGGTCTATATCGGACATTGGATGCGCTGCTTCTGACTCGCCACGATGCTTGCTGCAGCGTATTCTAGTCAGTTCTCCAGCTAATTGTGGTGTAATTTCAACACTCGAGGATCGGGGAGCACAACGGTCCAACTTAAGGCAGTCATCACCAATATCGCCATTGCAGCGAATTCCAGGCCAACAAATTTAATATGGTGTAGTGTCCTGCCCTTATAAAACAGTGCCTATTCTTATTTGGCATGAGTAGTGTCACAAGAGATTCACTTGTACATATGTATGCATGTGCATGTTTATGTGTGTATATATATATATATATATATATTTATATGCATGTATATGTAATGGCCTGGAATTTTCTGCGTATTGGCACCCAGAGTCATGCGCAATCTGGGAGCAAATCAAATATGCGGCCTAATAGATTGCAGAATTTTGAGTGTAATTGAGTTACACGTGTAAGTACAGCACGCCCAAATCTCCTCCATCTTTTACAATCGCCTATCGATACATCCACCCAAATGCATCTTCGCCCATAATAATGGCCCCGCCCCCAAGTTACAGACCCATATATGCGAGTTTCATGCAATAGCACTTGCTTAGAGACTCTCTCCAAATTCCGACCAGATTTTCAGGTGCAGCTGGAAACAATCATTTATCTGGTGTCTTATTGCAAAATTTTGCGCATTTTTTAAAATGTATCCTCACTGAGATCTTCACTGTCTTCTGTTTCTTTGAATGCATTTTTATGGCATAAGTATAAGTCACATTAAAAATTGAAAAGCTTTCCCAATTGCAAGTTCTTAAACGTGCAGTGCTTAATGGGCATAATGGTGAAATGAGTTGAAACTTTAATTTTCATACTTGAAGAAGAAATATATGGTGTGAGTTCGATGCTTTCCTTGGGCCCCGATTGTTTATGCTGATTTATGCCCATTTTACATTCGGGCGTATTCTAATTAGATTCGCAGAAAATTTGAGCGTCACTTGATATCAGCAGAATGGATGCATTTTAGGGTCTAACTTTTGGGTTGCACTCATGGAGGAAATTCAAAGCCAATAAATATAAAATGTGCACATATAATTTACTTAAGACGACATATAGTTAGTTAATGCTTAATTACAGTGTAAGTTTATTTGGGGGAATGTAAGGAAAGACAAACAATTGCTATTTTTCAGCATTATAACCCTCTAATATTGCCTCAGAAGTTGCATAACTTACCTTAAAACAGTAGTAAGGCCCTTTGGTTTCAGTGGGAGAACCTCCACAGAAACTCACCTACCAAAAGTTAAGAATATACCTTTTGTGATCCTTCATATAATACATGGAGGCCACACCATTTTACAATGCAATAAATAAGGGGGGGGAGATAAAAGTATTAGGACAAGTTATATTGGCAGAAATCCATGGTGCTTCTTCAGCCTCATCTTTTGATCCTTGAGATCAGAAGAAATTTTTGGAAATTATTTATGTCTCAACTCTTTATTTTTTCCAATCATTTCTACTGCACCAGTTGGAAATATATATATTAGCAGATTAACCTTTGATACAAATATTTATATTTTACCTTTCAGTATTCTTGAAATTGAAGTTCTCTGATTTATACATATACATATACATTTTAATGTATTAATTCTCTTCCATTTTGTGCAGACCACCTTCTATCCCCACTAATAGAATGGGTAGGCATCTAACAGACATCTGCCAACAGAGTTCTGTAACCTGCTGGAGGAAGGTGTAAGAATGGCTGAGGTGATTTTCTTTCTTGCTTGAAACAGCTCTTATTCATATTGTAGTTGTGAGTCTGCAAGTCTCAGTGGATTAAAGTACTGGAAGACTCTAAGGAGACATTTTAAAAATGCTATCTCTGCCCTATATTGCATGACAATGCCATTGCACTCCTATGTAGCATTCCAGTGTCAGCTGTAGGTCTAATTTATAAATGAGTTCAACAAGTTCAAAAGCTCTCTTGTGGTGTTGTTCACAATGAGTCAGAGGATATTGTAAAATGTAGGCTCTGAAATGTGACAGCTAAAATGTGACAGGAAATAGCTGTGATGCTTACAGGAAGTGCATGCTAAATACAAGACTTTTAGCATATCACTAGTCAATCTCCTTTGGCATAGCATATGGAAAGTCAAGATCAAGTGTAGTCTTCCAGTAAAGCAGATCAGAGGGTGGGAGATAATTGGACCAAGGTGAGAAGATGTAATTAAGTCACTAAATTGAAGTCATACCCTCTATCTTTATTTTTATATAATACATAGGAATTTTTATTCAGTACAGGCTGAGTAGTTGGGAAGTGCAAGCAGTGGCACCACTGGCTGGAGTGTGTAATTACAGTGTAGCAAATTTACATAAGACAGTTACCATTATAAATGTGGACATAGGAACTTATAATGAACTTATAAGTTGACAGAAAGTCTGTACAGGCATAAGATTTTTAATTATATTATAGATCGATACATGTTAGTGGGTTAGTATAAATCTATGGAACGGCGAGCACTGTTGTTTCGCTGCTCCGAGCAATTTCTGCCCCGTTGATGCCTGATCCAGATTTATGTTATAAATTTGATCTTAACACTTTTCAAACATCTGTTTTCTTGTGTTCCATGGGAAGGTTATATAATTTTATTCTATGGCAGTTTGAGTCTAGTCCACTAGGCAAATGGAGAGGAATAGATTCTCATTAGCAGCAGTAATACAGATAACACTGAACCCTAGTAGACGTACTCACTCAGAAATGATGAAAGTGAAATTTGTGAAAGGGTAACACAGGTCACAAATTCATTTAAACAACTGTAGCTATGTTTTTAAGATGATATATAATAATTTGGTAACAACTGTTCTGTGTGAACCAGAACTGTGGTACGATTATAATTCGTATTGTCAGATCAAAAGAGCCAATTTGCAAATCCTTGTACCACATCAACCTTAATGACTTAAAACAGTAATTCAATCCAATCAAAGACACTTAACGAAACAGGTATTTCCCACAAGTGAGCAGATTTTGGAATGTATTGTTAGTTCAAGGTGATATTGGCAATGGACCAAGTTTATTTGAAAATTTTCTGTTTGAATCAGAATTTTGCATCAGGTTTGATTTAGAATGGTATAGAATGGAAATTAAGGAGAAGTGTTTGGTACATTGAGATGACAAGCTGGGGCTAGGTACACAATTGCCTTACATTATAGCTACATAGATGTGATCTAATGCCACTCATATAGATTTTATTTTTGAACAGCCATTGTCCCAATATATTTGGGTGTGGATTTTTCCCCCTAAATTTCTCTTCTTCTCCTGAAGGAGCTCACTCATTCAGAGGTTTGGTTCCTAGCATGCCAGCCACTCTCTGGTATCTTGCCCAAGTTGGAATTATTTATATGTGAACATCAAGAGTGAAGATTGGTAGGCTATTTTATCATGGGGTTCTTCACTATCAAGCCTGATCCTATTTTTACCCAATGTTCATACATGTGCACTTTTTAGCACAGATCACAAATCAGGGGTGGTAACCTTCTAAACCAGGGTACTCTGACCAGTTGCATCATCCCTCCTGATATCTAATAATAGCAAGGGTAACTCAGCACAGACTGGGCATCAAATGTAGAATCTGTCTGATCTGTATGACTGCCAATGGTCTGTGCATTCACCCAATCAGGGAAACAATAGCATTCCAATACCTTTTTAAAAAAAGACTAGTCAGTCTACAATAAAGCTTATAAAGATTCCTGGTGAGCATTACATTTTTGCAATGCACTGGGTGAAGCAGCAAATTATAACCTGCAGTTTCTGCATGAACAGCACTTTGTCCCTGAACACTGACCGTGTGCTCCTGTTGAATCCATAGTGGGGTGGACACTAGATTTTTCCATTACACTTATCGCATATGCCCCAGTGCCAAATGAACTGGCAGAGAGCTGGTCTAACTCCCTGTGGAAAGTCTCAGATTATTGGAAAGTCTTGTTGATTTTGAGCTGCTTATGTGCTTTCATTGAAAATATTCCAGCTGTCATGGATTTATTAAAAATGTCCAAATTTTGGATTATTTTGTGTTTGTGCATCCGTTCTTTTCCCCAACGTTTTTTTATTTGTTCACAGCAAGAGGGCTGTTCCCATAAATAGACCAAGCTTCCTATGAACTGAAACATGTGCCCTTATACATTATTGTGTATGGGTTAGCATGTCCAGGTTTAACCATTAACTGCTGAGTGTGGTATCAAACAGAAGAGACCTCATGGGGTGCCTATTACATACTCCTGGCTCTTCCAAAAGGTGGAAAATACCGCACAATCAAACCAATGTGTACAGGCTAAAAGCTATTAGGTCAAATTTATTTACAGATTAAATAATACACAGAACCATTAAGACATAGCAGGATATTGAAACAATACTTAAGTTTAAAAAAGTGAGAGTCCATAAGGGGTTAAAATACCCTTTTTATATTGTATTTGTTACAGTTTGATAAGCAATATAATTTCTGGATGAAATAGTGTTTCATAATGCTTCATGATGCAATGATGTATGTTGCTAATCCAATTTTCCAGTTCACCCATGGAGTTTGGAACTTTTGCCCAAACTAAAGCTGAACAACCAGAGCTATGATTAAAGTCATGTAATGTATTTCAAGTTATAAGCTATTTCTTTAATGTAAACAAAGCCTGCAGGTTTACAGATCGCAGACCTTGTCAGGTGATGTGGTAACATCTTCCTGCATACACTTCCCTTAATGGTTCAGTGATCAGATAGATTAAACCCATCTCTTCCGTGGTCTGTCAATCTGCATATATTAAAATTTCAATTCTTTTTTAAACTTTAGTTTTTGAACAAAGGGTTTGAGACAACGGTGATAACCTATTCAGGACAGACATTTATCATTGACCATGCTAACTATGTCTGGCCAGTTCTGAATATTGGTTATTCATGGAGCTCTGAAGTACAATCCAAGCCAGGCTGCATTGTGCATGATCTGTAAAAGGAGTTGGCTTGGGAGTTGAATATCTTTTACTTATTCCAAGCTTTATATTATGCTAGCTGAACAATTTTGCGAAAGGCAGGACATATTGTATATCAGTCATGGCAAGAATTTTAATTTACAACACCGCGTTAAAAGTTCTACTGCTAGGTTGCAGCGCATAATGAATAAGATCAACCTTTGATATAAATATTAATAGTTCACCTTTCACTGTTTCTTAAATTGAAGTTCTCTTGAAATTCAAATCTGAAATGTCTCTTTTGCTCCAATTCTTTTTAATGTATTATTTTGTTTCCTTTTTGCCCAGATCACATTAAGCAATGTGAAAGCAACTAATTAACAGACATATGGCAACCCAATTCTGTAACCGGTTGATGAAAGGCGAAAGTGGCTGAGATTTTTCTTGCTTATTGACGTCGTAGTTGTATATCTGTGAATGCCTCAATGAAAGCTGGAGTAAAATGTTGACTCTAGAGTAACATTTTTAAAATGCAATCCCTGCCTTATATTACACAATTCCATTGCATTCCTATATAGTATTACAGTGCCAACTCTAGCATTTTGATGGTTCATAAATGAATTTCAACATGCATGTTTGATTTTCTGCAACCAAATCCCTCCTCTCAAGAAACAAGATTTTGAATGAATTGTTTGCAGCAGAAATTAGAGACTTGTAGTCACACAGATAAAACCAGTGAAATTGAGTTATCGCCTTCAAAAACAAGTGGAATGAAGGCGATATAAAGAAAATAAAAAACAAAAGGAATAAAGCATGAGGTAGAGAAAAAAGAAAATAATTACTGGGGAAAAGAAAAAAAAGAAAGTAACAGTGGGTAGAATAAAAGCTATAATCCATGATTTATTCTGTGAGATTAAACAGGGCTGTTGACAGAGCAAGTTCTGCATTACTCACTAAAGTGGCAAAGTTCATACATAATCATGATTTTATAAAGTTTTTATAAAATTAAGTTGATTTATTTTAATGTACTCTAAGTTTGACTGGAGTCTCGTCATTTGTCACTTAAGAGCTAATAACCAGTTGTACATCAAAGTAAAGCATCTATGTAGATAAAGGGGAAAAAAGTCTCTCTGTAACACAGCAGCATCTAAAAACACAATTTGAAGTACAATGTCACTAAGATACAAACTGTACAAAAATAAATAGCTTTAAAAGGGAGCTTAAAAATAACTACACTCCTTCATTGAAGGTATATGATACCTCAGGTACTCTATATACAGTATTGGAATGCTACATCTCAATTAGTTTTAAAATCTTCCATAAAATATACACACTGTTGTATGGGACAGATATATAACAGACTATTATAGACACACCAAAGGCAGTACCTCTTAATTATTAAATTACAGTTACTATGATTACAGGTTTGTCGTCTTCGCAAAGGCCGACTTGTCAAGAGTTAAGACTGAAACAGCAGCATATAAGAAACACTTACAGTATATTAGCCTAACGTCTGAAAGGCAACGTTCTGAGCATTATCATCTGAGGTAGATAACTATCTGGCAAAGCATCAACAAAAAGATGATATACAGTGGTATTTGCTGTCTTAATACATCAAACAGGTCTACTTTGTTGACCTACTTGGGTCAGTTAGTGCACTTTCTCCATTTGCCTATGGCTGCACAACCCTAAAGCTAAGCAGGGTCGAACCTGGTTAGTAATGGGCTGACAGATTCTATTTCTTTTCACATAAAAAGAAGCCATGTTTAGCACTCCTGTACGAAGCACTCCTCAGTCACAGGCTTGGGTTGTTTGGAAAGGTCACACTTATCCTCTTCTGCAGTTTTGCCAGTGTATTCAACACATAAAGCACTGCGCTTCCTTTCTCCCTTGCCACAAGTTCTTGAGCAGGAGGACCAAGAGCCTAGCTGCCAAAATGGGCATGGCATATCGGCACAGGGTCTGATATCCTCCGGCTTCAATGCTCTGTTACAATCCAAGGACGCTTTGCCATCATTGTCCCTGCACTCTACATTTCTCCTCTGCCAACCAGATCCACAGCTACGAGAACATTCTGACCATTCCCCAAGAGTATACTGAGAGGCGATGGATTGCTTGATGGCATTAGGGGACTTCTTGTTTGATTTGGCTTTCAGCTTGCTAAATAAGATATCTTTGGGGATGAAGAAGCTGTACTTCACCCTGGGAGGCAATATATCTGTAGTGATAGACAGCAGCTGGATTGTCAGTGGCTCTTGCAGTTTTTTGAAACTCTGAATTCTTTCCAGAGTGGTAGAGGAGCCACTGTACTTGAGAATAACCCCTCCAATCGGAATATCTTGTTCGACTGTTATCACTGAATAGTTTCCATTTAGAATGTACTTATTATCCAGCGACTTCACAGCCAAGTAATTACCATCATGTTTAATCCCTTTGTGGCTCCGTTGTTTGATATCTATATTAGTTGCTCCAGCAGGAATTGTAACAATGTCATTGTAGCCATGCCTAGAAGACAAAACCCCATAAAAACTAATATTAGGATATGAAGGATTCATTATTTAATATAAATGAATGATTGTTGCAGTGTGATATGAGGTTCTAACACAATTAAGGGTTTTCATAACACGAATGAAGACTGCATGTAGTGCAGCCTCAGCCCCTGAAATTAAACATCATTATCTTCATCAGTCCCTGAGTTTTTGATGGAATCTCAACTAAATAACGGTATGGAGATGAAAAAAGTCTCCCTTTGTGCACTAATGTTGTGTCTGTACTGGGTTGAGGTCCAACTTGCCTGAAAACCCAAACTCCATCCAGAAGCAAGTTAACAAATAGCAGGTCAAGTTGCAGTAGGAGGCCTGCAAAGTCACTACCAATGTTATAGAATCAGAAGGAGGCCATTCGGCCCATTGTGCCTGTATTTGTGCTAGTTCTTCAGCTGCAATTGTCTACTCTAGTCCCATTCCTCTTTCCTTTTCTCTATACTTGTATACACTTGCTTTTCAAATTCTTACTCAGTTTTCTTTTTAAATAGTGTTATAGTCTGTGCCTCAATAGCCACTTGTGGTAAAGCATTTCATGTTCTAACAATCATCAGTGTGGAAAAGAAATTTCAAACTTCCCTCCTTGTTCTAATAATATTCCTGAGTCTATGCCTCCTTGTTACCAATTCGCCAACCAGTGGAAATAATATTTGATTATTTACCCTCTCAAAACCTTTCATAATTTTGAAAACCTCTATTAGGTCCCCTTCATCCTTTTCTGTTCCAGTTAAAAAGAATCAATCTTTCAAGCCTTTCTTCAAGAGTATAATCTTTTATTCTTGGAATTGTTCTAGCAACTCTCTATTGTGCCCTTTCCATAGCTTGAATACCCTTCCAACAATCGGGTTCCTTCAACACCAGCAGTGGCCTAACTAATCTTTGATACAAATTCAACATCACTTCCTTGCTTTTACAATTAATGCCCTTATGTATAATACCCAGAATCCCACTGCCTTTTTATGGCTTTTTCTATCTACACTCCCACCTTTTAAACATCTATATCTGGACTGTTAGGTCTCTTTGTTCCACCACTCTTGTGTCTTATTGTTTAGGGTATACTTCCCTTCCCTGTTTTCTCCCCCCCAGAATGTACTACTTCACATTTCTTTGCACTGAACTGCATCTGCTACTCATCTTTCCACTCTGCTAAACTGTATGTCCTTCAGCAATGTCCTCCATTCTTCCTCACAGTTTACCATGCTCCTTATTTGATATGATCAACAAACATCATTATCATTATTCTTGTGCCCATGCCCAAATCAATTGTAAAAATGACAAAAATAAAAAAGGTTCCAGCACAGATCTCTCGAACTCACCACTACCCACATCCTGCTAATCTGAAAAAAGTTTATCTATCCACCTACTTTTTGTACCAATCTTTTAAAAAGCATTTAGGACCAACGCAACTCCACTAATTTTAATTACATTCCTGTATTGATTTAATTTATTTCTGTTTCACCCCCTCCTCCAAATTTGTTAGATATCCACACTATCTCCTTATTCAAAAGGGTAAAATGATGGAGTACATTTTGACTTATTTACAGATGCTGTTTGGCCCAGCAAGAGGGATGTTTGGGTGATAGCGTCACTCCGTGGATAGATCCCCCAGAGGAAACTTAGTTTTGATAGTCAGTTAGGACTAAAAATAGAACTTAAGTCTGGTAGATGGGGATCCAATACACTAATGCTGTAGCTATGGGCCCAACCATTATAAATGTTTTAAGAGCAATGTGTTAAAATTTTTGTTATGTGTTTGCTTTTAATAATTTGTATTCCTGTTTTCTCTCATTGTTAGTCCTCCTTATACTCACACCATCATCTTTGGTCAAGAGGGTGGGACAATTAAATGTTTGGACATCTCCTCAAGCTAGTTTTCTTTCCTTCCCAAAACAGCTAACTTACAAGTGGCCAATTCAGCCTTTAGGATAAATCTGAATGCCAGGATTCAAACTTGAGGTACTTAATACAGAATCCAATGCTCGCATGCTTTAACTACTGCTCACTGCAGACAATTTTAACCGGGGATATTTATGATATCAAAGTTTGTAACATTCATAAGTAGTTTATTACATTTGCTAAAAAAACAAATAATGAAATATTTCCGAAGTACTAAACACACATCTCCCACTGTATCATATGGGTTTGTTGACGGTGTTTAACATTGAAGAGTACAGAATCTGCCGTAGAAATGGACATACTTGGACCTGTTCAGAGAGCCAGTTATTTTCCTGCATGTTGAACTATTCCCGCCACATACTGCGCACTTGTCGAATTTCTTGCTGGATCCAATGACATGATCACAGCCAGCTTTTATACATTGACCTTGGACACAAATCGATGTGGTATCAGGACCACATGGCGTCCCATCAATCACCTGTAACACCAAAAATTGATTTAAATAAGTTTGCATTTTATCATCATAAAAATATTTTGATGTTCAGTGTTTGAGTGATTAGTATTATGGAGCATTGGTCTAAGCAGGCATAAGGGGATGGGGGTGGTAGCCTGCTATATTTTATATTATATATTATACCAATGTACACTTATCAGTTTTTCCTACACAGAATCATAACATTTTACAGCCCAGAAGGAGGCCATTTGGTCTTTTGCACCTTTGCCCAATCCTCTGAAAGACCTTTCCATTTAGTCCCATTCCCCAGCCCTTTCCTTACACTCCTTTTAATTTTTTCCTTTAAAAATATTTTCCCCATTTCCCCTTTTAAAGCTATTTTTGACATTGCTTCCAACATGGTTTCTGTGTAAATAATAATTCTCCTAACCTCGCCCTTTGTCCTTTTGGTGTTTATCTTAAATTTATGCCCTCTGGTTACCAACTTACTGACTCCTTATATCAGAGCACCTCCCTTATCATATTCAAAATATCCAAAACTTAGAAATAACACTATGCACTGTGATATTAGTGTATGAACATTTAATGGATTTAACCAGTTTTAATGCCTCAAGAAGACAAAGTAATTTTGCAGAAATATGTTAAATGCTTATTAATATTGGATTACAAAATTTCTAGACACTAGATTTTTCTTCTGACTATTTTGTGGGATATAGGAATCTAATTTATTCGACCAAATCACCAGATTTTCAGAACCTGCCAGATTAAGTTGTTATAAGGCATCAGTGTTACTTTTCCAAAAACTATAAAAGGATCCAACATATTTTATCATTGGCCCATATGTGTTTATTTGATGCTTCATTACAGAGCAGAAGGATCTTTGCATAACATGTTATTTATTTTTATGATATGAAATTAGTGTCTCCAAAAATAATTAACTGCAAATGCCACAATATAGTTAAAAGCCTTAAAATGATCACATCAAATCTGCATGACGCCAAGACAATGATTCATAGATATAATTTGTCTATTGCAATAAACAGAGCAGTGAGGCACTGACAGCATGATTATTATCCTTGACAATCTGGGCAATATTTAAAAATAATTAAACATAAAATGTTTCAATATCTTTTAAAAACTCAGTGTAAAGCTGAGTTATGTTGAGGACAACCAGCAGTTTCTTATTTCATTTTATTTTGCACAAAGGAGAAAAGTGCTCGATAATGGGGCTTGGCAATCATAGCTGGATGTTTGAATTCTCAGCAGTAAGTGATGCCAGGGCTGGAAAATCACGGAATGCTGGTATGTACATGTCTGTGCTTTTTAAATTTGTGATGGACTGTGAAAAATAAAGATGCTGTGAACACTGGCAAACACCAAATAAACAACTCATCGCAATAAAGAAAATGATGGAATTGAAAGATTCTCATACTTTTAGCTTATTGAATAAAAAAAATGTAAACATCTCTAAAGGTCCTCAGCAGAATAGCTGCAGTGACTAATATTCTGTGGATTATACTCTCATTTTTCTCTCATAATTAAACCTGAAAATATGGCATAATGAAGATCCCTTCAGCAGAGCAGAATCCAACTGGAGACAATGTAATAGGGACAGACATTTTGTGATATTTTGAGATTATAGACAAGTACCAATGGGCAAGTTACAAATTCCCCACTTATTAATGCATGCTCCAGCAGTTCTGGTCATGGTTCACGATAAATGCTGCACTTACACATGACTTTATTTTCACTTTGCACGGTGTCTGCTTGGTAGTAACTCCTTTTTTTCCAGATTCAAATGAGTTTGCTTTCTGGTCATAGCAACATTCAGCCCCTTAAGCCTGTTCCGCCATTCAATCAGATCTGTACCTCAACTCCATTTTTCCATATCCCTTGATACCCCTTACCCAACAAAAATCTATCGATTTCAGTCTTAGCCAAAGTTGCACCTGAACCAATAGGGTATAATTAAGGCCTATTGTCCGTTGAATACTTATGATGGATGCAGTTTTTAGGCCTCTATTAAACACCTTCTAGTCTTTCCACATTTACTCTGAATAAATAAAGAATATTCCTTGCTGCTTATGACTGAAGATGCTGCTTAAAACTAGAGATAACTATTGTCAGATGTATAATGCATCTATTCAGTCATCCTGACACATTAGATAAAAGTCTTAGGTCACCCATCAATAGATATGAACTATTCATGCAATAAGCAATTCATTTCTTTTGTTAAAAAAAAAATAATTAATTAACAGGCCAGCTCTGAACACCGAATGTAATAGATCATTGGGATAAAGTAATTTAGGATCCGACATTATTTCAAATAGTAAGATACTAGAAAATCTCTCAAAGAAATACACTGTAATTCAACTTTAAATAATTATACTTCCAGACTTGGTGAAACCATAACTATAAATTACTATCTTTTGTAAGGAGGTACTTACTTTGGGTTCAAACACATTAAAATCGCTTCTCCCACTTTCACGGCAGAACAGTTTACACCGATCTCTTGGGGACACGCCGGAGTATTTGGGTATCCATTTAACAGCAACCAATTTTTCATAATTCCAGCTGTTGTACTTTTCACACTGCTCCTCTCTGAAGCTTTTCCCTATTGCAAAATAAATGGAGTCTAAAAATTTTTTTTTGTGTCACATTGGGATTGAGTCCTATTCTTATTTTAAAATATTTACTCTATTGTAATATGACTCAGATCCAAACTGCCAAAACCATGGTTTCTTTTCAGAGCTTTGTAGAAGCACAATCTATGTGCCAGACAAAACTATAATATGCTTATATTTCTGTAAGGAATAAGATTGAAGTGGACTTGTTCCTTTCAAACCTCTAATGCAAGATTTTAAAAGAGAAAAATGCAAATGTCTTTGTAGCATCACTAGCCTGCATTAGCATCCCTTACACTATTAGCCCCATTTGAACTCTGTCAAAGCTGTGTAGGGGCAACTTTCCATTGCACCTGCCATACCTGACCTGAACGCTTGACACGGTTACTAAGTCTAACGTGAACATTTCACATTCCTTAGCATCATCATCCATCAATGCGGGGAGCACAGCAAACTAAAATATTTCAATTCTCACTTTTGATTCCATACTACATATGTGGTCCATTTGCAGTTATGTATTGTTTGTAACAAAGACCTTGGGTCACATGGGTAATATGTGTTATCACATTCTATTGTGAAATTATATATCACACAAACTTGGAATTGATGACTTATGAGTGGTGGAATATGGAAGAGTAAATCAATTCCTGATGTCAGGAAGCACTTACACTTCTAGGTTGTACATTATATCTTCCTTGTGTCATTGTAACTAACTTCCCATTGTCCATCACTCCACATTGACAATTCTACAAGTTTCTTAAATGACCAAAATAATCCATTTACCATTGTTATTAGGACAATCTTGTGTATTGCAGGATTGATACCGTGTTCTCTGTCCTTCACAATATTTTCCACCATTTTGAGGCACTGGATCACTGCATTCTCTGAATGAAAATTGCACACCTCCACCACAAGTCCTGGAACATTCTCCCCAGGGACTCCAAGATCCCCAGCTTCCCTGGACAACAGTCTGCAAGAGATGCAAAAGCTCATCACCCACTTATCTGATTACATGTGGTTTCAGGGCAGAACAGACTTCTAATAAAATTATGTAATTACGTGTATTACAAGAATGATCTTGTAATTTTAGCTCAATTATTTGAGCAAAAGCATAAAGGTGGCTGCCCCTTCAAAGCAGTTCCAATTTTTCACCAAGGCTGCTGTTTTCAATTTTTAAAAATATGCATCACTAACTTTGCCTTGTTTTCCAGCAGTGCTTTTTCAAATGATTATCCACCATCATTAATGATGTTTCTAGCCCTGATCTCTCCCACCATCCCCCCCACCCCACCCTCGCCACCCTATTAGATATAGATGAAGGCAATGAATGGCAGTGTAAGATTGCAGCTACGCAACAGAGAATAATGATGACAGATGCAGCAAAAATTGGGTGGAACAGCAGGTTCATACATTGCCCTGAGATTTGGTTTAAATCCAGCCCAAACACTTTCCTATTTATACTTCACAGTGTCAGTATCAAGAACTCCTAGGTTAAGAATAGGATGTTCGATGCAGATTAAAGTTCCCTGTAGTCTGCCCCAACTATAGGTCTCAACTTCAAATGAGCATGTACTGTAGCAGTGTGAATTTTCTCATGAGCGAGAGTAACCATCTTTGAGGGATATGGCCAAGTTGGGCTGGACCGTGGGCAGTTCTGTTCTGTGGACCTGTGACAGGTTGATGCTAAATATATTTTGCATAGGACACTTAAAGGAAGCAAAGAAAGAAAACTTTCATCCCATCAGTTTGGGTTGGATTTAAACAAAGTCCCAGGACAGTATGTGAACCTATTGCTCCACACAGTTTCTGCTGCTCCTTTGTCTGCCTGTCTTTCATTTTTACCCTCATTCTGTTTCATAGCTACAACCGTAAATTATTCAATCAGTACATTAATATCAAATGACAGAGTAATACAACATTAAAATTTATAATGTCTGGAATTACATGAAAACCGGTATTCACTTTATATAAGTGAAACATAAATGAGATTTATTAACCTTACTATCACTTTACTAAGTTCCCGATGTGGACAACAGTATGGGGGCAATTTTCAATTGCTGGGTTGCCCATTTCTTGCCTGAAAAACGAGTGGCCGGCAGTTGAAAATTTGGTGCTGGGGCACCTTAGCCACCCCTTGGACGCCCAAGACTCACCTGATCAAATTTTTAGACGGGACTGCAAATGGGTGAACAGCATGCCCACCTGTTTTGGGCGGGTGGCTGTTCAAATATGCAAATCAGGGCCCAATGCCATTGCAGGACCCTAACTCCAATTTTGAAGTAGAAATGGACTGGTACTAAGGAAGAAAGAAATTGCATTTCAAGAGTGCCTTTCATGACCTCAGGATGTAACAAAATGCTTTGCAGCTAATGAAGTACTTTGCAGTGTAGTCACGGTTGTAATGTAGGAAAATGCAGCAGCCAATTTGCACACAGCAAGGTCCCACAAACAGCAATGAAATAAGTGACCATCTGTTTTAGGCGTTGGGGAAGGGTTAATTATCGGCCAGGACACCGGGAGAACTCTTCTGCTCTTCTTCAAATAGTGCCGTGGAATCTTTTACGTCCACCTGAGAGGGCAGATAGGGCTTCAGTTTAATGTCTCATCTGAAAGGCAGCACCTATGACAGTGCAGCACTCTCTCAGTACCGCACTGAAATATCAGCCCAGATTTTGTGTTCAAGTCTCTGGAGTGGGGTTCCAACTCATGACCTTCTGACTCACAGATGAGAGGGCTACCGCTAAGAGAAAGCTGACACCTAGGCAGTATTAGATGGTGAGAGTGGCCACCAGCAGTAACCAGCGGCACTGCTGGTGGCCACTCCATAAAAAGGGACCCAAACCTTTTTTCTTTTATTTTTGTGGGTCAGATGGAGCAACAGTGCTCCTCCTGGCTCCTCAAAAATACTATGCCCTGCTCTGAGATTGGTTTGCATCCCACGCCAGCCGATTTCCTACCCTCTCACAACCATTGGGTTGTAGTGGAGAACCCTTTTGGTACCAGCAGCTCGCTGGCTCCATTCAAATGAGGCCTGAACCTGAAAAAGGTTTGCGCCTCACAATGCCGCCTTCTTGCAGGTGGCGCGGCCGCTTTGCCGACTTTGTGTCCATTTCAGGCGGAAGATTAAGACTCTCCCTTATCTGTTTATATTTCTACCACATAACCCTTATGAATAATAACACAGCACATCTTGTCTTATGAAAGGGTCCCTGGGACTGAAGGAACTATTGTTCTAAATAAATTGTGATTGTGTTTTAGTCATTACTTTTTCACTCTCTATTCTAATCATGATTTGTATATATTTAAAATTATATTAATTAAAAAACTGAAATTTGAGATTTAAGGAGGCTTCTCATTATCTACATTGTAAAACAACGATGATTTTTCTTCAATATAGAAGAGGATCTTTTACAGCCCTGGAACAGTCAAAAATAACCAAAAAAATCCCAAATGATCACACTTACCTTTATGCTAGTTACCTCGTCGATACCTATACATGCGCCATCTATACAGATTCTGTTCTGCCCACAAGGCGTCCCATCTCCCCACAGGAGGCTTCCATTTTTAGTGTGACACATGGGTTGATCTTGAATCCTGCACCACAACTGAGAACACACGTCAGAGTCTGATGTGTTCGGACAGTGTTTGTACTCCTCTCCGAAAATCTGCTGGCACTGTGCGTCCAAGTCGTATGCCTGCCCTGGCAGCTCAGTGGGCAATGGAACTAATTTAACAGGAGCATCGAGCAGACAGTCACCTGTGAACAACACCAGATACAATCAAGTATTTTCTTTATACTTTGTATATTTAAAGGAACTGTATATTTTTTCAATGAGTATATTCTACCTTGACAATAATGCTTTATTTTTATACAGTTACATATGGGTCAGACATTTTTCAGGCATCTCTGGGGCGCATAACATTGTGTCATGAACTTAGTCCTTTTTGTGTCTATTTCACACCTGTTTCTATGCCTATATCTCCAGGGAACACCAAAACTGAGTTATCCCACTCAGCTGCAAGTACATTTCCTACTGAATAACTGACTGTAGTAGGCCATTGATAGTGGCCATTGGGTAATTTCAGCCTAGAAGCCCCATATCCCCAGCTGAGAGATGCTGCAGGATAAACTAGGGAAAGAGGAAAATACTAGGGAAAGGGAAATCAGTTGGAGTTCTAATAATAATTGAATATCAATATGTTGATAATTGTTTTTGCATCTTTTGTGTTTAGGTAGGGCTGGGAGCACCAACAATAACTTCCCGACAGTATTTTTAGATGTAAGATTATCAAGCTAGTAATCCATTCAGACTCTTGTTTCAAATATTAGGGGGTTAAATTGATCCACACCAGTAGCGCGAAATGGGCTCATAGCGAATCAACTGCCAGTTTTACACTGCACTTGATTTTCTTTCCCACTGAAGTCAATGCACTGTCAGTTCATTATGAGTCCATTTCGCGCCACTGATGTAGTCCAATTTCACCCTGCAAGAGTCCAATTTGGATTCAGGAAATTCCAGTGGAGGGAAAAAATGTTACAGTAATGATATAGTGGACTCATATCTTGGCATACTTTATAAACATGATAACAGTATTTACTAAAATAAAATTAGACAGTGTTGAAAATACTTCAGCACCTGAGAAATAAAATATTTTAGGTGGAATCCACCATAACGGAAACAGTAACCTAGCTTTCGGTTTCAGATCCTGTCTGCCCTGTTATGTATTTCCAGAATTTCCTTTTTAAAAAATGTTAGATTTCCAGCTTCCCTTTTTATTTCACCATTATGTACTAGTAGACCAATACTGAATCAAACTTCATTTTGATTCTACTAGCACACTGTACAATCTGAACAGCTTTTCTATAATTCCCAATTCATTGTAAGATACTGGGGTCAGTTAAAAACTATTATTGTACTAACCGCTCTAATTTTTTTTTATCAGTTTCTCAATATCCTTGTTCTGCCTTGTGTTGCAATGTTGAACATTAGATTTGATACAGTATCTAGAGTCTGTCAGTACAAATCCAATGTCATTACCACTGTGAAATTAGGAAATAATGTGCTGTAGGTGGGAATTTCAAACTCCAGCTGTTGAAATTGAACTGTAGACACAGTCCCGTAGCACAACACAAATTTGGAGACTGGAGCCCTGAAACGGTGTTATAGGATACAAGGGTACAAACACTTAACATGCTTGTCTAAAATTCCCCTCTTCACTATTTTAGTAGAGCTGTTAACCAATTTAAAATAAATGAGTTAATACTGCCACTAAAATAGCAGAGGAAGGAATTTCAGATGAACATATTAAGCATTTGAACATCATCACTTCATAGTATAACTTTAGGACCTAAAAATGAGGAGGAGATTCTTCAGAGGGACTTGCAAACCAATACGATTTATTATACCCAGTGTCTAAGGTTCTGAAGGAGAGTATCACGCTTGCTATAAATCTATTTCCCCCATCAGCTTTGGCCCTGTTTAAAGTGCACTAAATTCCTACCACTAGGTATTTTCATCTTAGAGAGATTGTTTACCACATATAATTATGAAAGGAGAAAATGTGTTTACAGGATTGCAGTGCTCATTTTGAGATACTACAAATTGTGGATAATGATGCATATTCACAAGCCAGTTTATGAACGAGGCCTTCTGTGGAATAATCAACCTATTTGCGCCTACTGACTGCCAAAGAAAATAAGTCTCAGTTGTAAGTGGATTCAATTGACTTAAGCGCCAAGTTCTTATTTCTCTGTTCATGTACATTCCTGTGCCAACTTTACTGGCAGTCAGAAAAAAAAACTTCATTCAAATAGGGGTCTGGGAGCATGACATGTGAAGCATTTACTGACACATATTGCATGGTTAACCATGCGTGCACCATTTGTGTTGAAATGTTTTAAACAGGTGGGTTTTGGTTATACATGGCTCTAAACCTGTATGTGCAGTATCTTTTTTTGCTTACTGTTTTTGTGCATATACTCAGTTTGGGGAATGGAAAAATTTTCCCATTTACATACAAATATATTATCAAAAGTCACAAGTTAGATACAGCATGGCTAAGATACAATTCAGTGAATCTTACTCCCTCATATACGCAGACCCACATTATCCTAGCTCTGGGTCCAATTCCTACCTCGTACTGTATCAACATGACCTTTTTGTTTCCCAATCTACTATCGATATAGTCTGTCTGGGTGAGCTTATGGAATTGTTGTGTATCAAAGCAAATTTGAGGATGGCTTTAGGCTGAAAATCCATGGCGTTTGTAAATTGAATCAAGATAGTCCCCCTGTTATATATAGTTCAGTTTCAGAAACTCAACAATTACCTCAATGTACTTGTACTACCAGCAAGTGACCATAACAAAATATAAAACTTTCCTTGGTTGCAAAATATGGGGGATTTTAACCAATATTTAGATACCAAGAAATCCCAATGAACGTTACACTAGATTCCAACAAAGATATATCTCATAGAAACTGGAAATAAGCTGTTCTTCAACACCAGTTACATGTTACACCAAAACCAAGAAGGCAAGCACTCCACCATACTACAGTTGACTCACTTACCGTGACCATTGTCAAAGAACTCTGTGATATAAAATGCACTGCAAGGAGACCAAGGCAGAGTTCTGTTGAGGCGGATGAACAATGGAGCCATCACATGGTTTTTCCCTATCTGACCAAATAGCTTATCACATGTCTTTGAGTCATCGTGTGGCATGTTTAATTCATGACCTGTTAAAATAAGAAAATATTAACTTATTCAAATCCAGAGTGAATACAGCAAGAGAGTACAATTGCTATACTATCATCTGCTAAATGTACTGAAAGAATGAAGCCATTCTAAAATGATTATTGTTCAATTTTGTAAGTTTTAAAGGTTATTGTATCATTTTTAATAATCAAACAGAACTTTTGTATTTTTAATAAGTATTGCAATTGGGAATGGGCAAGAATAAACCCCTAAATATATATATTAGAAATCTAAAATCCTGCTACATTCCATTATATAGTTATTAACAAGACACACTATGGAACTTTAAACAGCATGCTGGCTGCTGATAGACTTCCTGTCTGAAGAACTAAAGAGCAGACAGAATTGTTGATCAATGACTTCAGATAAAAAGATGTTGTAGTTGATCCAAATGTGGAATTCCATTGTATCAAGTCATTTCCCATTCACTCCCATTGTATAGAATTCCAGATCCAGCAATAATACTGAAATGTATCATTCAAATCCAAGTGTAAACATGCTTCCCAACTATTTATGATTAATGACTCACTGTGTTGAATATTGTCAGCCTAGCATATCTTCTCCACATTAACCATCTCTTGCAAAAGTTCACATTCAGTACAATAATAGTATTTGAACTTAGATTGAATTCCAGGCAGACTGAGTAACTGTGTTGAGGTACAGATATTGCAAATGGCTTTCATATTTCAATTAGAAGTTCATAGATATCATAATTCAAGCACAATCCTAGCTCAAATGTTATCTGTCTAAAAAAAAATCAGAATCCACTGCACATTTAATATTTACTAGTTTTAATAAACTTTTCTTTTTTCATTCAACTTAGTGACTTCAGAGGGCAAAATAGTTTGATAATAAGATTAAGATATTCCGGTTTTCAGTTGATACGATATATGAATTGGAGAACTAAAGGATACCAATGCTTTTGTTGAGGAACACCAAGAGGGATGTGCAAAGCAAGGGTGTCACTTTAAGGTTGTTATACTATACTAACAGTTTGAGACTAGTACCTATTTACACTGATGCAAGGCAATACTATTTGTGGCTGGCTCTGCATTTCCTTGATCAGAGAAAAGGGACCTTTGCACATGTGTTCTTGCATACATTCTCTGAGCTCTGCGCAGTCATTTGAGCGCATGTTAAATGGGGCAGTTGGTTCTTTGTTAATGTTAAAGATTAAGAATGAGGTTTAAAAAGGTTCCAACCTAGTCCAATGAAGCATTTGCAAATTTGTTAAATTTTACTTGCGTGAGTTGCAGTTATACTGCAGGTGATGTAAAACTGAAGTATTGCGAGACTACCTTCCTTGAGCTGGTCTCAAATTGTCTGTCTAAATCAAGTTGGGTCACTTCACACCTGAATTAGATTATACACTTTTGTTTCCTGCAAAATCAAAATTGCTTCACATTGTTGCAAAATGTGTAATATAATGGGCTAATTGAAGAATAGGAATGTACAGAACCATTTAGTGGTAAAACAAAAAAATGATATCTAGTAAAATGTTTATGGGATTCCAGATGTTTCCAGCACCTTATGACCATGGAAGGTGGAAACATGCCAAATCCTCTCTAGAGAACAAAACTGACACTTTTCCAAACCTTCTCTGAGCAAAGCAACAAAGATTTTTTTAAAGTGTATAACTTTCAGTGCTGAAGTGTAACTAATCCTTTCTTAAATACATCATTTTTGAATTTGGTTAAACAAAATTGCCTTTTTACTATTCAAAACAAAATAAGAAGCCCAGAAAAACAGGACTGTTCTGAAGAGCTGAAGATAATTTTTTTACAAATACCTGATCCCATAACAGTTAACAGATGACTAGCCATGCCATTTTCCAACAGTGGGAGTATGGTGTCTCTATGGTAGTAATCAGGTTAGTGCTACTGTATGCCATACATTACTTATATTCTAACACTAAATTCAGAATAGTACTGTGCCTTTCACATATTTATCCCTATTTACAAGGATTCAAGCATCTACATGCAGGAAAGCAGGTCAATCATCACAGCAACTCAATGGTCCACTTAATTTCTATTGTATTCTGTTATGTTGCTGTCTTTCTCCCCTCCGTACCTCACCACCCAATCTTTGTTCTAAAAAGTTGAGTGAAATCAAAAGGATATAACCTATGATCCTCTGTCCTGGGAACAAGCAGTCTGGTAATTACTTGCACATTGAAAGCAGCAGGTGAAAAGACTAACAATTTCAACTTAAATGTTGTACAGAAATTTAAAAAAACTTGCTGATCCTAACCAGACTAGACTGTACTATCTGCCAACACATTCCCTCATATCCTATCCTGTCCCCATCTCACTATTCCCCTTCCCACAGGCCCTTGTTGCCTGCTGCTGTACAAATACAAATGATATTTAAAAAATAAGACACCTCCTGTGCAGCTGCTGATGCTTTTGAAGATTTCTTTATGTCCAAATGCTAAGATATGGGATATCTTTGTTTCTCTACCAAATACTTTAAGCCTGAAAATCCTTCCCAAAAAATATATCTTTCTCCCCTTCTCCCATCTAGTCTCCAGATGATGCTGCATGTCAGAAGATAACCAATTCAAAAAAAGTTTGGGATGCCAGAGAATCAGTCTTTCTGTTTTCTAACTGAACAAGTTGCAAGTGTCGTAAAGATCACACATGACCGATATGGATGGGGAAGACCATTTAGCTCATCAATCCAGAAAGAACCTACACTCCACCAAACACTGCATTCTAATGGCGTCTTAAAATGATGACAGGAGTTTTGCCCGCCTGACTCTACCCAAAAGCCCATTCCATCTGTTGATCACTCCATGTATTGATCACTCTGTGTAAAGAACTTCCTGATATCAGTTCTAAATTTGCCTTTTGCTAGTTTGAACCTTGTCCTGTTGTCACAGTTATACTTTTTCTGTAACATTTAATGCCCTACACATCTTTTAAGATGTCCCCACTTAGTCTCCTGCTTTCAGGGGTGAATAGCCTAACCTTTTCCAGTCTTTTCTCATAACGTAGTTCTGAGAGGCTAGGATTCAGTCTAAAGTTCTCTGGACTATCTCAAGGGCTTGACTCTCTGTCCAAAAACTGGACTCAACAGTCAAGGTTCTGAGATCTACTCTACACTACTTTTAAAACAGATAATACTATTTTTAATCATTACAATTATACTGCCGTTTATACAGAAGTACTTGGCACCTTATGTTATCAGCTTTACCCTGCTGTAATCTAATACATAATCCAATGTGTGACAGCTGACTTGTGTCCAGTTCTGATACTGAACCGAAGTCATACATTGCTTTACTAGATAGTCAGTAATATTCTGTATCCTCATATCTTGAGGTGTAAGGCTTTGTACTTTAGCCTGTTTTGCCCAGTGCTGAATGAACTAAAAGCAATATAATACGAAAGTAGAAAATGGTTATATAGGGCAACAAATGATAGTACTTAAAATAAAAATGAAAATTATTTTTCAACTCTGTACCCAGTTACAACCAGCCCTCTCAAGTCAGGTACAGGATAGGTTAGAAGTAACAAAGCAAGTTCCCTGCTAGTTTAGTTAACATACAGACAAGGAGGTCCCATGTTTCATTTTCAGCTGTGCAAAGTAAGCTGATATCAGCCAGTGTTATGGCCCTACAATTGGCCTGTATGCCTCTGGCATTGCTACATAAGGAGACTCCAGGAGGTGAGGAGCACAGAGATTGGAAGGGAGCGGGCCATGGTAGAAACACAGAGAAATCTGGTGGGAATTGACCACGGTAGGAGCACAGAGATCGGGAGGGAGTGGGCCACTGAAAGAAGCACATGCCTTTGGGCACATAGTGGAGCCCATATATATGGCAGCTCCTGGGAATTGTGGTCTCGTTAGGGTGGCACATTGGCACAGATCAAATATAGGTAGTCAGCTGGCTGGATGAAGATTGTGAAGTATTTGGAAGAGTGGGGGGGTGGCGGGGGGGGGGGGCAGTGGCGAGGTGTATCGGAAGCCCTGAATGCTCAGAGGCGCAGATGAATGCATCATGCTGTTTGGGAGGAAATTGCCAAGTTTACGGGTAAACTTTTTTTTACATATGTATGCATTATACAAAATTTTATTTTAAACAGTATATAATGGGGTAGATTAGAAACTATCATGTGGTTTCTATATCTCATTATTTCTTTTTCCCTGGAAGATGATTGGGGAAAAAAATTGATAGACTGTGACTGGCTAGAATGTAAATGGGAAGAACGTGCAATATGATTGGTGAATAATGAAAGTCGAAAAATGACCAATTAGAAAAGAGAGAAATGCACAGATACTTAAACACTGAACCAATGAGGAAGAAAACGGACTTTCTCTATGGTCAAGATGTATACAATGCTTAAGACTGAGAAGGCAGATGGAAGATTGCATGTGCGCAACGACAAGGAATAAACACATTCATTTAAGGACATTGACTATAGTTGTCACTATACCCAGTTCATGTGCTGTGGTGTAGGCTGCCTGCAGTCCATCATCCTCTATCACGGCACAGCTCCTACTTGTGTCACACATGGTCCCGGTGTTTGTTGCCCCAATGGTGTCACAGTTTAGTTGGCCACAGATGTCCTGTGAGGAAGAAAATGAGACAACTTCTCAAATATTCTCACTCCAAAATGAAAATGGTCAAAAAAGGCTGTAGTTGAATCAAATTATAATACTACATGCAATATAGTTATAATTTTCACAACTGCCTCATTTATTTCACAAAGGCATTAATCCAATTTTAAAATTTATAAAGTTACAACACTTATAAATTCTAAATCTCACACAGGACTATGAAGTCCAGCAGCAGATCAAAGCAAACATTTTTGCATATATACAACCAGTAAACAATATGATCAAATGTTTAATTAAAAGAAACAAACTTGCTGTACCGACTGGGAGTACATGTAACTCATTGAGAGAGTGATAATTTAATTCAACCCTATATGGAATAAACTCCATCTCTGCTGTCACACTCAGCTATCCTCTCTTTCAAATCCGCATTTTGTATTGGTTGACTACCAGTCACAAGTTCCTAGAAAATGCGTTTGAATACAGAATAAAGTCTACATTCTTAAATGGACAATATTTTTTAAAACCCTTAGTGGATAAATTTAAAATCCTTAAACTTTCAAGTTAGAGAACAAAAAAGTAATAAAGTAAAGGTAACATTCTATATTGATTGATGAAAAAAGTGTTCACCTAAATTACAAACAAAAATGCCTAATTTCTAATGAATGGAATTGAAACTCTTAATAATATTTTATTGAAATGAGGGCATTTAAGTTATTATACACTTGCCTCTGGCCTCATGTTTTAGTTTTCTGTCCCCTGATCAGCATTAAATTGTTTGGATCAGTCACTGTAGTTTAAACAAGAAAAAACTCCTAACATTTGGAAGATAGCAGCAGAAATTATTTTATTGTTTTGCATCTTGTGATAAGATTTTGTAATGAAGATCTACTGTAATGGGATCATCCACGGGAATGAAAAAAAAAATAACTCCAGCGTTTAAAAGTTTTTTTACATTGTTTTTAATTTTTGCTTTATAGTAGCACAATTAACTTTCTATTAGTTAACAAAACTAATGCTTATATTTATCCATTAACATTATTACAAATATATGCCCAAGTCACTTTAAAAAAGAAGTTCACACATTTTCTGATTGAATAACTGGCTCAGTTCCACCATTTATTGCAAGAACATAATAGGAGCAGAAGTAGGCCAAATGGCCCCTTGAACCTGCTCCGCTATTTAATATCATGGCTGATCTTTGGCCTCAACTCCACTTTCCTGCCCAATCCACATATCCCTTGATTCCCCTAGAGTCCAAAAATCTATCTATCTCAGCCTTGAACATACTCAACAACTCAGCATCCACAGCCCTCTGGGGTAGAGAATTCCAAAGATTCACAACCCTCTGAATGAAGAAATTCCTCCTCATCTCAATCTTAAATGGCCGACCCCTTATCCTGAGACTATGCCCCCTAGTTCTAGACTCGCCAGCTTGGGGCAACAACCTCTCAGCATCTACCCTGTCAAATCGCCTCAGAATCTTATATGTTTCAATGAGATCACCCCTCATTCTTCTAAACTCCAGAGAGTATAGGCCCATTCTTCTCATTCTCTCCTATAGGATAACCCTCTCATCTCAGGAATCAATCTAGTGAACCTTCGTTGCACCGCCTCCAAGGCAAGTATATTCTTCCTTAGATAAGGAGGCCAAAACTGTACACAGTATTCCAGGTGTGGTCTCACCAAAGCCCTGTACAATTGTAGCAAGGCTTCCTTACTCTTGTACTCTAACCCCCTTGCAATAAAGGCCAACATACCATTTGCCTTCCTAATTGCTTGCTGTACCTGCATGCTAACTTCCTGTGTTTCTTGTACGAGGACACCCAGATTTCTCTGAACACCAACGTTTAATAGTTTCTCACCATTTAAAAAATATTCTGCTTTTCTATTCTTCCTACCAAAGTGAATAACCTCACATTTCCCCACATTATACTCCATCTGCCACCTTCTTGTCCACTCACTTAACCTGTCTATATCCCTTTTCAAACTCTGTGTCCTCCCCACAGCTTACTTTCATACCTACCTTTGTATCATCAGCAAACTTGGATGCATTACACTCGGTCCCTTCATCTAAGTCATTAATATTGATTGTAAATAGCTGAGGCCCCAGCAATGATCCTTGCAGCACCTCACTAGTTACAGCCTGCCAACCTGAAAATCACATGTTTATCCCTAATCTCTGTTTTCTGTCCGTTAACCAATCCTCTATCCATGCTAATATATTCCCTCAACCCCATGAGCCCTTATCCTGCATAGCAAACTTTTACATGGCACCTTATCGAATGCCTTTTGGAAATCCAAATATACTACATCTACTGGTTCCCCTTTATCTACCCTTCTAGTTACATCCTCAAAGAACTCTAATAAAGTTGTTAAATACGATTTCCCTTTCATAAAACCATGTTGAATCTGCCTAATCATATTATGATTTTCTAAGTGCTCTGTTACTACTTCCTTAATAATGGATTCCAGCATTTTCCCAACGACTGATGTCAGGCTAACTGGCCTATAGTTACCTGTTTCCTCTCTCCCTCCTTTCTTGAATAGCGGTGTTACATTTGCTACCATCCAATCCGCTGGGACTGTTCTAGAATCTAGGGAATTTTGGAAGATTACAACCAATGCATCCACTATCTCTGCAGCCTCCTCTTTTAGAACCCTAGGATGTAGGTCATCAGGTCCAGAGGATTTGTCAGCTTTTAGTCCCATTAGTTTGTCTAGTACTTTTTCTCTACTGATATTAATTGTTTGAAGTTCCTCACTCTCTTTTGCCTCTTGGTTCCCTACTATTTTTGGTATGCTTTTTGTGTCTTCTATTGTGAAGATAGATATAAAATATTTGTTTAATGTCTCTGCCATTTCCTTATTCCCCATTATAATTTCTCCTGTCTCAGCCTCTAAGGGACCAATGTTTACTTTTGCTACTCTCTTCCTTTTTAAATACTTGTAGAAGCTCTTACAATCTGTTTTTATATTTCTTGCTAGTTTACTCTCATTTTCTATTTTCTCCCTTATCATCAATTTTTTGGTTATCCTTTGCTGGTTTCTAAAACTCTCCCAATCTTCAGCTTACTACTATTCTTCGCAATGTTATAAGCCTCTTCTTTTAATCTAATACTATCCTTAACTTCTTTAGTTAGCCACAGATAGATCACTTTTCCCATGGAGTTTTCATTTCTCAATGGAATGTATATTCGTTGAAAATTCTGAAATACAGATTCTACTTCCTGATCTTCTGAGCCAAGATCCTTTCTCACGACTATCCTTATGTCATCCTTTATCAGGGCTACCTCTGCCCCCTTTTCCATTCTGCCTGTCTTTCCAAAATGTCTAGTACCTCGGAATATTTAGTTCCCAACCTTGGTCACCTTACAACCACGGTTCTGTAATTGCTATTTGATCAAACTCATTTATCGCTATTTGTGCCACTAATTTGTCTATCTTGTTATGAATGCTTTGTGCATTCGGATAAAGAGCCTTTAATTTTAACTTTTTACCATTATTCCCTGCTTAGACCCTACTTGCATATGCAAGGCGTTAGATTTAATATTTTTATTGAACCATTCTGATACTGAAAACAGAAGCACATCCTCCTGCTCAGTAACTCTCATTTCCCTCAGGGGCTCATTACAACTCTCCCCAAAAGAAATACTCCTCGACTGCAGCGCCCAAGGAGAAAGGTTTCTACAAGTCTACCAGTAGCAGTTTACAACATCTGTCATCACTCTCTAGTGATCTGATTCTGAAACCGTTAATAAACAGTCTAAAGACCAGGTGTAAAATTTCTGCATTGAAATCTTTACCTGCGCAGTAACCGTAACTCAGACTTAAGTCTTCACACTGGTAAAAAGGGAAAGCGTGTTTGTAATGTCTAATGTTTTCTAAGTACAGAAATAGTCCACATCTCATGGCTAAGCAGTGAGATAAGATAATTATATCCAGAAATCACATGCTGAGTTATTATAGGTAGCCTTGCCACTGCAGTTATTAACCTCTCATTGGCTGGAAGATTTTATTTATGAACATGTCAAATCATAATTTAGAAATAAATGTCATAGTTTTCTATTACATCACAAATATGAAAAATACCTGCACAGTTTCCAGACTAGGTTTGTGATGGTACAGTCTGTGATGGTACAGTCTGTTACCCCGTCCCTAAAAACAGACTGTAAAACCAAACCCTGCTTCCCTTCTACATTAATGCTGACCTGTAATTCACCTTCTGTGGGTTTCCCACTTAACCATAGTGAATGGGGGAGGGGAATGAGGGGAATAGAAAGAGGCAGGACTCCAACATTACCAGTTAGCTCTCTGTCTCCTGATTGTTCGAATTATGCCCCACCCCTCATAGCCTCTTTGCTATTTATATAGTACCGAGTGTAACAGGAGCCGGCAGCAGATTGTGGGAGGAAGCGACTCGGCCACCGGCACAATATTGTACCAGGGCTAATCAGAGCTCGTCAAACACATCACTCGTCAGTTACAGAACTGTAAATATTAACTTCCTCCTTACTTCATCATCCCACTGTCACTATATCTATCTTCAGCGATGCGTTATTACCTGCAGACCAGGATACCCGAGTGCTCAGAGACTGGAGAATGGCTATTGAACACAGACACACACAGATAAACATATACACACACAGATAAACATACACACACAGATAAACATATACACACACATACACAGATAAACATATATACAAACATACACACACATACACACATAGACACACAGATAAACACACATACACACATAGACACACAGATAAACATACACACATAGACACACAGATAAACATACACACATAGACACACAGATAAACATACACACAGAGATAAACATACACACACAAACATACACACACATAAACATACACACATACACACACAGATAAACATACACACACATACACACAGATAAACATACACACACATAAACATACACACAGATAAACATACACACATACACACAGATAAACATACACACAGATAAACATATACACAGATAAACAAATACACACATACACAGATAAACATATACACACAGACAGACACACACAGGAACTTGTAGTGCTGAGGACGTGATATCAGGGACATGTGACATTATTACAGCTGCAGTTTCTTCTCCAAATAACCCTTCTCGTCAATTCCCCCTTTGACAGAGCCGCTGAGAACCCTGTGTGCAGATCTCTGGCGGAGGTCCAAGCTCCGCCAAACTTGATGAGGTGACCCCGCTTTAATGTAGCGATTACACGACTGGAGCGGGGGTCGGGGGGGGGGGGGGGAGAGGCGGGGATTTGGAGCTGGCCCGCCTCCCTGGAATGATGCAGGTAAAACCCAAGCCAGCAGCATAAGCGTCCACTCAACACGAGAAAGGTCATCCAGAGGGGGAATAGAAACAGATCCACTCACCGTGGGGACCGACCACCGACTGCAGCCGGGCTCAGTACCACTGACATGAGCCCAGCATTCACCGAACACCACGGTTAGTGTGCAGCTTCCTTGCAATCCCAGAGAACAGTATCAGTATCAATAATATCTGGGGGTGAGAAGATTGCTTGTGTTGCTGTGTGTAGCGACGGGGCACAAAGACGATTTCGCTGCCCTCAGCAACCATTCTAAAAGGCGAAACCACTTTAAATTGTCCCCCTTTTCCTCGTCCGGAAATTGCATCTGATGATTCCTCCCCTTCCCAAAACTTTTTTTTCGATCTGGTTGCATCTCTGGCCCAGAACAAGCCTACCCACCCACGTGTCCTTTCAAACAGGTGTCCTGTGGGAGGAACAGACTGGGAATCGACCCTTCCACTCAATTTCTTGCATGTAACACGGGAGCGGTCGGGGAGTCTCAGTTTCGGTATCACTATCGGATAATCGGGACGTATCACACACAGTCAGTGGTGCAATTTGCAATTTTGCACCACTGACTGTGTGATACGTCCCGATTTGGCGGCCAGCCCGGGAATAGATCACTTGTCTGATTCATTGGTAATTCGATCCCAGCGCACGGAAACGATATTTATTGGATTTATTCAAATTTAAGATTGCGCTGCGATCATTTTTTTTTGGAAATCCGTGCGTTAACCGGTCGATCCTATCCAGTAATTGGGTAAAAGTCTTTTAGTCAGGTCCCATCCCGCACCTCCCACTTGAATCAGGGTTTCAATTGGCGGTATTTACACTGCCACTTGTATCCATGTGAAGTGGTTTGGGATACACATCAAGGCAACCGTGTAACTTAGAATATGGAGTGCACTAAAGGCCCTGAGACTTTGTAACAACCCCCCACTCCCCCCCCCCTCAGAGCCGGTGTCACACCCGTTTGAGTGCCCACTATAAATCTAGTGGAGATTTAATAGGGGTGTTTAAAGTCATGGTGGGTTTTGATAAGAGTACATGGAGACTGTCAGGAGGGTCAGTCACCAGAAGACACAGATTTAAAATAATTGGCAAAAGAACCAGAGGGGAATTTTCTCCACACAGGGAGTTATGATCTGGAATGCACTGCCTGAAAGGGTGGTGGAAGCAGATTCAGTTTTAACTTCCAAAAGGGAATCGGATAGATACTTGAAAAGGGAAAATTTGCAGGGTTAGAGCAGGGGGAGTGGGACCAATTGGAGAGCTCTTTCAAAGGGCCGGCAGAGGCACGATGGACCGAATGGCCTCCTTCTGTGCTGTATGCTTCTAGTTCCTTTAGCCATACATTACCTGGTGGGTGAATAAGACGGCCGTGTCAAAGTGCTCGGGGTGTCTGTCGTTCGGGTGGTTATAATCCATCTGCCAGTTGCAGAAATTGCGCAGAGTCAGGCCGGCGTTGCTGGAGACGGACGGCCCTTCGCCCTCATCCTCCACCAACAAGACCTTCACCACCACCACGTTCACCAGGTTCCTGATGCTGGGGTCCTTGTAGAGCCGAGAAACCACCGCCATCAGGGTGAGCAGGTAATGCTGCAAGCCGGCTCCGTGGAACCTCACCATGGACTTGTCCGCAACCAGCATGGTCTCGATGTAACGCGCCTCCGACACGAATCTCTTGGGTCTGGGCTGGTGGACCTGACCTTGGCTGTCGTTCTTCTTCTTCTCCTCGCTGCTCAGCACCTCTCTCCCTAGTTTCAAGAAATTGGGATAGTCGAGCGCATGGTTGCCAGAAACGGCGCATCTCTCCGCGTCTCCCCGCACCTCTTTCTTATCGATTCTCCTCTGGAGCAGGTGAGGCCGGTTCGGGGTCTCCCCTGGGCTCACGGGCTGGATCAGGTACTCCTCCCCGTCCGTGTAAAAGGCGCCTTGGATGCCCTGGCACAGGCTGACGGCCACCATCGAGCCCGGGCTGGAGTTCACGTTTCCCGAATAGAAACACTTCCTTAGGTCGGTGTCACCCTGGGTTTTGCCAGTCCGGGGTCTGCCAACGTGTTGGACGGTGAAAGCCGGCGCCAGGAAGCTAGAATCGGGGACCAGCCTCAGGATGAAATCTTTGCCGAATGCCCATAGCTGGTAGACGGGGAGATCCGCTTCGAGCTCAGGTGCGCTCCGCTCCTCCAAGCGCCCCGCTCTCTCATCCAACCTGACTGGAGTCACCTCGGCCACACAGGGGTCGGTAGCCCCTAGAACCAGCGAACGACACGAGAGCAGGACTGAAACTGTGCTGAACAGCAAGGGCATTCTGCAGAACATCTCGATCAATGTTTAAAATTAAAAGCGAATAAAGAAATACAATGATGTACTTTTTTCCTGTGCTAGGGTAAAAAGTCTATCACTGCTGTAGAAAACCCTATCTGTCCACAAGCAGCTTCTGATAATTCAACCAGTTCTGCAGTAGCTGATGTTTAAAAAAAAAAGTCTCCCTTATTTGCAGAAGATCTTTGCTGGGGTTCAATGTACTGAAGTGACCGGGATCTCCCGCGGCAGCAGCACCAGTGAGAGGCTAGAAAGCGACGGCCTTTTATACTCTCTCAACCGCATCCATTGACATAAGCGGTTTTATTTTTACTCGAACCCTCGCTTTGATCACTATCACGATCCGGCTTTGCCCTCCCTAGACTTGGAAAGTTGCTTTGACTTTGCTGCAAACTTTTCACCAATCAGCGAAGGGCTCGCCACGCCCCCTTTTCTCTCTCTTTTTAACCCATCGACCGCTCCAGGAATCAGCAGAGAAAGGACCGAGTGCCTCTGGTCAGCAAGTAAACCAGAGTACAAGCGGTTCGTGAAACATGAATAAACGCTCAGCGGGTCAGGCAGCATCTTACAGCACAGAACGAGACCATTTGGCCCATCGTGCCCGTGCTGGCTCTATGAAAGAGATATCCAATTAGTCCCACTCCCCTACTCTTCCCCCATAACTCTCTGTGTAGATAAGGGGAAAAGGTAATGTCTCAAAATATAATCCTTCTTCAGAATTGCGACCACTTATGGCATTGGGCCGTATATGGCACGATGTTAGTAATTCAATAAATCGATTCAACACATTATCAAAGTGGATAAATTATACCTCTTTAATATGGTAACCTGAATATAAAACAGTTCAGAATTCTGTTGTGCGTATCATCGAGAGGATAAGTGGGCTCGCGACTATGAGCTGCAGTCACTCACCTGTCAACTAAGAGTATCTTTATTAAGATCAGGTGTAGATTGAGACATTTCCTCTCTTTTTGTCTATATCATTTCCAGAAATTAATCAGTGAAACATACAGGCTCGCATTGAATACAATCCTGTACTAGCGCAGCATAAACAGGGATTGCTCAGCACGCTTCCCTTTCTTTTAAATTACTTAAATATGGGACAGTTTGAGACTCCCGACCAAAACGGCTCCACTGCAGACTGCTTCAATTTGTGGAAGCAACGCTCAGTGTTTACGTGTCGGTCAGTCTACTAAATCTAACCGGCTGCAGGCAAACTTCATTCCCAGCGACGCGCTGTAAATCACTCGAGCGGCTGCTGCTGGCCCCATCGATCAAAGCGAGCACCGAGTCAAGAGATTTACAGAGCGAACACTCACGGGACTGGCTTTTTGGGGTAGCGTCGGGCTGTCTTTCACCTGCCAGCCTTTTTTTCAAAAAAGAAATCAAGTTACTTTATGAATCAAATCTCCTCGATGTCCTGTCCCAGTTTTCTAGATTTCTGTTTTAACTTTGTAGTTCAAGTGTTCACCTATTTTATATACCTGCCCATTACTCACCGACTCTTTCCCAGAAATTCCCACTAGAACTTGACTTTCGCTAAAGAGTTCCGAAATTTGCCACATGGTGGTACTATTGTCTAAGAATTCTGCAATATATAATTTATTATAATTTAGTTATTATAATATATTAACTGAGAAGTGCTTTCAATAAAAAAAAATGACTTGGATTTATACAGAGTCTTATAGCACAGCATATATATTTTAATATAAATTGTTGGCCGAAAGATGTAAATAGATTAAAAATGCTGCTTTTGTAGATTATGAAAGTAAGTCCAGGCTTCTCAAACATTCAATAACTACAAGAGGAAATCAGTTGTTTCACGTGCAGAAATAAAGACGAACAATATACTTAATATAACAGACTGCAAATTATTATGCAGTATAAATTTTATGTTTCGTTTAAAGATGTTGATCCTTAAGATACAAAACGCATTCATATAGACTAACAGGTACACCACCAGCACATACCGCCAGATGGCAGTGTTGGTCTAATCTTGCAAAAAAAATAACGCAACATAGGAACAGGAGTAGACCATTCAGCCCCTCGAGTCTATTCCACCACTCAATTAGATCATGGTTGATCTGTACCTCAACTCCTTTTACCCGTCTTTGCTCCATAAACCTTGATACCCTCACCTAACAAAAATCTATCAATGTCTGTCTTGAAAATTTCAATTGACCAATATCCATGGTCTTTTGGGCGAGTGAGTTCCTGATTTCCACTATCCTTTGTGTGAAAAAGTGCTTCCTGATTTCACTCCTAAATGGGCTGGCTCTAATTTTAAGATTATGCCCTCTTGTTCTGGATTCTCCCGCCAGAGGAAATAGTTTCTCTGTATCGACCCTTTCCAATCGTTTTATCATTTTAAATCCCTCAATTAGATCATCCTCAACCTTTTAAACTCAGGCGAATACAAACCAAGTTTATGCAACTTGTCCTCATAATTAAACCCTTTAAGCCCTGATATTATTCTGGTGAATCTGCACTGTACCCCTTACAAAGCCAATATATCGTTTCTGAGTTTCACTGCCCAAAACTGAATGCAGCAGTCCAGGTGGGATCTGACCAAGGCTCTGTGCAACTGAAGCATCACTTCCTCACTTTTGAATTTCAACATCCTTGAGATAAAGGCTAACATTCCATTAGCCTTTTTGATTACTTAATTGTACCTGTGCACATATCTAATTAAAAGCTTCAAGCGTGCCATCATTATATTTATAACTTATTAAATCTCATGTCTGTTTTTATTTTTAACATTTTAAAGAAGTTGTTTGAATAAATTATCTATTTCCAACACTGAGTTGACGGTGTTCTTGCTTTTTAGACACTTTCTTAAACTATCCACCAGGTGGCATCATATTTGTTTTTTGTAGGAGAATTCTTTTTTCAAACCAATAATAGTTGGTTCAAAGTATAAATAAATATAAAGACCAACAAGTGTATAAAAAATTAATACATAATTTGTATTTAAGCTTCAGTAAATTGAGAAAACATGAAGCCTTGAAGGATGGAAAATTGAATAGATTCTGAGAAAGATAGATATTTTCTCAGGCAAAAGGTAGTCACACCTTTAAGAGTAAATGTTCTCCGAAGAAGAGACTCGTTCTGTGGGCAATCCTGTGTCTTGCACCACTCTGTTACATTTTTTCCAAGATAATCTCAGTATGAATTGTACTACACATACAGATAAATTATGAGGTCGCAAAGTTTAAATTGCAATTATGCACATATATCTGAACTTTGTATATAAGATAATCATATCTGTTTTCAAATATGAATTCCTTGTAGCTGACTATTACTGATAAAAGAATGGTATTTGGGTGCAAGTGGACTGATTCACTCATGAACAATTTGAATTCACTTTGTTAATGTCCGTCAGCTGTGGACAGTTAATTGTAATGGTGCGTTTTGGCCTCCAAAGTTGCCTTGAAACAAGAACAGCGGCTCCTTACTGTAAAGAAAAGGGGCAAATGTCAGTCCTCACAGTACTGGGGGACTGTGCCTGTTATACTGATTACATCAGCATTCAATCCACGCTGCTTAATGGTGCCCATCTTCAGACACACTATTTAAACTATTCCAGGTAGTGTCAGCTGTGGCTCAGTGGTAGCACTCTCACCTCTGAGTCAGGAAATTGTGGGTTCAAGTCTCACTCCACAGACTTAAGCACATAATCCAGGCTGACACGTCAGTGCTGTAGTGAGGGAGTGCTGCACTGTCAGAGATGCCGTCTTTCGGATGAGATGTTAGACACAGGCCCTGTCTGCCCTCTGAGGTGAACGTAAAAGATCCCACGGCACTATTTTGAACTAAGAGCAGGGGAGTTCTCCCTGGTGTCCTGGCCAATATTTATCCCACAACCAACATCACTAAAACAGATTATCTGGTCATTATCACATTGCTGTTTGTGGGACCTTGCTGTTTAACAAATTGGCTGACATGTTCCCGACATTACAACAGTGACTTCACTTCGAAAGTACTTAATTAGTTGTAAAGCACTTTTGGATGTCCTGAGGTCATGAACAATGTTATATAAATGCAAGTCTTTCTTTTACAGGTCAACAGCCGCTCTTAGTCTTTGGGCTGGTGCAGGTGAATGTGGGACAGTTCTGTTTTTTCCTCAGGTCCACCTCAAGTCACATTCTGCAATGAGTGAGCACAGGTCTGCTGTTCAATACTGTACTGGGCAGGCCTCCTGTTCAATACTGTATTGGGCAGGTCTGCTGTTCAATACTGTACTGATCAGGTCTGCTGTTCAATACTGTACTGAGCAGGCCTCCTGTTCAATAATGTACTGATGTGGAGATGCCGGTGATGGACTGGGGTTGACAATTGTAAACAATTTTACAACACCAAGTTATAGTCCAGCAATTTTATTTTAAATTCACAAGCTTTCGGAGACTTCCTCCTTCCTCAGGTAAATGTTTACCTGAGGAAGGAGGAAGTCTCCGAAAGCTTGTGAATTTAAAATAAAATTGCTGGACTATAACTTGGTGTTGTAAAATTGTTTACAATACTGTACTGGCAGGCCTCCTGTTCAATACTGTATTGGGCAGGTCTGCTGTTCAATACAGTACTGGGCAGGTCTGCTGTTCAATACTGTACTGGGCAGGTCTCTGTTCAATACTGTAATGGGCAGCTCTGCTGTTCAATACTGTACTGAGCAGGTCTGCTGTTCAATACTGTACTGGGCAGGTCTGCTGTTCAATACTGTACTGGGCAGGTCTGCTGTTCAATACTGTACTGAGCAGGTCTGCTGTTCAATACTGTACTGAACCAATCCATTCAATACTGTACTGAGCAGGTCTACTGATCAATACTGTACTGAGCAGGTCTGCTGTTCAATACTGTACTGGGCAGGTCTGCTGTTCAATACTGTACTGAGCAGGTGTGCAGTTCAATAATGTACTGGCAGGTCTGCTGTTTAATACTGTACTGAGCAGATCTGCTGTTCAATACTGTACTGGGCAGGTCTACTGTTCAATACTGTACTGGGCAGGTCTCTGTTCAGTACTGTACTGGGCAGGTCTCTGTTCACTACTGTACTGGGCAGGTCTGCTGTTCAATAATCTACTGAGCAGGTTTGTTGTTTAATACTGTACTGGGCAGGTCTGCTGTTCAATACTGTACTGATCAGGTCTCTGTTAAATACTGTACTGGGAAGGTCTGTTCAATACTGTACTGAGCAGATCTGTTCAATACTGTACTGAGCAGGCCTGCTGTTCAATACTGTACTGAGCAGATCTGTTCAGTACTGTACTGAGCAGGTCTCTGTTCAATACTGTACTGATCAGGTCTCTGTTAAATACTGTACTGGGAAGGTCTGTTCAATACTGTACTGAGCAGATCTGTTCAATACTGTACTGAGCAGGCCTGCTGTTCAATACTGTACTGAGCAGATCTGTTCAGTACTGTACTGAGCAGGTCTCTGTTCAATACTGTACTGAGCAGGTCTCTGTTCAATACTGTACAGAGCAGGTCTGCTGTTCAATATTGTACTGGGTAGGTCTGTTCAGTACTGTACTGGGCAGGTCTGCTGTTCAATACTGTACTGGGCAGGTCTCTGTTCAATACTGTACTGGGCAGATCTGTTGTTCAATACTGTACTGAGCAGATCTGCTGTTCAATACTGTACTGAGCAGGCCTGCTGTTCGATATTGTACTGAGCAGGCCTGCTGTTCGATACTGTACTGAGCAGGTCTCTGTTCAATACTGTACTGGGCAGGTCTCTGTTCAATACTGTACTGGGCAGATCTGTTGTTCAATACTGTACTGAGCAGATCTGCTGTTCAATACTGTACTGAGCAGGCCTGCTGTTCGATACTGTACTGAGCAGGTCTCTGTTCAATACTGTACTGGGCAGGTCTGCTGTTCAATGCTGCACTGAGCAGGTCTGCTGTTCAATACTGTACTGAGCAGGTCTGCTTTGCAATACTGTACTGGGCAGGTCTCTGTTCAATACTGTACTGGGCAGGTCTGCTGTTCAATGCTGTACTGAGCAGGTCTGCTTTTCAATACTGTACTGGGCAGGTCTCTGTTCAATACTGTACTGAGCAGATCTGTTCAGTACTGTACTGAGCAGGTCTCTGTTCAATACTGTACTGAGCAGATCTGTTCAGTACTGTACTGAGCAGGTCTCTGTTCATTACTGTACTGGGCAGGTCTGCTGTTCAATATTGTACTGGGCAGGTCTGTTCAATACTGTACTGAGCAAGTCTCTGTTCAATACTGTACTGAGCAGATCTGTTCAGTACTGTACTGAGCAGGTCTCTGTTCAATGCTGTACTGAGCAGGTCTGCTGTTCAATATTGTACTGGGCAGATCTGTTGTTCAATGCTGTACTGAGCAGGCCTGCTGTTCAATACTGTACTGAGCAGATCTGCTGTTCAATACTGTACTGAGCAGGTCTCTGTTCAATACTGTACTGAGCAGGTCTCTGTTCAATACTGTACTGAGCAGGCCTGCTGTTCAATACTGTACTGAGCAGGCCTGCTGTTCAATACTGTACTGAGCAGGTCTCTGTTCAATACTGTACTGAGCAGGCCTGCTGTTCAATACTGTACTGAGCAGATCTGTTCAGTACTGTACTGAGCAGGTCTCTGTTCAATACTATACTGAGCAGGTCTCTGTTCAATACTGTACTGAGCAGATTTGTTCAGTACTGTACTGAGCAGGTCTCTGTTCAATACTGTACTGGGCAGGTCTGCTGTTCAATGCTGTACTGAGCAGGTCTGCTGTTCAATACTGTACTGGGCAGGTCTCTGTTCAATACTGTACTGGGCAGGTCTCTGTTCAATACTGTAATGAGCAGGTCTGTTCAATACTGTACTGGGCAGGTCTGATCAATACTGTACTGAGCAGGTATGCTTTTAATTACTGTACTGGGCAGGTCTCTGTTCAGTACTGTACTGGGCAGGTCTCTGTTCAATACTGTACTGGGCAGGTCTCTGTTCAATACTGTACTGGGCAGGTCTCTGTTCAATACTGTACTGGGCAGATCTGCTGTTCAATACTGTACTGAGCAGGCCTGCTGTTCAATACTGTACTGAGCAGGTCTATGTTCAATACTGTACTGGGCAGATCTGCTGTTCAATACTCTTCTGAGCAGGTTTGTTGTTCAATACTGTACTGGGCAGGTCTGCTGTTCAATACTGTACTGTGCAGGCCTGCTGTTCAATACTGTACTGAGCAGGTCTGCTGTTCAATACTGTACTGGGCAGGTCTCTGTTGAATACTGTACTGAGCAGGTCTGTTCAATACTGTACTGGGCAGGTCTGCTGTTCAATACTGTACTGTGCAGGCCTGCTGTTCAATACTGTACTGAGCAGGTCTCTGTTCAATACTGTACTGGGCAGGTCTGTTCAATACTGTACTGAGCAGGTCTGCTGTTCAATACTGTACTGGGCAGGTCTGTTGTTCAATACTGTACTGAGCAGGTCTCTGTTCAATACTGCACTGGACAGGTCTCTGTTCAATACTGTACTGGGCAGATCTGCTGTTCAATACTGTACTGAGCAGGCCTGCTGTTCAATACTGTACTGGGCAGGTCTCTGTTCAGTACTGTACTGAGCAGGTCTCTGTTCAATGCTGTACTGGGCAGATCTGCTGTTCAATACTCTACTGAGCAGGTTTGTTGTTCAATACTGTACTGGGCAGGTCTGCTGTTCAATACTGTACTGTGCAGGCCTGCTATTCAATACTGTACTGTGCAGGCCTGCTGTTCAATACTGTACTGAGCAGGTCTGCTGTTCAATACTGTACTGGGCAGGTCGGTTCAATACTGTACTGAGCAGGTCTGTGTTGAATACTGTACTGAGCAGGTTGGCTGTTCAATATTGTACTGGGCAAGTCTGTTCAATACTGTACTGAGCAGATCTGCTGTTCAATACTGTACTGGGCAGGTCTGCTGTTCATACTGTGCTGGGCAGGTCTGCTGTTCAATACTGTACTGGGCAGGTCTGCTGTTCAATACTGTACTGGGCAGGTCTGCTGTTCATACTGTGCTGGGCAGGTCTTCTGTTCAATACTGTACTGGGCAGGTCTACTGTTCAATACTGTACTGGGCAGGTCTGCTGTTCAATACTGTACTGGGCAGGTCTGCTGTTCAATACTGTACTGGGCAGGTCTGCTGTTCAATATTGTACTTGGCAGGTCTGCTGTTCAATACTGTACTGAGCAGATCTGCTGTTCAATACTGTACTGAGCAGGCCTGCTGTTCAATACTGAACTGGGCAGGTATCTGTTCAGTACTGTACTGAGCAGGTCTCTGTTCAATACTATACTGGGCAGGTCTGCTGTTCAATACTGCACTGGGCAGGTCTCTGTTCAGTACTGTACTGAGCAGGTCTCTGTTCAGTACTGTACAGAGCAGGGCTCTGTTCAGTACTGTACTGAGCAGGCCTGCTGTTCAATACTGTACTGGGCAGGTCTCTGTTCAATACTGTACTGGGCAGGTCTCTGTTCAATACTGTACTGGGCAGATCTGCTGTTCAGTACTGTACTGAGCAGGCCTGCTGTTCAATACTGTACTGGGCAGGTCTCTGTTCAGTGCTGTACTGAGCAGGTCTCTGTTCAATACTGTCCTGGGCTGGTCTGCTGTTCAATGCTGTGCTGAGCAGGCCTGCTGTTCAATACTTTACTGGGCAGGTCACTGTTCAATACTGTACTGGGCAGGTCTCTGTTCAATACTGTACTGGGCAGCTCTCTGTTCAATACTGTACTGGGCAGATCTGCTGTTCAATACTCTACTGAGCAGGTTTGATGTTCAATACTGTACTGGGCAGGTCTGCTGTTCAATACTGTACTGGGCAGGTCTGTTCAATACTGTACTGGGCAGGTCTGCTGTTCAATACTGTACTGGGCAGGTCAGTTCAATACTGTACTGAGCAGGTCTGTGTTCAATACTGTACTGAGCAGGTTGGCTGTTCAATATTGTACTGGGCAATTCTGTTCAATACTGTACTGAGCAGGACTGTTCAGTACTGTACTGGGCAGGTCTGCTGTTCAATACTGTACTGAGCAGGTCTGTTCAATACTGTGCTGGGCAGGTCTGATGTTCAATATTGTACTGGGCAAGTCTGTTCAATACTGTACTGAGCAGGTCTGTTCAATACTGTACTGGGCAGGTCTACTGTTCAATACTGTACTGGGCAGGTCTGTTCAATACTGTACTGGGCAGGTCTGTGTTCAATACTGTACTGAGCAGGTCTGTGTTCAATACTGTACTGAGCAGGTCTGCTGTTCAATATTGTACTCGGCAAGTCTGTTCAATACTGTACTGAGCAGGTATCTGTTCAATACTGTACTGGGCAGGTCTGCTGTTCAATACTGTACTGAGCAGGCCTGCTGTTCAATATTGTACTGGGCAAGTCTGTTCAATACTGTACTGAGCAGGTCTGTTCAATACTGTACTGGGCAGGTCTGTGTTCAATACTGTACTGAGCAGGTCTGTGTTCAATACTGTACTGAGCAGGTCTGCTGTTCAATATTGTACTCGGCAAGTCTGTTCAATACTGTACTGAGCAGGTATCTGTTCAATACTGTACTGAGCAGGTCTGTTCAATACTGTGCTGGGCAGGTCTGATGTTCAATATTGTACTGGGCAAGTCTGTTCAATACTGTACTGAGCAGGTCTGTTCAATACTGTACTGGGCAGGTCTGTGTTCAATACTGTACTGAGCAGGTCTGTGTTCAATACTGTACTGAGCAGGCCTGCTGTTCAATATTGTACTCGGCAAGTCTGTTCAATACTGTACTGAGCAGGTATCTGTTCAATACTGTACTGAGCAGGTCTGTTCAATACTGTGCTGGGCAGGTCTGATGTTCAATATTGTACTGGGCAAGTCTGTTCAATACTGTACTGAGCAGGTCTGTTCAATA
Organism: Heptranchias perlo; assembly: GCF_035084215.1. Taxonomy (NCBI): domain Eukaryota; kingdom Metazoa; phylum Chordata; class Chondrichthyes; order Hexanchiformes; family Hexanchidae; genus Heptranchias; species Heptranchias perlo. The sequence goes on along the minus strand of NC_090357.1, from coordinate 13,180,280 downwards.
CTGTACTGGGCAGGTCTGTGTTCAATACTGTACTGAGCAGGTCTGTGTTCAATACTGTACTGAGCAGGTCTGCTGTTCAATATTGTACTCGGCAAGTCTGTTCAATACTGTACTGAGCAGGTATCTGTTCAATACTGTACTGAGCAGGTCTGTTCAATACTGTGCTGGGCAGGTCTGATATTCAATATTGTACTGGGCAAGTCTGTTCAATACTGTACTGAGCAGGTCTGTTCAATACTGTACTGAGCAGGTCTGTGTTCAATACTGTACTGAGCAGGTCTGTGTTCAATACTGTACTGAGCAGGTCTGCTGTTCAATATTGTACTCGGCAAGTCTGTTCAATACTGTACTGAGCAGGTATCTGTTCAATACTGTACTGAGCAGGTCTGTTCAATACTGTGCTGGGCAGGTCTGATGTTCAATATTGTACTGGGCAAGTCTGTTCAATACTGTACTGAGCAGGTCTGTTCAATACTGTACTGGGCAGGTCTGTGTTCAATACTGTACTGAGCAGGTCTGTGTTCAATACTGTACTGAGCAGGTCTGCTGTTCAATATTGTACTCGGCAAGTCTGTTCAATACTGTACTGAGCAGGTATCTGTTCAATACTGTACTGAGCAGGTCTGTTCAATACTATGCTGGGCAGGTCTGATGTTCAATATTGTACTGGGCAAGTCTGTTCAATACTGTACTGGGCAGGTCTCTGTTCAATACTGTACTGGGCAGCTCTCTGTTCAATACTGTACTGGGCAGATCTGCTGTTCAATACTCTACTGAGCAGGTTTGATGTTCAATACTGTACTGGGCAGGTCTGCTGTTCAATACTGTACTGGGCAGGTCTGTTCAATACTGTACTGGGCAGGTCTGCTGTTCAATACTGTACTGGGCAGGTCAGTTCAATACTGTACTGAGCAGGTCTGTGTTCAATACTGTACTGAGCAGGTTGGCTGTTCAATATTGTACTGGGCAATTCTGTTCAATACTGTACTGAGCAGGACTGTTCAGTACTGTACTGGGCAGGTCTGCTGTTCAATACTGTACTGAGCAGGTCTGTTCAATACTGTGCTGGGCAGGTCTGATGTTCAATATTGTACTGGGCAAGTCTGTTCAATACTGTACTGAGCAGGTCTGTTCAATACTGTACTGGGCAGGTCTACTGTTCAATATTGTACTCGGCAAGTCTGTTCAATACTGTACTGAGCAGGTATCTGTTCAATACTGTACTGAGCAGGTCTGTTCAGTACTGTGCTGGGCAGGTCTGCTGTTCAATACTGTACTGGGCAGGTCTGCTGTTCAATACTGTACTGGGCAGGTCTGCTGTTCAATACTGTACTGAGCAGGTCTGCTGTTCAATACTCTACTGGGCAGTTCTGCTGTTCAATACTGTACTGGGCAGTTCTGCTGTTCAATATTGTACTTGGCAGGTCTGCTGTTCAATACTGTACTGAGCAGATCTGCTGTTCAATACTGTACTGAGCAGGCCTGCTGTTCAATACTGTACTGGGCAGGTCTGCTGTTCAATACTGTACTGGGCAGATCTGCTGTTCAATACTGTACTGGGCAGGTCTGCTGTTCAATACTGTACTGGGCAGGTCTCTGTTCCATACTGTACTGGGCAGGTCTGTTCAATACTGTACTGAGCAGGTCTGCTGTTCAATACTGTACTGAGCAGGTATGCTGTTCAATATTGTACTGGGCAGGTCTGTTCAATACTGTACTGAGCAGGTCTGTTCAATACTGTACTGAGCAAGTCTGCTTTTCAATACTGTACTGGGCAGGTCTCTTTTCAGTACTGTACTGGGCAGGTCTGTTCAATACTGTACTGAGCAGGCCTGCTGTTCAATACTGTACTGGGCAGGTCTCTGTTCAGTACTGTACTGGGCAGGTCTGATGTTCAATACTGTACTGAGCAGTTCTGCTGTTCAATACTGTACTGGGCTGGTCTTCTGTTCAATATTGTACTGGGCAGGTCTTCTGTTCAATATTGTACTTGGCAGGTCTGCTGTTCAATACTGTACTGAGCAGATCTGCTGTTCAATGCTGTACTGAGCAGGCCTGCTGTTTAATACTGTACTGAGCAGGTCTCCGTTCAATACTGTACTGGGCAGGTCTGTTCAATACTGTACTGAGCAGGTCTGCTGTTCAATACTGTACTGAGCAGGTCTGCTGTTCAATATTGTACTGGGCAGGTCTGTTTAATACTGTGCTGAGCAGGTCTGTTCAATACCGTGCTGAGCAGGTCAGTTCAATACTGTACTGGGCAGATCTGTTGTTCAATACTCTACTGAGCAGGTTTGTTGTTCAATACTGTACTGGGCAGGTCTCTGTTCAGTACTGTACTGGGCAGGTCTCTGTTCAGTACTGTACTGAGCAGGTCTCTGTTCAATACTGTACTGGGCTGGTCTGCTGTTCAATACTGTGCTGAGCAGGCCTGCTGTTCAATACTGTACTGGGCTGGTCTCTGTTCAGTACTGTACTGAGCAGGTCTCTGTTCAATACTGTACTGGGCAGGTCTCTGTTCAATACTGTACTGGGCAGATCTGCTGTTCAATACTGTGATGTGCAGGCCTGCTGTTCAATACTGTACTGGGCTGGTCTCTGTTCAGTACTGTACTGAGCAGGTCTCTGTTCAATACTGTACTGGGCAGGTCTCTGTTCAATACTGTACTGGGCAGATCTGCTGTTCAATACTGTACTGAGCAGGTCTGCTGTTCAATACTGTCCTGGGCAGGTCTGTTCAATACTCTACTGAGCAGGTTTGTTGTTCAATACTGTGCTGAGCAGTTCTGCTGTTCAATTCTGTCCTGGGCAGGTCTGTTCAATACTGTACTGAGCAGGTCTGTGTTCAATACTGTACTGAGCAGGTCTGCTGTTCAATATTGTACTGGGCAAGTCTGTTCAATACTGTACTGAGCAGGTCTGTTCAATACTGTACTGGGCAGATCTGCTGTTCAATACTCTACTGAGCAGGTTTGTTGTTCAATACTGTACTGAGCAGGTCTGCTGTTCAATACTGTACTGTGCAGGCCTGCTGTTCAATACTGTGCTGAGCAGTTCTGCTGTTCAATACTGTACTGGGCAGGTCTGTTCAATACTGTACTGGGCAGGTCTGCTGTTCAATACTGTACTGAGCAGGTCTGTTCAATACTGTACTGGGCAGGTCTGCTGTTCAATATTGTACTGGGCATGTCTGTTCAATACTGTACTGAGCAGGTCTGTTCAATACTGTACTGGGCAGGTCTCTGTTCAATACTGTACTGGGCAGATCTGCTGTTCAATACTCTACTGAGCAGGTTTGTTGTTCAATACTGTACTGGGCAGGTCTGCTGTTCAATACTGTACTGTGCAAGCCTGCTGTTCAATACTGTACTGAGCAGGTCTGCTGTTCAATACTGTACTGAGCAGGTCTCTGTTCCATACTGTACTGGGCAGGTCTGTTCAATACTGTACTGAGCAGGTCTGCTGTTCAATATTTTACTGGGCAGGTCTGTTCAATACTGTACTGAGCAGGTCTGTTCAATACTGTACTGGGCAGGCCTGTTCAATACTGTACTGAGCAAGTCTGCTTTTCAATACTGTACTGGGCAGGTCTCTGTTCAATACTGTACTGGGCAGGTCTCTGTTCAATACTGTACTGGGCAGGTTTGTTGTTCAATACTGTACTGGGCAGGTCGGTTCAATACTGTACTGAGCAGGCCTGCTATTCAGTACTGTACTGGGCAGGTCTCTGTTCAATACTGTACTGGGCAGGTCTGCTGTTCAATACTGTACTGGGCAGGTCTGCTGTTCAATACTGTACTGAGCAGGTCTGCTGTTCAATATTGTACTTGGCAGGTCTGCTGTTCAATACTGTACTGAGCAGATCTGCTGTTCAATGCTGTACTGAGCAGGCCTGCTGTTTAATACTGCATTGGGCAGGTCTCTGTTCAGTACTGTACTGAGCAGGTCTCCGTTCAATACTTTACTGGGCAGGTCTGTTCAATACTCTACTGAGCAGGTCTGCTGTTCAATACTGTACTGAGCAGGTCTGCTGTTCAATATTGTACTGGGCAGGTCTGTTTAATACTGTGCTGAGCAGGTCTGTTCAATACTGTACTGGGCAGGTCTGTTGTTCAATACTCTACTGAGCAGGTTTGTTGTTCAATACTGTACTGGGCTGGTCTCTGTTCAGTACTGTACTGAGCAGGTCTCTGTTCAATACTGTACTGGGCAGGTCTCTGTTCAGTACTGTACTGAGCAGGTCTCTGTTCAATACTGTACTGGGCAGATCTGCTGTTCAATACTGTACTGAGCAGGCCTGCTGTTTAATACTGTACTGAGCAGGTCTCCGTTCAATACTGTACTGGGCAGGTCTGTTCAATACTGTACTGAGCAGGTCTGCTGTTCAATACTGTACTGAGCAGGTCTGCTGTTCAATATTGTACTGGGCAGGTCTGTTTAATACTGTGCTGAGCAGGTCTGTTCAATACCGTGCTGAGCAGGTCTGTTCAATACTGTACTGGGCAGATCTGTTGTTCAATACTCTACTGAGCAGGTTTGTTGTTCAATACTGTACTGGGCAGGTCTCTGTTCAGTACTGTACTGGGCAGGTCTCTGTTCAGTACTGTACTGAGCAGGTCTCTGTTCAATACTGTACTGGGCTGGTCTGCTGTTCAATACTGTACTGAGCAGGTCTCTGTTCAATACTGTACTGGGCAGGTCTCTGTTCAATACTGTACTGGGCAGATCTGCTGTTCAATACTGTGATGTGCAGGCCTGCTGTTCAATACTGAACTGGGCTGGTCTCTGTTCAGTACTGTACTGAGCAGGTCTCTGTTCAATACTGTACTGGGCAGGTCTCTGTTCAATACTGTACTGGGCAGATCTGCTGTTCAATACTCTACTGAGCAGGTTTGTTGTTCAATACTGTACTGAGCAGGTCTGCTGTTCAATACTGTCCTGGGCAGGTCTGTTCAATACTCTACTGAGCAGGTTTGTTGTTCAATACTGTGCTGAGCAGTTCTGCTGTTCAATTCTGTCCTGGGCAGGTCTGTTCAATACTGTACTGAGCAGGTCTGTGTTCAATACTGTACTGAGCAGGTCTGCTGTTCAATATTGTACTGGGCAAGTCTGTTCAATACTGTACTGAGCAGGTCTGTTCAATACTGTACTGGGCAGATCTGCTGTTCAATACTCTACTGAGCAGGTTTGTTGTTCAATACTGTACTGAGCAGGTCTGCTGTTCAATACTGTACTGTGCAGGCCTGCTGTTCAATACTGTGCTGAGCAGTTCTGCTGTTCAATACTGTACTGGGCAGGTCTGTTCAATACTGTACTGGGCAGGTCTGCTGTTCAATACTGTACTGAGCAGGTCTGTTCAATACTGTACTGGGCAGGTCTGCTGTTCAATATTGTACTGGGCATGTCTGTTCAATACTGTACTGAGCAGGTCTGTTCAATACTGTACTGGGCAGGTCTCTGTTCAATACTGTACTGGGCAGATCTGCTGTTCAATACTCTACTGAGCAGGTTTGTTGTTCAATACTGTACTGGGCAGGTCTGCTGTTCAATACTGTACTGTGCAAGCCTGCTGTTCAATACTGTACTGAGCAGGTCTGCTGTTCAATACTGTACTGAGCAGGTCTCTGTTCCATACTGTACTGGGCAGGTCTGTTCAATACTGTACTGAGCAGGTCTGCTGTTCAATATTTTACTGGGCAGGTCTGTTCAATACTGTACTGAGCAGGTCTGTTCAATGCTGTACTGGGCAGGCCTGTTCAATACTGTACTGAGCAAGTCTGCTTTTCAATACTGTACTGGGCAGGTCTCTGTTCAATACTGTACTGGGCAGGTCTCTGTTCAATACTGTACTGGGCAGGTTTGTTGTTCAATACTGTACTGGGCAGGTCGGTTCAATACTGTACTGAGCAGGCCTGCTGTTCAGTACTGTACTGGGCAGGTCTCTGTTCAATACTGTACTGGGCAGGTCTGCTGTTCAATACTGTACTGGGCAGGTCTGCTGTTCAATACTGTACTGAGCAGGTCTGCTGTTCAATACTGTACTGGGCAGGTCTGCTGTTCAATATTGTACTTGGCAGGTCTGCTGTTCAATACTGTACTGAGCAGATCTGCTGTTCAATGCTGTACTGAGCAGGCCTGCTGTTTAATACTGCATTGGGCAGGTCTCTGTTCAGTACTGTACTGAGCAGGTCTCCGTTCAATACTTTACTGGGCAGGTCTGTTCAATACTCTACTGAGCAGGTCTGCTGTTCAATACTGTACTGAGCAGGTCTGCTGTTCAATATTGTACTGGGCAGGTCTGTTTAATACTGTGCTGAGCAGGTCTGTTCAATACTGTACTGGGCAGGTCTGTTGTTCAATACTCTACTGAGCAGGTTTGTTGTTCAATACTGTACTGGGCTGGTCTCTGTTCAGTACTGTACTGAGCAGGTCTCTGTTCAATACTGTACTGGGCAGGTCTCTGTTCAGTACTGTACTGAGCAGGTCTCTGTTCAATACTGTACTGGGCAGATCTGCTGTTCAATACTGTGCTGAGCAGGCCTGCTGTTCAATACTGTACTGGGCTGGTCTCTGTTCAGTACTGTACTGAGCAGGTCTCTGTTCAATACTGTACTGTGCTGGTCTCTGTTCAATACTTTACTGAGCAGATTTGTTGTTCAATACTGTACTGAGCAGGTCTGCTGTTCAATACTGTACTGTGCAGGCCTGCTGTTCAATACTGTACTGAGCAGTTCTGCTGTTCAATACTGTACTGGGCAGGTCTCTGTTGAATACTGTACTGAGCAGGTCTCTGTTCAATTCTGTCCTGGGCATGTCTGTTCAATACTGTACTGAGCAGGTCTGTGTTCAATACTGTACTGAGCAGGTCTGCTGTTCAATATTGTACTGGGCAAGTCTGTTCAATACTGTACTGAGCAGGTCTGTTCAATACTGTACTGGGCAGGTCTGCTGTTCAATATTGTACTGGGCATGTCTGTTCAATACTGTACTGAGCAGGTCTGTTCAATACTGTACTGGTCAGGTCTGCTGTTCAATACTGTACTGAGCAGGTCTGTTCAATACTGTACTGAGCAGGTCTCTTCAATACTGTACTGGGCAGGTATCTGTTCAATACTGTACTGGGCAGGTATCTGTTCAATACTGTACTGAGCAGGTCTCTGTTCAATACTGTACTGAGCAGGTCTCTGTTCAATACTGTAATGTGGAGATGCCGGTGATGGACTGGGGTTGACAATACTGTACTGAGGAGGTCTCTGTTCAATACTGTACCAGGCAGGTCTCTGTTCAATACTGTACTGGGCAGATCTGTTCAATACTGTACTGGGCAGGTCTGCTGTTTCTACTGATAATTGATGACCTGTTATGGAAATCCAGAGCTCTGTATGTTTTCACTTGCCATTGTTAATGGGTGACCAAGGTGATACCATTTGTAATGCACTTCTATCATAGATGTGAAAAGTTTTAATTTTTTCTTCTGAATCAGGGGTTACCTTGTGCCTAAACAGAACAATGGTCCAGTAAACATGTAAGGGTGAAATTACTCTAATAACATAAATCGAGAATACTTATTTATCTGTAATGGATGGACCATGAATGAAATTGAGTTTCAAAAATCGCATTTGAATGTCACACTTTATAATTTCATTAATGATCAATTACAGAAAAAAACTGGTGTTCTGTTGATTTTTAAAATTAAAACAGAGGTTTCACCCCATTGTCTTACGATTGGGAGTATGGAGTGATGGGACAGTTTCAAACCCACTCACTCCACCGAGCTTCCAATCTCAGTTGTGTTACTGTGGGAGGCACTAAATTGAAGCCGGTAACTGAGTGATGTATCCCAGAGAACCTATCTTTAAATGGAGTCCCAGCCGACACTGAACATTCACTCACATTGAAGCACTGTGATTGGCTTCTGAGATGCTGATCGCGGCTCAATACAATGAGAGATGGCTGAAGGCAGACCGGCCACATACTCCAGACTAGACTCAACGCAGCAAGTCTCCTGCTAGCCGCCTTGTTTCTGAAAGGTTAGCATTTCTACCAGCTAGCTGAAGTTACAAACAATTTTTTTTACACTGTTCATGTGGAGAGTTACTTGAAATTGAAGGTACTTCCCTCAGAGTATTGTTCTGACGTGATGAATGTCATGCAGGGACATTTAATGGGAAAGACAAACATTGCTGTCTGGAGACCCTGACCCTTGACACAGCATCAAATTTATTTGTAGCACAGACAGCAGAGGGCATGTCTAACCCACCATGGCTTTACAATAACCAACATTTTGAATGCTTACTGCAGCACCGGAGTGTGATCAATTCATCATGATCTTTACTGCAAGTAGATGCACTGCTTATATTGCAGTCAGCACTGAGACCGCAGTGCTTGCTGTTATCTTTGCCTTGCCACCAGGGGCTAAGTTTGGAAAGTTAGTCTTTATTCTTTACAGACCAGTAAACAAACTATAGTTTAGTACTTGAAGCACTTGCTTTAATCAGAGTAAGTACACATACTTAGATACCCCTCATAAAAAAACTGTTATTAACATTTAGAATTGTAAACAATTTTACAACACCAAGTTATAGTCCAACAAATTTATTTTAAATTCCACAAGCTTTCGGAGGCTTCCTCCTTCCTCAGGTGAACGGTGTGGAAAAACCATTTTCCACACCGTTCACCTGAGGAAGGAGGAAGCCTCCGAAAGCTTGTGGAATTTAAAATAAATTTGTTGGACTATAACTTGGTGTTGTAAAATTGTTTACAATTGTCAACCCCAGTCCATCACCGGCATCTCCACATCATTAACATTTAGCACAGAGTTATCTTTCAAAGTCTTTGAGAGTCCCACACCCTTTGAAGAATGTCAATTACTTCCTGATTGTCACATGTGGTATGAAGTTCTATCCAAACAAAATCTAACACAGTATCTGTGATATAATTGCTTTTAACTCTAATTTTTCCGACTTTATTTGTGTATTGTATGAGGTGATCACAGGACAGGACTTGTGTTGTGGGAACAGCATATCCACTATGGATTACAGATGGTAAGAAACACGGTGCATTGTACAGTAGGAAGGTACCAAAGTATTCAGGTGACATTGGAAATGTATGCTTGACTATGTTCTCAGTAAAACCAAATATGCTAAATTGATTAATTCCTTTAAAAAAGAGCCAGATAAATTTCTGGTTAACAATAATATTGAAGGATATATAGATAAGTATAAAAAAGACTTGCATTTATCTACTGTCTTATCATGCCTCTCAAAGCAACTCATGTAATTAATTATTTTTGAAGGACAGTGATTATTATGTAGGCAAATATGACAGCCATTTTGTACAAACAGCATTGAGGTGAATGACCAATTAACCTGATTCTTTTTTATATTCGTTCTTGGGATGTGGATGATGTTAGCAAAGCTGCATTATTGCCCATCCGTAGTTGTCCTGAGAAGGTGATGGGTCTTTTCCTTGAACCTCTGCAGTCCTGTGGTGATGGTGCTCCCACATTGATGTTAGGTAGGGAATACCAGGATTCTGACTCAGCGACGATGGAGGAACGCCGATATATGTCGAAGCCAGGATGGTGTGTGACTAGGAGGGGAACTTGTTCTCACAACATTGCTGGTCTTCTTCTTGGTGGTGGAGGTCTCAGGGGAGGGAGGTGTTGTTGAAGTAGCCTTGGTGAGTTGCTGCATTGCATCCTGTAAATTGTATATACTGCAGCCACAGTGTGTCTGTAGTGGAGGGGCAGATGTTGATTCCTGTGGCAGGGGCATCAATCAAGTGAACTGCTCTGTCCTTGATAGCAGGTTTCTGGAATGTTGTTGCAGTTGCACCCATCCAGGCAAGTGGTGAATATTCCATCACACTCTTTACTTGAGCATTGTAGATAGTGAAGAGGCTTTGAGGGGTCAGGAGATGAGCCACTCATCGCAGAAGACCATGCCTCTGTCCTGCTCTTTTAGCCATGGTATTGATATGGCTGGTCCAGCTCAGCTGTAGTCAACGGTGACCCCTAGGATGTTGATGGTGGGGTATTTTGTAGTAGTGGTGCCATTGAAGGTTATGGGGAGGTGAACTGGAATTTTTCCTGTTCAAGATGGTCACCACCAAGTTAAATTCTGATGGTGTTGTTTGAGGGAGGGAAGTTGACCAGGACACTGGTCTTCTCTCTTCTCACTGGACACTCTCTGCTCTTCTTTGAAAAGTGCCATGGTTTCTTCAACATACACCTGAGCCACCAAAACATGAGCAGAGGTGGGGCTTGGTTTAATGTTCCATTCATAAGTGGTACTGCATGGGTATGCAACAATGTAACAATGGGTTTTGTACTTGGAACATGGCAATCTCATTCAGTGAATGCAATTGGTCAGAGTTTAAGAGGTGGGGTCGTTTTTGACTTTTGGGTGACCGACCGGGGGAGCACGCTGGCCAGCCGCCCATTCTGGCAGTGAAGAGGCCCCCCCTCATTTAAATTTGGCAGGATCGAGGCCTCAAGATCGGGCTGGGGGCAGCCGCCAGCAAGGTAAGTAACGGGGGAAGGGTCACGATCGTGGAGGGTGGGGTTCCCGGGGTGGCAGCTACTCAGTTTACTTTCGTGGGCCTCAGAAGTGCACTCCACAAAAATAATTCAACACTTACCTTCTGCGAGCCTCTTCGTTTCAATCACCCGGACCAGTTCCAACCAGAAATGGCAATCAGGATCCTATTTATGTCTTAGGACCCCGATTCCATGTTAAAAGGGGCCTATCACCTGAAACAGGCGGGTGCTTTGAACACCTGGCCTTAGGCGCCTTTTAAAATGGAGCTGGCCGCATCGCCGGTGTTAATGAGTGATAAGGCTACTGACCCCAACCTGAAGCCCTGTTAACAAAGGGATTGACCCTTTTGTATGTCGTGTTGATAGACTGCTAGATTGGAGTTCTGCTAATACAGTGATTAACAGTTGCATTGAATGGTGGTAAAATACTGGAGTAGAAACCAGGACCTTTGATCCTGTTCATTGTAACACTCATACTGTAACATTAGATTATGTAAATATTTTGTTACCTTACCTTTTTATGTTGATATAAACAAGTACTTATGAAATAGTACTATAATTAGAATGTGACAAGACTAATGTCAGAAAGGCCAACATTGCTTGAGTTGGCAGTACCAAAGGTTTCAGGGGTCGAAGATTACCGGGAGGGCTCAAAAATTAAACAGGGCGGGATGGGTGAGTACCTTTTAACAAATTCGACTTTAACCGCTGGCTGGAACTAACGGCAAGAGGAGTTTCCGCCGTTAGGTGGCGATGCTGAGCCCTGAACAAAAGCTTTCAACCAGCCCAGCGAGACCCACCTGTTCTAATGACCGGCAGAGTTCTCCCCAGATCAGATCCTATCTCAAACAAACCCTGTGGTTAAACACAACTCTCTGGATATAATGAGGACGGGAAATGTGATAAGAAGATAAACACATCCGGGCCCCACAAGTTTGAGAAACATAACATTTCGCAATCACACAATACATTTCTGGAGGTCAGAGATTAGTGAGCACTGGTTTAGAGGGGAGTACAATGAATGGACTCGTTTAAAGTTCATTTCAATGGCTAAGAAATATTACACAGTGTAAGTCGTCGTAGCCGTCATTACATAAATATTGTAACAAACACTACGACCCTTGGGCCTTATATTTGTATCCCTATTAAGATTAACTTAACAGCATCAGATGTTCAGAGAGAGGAGGGTCCTGACTGACTAATGATAACTTCAATGCTGCCCTGAATCCAACCCTATTCACATGTTTATTTATTCGATCTGTCTGTTATCTGGCGCATCTCTCTCTCTATATATATATACCACTCTCTCAATCATCCTTCAGGTCTGTATAATACAGCCACTTGGACCATGTGCAGGTTAAATGGGGGGGGCGGCGCAGATACCTGTAGCTCATTGAGAAAGTAGCGAATAGTCCACAGTTGTATGCAGGTCTGACTGATGCAGCTAATCCATGACATAAACCGAGTGGGAGCTGGGGGTGGGTGGGGGTCGGCTCATCACTCTGTTTGAAGACCTTTGCGCCTACCCGGCGGTATTGAAGATCCCCCGGCAGTGATTCAGCCAGATGCCGAGCTCACTTGCAGTACCGAGGTTTAGAGACAGGACGAAGTCGGCGCTGTCGTCCAGCAAATAACTAAAGGAGCGATCAGGTCGGCAGCATTTTTAAAACCCACCGTGACCCCAACCAAGAAACAAATCGCTTCAATCATTATTCCCGAATGTAAATAAATCATTCCTTTCACTCATTTTATTTTATTCCTTTAGTAAACCGTTGAAGTTGCAGCCGCATAAAGTTTCCCCGCATTCCAACTGGTCAGTTACAAAAATCAGATCTTTAAAAATCAGAGGATTGTGTGTGTCTTTAATTATTTTTAACACGAGAAGATGGGTGTAAACATCTGCATTCTGTTAGTGGTCCAGGTCTATCCGATTAGAATAGTGTTTGTTTACAACATACTTTCACTGCAAGATACAAACCGTTTAGAGAGGGTACGTTTGTGTAACAGTAACACGCAGATTGGAAGGGGAAGGATATGTGTACATTACGCGTCAATTAAGATTTACTGATTGCTGCAGGACTAGGGCGAAAAAAAAATCATTCTTAAAGGTGTAATGTCTCCAGATGTTAGAAAGACTGGGACACGCTCGATGACTGTTCTGTGATGAAAAGCCACTTGTAGTGGGTTCGGCTTTTGTCCTATTTTAGATGCTGTGTCGTCTGAGAGTCAAATGGAGTTAATGTGATAGATGTGTGAGCCTTGGTGTGAACAGATGTGTGAGCCTCGGTGTAGCTCTGCCTCGGTGCTTCGCTTTCTGAGCAATCAGAATGAAATTGGTTGGGGATGCAATGATTTAACACACATACTCCCAAACTTGTTTCATTATACACAGTGGAAAGAGCATTCTGTGCTGCAGATGGTTGAGAAGCCAGGATGAGAACTGCACTCGGGAAGAAGCGCCAGCTGTAAAGCTTTATGTCAAACGCTCAGCTGCATTCATTGCTCTCTCCACAACACTTCGCGCGATTGTTTGCTGAGCTTTCTTCTGTTTTCCAAAATGTCTTGTACGCGGAATGTGTGTAAGGATGTGGCACGTCAGGTTCACTAATGTAATTCCAGTTTAGATAACGACTGGTTTTCATTCAAAGGGTCATTAAAAAATAATCATTACAATTAAAAAGGGCAATGCGCGTTTATGCAGTGTCTTGTCCTTCAGATGCGTGTGAATGATCTGCGACCCGCTGAACAGATATGTGAGCGGCTTCACTTTAATAACGTGCTGAACGAAACACGAGCAAGATTTCACGATCCCAGCCCAACGTCAAATCAGGGACCGATTTATCATAAAGCCGATCTTTAATCGATTCCATGTCGGAATATACAGTTAGCAGCTTGGTTCTAAATGCGACAACTAGGAATATCGGAATGACTTGAACGAGTTAACTGGAGGGGGGGAGAGATGTGTTGGTACAGCATTCGGTTATTCAATTAAATAATAAAGCATGTCCATGGTCGAATCCTCTCATGGGTGGGATGCAACACGTCCCCATCATGATCGGATGTAAACCGATAATATTTGGAGGGGGGCAAACCGCCTCTAAGTGGTTGAGACACTACATTATAAAAAAAAAACCACGTCCAATAAGCATTTTCCAGGAGGTCCCAGCCCTGATTTGCACGGCTGTTTACACACGACAGAATGTATATAAACCACAGACTCAGTCCACACTCCAACACACAGGTACCAGAGGTAATGGAGCAGCTCGATTGCAGCCGTGGATTTTACATTACAGAGATTGCTGAGAAAACATTTCTGGATTTATTTTAATGAAAAAGGAAATCCCCCCCTTTTTTTTGGATTGGTGTTGGACTTTTTAGGAATTTCACATTTTTTAACAAAAAAAAAAGAATCTAACAATGTTAGCGGTAACTAGATCGATCATAATTTTGGATTTCTTCCTCGTCTTCTCCAAATCCACTCTTTCTATGGAGAGTCAGTTGGTTACTCCCGTCCGACTAGACGCTGCATCCAAAGAGCGGCACTTCTTCAAAAGAAGCGTCGAAGATATCAACGACCAGAATGTGGCTTTTAAAATCAGGGCGTTTGACGAGGAGTTTTATTTGAATTTGGTGCCCGATTCCAGTTTCCTGGCGCCGGCTTTCACTATGCAGTCCCTGGCTGCATCTCCGAGTCCTGCCTGGGGTACCAGTTTGACCCACTGCTTTTATTCGGGCTCTGTGAACGCCGACCCGGAATCTTTCGCGGCTCTGAGCCTGTGCGATGGTATGCACGGAGCTTTTGGTTCCAACGGATCGGAGTATCTCATCCAACCGGTTAAAAACGAGACCGGGACACAAACGGGCGCAGGTGCCGACACCACTCACGTTATCCGCCGCAGGAGCGCTTCCATCCTCTCGGTTAACGCCACATCCAGATGCGGAGTGAGTGGGACACATGCAAACGTGGAAGTGCTCGAGAAATTTAAAGGTGATCTGAATATGTTGTTTTTCCCAGCAAAAGTATTTGCAATTACAGATTCATTTTAATTTGTGAGACCCATCAAAATATCTTTCCCTGAATTACAACAGGCGTCACATTTACATCAAAATTCACTGTCACATTTTTATTGAAAATAGTAAACTTTCTGCATCTGATATTGAAACATGTTGGGGTTCCTGTAACTAATTTTTATTGATCTGCATTCTAATTTCTATTTTAATATAGATATTGTATTCACTTGGCGCCAGTACTGTGGGTTAGCCAATTTCTGTAACTGACTCGGTCGGTAAGTGATGCTGCGCCGCGGACTGACCAAGAGAATCAGTTACATCAGGAAGTCGGTAGTCATTCTGCTCATTGCTCTCCCACATCTGCAGACTCAGCCGTTTTTGTACAACATCTTTTTGCATTTACGCCATAATTTCCTGCAATTATGACTTTATATGGGTAAAATATTTATTAAATGCAATAAAACGCATTCCTTTGTACTCACTGAAATGTCGAAGGCAACCACTATAAATGCGCAATGTATCTTTTGCAGTAAGGTGTTGCACATTGTAACTGCACTCACAGTCACTGTGATTATACTATGTACTAACAGGAACGGGGTTTCCAGAACATTTTGCTTATTGAAAAGTGAAACTTTGCTTTTCATTCCACCCTCTTGCCCACTCCTTCTCTGGGCAGTGACACTGTTTAGCTGAAGTTTTTTGTTAGCACCTTCTCACACTGGTAATGTCAGGAAGCAATGTGCATGTGTTCTGCTCCTTACTGTACATCTACCGAGGGGTTGAGCCCTGTGCTTCACGTGATCAAACTTGTCATGTGTGACCCCCCTCACTGCAGCTCTGCATTTCCCCCACATCTGGTGCCGCTCTGTCATATTGGCGAGAGTGGGATTTTCTAATAGTTTGGTGATTACGATGTCGATTCTGATGATTCGGAGAGCGGTGATGCGCTTTCACTCCTTAACAGGGTCAAACATCTTCCAACTGAATCGCTGACAGTCCAAGAGTATCCACGTGACTACAACCGCTTTAGACATTAACTATTTGCAGGCTGCAAGTTTCAGTCCTGCAAAATAACGTCCTACATTTCTCGTTTTTGTTCATTTAGACAAATGTTTAGTTTGAATATAAATTGTTTACTTTGCAGTGATCGACTGCCAAAGGGGGAAAATGTTCCTACAGTATTACATGCTATACAACTACCTCACTGCCCCTGTGTTGTTAGACTGCTCGTCCGAGATCCAGTCTTGGATGAGCCCCAATTTCCTCCAGTTAAACACCGGGAAGACCATTGTCTTCGGCTCCTGCCACAAACTCAGTACATTTACCACCGATTCCAACCCCCTCGATGGCCACTGTCTCAGGCTGAACCAGACTGTTTGCAACCTCGACATCCTATTTGACCCTGAGCTAAGCTTCTGACTCCATATCCTCCCCATTACAAAGACTGCCTACTTCCATCTCTGTAACATTGCCTGCCTCCACCCCTGCCTCAGCTTATCTGCTGTTGAAACCCTCGCCCATGCTTTTGTTACCTTTAGAATCAACTATTCCAATGCTCTCCCGGCTGGCCTCTTATCTTCCACCCTCCATGCACTTGAGCTCATCCAAAACTCTGCTGCCCGTATCCTAACTCGCACTAAGTCCCGTTCACCCATCACCCCTGTGCTCACTCACCTGGCTCCCGGTCCAGCGACGCCTCGATTTGAAAATTCTCATCCTCCTGTTCAAATTACTACATGGCCTCACCTCTCCCTATCTCTGTAACCTCCTCCAACCCTACAACCCTCCAAAATCTCTGCATTCCTCCAACTCTGGCCTCTTGTCCATCCCCCAATCCTTTTGCCCCACCATTGGTGGCTGTGCCTTCAGCCATCGAAGCCATAAACTCTGGAATTCCCTCCCCAAACATCTCCATCTCTATACCTCTCCTTTAAAACTTATCTCTTTGATCAAACTCTTAGCCACCTGTCCTAATATTTCCTTCTTTGGCTCGGTGTCAATTGTTGTCTCATTACGCTCCTGTGAAGCACCTTGGGACATTTTCTTAAGTTAAAGGCGCTATATAAATACAAGTTGTTTTGTAGCTCAGGTCATAAGTGACGGTTGGCTTTATCGTCACTTCACTCCCTGCCCCCGACCCCTTACTTTTTCTCTACCATCGTCTCACACAATGGGAAGATTATTAAATCTAAGAAAAATCTTTATTATAGAAACCTATTCAACATATTTGGAGGCTGCGTAAGTACCATTTTGATGAATGCCTTCAAGACTGCTCAAGAGCACATTGAATCCCTCCTGCCCTATTCATGTCAACCAGGCTAAAACTATAAGATTGAGCCCATTCTCTAGTAACCAAATTCACCCTCAATTCACAACCTATGATACCAGGGAATCCAGGAGAAGCAGATTGAGGGATCTAACTTAACTAAAATCTTTCTGCAGCTTTTTGAAAATGACTGTGCTGTGCCTTATGGCCTTCACCGGTCGATTAAAAGCAACCTCTCCCTATGCTGTATATCAATTTGAACATTAATTATTAATCATAAGTTACTTGCAGCTAAGAACAATTTGTGACATAAATTTTTGGCACCTTTCTTTTGGACAAATTCAAATTGCCCTTAACTGGAACAGGAACAATGACTGGCAGTGAGTTTAATCGAATTCCATTCTGTTTATGAACCACTTGAGATTTGGAGATCTATGAGGTTATCAGAATCACTTGATTAGCAGCTTCCCCAATACCTCAGTGGATAAATGCACTGTGTGCTTTTGGTGCTAAGCCATTGAGATTCAAAGGCCTCAGGTTCGATTCCTGAATTTGCTGATCTTGCCTGGACTAATAGTTGGGATGCTACAATTGGCTTTGGTACACCAGCCTAGGGAGGTAATAAAAACAACTGGGATTCTTGCTCCCGATTGCTGTCCAGCATCCCCTGCCGGAAAATGGGTGCATATGGATTTCAGGTGAGGAATAGATTGGGTTCTAGTTTGATGGCTATCGAAGTTTTAATAGTCTGCCAATAGTTACACTCTGGATTCACACATGAGGAATGACCACTTGAACAAGAAACCAGAGGGTTGTCAGGCTCAGTCGAGCGTTATCTCAGTAAGAGTTGTCACCTTTAATAGAAAGCGGGGGGTGGGGATAATAATTTACACTGGAGTAGAGGATAGAGAATTAATTAAACAGATATCCATTCTCCATCCATTACAAAGTGCGTTGGAATATCCATTACAATACTAGTTAGTAGGACAACTTTTAAATTGCTGGATAGATCTTGGCAGTGAATTCACATGCAGTGTTGCAGTTCTTTATTAAAAAAAGGGGGTGCTGTGACACATTGGTGCTTACACAGCTGATCAGATCACTTGATTCCATTCATTTTCTTTACTAATATTCCATCTTTTTAATGCATTTCTATAATTCTATTTTTGGTAACATTTCTTATTTTCCAGAGGTAGTCCTGCCCCATGCACCAACCCTAGGTGACAGCATTGCCAGATCAATTTATTGTAAGCAGTTTATAGAAGGGCAGAGCTGGGGGGGAGGTGGTGGGTGAGCTCAATGCTTCCACCAAGGCTAACATTCAGATCTCTGGTGGCCAGAAATTTCGGGCAAATACATGGTTCCTACACATATTATATGTGCAATGTTCTATACAATGGTACCAGACCCATGGTCCTAAGAAATAGCAAAAATGGAGCCAAATTTGATGTTTTTAAAATGAAATAACTTCAGTACATGTGAGGTTTTCTAACTCCGCAGAGCTTATAAAAACTGGAGCTACAAGAGCAACAAAAGGGCTACTTGAGTGTCTCACACTGATTTGATGTTCCAATGTGCTGAAGACGATGATGAAGAATTTATCAATATTTTTCCACGTGCTTTGTGATCACCAAAACCAGCAAACCTAACACACAGTGCATTAGCTCATTCAGTACAATTATATTTGTCACTTAACTAATTACTTTCCTTGCTGACTGGTTGACTGAAAATGGATATTTGTTATTTGACTTTTTAAAAAAATTGGATTGAAAATCTATTGATTAACAGATCAGCAAGACAACATTGTTTTAAAGCAATCTTTCAGTTGCAACTGTTTTCACTCCATCTTCAATGGATGTGCGTGTTAGATAGTAAATACAAAGAGACATTAGGCCCAGCAAGCCTGGCCCATTTAAATAGATCAACTCCAATACCCACCTTCTCAGCATATCCTTCATTCTCTCGACAAAATTGCACCTCATTGCCTCTTGAACCCAGATAATTGGTGGATAGCTATTCAAAACAATTGATATTTCACTAATGATATTTTTAATGAATGGGATTTGGCAAGCCTGACTCTAGATAGGCAGCTACTGAACCCAGATGCTTTTAATTTAGCTGTAATTGGCATTATGGATAGCTGTGTAATTGTGCACTTGTATTTTTAAACTGTACATTTATTTAGTTTCGGGATATGCCAATGTTGCTGGTTCCTGACGCAACTGTCAGCAATGATCCCAAAGTAAATTTAGCCAAATTTGCTAATGCTAACAACTGGGAAAAGCTGTTTTAGCCACATCTTCTTGGCTTAACAATCTGGCAACTTCACCTTGGCATTCCTGCCAGCATCACAAGATGGGCATTTTGGGATCTGGTGACACTGGCATGTCACTAAATTCAATATAAATGCAATTTTACAATCCCATCGTACCCATAGTTGGGTCCCCATGTCAACAAATCCATTCAAGTGCAAGTTCTATTGATGTACATGAAATTTTTTTGTTGTGTGTGAGACAAGTTGTACTCTTAAAACAAATGTCTATTTAATGAAGGTAAGCATTAGCAAAATAACCAGTATCATATACCTGCTAACATTTTAATCTTCTCTTTTAAAGCATCCCATAGCATGGATCATTCACCGACAAGGGAATATGCGGGTAAAAAGGCCAGTAGATCCAAGCGTTTTGCATCAATTCCCCGTTTTGTGGAAACCTTAGTAGTGGCTGATGAGTCCATGGCCAACTTTCATGGTGACGATCTTAAACACTACGTCCTGATGTTAATGGCAGTGGCAGCCAGACTGTACAAACACCCCAGCATATTGAACCCTGTCAGCATTGTGGTGGTGAAGTTTATGGTCATCAATCATGAAGACAAGGGCCCGAAAATCTCCAGCAATGCAGCGCTAACACTAAGAAACTTTTGTGCATGGCAGAAAAAGTTTAACAAGGCCAATGATAAGAATCCTGAGTACTATGACACTGCAGTCCTTTTCACCAAACAGGTATGTTCCTTTATCCCATTTTATAGTGTGATTGATGACATGTCAGTACCCATTAAGAGCACTGAAAAGTCAGCCTCCAGTTTTGTGGTGTTTTATCAGTGTACCTTGTCTGCACAGACCTCTCCATGCAAGAATATGGAATGATTCTACTGCCTAAGATGTCAGTTCCACATGGACAACCCAAATAATACTCCCCTTCTGCTCCATTCCATACATCCTGCTTCCATCATTTCACTAAAATGCAACAAGTTTAAACTCTATGCTGTGTTACAAAATACACTAGGCCTAGGCTGTGATGCACAGCATAACCTGTCGATGTCTAATATTTCATGCATTGTGGTTCCTTCTCTAATAGAAGAAAATGTGTAAAACACCGAATTTATAACATACTTTTGCAATGCTTCCAAAGAAAACATATTAGAGAGGATCTAGTGCAGCTCTTTTTCTGCATATTTTCACATTCTATTTTATACAGAAAAAAAATCCATCAACTGATTTTTCAGCAATTCACAGTTATATAATATTTAGTGTCAATGGACTATTCATTGAAGGGAAATTACTGAGTTGTGGTGGGGTTATTATGCTACTGCAGCTTAAGATGTTCAGCTTTCCAATTATTTCAGAAGTCCCAGTCACATCTTTTCTTTTATTGTTATGGAGGATATGTACCAGACACAAAAATCAGTTTTTGAGAATATAATTTTGTTTAAAGTTAAGTGTACGAAGAAAGAGACCTAGATTTATATCTTGATATGAAGTTTACTACTCAGGGGTTTTTTGATTTTTTTCCCTGGTAATAGCATTAACCACTAGACAAAATAATTTTTCTGCTGGTACCACTATTGGAAGTGGTTACTTAAAACTGGATGAGATCAAATAAGGTAACTGCAGGGGAATGGAGAATGGTGGGACTAAGAACAGCCTGCCATCCCCCTCTGATACACCAGGAGTCCTATCTTTTAAAGGTTAGAACCTGGCCCCAGCAACCACAGGGGCTAATTATCTGGTCCTTTAGTGCAAGCTGTGGCTTAGGCATCCTCAAAGCAAGTGGTCATTAACCACCACTAGTGGAAAATACATCAGATAATAGGTACTCAAATTTACCACTGGCATTAACCAGCCATCTGCCAGACATGTCCCGAGCAATGAGCTGGACTAAACCAGCTCTTTAATTGACATGTCTTATTCATATGCAGGCTCATGCATTTTTGTTTCTTTAGGTCAAAATTCAACATGCCAGAACAGCTCTATTTCTAGACCACTGGAGCATTGACCCTGAAACTCATGTCTGCTCTTCTTCATTTGGTCAGATTGTGTGTTTTGTCCTGTCAACCATTAACTACTAATGTCTCCTCAGGTTCACAAGACCAGTTTCTTGATGGTTTGGTTATTAATGGGATATGTTCAGTTTGGACACTTGCTCAATTAAATATATACCAGGTCAGACTAAAATAGCAATGCTAAATCAGTCTTTTAATTTAACCTGATCCAATCAGGTAATGTTTAAACACATGGTAACAAGGGGTTGTTTGAAATGATCTAGCCAACTGAATAGAAACAAGATTGATCATTTCTTGCTCTTGATATTCAGACACAAGTAAAATCAATCAAAATCATTAAAAAAAAGTTGTTCCTTTTTTTGCTCCCCTTTTTCCCCTCCACTCCTGACCTTTGCTAGGGTGCAGTTCCATGTGTACAAACAGCCCTCTGGTATCTCTCCACACCAGTGATTCTTAAGTGACCTGCACAATAAGTGTCAGCAGACTATTCATTTATGGAGAGGATCACAAGCTGAGCTCAATCCTGTTCTTCACTGATGCCCATTCAAGCGTACAGCAGGAGGTCATTGAATAGCAAATAAGAATGGGACCCTGCCTGATTTTATGATTCCTCTCCCTAGCCCAAGGACACTGACGGCAATTGTAGCATCACAACTACTTTTATTGGCAGATATCTGTATTCTTGCTGTGACTAGTGTTATTGGGAGGGCATTGGTTTTACAGAGCTGAAAGCTTTGTTTGTATGCACTACGCCCACAGGTGTTTGCATGTGTTTTTCTAGTCCTATTGTGGTTTAGAGGGACTGACCTACTGATATATTCTGACTGTATATCCTGAGATAGGATGAACCAGGTATTTCAAAACTCCAATCACCAGGGTGCTGCACTTGCTTTCTGAATGTTTCTCTACTTACACATTCAGGTCTTATAGCAGACATGGTTTTTGGGTGAGGTTTGTGTTCTCCTTCCCTTCAGCTCCAGATGTATCCTCATGTCTATATGTCTCCACTTCCCAATTATTATTTTTAATTGGCATATTTTTGTCTCAAAATATCAGGAAAAATGAGAAATGCATGATTTGTTGTCCTGTTTTTCAGATTCCTGTTCCCCTCCTCCCAGACTAGACACCATTTACTTTCTCATGCCCTGTTCTGTTAGTGTATATTACACGGTCACTTGCCTTGCCATAACTCTTGTTTTCATGCCTTTCCTCTGATGCAGTCAAAGCCAAAGTTCACTTTCTAAAACTTAAGAGAGCAGATGCTCCTAGTGTAAACTTTACTCTCATTGAAAGTGTAAGAACATATGAACTAAAATAAAATGTTGTCATCTGTTTAGCTGATGTTCAGGTCTAAGCCTTGGTTATATTAATATCGGGCTTTGTAATTAGCCATGTGATGTAATTTTCTTGTGAGATCCTAGAGCATAAGCAATGTTTACTAACCTTGTTCATGACTACATTGTAGTAACTGAACCTCCCGAGAAAATCATGCTATTTACAGACGGAACCATCTATTTTAGTCAAATCACCTGCATTTTGAACCAACCAGGTTGTTTAGTCAATACACATGGCCATATGCAAAAATGTGAGCAATAATTCTTTGTGCTGAAATTGTATTAGAGCGGTTGGAGATTTAAGTGATAGTGGGATGGAGTTTGTCTCCATCTTCTCAAACTGTTGAGTTCTTGGATTGGTGTAGCCAGAAGCACTTTATTTTGGCATCTAGTTCCTGCACCACTGGGGTGATTTTAAACTGCTGGCTGCCTGTTTCTCACTTGAAAAATGGGCGGACGGCAATTGAAAATAGGGAGTGGGGAAGGCACCTCTTGGACGTGTAAGGCCCGCCTAATGCAATTTTCAGATGGGCCAGTAAATAGGCGAACAGCAGGCCTGCCCGTTTCCGGTGGGAGGCTGTTCAAATATGCAAATCAAGGACCTGCGCTGGTGTAGGACCCCGATTGCAATTTGAAGTACAGATGGGTGGAATGTGAGCCGTGCATTCTCCGCCCATTTGTACCAGGCGGTGAGCGGTCTAACCAGCAGTCCTTAAAGGGACTGGAGGTGCCCACTTCTCAAAAGGGCTCCAAACTTTTTATCTTCAATGCCGGCCTATGCTGTCCTCCCAATGGGATTGGCCCCCCCTCCTCCTCCTCCTCCCCCCCTGCCCAGGCCCGGTCTGCCGACTGACTTAGCATAGAAACTGGCTGATTTTCTGCCCTCCCACAAATTGGCAAGCTGCAGCTGAGTGCCTACTTGGTACCCGCAGCTCGCCGACCACTTTCAGATAAGGCCCAAAGCTCTAACTGGATCGGACCTCCTGATAGCGGTTTTGGGCAGGTGACATGGCAGCCTTGCCCACCTGTTGCGGGCAGAAATTGAAGATTCTCCACACTGTGTTGCATTTTCCATCTTTTCCACATTGGTTTATAGCACTTGCAAGTTGGGCACAATGAAAAAGATAAAGAATGAGCATATTAATCTAAGGATAACCACAAACCCATTGCTTTAGTTTACTGGTACAGTAGAATCAGTTTACAATGAATTCTGATACAGTGAAACTCAGTTTATGATGGAAAATGGCAATCTCCCAATTCATTTCATGTGTAACAAAACTAAATTGCACTTCTTTTACATTCAAATAACTAACTCATTATGGTGAAACTCTGAACATTAATTTTCCATTGTTTAATCAGTCAGGGGCCGTGGAATGCGTGCTACAGATCAGTGGAAACTCCATTCACAAAGTGTTTAACTTCTGTCTGCACACTGAATGGAACCTGGAAATCACACTGTGAGATATTATCATACAATTGCTTAATGCATTAATATCAAATTCCTCTCTCACTAAATAGATGTGTTAGCTGGTTTATTTAAAAAAGTTAATGCTTCTGATAAAGTTTTGGGAAGAGGACTGTGTCAAGTGCTTCTACCATAATATATAAACCTGGAAATTGTGATGTGTGAGAACTTGTAAGTTTCACTTCCATTGTTAGGGTTACTTTTTAAAAATTAATTAAGAGTATGATGCTCTGCAGTATCGTTAACTTTGGTTTAAGAAGTTCCTAAAAATGTGACCTATGACTTAAATAGTTCCTGACAAAGTGAAATTGTGTCCTGATAGATAAACTCTCCTTTTAAAAATAGTTCTACTGTCCAGTGTGCACTTATTTGAAAACGCTCCCAAGTTAGCAGCTATTGCACAACCATAAGTTAAAAGTTCAGTTCGTTACAACATCAACAACAACTTGTACTTATATAATGCCTTTAACATAGTAAAACGTCGCAAGGCGCTTCACAGGAGCGGTTATCAAACAAAATTTGACACTGAGTCACATAAGGAGATATTAGGACAGGTGACCAAAAGCTTGGTCAAAGAAATAGGTTTTAAAGAGCGTCTTAAAGGAGGAGAGCGAGGTAGAGAGGCGGAGAGGTTTAGGGAAGGAATTCCAGAACTTAGGCTGAAGGCATGGTCGCCAATGGTGGAGCGAAGAAAATCAGGGATGCCCAAGAGGCCAAAATTGGAGGAGCACAGAAATCTCAGAGGGTTGTAGGGCTGAAGGAGGTTACGGGGAGGGGGCGAGGCCATTGAGGGATTTGAAAACAAGGATGAGAATTTTAAAATTGAGGCGTTGCCGGACCGGGAACCAATGTAGGTCAGCGAACACAGGGTGATGGGTGAACAGGACTTGGTGCGAGTTAGGATGTGGGCAACAGAGTTTTGGATGAACTCACAAAATCTTCAAATGAGTTGGCTTCACATTATTATGCAATGTCAGCTCTGTGAGCATGAGAGCAGCACGCGCAGTGCCTGAGGAGCTGTAATTCCTATGGCACAGCACCTGAACCACATTATGCATCCCATAACATTGTAAACGTGACTTTTAAGCAGCAGCACATGCCAACGTTGAACATGCACAGTTGCTATAAAGTTGCATTTGTGACTCCTGAACAGCTTTGACACATGATATCTTTTATATGTCAAGATGTTGTCCCTTTCAAATCCCAGGTCACTTGGAGTATTTCTTATGAAATGAAAAGAGGTAGTTGACCTGAGCAGTTAAATTCAATCAACAGTGTGTTTTGTTCATGGGAAGATATTCAGACCCGTGGAGAGGGTTTGAGTGATCATAGTAGGTTTACACACTTGCTGACCTTCAGAAGGCATAAGGGGATGCCATGTCTGCTACTCTGACTCTGCTAACGTGGGGACTTCAAAGTGAATTTGGATATCCTTGATCTGAATTTATTGCAGGGGTCTCAGAGTTCTCCACCCCACTTAGGAGATGCTGTGCAGAGGAAGCTTTTATCTGGAGTGCAGACAAAAAGGGCAGCAGTGGAAACTTAGCAAAGGAGCCAAGGTTTTAGGAATTGTAGACAGATAGTCAATTCACAGGATTAGAGAGACAATATTAGTTGCTTTATCGAATTTGGAATGATTGTGCATAAGAGAAAACACAGCCTTGAAACTAATAGATTATTTCTTCACTCAAGTATCAATCCTGGTCCAAACATAGGGATAGTCATTTCATAAATCATTAAGCCAGTTGTTATCAGATTTATTCATTAATTAACACAATGTATCAGCATATGATGGCCTTTAGTGATCCTGTTAAGTGTTTTGCCCCTTTTGTAGTAATTGCAAACCTCTAGGTTTGGTCATCTCAATAGATCACAAGAACAAAAGGCTTCAGAAAAAAGCAACTAAGCCATTTTAACCTGCATAAAGAAAGGAAAGATCGTAGTTATCAAAATTCCATTGCATCATAGTAACAGATGAAGAATAAACTTATTGAGTCACCTCAAAATACAAATCTAACACATACTTAAATCCAAACTAACCTGAGTCTAGCTGTGATGTGGCTGAATTTGTTTGTACTTGTAACTTATCATGTTGCAACATCTGAAAGCATTTCACATAAAGAATCACTTTGGAAGTGAAGTGACTGTTATGTAGGTAAATGCAGCAGCCATTCTGTGCCAGGAATGTCCCACATTCAGCAAAGTGAAGACCAATCAATCTGTTTATTTTGGTGGCGTTGGTTGAGGAAGAATGTTGGCCCGTACCTCAGCAGAACTCCGTGCCCTTAAAGTTGATGTGATTCTTAGTACAGTGAATGCATTTGCTAAACATGTGGTATTTTAATTTGAATCTACTTCACTCTTAGTTCAGTTTTGAGTATACCTGCAAATGGATCAAAATATATTAATGTACATGAGTTTCCTGGAAAATTCCTCATCATAATATCATACAGTATTTGGAACTCTCTGTTAGGTTTTTAAAACCAATTCCATGGGAAGCTATTAGAATATATCAGAGATGTTAAAGGATGTATTACTAATCGATGCCTGTAGCCTTGAGGGCTGCATCCTTTTTGTGTGGAAATTATAAAAAGAAGTGAAGTTGTGCCTGTGTAATTAATATACCTACTATATATTTATTCTTTGCTATTTATACAGCATTGTAATAATCTAACTTTCTTTCAAATTTTGATGTGTAAAACTTGGAGTCAGGCTTGTGGATTCTTTGTTAACATTTAATATACAGTATATTGCACAATTGCTTCACATATTCTGCCAGGCTTTGATAAGTTTTGCAGTTGACGTCTGGTGCAGTTATACTGCACCTACCATTTTGATACTTGTATGATGTATGATGTTGAGGGTATTGATAAAGGATCAGCATTGACCTATACTTTTCTCATTGTGACCTTAACTCACTATACTGACTACCAGTAGAATTTCTAATGTTGGAACAAAGCCCACTGTTTGGTCAGTTTAACAGTGCCTAAATGTAACTCTATTTATTAATACTTTATCACAAAGTTAAAGCAGACTGCCTACTCTCTTCTTAAACGCTAATTTTAAAGTCGAGCATTCTTTCTCTGAGGTCTGCTATTTTGCCGGAACATGTACCAGTCATTAATAAATTGATTGCTCAACATTCTGAGCCTCAACCATATTTTAACATAGTGAGGTTAAATTCTGTAAACCATTTAGGATCCTATATTTTCATGTTAATTGCGCACTTCAGTCATTCAGTGGGAGAATTTTGGCTGAAATCTTACCACAAACTGCCTGACTTTAACATAATGGCACTAATTACATGAACACATCAAAATCACCTAATCTGTTACTTCCTGTGGAACTAATCCTCATTGTTTAATCACACCAAAGTCTCCAATTGTACAGCTTGCTGTGTATTGTTTTGTTTTCCAGACTGAACTTTGTTGTATAAACGTATCTCAAGACTTTATCAAATAGATCAGGTCAAAATACTTGACACAGGGTATCATGAGTTGAATGGATGTAAATGTTCATGATTTCTATGGTGAATTGTTACCCTACATCTATGTATAATCACCAGGGGTGTAAAGTTAATTTTTTTTGCCAAACTATCGCTGGTTTTTACCTTTACACATGGAGGGGAATATACCTTGTAACATCATTTATGGCACTTCTTTCTCTCCAGAAATTTCTCAAGAATTTAAGAATTGTCTGATCATTGCCATTCATATTAAAAATGTCAACTAGATTGGAAAATGTGGCATATATGAGGTGCTAGGAGATAATATCTTACTAGGGATTCCATATAATTGGCCAGATATCCTATTGTTTTCTGGTGATTTGGTTTCCAACATAATATCAAAAGTGCCCTTGGATAAAGCAAAAAAAAAATTCTGATTTAGATACAATACAATGTCTTGAAGAACAGTAAGTGACTTCTATTAGCCAAAATTTATAGAAAGTTTGTTTAGAATCTTGTCAGCTATCCACCAGTAGAGATATTAAACCAGAACACAGTGTACTGAAAAAAATGGCTTGAACCCAACTAATCATGGTTAGTGATTGGAATGAGAAGGCGATAGCAGATGGGTTTTAGGATGTAGCCCCAGGTTCAAACCCCAGCCTTCACATGAAGCAAGCATATTGTACAGTGCCTCACTGCACAATTGTAATTCATCCCCTGGGTGCTCTGTGTCTCCTTTGTGTAGACAGCAGCTACAGATAAGGTTCTAACACCATATATGGGAATAACATTGTGATACTAAAGTATTCAGTACAGCTTTGCCAGTAAGAAGGAAATGTCTTTGCCTGTGTTTATTTCTGTCTCCGCCTTTCTGTCCGTCTCTCTCTTTTTGTGTGTATCTGTCTCTCTCTCATTTGCTATGATTCCTTGCAGATGCTGGAATGTTCAAGAAAGAAATACTTGCATTTATATAGCACATTTTCAGCTCAGAATGTCTAAACCTTTCAAAGTGCTTCACACAATGAATTACTTTTGGAGTGTGGTGACTGTTATATGGACAAACACCTACATAAGATGTGGAGTAAATTTGAAGTGCCCAGCACAGATTCATGAAACAGCCTAATTGCACAATGATACGTGTTCAATGAGAGGGAAACGGCATGGCCACATTTCAAGGTGAACCCCGGTCAACTCCTGCGAGTTCATTCACCATTCACTGTTCTACTCAGGTCTACAAAATGGCTGATGCAGAATTCCCACTAATGGACAATACAATCCTGGCTTCCTCAACACACTCACAATAAGTTATATAACCAGGATTAGCAGTACTTCTGCAATAAATGACAAAAAAGCCTAAGGCCCATCGGAAGCTCACCTGATAACATGGTGGGTAAATCCATCACTGGTATGACGCTGAACCATACAGACCAGAGAAGACCCAGGTCCAATGGTGGTGGGGGTCCTCATCAATCTTCGTCTAAGGAGACGGAAAACCAGCTCCCACTTTTAATTCCTAACTTGTTAGCCATGTTGGAAAGTACATGTGAATGGACATCAGATGGGGGCAGGACAGGGCACAGCTGTGTTGCCCCTACAGCCTGCAAATACTCACTTTCTGGGCTCACTGGTCAAGAATGGCCACTTGTGCAAGGTACCAGAGTGTTTGCATTGCCTGTTGAATAATAATCCAGCATGAGACAGTACCTTCAAAAATGTAAGAGAAAAGCCTGAAGAAAAAATACTTACACCCTTTCGATATTTGGGTATAGCTGGTAATTGATATCCAAATTTAAAAGTCCGTTTGGTTTAAGAATTTTTAAATTGCATTTTTGTTTTGTAGTAACATGTACCAATTTGGTTTGACAATTTGATTTGCTGGTTTAAATTTCAATGACCTCGGTAAAAATTCTCAATATCACCTTCCTTAATTTTACCAGTATAAGTTACTGATGACAGGGGACCAGATCTGTATCTGAGGGAGGGATTTATACAAAGGAAGTATCAAATTTCCTGGCAGGTTAATATGTTACAGGTCATAGTGATGAACACTAATCTGAGGAGGAAATCTGAGCTGGTCTGAATTTGATTGGCTTGATCAGTTCAGAGTCCAGTTTCTTGTACAATAGCAACATCCTCCAGTATAAGAAATTTGAACCCATGCCAGTTAAAAAAAACTTGGACTGAAGCCAAATTCTCATTGGTAGAATACCACTGATTTAAAGGTGTTTTTGTTTTAACAGTTCAGAGCTGGCTGAGTTTAATGGGCTTGAATATGTTAAGATTGAACTGAATTCCCTATCTTGAACCAAAAGCAATTTGATAATTTCCTCCACAGCCTGACATTCGTACCAGCCAAAAATAGTGGAAGACTGAAAAAAGGGTAAAAATTCAACCCTTTAGATTTAAACTTTTGTGCTGATCCTGGGGCAAGATTTTCTCTGTTAGATTCTTGTAGCAAAATTGTAAATATATTCTTTACAATTGTGTTTATAATTTCACCCCAAAATGGTAAATCTCCCCCCCTCCCACCCAGCCCTTTCTTGCATAGTGCAGAGCAGCACAGGCATCAGCCTTACTGTCGCACTACCCTATCTGTAGGGCCGGGTGGAGATGGGTAAAATCAGCAGACACAGTACCACAGATATATAACATTGACTCATGGGAGTTCTCTCCCCATGGAAGCTATTGTCTCTTTCACTCCTAGGGGGTATCAACTCTCTGAACAATGTTCTAAATGTTCATAAATCAATCCTTCTACAAACTCATCAGTTGTTCTGAATGCCCCACTGCCCCCACCGTTCCTCATTCGGTGCTTTTCCCAATATTGAAGTGCATTTTATTTGAGTGATAATATAACACGCATAACATGGTATAGTAGAGGCCGGATGTGGTTTCTTTAATAATGTAGGATCAGTGTGGATCTCAGTTATTTGAGATTTTTATCTTGTGCTGGCAAACAGTGTCCCCGATGGGTCAGGAAAATCATAACAAACATTTCAAAAACATGCAGTAGATTAATCGTGAACATGTACCTCTGACTCCAGTGCTGCTGGTAAAGGCCCAGTATCTGGATCTGCTGTATCTCCAGTGCACTGGACTGGTATTCATCTTTTGCTGTTTATGAGCTACATATCTGGCTAACATTCTTTGTGAACAGATATATCACAGGATCATGAAACGGGACAATCTCAAGAGAGGTTTTGAATTTGGTTTATGTGGACAGAACAACATTATTTTAAATTCTCATAAAGCTACAATGCAGGGAGAGTAATGACACCATGTTCTAGTCTTATCTTTCAGCTCATTCCCTTTTAACTCTTACTAGTCTCTGTGGGGACGTTATGATCTGTGACAAATGGCTTCAGTATTGGGTGTGTCTAATTAATCACCTGCAGAGCTCCCTGATGTCAAAGGTCATATTCAGGTCTGTTTCCCACCAGCTTGAGTACTTGTACACTAGGATCAGTTTTTTTCCACATCTGCCTTTCAGTCTCATCATCAGCTTTCATCTAATCAATTATATCCTATCACATTGAAATTAAAACATTGCATCTTGCCATAGCTCTGATCCCTTCACTGGTGCATGATATGGTTCCAGATATCCAATCACAGCAGCTACCTTTGTGTTTTTTTTAAGTTCTTTGCAACTGACTTAATGCTGTCCCTGATAAAGAAAACCATTAGAATTTTTAATAGCACGTTACACAAATACTAGCAAAATACAAAGACCCTATCACAAGGGATTTCACATGAGCTTTCAGAACAGCTCAGGCTGTGCCATCTCTGATGTTACCTACAGTGTTACAAAGGAAAGCAATTGAGTGCACTAGGAGATAAATCAGAGATGTCATAAAAATGGTGAAAGTGTATCTTTAATTTTGCAATGCAGATTTAAAAAAACTTTGCTGGAAATCTGAAGTAAAAATGAAAAAATGCTGGAAATGTGTAATAGGTCAGTCAGCATCTAAAAGATAAAAGTCTGGTAAACTTTTCAGGGGGACCCTTCATCAGAACAGCTTTTATCTTTACCATAGGCATTTAAAGGGACATTGTAGCTTAATAATATCTTGTACCGGGAAACTCATCCTGCAAAACAACAGATTCGCCATCTCATTTACAAATTAAAATACTTTTTCACAAAACCAGGAAATATAACTTTTGTGGAAATGAGACACAACAGTAACAGAATCTGTGCTTGTGCAAAGAAGGAAGAAATTGGGGCCTTGCAGCCACATTGCGCCCAGCCTAATAGCACTTACTGATTCACTCCCCAGCTCTTATCTCCCTCTGCATAGCCCTGGGTCGAGTGGATCATGTTATCAATGATGTTTTAAAATAAACATAACCAACCAGCAATGGACAAGTTATCAGATCCGTGTATCAGTAATCCATCTTCTGCATTACCTTAATCCCAGTTGATGATTCAGCTGTGAATGTGAATTTTTACCCCCTTAATTTACAGCTGTTTTAAATCAAAACATTGAAAGGAATCCATTACAGTGCTATAGTTGGTAAAGAAGATTCACCAGGGATGGAAACTGTTAAACTGGTAAATCTTGCTGAATTTTTGGCAATCTTCTAGCATTACCATCTTCAGTGTGTTGGGACTACAGCTATAAGCCATTTGTCAGAATAGTTTAAAGGAGTACATAGTTTATGGTATCTAGGTTACAGGGACATTTTATTGAAACTGAATCTACTGAACATACTTTTCATGATATACCAGTGTCAAAACATAATCATTCCGAGTATCACATGATGTCATTCTGGAACATTGTGAATAATTGATGGCGGTGTAATGGTTGGTGGGTTTTACTAGCTGTATTCTCCTCAGAAATGTTGCCCCTCCTGCTGCAACGTAGGGATGGGGGTGCACGGAAAAACCTTTCGACCAAATTGCGGTGGAAGACATTTTTAGTGTGACCACACAGAATGAGAGTCGATGTAATGGGGAACATTTCTCTCACCACAGAAAGGTGGAGAAAAGGCAAAGTAAGCTTTACTGAGGGTGAAATATACTCTGTATTCTTCCAGAAATTGACAGGGGGAAGTGACAAGTGGTCCAAGCTATCCCCATGCTTTAAAGCTGGGACTACTTGTCATTGATCCTGGAATGTAGGAAGAATCATTTTCTTTCAGTATGAAATCGGATAGGAAAAAAATGGCCTTTTTGCTTGCACATCTTTGGGGAAAAGTAATACAAATGAAACTTTCCCTTTGGTGTGGTAAAATAATGGGAGCATATTACACTACTAAAAACTAAAACAAACATTGTAAACTTTCAATTCTTTAACATTCAATCTGATCTTTACACTCCCTGCATATAAGAGCTATAAATCTGTACAGTGGCTCACAGCTTACTGTGACTGCCTGACTACCAGTCTTCAAACTGTTGCAAGAATACTTCCTACCAGGGTCTTACTCTTCAGTACTTAGCTGGCAAATATACCTTGGTGACTTTTTAAAGAAAAATAACTTAGAAATAAAGTTTTTAAAAAAACTTGCTGTAATCCGGCAGGCCTCCCAATCATGACATTTAAAATAAAAATGCAAACACATGTAATCTACTGGCAGTGATAAACTCCATACTGAATGGTTTAGCCAGGCAATAGCTTGCCAGATGTGAGTTTAGTACTTGGCCGGCCTTGAGTTAAAAATGTTTTGTGAACTTGCAACTATAATGAGCTCTCACCTTTTTTTGTCTAAACCTACCATTGTTAGAAGTTATTACTAACTGCCTTGTAGACTTTGTACATCATGTGGTTCTGTGGAACCTTAAACGCGGATGGTGTGATAGTTTATTTTTTTAATGGCTACACTTTCTATTTCCAGTTAACGCTTCTGCTGTACTGGCGTTCCAAGCTCACAGCTGCTTTATGAAAGGTCTATGTTTTATTTATTTATAGGACTTGTGCGGTGCTCAGACATGTGACACGCTGGGGATGGCGGACGTGGGGACCATGTGTGACCCAAAGCGTAGCTGCTCCGTCATTGAAGACGATGGGCTTCCATCAGCCTTTACCACTGCTCATGAACTAGGTATAAGTTATATTGCACTCCATTAGATATAGCAATATCCAACGTCCTTTCCTATATTTTCTCTCCCCATTTATTTTTAATCCTCAGCATATTGCACAGTGTAGAGCAATATCTTAAATTGGAATGATATTCTGTCCCAAATGAAATATAACTTAAGTATATTTTGTAAATTTAGTGAAAACATTTTAATGCATTTTCTTGAATGCAAGCAAAATATTGCCTTCACCCAATTATTTCTATCAAGCAAAATTAAAACTAGTGAGGGAAAATGGGTCCAAGCTTAGGAAAATGTGGCCATTAACTAGTGTGCACTGATATTTGTTACGATCAAGAAACTAAACAAAGGGGAATTGGTAATCCAGAGACAGTGCTGTTTGCTAGCTATTTGTCCTTGAATATTACAATAAATTGTCATTGATATTTTGCTGATTAGTCACTGAACTCTCCAGATCTGGTGAATGCACTCAGTCACTGCTAGATGCCAGTTGGCATTATTCCCTGAAGTTCCTGGATAGATGCCAGATGGCATCTTTATTGCAGCTGTGCAGAATGAGTGGAGGCTGTTACAAGTGATATCACAATGACCATGTGCAGTGACCAAGCTGAATGGCTTTCCTTCAGAAGAAACTGGCTTGTGCACAAACTATTCAGACAGATATTTTGCTGAGTTTGGTGGGAGGGCTGTGAAGGCTGATTATCTACTCTTTTGCAATTTAAAGCTGATCATTGAATATTATTGATGTGGAGATGCCGGTGATGGACTGGGGTTGACAATTGTAAACATTGAATATTATTGATAGCACAGTTGGGAAATATATGGACCCGACATAGCCCAGTGATGAAGGATATATAAAGAAGAGGCAAAATAGGTCTGAGATACAGTGAAACAATTCGGTCTATAGTTGAGTTAGTTACGTTAAGTGGTGTACTTTTTGATGTACACTATCTTACAATATTTTGCAGTGTCCTTTGATAGAAAACTAGTTACTTACAACTGTTTATCCTAAAGAATCTCTAGTAACTGACAGGTTCTATATGACTGCATTTTTATTTGAAATTCTTTTGTCATTGGGTTTTAGGCCATGTGTTTAATATGCCACATGACAACGTCAAGGCGTGTGAAAATGTGTTTGGGAAGCTGAAGGACAATCACATGATGTCTCCAACCCTCATACACATTGACCGTTCAAAACCGTGGTCAGTGTGCAGTGCAGCAATCATCACAGACTTCTTGGATAGTGGGCATGGTAAGCAGGAAACCATTGCTGCAAGGCAAAGCTTCTATGAATTTTAAATGTGTTTACTTAAATGAATAATCCACCTCTTCCACTTTCTGTTCTCAACTGAATTTCACATAGAACAATACAATTAATTTGCTGTGTTGTTCTTTGTCGTCGGAACTGTTACCCTCACAAAGCTGCCACATTGTCCTTCACAACTAAAACAATGGATCCATTATAGAGAAGCAAAAAATCAGAAACAATGCATTATAATCACACCACATGCCAACCATTCTCATTGAATGGGGCTTAGTGTATGAGATCAGCTGTTGAACTTGAAATGGATTAGCAGCTGTCTTTAAAAAAAAGGCCGGAGAGGAATATAACATGAAATACTAATTGTTCGTACCTGAACATTGCCAATCAGAAAATATCCGCTGTAAGTCTTGTTCAATCATTTATCTCTTTTAAACTCATTCACCTGATAGTGGACCAGTTCTGCTCAGCAGCCACAATGTGAATATATTCTTTTTTTAACTTTTGAATTCATGATATGGTTAATATTGTGATCCTTATTTTAAATGGGATTACTACCTCTGAGACTAGCAACACTGTTACATATTGATAGTAATGCAAAATGCAACATCTAGCATAGTGAAGTTCCAAAGGCACTTTGTAGCACTGAGAGAAATGCCTATCTCTGGCATGAGTAAATCCAGAATAAATGTCCAGAAATGCAGGACTTTTTTTTTCTAATTGCGGAATTCTCCTTCAGAAATATTAAAAAATATAATAACAAAGGATTCTTTTCTGATGCTTGGCAGAAAAATAATGGCACTTCAGTGAGCGAGCAGCATAAGCTACACTTGATCGGACATTTTAATCTTGAGATTCATCAAGAATTAAAGTGGTTTTCAGACACCTACGCCAACTAGTATTTTTAGTGAGGTTGTTTTTAATTCTTTCCACCCCTCCCTTTCTTGTTTCTGTACAGCTGTTTTCAATTCTGTACAATGAATGCTAGAAACCCGAACAGACGGAGAATTGTATTAATCAGTGAAGTTCTACATACTCAAAAGTATTGTCCAAGAGGCCTATTACAGAAAAGTCCATTGCATAAGGGAGCTCTGCAGGGGGAGAAACACAATGTCCTGCATGAAAAGTTATATCCCTGGCTGCAATAGCCTTTACTTATTTATTTCACTTTGACGATAGCTTGGCCTATTAAAAACAATAACTAAATAATGTATAAAGATGCCTCGTCACAAGTCCTTTGACTGGAAATTTTTCATAAGAACATAAGAAATAGGAGCAGGAGTAGGCCATGCGTCCCCTCGAGCCTGCTCTGCCATTCAGCAAGATCATGGCTGATCTTCGACCTCAACTCCACTTTGCCGCCCGAACCCCAAATCCCTTGATTCTCCTAGAGTCCAAAAATCTATCCATTTCAGCCTTAAATATACTCAATGACTCAGCATCCACAGCTCCCTGGGGTAGAGAATTCCAAAGATTCACAACCCTCCGAGTGAAGAAATTCCTCCTCATCTCAGTCTTAAATAGCCGACCCCTTATCCTGAGTCTGTGCACCTTATCCTGAGACTGTGACCCCTAGTTCTCGACTCTCCAGCCAGGGGAAACAACAAATTCCAGCCTCATGGAATTCTATCAATTTCAGGAGCAAAGACATGCATTTACTATAAATGTAATGTAAGAGTAATTCCTAGCCAAATATATGTGATTTATAAGATAGGATTGGAGGGAATTGAGTGGCACAATGTTCATTCACTTCTGGGCCTTAGGTTTGAATCTAGCCTAGAAGGATTAAATGAATATCTCTACCTTTAAAAAGATCCTGAGGATCAGTCTTAACTCAATTTTTAGTAGACATGAGATCACATAGCACAAAACCGTCCATAGTTTGGTGCCACTTTGGCATTTTCAATGTGCATGCCGATCATTCAGTACGATAATTTACAGAGACATAAATGTGTCTAGCACGTTCAGAGTATACTTTTAAAAACTGTATTGAATTGCTGAGTCCATGAATTCTACTCTGCCATCTTTTGAATATGTAGAGAAAGTGAATGTTTGTAATTCAATTTAACAAGATAGCTTTGTTTTCTGCTGATTTAGTCAAGGAGTTGAATACTTTTAATAAATCAATTTAATCTTGGCTGATGTGCAAATTAACAACAGCATTACTTGCCTAAAATTCGTGATCACTGGAGTTATATTATCCATGTTTTCTAAGGAGTCACTCAGACCCATTTCAAATTTGATTTGATTGAAATCTGAGGTTTTGATGAATTATCTGAATACACATTATCATATTATGAATGTTCAATTATGGATGTACCTTATTTATAAAGGGATTGAGTGGACTATCTTCCATTTTGTATGTAGCACTATATATACACACAAACACATTAAGTATTCTGTTCAGTAACAAGCAATTGTATTTATTTACTTTTTTAAACTAAGCAGGCATCCATCCATATTTAAAGGGAAGGAATGGAAGACATTTGAATTCAGAGTTAAATTAAGCACCTAGTTAGTATTTGGTGATTACATATTTATCCCGTTATTTTAAACGCAACAGGAATTGAAGTGAATGGAATGCATATTTTGATATGGAAACTAAGAAGTATGACCATGAAAAGAAGTAATATTGCAACATCTTGGCACCTGAATGAAGAGTCAGAGTGGAAGGTGCAATATTGCTTTCTATAGGATCAAAGTGGTATGATGTAGGGGATTTATGGGAGCATGGATGGAGAAATTCTTAAGCTTAGGGATAAGGGAAACAAAGACTACTGAGTGATGAACAGGATTATTAACTATCACATGTTCATCAGGACAAGGATGACTGTGCAGCGACTGATGCAATGATCGGTGACAAACATTAGCTTGCCAAGCATCCAGTGTCATAAAAGCTGAAAGTACAATGATGCTTGACAACAACTGGTGACCTGCAGGGTGGGGCAGCAGCAGTTTTGTCTGTCTGCTAATAATCACATGGCACAATATTGTTAATCCTGTGGAATATTTGCTGAGCTAATAGTTTTAGAACTGAATGCATCAGGCAGAGTTCAGAGGCGCTATTCAGGTTGCTTGACACTGGCAGCTGTCTAAATTCAAAGCCTAATTGAGCCAGATAGTTTCAAAGTTTTAAGTGTTTTGAGATCCCATATGGTGCAATTGCTCATTTGTAAGGATTCGTGCAGGTGCAGCTGTGCTCTTTGGATTAGAAAGCAGGATTTTTTAAAAAATGGTCCAAGCAGGCAAAGCTTGTATAGAAATCAAACATGGATAAGATTTACATTAGTTGAAAATAAGGGGGGAAATTCTATTAAATTTAACAAAAACTATTTTGCAGAGGATTCTCTATTCCTAAGAAGCGAAAGCATGGATCATGTTTCATTACGTACTCTTGTGCCAGATCAATGACAGTTGTAGGTTCTCCCTACATTGTCTTAACAATGGATCTAATTGTCTCAGACTCATAATTTATATAATATAATTTCCATTTGTATATTAAACACTTATAAATCACTGGTTAGGCCTCAGCTGGAACACTGTGTCCTGTTCTAGGCACCAAATTTTAGGCAGGATGTCAAGGCTTTGGAGTGGGTGCGGAATGATATCAGGGATGAGGGAACTTCAGTTATGTGGAAAGACAAGAGAAGCTGGGATTGTTCTCCTTAGAGCAGAGAAGGTTAAGGGGAGATTTAATAGAGGTGTTCAAAATAATGAAGGGATTTGATAGAATAAATAAGGAAAAGTTGTTTCCACTGGCAGGGGGTGGGGGGGGGGGGGGTCGGTAACCAGAGGACACAGTTAAGATAATTGGCAAAAGAACTAGAGGGGAAATGAGGAGAAATTTATTCACGCTGTGAGTTGTTATGATCTGGAATGCACGTCCTGAAGGGGTGGTGGAAGCAAATTTAATAGTAACTTTCAAAAGGGAATTGGATATATACTTGAAAAGGAAAAATTTTGCAAGGTTATGGGGAAAGAGTGAGGCAGTGGGACTAATTGAATAGCTGTTTCAAAGTGGCCATTTGGCCAAATGGCCATTTTTTGTGCTGTAAGATTCTATGATGTTACTTGCCCTGTGTATATAAAATGTTCAGATTATTTAATTAGAGTTAAATTTAAATGTTATTCGAACTTAAGAAATAGCACTGAGAATTTCAAAGGCATTGAGCCATTGCATCATAGCTCAAGTTATAGATTTGAGACAGAGGCAGATCATCATAAGAATTAAAGAGTGGTGTAGTTGGTAATTCTTGTTTAAAACATTTGTATGATTTGGACAGAAGTCAAGATAGTGGCAAAATTACTAGAAAAATCAGAATCTGGAAACTCTTATGGGGGTGTGGGTGAAGATCGTAAAGATTGTAATGGATTCTTACATTTTTACTGTTTTGATAGTAGTTAGTTGAAATGATAACTTATGGAACCAATCAATATTTGCAAAACATTGAATAAATGTTTGTCACCTCCTTAAAATAAACAGTAACATGTAATCTTCGATAACATCCACACAACGCACACCATGTAAACATTGATACTGGTACATATATATATAGGACCAGTACTGTATGTTATTTACACAGGTGATGTATACCATTTAATTTATATGGTTGATGTAGTAGTTCCAGAAGTTCATTATATGAATACTGGTTCCTGCATCACTAGCAGAATGAGTTACAAAATAGATTTGTCCATCTGCTATGTAAAGTACACCATCGCCTCAGTTTAGAACATACCTGACTGTGAGTCATACACGACCAATGCTGTTATGAGTGAATTGTTAGCATTTTTGTGTATTATTAAGTTTCCTGAGGAGAAAAAACAGTTTTAGTTTTAATTGTAACAGTATTTGGCTATGGAATGTCAGTAGCTAATCTCTTTCATCCACAGGTGACTGCCTACTAGATGAGCCAATGAAGCCGATTACATTACCAGATAGCTTACCGGGAGAAAGCTACAACTTGAACAGACAGTGTGAACTAGCTTTTGGGGTTAACTCAAAACCATGCCCATATATGCAGCCCTGCCTGAAACTGTGGTGCACTGGGAAAGCCCGTGGGCAGCTGGTGTGCCAGACAAGACACTTCCCATGGGCAGACGGAACGAGCTGTGGAGACAGAAAGTTCTGCATGAAAGGTGTCTGTGTGGAAACGCACGATGTGACAAAGTACAAGGTAATGTCTATGACTAATTGCTATTATAAAAGAACTTTGTGCCTGTGTGATACACAATTTCTTTTTTCATTTCACACTAGATATTTGTATTCAGACATTCAGTGGCATGTGCTCATTTTATACTTCACATGAGTATAATCCTTATTTCAATTTGCTGTTGTAGTTAGTTTGGATCATACAATATTTCTAGAGTACATTTTATGAGTGTCTAATCTATGGACAATTATTTCATAAAATAGAAATTAAGTTAAATCAGACATAATTTGGGTATTTTGTGATATGCACTTTATCTTGGTGCTAGGTCCATATATGGTTACATGTAAGAAAACATTCTAACTTTAGTTCCTCAATGATTGGCTGGAAAACATAATCAATGCCTTTTCATCATTGACCCCAGATCATTTTTGTTTCAATTTCAGTTTCAACAGATGTCTGTCCTTGTTACAGTTGCCTCTGGATGCAACTTGTTATACCATTAAATATATACATAGTCAAAAAATTACTGTATAAATGAGTTACTTTTTAATTGTGTTGAATTGTACTTGAAAATCTGGGGAGTGGAACATTTTAATTTAATTAAATATGTCAGTGATCATAGTTGGCAGGAAGTTTTCATACTTGATCCTAATGCTAAATCATTAATGTCATAAGACAGCTAACCTGCTAAGAGTTCATAACTCATGCAATAGACACCAATTAAATTTAATAAGTATGTAAATCTTGTATGGCAACTAACAGTTTAAGCACCAGAAACCCATCAGTCCTACAGTTATCCCACAGAGATGCCATTATGACTTAATGTCAAAAGATAGCTCTTCTCACTATTATACTAATGTAAGGAATCTTACAACACCAGGTTATAGTCCAACAATTTTATTTTAAAATCACAAGCTTTCGGAGATTATCCCCTTTGTCAGGTGACTGAGTGAAAGATTCTCAAATCGCATATCTTATATTAGGCTGGGACAGCATCACACCAATCAAAAGGTGTCATTGTTGTTCAAACAGGCCAGTCACGGAGAACAGCACGTCCCAGTACACTGGATATACATTGTGTCAATTACACAGACAGAAAAAAAGAGACCCAAATGGCAGAGAGAGAGAGAGAGAATATTATACTGTCAGTAGACAATGTGATTAAATATAGTAAAACTTAATTTATTTTACCTGACATTGCTGTGCTTAGAAAAAGATACAGAAGTGCTTTCAATGTAATGGGCTTTCATAATGGTAAGATACAATAAAATTAATTAGTTATCTTTGTAAACAACCTTCCAAAATTTATATCTAAAATGTTGGCAGATTTAAAAATGGTAAATGGATCTAATATGATTGCAGTAAACACTGTGTTGTGCAACAGTCATTAAGTGTATATAAGGGTATAACTGATCCATCACAATTTTCTTTATCTAAGATATACACAGTTAGTTGTGCAACAAAAATTAAAATAAATCTCATGTTATATTAACAAAAGGACAGTTTGACATGAGAAGCATGATAATCGCCTAGCTAGGATGTAGTTTGCAAATAATTAGTTGAACTGAGGTGTCTAGGTGAGCAATTAGCATATTAACTTTTACAAAAGTGAGATTGGAGCCAATACTCTGCTTCTTAAGTGTAGACTGGGCATGTGGCCTGCAAAACTACACACTCAACAGATCAGGCTTCTAGAAAAGAAAGGGAATAAGTGATTTAGTTTTTTGATAAACATTTAAACTGTGCATTTATCTAAATAGACTAGATGGTATTTTATTTTTTAAAGGGTTGATGAATGTTTAATTGACAACACTTTGGAAAGGATAATGAGAAGGTTAAGGAAGCTCCCACTCCTAGTAAACTTGAAAATGTACAGTCCAGAATCACTCTTGCAGGTGTGATTCTGGAACTCCTAGGTCAAGGTCCCTAATGAATAGATAAACACCACTAATAACAATAATTGAGCACAGAAAGCATGATTCCAAATTGCCCTTCAACATGGAAATATTGCCTTTGACATGCTGCAGTTGGCTAGATGCAGTGGTCATTATTTCTCAGCATTGGGTTCATATCAAAGCAAATCAGAATGGTCAGCCCTGAGAATCTCTGGGCAGAACATGTAGTCAGTTCAGTAATATTAGATGTCTATTAATCTAGAGTGTAAATATAAGAAAATAATGCAGTAATTGATCACAGCATCATGAAAACCTTTGGCATTCGCAATGATTTGGCAATAGCAAGCCCAATCAACTCCGCTTTAAAATGGATAAAAAAAATTGTTCACTTACATCTGGGTTTAATTTAAAGTTAATAATCGTGTCAGCCTGTATTATTTTGTAATATTGGCATATATATCATTTGCAGTACAAGGATAAAGCTTTAAATTAGTACTGTTGACCACTTCTTATTACAGGTCGATGGGAGATGGGGAAAGTGGGGTCCTTATGGATCATGTTCACGTACATGTGGAGGTGGTGTGCAGCTTGCCAAGAGGGAATGTAACAATCCA
The DNA here is from genome assembly GCF_035084215.1 of Heptranchias perlo. Lineage (NCBI taxonomy): Eukaryota > Metazoa > Chordata > Chondrichthyes > Hexanchiformes > Hexanchidae > Heptranchias > Heptranchias perlo. Next base: position 13,137,978 of record NC_090357.1, on the reverse strand, counting down.
ACCCCTGCCAATGGTGGAAGATATTGTGTTGGGATCCGTGTCAAGTACCGATCCTGCAATTTGGATCCATGCCCTGACAATGGTAAAACATTTATTAAAGACATATTGTGTTGTTATTTTATCCAACTTCTAATAACTTTTACATTTTCATATAATGTTACCTACTGGAGGCAATCTGTTGTATGCATTCTGTAGTACTAAGTTTATAGGAGAGATGGAACAAAAAGGGACCATTATGGTTATTTAGTTACCCCGCAGCTTACTCAAGAAATCTCAAACCATTTTCGTTGCCTTCTTCCCTTGGCTAAAGGTCAATTTCCCTCTTCTTTCTGAATTGACAATGTCCATTTTTCAGGTGACTGGATGGTTTAATAGGTTAGAAAGAACACTGTCCTTTCACCATTGGGACTCTGATCTATATTGATAGCATAACCTCTCCTCTCTGATAGCTGGAAAGTCAAAATTAAATCAGTTTAGATAGTTTCAAAGCTAGTTTTCAGTTTATATGACTCTGTATCATAAAGTTATCCATAAAAAGTTATCCATAATTCAACACTTAATTGGCGAGGCCCCAAGGATAACAAGGCCCAGGAAAATTCATACCGCTGAAGTAAGGGGGACTGTTCTGAAGTTTGAGTTAAGGTTCATTGTTGGAGCCAAGTAGAGAGCTTTATTTTGTATCTGACTCATGCTAAAGCTGATCAAGAAGTGCTTGATGCTGATACAGTTTTTAATGTGAAGAATGCTTTGGGAGGTCTGAGAAGCCTGGCACTATGGTCCCAATAGCCCTATTAAGTATGGAATAACAGATGGTGGGGAATCTGATTTAAGACTGTAGCACACTTAAAAGATTTGAGTGACATAATTAACTACAAAGTTTTTCCATTGCCATTTGTATCTTCAATTAGTTGCACCAACCTTTACTTTATCACTATTAATAGGTGCATTTAAGGCTGATGAGTTTGTTGTGCAGATTATTGTGGCATCACCAGAAGAGTTTCTTTTTAGAAAAAAGATAATTAGCCAAGACTAAGGGATTTAACAACAAAAGAAAAAGCATTGTCTTTTCATGTGGCAGGTATAGTGTGTACCCTTCTGAGTAAGGAGACAAAAAAAATGGAGGCATTCAAGTGGCAGTTAGATACAGTGACTGTAGGGGCTGATTGGTCTTAATCATCTGAATTTATAACAGTGAAAAATAATATAGCACCCCCTATTTTACCTACTTATAATAGAACTGTCCTCAAGTTAATTAAACATTGTTACTCTGGCACATTTCTGAAGATATCAAATGTGGTGAACAGATTTTAAAAAATAAAACAGTAATAGTTGTTCCTTCTTTTAAAAATGTCCTTAAAGACTCAGTAATTATTTTTACTTCTGTACTTCCTTTGGAATATAAGTGGCTAATGCCTGGCAAAAAAGACTTGGCAATTATATTTTAATTCCTTGAGAGCTGCTGCCATTTGTTTTGTGCATACTATATGATGCTCAGAGGCTATGGAATGTGACACATTTAAAAATATCTTTCTCCTCCCCATAACTCATAAATTTGTGTGGGTGAGTGTCCGAATATGGAGGATTGTTGACACTGTAATACTGGTTACAAAATTGCAAAGTTTATACCCATGTCATTTAAATAGTGTGAACTCTGGCTAGATGTATAATTGGGTGTAAGCCAATATGGCATCATTCCTGAATCGTTGAATAGACTAAAGTATCAAGAACAGGTCTGTGGAGTGTTAGAAGATGGAAGTGTTTGATGTGTTGCACACCAGCTTGTTCTCACTAAAGGTAGTGTTGCTGGATATTTTCCTTTTTTTCTGTAACTGGCCAGTAAACAGCATGTGACTTTGGATCTTTTGCATAAAGATGTCATACACTAGGGCCGGTCAAGGCTTATTATTCAGTTCAGACCAGAGTTAATTTCCTTCAGTGGATGTAAACAAAATAAGTATTGGATGGTGGATAGTTTGGAGAAGAATTTTTCCTTATTTTTTAGGTTTTAATAAATTCACGAGCACTGAAGGAAATATTTTCACCAATAGAAACAAAAACTGCCAACTGTAATGGGGATGCTAAGTACTGAAGAGACAGAAAATTCTCAATAATGGTGATAAACTCAATATTTTTAAAATTCAATATCAATAATACCACAAATGTATGTGTGATATATACATGTACCTTCTAATGTCAAATAGTACAAATCATTTAAATAAATGTTTTTATTGTGTGTGCAAAGTACACTTATGGCACTCAAACTTTCCCTGACATAAAACTGAACATAGTTTGCATGTAAGGATCCGTTTGAAATAATTGGCTCAGATGCAGCTATTTCCAGTTCATCACACAGCAATAGGTCTATACTATAGGTCCTCATAAAAATGACAAATATACATTTGTTAAAATATCCCCCAATTTCTTTGTATCAAATAAGGTCCCTTTTTAAAACCCAAGCAGCAACCTTCTGTTCTTTTTTACTCCTGTTGTTTAGACAAAACCATTGAAAAGGAACAGCAGGTGCCATTGGCATTGGCTGGGAGAAGTTGCTTAGCTTTACAGGGTGAAGGGATTGAATTCACATATAGAATGTAATGCCCCAGTTATAGTGCAGGTATTGGCACAATACAGGTATAATTTTGACAACGATGCTAGTGGACAATGCAGCTTATACTCACTATCGCATTAGGTCATGGGTGCTGGAGTATCTGTGCGAGCATTTTGAACACAACACAGCGTTTGTATGTGGACTAATGGTAACATCTGCTTTACAAACCCCAGCCATTGTTCTTTCATTCATGACACAGCTTCATAATCCTCTTGAGCCTGCAAAGGCCCTGAGTTATATGTCTATGGTGAAGGAAGAATATTGCCACATTACAGACGTGATCACCTATATTTACCCCTTCTGACTATCTATTAATGGTTGTGTTTGGTCTGTACTTGAATTACAGGTAAAAGTTTCAGAGAGGAGCAGTGTGAATCCTTCAATGGATACAATGTCAATACAAACAGACTTGCACCATCTGTTGTGTGGGTTCCCAAATATTCAGGGGTATCCCCCAAGGACAAATGTAAACTTGTATGCAGAGCGAATGGTACTGGATACTTCTATGTTCTTGCACCCAAGGTAAGCATATGAGATTCTTTAATGCAATATATTAAGACCAGGGCACACATGACATTTATAATGGGGGAAGCTTATTTCTAGAGTTATAGATATTGTTCCAAGTTTTCTAAATTTGAACTGTCATAGAAAACCTTCACAGCTTCCAGTTCATAACACTTCACTCCTACAGTCTATTATTCTAAACTTATTGTAATGATATAAGACTGATATTGCAAATTCATGTCTATGTCATGCAATTTGTTTGCTTGAAGGACACAAAGAAAGTTTCCTAACTTTTTGGGCAAGAGAAGACCATTTTTCCATCTAGGCTACTGTTCCAAACCTCCCATTGAGTTCCTTACCATGATTCTAGCACTAATAGCCCTTTATTCCCTTTACCAAAAGGAATTCATCCAATTCTTATTTTAAAACCTGCCATCGTTTTCTTTTCCATTACCCCGGCTGGTAATCTGTTCTACAATTCTGTTATCCTCTTCCTAAAAATGTTGCCTAAATTTATATAGAACCTTGGGTTAGACCACACTTGGAGTGCTGTGTGCAATTCTGGCCCCCATACAACAAAAAGGATATTGAAGCACTGGAGAAAGTGCTGAAAATATTTATAAGGTTGTTACCAGAATTGAGAGGACAAAACTATCAGGAACGATTGAGTAGGCTGGGACTCTTTTCTTTGGAAAAGAGAAGATTAAGAGGAGACCTGAGAGTAGTGCTTAAAATTATGAAGAGGTTCGATAAGGTGGAAGTGGAGAAACTGTTTCCACTTGTTGATGAGTCCAGACAAAGGGCCATAAATATAAGATAGCGACTAACAGAAGAAATAAAAAAATTAGGAGAGTGTTGAGAATATGGAATTTGCTGCCACATGGAATGGTTGAAGCAGATAGCGTTGATGCATTTAAGGGGAGGTTTAATTCATATATGAGGGAGAAGGGTATAGAAGGATATGAGGGCAGGATGGGAAGTGGTAATTAGAGTGGGAGGAGGCTTATGTGGAGTACAGACACTGGTATAGACCAGTTGGGTCAAATGGCCTGTTTCTGTGATGAATTTATATGTAATTCTATGTAGCTGCCTCAATCTTTTCTACCAGATCTATAACTGCCTCAAAGAAATCCAGTAAATTGGTCAGATGTGATCTGTCCATTCTGAACCCATTCTAGCTCTCAGTGATGAGACCCTGTCCTTGCACTTGATCCCTCATCAAAGTTTCAAACACTTTCCTTACAATCGGGTAACCTTCAAAACACCACACCTCCTATCTATCTAGTTATTTTTCCCAATTTTCTGCTGCCTTCTCCTCCTCCCTTCAAATTCACTTAGCTTTAGGAATCCTTACTTTGTCTGAAAGTGTGGGCGAATGGGCCTAATGCCACCCTATGGACCAGATGAGAGGAGGTGTACTTTGGTCAAGACAGTGTGTCATTTTTTCTCTGTGGCGGGATGCCCAGCCTAACAGTCTGGCATGGAGCTTGCTAAACCCAGCACATATGGCTGGCAGATGGAGGTGGTAAGAAAGGAATCCCTTACTGCACGATTAATAGGACTTTCTTCACCTTATCATTATGCCATGGGCGTCGTTAAACTGGTTCTGTTTTGAAATCTGATTTTCATTTAGTTGATTTAGAGACAACTTTTTATTCTAATAAAACTGCAGTTACACATCTATTTTGTTTCTTTTAAAAAGATCTGGAACTGAATATATATTAAAAAAATATTGTTGCTCCTTTGTCAATCTTTGATATGACATGAAGCTCTGTCACAAAACCCACTGCTTTAAAACAAAAAGCTGTTTAGACTATGTCCCAGACAATATTAGTCTATCCCTGTGTACCCTTTTGCTTATTATATCCACCTTGCATAAGGAGTTAGGCAGTGGAAATATTTTTTCAATTATGTCTGTATTTATGAAGCACCATCCTATGTCTATTATTTCACTAGATTACATGTCACATAGCTATTTCCCATTCTTCATCAAAGGTAGCAAGGTGCATAGCATGAATGGTGTTTGGAAAATCCCTATAGATGGCTACAATGATGTAAATGTCTCTTTAACGTGGCGTTCATGTCATTAATCCATCATAAGCCCACTTGCACAATAGTAGACAACCACAAAAAGGAAACTATTTCAAAGACAGACCAAAAGAAGAATCAGTGCATGACTGCCTGTCAACACCAACGTTGGAAAAACTGGGGCTCAGTCTGTGGGGGATGAGACGCAAAGGGTTTAGTCATTGACGGTTCATAATTCACAATTTCTTTCTCAAACACCCAGGTGGTAGACGGAACTCCATGTATGCCAGACACTTCAGCAGTATGTGTCCAGGGAAAGTGTATAAAAGCCGGGTGCGATGGAAAGCTTGGCTCCAACAAGAAGTTTGACAAATGTGGAATATGTGGAGGTGATCACAAAAGCTGCAAGAAGGTTTCTGGCTTATTCACGAAACCCATGTATGTATTTCTTTCTTCTTTACATTACAATTTAATTGGTTTTAACTTTTAATACTTTTCCACTAAAACACCATTAGCATTTATTTGAATTTCACAGTTATGTAAAATATCATATATCACAAGATAAATAGTAATTTCCATAATTAGATATGTTATCCTGATGTAGAAAGAACGATATAATCTATACAAATTAATTTTCTTTGTGACAGGGTGCCCATTAATCCTTTGGAAAACCCCCAGAAAGTGAAGCTTGTTGAAGATAAAATAGAACAAGCAAATGGCAAAAGCATGCTCATGGTGTAATTTTGTTATTGCTCTCTGGAAGCATTATCTGTAGATTCAAACAATCTTCTAAAACCTATGTTATAGATATCACAGTGGCATACAATGTTGCAGCACCAATGTGTACTACACTGCTTTTTAAAAATTCGTTCATTGGATGTGGGCGTCGCTGGCAAGGCCAGCATTTGTTGCCCATCCCTAATTGCCCTTAAGAAGGTGGTGGTGAGTCTCCTCCTACTTGAGCGGCTTGCTAGGCCATTTCAGAGGGCAATTAAGAATCAACCACATTGCTGGGGATCTGGAGTCACATATAGGCCAGACCAGGTAAGGACAGCAGGTTTCCTTCCCTAAAGAGCATTAGTGAACCAGATGGGTTTTTATGACAATCTGGTAGTTTCATGGCCACCATTAATAATACTAGTTTTTTTTAAAACCAGATTTTATTTAATTAATTGAATTTAAATTCCCCAGCTGCCTTGGCAGGATTTGACCTCATGATTCTGGATTATTAGTCTAGGTCTCTGGATGATGAGTCTAGTAAGATAACCACTATGCTACCGTACCCTGCTCCGGGGGAAAACACCGAGTGGAAGCTAGGTGCTCACATGAGCGAGAAACAAAACAGAGGGAGAGTCATCCCTGAGCTGCTTTTATACATGTTCTAGCTGTCAGGTCAGAGCAAGATTTAAAGGCCTGTGATCAGCTTGCCCACATGCTTTGACCGCAAGTGGTAAATGTCCTAGGGAGATAAGGGAAGAAAGTTGTAGAATTTCACACTTTCAAAAAAAGTGCACATCATTTTTAAAAAGTTCCATTTATTGAGATCTGGGAAGCCCAAGCTTAGCACACTATGTTGGGATGTCAACAACATGGTCACCATGTGTATAAATTGCCTCGATGAGGCTTGTATTTCCTTGAGCATAAAAGATTCAGGGGTGATCTAATTGAGGTGTTTAAGATGATTAAAGGATTTGATAGGGTAGATAGAGATAAACTATTTCCTCTGCTATGGGAGTCCAGAACAAGGAACCTTAAAATTAGAGCTAGGCTGTTTAGGGGTGATATCAGGAAGCATTTCTTCACACAAAGGGTAGTGGAAATCTGGAACTCTCTCCCCCAAAAAGCTGTTGAGGCTAGATTAATTGAAAATTTTAAAAATGAGATTGATAGATTTTTGTCAGGCAAGGGTATTAAGGGTTATGGAACCAAGTCGGGTAAATAGAGTTAAGATACAGATCAGCCATGATCTAATTGAACAGGCTTGAGGGGCTGAATGGCCTTCTCCTTTTCCTATGTTCCTATACCAGGCAGCAACGTTGCTGCTGTTTTTTAATACTATTTATTAGTTTCTCCCTTTGCTTTTTAAGGTTTCTGCACCAATTATTATCCCTGGCAAAACGAGCGGCAGGTAATTTGCTCGCAGGTTTCTGCCAATATAGCTGGATGCTAGAAGGGGCAATAAGGGTCCTGGGTGATTTTCTCTTCCTGCTTGTGGGCAGCAGTAGGCTTTCACATAGCATACCCCACAATGGCACAACAGGCATCAAAAGCTCACCATATGGGGAGTTGTGGTGAGAATTTGAACCTTGCTCCATGGCAGAGTATATTGAATCTCCATTGTGCTGCTCCATTACTCTTCTTGTACAGACCTATCTGTTTCAAGGACAGTCTTAACAGGGAATTGAGTCTAAAAAATTACTAAAGCGATTAAAAGAAGCAAACTTTGAAGGAAATTAGGTTTAATGACCTTCATTTTATTGCTATCACCAAAGGTTCTATTTCCTTTGTCTGTATTTGAGAGTTTCTTTGCTTCTTGTAAAGCATTTAATAGTAAACAGGCTGGCCAAACCACTCTGTTGGTGATGTTCTGACTGAATGAATAGTTCTCTCAGAAACAGCATCACATCCTGTCCCTCTGTCAATCTTCCACATTGAATGTTTCTCACCCTCAGCGATATGTGCTATAATTAAATAGACACACTCTTTGAAAATGACATGCAAATTGTTGAATTCCCATTTTGTATAAACTCGTCATAGTAAAATGTCCCAAGATGATTTTCACATAGATGGAAATGAACACCTTGTAGGGGTAGAGAAAAGTTAAGGGAGGCGATCAGTCAAGGAGGCAGGTTTTTAGGAGGCTGTTGAAGGTAGCAAGACAAGAGATTTGGAGTATGTATTTGTGTGGGGCTACCAAAGGTGAAGCAGAGACTGGGCGAAGGGGAAAGATGCTCACCAAATATTTCAATACTTAGCATATTCAATACAAAATAAACAATGTTTCCTTTCAACAGACATGGGTATAATTATATTGTGACGATACCAGTTGGAGCCACCAGCATTGATGTCAAGCAAAGAGGCTACAGAGGCATGACCAATGATGACAACTATTTGGCAGTTAAAAATGAGCACGGCAAATATATACTCAATGGCCATTACATCGTTTCTGCAGTGGAGCGGGACATTGTAATAAAGGGAAGCTTGTTGAGGTATAGTGGAACAGCAACTTCTGTTGAAAGCCTTCAAGCTTTTAGACCCATCCAGGAACCATTGATCATTGAAGTCCTATCAGTTGGAAAAATGACTCCTCCTCGTGTTCGCTATTCCTTCTATCTACCTAAGGACAACAAAGAAGATAAATCTTCACATAGTCCCAATAAAAAAGACACAAAAGGAATCTTGCTGAACAATGACAGTTTGAGCAAATTAAATAAAATTGATACAAGGCAACCAGATTATAAAAGACCCAATTATAAATGGGTGGTGAGAACATGGTCTCAGTGTTCTGTTTCTTGTGGAAATGGACTGCAACATAGATCTGTTGAGTGTGAAGACAATCATGGTAAAATAGCATTTGATTGTGATACCACCCAGAAACCAGAAGTCATACGGCAGTGTGGAGATCCTTGCCCAGTGTGGGAGATTGGCGGATGGTCACCATGCTCAAAGAGTTGTGGCAAAGGCTTCAAGAGACGTATGATCAAATGTAAAGCTGATACTGGGCATGCTTTGCCCAGGGAACATTGCAGTATAAGGAAGAAGCCACAAGAGCTGGATTTTTGTACTGTGAGACCCTGCTGAGAGTCATCAGTGGACATTATTTCAGATAGAGTAGTCTTTAGAAATGGCAGGTTTCCAGCAACAGTTATATCTGTTACACCTGAATCCAAATGGAAAGTTGACAAAAAAAGAACTACTCCACATTGGGAAAAATGGAGATCTGTGATGTATAATTGTGAATGAAATTACCTGAAAGTTACATGTCGAAGTCTACCTCTGACATTTGTAAGTTGGTATTAAACTGTTTCAGTGACTTCATTGACCATGTACTAATGTAAGAAGTGATGATTGCCTATTGAGCACTTACACAATGCAGATTGTCACCAAGTTCGAAGCAGTCAAAGATTTTAATGGCCTGATGGTGTTTTATTCACCATTGAGTGCAAAATAATACAGGGACCAGTGTAGGTACAGCTGCAATATTATACAGGGATATATGCCCTAATGTGATATATTGATGGGTCAATGCAAAAATGGGTGACCATCCTTAACTTCAGAGATGTGGAAGTTAGTTTATTTGTAAACGGGCAATCTTATGTGCTACTTTATGAAATATATTAGGTAGATAAGCTGTTCTTTGTGAAATGTATTAGAATATTTTACCCAATAATACTATAGTATGACATGTTGAGTGACGTTTAGTCAAGTTTAACTGTTGTCATCAGTTACAAAGTGTTACGTTCTAACAAAACTGTATTTATGAAAGAGCAGTAGAGCCTTGTGATACAGTTCTGTATAAATATAAACACATTTGGATGTTATCCAAAACTAGAGCATTACAGTGTTGGTAGCTGAGCCTGTTTGTAAATTGATCTCTTCCAAGTATCTCTTAGTAAACTACCATGTTTTATATGTAATAATTTATTATGAGAGGGACAATATTCCATGGTGCATAAATCATTTTCTGTATGCTGGCAACATTATTTATTGTGTGTACTGGGTTCCAAAACCATCAATGGAAAACCAAACTGACAATTTAATTATTCTGTTATTTTTGTGGTAGGATTGTAACTATGGTGCTATTTGTTTGTCCACATTTGCACATTTTATAACCTTGCCTGTAAACATTTGTGATAGTTTTGGACAATTTTTCAATTTCTTTTACAAAAAAAACATTGAATCTGTAGAATTGTGTCATCCGTCCCGTAACAATAATGAGTAGGTCTGAATTCTTAATGTATTGTGAACAAGTCGCTAAAATGCAAGGCCACCTCGTATTAATGGTTTGTTCCATTTCCACCTTTGTATTGTGGTAGTGCTTCTTTTTTTAAAAAACACATCATATATTGCCAAACTCTGTAACCCTTTCACTTGCGTTCTGGTTGGGAGGGACTGCAGTTACTGTTCTTCCATCTAAAAGATGGTTCATATGTTATTGGGATTTATTTTACTCTTTTGCATTTTTAAATTGCAAAAGGCATAAATACCATTTATTGGCTGTTATGTATACCATGTATACATCTGTTTAATTGTGCGCAAATAAAATTGTAAATATCTATGAATTAGTAGTCTAATTGTTTGTTGAGGGGAATTATATACATATGGTGCCAGATCAATTGTACCTCCACAAGAACAGAAGTATTGAGTTATGATATTCACTGGTGGTCAATATGTTTGACTAAACCTGTAGTGTTTTGTGGACATCTTCAAACACCAATGACGAGTGCACTGCTTGACAATGCCTCTTGTGACAATAAATATCAGTAAAAAAAACCCTCCAAAACTCAAAAACCTCCTCATGAATATCACAGTATTTGTCGGAAAGACAAATAAGAGTGATTGCACAGCTGGCTTGGATTCAGATGATGGTTAAAAAGTCACTTAACTCCACACTCATGGCTTATGCTATCAGCGAAATCCTTTAATGAGATTGCTGTCTTCCAATCACTGCCGCATATTCATTATTTCTAAAAGTCTGGTTAAATTTTCGAGATATTCTGTATGAGTTCTAGTCAATGTTTACTGTTTGTTACAACAAAACATTCACTGAAATGTAAGAATCGGTTACAGAGCACCTTACAAAATGGAAAGGTAAATAATTAATTTTCTTCACAATTTCAACTACAGATAGATGCATTTAAGGGGAAGCTAGACAAGTACATGAGGGAGAAATGAAAAGAAGGTTATGCTGATAAGGTTACAGAGGGTGGGAGGAGGCTCTTGTGGAGCATAAACACCGGCATAGACCAGTTGGGCCGAATGGCCTGGTTCTGTGCTGTAAAATCTATGCAATTCCATGTAATTATTGCAAATCCAAGATGTAAGTCAAAATTTGATCTACATCTATGATCTGTGGAGATAATGCACAATTTATATAATGTTAGTTTTTCTGCTCCTGAGGGAAACTTAGCATTCATAGGATTTTCCCTCCTCCCTGGCTTAGCCAAGTGCTGAAGATATTCACAACACCATGAGGCGGGTAAATCTGAGGGGAAAAAAACAATGATTAGTTGAACTTGTTAACCCTTGAATACTTGTTTATCTGTGTGATGAACCACTTTTCATGTGACTACATCCTAATGATTTTTTTTGCTACTTGGCCATCTGGCTTAAAAGCCATGAATGCACCTTTTACAGCAGTAGCTGCATGCATCATTTTCTCTTTTATAGTTTTTTTTTCTGCTATTGCATCTCCTCATATCTCCCTGCCTCTTCCGAACGTGTTGACTTTTACTGGGGTATTGGTTCACCAGCCCTGGCAGCCCTCTGGTACCTCACCAGCACATCCATTCTTCATCTTTGAGCCTATGCAGTGTTGACCGGAGGTCACCGGTTACGGTTACTGGCTTAGTACACAGAGGAGAAGAGTCAATTCTCTCTTAATTCTCAATTCACTTTATTCACGCTGTTAGATCATATACATATAGCTTATACGTCTGGTTAGATATAGGCATGCAGTTTACAACAGGTTATACAGTCTTATACCCAAACTAGGATCTAAACGCACACCCACTAGGTTTCTCTGACACTCCCTGAGCGGTCACAGAATATAAAGGATAATACCTGAAAAGGAGAGCTGATGCTGGCCAGGCGTTCCATTCTCTCTCTCTCGACGTCGTCTCTACGTCCCTGACGTAGGGTCTTCCACTTCTGTGATGGTTGGTCTCCGGAGTCTTCACTCTGGCTCCACGCCCCAGATCCTTCATTCTTATTTCGAATCTTATCTCTTCAAGCTGTGTTGTCTCTCCCTTTGGTTTAGGCCGACTCGCTTTTTGCCTGTGTCTTCTCTTCATTGGCTCTGTCCCAAGGACTTAGGTAGCATTACCTCATTACTCCTTTTCTAAATAAGGACTTGTGTCTTATCACATTTCCTTTGTCTTTCACAAAACTTGGTTAATTCAAACCGGTTCCAGGCAGCTGAGGCCAGAACTGAGCTCAAGTTACTTTAGTTCAAAAGTCGTTCCTGTGTATCAGTAGCTGACGTCTCAGGTTACCTTCTGCAACCTCTAGCCAACAGCAGTGACTTTGATGCCCCACTGTCGCTAATAGTGACAGAAGGACTCTTGCCACCTAGAAACATGAATGATCAGACAATATTGATGAATGAGATAAAATACTGAAATTAAACATATTAAGAGTGGTTTTCGTGTGAGGAAAAATAAAAGTCGAGTGCTAAAATGGAACCTGGTGTGAGAAAGCTGAAATAAACATGTACTATTCAGTTCAATATTACCATTACATTATGGGTATGTGCATTTTAGTTTGTGTTTTAAAAAGGTATTTTTGTTTAAAAAAACAATTGCAGCGGTTTTGTGCTCATGTTGCAAAATCTGATCTGTACATTCCTTTGAGTCTATTGTTACACTAGACTTAAAATGTAATAACTTAAATTATAAATAGACATGAAATCATTTCAACTGATCTATAAATTGTCCCTTAATTTATAATGGCTGTTAATTGTACTGACTGACCAGAACCTTAACATAAGGGAAACAATTAAACAATATAAATGTAACATTCTTAATGAGTATAGTGTGTGCGTGTGTGTGTGTGTTTTTGAGTGTGTGCCTTTAAACTATTATTTCATAACTGATTACTGTTTTGGTATGAATTTCCCTGTAATCTACTGTTAGTTTTTCTGCTCCTGAGGGAAACTTTGCTTTCATAGGGTTTTCGCTCCTCCCTGGCTCAGACAAGTACTGAAGATATTCATAACTCTATGAGGCTGGCAAATCTGAGGGGAAGAAAACAAGAATTATTTTAACTTATTAACCCTTGAATACTTGTTTATTTGTATGATAAACCACTTTTTCATGTGATTACATCCTAGCTGTTCCCAAACTGTTGTACTATATCATCAGGTTTCACATTGTTCCTCTATACCCAAAAAGCAAGCACCTCAATAAAGTTTAAACATGGAAAAATATGATATAGAATTGATATTAGAAATGATGAAAACTAATGAAAAATAATGTCTTCACATGCCACATTACTTACAATTATCAGTCTCCTCTGATAAGATCTTATGATGATTCTATATTCTAATTTCAAAGAAAATATGCAGCAAACCAAAGACACAACTACCTATAAAGAGGCTGTAGTTCTGGGATTTATAGTAGGGCAGGGAAATGGGGACACAACCCACACAGAAACAATTTGGGGGAGTCATGTATCCTTCATCAACCTCTTCCCCTGGCCAGTGGTTGTATTTATGTCACAAACCAGATATAGCATTCAAAAGGAATGCAAAACAGAAATCAAACCTATTTTTTAAAAACAAAAACTTCCCTGAAGTAGTACCAAAAATAGTAGATTACAGTTTGAACTTTGACCTAGTGGCTCGAGCCATCCCAGATACAAATGGTGGCCTGAATTCTGTTGCGGTTGACATGTTTGCATTTGGGTGGGTCTTACCACCCACCAATGAGAAACTCTTGCTAACCAGCCGCAGTTTCCTCCCAGAGCCCTTGTTAGCTATGCAAGACAGTTTGAAGGCCAGAACACTGCCTTTCATTAGATCACCACTGCTGGAAGGGAGGAGAATACAGTTCTGGTGCAGCCTTTAAAAGGCTATAACTAGTTAAAGGGCAGCTGCACTTCTCAGCAGGATGGAAGAAGAAGCAGCAGCCTCAGGGGTGTTAGCAGTTGGAAGGCCTGCCAGATTTTTCAATGCGTCTGTGGAGGTGCTGCTGACAGAAGTGAGGACCAGGAGGGACCTTCTGATGGACATTGAGAGCAGAAGGCCCCATGAGAGAGTAGTGCAGGTTGTCTGGAGGGAGGTGGCAGAGACAGCCAGTGCAACCTCCATCACCCCAATAACTGCCACAAAATGTAGAAAGAGGTTCAATGACCTCACATGGATGACCCAAAGTAAGCCAAGGCTCTGGTTCCAATATACATTCTCTACCACTCAACCAGCTTCACTCACCTCTGTTTGCAAGGCTCATCTTATGCAATTTCAGTTATACTCAGCTGCTATTTCTTCAAGGGAAAATGTAATTGTGGTTTTTTTTATTCGTTCATGGGATGTGGGCGTCGCTGGCGCGGCCGGCATTTATTGCCCATCCCTAATTGCCCTTGAGAAGGTGGTGGTGAGCCGCCTTCTTGAACCACTGCAGTCCGTGTGGTGACGGTTCTCCCACTGTGCTGTTAGGAAGGGAATTCCAGGATTTTGACCCAGCGACGATGAAGGAACGGCGATATATTTCCAAGTCGGGATGGTGTGTGACTTGGAGGGGAACACGCAGGTGGTGTTCATAGAATCATAGAATCATAGAAGTTACAACATGGAAACAGGCCCTTCGGCCCAACATGTCCATGTCGCCCAGTTTATACCACTAAGCTAGTCCCAATTGCCTGCACTTGGCCCATATCCCTCTATACCCATCTTACCCATGTAACTGTCCAAATGCTTTTTAAAAGACAAAATTGTACCCGCCTCTACTACTGCCTCTGGCAGCTCGTTCCAGACACTCACCACCCTTTGAGTGAAAAAATTGCCCCTCTGGACCCTTTTGTATCTCTCCCCTCTCACCTTAAATCTATGCCCCCTCGTTATAGACTCCCCTACCTTTGGGAAAAGATTTTGACTATCGACCTTATCTATGCCCCTCATTATTTTATAGACTTCTATAAGATCACCCCTTAACCTCCTACTCTCCAGGGAAAAAAGTCCCAGTCTGTCTAACCTCTCCCTATAAGTCAAACCATCAAGTCCCGGTAGCATCGTAGTAAATCTTTTCTGCACTCTTTCTAGTTTAATAATATCCTTTCTATAATAGGGTGACCAGAACTGTACACAGTTGTTCCCATGTACCTGCTGCTCTTGTCCTTCTAGGTGGTAGAGGTCGTGGGTTTCGGAGGTGCTGTCGAAGAAGCCTTGGCGAGTTGCTGCAGTGCATCCTGTGGATGGTACACACTGCAGCCACTGTGCGCCGGTGGTGAAGGGAGTGAATGTTTAGGGTGGAGGATGGGGTGCCAATCAAGTGGGCTGCTTTGTCCCGGATGATGTTGAGCTTCTTGAGTGTTGTTGGAGCTGCACTCATCCAAGGAAGTGGAGAGTATTCCATCACACTCCTGACTTGTGCCTTGTAGGCGATGGAAAGGCTTTGGGGAGTCAGGAGGTGAGTCACTCGCTGCAGAATACCCAGCCTCTGACCTGCTCTTGTAGCCACAGTATTTATATGGCTGGTCCAGTTAAGTTTCTGGTCAATGGTGACCCCCAGGATGTTGATGGTGGGGGATTCGGCGATGTTAACGCTGTTGAATGTCAAGGGGAGGTGGTTAGACTCTCTCTTGTTGGAGATGGTCATTGCCTGGCACTTGTCTGGCGAAAATGTTACTTGCCACTTATGAGCCCAAGCCTGGATGTTGTCCAGGTCTTGCTGCATGCGGGCTCGGACTGCTTTATTATTTGAGGGGTTGCGAATGGAACTGAACACTGTGCAATCATCAGCGATCATCCCCATTTCTGACCTTATAATGGAGGGAAGGTCACACTTAAATAAGCCCTGCTGTCTTTCACATCATAGCAGATGTCTTGGAGGATGAGGCCGGCTACTCTGATGACCGCCTGGGCATATGCAGATCAACATATGCTGCCATGGGTTGTCACCTACTCTATCCTGGCATCTTTGTTGTACAAGCATCAGCACAGAGACATCCAAATGCTAGAAATTAGTTAGACAGTTGGAAGGGTTATAACTGGGTGAGTCTTTGAGCTGTAGTCAGAATGAGGACTAAGAGTTGAAGAGAGGGAAAATGTTGGTTCCATAGGGGGTGGGAAGAAACAACTGCGATCAGCTGAGGAGCCTGCGGACCCAGATTTCAGGAGTCCAGACTTCAGCAGAGCAATGATTTGGGAGCATTGTTCTCATGTGAAAGCAGTGATGATGATTTCCATGCATGTGGTTGAGATGATGGATGAGTAGAAGGAGCCCACTATCTGCATCTGCAACACATTGCAGGAAGTTTCTCACGACCTGCAGAAAACTCTGGAGACCATGACAGCCCTGGAAATTGCTGCAGCATTGAGACGCCAGTAAGAGCTTCTAAGGACATCTGTGGCTTTCAGAGAGGCAGTTACCAATGCTTCAATAGATGCTTTGAACTAAACACTTTCACATGGCTTCTGAAACCTAAATGGGACAATAGCATCTATGAGCCTGTGCCCAGCTGCAAAGAGTGGACGCAGATGTCACCGTCTCTCCAGAGAGTGGTAGTGAGCCTGATTCCGTAAAGGTCCCTCCAATGCCTTTTCAAAGGGGAGCTTCAGACTTGGGGCCCAGCGCCTCCTGCTATTGCAAGCTTCAGGCTGCAGGAAGTTCTGGGATAGCAGCTATGCTAAGACAAGAGTCATTGCAAGGTTTCTAAGGCTCCAGGGGAACCATACCAGCCACTCACCACTCAATGTAATACCACTTAGGGAGCACTTCATAGGAGCAGTAGCTTAGGAACTAGAGTAGGTAAGGTAGCTGGCAGAAAGCCTAGTCATGGTGTTAAGAAGAAGTTGCAGATAGGGAGAATGGATTTTTGTGGCACTTCCTGGCGAATATTATTATTTTAAATAAACACGGCTTGATCACCTGGTGTTGTGAGTCCATTTCTATGTCTGCTTTCAACTTTTAGGAGATGGATGATGGAAAGGGAAATGTAAACTTCTGTCTCATGAAAGAGTCTTAGAAAGTGAGAGACTTTGTGAGGGTGTGTGGGAGGGAGAATAGGCAGATGTGAAGTGACTTTACTTGGTGAGTCAGTCTTTAATCATCAAACATTCCGGGCGCCCATTTGTGCTCTCCATGCTCTGGCAGCTGGTTTCTAGTTCTGCTTTTCCACGTCCTCTCCTTCTTTTGCACCTGCCTTGTGGGGATGCCTAAGTAAGACCCTGACACTTGAAGCCTCCAACCCAGCTTCTTCCATGTGTTCATCCTTCTCTTCATTTTCCCATTGAGAAATCCATGTTTAGAATGCAAAGCAGTATTTTGAGTGGAGCTGAGTAAAAGTAACAGCAAAAGTCCTGCCTCAACCCCCAAAGTATCAAAAAGAACTCCTATGCAGGCAAAGGAACACCAACCTTCAGTAGCAGCACATAAAATGGCTTCCTCAATATAATATCCAGCTGAGAGATACTTTCCAGCAGCCGTGCCATCTGCCGCCATGGCCCCACACTGTGAAATTACTTGCCTAAGCCTCTCCACCTCTCCTACTTTCTGTCATCCTCATCCCCTCCTAACGTCTCCTTCTTTGGCTCGACATCCAGTTATTTCTGATTATGCCTCTGAAGTGCCTTCGGGCATTTTTCTTCATTAAAAGCATGATGTAAACTGTTGTTGCTGTGGTAGAAGTAGTGGTATTAGCAGTAGTAGAACAAAAGCAGCACTAACTATACAGATGCTAGGATACCGAAGTTCACAAAGCATAAAGTTCAGCATACCCAAGAAATACCAGAAATGCTAACATCTACTAAACATACATTCCAATCTACTATTTCCCACCAAATGAAACAAGAAATATTGATGCTTCCTTCACACCTTCTCTCCACAACTTCACAGTTAGAAATGAAATGATGAACATCGACAATATGAAACCATCAGCAGCAAAAAAATGATTATGTAAAGCCTACTTGCTAGATGGTGTGTACTGATCTCATGGGGGGTCAATCACGGGCTGGCAGCGGGCCACAGTATTTTTGTGGAACCGCCAGGAACTCCTCCGGGCCTCACAAAAAATGTTTTGGGCCTTTTCTTGAGCATAAGAACATAAGAAATAGGAGCAGGAGCAGGCCATACGGCCTCTCAAGCCTGCTCCTCCATTCAATAAGATCATGGCTGATCGTCGACCTCAACTCCACTTTCCTGCCGGATCCCCATATCCCTTGGTTCCCCTAGAGTCCAAAAATCTATCTATCTCAGCCTTGGACATATCCAATGACTCAGCATCCACAGCCCTCTGAGGTAGGGAATTCCAAAGATTCACGACCCTCTGAGTGAAGAAATTCCTCCTCATCTCAGTCTTAAATGGCAGACCCCTCATCCTGAGACTATGCCCCCTAGTTCTAAACTCTCCAGCCAGGGGAAACAACCTCTCAGCATCTACCCTGTCAAGCCCCCTCATAATCTTGTCTGTTTCAATGAGATCACCTCTCATTCTTCTAAACTCCAGAGAGTTTTACATAATCTCTCCTCATAAGACAACTCTCTCATCCTTTAAGGACCTTTGGATAAACTGCTCAACGCCTGATATGAATGGATGGAGCATGTGTGGCCAGTAAATTACAACCGCGTAGGACCCTGGTTTGCATTTAAGCAGCTTCCCACCGGAAACAGGTGGGTGGGCTGCTCGCCCATTTGCAGGCCTGCCTGAAAATTGCAGCAGGCGGGCCTTGGACATCACCCCATCCCCCCAACTTCCAACCTCTAACCACCCATTTTACGGTGAGAAATGGGTGCTTGATAGTTGAAAATCACCTCTACTTAATCCATAAAGCAGTGGATATGAGCTAACTGCCAGTTTTTACTGAATGGGCACTGTAGATCACTGTGGTCTGGGCTCTGGTTATTTTTCTATTTGTAGCCAATAGTTTTTTTTCTATATAAATCTTTTAGATACAGCCTTATTCTAGATAGGAAGATATTATTTATGTACTCCTGTATTACTATCTTTGCAAGTGGAAAAGTTTAGAAAAAAACAATAATATGTTATATTTACAAGGAAATAAAGGAAATTGTATTACTGCAGTTGCCGTGGACAAAAAAATTACTTTTAAAACTGTTTTTTACTCAGTCTCCATTGCTTTATGGCTTTACAAATTGAAGAATTATTAATACCACATTTCTGAACTGATTTATTCTATAGTTTTTGTATTACTTCAAATATATTGCAGTATATTTTCAGGATCTATTTTTTTTTCATGGAGACTTTGTGCTATTTAATGTAGTTAACAGCTTACTGCAGGATATGCAATATTCTAATGGCACAGAGCATTATATTTCAGAGCGACCTATCGTGTAAAATCAGGTCCACAGCATTAAGGAAACCATCCAGTCTTTGACCATTTTTCTTTATTGCTGGGTACAGTTGCTGCCAGGTAAAACAATTACTCACTGGCACCAGTGCTAGCAGTGAGTGGTTTGACTCTGAAGAGGTGGAATAAGGTAACTGAGAGCATGCTAGCAAAACTACTGCCTTATCTGATGATTTTTGGGTTTTAAAGGCATCAGCAGTGGCTCAGTGGTAGCACTCTCGCTAATGAGTCAGAAAGTTGTAGTCCCACTCCAGAGACTTGAGCACAAAATCTAGACTGACACTCCAGTGCCAGTACTGAGGGAGTGCTGCACTCTTGGAGGTGCCGTCTTTCAGAGCAGACGTTAAACGAGGCCCCATCTGGACATAAAAGATCCCATGGTGCTATTTTGAAGAAGAGTAGGGGAATTCTCACCGATGTCCTGGCCAATATTTATCCCTCAAACAACATCACTTATTTTGTGGGACCTTGCTGTATGCAAATTGGCTGCCATATTTCCCACATTGCAACACTTCAAAAGTACTTCATTGGCTGTGAAGCACTTTGGGACATCCCGAGGTCATGAAAGGCGCTATATCAATGCAAGACTTCCTTTCTTTCTAAAATACTGGGAGAGATATAGCCAGTGAGAAGTATTAATTGAAGTATTTTCCTGAATGGCCTGCATATTTTTGGGGTGCTATCATACCAACAAGACATGAGCTGCAGTAGGTCTAGCCAGAATACATTGGAAAAGCAAATGATCAGCTAAGCAAGGTGAAGCTTATGCTATTAGTATAAATCATTCTGTACCGATTAGTTATCAATTTCTAACAAACACATCAGTCAGCTTTGGGCTTTCAAATATCTTCCATCAAATTTTTGTGCTTTATTTCAATAACATTTCATGTAATTATCTTAATCACCTCACAAGTGGAAAAAATAACATCTAACATTCCTTCACATGCAAAGATGCCCATAGCTGCTAATGAATTCACATGTGAAGAACAACTGAAACTTTTCACACATCACAAATAAAAACAGGAAATGTTCAGCAACATTGGTCGAGGTGGAGGAGGTAACGATGGGTTAATATTTCAGGTGGGGCCCATCACCAGAGCTCAGATGTGATGTCCTGTTTTGCTCTGTTCATGATATAGTGGAAATGTGAGTGGTAATCTGGAACAATCTCTCTCCCAAAAAGCTGCTGAGGCTAGATCAATTGAAAACTTCAAAACTGAGATTGATAGATTTTTGTTAGGCAAGGGTATTAGAGGTTTCGGAACCAAGGCGGGTAAATGGAGTTGAGATACAGATCAGTCATGATCTAATTGAATGGCGGAACAAGCTCAATGGGGCTGAATGGTCTACTCCTGTTCCTATGTTCCTAGAAGCAAGATATACGAGCAGATGTTATGAATTTGTGCTCCCAGTGCAAAGCTTTGTCCACTCACAGCAAATTTAAGGAAGTCTGATGTTGGGGTCAGGAAGCTCTGCAAGATTTTCCATCCATTAAGAACAACAAATATAACTGAAAAACATCCCAAGGTGTTTCACAGAGGTGCAAGAAAAAGGTGCAAGAGTTTAGGAGTTTAGGAGGGGTGACTAAAAACTAGGTCAAAGAGATTGGATTTAACAAGAGTCTTAAAGGAGGAGTGGGAGGTGGAGAGGCTTGAGGAGGGAATTCTAGAGAGAGGAACTTAGGCATATGAATAGCGGCCAATGGTGGGGTGAAGGGCGGGAGGACGATAAAAAATCCTTATCTGCAGTTACATGGCAAAGACCAAGGTAACTGCCTCCAGTTCTGCAAGGAGGCAGATGCAGAGCTGAGCCATCTGCTGCAAGGATATCAACAATCAATCTCCACCTCCTGACTCCCCAAAGCCTTTCCACCATCTACAAGGCACAAGTCAGGAGTGCAGCTCCAACAACACTGAAGAAGCTCAACACCATCCAGGACAAAGGAGCCTGCTTGATTGGCGCCCCATCCACCACCATAAACATTCACTCCCTTCACCACCGGCGCACCGTGGCTGCAGTGTGTACCATCTACAGAATGCTCTGCAGCAACTCGCCAAGGCTTCTTCGACAGCACCTCCCAAACCCGCAACCTCTACCACCTAGAAGGACAAGGACAGCAGGCACATGGGAACAACACCACCTGCACGTTCCCCTCCAAGTCACACACCATCCCGACTTGAAAATATATCGCCGTTCCTTCATCGTCGCTAGGTCAAAATCCTGGAACTCCCTACCTAACAGCACGGTGGGAGAACCTTCACCACACGGACTGCAGCGGTTCAAGAAGGCGGCTCACCACCACCTTCTCGAGGGCAATTAGGGATGGGCAACAAATGCTGGCCTTGCCAGCGACGCCCACATCCCATGAACGAATAAAAAAAAAATAGGCAGTCAAGGTCACCTCCTCCCTCCAATTTTCTGCCTTCTCCTCCTTCCAGTCTAGTATTGGGATCATCTGCAGAATTATCCCACAGAAATACAAAGAAATAACTGGTTCGCTGTTGAGCACTTTTAACTCCTTTGCCACTGAATCGCAACAACAGCATGACACAGCTGTCCAATTTCACAGAGGGTTGTCATTAAAAAGGGTTACTGATGGCAGCCATACTGCCATTTGGGCAGCAGATTCCTGTTTCTGGTCTAGCACTGTCACTTGTTCCTCCTGACCTGTGCATTGTGACTTTCCTAGTGCTGCCTCTTCAAGCTCGCTATCTGCAACTCCTAGGGTGTGTGTAGCTGTGCTGGTGTTTGGAAACATTGGTTAGATTGATGTACTGTGAGGGACTACATTGTTGTGGCCTACTGACAGTTTTGATAAGCTGTTCTCCTACTCCTACAATAACAGAAGAGGAACATATGTTAGAACGCTGTCTCCAAAAGACATCTTCAAACAGAATTTGCATTGCAATATATCATGTGTGATTTTTTTTTTATGGTTGTTTGTGAAGTTATGTGTCAATGAGTGAAAAGGGCACAAGATATAAAAAGAGCAGCATAGCACGAGCAATGATCTTAGGAGAAATCTCTAGCTTCACCTTCCTCCACTTTCTCGATACTTTTATAGGCAGGGATGTCCAAAGTGAGGCCCTGAAGGAGTAGGCAGGATTTTGTAGTTTCTCAGCTCTCCTACAATTCAAGTCATATGTTATTTGGTTCTGCAAAAAGAGTAGTCTTAAGATGCAGTAAGTTTAAAGAGCCCATACAGTGGCAGACATGTGCCCAACCTACAGCCCTTCCTATGTGTCAGTAGATGAATATGAATCATGCAGCTAGGGTATGTTAGAAGGATTTGTTGTGTAAAGCTGCTTTAAGGTTTCAATGTGACAACATTTTCAGATGTAAGTTGCAGCCTGTATATGTGCCATGTTGATGTATGGCCATGCATGCTAAGCATTCAAATTAGTATACGGTTGCCTGAAAGCTTTGCAGTGGTAATCAGCAAAAGAGCAGTTAGCTCTAGGGACACACTATGTGGCATGAAAATTTGGAGCAGATACATGCTATAGGAAAATGTTGGAGAGCATTAACTTGAGAGCTTACCTTGGGAATGCCACATTTGCAGCCAGGCCTTCTGGGTGTCACCTATCTTCTTCCAGCTGTCTCATGCAACTCTTCACTGAGAGGTGCTCTTGACTATCTACCAGGGTAACCCTCCTTTGTCTCATTGCATGCAGCCGCACTTCAAGAGCACTGGAGTTAATGTGCTTATGCATTTTCAGGAACAATCCATTGGTGAGAAATAGTGTGAATCTTTAAGCTCCTTCCCTTTGGTTCATATAAATGGGAGTTTAATTCAGTGTATTTATTGCTTTATATTTCTATATTTTTCATTCTCCAAAAAGTATATGCAGACTGCTAGTAATAAACAGATTGTAGCTTCATTGCTACAGCCCTCTAAACAGCTGCAGCAGCCCTTTTAATTTCCTGAACCAAGCATACAAATGTCCACAGGCAACCTGTGGGTGGGAGCTCACCATGAATATTTAGCTAGGTGGAATCTGGAAGTTCTGGCAGGGATGGACATAGGTTACACCATTGGCGAGATGTTCCTTCTCATCAAAACCGGGATTTTTACCCTTATGTTAGAATCTTAAATCAAATATTTTCCTGTATGCACACCAACAAGAACAAACCCCTTATGTGCTTGGACCTGTATATATAGAAAATATAGATGGAAAAAACACCCTGAAAATACAGGAAAAAATATATCAGGAATGGTCTGATCGGGATGTGGAGGCCCCACAGGACTCCTTATTGAACTTATCTGGAACAACATCAACCACCTTATTCTGAAGTAACTAGGAGAACTATCATTTAAAGTCGTTTTTGCTGCCAATAAACTGGTTTTGGTTGAAAATGATAACTTTTCAGTGTACAGTCCGCCTTTGTTTACTAGTGTTTCTAAATCATATTTTCAAGGTCTCTCTTCCCAGCATTTTCATGATGATTCTTTATATGTCATGGATGTTGATCAAAGAAGGAACCTTAATCCATCAATGCCTGAGCACAGCATCGTTCAAGGGTATTTCCATAATCACATGCTGTTAAAAGATAACTTATGGATATTTTTAGGACAAGAATTGTTATTAAAGGAAATATATCAATCATTTCTTTGATATAAAAAAATACTCTGGAAAATAAAGAACCTTTGTTCTATGAAACAACCCAAAGAAGCTACTCAAACTGTTAAAGGAAGCTTTAAAAAAGCAGAAGTGAGAGATTTGGAATGGACGAAAGCCAGTCTCGAAAGTAGACTTGAGTAAGCAAACAGAAAGATAACCACCAACCAGAAGACAAATATCTCCACATGCTACCAAGGATCACCAACTATTAGTTTTGTTCCTTGAAATTCAATCTCCAAGAGCATTGGCAGAATGTATTCCCCTGTCTGGCATCTGCCACAGTTCTTAATGTTCCACATTTACAGTGGGCCTTATTTAAACTCAATGGCCAGGCATCACACAGAGTTGCCTTAGACAGAAAGGTTATTCTTTGCAGCTAATATCAACTTATTTATTATTCTACTTTTTTTTAGGTTTGATCCAGCTCTAAAAAGGATATCAAAAGAAAAAACAAATCATGAAAGTCAGAAATTGGAAATAAAAATGGAAAATGCTGGATACATACAGCAGGTCAGTTAGCAGTAGAAAGATGGGTTAAAGATTTGAGTGAGGCTCCCCAGAACTGAACTGAACTATTAGACATAAAATTGAAAAAGTATAATGCACCTTCACTTTTGTGTGTTGTGTGTTCATATAAGTTATGCCATAGTCACTTATTTCCACCTGTATGTACTATACTGTGACTCCGGCAGTATCAAGTGTCAAGGAAATAAGCTTGAAATCTATTCAAGTGAAGGGAATGCAAACTTATAAACATTGTATTGTTGTTGGCTGTTAAAATAAAGAGCAAGGTTTAAAATGTACTTAAAACAATCATGTAGTAGCAATGGGAACAGTCCCAGATGTTGTATCGTAACAACAATGGGAGCAGCATGCACATAGATCTCTGTGGTGAGGGGAAAAGGCTTGGAGTGAAAGAATGGAGACATATTACAGGTAATTTATTACATTAGAGAAGAAAAAATGGTATTGAAAGAAAGAGAGTGAGAGGGAAAGAAAGAGAGAGCAACAGACCTCACTGAGCACTGGCACCAATCTAACTGATATTTCATAGCAGTGTAATAGTATATTTTTAATTATTGCAAAGGTATATGGTAGAATGCATACAGATCTGTTAGAAGCAACAACTATTAAATATGCAGAGATTACAAATCACAGGCTATACTCTTGTCAAATGGTGATTATGAAAATTGGAAATTCAGTTTTGATTATGATGGATAATTAGGTAGAGTGACTCACCATATAGTCTTCGTGGGATCTAGTCAGTTGGTTTTTCACCAGTCACTACTTTCCTTAACTTTGATGCCAAATTCAGGACTCGATTTTAACCCTCCACCCCTCCCCGCCTTTGCCGGGCAAGAAAGGGTCAGGCTTAAAGGTTAGAATCTTGAAATTCAAAATCCCGCTACATTCCCACCCGCTGCATTATTAATGGCGGCAATTCAGGGCCTCAACAAGGCTCCCGCTAAAGACAGGAGGGGGCCTTCTTAAGATGCAATAGTCGTGACTCAACATAATATTAACGTCAAGGCAGGGGGAGTCCCGCACTGTCTCGAGCCTGGCAGCAGAAACTTGGCAGGAGAAGCGACTGGACAGAAGAGGTGAAGGTAAGTTTTAAAAACTTCGTTCTATTTGAACTCCTTGTGGGTCAGGAGGTACAGGAGTGCTCCCCCTCCCACCCCGGGCCAGGTCCCTCAAGGAGTCCTTGGGCCTTCCCAGCCCCTGCCTGTCCCCTATCGCGCAACATGAAGGAATCCCCAGCCCTGCCCGATCCAACCGCGAGGGAATCCCCAACCCTCCCGATCCACCCGCAATTGCTTTGGGTCCCCTCCACCCACTGACTGCCGGGGACTGTTCCAACGGGTCTCCCCGCTGCAGCCACTTGCGGCCAAATTCCCGATCCCGCCCGCCTGGCACGTGGTGGATCTGGCCAGGTGTCGGGCGGGACTCAGGGAAGTGTTATTTAAATGAGGCCCTGCCGTTAAGATCAGCAGAGCCTCTGCGTCCGCTACCGGGCTCCTCTACACTCTTCCTGCCCCTGCCGCCTCCCCCTCACCCGTAAAAACCAAGGCCTCAGTTTCTATCTACAGTTGCTAAACATTTTGTTTTAACATCCCTCCCCTTAACAGCAAAGGTCATAAAAATTTTATACTGTGTATCTTAGCTTTTAGAAAATAAATCGGACTGGTGATGCAGCAGTTTTATGCGAAGTTCTTTTGCCAATACACTTGGCAAAAAATTAGAGCCATTGAAAACTTTAATTGGAATAGAAAAAGATGGATCACCTTACTTTATTTGGCCACAGTCTGCCTGCGTCATTAAAGAGAAAAAAAATAAGCGTTCCATCTAACAGATTCTAGACAAAACCGAAGAACAAATATAAGGCTGCTGGATTGCCAGTATTCACATAGTTAGCATTGTAATGACCATATTGGGGATTATGCTGTTACGGCCATTCATTAATTTGTTCACATAAAAGAGTTCCAATTCCCTCAGTCACAGTGGCAATAGCTGGAAAGCTGACCAGGACTTAGCCAACAATGAACCTTACTGTAAATGTGTATCATATTGATTCAGGGGATAAACTTCAACCACTTTAGCCACAAATGCAACTGAATTGAATGCTTTGCAGCATTTGTGCTCTGAGACAGCTCCAGTTAAAGCAAGATGTTGGGAGCAAATCTTGATGGCAGAGTCCAAATGAACATCCAACCAGCATTCATCAGGGTTAAAATTGTCACATTGATCTTAGACTTCAAAAGAGCTAAAATGGAATCTTAAAAAAATTGACACATGGCCAAAGAACAGGAGGCAAAAATAAAATAAAAACAATAAAATGGCAATTACATTACCTGAGGCTCTGAAGAAGCTGCTGCAGAACATGTAAATCAAAAGAGATAACTAATGGCATCACTATCAGAATATTTTAGTTAAATACCACCATCTTCCCTTCTATGTTACCATAATGATCCATCTTAGTAGACATAGGGATCAATCTACCTGCTCATCTTCCTCAGCTCCCCTGCTGATTTTACCTTTGTTTGATCCTATGTCTGGCTGGAAAAATCCTCCAACTTTTTAAGCGATACAAACTGACATTGTGGTCTTTAATTTTCTGTGCTCTTGGTCATTTTTTTGATCTACTGATTTTTATTTTATGAGGTCAATGATGTTGAGCTGGTTGTTCACTTTTTTGATTCCTGCCTATTCTTTTTTCTTAACAATTTCCGGCCATCTTAGTGTTCCTCACCTTGGCCTGCTATTACTGTCTTGCTAGATCACTCCTTATCATCCATCTCCTGCAGTTCAGCTATCTGTGTGGTCCCTCTGCTTGATTCTTCTTCACTGCTGCTTTCCATTCTAGTACAGTTGCAGCAGCCGCTGATTTATATTTCTTGGCTGCCGGCTATTTGCCTTTCTGCTGCAAAAGGTACAGCTCTCCTACTGTTAGCAGTCTGTTTTCCTTGCTGCTGCTCCAGTCATTTAGCAACCTGAAGAGGGGATGTCTTCGTAGGACATAGTGACCTCAGTGTACTCTGTTTCCTGCTTGAGATCGCCTCAACCACTCCAGGATGTTTTCTTTGAGACCTCACATTTTCCATGGCTTCTTAAAACATCTCCTTTCTGTGTTGACACAATTATTCCCCCCCACCTCCTTCCTTATCCAAATTCCTAAATAAGGGAACAATGCCATAGAGAGAGGAACCTCTCCCCCATTGCTTTTCTCACAGACTCTGTGGCGACAATGACAGTGCAAACCACCAGGAAGGATTGTCTTCTAACTACCTGCTGACTGATAGGGATCCAAGATAAATTCATCTGGGGTATTATTCTCAATACCTCCCATGGATTCACTGATGCTGGAGCTGGATTTTGAGGAGTCAACGCAAGATCTGAAATAACTGATGATCTTAAACCATGTTGATCAGCGGTGTCCTTTAAAAAGAATTGGAGGCCAATATTTTCAAATTGCAGTTATTCTGAGAAGTAATTTAGAGTGAAATGAAGAAAATTGTGGAGGTCGTGCAGTTTTAAACAGCCCACTATCAAAATTGTGAGAAATGTGTATTTTGGAAAATATCCTGTGATTACAAAGCAAATGAAACAGCAAATTTATCATTTCAAACATTAGATTACTCAGAAGGATTTTGATTTTCTGAGAACCTAAATAGCTTCAGTCAGCGTCACAATCTTTTGTTTTGGTGCCAGGACACCGAGAGCTATGAAGTCAGGAAGATCCTGGAGCGAGTAATGAAATTATATATGGAAAAATCATAATAAAGACACACAAATACAAATATCTTTCCCTTAGTGGCAATAATGAATCCAAAGAAGTGCATTGGAACAGCTTCTGACACATACAGGGTCTTTTTAGTACCCAATTTGTCTTATTATTTAAAATCTGAATTGAAATTCTAAACTAAATAACTTATGAAATCTAAATCTACATCTAAATCAATCTGCACAATGATACGATCTGAGCTTGTTATTAAACATATTGTGACAGGGCTCCTCTGATAGCTCAGACAGTTTATCCAGTGAGTATCTGAGCAATCCAGATAGAGAGGTCCTAAGTTTGCTCTCCAACAAACATGTGAAGCAGGGTTGGTTGATCTCAGCCAGGGAAGCAAGGAGTCATCAATTTAAAATTATCACCAAGACCGTTTGGAGAGGGGTTAGGAGAAATTACTTTACACAGAGAATTATTAGAACACAGGATGCTTTGCCACGAGGACTGGTTGAGGCAGAGACCATTGCATCTTTTAAGCGATGAATAAATATGCATTTGAAGCAGAGGAAGATACAAAGCTGTGAAAAGATAGCTGGGTAGTGGGATTAGTTTTGGACAGCTCTAGCAAAGAACTGGAACAGATGCAATGGTCTCCTTCTGCTCTATAAATTTCTGTAATTCTTTTGGAGCATTATATTTGGCCTCAGTTTTCCCCGGTTAGTGAAAGGAAAAATCAGTCACGGTTCTTACTCCTGATCGCTATTTCCTTGATGTATGCTGCAACTGGATTCCGGATGCCCAGTGAGGACAGGGTCAAGCTTGGCTCTGATGTCCCCCATGGACAAATTGTCTGTTATCACTTTATGTCAAGGCTCATACATGAATAATGGACTGAGTCGCAGAGGGCATCTAGTAACTTTGGAACTGCATCTCAGTAAGCCTAGCAAGGAATCTATGCCTTCTCAGAGAAAAGAAGAAAATTGGCAAGGAAATAAAAAAACAATGCACAGAGCAATGTTAGAAAAGTGTACATAATGTACTTAACTTCTTGAATTTACTGAAAGTTATGTTCTTATTCACAGTGTTCTTGATGCAGAATATGCAGACTAATGTTTAAAATTTTCCCCTCTGACATCATGTATGGGGAGAGAACGGGCATATGGTATTGAGATAGAGGATCAGCCATGATCATATTGAATGGCAGAGTAGGCTCGAAGGGCTGAATGGCCTACTCCTGCTTCTATTTTCTATGTTTCTATTTATTGCGTTTTTTTGCTTAAGCTGTCAACCCACAAGGGTGCAAACTGAAAATAGTTCGACAGGGAATCAGTTACTGATACGAATGCCCTCATATCTAGGGATTAGCATTTGAATAGATTCTGACTACAGATTCAGATGCTCATACTTTCTAACATTGTAAAGCTAAGTTAGTTAGTTCGAGTCTCCTGTACCGAGTGGCACATGATGCAACTCATTTCTTTCACTGCTGTCTGTCCAGAGCAAGATATTTGACTATGTCGGAGTATCATCTTGTCTTACACCCAGCAGGGAAATTCCCTCCGTGCCATTCCATTTTGCGTGGAGGGGTTTCCTGTACGGGCTGCTCCTGCACATTCTCCACTTCCTCGTCTTTGTTTTCTGTCTGGACACGGCATGCTACCTTGCCTTCCAGTGGAGGCAAGGGTCCCCACTGGAGGGCTGTCTAAGTGGGACTCCTCCCTTGCACCATTGAGGATATGGGGTAGAGAGTGTTGCATGGAGCAGTGCCCACAAACCGGCCGTTAAGCCATTATACGGACTGCTAGGCTGCCTGTCACTTTTGTGGCCTGGACGAGACCGTGTACCATGTTTACACTGAGTGTGAGAGGTTGCAGCCCTGTTTCACTATTTAAAGGGGCTGTTCCTCAAGTTCTGGTTGCACTTCAGTCCCATGCTCCTGATCTTTGACTATCCGGTGAGGAGGGGGACGGGCAAGTCAGAGGACCTCCTCGTGGGTCTGCTCCTGAGCCTGACCATGGTGACCATCTACAGGTCCAGCTAGTCACGGCCCGTGGGGGCAGGCACTCTGACTGTCTGCCTCTCTTCCGTGGCATTCTCTGTGCCCGGGTAGCCTTGGGGAGGGAGAACGCTGTGTCTGCCGGTACATTTGAGGCTTTCCGCGACTGATGGGCACCGCAGGGACTGGAGTGCATAGTTGATGAAGATAATTACATTCTGATTTAATTTCTATGATTGGGTACTTATTATTTGTGCCAAAAAGAAATATGGTGGCACTTATTTAGTTTTTCAGGGTTCATGATACTGGGGCAACCTGGTGTTATTCTACAGGTTCATTCAAAGGTACTTACGTCCAGTAGATGTTCTCCATAGTTGATGTTTACAAATGAGTACAAGACTCGTATTGTCTCTGAGTTGTTTCCATAACAAAAGACATTTTTACATAGAAAGGTATTAGCCTGACTTACAACCCCCTACCAGGAGGACTGGTGGACTACCTTTAGTCTGGCTCCTACCTTTCCACCTATCTGGCTTGGATGGCCCTGTCGGGAGTTATAGTCCTGCCAGCATAGCTCTAAGGGTCATAGGAACAAGCAAGCCTTCCTGTCAAGGTGCAGTCCCTATGGAAGGTTGTAAAGCTAAACCCAAATCCAAAGTTAATATTTATAAGTCCACAGAGTTGGGGTGGAGGCCCATCTCAACTGGAACATCAGGGTTCAGACACACAACCAACGACAGAAAGAAAAAGAAAGAACTTGCATTTATATAAAGTGCTTTATTGTATGCTCGATGCATCTTAAGGTGTTTCAGAACCAAGAAATTACTTTTGAACTGCAATCACTATTAATTGGGTGGCAGCTAATGTGTGTATACCAAACTGCCACAGGGTCCCACAAAATGAGATGAATGACCAGTGCATCTACTTTTGGCGGTAGCAGTTGCGGAAGGAATGTCAACCAAGACTTAGGGAGAATTACAAGCTCTACTTTGGATAATGCCATGGGAGTTTTTACATGGGACAGATAGACAGGGCATTTGTTTAACATCTCATCCAAAAGAGGGCACTTCCAACAATGCAGTACTCCCTCAGCACTGCAACAAAATGTCAGCCTAGATTAAGTGTTCAGGTCCTGGAATGTGGCATTCAATTGGGGAGTCTGGCTTTCTCTGAAATTAAGAACATTAGTACACAGATGTAAGCATCAATGCACTCTTCACACATCACTTGTACCTGAGCATGCACAATAGAAGAAGCTGGATTACCCAGAGAATGTGGCCAAAACATACTGGCTGCAAAGAAGTTATAGCTAATGAGGGATGTGCCATCCAATAGCCTGTAGGGTTGGCCTAATTCAGGTAGATAGGTATAAATTAGAACTCACGTGTGCATGATGGCATGTTGATGTCATGAAATGTCTATGAAATTATGGTGTGTTAGGATAAATTTTGTGAAGCTCTTCACCACTGACAAGGCTTTGCAAGCAGCCAGTACATAATCAGAAAACCCTGGGTGCCATTGGTATGAGGCCTTGACAAATTGATTCAATTGTGTCAGGTCCAGTAGCTGACTGTTGGAGCACTTTGGATTCTTTGGCTCTATACATGGGTTTACGGCCATATTTTCTTCTGTGGAAAAGTAAAGAGGTATGCAACCATTAATGGACCCTTCTTCTATTTTTATTATTGCTCTGAGTGCTAAGATGCAATTGCAGAAATCCATGGGAAAAATATTTGTTTGATAAGGACAGAAATCAACTTTATTTTTTGATTATTAAGAAGCCTTGGTGAAGGGGCTGCATCCATAATGTAAGATTTGAATTGAGTAGGAGAGAAGATGAAACAAATCAAGAGGTATCAATTAAGTGAAACATGGGTTTTACAAGTCTGTAGATTGTAGAAGAAAGGAAAGTGTGAAGTACATAAGGAGTTCCATAGATGGAAGTCATAAGAAAGAATTAATTAATGCAGGAGATAGTATAATAAGTCTTGATTTCAACACAGTGAAAATGCAGGAAGGACCATGATGTAATTGGAGCTTAGGAGAGGATTGGATGATTGAAATGCAAAACAAAAGGATTTTGGTGAGAAACACCTAATTTTCTCATCAATCTGCATAGACTACCATTTTGCTTTACAATTTTCTCACAGTTAAGTTTTAAAGGGCCATTGTCATCTAGGCTGAGTAGCATAATTGAAAATGTGATGAACTCATCATAGCCTAAAAATGAGTGCTGGCAGTATTAATGCAAGAATGCTCAACACATTCATATAACATTCCTCTGTTTGCAATATTAATAGAGCCTTTAACCTACTTAAAATAAATGGACCAATGCTGGCCAATAAATAGGTGAATGCCTCCATTAAACTAGTGAACAAAGGTCACATGAAAATATTAAAGTTCATCCAGGCACCAATTATTTCCGCTGATATGTACTTGCTAGTTTACGTAACATTTAACTAGAAGAAAATACAGAAGCTGCATTGCAATAGTCTGTACTGCAGCAGGTATAGCATTTACTGTAGAACAGGCTTCCCTGGGCACTCAGCATGTGAGTCATAGGACTGGCTGCTTCTAAATATTCCATGATGATGCCCCTTCACCAAGTTCCGTGCAGGCATCTGATATCATGTCAAAATTTGCAGTAGGAGAGATTACTCCCATATGCTTTGGGAGCCTCATCATTACACCACTGCTTCTGGTAATGTTTTAAGTGTGAAAAAAATCTTAATTATTAGACATTTGGAGCCCAACAGTCTACAAGCACGGGTTGCCAAATGATGACACTAACTTAATAAACCATGGATGAGAAAAATCAAGAGATTTTGAATTTATTGGAATTGTCTGTGCCTCTCAACTTAAAAAGAATCAACCGATTAGCTTATTTTTAAACTCTTAGAAAGTTTTTTGGAACAACGCCATCTATTTGACGCACAAGATTTTTTGCAACAGACAGCTCCACACCTGTTATTAATTAGAGGCTCTGGAGATGTGAAACACAGCAAATTTACTGTTTTTCTATTTATGCAGATGTTTGTAAACTCCATAGAGTTCGATTATGGAGGGACTGAGATGAAACCGTTGAGATTTCTGCTCTAACCTTCTGGTTGCCATCACCTATTCATATTAGCAATGAACCAAATGGATCCTGAAGTCCCTTCAGAAATTTGTCTGGAGTCCTCAGCTTATCAGAATAGCATTAACGTCAAATATACACCTGATGAGACTTTACGTAAGTCTTTGTCCAATATGCATCACATGTCTGAAAATGGCAGCTTGTCATTCAGAATGATTTACTGTCTTTGATTCCTTTCCAGGATTAAATTCTTATGGTTAAAACCAAAGTAGTGGAATTTTGTTTTAGGAGACTGAAAAATATGTTCACAGAAATAAGAAATATATATTTCTGCTCGATTAGTCTTGGTTCGCTTACAAAATATATTTCCAGGGCTGATAAGAATATACACTGTGCATAATGAGAGTTTATTTTGTAGCATATAAGCTACAATTTGCAATCCTGGATAATTTTACAGTGTAGCAGGGAGTCTGAAAACAAGTTTAGCAATTGGCTTTTAATGAGCAACCAAGGGCAAGGGTTAAGGGCTAAAACCCATAGGACATCAGCAAGGTTGAATAGGGTCAAAGAATAAAGGGTAGAAGTTACAGTCAATGATAATAGTAGATAAATGCTTAATGCATTCACATAGCATTCCTCGATCTGCTATTTTAGCACAGAAATTAGCCCATTTATTTTACGTTAAATCAACAGTAGTTTCTATTCAGAGGTAATTGAGAAGTAGTGCTTAGCTTGGGTTTTAAGAGCCTGATGATTTTAGGCAGAAGTGAAAATTACCCCCAAAGGTATTATCAATAAGAGCAAAAGTCTAGACAGTTGAATTATCCAGTAACCCAAACTGTGGGACTTCACAATATAGGTTTTATGGTCTGTCTGACAGAATTTGATGGTATTTGTTCTAAAACCAGAATGATTTTGACAAATCTTCCATAGTTTCCTCGTGGCTGTTTTTATAGCAATTGGAGTGTTATGAACAAAGTGTGATGAGGAAAGTAAACAAGACTTCTAACATATTATGGATGGCTGATTAAGTATTTATTTCCACATCTGCCTCTTCATTTGAGGGTTTTTCCATGTTCTAATTATTCTCTGGCTTGCTCCTAGGCTTCTGCAAGTGGTGTTCGGCAACTAGCCACTAGGAAGTGTAAACTAGCACTTGGGGATGTCTTAACGTTTTATTTCTCTTTCCTAATGGTGGGAAGTGCCTTGTTGAGATGGAAAATTGGTTGTGTGTGGAATCATGTGCGACGAAGTCTGCAGCTTACCACACTATGGTATGAGATAGTTGTTACATCAACGCACTACACCACTGGACTATCCTGAATCACATTCTGGCAAAGAATGTTCCAACCTAGTTGAAGAAGGTTTTAATGCCTGAACATGCAGGTTGCAATAGGCCATTGAGTGGGATGCACCCTTGTGGAAATCCACATGTGACACAACCACAGGACCAGAGAATGTAGCTTCCACCCATTCCTATCACCCCACTGATGTTATCGAACAATCAGAGAGCTGTACATCCAAATGTAATCTCTTTTCACAATTTTAGTCGCAATGAGGATTTTAAGACTAGATTTCCTTTTTTATTTTGGAAGCAAGTTTAAAGCTAACATCATTGACAGTCATGTTTGTAAGCTTGGTTGTGGGGCTGACATGACAAAGGGTCAAGTCATGGGAAAATAACAATACCATATGATTGGTAATGCTTTAAAAAGTAGCTATGTGACCTTTAGTGTCACTTTTTATAGCACAATGTGAATAAAACTGTGGGAACACTCAATGTGAACTGATTCACAAACAAAGTTTTAGCCCAGCACTCAGTGAGATGGCTAACTGTATCTACTAATCCTTCATTTCAGGGGTTCAATGAACTCTACTCCAGGTAGAAAATTTCAGTTTAGAAAGGGTCCAGGCACAGTTAAGACCTGAAGCTTCTTAGGAAACTTTTGCTTTCATTCAAATACTTAAAGGCTTAACTATGGTTCATATGGATTAGTAATTATCCAATGTGCCTCTCTGGCGTAGCAAGAACAATAATTAAAGAGGCAGCGTCGTTGTGAAAAGCTGCCTGGCAAAAGTATTTTTATTTGAAAAAGAGAAAGAGCCCATGAGTCACTTATTGCAAAAATAATTTCCTGCGCAATTAAAACAATGATCCATTTCAACCTGGATTACCTCATTGTATTTTGCACTTTTAAACAAGCTGAAAAGATCTGCTGTTCATTAATGCAGTGCCCCTTTAAACAATTAAGAAGGACAAATAAGATGACATGTCTCTTTGGGAGACATGATTCTACAATTAAAAGCTGATAATTTACTCATATTTGGTGCTACAGATATAAACAGATGAAATTAACCCAATCTGGCACAGTTCAGGAGAAGGCTCAAAGGGCTGAATGGCCTATTCCTGCTCTATTTTCTATGTTTCAGCTCATTTTACAGACACTGTGATGTGAGCACCAGCACAGGTTGTGAAATTGCTCTTCCTCCTCCCTGCATCCTCAGTATACAATCAATACTCATTGTACTGTTCCTGCTCCAATTGATTCTCATGCTTCAAAATTGAGGAACTATTTACTATTCAATCTTTCCTTCCCCTTACCAACTACAGGTTTTTAAACCCAAGCTTCATGGCACTTAGTCACTACTTTCTGTCTCAGTGAAGTCCTGAATTATGGGCTTATGGGGATATTTATTGGACCTAAATGTGCTTGTTTTAAGGCTGTAAAACGGGTGCAAGAAGGGCCAATTTCAGGGACCACCACCCCACACTAAAAGTATGCCTGAAAGATGTCAGACCCGATATTGCATTGGGCCATTTTTCAGGAACCCATGGTGGCCACCTAAAACAGGCGTTAGGCCCCTTATATATGTAAATGAGGGCCTAACATCTGTTTTAGCCGTCCACCCACCCCCCAACCTGTGAAATTGGACACCTATGAGTGGTGCACGAGCTGGTTCGGCTAGGCTCAGGATTCTTCAGTGGCCAGTGTGGCCGCCAACAAAAGGTGAATTTGTTTTTTGAAAAAGCTTTCACAAGAATGCTCCCCCTGACTAGACAAGGCTCTCCACACATCCTGCGGATAAAAAGTACGAAGATACTTACTGCGTGGCCCACGATGTCCACTTGCTCCATTTTGAATTCTTCTCCAGTGGTGGGCTCCGAGATCAGCATAGGCCCTCATGCGCATGCGTGGACTGTCAGAATGGAAGCCCCGCCCACAAGCAGGCAAGTAAAACTCATTCATTTAAAGTGACAATCCCTATTTTAGTCTAAATAAAAATTTAACACACCTTATGAAAAGGCAAGAAAATGATTTATAACGTACTGAAACATACAAAAGTTAAAAGTTTAAAAAATATACTTTTTAATTTTTTTTAATGATCAAAAAATATTAAAATAAGAATAATTAGACATTCCACATTTTGAAAATTTAATCTTTTGTTGTTTTTCAGTCATTATAAGTCACCGTGCTTTTAAAAGGTAGTGTAGAGCTGGTATTTTCAAGCGTACCCTTCTCGTGGCGTAAATAGCTTCGTTCCAGCTGGGCAGGTGGGTAATTTTACAGATGTTTGCTGATTGTATTGATTATAGCGTAGGTGGCCCTTTAATTCGTAACTGTCGCTATTCCGTTGAACCAATCGGAACAAGTTTGCGATTTCGGGGTTTTACTCCGATGGATTTGACGGCGGTTGGAGAGGATGCCATTATGGAGAGGACACCATTATGGAGCGGCGTCCCAGGTACAAAATTTCTGGGCCATTCTCTGTGCCAACCTAAGGTTCTACATACTGTTAACATTGCTCAAATATTATCTGAGGTATACTAGTAACTAGTCATTCACAAGTCTTAATCCAAATACTGTGTAACACCTGGCTTGGTGTAAATTTATTTAACAGATTCTGGCTATTAATATTTACAGTAATTCCAAAATGTGTTTGTGTAAACCGAGGTCACGCCATGGTGCATATACAATACGGACCGGACAGTCAATGCTTTATGTCAAGAATTAGGCCATTTGTCTCTTTTATAGGGGTATAAGTCAGTGTTATTGTAGTTGGATTTCTTTTTACTAATTTCAGTTCCAATTTTGCACATCCGTACTCGAAAGTTTCTAATCTCTTCTTTCGAATTATTAGCACTTTTCAAGTTTTATCTACTGTTAGCTTTGTAAAACTGTGAAATGTGTGTATAAGATATGTTGAAGCAAACACTGGCAAATGCTCTGGAACTGCAGCACCAACTCAGATTTTCAAAAGGCACACACGTTAAAGTGTCAAACTGTTGCAACATCTTTTTTATAGCATCTTTTTTCTGATAAAACATCCCAAAGCGTTTCACTGCGGTGACAACCAGACACAACGCAATGCTTGGAGAAGGGACAGGTAAGGCGACCTAAGGCACAAGACCTTCCCAAAACTTCACCCTGCAGTTGGGACCACCAGTGTGTCTACCCTTCTTTGTCAGATCTTGGCTGTAACCCTAACCCTAATGTAAGGATCCTACATGAAATGAATCATGCAGTTTTTAGTGAATCCACACCATAAAACCATTTACAATCGGCACTAACGGAGTGATAGCGAGCTATTCAATCATGGGACATCACAGCCAAGCCCAATTCTGTCCTCTTTTTCCACAATTTCCACATGTGCACACTTTCCAAGAGAGGTTACAGAACAAAGGTCAGTAACAGGAACCCTGGATGATTTTAATCTCCCCTAGTCCAGGGGTGCTGTGGCCAATTGTAGTGTCCAATCGCCACCCCTCCCCTCACCATCTGAGGTCAGTTAATTCAGACTGAAAGTCAGGCCCAGATCTTCCTGGCCAGTAAAGTCCAGTACCATACCAACTATGCCATGGAGCACGCTGGAAGCATTTCGAAATGCGTTTATTAAGACTTCATTTTAGCAACTCTTTTGTGAGGCCATTTTTTCTTCAGATCTGCTTATGATGCTTCTAGTAATGTCTATTGTAATGCTGGTTGAATGCAGCAATACACTAAGATTCTTTTTTTAAAAAAACCTTCACTTTGCATTGGTGACAAAACCTAATCCATTTATGGCAGTTTTTCTCTGAGAACTAATTTCTCTGCCAGCATGAAATCTATGAAATGGGTCATTGGGTTTCTATTATAAGCAGAAAATGTTGCTATTGGATTTTCCATTGACATTAAATAACACTTTCTTTGTCTGATGAGTAAACAAGCCTGTTGGATGAGCAAACTAACCTTGATCCAACCCAAACTGACTCCAACTTTTTAAACTGAAAGGAGATCAGCACCAAACCAATATTTAAGTCAAAACTAATCATACAGGTAAAAGTACAGTCCACCTAAAAGGTTTCTTGCACCAAATTTCCACAACGTTGCAGCCCTCCCAAACCACGATGATTGAAGTCAAGCAGTGGACCAGCCTGATTAAACCAGCCAAGTTTATGTGGGTTTGACTTTTCATCCCATTATTGTAACAAAGATCCCATTGCTCTAAAGCCCAAATCCTTCAGGGCACATCTGGACCCTCTTCTCATTATGAGGTTCGGATGGAGTGCTGGGCACAGTTGAGTAAGATAAAAGCAGTTGATCAAAGAATAATGACAGATTTGCAGGCAGCATAGCAGGCTCCTTCCTACATCCAGCAAGAGAGTCAAATCAAACAACTGAAATCAGACAAACTATATTTCAAATGTGATATTTTCAGTTGTCAGAATCAGACACGTTTACACAACATCACATCATTATTTCTGCTAACGGGATACATTCTTTTAACACTTTACTCTCTTCAGTACCATGCCACTATATTTATTAACAGTTTTAAGGTATTTTACTACTTGTGGAGTTAGAAAGAGGAGACAAAGAGAGAGGCTGAGCGGAGAAAACAAAGAAGAAGGGAGGGAGAGAGATGTCACATGCCAGCGTTGGGATGGCATCTGGAAATATCTCAAACTGTGATGTAGGTTGTCAGTCAATATTTATCCAAGATGACCTACTTTGTCATAGCCTCCCCCCACCCCCACCCCAAAGCAGAGTGGCTGGCTTTGGAACCACAGTAATGATTCTGAAATTACTCCGTTGAGAACTGGTATGTAGTGTAACTCCCTTATCAACATTTATTTCCCTGGCATTCTCATACAGGTGACTAGGTTAACAAATGCTTTTTCTCCCCCAGAGGTTAATGGAGGTAATCACCATTTATTTCTTCTTTTATTAGTCTCTTGTTATTTTCTCCCTCTTCTCCTCCTCTCCTGATGGTGTTAGCATTTTAATGGGGTACAGTTCCTCATGCACTATCATCACTCAAGTAGCCATTATTCACCTGGACAGCGGGTGCTAGCACCTAATTGACCATGAGCAACACCGTCAAACGTAATCCCATCCTCACTCAGCCAATGTTCCTTTCCCCAACCCAAGGCACATTGACACCAGTTATAGCATCCCTATTGCTCTCCTGGCTGAGATCAGCTAAGTCAGAAAAGATCAGGATCAAATATGTGATCCTCCTAGGCTGTATAGCTCAGCTAGTCTCATTGAGCCATCGAAGAGTAACAGTTATTGCTAAATGTTAAGCTTGAAATGTTTTTTGGCCATTTTGAAGGTCCTTATATTTACTTCAAATAGCCTTATTCAACCTTACATATTTTATATTCTCGACTATTCTAAACTGTCCAGGCATTTACAATATCACATTCACTCTTATATTCTTTAAGCTATTACTAGACTCTTCCTTGTACACTTTAACATTAACCAATAAATGTATACATACAGCAGTCATAATTCTGCTTGTGATCTAAACTTGGCTCTCTGGTACAGTGACTACAGTCTGTCAAAATCTGAGCTGGGTTTCAAATTTCAACTGAAATATGTCCTCCTGTACATCAGGAATATGTAGAAATTATTATATTGAGGCAAATCTGTGAATTAAAATCGGGGTCAATTTTAATCTAACATGCCCATCAGGTTCAAAGCTGGTTTTATAGACCTTGCTCTTTTACTTTCCATTGAAGTCGATGCAGAGTAATATTGGGCGGGATGTAAAACTGCCATTCCACCCGATCCCGTGGGTTTCCTGCCCGGCGAGTTAGGTTAAAATTACCCCTCCCAGATTTCCAATCTGGAACTCCTTCTTCTTGATCCTTGAATCTGAAATTGGAAATTGAATTCTTCAGCCACTTCCTGAAATACAGTCAGGTTGTTACTGCTAAATATGAATTCACAAAATGCACAGTCATATTCACTTCAACCAGCCACGCATGTTTAAATGCAAACTGATCTGAACTGCATAAGGCTGGAAAAATTACACATAGATTGAAATTACTCAGGTTGGATTTGGAAATTATGAAATGCCTTTGGAGCTCATTGTTGTACATTACAGATCAACAGAAGACATTGTGGCAAAACTGGTGAGGTACCCTGACCTTGTCCATTAGTGTTTAAACAGTCCTTGTAATCTAATGACACAGAAATCTTCACTGTCAAGAATGGGACTCATATAAAGGCAATTCAAACAAAGTGCAGATAATTATGTTTTAGAGCAAAACAAATGCCACTTTAGATGGACTGCACTTAGCCTGACTAGATTAATGAAAATGGAAGATAGTTGTTCAGTAGGGTAAAGGCCTAGATAACTTTGTACATACAACAATTAATACAGTTTTTACGCCTGATAACATTTTCAGCTCTTTGATGGGACTCAGCTGATCTTTAATTAGTTCCATGAAAAGCACAATGGCAGTAAACTTAATCTGTAATAATCTGCTATGGGTTATGTGCTTGTAAAATAAATAGATCATGTAGTACAAACAAACTTGCCCAAAAATACTTTCATAGCAGTCCCTGTATAATTATTCTTTCAACAACTCTACTTAACTAACTCAGTTTCAAAGTACCAATTCCTTGCCTTAACCACAAGGTCCTGCTGTGGAATAAATAAATGTGTGCATTTCAATTATGTACTTTTGTGCTATTTGTATGTATTGTGACATGTTTAATTGACTGTGCCATCAGTGGCAGTTGCAGAGTTTTCTCGGGATGTGGGCGTTGCTGGCAAGGCCAGAATATATTGGCCATCCCTAGTTGCCTTTGAGATTATTACACAGTTTGGGGCTTCAGATCTTTAGGGATGGTTAATTACCATTAGATAAATATAAGGATTGTCTTTTTATTCCAGAAAAAAGATTTAGCTGAAGATAAATGAATATTGGTGGCACTGGAGCTGTAAATGAAAACATTTTACAGGAATGTCAATGCCTTTAAAACATAAATAGCTATGGTAGAAGCAGCACAATTAAGTTCACAGCCCTGGACTTTGGAGGCGAGGGAAAATCAGCCAGGGTTTCACCGCTGATCACTATCCATTAAGTGGTCCTGGAAAGTGCATATGTGGATGTCAGGTGAGGACAGGATTAGGCTCAGCAGTGAATCATCTATTGACTCTCACTGTCTAGATTCACAGATAAAAATTGATCATTTAGACTAAGAAGATGGCCAAGCCCCTAGAGTCATACATCTGCAAGGACCCTTGAGGGGAAGGGAGAAAATTGATGAGGAAAGTAATAAAAAAAAATGAAATAATGATTAGTTGATTCTTGGACTGGAATCAAAGAATTTTGTTTGAATTTTTCCTCGACAAATTCTTGCATTGAATGACATTTCTTTTGATTCTATGGTCGAAGTGTTAAGCCAACCAGTTGGATATTGTAACAGGGGCAGAAATTGGTATGCGTTGCGTTTTTCAGGTGCAGAGCATATCAATTTAACAGTGGGACCCAATCTGTGCAGGCCTTGGTCCCACTGCTAAATTCATGGGGCCCATTTTTTAGGCGTACACCTAACACAGACGATAGACATCTTGACTATGTTAATGAGGGGCCTAACACCTGTGAAAGACCCTTTCCAGATATTGGACTGCCCTGAACGGAGCAGGCCTCGGGTCTTCTGGACATGGATGTGGCCGGGTCAGTGGGCGTCACCAAAAATGTAAGTCAAGTTTTTTTTTTACTTTTAATATGGAGCCCGGAGGAGCAGAGTGCTTCACAATACTGCTGATGGCCACTGCTGGCCATGTTTGGCCTCTCTCCCGCTGTCATCCACCCCCCCCTAGACCCACCCCCCCGAGGACTTACTTGAGGGCCGCTACCCACGAGACAAGTGGCCCTAAATTCAATCCTGCTGAAGGGCGAGCTGCCTGAGGAGGCGCGACAGGCTCTGGCAGTTCACCCAGAATATTTAGATGAGCCCCAATTTTGGCCTGGCTTTGGGCCTTTGTGTTCGGCCACGTGCTGCTCGTGTAGCGACGAGCCTGGGCCCAATTTCAGGCCCAGACTAAATTCTACTACTGTGTCCTCTGCCTTTGACAGTTCTGTCAGACAATGAGAAGTTGACATCTCTTCGGTTGTTGTGGGTTTGCAAATTCTGTGTCAGTAAATGTGGTTCAAATTCCTGCCAACCTTTTGTGCCAGTAATTTTATGTGCGACATTTTCTATTATTGCAACATATCGTTATTGTTGGGTCAAAATCCTGGAACTCTCTACCTAACAGCATTGTGGGAGCACCTTCACACAAGACTGCGGCCAGTCAAGAAGAAGGTCCATCACGACCTTCTCATGGGCAACTAGAGTTGGGCAATAAATCTTCTTCTTTAAAAATATTCAGTCCTTGGCTTTGTGTCTGGGTGAAGATCATATTTTATGATGTCACCTTGTATCGACATTCAGTTGAGGTACTTGAATAGCAGAAAGGACATTTGAATAGTGATTTGAATATTCAAACAGACATTAGTGGCTTGCAGGAAATTAGTGCATTTTTAAAATTGATACTGCTCTATTTAAGTAAATGTACAGTGTCCATAATTTTTATACATTTATCAGAAGAATACATTATTTACGAAGAGTATATATAACGTCATAGAAATCACTGATGGACTAACGTCTACCATGCTTGTATGACCTTCTTTTGACCACTGTTTTCACAGAGGCTTTAACCCATTTCAAATGAGTGGATCAAAGCCTGTATTATCTATTTGTTAAACATTTTCCAGCTGATAGTGCTGAAGTAACCTCTAGGTCCATTTAAACCTTTTTTTTTCATACACAGGTAGCTCAGTACAGAGCAAAGATCGAACCTGTGATTTTCCTGAACAGCAATAAACCATGTGGTGCGTTCATCAGGGGAGGTCCAGAATTACCATACTCATTTTGAGTTTGTTGCAAGGAGGTTTCACTGTGGTTAAGCTCTTTAATACCTAGTCTAGATTGGCTCGAAATACACATTCAGGGCGGGACTTGGGATGGAAGTGGTTTGTTTTTAAATGGCTAATTCAATTTCTACTGGATTATCCAAGTAGCAGGATGTTTGATCACTTCTATTTTGACCCCAAAGTGGCTGCTTTTAGTTTGGAGTTTAGCAGGAAACACACCCATAAAAATAACCTTAGTCAAAAGGAAACCCTTTCTGACAGTTGGTCTTTATCCTAGAAGGTGGCTTCAGTTACCCTAATTAAAAAGGATTAGACTACTGAATTTTAACATATGTGTCATTTGCTTTCATTTAGCTATTTGTATGTTTTCTATCCTTGAAGGTACTTCGCCATGTTAGATTACCTCACACCATTCCCCAACTAAGATGTTTATTTCTAAAATCTATTCGTGACATATGATACATACCCTGTCGTCACTTATAACGGTTATACTTACACATGTTGACATGCAACGGCACTTTTTATTCTGCAAACATATTGAAAACATGTGTGTCAACAACATAGGGGGAGCAGAAATTTGAAAAATAAATATAGACGTTTTTGGAATTGCCAGAGTTGATTGGTTAATGAGAGTTATTTTCAATAATCCTAAAACCGCGAAAAAAAAGAATGGACTTGGAGCTCACCTCAGCTGCAACAAAACAAAAACCTTCTATACCTTTTGTTCTAGCCATATTCTGTAAACCGACACATACTCTATGACCCAGAAATTGCTTCAAAAGAACGGAGAGCTCAACAGCGCTCACCGTTAGTGGCGAAATGGAGGAGCAAGTTCCGGCGTTCGCACATGCGCAGTGAAACGCGGAAATCCGGAACTTGCTCCTCCTGGTTCGCTGGTGATATGACAGCTTTGAGTTAAAGGGATATCGCTGGCTGGAATCAGTGGAAACAATGGACCAGCGCCAACTTGCTCATCTGCCCAGCTAGAAAGTAACTAATATCGCCACAAAACAGGTACGCTTAAAAATATCAGGTCTAAACTAAGTTTTAACAGTGCAGTAAGTCTTAATGAGTGCCAAACAACTAAAAATTAACTTTTAAAAATGTGGAGACTCATTATTCCTTATTTTAATTGTTTTTGGTCATTAAAAAAAAATTAAATAAAAAAAAATTAAAACTTTTTTTACTTTTCCCTTTTGTCCCTTTTATTTAATTCAATTATTTCTTACCCTCTCTTTTTTCACTGTCTGTAACTATTTTTACAAATGATTTTAGTGTTGTACCTTTCACTTCCTGGATTTTACGTTCTAACTTGCAG
Organism: Heptranchias perlo; assembly: GCF_035084215.1. NCBI lineage: Eukaryota > Metazoa > Chordata > Chondrichthyes > Hexanchiformes > Hexanchidae > Heptranchias > Heptranchias perlo. The sequence goes on along the minus strand of NC_090357.1, from coordinate 13,093,161 downwards.
AAACCGTTTGCGCTTATCAAAAATGCTGCAATCTGATTGGTCGAGGGGAGAGCGAGCTATCCTCTCGCTTCTCCCATGGGTCCTAGCTTCGCTGGAACTAACGCTGGGCTCTTCTCCGCTCCCTGTTGGAAGAAGTGCACCCAGTAAAGACCACAGTAAGTTAATGGGTTAGTATAAATCTATGGAGCAGTGAGCACTGTTGGTTCGCTGCTCCGAGCAATTTCTGGGCTTGTGTATTTTTTAATAGATGGTGTTTTTATGTCTGTTAACTGATTTGTGCTTTGTAGAAAATGAATGCAGTTCTGCTTTATTGCCAATAAATCATTCAAAAAGCTATATTTTGATACAAAGGGCTACCACCTATCAGTGGCCAACATGATAGGTGTTTGACACATTTTGTTTGTAGGATCATTAATTAAAAATTGTGGATTCTGACAGCTCTGGCATGGAAGTCTAATCAGTGTTTACTTAGCAAGGACAAAAGCAGATTTCCGTAACAAAGATGGAACAGCTAATTTGTCTCAATTATACTCCCGTCAAATAGTCCCTGGGACATATAGGAATGAAAGAAAAATATGGAAAACTTTTATACTGAAAGTAAACGACAAGGGAGAGAGAGAGAGAGATCCATCTGTGTACAAGCAACAAGGAAAGTCAAAAATTACACGAGGACTCTGGGAGTATATATCTATTAAACCTTTACCGAATCCATACAGCCAGGCCATAATAATACACCTCATCCTCATTTCTGACAAAAAGAATTGCAGATTGTATAGGTCAGCAAATCTGGTTTATCAGATTTTATGCAGGTAGGGTTTGGCAGACCAGGTTATGTCTTAAACTTTATGTGAATTTGGCTTTTTAAAGTTGCTTAATTTTCAAAGTGTAAACACTATTGTGCATAGGCACAGTAGAGATTTTTGTGAGCTTAAAGCTCTTTCGTAAGCATGGATTTGTTGCTATGGTCCCAAGTGCTTTTTTATACTGACAGCTGCTTATAAAGAGGCAAGGTTTACTATGATGGTTAAAGTTCTCTCAAAACTCTGTGAGCGCTACCAAACTTGTCTCACTCATTCATTCCTAGCATCATGAGCTGTGTCGTCGTCAGCTGATTTGGATATGACTTTAAAATATTTTTTAAAATGTTGATGCTGAAACACCTATTGGGGATTCTTTAAAATACAAAACTTAGAAAAAGGATATGTTTCCACTGTCGTTAGTTAGCCTTTCACAGTAATGTCTACAAACAGCAAAGCGAAAGAAAAAATAAGCCGATGCTGTCTGCAAGCCCAGCTAATCTCGGTGGAGACACTCCAGGTTTACGTCGCCCAAAGAGGAGACCACAGAAGGCTTTCTATCCAGGTAGTACTCACAGGGAGATCAAAGGACACTGTTGAATTAGAGTACAGCAAGCACCTAGAAGTGCCCAATATTCAAAGTGGGCGGCCAAGATAGAAAAATGTCCCATTACGCAGCATCCATTTCCCTCATCTTGGGAGAGCCCCAAAAATCTCCACCAAAAATATAAATGTAGAAGTACATGAACTTAACCCTGAAAATAATTCCATTGGGTTATTGTGGCTATGTTCTGTGGTGTAATGAGATTTATTCTTTTCTCAGAATCCTAAGCAAATTAAATAGTAAAACACAAGTTTTAATAATTTGGTACTAACTTAGACTGCGTTAAACTAAATAACATTTTGGTGAAATCAGTTTCCCTGAAAGGGCAAAATGATAAGCCAGTGGATTTCTATTTACTTAACTAAAATCACTTACCTGACATCCCACTGATTTTAGCTCATTATACCTAATTAATGGATAGATAGATTACTTGGCCAGGGAGCAGATATTGATATATGTGGTAAAGTTATGCATCCTTTAATCAAAAGTGCCTGTGTCAGGTCCTATAAGGGACCTGTGCACCATGTGCAAATGTGTTGTGATGTTGGAGGTATTATCCATCTACCTGTTCAACCGGATGTAAAAGATGCAACTTTACTGTTCTAAGAACAATGTTTTTTTCCCAGTGTCCTGACAGACACTCTTTTCTCAACAGACATCACCAAAAACAGAGTAACTGCTTATTCATCTCATTGGCCTGTTTGTGGGGCCTTCATGTTGAAACTGGCTGCCACATCTGCCTGTATAACAACAGTGATTGAAGTTCAACAGTAATTCATTGATTGTGAGGCAGTTTTGGCCATCCTGAGGATGTGAAAAGGTGCTATATAAATGTAAGTACTTTCTTTCAGCTGGGGATACGCTGCTTCTTTTGAAAGCACCTTAAAATTGTTGCCAGGTTCAACATAATGACTTGGTGAAACTACACCTCAAACTGCTTATCATCCTCTAATGATCTGTAGTCACACAATTAAAGACTCGGACAAGGCTATTTTCCAGGTGTTAACCGGAAAGTGACAATTAGACAAAAGAAATCTGCCCACCATTTTCTGCCAGATTTTCTTTCACAATGAAAATTAAAACAACCAATTGACATATTGTGGTATTTACTGCATTTATTTCCAGAAAAATGCCACCTGACCAGTACAAATGACATTTCTTTGATTCCCCACAGGTGTTAAGCAGTGGGAAATAGTTTAAAAGCAAGATACATAACAAGATCTATGTTTTCTTCTGCTGCACTGCTAATTTTAGTAGCACAGTTCAGTAATCATGGTGTTTATTTTTGGGTACAAAATGAGACGTGCCTACAATAGACAGTCATGAAATGAGATAGCAAAAAAACATATTGCTGAGAACTGTTACAAATAGATTAATGATTTTCAACATGTGACAAATATTAAATAATGCAAGCACAAAGGAAAAGAGCTACAATGTCAGACAGCAATGAGAAAGTAAGCCCTAAACAATAAGATAAGAGGTCGGTGGTTTGTGATTGTGAAGGGCAAGCTTAGGACAGACGTCAGGCAGTATCTCTTTGTACAGAGAGTATTCAGCAACTGGAACACGCTGCCACAGTGGTTAATGCCAGGATACTGGGCTCATCTAAGACAGCAGGGTTGGTTTCTAGAAGGATGAGATTAAATGGAATGAGCCATCTTCATCAAAACCTATATTGTGAGATGTCTGAGAATTGATCTTGTAGATGGATACAAGATTGTAAATAGTATGAAAAAGGTAAATCCAGAAAATTACTTTAAATGAATCTGCGAGTGTAGAAAAAGTGGTCACAGGTTTGAACTATTAAAAGGCAAATTTAGGTTCTTCACACAAAGAGTGATCTACACTTGAAATGGACTCCCATATAGAGCAATGGAAGCAAAAACCCTGGAATCATTCAATAACTAATTCAATGCTGCAATGAGGGGATTCTATGGTCATTTTGGATGAGCTGAGATGGGCTGAATGGCTCTCCTCATCTGTAATTATATTTTGATCTTGTGAATGCTTTGCTCAAGGACGAAAAATCTTTAACATGGGGTTAAATTGGGTTGCCCTGAATGCATGCGCCCTGACCAGCGGTCCTTAATGGGTCTACTGGAGGCCGCTATCAAAAGAGTACATTTCTAAAAAAAATACTTACCTGAATGTGGAGCTGGGAGAAGCACTCCTGCTCCTCTTGGCTCTACAGCAGTCCCGAAGACTGTTGTTGGCCCTTGCTCGGCCTTCTCGATTGCATCCATCCCTCCCAATCATCTCCCAAGATCTACCTGAGGACCACTGCCGGCGACACAATGGCCTGAAATTTAAAATCTAATTTAAATGCGGTCCAAGGCCCAGTCTCGTGTGGGCCTAGAACCTACCATTCCAGCGCAGGCATCTGTCCCTGGGCTCAGTTCATGCTGGCAGGCTGCGGCTATCCAACTTCACCCCCCATAAATGTACATACACATGGAAGTGTTCTTGATAAAGCGCACCATTTTCCAAAGTCCAAATAAAGTTTTCTGCACTCTTTTTATGAGTTAATTGTTAATTTTGTTATTGCTCAGTTTCAGCTGAACTTCAACTGAATGTTGTATGGACTCAGTGGTTACAGGTCAATAGCCAAGTGCTAATTGTCAGGAGTCTGAACTGAATTGCTGTTTGTGACTTTTTTGACCACAGAAAGGACTTGGAAAAACAATTACTTTAATACAAAGTGTATTCTCAGGTGGTTAATATACTAATGGAAGTTGTTTTCTCCAAATAATGTAAACAGTAAGCAATTCATTACCTTGCCTTGGTAATCAATAAACACCTCATACCCATTCTGTTTGAAGGTCTTTGTTCCCTATCTAGCTGTGAACAGAGGACGCTAAAGTATAGAGTCACCAACACAGGCAGTCAGTCACCTTGTTAAAGAGAAAGCTGCAAGGGTTTTTGCTGAGGATATAAAGTTAGAAATGCTGGATGACAGTTTGAAGTCATTTTGTTTTATACAAGTAAAATGATCCAACTGATGTAGGGAAGTGTGGCGTGATCTTTATTATTATATTATTACAAGAAGATAAGTTCTACTGATTTAATTTAGTGAGTCAGATCATTACTGCTGTTCTGTATGTTCACCTTACTGTGAAATGAAGTAGCTTATCAATTTGTAGCTAGCCTTATATCACCAAGTGTTTGCTTGGTCTAATTTTGGAAGGATCAAAGAAGTACATGTGTGAAAGACACAAAATATCTGATTCAGGTCATGAGGGGGTATTATTTTTATTTTCCCAGATTATGCTACCTTACAAGGAGATACAGAAAAGTATGAGTTAACTTTATAAAAGTAAGACACTGTGTAACAAGGTGATTGAGGGCCAGTATGTCAGCCACAAGCCGACGAGGGCCCTGATACCAGAGTAAGGGTATTGCCCCTTTAAGAACCTCACCTTTGAGAGGTAATTGCAATTGGAGTGGGTGGAGATCACCCCCCGCCAGGTGAGCATAAAAGGGCAAGGTTCAACAGAAGTAAGGAAGTGGAAGAGTTTTCTCAATTGTGAATCTAATGTTTTGTGTTCTGTAAACTACAAAAAGTATTTTAAGTATGGATGGTTCTAGGACTACTGTTTATAGGACAAAGGAAGCTCTGAGATGGTAGTGCCATGTAACAACACTCAGATGACTTATGGGAACAATTGACACCATTGAATTTTAGACGGTATTGATGACCGATCTGAATTTGTAACATTTGCCGATCATTATCTCTATTTACAGTTATATTTTTTGACTTGTTCAGAGACGTCACTCATGGTAAATATGTTGCATTGTTCAGGCAAAATGGTAACTAAGATAGGCATACACTTTCTTCTGCATTTTATTCCACAGTAGAATCTCACAGCAGAGAAGAAGGCCATTCGTCACATTGGGCCTGCACAGGCTCTTTGAAAGAGCTATCCAATTAGTCCCACTCCCCTGCTCTTTCTCCATAGCCTACAATTTTTTCCCTTTCAAGTATTTATCCAGTTCCCTTTTGAAAGTCACTATTGAATCAGCAACCTTTCAGGCAGTGCATTCCAGATCATAATAATTCGCTGCGTGAAATAATTTCTCCTCATTTCACCTCCTGGCTCTTTTGCCAGTAATTGCACGGGATCTTGATAAATTGGGCCAGTGGGCCGATGAATGGCAGATGGAGTTTAATTTAGATAAATGTGAGGTGATGCATTTTGGGAGATCGAATCGGGCCAGGACCTACTCCGTTAATGGTAGGGCGTTGGGGAGATTATAGAACAAAGAGATCTAGGAGTACAGGTTCATAGCTCCTTGAAAGTGGAGTCACAGGTGGATAGGGTGGTGAAGAAGGCATTCAGCTTGCTTGGTTTCATTGGTCAGAACATTGAATACAGGAGTTGGGATGTCTTGTTGAAGTTGTACAAGACATTGGTTAGGCCACACTTGGAATACTGTGTACAGTTCTGGTCACCCTATTATAGAAAGGATATTATTAAACTAGAAAGAGTGCAGAAAAGATTTACTAGGATGCTGCCGGGACTTGATGGTTTGACTTATAGGGAGAGGTTAGATAGACTGGGACTTTTTTCCCTGGAGAGTAGGAGGTTGAGGGGTGATCTTATACAAGTCTATAAAATAATGAGGGACATAGATAAGGTAGATAGTCAAAATCTTTTCCCAAAGGTAGGGGAGTCTATAACGAGGGGACATAGATTTAAGGTGAGAGGGGAGAGATACAAAAGGGTCCAGAGGGGCAATTTTTTCACTCAAAGGGTGGTGAGTATCTGGAACGAGCTGCCAGAGGCAGTAGTAGAGGCGGGTACAATTTTGTCTTTTAAAAAGCATTTGGACAGTTACATGGGTATAGAGGGATATGGGCCAAGTGCAGGCAATTGGGACTAGCTTAGTGGTATAAACTGGGCGACATGGACATGTTGGGCCGAAGGGCCTGTTTCCATGTTGTAAACTTCTATGATTCTATTCTATTTTTCCCTAATGTTTTTTAATTCACATTGTAACGAGCTTTCAAGGAAAACTCCAGGCTCTCTTTGTTTTCATTATTTAATGAACAAAACATCCTTCCAATGTCTATTTCCCAGAACAAATTCATTTTTGGCACTTCATCTATACAGTAAAAGCAACTTTCAACATTAATGTTTTCTGAGGACAGGCATTTAATGAATGAAAGAGATTGCCAGCAGCCTTCTGCCATTAGATGATGCCACACTGCTCACTGTTGCAGGTTAATATAAAAGAGAAAAGTGCAGATGCCAACATTTGTGGGCCCATAGGGCAGGACACTAGAATTGAATAGAGAAGTTCAGGTAAATCAAGAAGCAATGATGATCCGATGTCAAGTTTGCTGTTGAAACCTGTTGGATATAAGTGAAAGGGAAAACTGAGAGAGGTATGGAATTCTACAGTTTGATGGTCCTAGGACAGAATTAGCTAATGGTGGGAGACAAGGCAATGAGTCTTGATTTTAACACAATGAGGAAGAGCATGTAGAATTGCAAAATGAAGGAGTTAAACATTATGCATTAAGTACAAGCCATTTGGAACTTTGACTTCTCCACATTCCCACCTGCAGGTTCTACATAAATTTAAGTAACTCCTTCATGGATCTTTCGAGTAGTTTGCTACAAAAACATCTTCGTCTCTCTGAATGGTATCATTGAGGACTGGATGTGTACTTTGCAAAGTGTTTTTACTGCCTGATTCTTTTTCATGGTTTGTCTTAGGTAATTAAACACTGTCACACAACTGTGCAGCTGTTCATTCAGTTTAAGATCCTGTAGGTAAATAATGCAGGTAGTGGTCCTTGACCTGTAATCAGTAAGTGAGCTGAATAGCATTCTTCAGACCCCTAACCTGGCCTGCAAAATCTCCAGGCTCTCATGAGAATCTCCTGAATTTTCACGATGTTAAGGGGATCTAACCCTATCCCACCTCTAACCTCACCCCCTTTCCCCTGAAAAAAATCTCCCAGTTGATGATTCTGTCCACCTGAACGAGTTTGCTTAAATATTTCCGATCTTGGCATTCATCACTGAAAAGATATGGCTTTTAGAATTTGAGTACATGGAGTGGTTAGTAACAATTATCCCAACAAGAGCCAGGGAAAGATTTAAAACCTGTTGGCTATATTTTTGACATTCCTTTGGCTGGATTGGCCCCATTGCTCAAATACAATTACGTCAAAATGTAGTTGAGAAGTACTTTGAGCAGCAGAAAAATCTAACTTTTTAAAAGCTTAAAGCTTTAGTTTTGAAAGACATGTGTTCCAGTTCATTCAATAGGCGTACCTTATGGTGGTTTGTTTGATATGATTCTTATTTATACAGGTCAATTGAACATATAGCTCACACATGATCATCAAGTTGGTTACAGTCACTTACTGGGCCTCGGGTGTGGAAACCCAGCACTCACCAAGGGTGCTCTTCTCACCATTTGCAATTGTTTTAAATGTTTTTCCAACCCCTCCAAATTTTCTCTCCTCTTGCCCTGAAGGCATTGACTCCCTCTAAGATATGGTTCCACTTGCACCGTTGGTATCATGCCTAAATTTGCATTCTTCATATGTTGTCTAGACAGTGAGAGTCAGTAGGCCGTTTGATTGTGGGGTGTATCACAGCCAAGGTCAATCCTGTCCTTGCCTAACAACAACACATCTGCACTTTTCGGTAGGAGTCACTGGACAGAGATCAGCAGTAGATAAACCTGGATTTTTATAAGCCCTCTCTAGCCCAGAGACACTGAGGTCAATGTAACGCCCATACCACTGCCCCAGCTGAGATCAACTAACATAGCACAGATTGGGCACTAAACCTCGGGCCTATCTACAATTAAAAGTAATTCCTGTTTCATCATTACTGAGTAATAAAATTCTTTAAGTCCCTTCAAGTTTGTAAGAAATATTTCTAAATGGCAGGTAATCTAGAAAATTTAGAAAAGCTGGTCATATTACATGGAGGGCACTGATTCAGTACCAAAAGTTACCAAAATCCAGTTTACAATATGCTTCATAATTATTTTATCTGTATTCCTAAGTTCCATCAATTACCATGATGTGGAGATGCCGGTGATGGACTGGGGTGGACAAATGTAAGGAGTCTTACAACACCAGGTTATAGTCCAACAGCTTTATTTGAAATCACAAGCTTTCGGAGGCTTCCTCCTTCGTCAGGTGAGTGAATTACCATGAGGGATCCGTGGGGCTAGAAATTCAGCCGTGTAGCACCCGTTTTTCAGGCGCTAACTGGCCTCCTGAGGTCCCAAAGTAGCATCCAGAATGCGTGCGCACACTTCTGGCGTGAGGTGTGCCCGACGCCATCTTGGTAAAGGGGTTCGTGCAGGTGCAGAGAATGAACGCTGGCAGCATGTAAAGTAAGGAGAATATGCATTAGAACAATGTGCAATGCTGATTTAAAGGGAGTTACCATTTTGGCACTCAGTGCTCCAGCCAATGCACTGTCTTAACCATGACCAGCTGAACGTGTCTTAGACGTCCTGGAGGACCCCCACCAGCGCTATTTAAAGGAACCATGCAGGATTTACAAGTTAGTTGCTGAATTATTGCTTCTGGCTGCTTATGCATTTGTACCTGTTTTTGGAGGTCTCCTGTACTTCAATATTAGGACTACGGGACATAGCCTAACATTTAGAGCCAGGACTTGCAGGAGTGAAGTTCGGAAACGCTTCTACACACAAAGGGTGGTAGAAGTTTGGAACGTTCTTCTGCAAACGGCAGTTGATGCTAGCTCAATTGTGAATTTTAAATCTGAGATTGATAGATTTCTGTTAACCAAAGGTATTAAGGGATATGGAGCTAAGGCGGGTATATGGAGTTAGGTTACGGATCAACCATGATCTCATTGAATGGCACAACAGGCTCGAGGGGCTAAATGCCACTGCCACTTGCTGCCTCCTGATATGCGCCACCTTCTCCTGCAAGAAAACGGGACGTGTGTCAGTGAATGTCCTGCAGGATGTTTGGGTGATGTGCCTGTCATGATTGAATAGCTGCCAGTGTGTGTGACCTGTGAGGTGGGTGTGCAGCTTGCAACAGTGGTAATGTGTGACGGTAAGAGGAAGCATCTGATTGGAAGAGTTGAGTATTGATTGAAAGAGCTTGTTGGTATGAGGGTGATGGGGGTGTAGTGCGTGGAGCAGTGGATGCAGCTCGTGGTGTAGTTGGTAGGAGATGCCACTTGACAGTTGACCTCACTCAGCTTGACGACTCTTGTCAAAACATTGAACTTCGTCCTGCTCTGCATCCATGTTTGTGGTGGCTATGCGCCTGGAATTGACTTTGTCCCCTGTTGCCTCTTGAGCATATGTCTGGAGGGCCTCTTGCCCCCCCTGCAGATACAGGATGCCCCTCTTTATGTCCATCTCTTGCACCAAGGCCTCTAGTTCATCAGCAGAGAATCTTGGTGCACTCACTCTCGCAGGCCTGGTACAAACTCAGATCGGCAGATTGGTGAGGTCTAGCGTGTAGATTGGAGGTTGTGGGATTTAATAGTGCGCAACCTTTATTCAATGTTTTACCATAACTCATCAGTTTGTAATCATGGGGACGGGACCTGAATCTGTATTTTGCATGTGCGATATCTGATTTCCGTTCAGACTCCGTGCTGACCCGTATCTTATATTTTGTACATAAGAACATAAGAGTTGCCTTTAAGAGGTGCCAGCCACTCAAGTGATATCTGGACCCCCCCGCCTTGCTGGTGAGAAGTGAGAAGCTGGTGAGAACAATGCAGGCAGGCCTGGCTGCTGCGCTACAATCAGGTAAATGACCAGGCAGCACGAATCTCACATACTGCCTGCATCAGAACCACCGGGCGCGGGTTAATTGCGCACTGTGATGCCCACGCTCTGATTCGGGGGTTAACTAATTTAACCTCCCATAAATGAGAGAGGGAACAGGAGGTGATGTATTTGGTAATATTTATGATCTCAGGATAAAGCAATGTAAAACAATGTTTTCTTAATAAATTTGGATCATTTTTAAATGATAATTTCACTTATCGTGGCTGAAAGAATTTGCTGACACCTTCAGCATTAGTGAGCTAGAAGACTAGTATTACTCAAAGGCATTTTTTTTTGTAAACCACAAAACTCTGGTCTACTTCTCCACTCAAACTTGACTAAAACATACTGGGGCAGAACTTACTCATTCTGGACGCCGTTCCTCAATGGCGTCCTCTTCAACCGCCATCGAATCCATCAGAGCAAGTTCGTGAATGCGCAGTAAAACCCTGGAATCGCGAATTTGCTCTGATTGGTTCACCGGCATTTTAGCAGTTCCGAATTAAAGGGCCACCTACGCTACAATCAATACAATCACCAAACAATCGTAAACTTACCCATCTGCCCAGCTGGAACGAAGATACATACGCCACGAGAAGTTACGCTCAAAAATACCAGCCCTACACTACTTTTTAAAAGCGTGGTGACTTATAATGACTGCAAAACAACAAAAAATTAAATTTAAAAAATGTGGAATTCTAATTATTATTAATATTTTTTGATCATTAAAAAAATTATTATAAAAATAAACTTAATTTCTGTATGTTTCAGTACATTATAAATCATTTCCTTGCCTTTTTATAATAAGTTATGTTATTATGTTAAATTTTTATTTAGACTAACATAGGGAATGTCACTTTTAATGAATGAGTATTACTTGCCTGCTTACGGGCGGGGCTTCCATTCTCAAAGTCTTTGCACATGCACATGGCCTGCACTGATCTCAGAGCGCACCACTGGAGAAGATTTCAAACTTAAACAAATGGACGTCATGGCCTATGTAGTGAGTATATTCGTATTTTTTATCTGAAGGATGCGCGGAGAGCATTGCCACACCGGTCAGATCAAGTTCCGGCCTATTGAATAATTAATCCTGATGTTATTTTAACAACATTGTTAAATTCTACAAATATAGATTTGTGAGCCTATGCTCCTAGCGAAAAGCCAAACTCACAGGAAATGTTGGTTGGAGAATCAGGTTACAGTGCTGAAGTCCTGCCTCTGACCTATGCTCCCAGTGAGCAAGGCTCCCCACAGGAGTTTGAGACCTCAAGAATTACTCCTATAATTCAATTAGAAAAGAAATTAAAATTCATTGGGGTAAATCCTGACTTTGTGCGGTAGTGTAAAACAGGTGATAGCGAGTCAGCAGCTCGTTTTACATCTCTCCCGATTGACTTCAATGGCTGCCAACTTGCTATCACCCATTTTGCATTATTGCACAAAGTCAAGATCTACCCCATTGTATTTATTTCTTTTTACATAAAAGCTATTGCCTGTAACCAGGAATTTCTAATACCAAATATCAGAAAATGGAATCAAAGAAATGTATTGAAGCAAAGATTTTTTTAAATGCATTTTGTTCAAAGATGCTGCTAAATGTACTGTGCAATGTGCTACTAAGACATATTTAGCAGCATCTTTGACTAGAAGATCCCAGGTTTGATCTGAGTTAATTGATCTAACTCAGAGCAACTGTCAGGGTGCTACAACTGGCATAAGTACCCCAGAGTTAGGGAGGGGCATAAATCAGCCAGGGCCCCTGCTGCTGATCCCTATCTAGTGAATCCTGGTGGAAAATGCACATGTGTGAACATCTGGTGAGGGCAGGAGCAGACTCGGGTGTGATGCTGTGCATGGTTTTCAATACCTTGCCAACACTCACTGTCTGGGCTCACATATGAAGAAATTCTATTTGGCTGCTGATGCCCGTGGACCCAAGCCTCAGCACGAAGCATCGCCTTCAAGAGACGGAGACGGAGAAGGAGAGAAAACTGGAGGAAAATAAATGCCACTGTGTTCTTAATTACTTTCCCACTGAGAACTTTTTAGAAAATGGTGATTTTTCCAGTTTGAATAGCTATAGATGGAATCGGCCAACAACCCAAAGTTAGTGAAATTGGATTTTTTTCTAAAGCAGTACGCACACATGTCCAAAAGGATATATATACACGTACAAGAAATATACATTGCATAGTTTATACTACTGATGCAGCTGAAAGGCAAGCTCACGCAACTGTGAATGAGTACTACAAGAACTTAAATCTGATTCTTGGATGGAAGACTTCCGTGTCTTGCCATCACATACCTAACTATACAACTGTGTTACAGATGAAGCTCCAGATGTTCTCGTTGGCAAGCAGTCTCTTACATTTTTCCATAAATGGTTAGGCTAAAAACATATTTGTTAGCTTCTAACCTGCGGAGCAGGAGCCAGATGGCATTTGTGCAAGTGAGAGATTACAGAATTTCCACAATGCTTTTTCAACATAAAGTAATACTACTAGCTGAATGCAATTGCAACCTTACTTTTTCATGTGCTTCAGATGTCTCATGAATGATGAATTTATTGAGCCAGTTTTTAGACTGTTACTAAAATCTATTTTTATCTTGTGGAATGGATTGGAAGATAATATGACCTGATCCAACTAGAATTAATGACTTTCTTCCTTTAGTTTTAATCACTATTGATGACAATTAGGATATGCACTCATCCACACAACCCAGGAAGCCCTGTGGTTTGATCCATGATGATGAGTGGTAAATCAGCTGATCTCAGCCACGGCAGCAGCTAGGGAATTATCTTTGGCCTCTGGGATAAAGGTCAGGAGGATGGAGTTGGAAATCAGCCAACCCTGGTCATTATCTGGTGACTCCAGCTGAAATGTGTTTATACACAGGTGAGGGGAGGATTGAGCTCAGTTGTGATGATGCTCACTTTTGCACTCTGTTTAAGCTCCCGCATGAAGAATGGGCTTTCAGGTGAGGTCCTGGAGGTTTAGTGCAGCAAGCAGCTTCAGGAGAGCAGGTGAACATTGTCTTTTGAAAAAACACTAACATTTTGGTACTGATTGTGGAATCTCACAAGGGTGAAATTTTCCTTTTTTTAAATTACAAGCTCACAAGATAGGTTCAGCCCACTTGATAACATCCTTGCAGAACTGTAATCCTATTGTCTTCCAATCACCACTCATAACAGCTGTTGACTACCTTCTGTACAAATAAATACTTCCTAATATCTATCCTAAATATGCCCCTTGCAACCCTGAACTGTGCCCTCTTGTCCTGCTGCTGTGGTATAGTTTCAGGCTCACTTTCTGTATCCCATTTTTGTATCTGTTATGATATTTGATGGGTAGTCCATGAGAATTCTCTTGAAGCAAAAGAGTCTTAGCTTATCAAGTCAGTTCTCATATCTCTTCCACCTGACACCAGGGATCAGCCTTCTTGCTCTCCCCTGCACTATTTGTAAGACCTGGAAGATTTCCATGTGCTGTGACAAATGTTGTACTTGAGACTTTATTCAGAAAATATTGTGGGAAAGAAAAGTGACTTGCAGTTCAATGTTTTTCTAATTTGATACAGCACTTTTGTACTTACAAAGTGCAAAAGAAACTCTGCAATCACAGAGAAGCTAATAGTTTGCCATAAAGATAAAGCTGAAGGGGGGGGGGGTAAATATCAATAGTTAGTTCTCCTTCAGAGCAAGTTTGATTTTCCAACTGAATACTTTTTCTCAATAGGATTTACTCTCATCAGGAATTCACATTACCTGGATCAATACAAATAAGTTGTACTAGAGATATTTGCTTTTAAGAGGATGAATGGAAAGAAGCATTGTTCAGTAAAATTTAAAATTAAGTTGGGCTTGACTGCTAAGTTGCACACTTGACACGTAGGACTAAAAGGCCATTTAGGTTTACTCTTGGGTAAAGAGGAATGGCATTCTTTACCATAGCACACAAGAAAATAGAAATAACTATATGTGAAGCAAGTTTCATCTTAAGCAAAACTTGCTGATTCATGCTTGGTGCAATTAAGCTTATATTTTCATCCACAATTTAGAATAGTGAATCTGGTGTTTTAGCAACTATTAATCCCATTTGGACAAGAATCATTTTCAAGAGGCATAATTAAGAAACAAGACACTGGGACTGAATAAACACATCTCATGTTGGCTGGTGGATTAATTCTACATCTGCTTATCTCAGTATACTTGCTATATTTTAATCTGAAAATAGAGAAGTTACTGTTTTGGTGCAACATTATGCATGCTGCTCTGAATTATGTTTTAAGAAGTAAAATAGCTGAGTGTTGGTTAGCAGAGCATATAGTCTAGTTCCGGGATATTTCCTGAGTTATGTGTGTGACAATTAGGACCAAAATGAGCCAAATTAATCATACGAACAAAATGGTAATTGGTTGCAATTTATCAACTGCAAGATCTGCAGTAGTTGCTTTACTTAAATGTAATTATTTGGATGGATACCAAGTCGATTAGAAATGAATGTATACAGACAGCAACTACAGCATTGCACAAACAGATCATAGGCCGATAGACTGTACTTAATTAGGACAACTGGTGAAAGCAACAGTACTGATCTAGCAGTCCACCTATTTCATTTCTATTGACATTAGTATTTGTTTAAATTGAAAGAAACCACCATGAATGATTGCTCCTGACTAATGTCGCTGTTTTAAATATTCCAGGACTGCTAAGACAGTCCCAGTGTCTTGTTTCTTAATTGTGCCTCTTGAAAATAATTCTTGCCCAAATGGGATTAATAGTTGCTGAAATACCAGATTTACTATTCCTGGATATAGGCTGTAGGTTTAGCATTCACTGATTAAAATGGCCAGGTTTGGAAGGCCAACAGTAACTATAGGGTGTGCACTAGTCTCTGCTGTTTATTCATGCTTAACTTACTGCTGTTTCAGCACTGTAGACTGGATTATGGAGTAATCGACCAAAGAACCTCTTGTTCAGGCCTCTGTATAGGTGACGGTGTGTACAGATTAAAAATAGTGGACATATGAAATGATAACAGCTATCTATGATTGTCAGAAAATATTTTGGACAAATAAAGCATGTTTTTGAAAAACAAAGGGCCCTATTTTCTGAGCGTCAGTAATTTTATGCTGAATTAGACAGACAGGAAGCAATTTAAATTTTAAAAACTCTAACTCCAGTTATAGATGGTAGTTATGTTCACAACCACCTTCAAGCTTGTTTTGACAATCTTAATGCTTTGTAGTAAGATGGCTTTTTTTTTAAAGAAAACTACAATTAGAGGAAGCAGATGCCACCAAGTGAAACACGAAGGGAACTGTGGGTACTTCTATCCGAAGTACTCTGCTCCCAACCCCAACTCACACCCCAACACCTATGTAATAAAAGGTTCTACTCTCAAATACACCTCTTACATTTTTATAAAAAGCAAAATCTTTTCTTTGCTGCCAAATGCAACCCCCCATTTTTGGTCTCTTTCCTTTGGCGCTTTGTGTGAGTTCACTGAATATCTGCATGCAGTCTGGTGCTGTCCATTTAACTCCTAGCAGCTGCAGAACTTCAGTCTGGCCTGGGAGCTGTTATGGACCTGCTTCACTCTGAGAAAGCACCTTACTAGTAGTATGCTGCTCTGTACTTTGGTGACACTTTTATGGCCAGCACTCTGGCTCTACATATCTATTTAGGAGCATCTATTGTGTATAATTCTTGAGCTTTTGTAGTGGTAGTGAATTTCAGAAAAATACAAGGGCTGGGATTTTCCTCTGGGCTTGTTCCATGTTGCCACCTTAAGTTGGATGGATATGCACCAAGTACAGTGAACAGTCTATGGGCACTGTTTGGTTTGTTTTTGTTTCTTCAATTCAATATAATGGCACCACAGCTATTCTTCAAGCAGATACAGGCAGTTTGAGTCAACTCCCATTAAGATATGGACATTCAGGCCACTTAATGAGTGACTAAAACCACTGAACTCAAAGGTATCTAAAGTTTGTTGCAGCTAAATTAGCATGATCTCAATGTACCAAAATCTAATTGGAGTAGTGAATACTGCTGCATTCTTGAACAGACTTACTAACACCTAGGCAGAGTTTGTTTAACTACCATATTTGCCAGCTCTCACGTAAACACTTTGCAATGGATTTTATTGAATTTTTCATCTGCCAATTATACTATTTCCATTTTAGTGAAGCTCTGTGGTTGGATTTGTGCTGCAATTATTGTGTTATTGGAACCATTAGAAGCTAATAACCTACTTTACATGACATGATTAATATCGCTTCAGCATTAATCATGATATAAAGCCCAGCTGTTCCTGAAGTCACTTCAATTGCCAAAATGGCTGAAAGCTTTTAGACTCTGAGAAGAAACAGGAGAAGGGCATTATTTTAAACAATGGAGCAATGTTGTACAATGGTCTGAAAATGAGTGTTTTCATTGGTTTAGTTTATAAGCTTTGTAACCTTAGTGCATTATAGATCCCAAATGGTGTAAATATGGGCACCAGTCAGGTGGCAATAGTACACTGTATTTCTCAGTCATTATTGTACTGATTAGACATGTCCTCCAGCCTTGAGTAGCAGATGAACTTCTTTACTTTTGCAGGTTTCCAAGGATACCAAGCAGCATTGATTGGGCAATATCTACTGTACCTCTATACTAATCAATGCACACTATAGTGAATGGACATGTTTGCTTTTAAATGACCAGTTTCCACTCACTAAGTGTACTGATGATTTGTATTATAAGGAGTATCACTACAGAAGTATTTTTATTCAGGAAGTTTGGTAGTGTAAACGTGCCTGGAATATGTTTCCTGTAGCATATCCACGTTCTGAGTTCCACTTCTGGATCATTGGGTTTTTCCTTGTGGAAGGACTTTCCCTTCTGGGGCTCACTTACCATATTTGAACTTTGAGACCACATACAAAACATTGCCCAGTTAACATGCATTTCTATTGAATTGACATGTTATATGAGATTGTGGTTGCTTTGGTGCACCACTAAAGAACTAAATTCAAATGAGCACAATGATAGAATCCAGGTGCGTTGGGGGCAGGGGGCAAAGAAAATTGAAATTTTTTGCACCGAGCAGGAATCCCAGCTCCAACCAGCCGAAGAACAGGCATGACCCAGAGTCATCTGCGTGCGCGTGCCGTTCCCAAACCCAGATGTCCCGCCTGCACTTAAAGCCAGCGGGATGATATTTAAAGCAGTAAATCAATTACTTGAGGTACTTTAAATGTCCATAAATTCAATTAAGAATGAAGGCAAGTGATTTTAATGCTGCCTCAACGTGTTTCCCATGGTGTGTTGAACACGCCATGGGAAAGTAGTTGGGTTTCAGTGGTAGCCATTTGGACATTTAAATCTCTGTTTGACAGATGGGAATAAAAGGTGACTAATTGCAGTAGGACACTCAGTTCTCTCAGACAAATTTTGGCTGGGAGATCTTTGTGTTTAGCCTTGAAATTCTTGGTTTCAACTCAGAATTGTTCTGTTTACACATATTTACCAACTTTTCGGAACCCCTCAAACTGACACCATCAGGATGGGGGGGGGGAGCGCACTGGCTGCATTCACCCGTACATACGAGGAGGAGGAGGAACATCACCATCCTGCACAAAACGGCAGGTACAGCGTGTACTTCCACCATTTGCAGCTCCACAACACAGAGGTGCACCACACGGACCTGCGCAAACGTAGAGAGGGGAACAACTGAGGGACCGACATCGCAGGAGGCACTACCCTCATGGGAGGGTCTACTGACCAAGGCTGTGCTTCCTGGACCTCTCTGAGGAGCAGTGCCTATGAAGGCTCAGGGTAAGTTGCCAGGTGGTCATGGACGTCTGCGGGCTTCTTCATGCAGAGCTGCTCCTGGCTGAGCCTGGTGGCATCGCATTGCCCGTCGCAGTTAAAGTCACCACTGCCCTCAACTTCTTCGCCTCTGGATCATTCCAGGGCGCCACAGGTGACATCGCCAGGGTCTCTCTCATCTGCTCATAAGTGCATAAGACAGGTCACCGATGGTTTGTTTTGCAGGGCCTCGTAATACGTCAACTTCCCCATGGACGACCTCAGTCAGACAGAGAGGGCAGGGGGTTTCCACTCTGGCTGGCTTCCCATGTGTACAGGGTGCAATCGATTGCACACATATAACCATCCGAGCACCTACACACGAGCCATTAACAGAAAGGGATATCACTCCAACACTCAGCTCGTTTGTGACCATCGCAAAAGATTTCCTCAAGTGTGTGCGAGATTCCCTGGCAGCTGCCACGATTCATTCATTCTGAGGGAATCCTACATCCTGGCCGCCTTCCACGCACCGAACAGCCTTAAGGGCTGGCTCCTCGTGGACAAGGGATAGCCCCTGTGCATGTGACTCACAACACCTCTGAGGAACCCCATCAGCGAGGAACAATGTCAATACAACAACAGCCACATCACCACCAGGTCTGTAATTGAAGATGCGATTTTGGTGCCTGGATCGGTCTGGGGGAGCGCTTCAACGTGCACCAGCAAGAGTTGGGTAGAATTATAGTTGTCTGTTATGTCCTGCACAACACAGCACAACGGAGAGGGTTACTGATTGATGAGGCCCTCATCCAGCATCCACATCTGCCATGAACATTGAGGAGGAGAAACCCATGGGTACAGCAGTGGCTCACTTGGTGACTTGTGAGGCCAGGGAGTCACTAATATTTGACCGATTCTCATAAGGAGATCACAAAGTGAGAATAGTCCACTCCTCAGACCTCCTGGGAAGAGCAGCGCCAACACAATCACCTCACAACAGCCCCCCCTCCCCCCACCCCGCACAAAGCAACTCATACACCCACTGTAATGTGACCTACTGGGTGGTATCAAGTCTCGCCGTTCATGATGAAGCACATGGAAGGGCGCTATCACAAAGCCAGTCAAGAATGGGCAAGACGTGGCAGTAGTGGTGAGAATGATAACACTTAATGTGACTTTATCAAAAACCAAATATAAATGAAAAACATGACAGTCTTCCAAACACCCTTGTGCATATCCTTTGTGATCATTAAACCTTAGCCTTTCTCTTCCTACGACATCTACATGGTGCATCCCTTGTGGCTGCAGCAGAGGTAGCAGCATGTTGTTCATGTTCATGTCCGGACTGCTGAGATGCTTTCGGCCTACGCCCTCTGGATTTTGGAGCCCGTGAGGGCCCCGCCAAAGACTGCTCCAACTGCACCTGTGCAGGGGCAGACTCGGTCACCTGGAGAGGAGGCAGCATTGTGGGTACTGGTTGAGGGGGGGACAACGGGTGAGATGTGGGAGCACTTTGAATGGTGTCCCCACTTCCATGTCCCCTTTCACCATCATCCCTCTCCTGGGCCAGGCCCACACCACACCTACCACCCTGCTGGATAACAGTTTGGAGGGCATACGTGATGCCTTGGAAGCCCAGTTCTAAAGTTTCCATCTGCCTGTTTTAAGGTGGCAGAATGTTGTTCACCCTGAGTCCGGAAGGCCATTGTCAGGGCCTGAATGGACTCATTTGTGAGCCGTGCTTGAAGCTCAATAGAAGCTAACCTTCTCTTCATCGCAGACATTCCCACACTTATCTGCGACACTATCTCAGACACTTGCTCGTGTCCATGTGACACTTTTTTTTATTCGTTCATGGGATGTGGGCATCACTGGCAAGGCCAGCATTTATTGCCCATCCCTAATTGCCCTTGACAAGGTGGTGGTGAGCTGCCTTCTTGAACCGCTGTAGTCCGTGTGGTGAAGGTTCTACCACAGTGCTGTTAGGAAGGGAGTTCCAGAATTTTGACCCAGCGACAATGAAGGAACGGCGATATATTTCCAAGTCGGGATGGTATGTGACTTGGAGGGGAATGTGCAGTTGGTGGTGTTCCCATGTGCCTGCTACTCTTGTCCTTGATGGTGGTAGAGGTCGCGGGTTTGGGAGGTGCTGTCGAAGAAGCCTTGGCGAGTTGCTGCAGTGCATCCTGTGGATGGTACACACTGCAGCCACTGTGCGCTGGTGGTGAAGGGAGTGAATGTTTAGGGTGGTTGATGGGGTGCCAATCAAGCGGGCTGCTTTGTCTTGGATGGTGTCAAGCTTCTTGAGTGTTACTGGATTTGCACTCATCCAGGCAAGTGGAGAGTATTCCATCACACTCCTGACTTGTGCCTTGTAGATGGTGGAAAGGCTTTGGGGAGTCAGGAGGTGAGTCACTTGCCACAGAATACCCAGCCTCCGACCTGCTCTTGTGGCCACAGTATTTATATGGCTGGTCCAGTTAAGTTTCTGGACAATGGTGACCCCCCAGGATGTTGATGGTGGAGGATTCGGCGATAGTAATGCCATTGAATGTCAAGGGGAAGTGGTTAGACTCTCTCTTGTTGGAGATGGTCGTTGCCTGGCACTTGTCTGGCGCAAATGTTACTTGCCACTTATCAGACCAAGCCTGGATATTGTCCAGGTCTTGCTGCATGCAGGCTCGGACTGTTTCATTATTTGAGGGGTTGCGAAGGGAACTGAACACTGTGCAATCATCAGCGAACATCCCCATTTCTGACCTTATGGTGGAGTGAAGGTCATTGATGAAGCAGCTGAAGATGGTTGGGCCTAGGACACTGCCCTGAGGAACTCCTGCAGCAATGTCCTGGGGCTGAGAGATTCCCTCCTGTACCTGTGCCACCATTCCATTAATGCAGGAGTCCTCCATCCTCTGTGCTATTGTGGAGAGTGTGTGTGGCAACTGTTCCAGTACCTCGCAAATGTGCTGGTGTCTCTCGATCATTCTCCTTTTTAAAGGATGGCCCCCCGGGATTCAGCATCTGCATCCAGCTGAGGAGTGCGCCCACCGACCTGGAATCTCCACAGCTGCCCCTGCCACCAGTGTCTGTTTGTGCTCACTTGTGTGTGACCGTAAGAGAAAGGAGCAGGAGAAAGGAGCAGGAGTGGGCCATACGGCCCCTCGAGCCTGATCCGCCATTTAATGAGATCATGGCTGATCTGGTGTGGTGAGTCACCAGGTGCCGATCCAATTAACTGACTACTAGGACCCACCGAGGTGTGAGTATCTGCATTGGTGGATGGCTCACTAAGAAGTGACAGTGCGCCCTAGGAGGTCAGGAACTGCTCTGAGGAATCGCCCTCTCCCGTCACTGCGGTCGTTGAATGGTCTGGAAGAGAACAGAAGGCAATATTAAGCATCATCACAAATGTGTCATGTTGGGATGAACATACAGAGGTGTTCAACATGCCAATCATTCTTAACATCAATTCCTATTGTGTGATGAATGTTAAAGTTGTGTCACCAGCCGTTTGTGAAGTGCCAGTCTTGGCATCCCCGACAGACAGGCACTCGAGGGTGAGCCTGATCTCCAGGGCTGCCTCCTCCGCCTCTGACGATCATTATTTGTAGAGGCCCTCCTCCAGTCCTCACCCTCTCGCGTGCATTTTGCGCGCTCTTCTCCTAGAAGGGGAGAAAGTACAGACGTGTGAGGGTAAAGTGGCCAACCGATGAATGCATTGCTTTGGGTGAGGCTGACTGTGAAAGAGATGCATCAGAGGGTGAGTATGAGACGGGGACATCACATTGCATCAGGATTGGGGTGAGTGGTAGTGGTGGGGTCACAAATGGGGAGCTGAGGAAGTGCTCAGGAATTGAAGGTAAGTTGAGGATGAGCCTTAAGTAGGTGTGGGGAGTGATGTAATGGAGTAGTCTTGGCAGTGCAGAATGATGTGAGGGGGGCGGGAGAGGCGGGTGATGTGCAACACGGAATGCAGGAGAGTCAGTAAGTATACTCACTTTTGCTGACCGAGTTAGGTCATTGAAACCCTTCCTGCACTGGACCCAACTGCGGGAGGTGCTGCTGACCTCCTCTGCCACCTCGAGCCAGGCCTCCTTGGTGGCAGAGGCAGGGCGTTTGCTCCTGTCGGTCGGGTAAAATATTTCCCTCCTCCTCCTCACTCCGGCCAGCAGCACCTCAAGTGCTGCAATGGTCCTTTAAATGCAGACACTCCAGCTGGTAGCCTGTCACGCGGGTACGCAGTTCGCCTGCTGCACAGCTTTCAGACGGCAAACTCGGAAACAAGGCCACCAATTAAGTTGCGATCGAGTGGGGAACGGAAAAGTTTTATTTTCTTGGGTTTGCCGCGTGCCCATTGACCCTCCCTCCTGCCATCCTGCCAGCATTTTAAAATTGTGCCCCAGCAGTGCGCTGGTACAGGAAACAGCTCATACTGTTGCAAATTGTACAAATAAATCAAACCTCTGGTATCAGAACGTTCAGCAAGATCCAAAAATCTTTAATTGGATTATTTTGATTAGCAAACATTAAATTTGTATAAAAGAAGAAAGAAGTGGATAATGTTTACGTTTCAAATGATGAAATGTATTGATATCTCTCAAACAAACTGCTTGTTGAATGTCCAGCCTTTTAAACACAGAAAGAAGCTCCAAAAAGCCTTTATAATTACTATGAAAACATTAAATTGCAAAACTAGCCCAGTTGAACCTTAGACTCCCACATAAACACACACAAACTGAAGTGGACATATAGCCTTGTCGAGTCAGCAAATGTTACTGGTCAGTGGAAAGATGAAATAAAGAGCAGTATTCTCATTACTGCTGACTTGGAATGGTTTTTCTGCTGAGCTAGTAGGCAACTTGGGTCAGTGCACTGCAACTAGCTTGCTATTGTGCAGTAACCAGTCCATGGTGTTTAAATTCTAATGCCTTGGCACTGTGTGTGGCTTTGTGTTTGAATAAGCTGCTCCTTCTATTTCGTACCCCAAACAGAGAGTACACTAACTGCTGGTTTTAGCTAGACTGCAAAGATTTTTTTGGAAGATCTTGCTGAGATCCTTGTCTGTCACAAAATGGCAAAGTATAATTATACTCAAAAGTACTGTATTTTATGCTGTGTTTATATTACAGCTACGGGTCTCAGACTGCAGGCTGGAACACCAGTTTTTCTACTCAGGAGAGTTCTCTGTACTGGTGTGGTTGCGCATAGCAAAAAGTTTAATGTTTAGAGGGCATGGGCAGCAGTGTTGCACTGTCTTAAGCATTTAAATTAAAAAGTCCAAGTAACGCTGAGAATTTCCATGGAGTTTCTCCCGCCCGACCATCATAACGTCAGAAGTTTAGCAGAAACCCCGTTTACACAGGTAAAGCTGAAATAAAGAGTAGGTAATCGGGGTTTACATCAAAATTACTGCAGTGGAGCAAGAGAGTCCCTGAGGAAATTCCTGGCGCTAGTTTTCAGTTCTGCCATAGGGGCAATGAATTTTGTGGGTAGACTGGGACTTGTTGTTGTACAACATCTTGTATAGAGGATCTATAAAATAAATCATATTGATGGTTTCAACTGATGCTTGTTGGACACTATATTAGATCTTGGGTGAGGTCATTCCATGTTCTGTTTTTAAGTACTGTAACCATTCCAGTTGAGCAGTAATGAGAATACCGCTTTTTACTTTCCGTTTACCACTGACCAGTAACATTTGCTGACTCGACAAGGCTATACGTCCACTTCAGTTTGTGTGTGTTTATGTGGGAGTCTAAGGTTCAACAGGGCTAGTTTTGCAATTTGATGTTTTCATAGTAATTATAAAGTACTCTTTTTAGTATCTGGCTGTGACCTTTTGTGTATTATTTCACTTGTAAAGAAATTTTGACCTTTGGTGCCTTTGATGGTGATGGGAAAATATAGTAAACATCCCAAGTTTCCTTTGGGTTTGATTGTAAACCTGAGCAAGCTATCCCATACATGGTCATGGTTAAATAACTGTTAACTACAGCCAACCTGAGAAGGAGTGCTTTGGTATAATTAATGTTTCACTGAGAAAAGTCTTGGATGTCCTGCTTAGGCCTGTGTAGGTCACTGCCTCAGGTAGCTAACCTGCGCACACTTGGGCGGTTTGACCTTCAACAAAGGCAAAAACCCCAAAATTTTCAATATTGAAGCTTTCTTGTTGCACTCCTGCTTTGCATCAATAGTCCCAGTTTCTTTCTACCTGGACAGTACCTTGTAGATAAGGAATCACTATCCTCGCAGAATGTGAAGGTTAGAGAGAAACCAAGGCTTCACAATACAGGCTCTTCAAAAAAAAAAAGCAAATTTGAAATCCCAGTCTGAGGACTAAAAATACAATTTAAGAATTCAGTTCCTAAGGCTTTCGATGGAGTCATTTAGGTTTTTTTAAAACATGAGATCAGGCACCCAGACAAATTTATTTAAAACTGCGCTACTTGGCAATATGTACAATTTTAGAACATGGTCTTATATTAATCATAGTTGAATAATAACACTAATTATGCAGTGCCTAACTTTAGCATAAATGGTGTATTTAATTTCCTAGTAATCTAACAAATTATATTTGTTAATAAATTCCACAAGGGAAAACTAGAATGTAATACGCCTCTATGAATATCATTCAGCGCTGAGTTGAGACTGAAACACTTGTCAATTCAATTGTACCTTAAACCCTAAACAGAATAGATTATATAAAATAATTCCAGAGAGTATGGTGAAGACAATCCTGATCTGTGGGATATACCTGCAATTGTTAGGGCATGTGAGATTGACTGTTATGGATAATTATATCAACTGAACCCTTCATTGATAGTGTTGTAATGAACTCCCAGGTTCACTTACTGTATAATTAATTATCTATATAATTTGGGCTTGCACATGGGCCCCGATATTTGTGGGGGGGGGAGGTGCAGCAGCCTGGAAATGCGCGTTTCCCGGAGGTCCTGCCAAATTTAACGGCAGGATCTGATTTAAATATTTGGACTCTGTTTCCCAGTCACAGCCAGCCAGATTGAGAGGCCAGCTGACAGTCGGGTGGGAGGGCCTGCAGCAGCAGCTGGGAAGCAGGGAGGGAGGGATCGGTCGGGGGCTACATTGGGTGTGGGGGGGTCGGAGTGGACATCGTGGGGGGTTCCCCGTGGAGACATCGAAAGGGTCTGATGGCTTTGGGGGTCGGCCGATCATGAGGGGATTAACAGGTTTGCTTGGTAGGCCAGGGGGAGCACTCCTCCTCCTCTTGGCCCACAAGTAGTGCTGAAAGGCACTTACCTGTTGGATCCAGCTGTTCTCGTCTCCCTTTTCATTACCAGGTTTCCGAAGGTCTGGGAAACCCGGCTGGCCAGCATTAAATCTGAAACACAGCTAAAATTTGAGGAAAGCAGTCTCCATTAAAATATTTAAATTAGGGACCCGTTTCCGGAGAGCAGGTTAGTCGGCCACCTCCATTAAAACTGGAGGCGGGTTGAGGTTGAGTTGCCCATTTTTGAAATTTTAACGGCCCCCCCCACACCTTTGCCTGTCTTGGGGGGCTAAATTACCCCCATGGTGTGGTTGTCAGTGCTGAGGAATGTAATACTTTTCCATCCATTGTTGGCATCAAGAAAGAAAGAAAGAGATGCATTTATATAATGCCTTTGACGACCTCAGGACGTCCTTAAAGCGCTTTACAGCCAAAGACGTAATTTTCGTGTGTAGTCACTGTTGTAATGTAGGAAACGTGGCAGTCAATTTGTGCACACCAAGGCCCCACAAACAACAATGAGATAATAACCAGATAATCTGTTTTAGTAATGTTGGCTGAGGGATACCCAGGACACCGGGGAGCACTCCCCTGCTCTTCAAAATAAAAGCAAGCACTCCTAGCTCAGGTATAAAATGGCTTACAGACTAAAGCTTCTTCAACACTGTCCAGCAATTGATTTGAACCATCTCCAAAGATACCGTGGGATGAATTTTTACTTTTACCATGGGGTGGAAATCAGGCGGTGTGTAAATGAGGGAATTCACCCCCATGTTTACATTAGCATTTCCCACACTAGTTATTTTTGTGATCTCTCTGGGGCTGGCATCTCTTAGTTCTGATTGATGTTCAACTCTGGCAATTTTGTCCAGTCAACCCTAACCCACTATGAACTTTCTTGAGATTTTGTAATCTTTAGATACATCAGAGAGAGGAGACTTTCTGTTAAGAAAGTAAGAACTTGTATTAATATAACACTTTTCACATCTGCAGGACATTCCAAAGTACTTCACAAACAATTAAGTTTTTTTTTAAACATAGGGGTAAATTTTAACTGGGAGCTGGGAAGAGTGCACAGGGCGGGGGGATTTCCTGACTGCAAACAGGCCGGCCAGCCAGATTGACAGGCTGGCCGCCAGTTGGATGGAAGAACTGCCAGTGAGTGGATGCCAGCAGGTAAGTCTAAGATTGGGGGGTGGGGCAGTCATCGGGGCCAGGGGTCATCGGGGGGTGGGGGTTGTCAGTTATCAGGGGAGTCGTCGTGTTGGGGGGAAGGGGGGTCGGACATTATATGGGGGGGGGGGGTCGGACAAGGGAGGGGTGGTGTCGATCGATCGCGGCAGGTAGGCTTGTTGGGCCTGGAGGAAACTTTCCTGGCCCACAAGCAGTGCAATAAAGGCACTTAACTTTTGATCCGGGCCTTTGCGCCTCCTCTTATGTGACTTGAAGCAGAAGGCCTGGGAATTCCAGGAGGTAAAAATAAAAAAAGCTGTCAAAACGGAGGCCTGCAGCCTCCTCAAAAAATTTACTGACCGACCCGTCTCCTAAGAGCAGGTTGGTCATTCGACCCACCTTTGTTTAAACCAGAAGTAGGTGGGTTGGGGTCGAGTTTTAGTTTTTTACAATTTTTACCTTCCCACCTGTTCGTGGGGTTAAAATTTATCCCGTAGTCACTGTTATAATCTAGGGAAATGCGGCAGCCAATTTGCACACAGCCAGGTCCCACAAACAGCAATGAGATAAATAACTCGATAATCTGGTTTTAGTGACATTGGTTGAGAGATACATATTGGCCAGGGCACAGGGAGAACTCCCTTGTTCTTCTTCACAAAGTACCATGGGATCTTTAACATCCATCTGTGAGGGCAGGTGGGGTCTTGGTTTAACATCTCATCCAAAAGTTAGTACCTCCGATAGCACCTCAGTGCTGCACTGAAATGTCAGCCTAGATGATGTTCTCAAGTGGCTGGAGTGGGCTTGAGCCCATAACCCTCTGACTCGGGTGAGAGTGCTACCATGAAGCCGTTGCTGACACCCAGGCACTAGTCTGGGTTGGAGCTAAATGCAAGTTCCAGAAGCAAAAGCATAATGTCCTAATCCACTGAAACACCCAGCCCTCAAGTTTGTCAGCAGATTTGTCCACTGAAGATCAATATTTTGATGCCCCAATTTCTTCATCCTTAAAGTTCACTTCCTTCTTGATCAACTTTTTGTTGTAAAATAGATTTTTATTAGAAATTTGATTATAGTTCACCTGTTGCACAAACCCATTACGATACTTGAAAGGATTTTTATCATATTAGTTCAGATGAGTTGGGGGCCATTAAAAGTAATACACAGCTAAATGACCAAATGTAAGAGTGCTGCTGAAGACACTTAAAAGGAATAGCTAATGCACTGCTGACCATTGTAGCTACAGAGTACACTGTCTCTGGCCTGACCTATAACTACATTTTAATGAATGGTTCATTCCAACTCCATGGCAATAGTCGAAAATGTAAGCGGCAGATCTGGGAGGAACAGCTGAAATCAGTGTTTATTTTCCTGTATATTGGTTGTATACATGGATCTAGATACATTTCTTAATTCAGGATTAGGATATTTATTAACTTCATTTAAAATTATATAACTTTCAATATTTCATCAACGATGATTATGAAAAGCATGTGCTTGGTCCAGCATTATATATTGTAAGCTAGATGGGGAACTTCCCATAATGAAGGAAAAGAACAGTTATTCAGTACATTGGAACGCTTGGATGAAAACTGAATAAGGTTTGCATTTATTTGGAATTTATTGTCATTGATGATCAGTTTCACAGTAAATGACTAGAAATTTTCGTGCACTGTTGCATTGTATTTTAACAAACTTAGTAATTTCAAATATTCCATTATGACAAGATTTTTAACTAGCCCCAGTTCAGGTATATTAAGGTTTATGGAATCTGGCAACCCTGCTAATGAGAAAAACATGCTTCCAAAAGATGATCCAATCCTTCCAAACCTCTTGATGTGGATTTTAGCTCAGTTGATAGAGAATTGTTTTGGCACTCAGCAAAATGCTTAGTGCTGTTAGAAATTCCCAGATATGGTTCAAGGGTAGGTGCAATGGTAGAATAGTGAATTTTCTCAACAGTTGTGATCAAGGAGTGAAAGCTGGGCACTATCTCAGCTTCAATATAAATTGTTTCTTGAAGAGAAGACAAATACTTTGGTTGGTCTTTGCAGTAAAGCGTCTATGACCTACAAATTCCATCACGCGGCTCCCATTTTTCTCGAGCGCTAAAGGGCCTCCAATATGGCGGGCAGGAAGAACATGCTCGTTACGAGCCAAAAGTACACTGTCTGCCATATTGGTAAAGGCCAAAAAATTGGCATGCAGTGCCCATGCCTGAAACAGGCAGTAGGCCCTTTTACATATGCAAATAAGGGGCCTAACTCCTGCTTTCAGGCCCCCACTGCGCCGGCTGAACTCAGGAAAACCAGGCTTACATGCGGCCTAACAGGCGGTCTTCAAAGGGACCTCTGCAGGCTGCAACCAACAAGGTAGGATTTTAAAATACCTGAATGTGGAGCCAGGAGCAATAGGAGTGATTAAAGAGCGCGGGCTGCTGCCGGCAACCTCTTCTTTTCTTCCCCGCTCCCCTCCCTTCCCAGATCGCTGTTGCAACTTCTGCACTTCTGCCACCCCCCCCCCCCCCCCACTTTCACCCGTTACATCCTGGCCCGGTCGCCCCTCCCCGCCTGACCCAGTTGCTCCCCTTCCTGACCTAATCTTCCCCCCCCACCCTCTCTTTCAGGTTGCCCCTGTTCCACATTTATCTGACGGGTGCCTGCATCCTGATCTTCAATCCCACTTCGCCGGCGAGATGCTTGTTGCTGTCTGCAGCTCGCTGGCTCGATGGATATGAGGCCCGAGACCCAATATTGGGTGCACCTCAGGCCTCGCCATTCAGGCGTAGGGATCAATCCAGAATTTCTAGGCCTATGTCATTAGAAATGACCTCGCTTGCAAGCAAGAATGTCTTGTTCGCCATCACAGGTCTGTGTCAGACCTTGTTGCTTAAGGAGCAAACTCTTTTTATTAATGAAGCTACAATGATAACAACAAGTAAAATGGACCTATATTCTCTGGAGTTTAGAAGAATGAGAGGTGATCTCATTGAAATGTATAAAATTTTGAGGGAGCTTGACAGAGTAGATGCTGAGAGGCTGTTTCCACTGGCTGGAGAGTCTGGAACTAGGGGTCATAGTCTCAAGATAAAGGGTCGGCCATTTAGGACCGGGATGAGGAAAAATTTCTTCACTCAGAGGCTTGTGAATACTCAGTCGTTGAGTGTATTCAAGACTGAGATCGATAGATTTTTGGACACTAAGGGAATCAAGGGATATGGGAATAGTGTGGGAAAGTGGAGTTGAGGTGGAAGATCAGCCATGATCTTAGTGAATGGTGGAGCAAGCTCAAGAGGCCGGATGGCCTATTCCTGCTCCCATTTCTTATGTTAAGTAAATCTAATGCATTGTCATTTTTACAATCAGCACCGTAATGTACATTCTTAATAACAGACATCAAGGACAAAGGTAATCTGTGTTTGCTTCATGCCAATATACTGACTCCCTTTTCAAATAAATGTTTTTTTCATGACGATCTCACCATTAAAGTTGTTCAAAATGCTGATACTGTAAAACCTATGAAGATATTCATGTGTCTGCTGTCATCTTTGATATCAAAGAACAGGCTGTTCTTGGTTTAAGATCTAGTTTAAAAGGGAGGTATTTAATATATTTGTCCTTTTTTAAAAAAAATTGAATAGACACATACTGCTTCTAATCAGATCTGACCACAATTTCCCTTCTATGTGATCTGGTCGCTATTTTCGCTGGAAGGTATATTGATATGGTTTGATAAAGCTTGGTGTGTTTCTTTTTTGCTAAGTACATTGTTTTGCTTCTATAACACTTTTTAATCATGGATACTATAACTGGCTAAACTCCCTGAAGCACATGTCACAGTTAGTCTGAAAAATAACAGACAACATCAAGGACAAAGGTAATCTGTGTTTGCTTCATGCCAATATGCTGACTCCCTTTTCAATGCTTGAAGTTTCAAAAGCTGGAGGAGTTCTTGCTGAGAATTTTAGGAATGCCACGCAATGTACTTGAAAGCAAGAATATATAGCCGCCTTTAAAAAAAGACTGTCAGAACAACCAAAATGTATGTAACATTTAATAGAATTTGATACATTAGCCTTCTGGTTTTGAAAGAGATGAATACTGTTTATGGTAAAGAAAATCATAACAAGACCACTCTCCTGACTGATGGTCCAAGCTGGAAATGTGCTGAATATGACAAGTGGTGCAAGCGTTAGATAAACAGCTCATAGTCCTTTTTGCTGCATCATCAAAGAACGTGGTCAAAATTTATTGCAAGCACATTATGCTGATGCCGAAGGGGGAGGTTTGTGGTGAATATTTGAGTGGGAGTCATTTTCTGTCATTGCATTGAAGATAATTCAGTTTAAAAAGTCAGCTTTCTGTATGGTTTTAGCCTTGCATGGGGTAGGGGGGAGTTATTTAGCAACAAATTGTTGCATAAGTGGATTGAAGTTCAGATAAATTAAGCCTGCTACAATGAATGGTAGAGCCAAACAGATCACAATGTGGAACTGACAAAATAGGTGTAACCTGTATCAAGCCACAAATAACTATTTGAACCAATGTATCTCTTTCACTTAGTTACTCCATCTTCCTTTTTAATGGAAACTTATTGTTCCTGCATTTTCCCAGCTCTCTTAATGAATCTAGGTCAAAAGCTCATTGTTTCTTACTGGCCAGTTGGTTTAATCTTTGTGCATTAAATTGACACCTCTATTAGCAATGGCTACTGTGTGACAAGGGGATAATAGAAAGAGAAATGAATAGAACCAAGTTAAATGTAACATTTATTTTTGATTCAATAAAATTAGTTTTTTCCATTTCTAAATTCCACAGCACTGCTGGATTTGACTTACATTTGTTAGCTTGTAAATTGGATGTCAGCCTTGGCTCAGCGGTAGCACTCTTGCCTCTGAGGCAGTGGGCTCAAGTCTCTCTCCAGAGGTTTGAGCATGTAATCTAAGCTGACACTTCAGTTTAACATCTCTCTCCGTACTGCACTGAAGCACTGTCTGCCCTCTCAGGTGGATGTATAAGATCCCATGGCACTATTTAAAGAATAGCAGCGGAGTTCTCTTGGTGTTGAGGCCCACATTTATTCCTCAACCAACATCACGTAAACCAGATTATCAGATAATTTATCTCATTGCTGTTTGTGGGACCTTGCAGTGTGAAAATTAGCTGTTGCATTTGCCTACATTACAACAGTACTACTTCAAAGGGACTTTGTTGGCTGTAAAGTGCTTTGGGACTTTGAGGATGTGAAAGATGCTACATAAATCCAGGTTCTTCCTTTAGTGTTGACCGTGGATAATACCACTCATTACCACCCATTAAATGTCTGGTTGGCTCAACTCTTGCGACTCTCACATCTGAGTCAGAAAGTTGTGGGTTTAAGCCCCACTACAGATGTGACCATGTAATCAGGTTAGATATTTCAGCACATTATTGAGGAACCATTGCATTGTTGAAGATGCCATCTTTTGCATTAGATATTAAACCAAGTGTGGATGTTGAAAAAAAAATTCCCATGGCAGTTTTCAAAGAAGAGCTGTGTCCTGGCTACATTCTTTCCTCAACTGCCAAAAGCAGATTATCTGGTCATTCATTTGCTGTTTGTGACATCTTGCTGTGTATTTGCTTATATAACAGTGACTGCACTTCAAAGGTAATCCTTTGGATGTAAAGTGATTTTGGGGTATTGCATAATGTGTTACTATTTTGTAATTTTCTCTCCTTTTATGTATTAGTTTGTGTGCATTTCTTAGTGTTACTCTTCAATTGTTAACAACAGATTTTTTTTTTCTGTGTTCTATACCATGTCACGCTCTTAGAAGCAAATAATAGATACCCTTTTAACTAACAAAAATGCTGATCAGAATCTCTGTCTGTCAACTGGCATTGGAAAGCTCCATTACGTTTTATCCTGAAATGGGGAAAAAAGTTCTTTTAATGTGGTAACTTGTTTAATTTCTTTTGAACCTTTTGAATGTTTCATTAAAAACACAAATTGCTAGAAAGGCACAACAGATCCATCAGTTTCTGAAAAGAGAAATGACAGGTTAGTATTTCTGGGTTAGCAATTCATCAGACCTTGTTACTATTTTGCAATCTCTCCCTGTACTTATTATGTTTCCATTTCTTTGCATTACACTTTGTTAGTTACAGACATGTCTCCTTTTTTCTATACATTCATTACAGTATCAAGCTCACAGAAGAAAATATTATTCTCATCACTAATAGAATGAATAATAAGCTTGTCCGGTAACAGCCTATAGTCATGCCCATTAACTGGCACTGAGGAGCCCATTTACTTTCTGTCTTGTGGGGGGGAAAAAAACTGAAAACTTGTTTAATTTTTTTATACCTCTTTTCTGTCCGCTCTGACTTGGTTCTGTAGAGTTTAGGAACGATCCTGTGCTCCCAGTGGAGAGCCACCCTCGGGGATGGGGGGGGGGGGGGGGTGGGGGTTGGTGGTGCGAGGGCGAGAGAGTAGAGGGCAGTTCGGAGAATTGGCACCAGATTATTCCCAGGCTCCTTGATGGGATTATGGGGGTCAGTGAAATCACAATCAACAAATGCATGTTCCTGCTAGTGTTTGTACTCTGACGTAAACACCAGCTACTGCTGCTCCCATCACTACCACTGTACCAAGTCAAATAAGCTTTAGTCTTGACTTTAGCTATGTGAGAAATGATTGAGAACTGTTGAAATCAATACAAAGAGAGACTTGTATTTATCTAGCACCTTATCACAAATCCTACAATTAATTACTTTGTCTACATAACAGTAAGCACACTTCAATATTATTTAGGTGCAGAGCAAAACCCAGAAATATCAATGAGATGAATAATAGGTTAAACTCTTTGGTGGTTGGTTGAGGGAGGAATGTTTGCTAGGGCATCAGGATAAATTAGAATTTTTACACGAGAGAGTCTGGTTTGTTTGTAGTTATCCTTAGATACCCCCATTAACAATGACTTGAATTAAACTCTGAATATGTCGTTATGCACTTTGACAGACTTGTCATCCAGTATTAGAGATGAGTTTCGTAGTGCTTCTTCATGTGATGTCACTGATGTCATTATTTTTAATATCCACCTGGACACCTTGGTTTACTATCTCATCTGACAGACCACACCTTTGACAATGCAGCACTTCTTCAATTTACAATGGAGTGTCCACCTAGAATCTAGGTGATGTGCTTAAATTCTAGAATAGGGCTTGAATCCACAACTTTCTGACCCAGAGGCAAAAGTGCCAGTAACTGAAACAAGCTGATTCACCCAAGATTTCATTCAGCATTACCTACGTTGAAGTGAGTTTCCAAGCTATACTATTATAGATGATGCATAACTAGATGGTTTGGAGCATCTTAGCAAAGATATCTATCATACTTCACAAAGAAAATAAGAATTTTAAACTAGTGTCTGGATTTGGTGTAGTTACCCTTTGGTACCATTAACAATGACAGATTAAACTCTGAATGTGTTTTTATGCATTTTGTCAGACTTGTCGCTTGGTATTAGAGATGAGTTTCACAGTGATTCTTCATGTGATGTCACTGCTTTTCGACACAGGGATTTCATGGGAAAATAAATGACATCTGGGTCCAATTTCTTTATCCCTATCACACATGCAGTAAGTGAGCCAAAATATTCGTAATGGCTCGTTGTTGTCAAGGTTACATCATTTCCCATAAGATATGTCATGGAAATGTTCATAATCCTGTGAAGTTGCATCATCCATATCTTGAAAAACAGCCCAAAAGTGAGATCATGTTATTATGTTACACAGCCCATATGCAGTGGTATGAAAATGTGTTAATGACAACAAATTGAATATAGTTTGAAGATCAGAATGATCAGAAGTTCCATAAGTATTACTAGTTCAAAAAGTTATTAGTGAGTATTCAAATACAATATCTGGAAAACATTGAACTTGTAAATCCACTGAATGGCTATAAACCACGGAGTCCTACTGCTAGCCTGATGCAGCACAGGGTTAGAAGCATTTCCCTGAAAATGAATTCCCAGTTCTAACAATGTAGCACAAGAACAACTGTTTGACACTTGCAGTAGGCAATAGCTCCTATTCTGCAGTCCAATCACGTGCAAAGTAAAATAAGATTGCCCTGATGTTTCATGAAAGACTGCATTTGCCTGGAATATGAGTGTCGTTTGTTGGTGATATCATTGGACTGACATTGTGTTCTGATAGCAATTTTTTTGGCTATTGGATTTACACACGTGCATATTTCTGACAGTTTTTATTACACAATTTTTGAGATTCTCTAGTTTTTTAAGTCACTGTTCTGCTGAAGAATCGATTTTTAAGGAAACTGAACAATTGAAATGAAGCAAAAATCCTAATATTGACACAAAGCAAAAATATTAGCATTAATCATAATTCTGTGATTTTCCAAATGGATGGTAAGGCTTCCTCTTTAGTGCGACCTACTTTGAATTTAACTCCCAAGTCTAGTGTCTGAGAATTAAACACATCATTCAATTTCTGCAGATGCACCTCTGTCTGCCTTTAGTTCCAACACTGTCAACGAATGCTTGAACTCTTCAGTTACTTTCTCCCATTACAGTCACCAACAAACAGATACCACCAACATGCTCTCCCTACTATCTATCCAGGTGGTATTACTTTCTAGTGAGATTGTGTTTTGATATTAATATTGGTGTTGAGCTTAGTGGGGTGTTTTTCTCTTCTCCACAGCTCCATACAACTACTTTGCTTCTCATTTGAAATAGATGGAAATTAGAATTCTGCAGGTTATAACATGCAGCATGTTGATGCATAGTAGTATGTAGATAGCCATGATCGAGATTGATCCATTTGAAATCACCGCAGAAAATAGAACAACTTATTAATAAACTCCTTTTGGGAAAAATGGGTCTGTTGGGCTACTACAAGGAAAAACTCTGATGGGTCATGCTGCTTTTTCTTACTTTTGACTATTCTTATGTCAGTTCATTATTTTTAAAAACTGGAAGAGATGTTATTATGAACATTGAGGTAGGAACAAATTTTGAATCATTAAAGTACAGCTGAAAATTTGTCCTTTTGAAATGTAGCCTGTTTCAGACCTGAACACACCCAAGTAATGTGTATCTGTGCAATCAAACATTTGGGGCCCGATATTAGGAGGGAGGCGGGTTGGCAGCGGGGGGTCGACTGGGCGCGTGGATAATGTGCCCAGTGAAATCGATGGGTTCCCCACGCGATCGTAAATAAATTGAAGCCACTTACCTTGGCTTCCGGGTTTCGTGCTGGAAAGCTGCGTAGCGGGCGGACTGCGCACCCGCATCATAGGCTGTCAGCTGGAGGAGCCCTATTTAAAGGGGCAGTCCTCCACTGACTGACACTGCAGAAAATAGGCAAAATTACAGCATGGAGCAGCCCAGGGGGAAGGCTGCTCCCAGGTTTAATGATGCCTCACTCCAGGTTTTACTGGATGGGGTGAGGAGGAGGGGGAGGACAGAGATCTTCCATCTGGCGGGCAGGAGGAGTGGCCTACCTCTGCCACCACGAAGGCCTGGCTCAAGGTGGCAGAGGATGTCACCAGCACCACCAACAAATCACGCACATGCATACAGTGCAGGAGGCGCTTCAATGACCTAACCAGGTCAGCCGAAGTGAGTACTCTTACTCATTCCCCTACACTCCGTCTGCCACATCACCACCCCCACCCCACACCTTCTGCACTGCCAGCACTACTCTAACACATCACTCCTCACACCCACTGAACCCTCATCCTCATCTTACCTGCACTTCCTCACCTTCCCAGTATTCGTCCCACCATTACCACTTAACCCAATCCTCATACAATCTCATCGCTCTGTCTCATACTCACCCTCTCATGCATCTCTTTCACTGTCAGCCTCACCCCACCTGCCACTACTTGTGCTGCAGCCACTGGGCATGCATCACGTATGTGTAGTAGGAAGCATAAGGCAAACGTGTTGTGAACATGAAGGGGATGCACAAGGGTGTTTGAGGGTTTGTCATGGTTTTTAATTATATTTGATTTCTGATCAACTCATATTACATATTATATTGTCACCACTTCTGCCACATCTTGGCCATTCTTGACTGGCTTGTGCAATAAGGCCCTTTCATGAGGTTCTCCATGAACACCCTTGATGCCACCCATTGGGTCACCCAACAGTGGGTGTATGTGTAGTTGCACGACCACTTTGTGCAGGTGCCTGTTGTGCAGCACTGTGTTGTGTAGCTCCACGTGGCAGAGGTGGACGGCATGCCTGGCGAGGCTGGTGATGTTGCTCACCCTCCAATGGAGTGATGAATGCAGCTATGGAACCCGCCCCCCCCCATCCTGACGGTGTGAGGGGGTCTGCAAAGTAGGTAAATGTGTTTGGACAGCAGAGTTTAGGGTATAATGTAATAATTTTGAGTGTGGAGACAACGGTGTGGCAGGCAAAACTTTGTCTGAGGTGACAGAGTGCCCTGCTGCAATGAATGAGGTATTCCCCCCAACTGTCAAGGAATCCTCTGCATCTCCCAATGGCTGCTGACTGAAACATGTCTGAAACAACAGGGAGTGTTTCCCACAGCATGGGAAACACGCTGAGGAGAGTCTAAAATCTCTTCCCAATGAGGTCTGTCAACGACCTCAAGTACCTCCCTAACTATCTAAACTGTCATCCCACTGGCTTTGATTGCCGGTGGGAGTCCCACATGCGGGGGCTGCACGCGCACTGATTCGCGTCATTGGGGAACCCGGAAGTGGGCGGGTTGGAGCTGGGCTCCGGACCCGCTCTGGGATTCCCCAATTTTAGTAACCCCCCGCCATGAACGTGCCCGCACGGCCATCCTGAAATTGACCCCTTGAAAGTTAAAACTGTGAAGTGCTAATGGTTACAAAACAAATGATTTCCTCTGCCTTATAAATGCTTTTCACAAAAAGCAATTTGTAAATGTAGAAACATTACTTTGGGACTAAATGGTAATAAAAATACCCCCAAATTTAAGGAAAATAGAAGAATAATAGTCTTTGTATTAAAGGCTGATTTTGCTTCTTGTTTTGAACTGTGTGTGTGTTTTCATAGAATGTTCTCAAGTTCTGTATTTTTCAAAAGCAACAGTTTTAAAAACTCAGCTTCAGTTGGCTATTGGGAGTTAGTTTCCACTCTTTTGCACACAACGCTGACTTACTATGACCATGTTTTATTATTCAACTTACTTTTAAAAAAAAAACTTAGAATAGATTGTTGCTAACATGGATTTATGGTATTTAAATAACAGGTGGCTCAATTAATGGTTTAAATTGATCCAACTTTTGTCTGAAACTGCTTTCAACTCTGAGAATATGTTGCATATGTTAATTTAAGCTGCAGTTATACTGCAGTACTGGTCTCAGTGGAGTGTGAGGTATGTCCATAACTGCTTCACATCAGTTCAAAGGTAATAGTGTAGGACCAAGTTCCAAATGTGTGCACCAGGTTTAGCGACTTGTCTGCCATGAGCCAATATCAGGAAATCTCAGGTATGATCCGTGTGACACTTTCTCTCTCAATGGACGTAAAATTGTGGGGATTGCCCCTGAAATTTCCTGATCTGCACTCTCGGAGCATAAGGCTCCATGCCAGGAGGACTCATTCACAAAATTAACCCTGATAACTGTACCCATTTTAAACTATGCCATAAGTTTAGTCTCATGGGAACTTTACCCAACTTTCCACATTCAGTGTTTAAAAATAGTAGCTCCACCTGATGTGGTTTGACTCATGAATTTATTTGTGATTGTCTTTGATCCATGTTTATACAGTCAAAAATTCTATTTTTAAAGCGGATCATGCAAGTCTAGGTGATAAAACATTTACATATTTGAGTTTCTACTTTCAAGTGAATATATTCTCTGTCTCATCAGACCAACTTCAGTTGCTTTTAACTCAACTGACAGAAACCAGCCCCCAAACCTTTAAATCCCCTGCACATGTGTACTGTGATAGAGCATCTGTAATGTACAAGCTGTCTCCATGTGTCGGAGAGATTTGCCCAGGTCCAGTAATGATCAGGAATAAAAGTCAGCACACCAAGTTTGTGTGTGTGGAACATGTTGCTCTATCTTATGCATGTAAACACAGTAAGAATATCAGAGTGGTAGCATGACAAAGGGCACTGATGTTTTCGCTGTATATCTGAGCTGATCGCTGCTGGGAGTCTAAGCACTGCCCCACTTTGCTTACATAAACAGATTTGAAGCAACTTGGATGTTTCAGTTTGATTGAAATAGGGTGGGAAAGAAAGAAGTTCTTTTTGAAGCATCTCTGGGGGGGAAAGTTTTGAAAACCTCAAAATTCTTCAATTATAATGTGGACACAGTTGGGATGTATTACCGGACAATTCCCATAAATTCCAGAGAGTGAGTGGGACAGAAGGAAAACTTCAAGAAAGTCTCCCCAGATTTGCAAAATTTGTGGATTCAGTTAATGTAAATGGTGTTCCAGACTGGTGCACAGT
This sequence comes from Heptranchias perlo, assembly GCF_035084215.1. Classification (NCBI taxonomy): domain Eukaryota; kingdom Metazoa; phylum Chordata; class Chondrichthyes; order Hexanchiformes; family Hexanchidae; genus Heptranchias; species Heptranchias perlo. Next base: position 13,054,262 of record NC_090357.1, on the reverse strand, counting down.
GTGCCAAGTGAATATTATATTGTGCTTACAGTCTCTCACAGTGCCTGGTATTTTTGAATAATACAGGATCATTATGTCAGCTTAAGATAATAGTTTATTTCCTGCCAGCCTGACTAAATGCATTTTGTTCCAAGAGCAACACTAAAAGACTTGTATCTTTTTAAACAAAAAACTTAAGATGTTTTTAAAGAAATACATATCTGGTTTATGCAAAATACTTCAGTTTATTCCTTTATATTTTGATTCTGCTACTTCATTATAAAATCAGTAGCATAGACAAACAGAATGAAATAACTTGTGTTTACATAGTGCCTTTCCCACTCTCAGGACATCCCAAAGTACTTCACAGCCAATGAATTATTTTTGAAGTGTAGTCACTGTTATGTAGGCATAATCTAGACAATGCATAAATATATATTGTACTTTTGAATTAAAAACAATCGACATCTTAAGCATGGAAGTGTGTGATATGACAGGACTAGTCTGAAATCGGTGCTCATTTAGGCAAAGGTGGGCCAGGCAGACACAATTTCTACTGTTGGCTGTTGTGTTGCTCATATGTCAGGGAAGCTGGACCTCTGCTCATGTATTCTGGTCAATGGCATCTAACGTAGGATAAATTTAACGCTCGCATGTTGGTTTTTTATTAACAATAAAAAGACTTCAAAAGGAACCTCAAAGTCTCCAGGCATTCACTGGGATTGTTTAAATTTCATTTAATATTTGCTGAAGTTATACTGTAGCAGCTGTGAAGCTAAAGCAGTTTCAGACTACTTCCTGGAGATGGTCTCAAGCCTCTTGCTAAGCACACTTTGGGTGATTTAAGCTAATTTTGTATTGTGCAAAAACCTTTGCTAATGGTGTTAGTTCCTGATATACACGTTTTCTAGAGTTGACTGTAAACTTACTGGCTCCCAGACCCCCAGCATCTCAAATTTTAAGTTCTTGTCCTTGCATTTAAATTTCTCCATGGCCTCACCTCTCCCTATCTCTAACTTCCTCTAGCCCGAATCTGCCCGAACTCTCCATTCCTCTGATACTGGTCTCTTGTGCGTTCCTGCCCTTTGCCCCACTATTAGCAGTCATGCCTTCAGCCACCTAGATCCAGACTCTGGAATCCTCTCTCTAAGCCCCTCTGCTTATTGGTCTCCTTTTCCTCTTTAAAACTCTCCTTCAACCAAGTGCATTTCCTTATCACTCCTTTAGCTTGGCATTCATTCCCCCACCCCCCCCCCCCCCAACCCTTTACTACTCTGTGAAGTGCCTTGGGATGTTTTTCTACTTTAAAGGCACTATATAAATGTAAGTTGTTGCTGCTGCTGAGATTTACTAAGCCCAGGTGAGGCCAGACGTTGGGGACCAACACTTTTAGGATGGGTCTCCTACAATTATAAGCAGCTTAAAACTACTTCATGGAGCTGGTCATATAACTGAAAAAAAAATGAAAATACTGGAAACACACAGCAAGTCAGTCAGCATACGTGGAGAGCAAATGGGTCAACAATTCAGGCCAGGCCCCTTCAGAATCGAATAATGAAAGAACAACAAGCATTTTAATATAAATGGAGAAAAAGAGGGGAAGAAAAGACACTCAAATTAATTTTAAAAGAAAAGCAATAAATTATTAGGTATACAAAAAAATAATCAGTCAGACAATAGAAAGAGGGATTAAGGACATTAAAGGAACAAAGAACAATGTGAATAACTAAAGCAGCAAGCAGGGCACCCAAAGAAAAAGGCAAGAAAATGGTTGGGCAACAAAAATGGCAAAATAGATGTTAATACACTCAAATGCAGGGTATCACGCATTGGAACAGAAATCATGAAACAGATCCATAGTATTTTGGGGGAATAAAAACTGCACGTCTGATAAAATGTTAAGTGAAAGAGCTTGAGATTCAAACAAAGAACCTTTAGATATAACCGATTACCCATCTCTCTCTTTCTCTCTATATGAATGTGATTATAGACTTTCCACTGAGAGTATTCAATCAACATAAACCTGTTCTCAACTAATCAAGTACTGTGACAGATACACATTTGACTATGGAGGTAATTTTATGAGGCTTCGCTTCCAGTGCCAGGGCCTCACCAGGCGAGCACAGTAGTGGAGATGGAGCTACACACTGTAGCCCCAACCAACATTTACTGTTAGACAGCTCACAATGGTCAATACCCCCGTAGTTTTAAAAAAATCTTGCATAATTCATTAGTGATGGCACTTTTGGTGTGTCCTATTCCATTTTCGGTATCCTAGATTTGACTAGACATTAATGTGTTGTACAGGGTCCAGAGAAGATTGACAAGGATGATTCCTGAACATAAAGTTCTAAATTATAAGAAGCTTGTACATTTTTTTTTTCATTACAGACGAAAAAGATTGAGTGGAGCCATAATTCAGGTCTGTGAAATGCTGAAAGGGATGACTAGTATTGATTAGAGTAACAGCTGTGTGCAGCTGACTCCCATGCAATAATTAATGGTTTATTGAGTAACTCCTTTTATAAAAAAAAAGCTGCTGAATCTTTGATTAAAATGGGATGGAAAGTTTTATAAGAATAGGTATTTATGTAGATAGTCATATACTCTTCAGATTGATATCCTTGATTTTCATTAGATTAACTTATGTGCTTAGAAAAACCTTCACAAACCTTTTATCATCTTGTAACTTTTACCTGCTCCCTCACAAGCTTTTCAGGAGATTATAGAAATTGGGCAGTGTCCATGTGATCCAGTGATTTAAGGATACTAAATTTGAAGTAGCACCTTCATTGATCTATTGGCTATAGCATGATCGCTAGTAGGTTTTACTCTTGAATAGAGAATCGGCTGTGAGATTTTTCCTGGTTGCATAAAGCAATCCAGTGGAACTCGAGGATATCAATCTGTCATTACAAACCTCATTGCTATGATTTTAGCAGCATAGAAATTGTAGTGTTCTGGGGAGTAGTGCTTCAAACAGCTTTCTGTTTCCTATCTCAAATGCAGATTGTAAACATTTACTATAAAGTTCAGACCAGATGTGGGTCACTGATCTCCATTTTCCCTTTCTGACATCAGATAAGGTATCAATGTAACCAGTGCTGGATCCCATATTGAGTAATGAAAATTAACCCTTAAGATTGTTTCTCATAGTAATTTTATTTGTTTTCTATTCCTCATTACAAGCTTAATTACTTGTTTTTGTTGTAATTGTCTTCAAAAGTACATCAACTGGAATTTGAAGTGTAAAAAATTCTTTTCAAAGCAAAATCTGATTTTAAAAGATTTCATTCAATTAACAATAAATATAATCTACATGTCACCATCAATTAGGAGAATCCAGCTGGAATAAAGTACACAAACACTGTTGGAATTTGTATACTCTGTAAAGAATTGTACATCGAATGAGTATGAGACAATTGTTAGGAACACATTTATAAAACAATGCAGGAGTGCCTCCCTGACTTACTCATCCTTTTCCTCGCATTTCCTCTTTCTGTTCGAGTTAAAATTTTGATGCCGTTCAATGAGGTGCTGCCCTAGGCCTAGGCGCGGGCTACTCATCCACCTTGTTTAGGAGGTCGGTTTTCAGGCTGAGTCTCATCGCTTTTCTCTTTCCAGCCATGTTTGCTGCTGCAGTCAGTGGTTTTAGTGCAAACTGTAACTCAACACTGCCAGGGGGTTAAGTGGCCAAGGTAATCGTACCTTAACGAGGTGTGAATAGCTGATCGAACAGCTCAGTCTGCCCAAAATAGTCGGAGCGTTTAATACGGTATAAGCATGGCCTTTGTCATTGACACCTATGGGAATGACACATGTTAGTAGCCCGGTATAAATGGCTGGCCGCAATAACCATGGGCAGTATAAGTGGTGGAGACTGTAATATGTAGTGGGCTGTTTTCAGTACTTCCCCCAGTGTAGTTGTTCGTGCTAACTTATCTGTCATGTTTATAATATGAGCATAAAATGTCGCTCATCACCACCTTGCTCTACAATGAAAGATACCAATTTGGAAGATGGCAATGGCGAAAGATAATGAGCAACTTCAGGCCAAAAAAAGTGATGGGTTGATTTGTAAATGCACAGTCATCAAACTGCTCTAAATTATTTGAACCCAACTACTCCAACTGGTCTTTGATCTCTCAAATATCTTTAGATCCTCAGGATGGCACAGATGCTATTTGCCTTCAAGTTTCGGGCATCTGTTTCTCCACAAGGATATACTATCAAGACAAGAACCTTGATCTCACATCAAGTTATGCAGGGCAGTATAATTTTATATGCCAAGGAAGTTATCCCAGAAAGCAAGGGGCAGGTGTGACTGAACTGACAGTGGTAGCCAGATGTTCCTCCAACTCCCTGCTGCCTGTTGACCCACACTTTCTGTCCTTGTGGTTTTTCACATTGGAATTGATAATTAGTGTGCATTAGTGCCAAATCTGGAACAGTTCGATGCATGTCTACTGGAAACTGAATCGGAACTGTCAAAACTCATTTATCCTGTGACATTTGATAGTCACGGACACAAAACTTAGGCTATTCTTGTGCTGAGTTAAAATCCACATCCTAAAGGTGAAGGCACAGTGTTAAAATACATTGTACATGGTATGTGCATAATGCTTTATTATCAATTTTTAAAAAACATAATAGATTTTCTTTGAGGCAGTTTAATCACCTGTGAGCTTAAAAATGACTGTTGGTAATGCTAACGGACAAACATTTAACACTTTCATGTGTCATTCCTCTATGCTATTTTGAAATGAAAGGGTTAATACCTCTATTAAAATACCAGACAGAAGAATGTCATTCAAACGGGGTAAGTGTTAGTCCACTTATATCTGCTACAGTAATTTCTAATTCACTTTTCTTCTTCACAAAAACATGGGGTGAGGCAGAGAGAGGGGAAGTTTCTCCTTGGGGTGGAAGGGAACAGAAATCATTGTGGGGGAAGAAAAGCGTATTTAGGATCAATTAAACTTACCAGAAACATGCTGACGTTAAATTTGTCTCATGATTTCCGCATTAGCACCGAAGATTGAAATGAATCTTGTAACCATTACACTGTGGGCGGCAAGAGACTTCATACCTCTAAAGATACATTTAGCCCATCTCTTGACCAATGCTGGATTACTGTTATGTGCAATTCTTTTGTGTAAGGGGCAGATTGTGAGTTTAGGACCAAGCAATGCAAGGTCTTCCCACAATCAGCCCAAGATGCTGTACAGTGCAGTAACATTTTATGAAATGCATTTTATGTTTTTAGATTGGACACTTTTTTGTAGCAAAGAAAAAAAATGGCCTTTTTGGAAACTTCACTGCTGGTCAGCACAATTCTTGTGTTTATAATTTTGTTTAAAGCACTCTCACACTGGATCCTGCGGATTTCTCACTGACCCCCTGCCAGCAGTGCTGGTCGCCCATTTTTTTTTTATTTGTTCATGGGATGTGGGCGCCGCTGGCGAGGCCAACATTTATTGCCCATCCCTAATTACCCTTGAGAAGGTGGTGATGAGCCGCCTTGAACTGCTGCAGTCTGGGTGGCGAAGGTACTCCCACAGTTAGGTAGGGTGTTCCAGGATCTTGACCCAGCGAAGCTGAAGGAACGGAGATATATTTCCAAGTCAGGATGGTGTGTGACTTGGAGAGGAAAGTGCAGGTGGTGATATTTCCATGCACCTGCTGCCCTTGTCCTGTAGGTGGTAGAGGTTGTGGGTTTGCGAGGTGCTGTTGAAGAAGCCTTGGTGAGTTGCTGCAGTGCATCCTGCAGATGGTACACACTGCCATGATGCACCAATGGTGGAAGGAGTGAATGTTTAAGGTGGTGGATGGGATGCCAATCAAGTGGGCTGCTTTGTCCTGGATGGTGTTGAGCTTGTTGGAGCTGCACTCATCCAGGCAAGTGGAGAATATTCCATCACACTCTTGACTTGTGTCTTGTAGATGGTGGAAAGGCTTTAGGGAGTCAGGAGGTGAGTCACTCACTGCAGAGTACCCAGCCTCTGACCCACTCTTGTAGCCACAGTATTTATGTGGCTGGTCCAGTTAAGTTTCTAGTCAATGGTGACACCCAGGATGTTGATGGTGGGGGATTCTGCGATGGTAATGCCGTTGAATGTCAAGAGGAGGTGGCCATTGCCTGGCACTTGTGTGGCACAAATGTTACTTGCCACTTATCAGCCCAAATCTGGATGTTGACCAGGTCTTGCTGCTTCATTATCTGAGGGAACTGAACACTGTGCAATCATCAGCGAACATCCCCACTTCTGACCTTATGATGGAGTGAAGGTCATTGATGAAGCTGCTGAAGATGGTTGGGCCTAGGACACTGCACTGAGGAACTCCTGCAATGATGTCCTGGGGCTGAGATGATTGGCCTCCAACAACCACTACCATCTTCCTTTGTGCTAGGTATGGATCCAGCCACTGGAGAGTTGTCCCCCTGATTCCCATTGACTTCAATTTTACTAGGGCTCCTTGGTGCCACACTCGGTCAAATGCTGCCTTGATGTCAAGGGCAGTCACTTTCACCCCACCTCTGGAATTCAGCTCTTTTGTCCATGTTTGGACAAAGGCTGTAACAAGGTCTGGAGCCGAGTGGTCCTGGCGGAACCCAAACTGAGCATCGGTGAGCAGGTTATTGGTGAGTAAGTGCCGCTTGATTGCACTGGCGACGACACCTTCCATCTCTTTGCTGATGATTGAGAGTAGATTGATGTGGCAGTAATTGGCTGGATTGGATTTGTCCTGCTTTTAGTGGACAGGTGCCATTTGAAATGTGTGTGGCAGTGTGTGGATAGCCTGGCCAGTAGAAAGAGGGTTTTTAAAGGTTAGTATAACTTTTTCATTTTTGGTTGACAAATTAGGGATTTCAGAGCGCTGAGAACAGCTGAGAGGAGCCGAGCCGAGCGGAGGGAGCGTCCGATAAAAGGCGGGATTTCAGAGCGCTGAGAGGAGCCGAGCCGAGCGGAGGGAGGGTCCGATAAAAGGAGGGATTTCAGAGCGCTGAGAGGAGCCGAGCCGAGCGGAGCTGCGACCGAGTTCGAAGTGACGTCAGGAATCAGATCGGGACGCGACACAGGGGAGGCACCTGATTGGTGAGTAGGTTCAGGTGAGTATTTCTCCTTATCTACAGTAACTGAAGTAAAAGGAAAGGGAAGGTCTGCAGGTCTGAAAGGAAGTAGCATTTATTTTTTAGTGAATCAAGGTCCCTAGTGTAGTTAACATTCTCTAAATTGAGAACAATTTAAAGGAGTAAACTCCTTAAAGGGAGTGGTAAGTAGTTTTTCTTTCCTTTTTTTTTCTCTTGACATTGTAGTTGTTCTTAAGCTAATTTAAGGGTTAAGTCATGGCAGGAGATCCCAGCGCCGTGTCATGTTCCTCTTGTGGGATGTGGGAATTCAGGGCTCCTTCCTGTATCCCTGATTCCTTCACCTGCGGGAAGTGTGTCCAGCTGCAGCTATTGTTTGACCGCTTGACGGCTCTGGAGCTGCGGATGGACTCACTTTGGAGCATCCGCGATGCTGAGAAAGTCGTGGATAGCACGTTCAGTGAGTTGGTCACACCGCAGATAAAAATTACTGAGGGAGATAGTGAATGGGTGACCAACAGACAGAGGAAGAGTAGAAAGGCAGTGCAGGGGTCCCCTGCGGTCATCTCCCTCCAAAACAGGTATACCGTTTTGGATACTGTTGGCGGAGATGGCTCACCAGGGGAAGGTGGCAGTGGCCAGGTTCATGGCACCGTGGCTGGCTCTGCTGCACAGGAGGGCAGGAAAAAGAGTGGCAGAGCTATAGTGATAGGGGACTCGATTGTAAGGGGAATAGACAGGCGTTTCTGCGGACGCAACCGAGACTCCAGGATGGTATGTTGCCTCCCTGGTGCAAGGGTCAAGGATGTCTCGGAGCGGCTGCAGGACATTCTGGAGGGGGAGGGTGAACAGCCAGTTGTCGTGGTGCATATAGGCACCAACGATATAGGTAAAAAACAGGATGAGGTCCTACAAGCTGAATTTAGGGAGTTAGGAGTTAAACTAAAGAGTAGGACCTCAAAGGTAGTAATCTCAGGATTGCTACCAGTGCCACGGGCTAGTCAGAGTAGGAATGACAGGATAGCTAGGATGAATACGTGGCTTGAGAGATGGTGCAAGAGGGAGGGATTCAAATTCCTGGGCCATTGGAACCGGTTCTGGGGGAGGTGGGACCAGTACAAATTGGACGGTCTGCATCTGGGCAGGACTGGAACCAATGTCCTAGGGGGAGTGTTTGCTAGTGCTGTTGGGGAGGGTTTAAACTAATGTGGCAGGGGGATGGGAACCGATGCAGGAAGTCAGTGGGAAATAAAGTGGTGACAGAAACAAAAGGCAGTAAGGGAGAGTGTACAGAACATGACCGGACAGATGGTCTGAGAAAGCAGGGCAAAGACCAAGGGAAGACTAGATTAAACTGCATTTATTTCAATGCAAGAAGTCTGATGGGCAATGCAGATGAACTCAGGGCATGGATGGGTACATGGGACTGGGATGTTATAGCTATTACTGAAACATGGCTAAGGGAGGGGCAGGACTGGCAGCTCAATGTTCCAGGGTACAGATGCTATAGGAAAGATAGAGCAGGAGGTAAGAGAGGAGGGGGAGTTGCGTTCTTGATTAGGGAGAACATCACGGCAGTAGTGAGAGGGGATATATCCGAGGGTTCGCCCACTGAGTCCATATGGGTAGAACTGAAAAATAAAAAGGGAGAGATCACTTTGATAGGATTGTACTACAGACCCCCAAATAGTCAACGGGAAATTGAGGAGCAAATATGTAAGGAGATTACAGACAGCTGCAAGAAAAATAGGGTGGTAATAGTAGGGGACTTTAACTTTCCCAACATTGACTGGGACAGCCATAGCATTAGGGGCTTGGATGGAGAGAAATTTGTTGAGTGTATTCAGGAGGAATTTCTCATTCAGTATGTGGATGGCCCGACTAGAGAGGGGGCAAAACTTGACCTCCTCTTGGGAAATAAGGAAGGGCAGATGACAGAAGTGTTAGTGAGGGATCACTTTGGGACCAGTGATCATAATTCCATTAGTTTTAAGATAGCTATGGAGAAGGATAGGTCTGGCCCAAAAGTTAAAATTCTAAATTGGGGAAAGGCCAATTTTGATGGTATTAGACAGGAACTTTCAGAAGTTGATTGGGAGAGTCTGTTGGCAGGCAAAGGGACGTCTGGTAAGTGGGAGGCTTTCAAAAGTGTGTTAACCAGGGTTCAGTGTAAGCACATTCCTTATAAAGTGAAGGGCAAGGCTGGTAGAAGTAGGGAACCTTGGATGACTCGGGAGATTGAGGCACTAGTCAAAAATAAGAAGGAGGCATATGACATGCATAGGCAGCTGGGATCAAGTGGATCCCTTGAAGAGTATAGAGATTGCCGGAGTAGAGTTAAGAGAGAAATCAGGAGGGCAAAAAGGGGATATGAGATTGCTTTGGCAGATCAGGCAAAGGTGAATCCAAAGAGCTTCTACAAATACATAAAGGGCAAAAGGGTAACAAGGGAGAGAGTAGGGCCTCTTAAGGATCAACAAGGTCATCTATGTGCGGAACCACAAGAGATGGGTGAGATCCTGAATGAATATTTCACATCGGTATTTACGGTTGAGAAAGGCATGGATGTTAGGGAACTTGGGGAAATAAATAGTGATGTCTTGAGGAGTGTACATATTACAGAGAGGGAGGTGCTGGAAGTCTTAACGCGCATCAAGGTAGATAAATCTCCGGGACCTGATGAAATGTATCCCAGGACGTTATGGGAGGTTAGGGAGGAAATTGCGGGTCCCCTAGCAGAGATATTTGAATCATCCACCGCTACAGGTGAGGTGCCTGAAGATTGGAGGGTAGCAAATGTTGTGCCTTTGTTTAAGAAGGGCGGCAGGGAAAAGCCTGGGAACTACAGACCAGTGAGCCTGACATCTGTAGTGGGTAAGTTGTTAGAGGGTATTCTGAGGGACAGAATCTACAGGCATTTGGAGAGGCAGGGACTAATTAGGAACAGTCAGCATGGTTTTGTGAGAGGAAAATCATGTCTCACGAATTTGATTGAGTTTTTTGAAGGGGTAACCAAGAAGATAGATGAGGGCTGTGCAGTAGACGTGGTCTACATGGACTTCAGCAAAGCATTTGACAAGGTACCGCATGGTAGGTTGTTACATAAGGTTAAATCTCATGGGATCCAAGGTGAGGTAGCCAATTGGATACAAAATTGGCTTGACGACAGAAGACAGAGGGTGGTTGTCGAGGGTTGTTTTTCAAACTGGATGCCTGTGTCCAGCGGTGTGCCTCAGGGATCGGTGCTGGGTCCGCTGTTATTTGTTATTTATATTAATGATTTGGATGAGAATTTAGGAGGCATGGTTAGTAAGTTTGCAGATGACACCAAGATTGGTGGCATTGTGGACAGTGAAGAAGGTTATCTAGGATTGCAACGGGATCTTGATAAATTGGGCCAGTGGGCCGATGAATGGCAGATGGAGTTTAATTTAGATAAATGTGAGGTGATGCATTTTGGTAGATCGAATCGGGCCAGGACCTACTCCGTTAATGGTAGGGCGTTGGGGAGAGTTATAGAACAAAGAGATCTAGGAGTACAGATTCATAGCTCCTTGAAAGTGGAGTCACAGGTGGATAGGGTGGTGAAGAAGGCATTCAGCATGCTTGGTTTCATTGGTCAGAACATTGAATGCAGGAGTTGGGATGTCTTGTTGAAGTTGTACAGGGCATTGGTGAGGCCACACTTGGAGTACTGTGTACAGTTCTGGTCACCCTATTATAGAAAGGATATTATTAAACTAGAAAGAGTGCAGAAAAGATTTACTAGGATGCTACCGGGACTTGATGGTTTGACTTACAGGGAGAGGTTAGACAGACTGGGACTTTATTCCCTGGAGAGTAGGAGGTTAAGGGGTGATCTTATAGAAGTCTATAAAATAATGAGGGGCATAGATAAGGTCGATAGTCAAAATCTTTTCCCAAAGGTAGGGGAGTCTATAACGAGGGGGCACAGATTTAAGGTGAGAGGGGAGAGATACAAAAGGATCCAGAGGGGCAATTTTTTCACTCAAAGGGTGGTGAGTGTCTGGAACGAGCTGCCAGAGGCAGTAGTAGAGGCGGGTACAATTTTGTCTTTTAAAAAGCATTTGGACAGTTACATGGGGAAGATGGGTATCGAGGAATATGGGCCAAGTGCAGGCAATTGGGACTAGCTTAATGGTATAAACTGGGCGACATGGACATGTTGGGCCGAAGGGCCTGTTTCCATGTTGTAACTTCTATGATTCTATGATTCTATGATTCTATGATATTGTTTTATCTATATTTTTACAAGTGCATTATTTTTTGCTGCTGTTTGGGCCTGTTTTTTTTTGCATTACATTCTATATTTCTTGCTTCCTGCTGCTATTTTGCTTGTGGCAACCATAATGAGCAGGTTGAGAATTCCTCTGGTGCTCCTGGATTTAGCATGGAAAGAGCAGTTCTTGAGGGGAAAGCAATAGATCAGAGATTTCTGTGGAATGGAACATCTGGGGGTCAGGTAACTGGCACTTTTATCTGCAAAGGAAAGAAGGTTCCTAAAAAGAATAGTTAATTATAACCTGTTGAGTAATACATCCTTGTCAGAACAAATAACATAGAAAGAAGAGTAAGGATCCCTACACAGAGACATAGCAAGTGGTACCTACTCCTCAGGAAACTGAGCAGTATGGACCTAAACATCGACTTCAAAAGAAATGCTCTACTATCTAACTTTACAACACATCTGCATGATTTCCTTTGATGTTTGTTGTTTGTAAAATGTACCATAATTGTGCATGCTGCCCTTTGCTTTGAAGTGATGGGCTCATTTTCTGTGGGTGCATTTTCAATATCAAAAATAGGATGTCCCAGAAACATATCTAACTAACAATACTGGCTGCCATACTCTATCATCTATATCTATCTATCTATCTGATGCATACATAATATAATCAAACCCTCTAAATTAACCTATCCTTAAACAAGGATGATTAGATGACTTGTCAATATTCATTTTCATTGATGTGATTGCATGATATCATGCAATGAGTTAAGTGCCTGCACAATAAGCTATATTTAATTCTTATAGAAGTGAAAGATAAACCTTCTTCCTTGTTGCACTATTTCGCCTTGTCTATCCACTAATTTTTGACTTTTTCAAGCTTTCAGAGCACCCAAGTTAATAAAAGAGAAAACAACTCTAACACCGCGGATTAAATTGTATTCTTGTATTGCAAGTACTTCTAGGCAATGATTAAAGACATAAATTTGAGCTAACAACACATATAATATGGAAGGTAATAATAAATTAAATTTTTGAAAGTACCTATGTATAACTTGCCCCATGGACTAAACCACCAGAATTGAGCCCATTTCTTGAACTTATAACTCCTACACGTTTTGACAGAGAGGAAGGGTTTGTAGGGGGAAAACCAGAATTGATTGGGTCTCACACTGGTGACATTGGGCACTGCGTTTACTCTGCTCATTCTATGCCTGAATTGAAAATCAACCCCAGTGTGTTCAAGACTGATTTTTCCATCAGCATATTGCTACTCCAACAGGAAGGAAGTGGAGAGGGGCATGGGGAATTCTGAAAGACTGCAGGAGGATGGATAGGATAGTAAGATGGGTGGATTGCTGACCAATGCTGTTCAATATAGAAAATTGTGGAGAAATACATTTGGAAACAAGAGTAGGGAAAGAAAATACTTTAAATGGTAAGAATTTAAATGAAGTAGAGGATGACATGCACCTTGGCCATTAAACATGGCAGTGCAAGTAGATAAAGCCATATAAAAGGCAATTTTATATTGCCTTCGGTTTTGTATCTAGAGGTATAGAACACAAAAACAAGGAAATACATACAAGTTACAATAGGAAAACAGGCCATTCGGCCCAACTAGTCCATGTTGCCTTTTACCCTCCACATGAGCAAATAGTCCTAATCCTATTTAGCCGATCTGTTGCTAATGTTGAACTTGTATAAGACCTTCATTAGGCTGCAGTTACAGTATTGTGCACAATTTTGGGTACCCTATTACGGAAAGGATATAAAAGTAATGGAAAAGATACGAAAGATTTAGAAAACTGCCTGCAAAGACTTAATTGGTCCACTGACCTGTTGGTGCTGTAACAATCTATGGATATCCAAATGCAGATAGTAACTACCTACTGCCTGTTTTTGAGGTTTGCTGCAATGATCATTCGATATTTCTGGTGGAGGCTCATGCAGATTGTAAACTGATGGGGAAACAAATCCAATGAGAGAGAGTTCAAAACTTTGATAACTTAACAAATAAATGTTCAAAAAAGTCGCTTTTATCCTCTCGGGAAAAAGGTAAAACAGATACATATAATATGACTATGAAGGGAGACGTGCACCATTTATACAGCTTTTACACTAGGTAAATATTGTCTCCTCCATCTCAAAGAACATTGGCTGTGGATTTTTCCCTATCTCCCCGATGTAACTTTGGCAGACTGGTGCAAAACAGGTGGTTACGCAATTTCTTCAGAGTTTCTGCCAATCCTCTGTCGGAGTCACAGCGGACAATCAGGAGAAGCTCAGGCAGCAAGCTTCTTCTAATCTCAGATACTGCTCCTTTTATATTAGTGGGCTTACAAATGACCAGACTTGCAGCAGAGATTACTAACTGTATGGTACCACCTGTATTTGAACTGTTACCTTTGGGCCAATGTATTCTATAGTATCCGCAGCTTATTATAGTTATTAAATGTTGCAGACCTTGTCAAAAAGTGTAAAGTTCAAAACAATGGCTGCACAAATTAAAAAGACAATCAGTACTCCTTGTACGACCCCCTCCCCGATATGACGTATCTTGGAAAAATTTCCAAATTGTGTGGTTTTTGTGGGTTTGGCCATAGTATCTGGCCAATCAAATTTCTAGGACTTAAAGTGGCATACGCTCAAAATTCATGACTCAAAAGGCAAAAATCCTTATCAAAGCTCCAAAGAATTCTAGTTCTATATCATCATAGTAAATAAATACCGTATCTTGGAAACAGAATTGCGAGTTACACGAGAACATGAATGTAATGTTTAGTTCAGGGGATTTTAATACTCAACATAACATAGGAACATAGAAACAGGAGTAGGCCATTCAGCCCCTCGTGCCTGCTCCGCCATTTGATAAGATCATGGCTGATCTGTGATCTAACTCCATATACCTGCCTTTGGCCCATATCCCTTAATACCTTTGATTGCCAAAAAGCTATCTATCTCAGATTTAAATTTAGTAATTGAGCTAGTATCAATTACCATTTGCAGAAGAGAGTTCCAAACTTCTACCACCCTTTGTGTGTAGAAATGTTTTCTAATCTCGCTCCTGAAAGGTCATTAGGTCAAAAAAGATCATTAGCAACAATAAAGTGAAAAAAGAAAAACTCTAATTGCTGGAAATCTGAAATTAAATTTAAAATGCAGGAAATACAGAGCAAGTCAGTCAGCAACTGTAAAGAGAAAAGACAGGTTATGATGTTTTGAGTGTGTACCCTTCATCTGAACTGAAGAGGTTCTGATATTAAAGGGTACAGTCCAGAAATGCCATAATCTGTTGTTTCCCTTTACAGATTCTATTTGAACCTACTGTGAATCTTCAGCTTTTTATTCATTATTTCTCAGCGATTTTTTTTTTGGGATGTTTTATCTGTCAGGTTCTGGAAATGTACGTGAGCAATAAATTGCATAAAGCCGTAAATGTTACTTACATCAGTGTGTTCCACCTTTTTATGCAATCTATCCTTAATGCAATATGTCATCTGGGATGTCAAACTCCCTAATACAGAAACTGGATAAGACAGATTGATGTGTGGATTCTGAACTCTTCCAGCACCTAACATGATGTTTATGCCGGAGCTTTAAAATTGCTATGACAACCATGACAATTGGCTGTCGAAGAGGGCTTCTGAAGTTCAACTTCTGAAATGAAATGTTAGCTTGAACCCATTGAATATAGTAATGTCTAGATATCAGAATGTGCTGTTACACCCATTCCAAGCAGAAGGTGAACTATGTTCAGATGCCAAATAAAGAAAAGTCAGGTTACAGAGATAAGAACATACATAAAGAAGGGTGAAAAAACCCTGTCAGCAAATCAATGCACCCTATCTGGTGGACAGTTCAACCTCAATCCAGGAAAACCCCACTGTTTACACATTCTCCCAGGGTTTCCGCAGCTCTTCCACTAAAGTTACGGTAGACAAGCAAGAGAATTTCCATGGAAATTTACTCCCCTTAAGATTATCAAGCAAACCCGTGAAACATCACCAGCCACAATTAACTAACTCACAGACTGCTGAAATGCTCCAGTGCCCCATTCGCTCAGGAATTTGTGAAGTTCTTTCTTAAAGTACTGTAATATAATAATTCTGACCACGTCCACCAGTAACCTGTTCCAGAGGGTAACAACTATCTGAGAAAATAGCTGAGTATCTCACCTAACTTTTTTCCTTAGTATTTTTTTTAGGGATCCCCTCTGATAGTGCTAGTACGATCAGTTTGAGTATCTTAAATTTATTACATCTAGTCCTTTTCATAATTTCAAAACATAAATCCTACTCCCCACCCCAAACTCCCAGCTTGTGTCTTCCAAGTGAATAACCCCACTTCTGTTAGCCTGTCTTTGTTACTAAGTTAAGGTATCATCCTGGTTGCCCTCCTCTGTCCCCTTCCTGGAACTCCAATATCCACAACCAGATATGAAGACCAAAACTGGACATAACACTCCAACTATGGATGTTCCAAAGCCTGGATATAACTGAAGTATATTTTTGCACCCCGCTCTCCAGACAGACAGAGAGAGAGAAAGGGATGCAGAGAGAGAGGGAGGGACGCAGAGAGACACAAACACACACAAGCTTTAAGTTCTGCAAGCAAATGAGGGAGTTTTAGTGTCCTGAAGTATTCCCCAACTTAGGTCAGAGGTGTTCGCTCATACTAAGTGTTAAAGATAAGGTATATGTAGAAAGTAGCTGTTAAAAGGACATGGGCTTTTTGAAGTTATGTTTTACGGTTGAATTTTGGGTTGCTTCTTCGATCAGAACAAAAAGAATCTTTTGTTTCTAGAAAAGCAGCTGAATCATTGTTTCCAATATCATAGAAAAACTGATTATAAAAAAAAAAGTAGTTCCAAGAGTTCAACAGAACAGAGAGATCCTTAGAATCTATAAAGTGGCTCCTACATTGCCAGCTCTCACCCCACCTCTGGGAGTGCCAGGGCATCAAATCGCAAGTTAGAGTGTAGCGTGGTTTGGCAAGTCAATATGAATTTAATGCTGGTGCTTACTTTGAAAGTCCAATATTTCAAATTTTAATTGGTACTAGACGAATGAAGCCAATTGCATGTACCTTATTCTGAGCCAGCAGAAAAAAATCTTAGCGACTTTACATTATCACTTTATTCTATCACGCTAAAGATGCTGAGTATGTGTGTTCATTGTTTTTTACCCTTCTGCTTCTTTCTGATGGTGTATATTTTGTGTGCTCAACATTCTTGTGCACCTTCTAGGTATTTCTCAAGTGGCAGGAGTAAGAAGGTTGACTGCTGAGTGTTAGTAGGAGCCTAGAATTATTGAAGTGGCCCTTTGTTAGGTCACAAGATGACCTTGCAACTGATCGAGCTCTCTGAGTGTATAATGAGACTTGACCCCAAATAGAATCTGGAAGGGTCATCAGGGTTGGTCAATTATGACTCGGATGACTGAAACAGTCCCACCACCTCACTCTAATATTAGAAAATCTGTCCTAATTTACCTAACTTAGTGAGCAACTGCTAATCTGCTACTTATTGCCAACCCTTGCACATGTTTTTATATAATCCTCAAATTTTATAATAGTCCTATTGATGTCCTCCTCCAGATTATCATTAATAAACATTAACTGGGACAGCACACAATTTAAATTGACTCCCAATAGCCATCAATGTGGAACTTTATTAAAAGCAAGTAGACCATATCCATTTGATTTTCTTCATTAATATTTTAGTCGCTTCTTCAAAAACATTGTGAGGCATGATTTGTGGCTCTTGAAGCCATGTTGGGCATTCTCAATAATTGGGAACAGTATCTTGCCTAGTCACTTTTAATATCTTGTTTACAACTGAATCTAAACTTACTGGCCTATAGTTCCCAAGGCCAGCTCTTTCCCCCTCTTTGAAATAATGTGAACACATGACCTAACCCCTTAGTGGACAACAATATAATGATCCCTGGAATCTGTGCATTTGTTGAACGTCTATTTTTTAGTTGGTGAAAGTGATCTAATTCGGAAAAGGTGTGCATAATTCCAACGCAGGGAGTCAACACATTGGTGCACGGTGACCTGACTGGGACTGCTGAGTATAATCTGTGGGTTAAAATTGGAGAGTACAACCAATGTGATTAAGCACTAAATGTCTGTGCAAAGTGATACATAGTACATAGCTCCAAGATGAATTTTCTACCAATTTCATAGAATCATAGAAAATTTATGGCACTGAAGGAGGCCATTTGGCCCATTGTGTCCGCGTCAGCTAAGAAACAAGTTACCCAGCCTAATCCCACTTTCCCGCATTTGGTCCATAGCCCTGCAGGTCACGGCTTTTCAGGTGCGCATCCAGGTATTTTTTAAATGCGTTGAGGGTTTCTGCCTCTACCTTCCTCTCAGGCAGTGAGTTCCAGACCCCGAGCACCCTCTGGGTGAAAACAATTTTCCTAATTTCCTCTCTAATCCTTCTACCAATCACTTTAAATCTATGCCCCTTGGTTATTAAGCCCTCGACTAAGGGAAATAAATCCTTCCTATCCACTCTATCTAGGCCCCTCATAATTTTGTACACCTCATTCAAATCACCCCTCAGCCTCTGTTCCAAGGAAAACAACACCAGCCTATCCAATCTGTCATCATAGCTAAAATTCTCCAGTCCTGGCAACATCCTCGTAAATCTCCTCTGCATCCCCTCTAGTGCAATTACATCCTTCCTGTAATGTGACCAGAACTGTGCGCAGTACTCAAGCTGTGGCCTAACTAATGTTTTATACAGTTCCAGCATACCATCCCTGCTTTTATATTCTATGCCTCGGCTAATAAAGGAAAGCATTCCGTATGCCTTCTTAACCACCTTATCTACCTGTCCTGCTACCTTCAAGGATCTGTGGATGTGCACTTCAAGGTCCCTCACTTCCTCTACACCTCTCAGTATCCTCCCATTTATTGTGTATTCCCTTGCCTTGTTTGCTCTCTCCAAATGCATTACCTCACACTTCTCCTGATTGAACTCCATTTACTACTTTTCTGCCCATCTGACCAGTCCATTGATATCTTCCTGCAGTCTACAGCTTTCCTCCTCACTATCAACCACACTTCCTATCTTTGTGTCATCTGCAAATTCCTTAATCATGCCCCCTACGTTTAAATCTAATTTATGTTTGAAATGATTGAATTACAAATAAATAAATAAGTCCTCCAACCCTCCGAATCACAGCAGACAACTAATCTCATAGTAATACTAAATAACTTCAACCTTCAACATAGCAGTCTAAGTCTTATTAGAAACGTGGTTTTAATTGTTTTGGGCATTACAACCAAACTAGAGAAAGTAAAGGCACTTGAAGATATGTAATCCATTCTACAAAGTGTGCTTTGCCTGAAGAACCAACTCCAATTCTTCACATTTAAGAGTGAAGGCAATGGTGACACTGACTGTACAGCATGTGCAGATTTGATTTTATTATATAAAGAGACAAATTAAACAATAGCTAAAATTTAAAATGGTTTCTGGGCTACAAAATGTCTGTTCATTTAAAACATTTCCCAATTCTGTTTCCTTCAGTTAGATCTTGACTCATATTCATGAAATTATACCTGCTGCTAAGTGCCAAGACTCCCACCGAGTTTTAGGTATTTAGGCCAAAGAATTGTGTGCAATTGCCATCGTAAATATAAACCCTGGATTCTTGCCTTAAACCAAAAGTTAGTTATCATTTTTTACACACACACACACACACACACACGCACACACACACACCCTCCCTGGTCCCTAAAACACTCTTGTTTTCTTTTACCATTACGGGATTGGCAACTTGCATTTATTGATGCAGAAATGGAATTTGCCATTTGTCCCCTTCCCAGTTTTCTCTTCTCTCCTCAAGGCATTTATTTGTGCTGTAATGAGTCAACTTTTGCAGGTGCTAGCCACATTTCCTTGCCTCACCCAATTTAATGCTCGACCGTAGACAATAATTGTTGGCCCACGAGCCAAGTTCAAGGCTCTCCTCGCTCAACATCCATGCAGGTGCACCTTTTCAGCAGAGCCATTGGTGGCAGGAGGTAACAATCAACAATGGCTGACTCTTCCTGTCCCTAGCCAGCGGCACTAAGTCCAATTATCACCACAGGTGCTGGTAGGATGATTGATCAGACAAACATAACCATGCAGATGGGAGAACCATGAAAATGAGGCCCATGCATACAGAATCCAATTTACTATATAACCTACCTTTAGCTCTTCTAAAGCAGCAACTCATACTACCTCATTTCCCCCATCTCACAACAAATCCTGACAGCTAGGAGCAAAACCTTCCAACCTCCTTCCACTAGCTCAGCAAAATATTTTAAATGTCATAAAAAAACAATCAATTTTGCTCTCTTTAGATTATGCTACATATGACATGGTACATTTTACCATGGGCTCGATTTTAGGGTCGGGTTACCTGCGGGTTTCCAGCGGGGGGGCCCCGAAAATCCCGATCTCCGATCACGTGACCGGATTCGGACGAAATCCCGGCCACTTCCGGGTACCGCGCTGACGTGCGGGGCTGCGCGCGCAAGCCCCGCTGGTGGGAATCCCGCAGGCAATTAAAGCCAGCGGGGTTCCACTTGAGAGCACTTAACTTGCTCGTTGTGGTCAGTTAATGAGCTGAAGCAGCTGTCAAAAGAGGAAGTGTGGGATTTTACGTTCAAAGCAGTCAGTTTCCCACACTGGGGGAAACAGGACCCTTCAAACCAGGCGTGTTGCAGCCAGCAGCCTGTGGCAGGTGCCAAGGTGCGCTCCACGGGGGACAGCCCTCACCCACGCAGGAGGCCACCGCGTCACATAGGGCAACCCCTGCCCTCCACCAACCCCCGCCAAGCCAGAGGACAGACCGACACGAAACCGCAGCCCCAGTCCGAGGACCCACCCACCTACCCTGCACAACCCCTCACACCAACACCTGCCAGATGGGTGGTGCATTGACATCGTCGGAGGACGAACAGGATGACCAGCCCCAGCAGCCTCGCAGTCCACGCCGTCCGCCTCGGAGACGTGGGGCCCCCCAACACGGTGCTGCGGCACACCCACCTGCACAGCAGGAGGGAGGGCAACCGCAGAGAGAGATGCGTCGCAGGAGGCACTACCCTCCGCACAGGGTGTACAGAGCGAGGCTCAGCTTCATGGACCTCTCCGAGGAGCAGTGCATACGGAGGCTCAGAGTCAATCGCCAGGTAGTCGCCGACATCTGCAGCCTCCTTAACGACGAGCTGCTCCCTGATGGACCAAGCAGCATCTTCTTACCTGTCGCCGTCAAAGTCACCACTGCCCTCAACTTCTTCGCATCCGGTTCCTTCCAGGGTGCCACCGGGGACATCACCGGGGTCTGTCAGTCCTCTGCACACAAGTGCATAAGGCAGGTCACCGATGGGTTGTTCCGCAGGGCCTCCCACTTCATCAACTTCGCCATGGACGAGCGCAGCCAGATGGAGAGGGCGGTTGGATTCCATGCCATGGCCGGCTTCCCACGGGTGCAGGGTGTAATCGACTGCACCCACATCGCAATACGGGCACCTCCGCATGAGCCAGGGCTGTTCATCAACAGGAAGGGGTATCACTCCATGAACGCCCAGCTCATCTGTGACCACCGCCAGAGATTCCTACACGTGTGCGCCAGATACCCCGGCAGCTGCCACGATGCCTTCGTCCTCAGGGAGTCCGCCGTCCCGCCCATCCTGCAGGCACCCAACGCCGGCAACGGCTGGCTCCTCGGCGACAAGGGGTATCCCCTCCACACGTGGCTCATGACACCTCTGAGGAACCCCATCACCGAGCCGGAGCGTCGGTACAATGACAGCCACACTGCTACCAGGTCTACAATTGAGCAGACCATAGGGCTTCTCAAGATGCGCTTCAGGTGCCTTGATCGTTCTGGGGGAGCGCTCCAATACACACCATTCAGAGTGGGACGAATCATAGTTGTCTGCTGTGCCCTGCACAACATGGCCCAACAGAGAGGGGTGCCGCTGGAGGAGGCCCCATCCACACCCGCCACCCACATTGAGGAAGGCGAGGGCGAGGAGGAGGAGGAGGAGGTGGAGGAGGAGGAGGCGGAGGAGGAGGAGGCGGAGGAGGAGGACGCGCCCGAGGATGTTGGACGACCCATGCGCCGAGCCGCGACTCACCGGGATGGTCGCCGGGCCAGGGACGCACTCATACGTCAACGGTTCTCCTAGAGTCAGACACTGCGAGGCGCTCGCATCTCCTCACCTGCACATGCGAGCGGCCATACCAGCCCCCTCCACCGAAGAGTGCTGCCAGTAATCCTGCACCCACAGCAGTGTGCCCAATGGGTGGCAGGAGGTGTTCGCCGTCATGGTGGCCTCCACGGAACGCAACTATTGCACAAGCCGCGGAAGAATGGACGAGAGGTGGCAGGAGTGGTGAGAATAGAGTATTTAATATCTGGAATGTGACATCATTTAAGAAACAAAGTACAAAATAATAAACACCCTGGTGTATTCCCTTTGTGATTATAAGGCCTTTGGAATTCTTCTCCGGGAACCCCTACGTGGTGCTACCCCTGTGGCTCCAGCAGAGGTAGTGGCAGGTTGCTCGTCTTCTTGCCTTGACCGGGTAGATGCTTTTGGCGGACGGCCCCTGGGTTTCGGTGCCCGTGAGGGCACCTCCACAGACTGCTCCTCCTGCACTGGGGCAGGGGCAGACTCGGCCACCTGGAGAGGAGGCACCATTGCGGGTGCTGGTTAAGAGGTGGGCGACGGGTGGGACGTGGGGACGCCTTGAGAGGCGTCCCCGCTTCCATGTCCCCGGTCACCATCATCCCTCTCTTGGCCTCGGCCCACATCACCCCTTCCACCCTGCTGGACGGCAGTTTGGATGGCATGTGTGAGGCCTTGCAAGGCCACCCCTAGTGTATCCCTCAGCCTGTTGGTGGCGTCGGAATGTTGCTCACCCTGAATCCGTACAGACGTTGTCAGGGCCTGCAAGGACTCGAAGTGGAGCTGTGCGTGACGCTCGAGGGAGGCCAGCCTGTCCTCCACCGCAGACAGTCCCGCACCTACCCGCGACACTGTGTCGCCGGTACCCTCCTGTGCCTGCGCCACCAATGCCCGCATGCAGGAGTTGGACTCCTCCATCGCCTGCGCAATTGTGGACAATGCGCGCGGCACCTCTCCCAGTACCTCAGCAATTAGCTGGTGGCCCTCGACGACTCTCCTTTTCTCTGGTGGCCCCCTGGGTTCAGCATCTGGGTCCGGCTGAGCAGAGCCTGGAGATGAGTGCTCCCTCCGTCGCGGACCCTCCGCGGCTGCCCCTGCCACCAGGGTCTGCTCATGCTCACTCGTGCGCAGTGACTCACCAAGTGCTACCCCAACTAGTTGGCGAGGGGGACCCACCGAGGTGCGTGTCTCTGCGCTGGTGGATGGTTGGCTCTGATGTGACGATGCACCCTCAGAGACCGCCATGTCCTCTGAGGAATCGCCCTCCACACTCGCTTGATCCAAAGACGGACCTGCAAGAGAACAGAGGGCACTTTGAGGCATGTGGACCAACTTGACAGTGCGCCTGATGGCAGGTGATGATACGGTCACTCGCGATCATGGGTGTTGAGTGTCAGCTTTCCCTTACCGGCCGTTTCGGCAGCGACACACTCACCATCGGCCACCGACAGGCAATTTCGCGTGCGGGCGAGGTCGAGCGCCTCCACCTCTGCGTCGGTGAGCTCCACCACTTGCGGCGGCCCACCTCCGGTGCGTGCCCTTTCGCGGTTGTTCTTGCTCCTCTTCTCCTGTGAAGGCAAAACACAGATGTGTGAGTGGGTGCGTCTTGCATCGTGAGACGCATCGAGCATCGGTGTGGTTGGGTTGAGCGTGGCGCGGAACGGATGGGAGGAAGTGTGGGCCACGTGCCCATCCCATTGCATGAGGATTGGGGTGTGTGGTAGTGTTCGGGTGGGGTCAGGGACGGTGGGTACTTGCGTGCACGGCGAGGATGGTGAATGAGTGGCTGTGAGGATTGCTGATGGAGCGCAGTGGTGGCTGTGCAGGAGGGGGTTGTGATCTGCTTGGCGTGATGGTGGGGACGGGATGTGGGAGGGTGCGTTGGTGTACTCACCTTGCCAGACCTAGTCAGGTCATTGAAGCGCTTGCGGCACTGCTCCCAAGTCCTTGGGGTGTTGCCCCTGCTGCTCACCTCCGCCGCCACCTCTGCCCATGCCTTCCTGGTTGCGGCGGCAGGGAACTTGCGCCCATCCTCAGGGAAGAGTGTTTCCCTCCTCCTCCTCACGCCCTCCAGCATCAGCTGCAGTGCCAGATCTGAAAAACGGGGCGCAGCCTTTCCCCTTGGTTGAGCCATTCTCCCAGACCTCTTGCTTGCAGCAGGAGGGGCTTTGGGAGACTGCCCCTTTAACTGGAGCTCCTACATCGCGTCGACGGTACTGCGCATGCGCAGCCGGCCGGCACGCAGCTGAGGAGCGCAGAACCCGGAAGCAGGGCTTAATGGGTCCAATTATCCCGCGATCGCGTGGGGGACGCACACGATTAGCCGTCCGCGTTTTCCACGCTCCCGGAGGACCACCCGCTGGGAACCCGCAGGCCTGCTAAATTCGAGCCCCATGTTTTTGTTCCGTGTAGATTAATATAAACTGATGGCCATTTACAACAATGCATGAATCTTTACATTTTAATGTGTAATTTATCAGATTGTAAACAGCACGTTTTTACTTGAGTCTGCAAGTTTTGCGTTCAGTATGACTGTTAACAAAATGACTATGAAGGCAACCAACGTCCACACTAATTTGTCTCGCATATTTACCTTTCAGAATATTAGCAGGACTTTTCTGTTGTGATTCAACAAAGAATCTCTGCTAGTTCCCCTCACCCAAGTTCTCTCTCACCCAAGTTCTCTCTCACCCAATGGCAATGCTAACTAAACCTGTAAAATACAGGTCTTACATCCTTACCAAATCAGGCACGTTTCCTTTGGAGCTGCTGCTGGCTGAGAGACGTGTGCCTCAGTGTGCAAAAGTTCTTGTAATGTACCCATATGGGCACTAAAGTGATGTGACCTTTACACTATAATATATTAAGTTAGGTACAAAATTGGAGTTCACTGCAGTGTGATGGAACAAAGTTACCATTTCTGGTCAACAGTCACTGTTAGTGTGGCAAACATAATAAAAGCAGGATTCCCATTAAGCTCCTAGCATTTGAAATGTACTTCCAGTGATTGAGTGGTACATCAGACTCCAACACCATTCTGAAGTTATGATTGAGACCATTAAGTTGCAGTTTTAATGGAATAATGGAAAGAATCATGGAATACGATCCCCTAAATACTGATTAAAATCCCGTAATTCCATGAATTTGACATTCAATAACCATGGGTTGTGGCCATAATTATAATTAGACCGAATCATGGAATGAGATTCTCAAGCACAAATGATAAAATTCTTGGAATTCCATGTATTAACAATACTGTACTTGATTTATTCTGTCACCATAAACCAGTGGCCCTATTTTGGCACATTGTTGGGGCAGAGTGTAAAGTGTTTTCCTTTACATCTAACCCATAAATAGCTGACCTGTGAGGACTTAATTACACATATGCTAGAAACTAGAAAAGTATTTCATCCACAGCACTGACATTTTACACAAAGATGATAAATTTAGTATTCCAACTAATAGTTTGATAACCTCAGGATAACTGGTACCTACTGTGAGCACCAATCTATAATTGTTTTCAAAGGTGTTGTATGATTGATTATGTTAATTTATTGCTGCCAATTAGCACTGCTGGGATATGCTTCATCAACATTAAAAGAAACACATGTTTCCCTCAAGGAAGTGAGGACAGATTTTTTAAAATTGCATTGGGAATTAATGTATTATAGAGTCTTACATCATGTCATTTGTTAGATTGTATAAGGTACAAGTTTACACTCTTTAAAAAAAAATGGAAATAGAGTTTTCACTCTCAAAACTGAGGATTACAAGTCAAATATGTGAAGGCAATTTTGAACATGTTCCTCATAAATGCACGTGTTTTTTTCTTTACGTCTGTTTGATTTTAAAACCTCTTTAAACAGATTATTTCTGAAGACCCTTGTAGCACAGTAGGTTAGAGCACCATGGGAGTTTGAGACTCAAGCTTAAACCAAAGACTTTCCATAAAGGGGGTTCCTGAAGTCACTGGGGGGATAGAGAAAATTAGAAGGGAGATTAAAATTACACAAGGCAAACAACTCATCCAGCTACAGGGTGGAATTAGCAAGCCATGGGAGCATGGTGTCTGGTGTGTCGGGTCAGTGGGAAATGTATGTCACTGGGAAACTAGCCTGATGAACAAAATATGCAAACGGTGTAAAATACGATAGATATAAAAAGTTGAACTTATTTAGTGCTAGCTGCCCAACATGCTTTCTTGGTAAGGTACAAGTATTGAAAAGTTGACAATATAGATGTGATCTGTAAGTACATTTTTATTAGATAAACCGTACAATACCTTGCAAAGATTCAAATATTGGGAAAAATGTTATTCTCTAAAGAAGAGATTCCAAAATGGGGCAGCTTTAAATGGAATCCGACGTTGGCCACAGTTGTTATGGGCTTAAGGAAAAGCAATATTTGAATATTTGTTAAAGATCTACAGATTGTAGAAAGTTGCCTGAAACCTGCCTTTTTCTACAGCTTTCTTCAAACTAAGTTCCAAGGATAATTTACATGACACAAAATCCATCATAGGCTACTACACTATCTGGGGAGGCTGTTCTAACGCACAGCTTGCAGATCTGGGCAGGCAAAATAAAAGCTGATCATTTAATGGGGCAGAAATTGCTCAAGGTGGTGAACAAACACTGCTTAGATTTATACTAACCCACTAACTTACCGCAGTCTTTCCTTCAGGCACTTCCTCTAAGAGGAAGCGGAGAAGAGCCCAGTGTCAGTTCAGGCGAAGCTAGGACCCTGGGAGAAGTGAGAGGATCACTCTCTCCCCTCGACCAATCAGATTTCAGCATTTTTGACACGCTGCATTCACTGTCTCTGCTGGCTTGAATTGTTAAACCAGGAAGTGAAAGGTACAACATTCAAATCAATGTAAAAACAGCTGTAGATAGATTTAAAAAGAGGTTAAGAAATAATTGAATAAGAGACAAAAGGGAATAGTTTTTAAAAAATGTTTAATTTTTTAATTTAAATTTTTTTTAATGATGAAAAACTCTTAAAATAACGAGTAATGCGACTTCACATTTTTAAAAGTTAATTTTTAGTTGTTTGGCAGTCATTAAGACTTACCACGCTGTTTAAAATTTAATTTAGACCTATATTTTTAAGTGTTCCTGTTTTATGGCGTAATTAGTTATTTTCCAGCTGGACAGATAAGCAAGTTTGCACTTTTTCAATGATTTCTCTGATTGCAGCGTGCGATGTCCCTTTAATTAGAAGCTGTCATATCGCCGGCGAGCCACTAAAAGCAAGTTTTGGATTTCCGCGTTTCACCGCGCATGTGTGAACGCCGGAACTTGCCCCTCCATTTCGCCACTAATAACATAGAACACTGTTGAGCTCACCGTTATTTCGGGAGCGATTCCTGCCCCATTATGTGATTCTTCTCTTGTCTCTAAAGGTAAAATTCCAGCTGGCAGAAATGGATTTACTGATGTAAAAGTGAGCAAGAGGGTTAAGAATTTGGGTTGTTAATAAAGTCGCTTCCATAACACAGCATCAGGAATTGTGAATCTACTTGTCCACCAGTGTTCCTTGCTTTTGCACAGAATGTATGAGCCTCATTAGATCATAACTATGCACATGAAAGCAAGATTGGCCAACGTGTAAAATCCTAGAGTTTAAAATGTGCACCAGCTGTGCACTCAGCATGTCCATTGAAACTAGGCATTAAAAGCCAGTTTAGTTCTGGCCTGAATGCAAGGGTTTTCTTAAAGCAGGACTGCTCCAAATTATTGAAATAGAATTGCATTCAAAGTTATGTTGACCAGATTCGGTGCTCCCCCATTACTAGAAGAGCACAAAGTAGGGATGTCATGGAGATCAGATTGTACAATGTCGCCCTTACCCACGCACACTATTAACCAATTACCTGTCTCTACAGGCCTAGACTCTGCTACCCGGCAATGTCAGAGACGGATTGCCATCACAGCGTCCAGTTTGGCAGCCAGTTACAGAGCTGTAGCATTTGTTACAAATGGACCTGTAGACAACCTTGATCACAGGGACAGCATTGTCCGTGTCAGTCAAGATCACCACCCCTCTCAACTTTTATGCCTCTGGCCAGGCCACCTCATGGGATATCTGCAACATAAGATAATTTGCAGTAGACTGGTGTATCAAACTGGTCAATGATTCATTGTTCAGCAGGGCCAACTCTTTCATTAATTTTCCTACTGATCAGGAACAGCAACACAACAGGATTGTCCAGTTTCACTGTTGGATTCCCCAGAGTGCAGGGGATCACTGATGTACCCATATAGTCATCTAGGCCCCTAGATACAATTTCCTTGCCTGCTTAAACTGAAAAGGGTTCCAATTCATCAGTGGGCAACTCGTCCGTGATGATCAACATTGCATCTTGCAGGTTAATGCCTGACTCATAGGCAATAGTTACACTGCTATCATTCTAAGGCAGTCATTTCTGCCACCCTTATTTGAAAGCAGACTGCAAAGATAGTTCTGAGGCTACTCTCTTCAGAGATGGTTAATGACCCCCTTGAGCCAGCCAAGGACTGGTGCAGATATAATCTGACCCGTGCAGCTACTAGAAACATCATAGAATATACCATAGGGATTTTGAAGAAGCATGTCAGATTGGGGGCATCTTACAGTACAGCCCATTAAGATCTCAAAGTTCATTGTTGTTTGCTGCTTAACTTTCCACTGAAAGCAGCATTGACTGTGGAGGAGATGGGCAATCCACAATCAAGGTCAGGGTAGGACATAGACACTGACCAAAAAGAAATTGCAGCAAAACCACCAATGCAGCAGGATAAATCTTGCACCAGATGTTCAGACAAACACATTCAGCTAAGTGCATGTTTGGCCCTTTTAATGATGTCTCTTGTCTGCATGTACACAATCAAGTGATTTTTTTTGTCTCTATTTTATCAATATTACTTATGTCAAAGCACTTTTGAAATTTTCTCTCGTTCCTTCTAAGCTGGAAATATGGAGCTGATTTTCATCTCACTACTGCCCATTTATGGCTGTAATTTGGGTGGTAGAGAGGAAAAATAATTGAAAATAAAAACCCTGCTGGAGCTGCATCCATTCCAATTTTGAGGTGGACCTTGACTTAGGTGGCCAGTGCTCCCACCAGAAACAGGTGGGTGGCTAATAAAAATATCGAACTAGGGGTCATATGACACTGCTACTTGCCCAAACCTCCCACAAATCATGATTTCCTTGTGGGAGCCTGGAAGGAGGGGGTCAAGTAACGGTCAGGAGATGGCCATTTGCAGTGCTACTTAAAAGGATACTCACCTGCATTCATTTAAAACACTGCAAAGATTTGGGAGACATTGAGCTGGTAGTTTGCGGTGGTGTTTGGCAAGTTACTCATTTTTAAAGTGTTTGCACAATCTTCTGAAATCTTAAAGGGGTCCTGGCAATGCACTTTTTTCTAAATAGACATTCTTCTAGCAATTCCATTCTAGCTAGAGGAAAAAGAGCAACAGCAGTGTATGGAGCTGCAACTGCAATGAGACCAGCTAGAAGGAGGCAGGAATCCTTACCCTCTCTAGAGTCTATAGGTCCTAGATAACAGATCTGCATTTCTCTGAGAAGCAGTGCATAAGGAGGCTGTGCTTCTCGAGAGAGGCTGTCACAGAGTTGTGTTGCCTCCAGTAATAAGACCTGCAACTAACTATCACAGCTAGGACAGTACTGCCTGTGACAGTCAAGGTCACTGCAGCCCTGAACTTCTTTGCTTTCAGCTCCTTCCAGGCTCCCACAAGGAAATCAGTAACATTAGTAAGTCTGCAATTCATGCTTGCATTAAGCAGTCGACTGATGCCATGTTTGCTAAAGCAATCACTTTCTGGACAATCAGAAGCAGTAGGATAGAACTCCGGGGTTCGTAATGATCTTAGGCTTTCCCCAAGTCCAGGGCCTCATTGGCTGCACCTACATTACCCTGTGGGCTCCTTTACACGACCCCACTGCCTTCATAAATCGCAAGGGCTTCCACTTCATTAATATGCAACTGGTGTGCAATCACCAGCAGTGCATCACGCAAGTCTGTGCCTGCCTTCCTAGCAGCTGCCAAGACCCTTTTTATATTGCGCTATTCCTCTACTCCTCCACTCTTTGCCCCTGCCCAGCAAGTGAGAGGTTGGCTGCTTGTGGACAAGGGCTAACTCCTGCACACTTGGCTCATGACTCTTCTCAGAAACCCATGCTAAATTGTGCTATAATCAGATTCATGGCTCAACTATGCCCTCATTGAGCAAACTATCGGAGTCCACAAACAATGACTCTACTGCCTGGACAGGTCTGGTGGCTTCTGCAGTACAAACCAGAAAGAGAGACCTGTATGATGGTGGTTTGCTGTATAACTTGGCCCTGCAATGGGGACAATACATGGAGCCACCATTGAATGAGGCCTTTCAGTAAGATGAGGAAGATGACACTGATGACATCGAGGATGGATAGGAAGTCGGAGGCCTGCAATACCTGCTTGCAGCCAGAGCTTTTCGGCAGCAGCTCACTGAACAGTTCCTGCCCCTCCCCCCACCCCCTGCATTAACAGTAATATCCAACATCTGTCCCGGTCTTTCCAACCTTGAATAAACTACATCTGCCCAAAGACCAACATTGATATTCATGTCACCTGACATTGCAGTCACCAGCTACCACAGGAACACTCTGCACTCAAAGATTTAAAAATTGTTTATAATGTTACTCACTTACACAAATAAATGCAAACTAGTATCAGCCAGGTGTGAGCCTATAATGCCTTTCTTAAGTGACCTCTTGCCTACTTTACTTCTTCTATGAGATGCTCCCTTAGTGGCTTCAACATGGGAGGTGGAAGGATATTGTGGTTCAGATGAGGGCTCGAGATGGTCATGCTGTAGACTGCAGCATCTTGGCGGCTACCAGGGCAGTCTGACCTAGCTGGCTTTCTGGCACCCAGGCCAGGCATTGATTGAGGGGATGGCGAAGGTGCAGATGCAATGGTTTCTTGAGAGAGGGTAATACTTTTCACTTCCTTTTCAGGACTGCCCCTGTTAGCGGGCTGCAGCTCAGCACTCCCACTGATCTGCTGGAGAGCAGACTGTAGGATATCCATGATCTGATTGAAGTCCCTATCAATTCGGTTGCCCAGCCATCCCAAGGTAGGGGAAATGTTGTAGCCTAGAGCCTGCATAGCATCAGTATGAGCATCCCTGAGAGATGCTACTACTGGTGCCATAATGTCCTCCAAGGAGGACCCGGGTGCAGCGTCCATTGAAATGACCACACGCTCCATGGTGGACTGCAGTGTTTCAATGCAATGCACCAGAACCCCACACAAGTTGATAGTGGACTCCTCCGTAATCTCCAAACGCACCACCCACTGTCCGCTCCGTCCATGCCACATACCAAAACCGGCATCCATGCTGTCTTACACACTCTCCTCCTGCCTACTCATTTTGTTAAGAACATGCCTTATCACAGACTCCTGCTCCAACCTACTCTTTATTTATCAGGCCTCAGAACTGTGGAATTCCTTATCTCCCCAGTCTTTCTGTCCTACAACCTTTAGGCTTTTGAACCCAAGATTGGCATTACCTAATCACAACTTTCTGGTTTACCTTGTCTTCTCTGTTATCTTTTCAATCACAGTGGTGTCCTGAACTATGTGCTTTGGCTCTACATCTCGATTTCTCTTTAAAAAATATCTTGGCTACTGAAAATTCCTTGTCTGATCAGTGTGTTAACGCATTGCTATGCAACATGACTATCTTGAGCAGTCCGGATTACCCATGGCACAATTCTGGGATAAACAAACGAGAGTGGTTCTGATCATTATTGTTATTCTTTAATGAACAATGGATCCTATTTTGAAATCAGAGCTATTTATATCCGAACAATGGCATCTCTGGGGGAGCTCAGCATTCCACAAAGCAATGTGGAAAGTCATGCAGTAGCATCAAAGCAATTGAGCTGGAACAAACATTAAAGCAGTAATCTGCAGACACAAGGTATTAGGATCAATTACTACAGAAAGTAGTGT
This sequence comes from Heptranchias perlo, assembly GCF_035084215.1. Lineage (NCBI taxonomy): Eukaryota > Metazoa > Chordata > Chondrichthyes > Hexanchiformes > Hexanchidae > Heptranchias > Heptranchias perlo. Next base: position 13,022,732 of record NC_090357.1, on the reverse strand, counting down.
CTCAAATAACAAACGAATACATCTGCTTCTACGGTGATAGTTGTTTAGTGTCTGTGAGCCTGCTGCTCATGTTTACACTGCTAAATTCACTTATTTATCTTGGCGGGAGAATCTTAGACCTGGTAGCTGCTTTTATGTTGTTCCCGTGCACCAGTTCCCAATGTGTGGGTCCAGCATCTCCAAACTAAATGCACTGGAGTTTCAAAACCTGTGGCTTAGAGGAGTTATTCTATACTGAGTCTTCCTGACTGGCACTTAGTCTTCCTGGGGCTCGTAAATGGTAGCACTAGCGCGTTTACTGGTAATGACATAAGGACACAATGGCATCATGTCAGTACTTCCTGCATGCACAGTGGCCAAATGGTCATGTGTGGAATAGCGAGGGCCTCAATGCAGCCAGTTTCCAGGAAGTCCAGCTGCACTATCCACATATAATGTGCATGATGTGGAGGTGCTGGTGATGGACTGGGGTGGACAAACGTAAGGAGACGCACAACACCCGGTTATAGTCCAACAGCTTTATTTGAAATCACAAGCTTTCGGAGCTTTGCTCCTTCGCGAAGGAGCAAAGCTCCGAAAGCTTGTGATTTCAAATAAAGCTGTTGGACTATAACCGGGTGTTGTGCGTCTCCTTACGTTTGTCCACGTATAATGTGAGAGAGCAGTGCATTAAGGTCACTCTCCCAAGATCTGAGCCAAAATAAAAGCACCCAGCTTTTGGCGGATCTTTGATTCTGGATAGAAGAGGTAGATTTAATGGTGTATATGCGAGGAGCCACTTTACAGAGGCCGGTCTCTCAGAAACCAAACTAAATGTGTGCAATGTAAATGCAGTTTATGACTATAGTAAATCCACTGAAAGCACAATTCAGTGTCTGCTGGAAAAAAACATAGAAAAAAAAGTTTAAAACGTTATTGAGATATTAATAGCACTGTTAATTTTATTAGGTGAAGTCCATGAAAGAACTTAAAGCTAACTCATTAATCCCCTCGCTCTCAGCAGGGGGCTGCGCTGAAAGGAAGTGTGAGCTGGGGATAGGCCTATAACACTGTGGTGTTGATTCTCTGGCACACATTCCCCTCGAGCTTGGCTCCCCACCGGGAATGAGGGATCAGTGAATTTATTCTTTATTGCCCCTTGAGGTAGGGCTCAACAGCTGATGTGGGAAGGAATCTCATGATGGAATATGGACTTTGGATGGAGTGAGCATGATGGGCTAAATGGCTGGAGGGGACATGATGCTTGGAGTAGGCATGATGGGATGAATGGCTTTTTCTCACTCAAGTTTCTTAGCCTCCTAAAATTGGAGGGAGAAAATACTGGTGATCCAAATACTGTATCAGTATGTCTAAGTGGCTCGATATCCAAAATAAAAACAGAAAATGCCAGAAAACACTCAGCAGGTCAGGCAGCATCCGTGGAGAGAGAAACAGAATTAATGTTTCATGTCAATGACCTTTCATCATAACTGGAAGATGTTAGAGATTAACAGTTTTTAAGCAAGTACACAGCCGGGGAAAAGGGCAGGAAGGGGGGGCTGTGGGGGGTGGGTGGTGGGTGGTGGTAGGAAACACTGTGGAAGGTCTGTGGTAGGATGGAAGGCAGGACTGATTAAATGACAAAAAGGATAATGGTGCAAGGCAAAAGGGAGTGCAATGGGACAAGTAAAGAAACAAAAGATAGGTCTAGAGGAGGTATGAATGACAGAGGGGGAGGGAAGCATGGAAAATCTGGCCAGGAAGAGAAGGCTACCATGGCCTAGGGATGTGACGGAGAAAAGGGGATAGACCCCAGGGGTGCTGTCCACTCCACTGGCCGTGTATTCGGAGTGGATCCCCACCCCAAGCACCAGCCCACACCTCCTCCACTCCCAATAGCTCTGATGCAGCCGTCCTCCATTGCCAGCATGTGCTGTCCGAGAAAATGGGAGCAGTGGTTAAGATCTAATTCAGCCCCATTTCTAAAGCAGTTTTGTGTGAACTGGAAGTGTAATATTGTAAACACATTTCATAAAATTATAGGCTTACTTCATAAAAATCACAAGCTAAAAAATCAAATACACAGGAAGAAAAAAATGAATCTCTGTTGAAACAGATTCTTGTCAGTGTTATGAGTCTGATGGTACGATGACATCAATGGCCCTCTTCATGTTCCAAGAAGTCTAGTTGTTAGTTATCTTATCAGAAAAGGCCTATTAATGCAACTATCCAGCTGGCATGACAGAAATGAATAAACCAAGAAGCAGATTACAGAACTAGAAGATCTGCATTTTCTTAATTTGTTTGATATAATAACATCCTACCACAAAAATCTGCAAGTCCATTTATTTCTGAAAATGATGGCCACTACAATTTCTTTGGCTCAGCAGAAAATTACATACTGATGTAGTCTAGAACATTTTGTTCCTTTTCAATTTGTTAAGCACTTTTCTGCTAAATGTTGCACAGTACACTTGGCTACCCTACTTCCTGACATTGCCAATCAACACTGATAATGTTAGGATTTAAGAGCATTTGACAAAAGAAAATGTTAGCATGAACTGAATAATATCAGGCTGATTACAGCTGGCTCGTGGCTGTTTCCAAAAAGCAGCAACTGCTTAGAATCCAGGAGATAGCACAGCAGTGAGATAAGCTGTTGAGAAGGATTACATTTTACTGCTTTGAAGTGAGGGCCATTAGGTTCAATGATGCAAATGCAATTAACTCCATCTTAGTCAATAATTGATGAGTATTTCTAGTCGGTGATTGGAAGTTGAAAGCTCCTAAGCCATTTTCTATCTGTACACACGTCACTCGCTCCTGCTAACTGAATATTCAATGTTACATGCATTACACTTTTTACCATTATAGCAATTCCAATCGCTCACAGCACTCATTACAGGGCTTCTACTGTTTCAAACAATCTTCTAAATGACAGGAAATTAAAAGTATTAACAAGTAGTTAGTGTATATGTAGCAGTTTACACTTTGAAAAATTTTCCATTCTAATTAAAAGTAGACCAGAGACCATGTCATGGAAAGTTAATAATGATTCCCTGTGAATTGATAAGGGAATACGTTGTTGTGGTAAACATCCCATTCACTTAATTGGTTGTATCTAATTCTTTGAAGTAAAATAATTGAATGACATTCTTTTATAATCTTTACATACTACAACATACAATTCCTAGTAATTGCGTCTATCCTTATGTTACGATTGAGAGATTGGGTAAGACATAGCAAAATTTGTTGTACCCAATTTTATTAAACTGTTGATGGTATAAATTATGCTAGACATAAATTCACTTGAAATAGTTTGTTGTGTCTCTTTTTTCCTCATTAAACTCTGGCCCAAATAACATCTAAGGGAAAAAGTAATAGTAACTACAACAGCAAAAATGCTTGCCAGAGTGGTGAGAGAATAGGTTGGATCTTCAACATGCTGCATCATGGGGTGATAGGTCATGAATTATACCCACAATTTTCTACAGGACGAAATATCAATCTTTGCTGTTCTATTACGAGAGATTTGAATGAAAGCTAAGCGCTTCCCTAGGGTAACAAAGGAGGGATGGAAAATCGGGTGGATGGTCACCCTGGACTACTCTAGTGCATTTTCTAGTGGTCAGTTTGAAAGGAACAGTGGATAAGACTGTTATCTGTTGGGGATTTTACTCCAGATATTTTTCTCGGGTGCAGGGTTCCAGACTACTCCTGTAGACGAGTCCTTGCTCCTTGTGACTCTTCAGCCTATCTGTTGTTCTCTGATTGCTTCAGATTGGACAGCTTAACTGGAACATGACAGACTGAGAAATACTCTTTAAAATCAAGCATATATTCAAACAAAACTCAGGAGCTGAATAGCCTGATTCCTCCCTGCGATACTTGAATAGGCTTAAAATCTATTCTCGAGTTATTGTGTATCAGAACAAGCTAAACCATTTTCTGGAGAGAACTTATGTTTTAATCCATATGTACAGTGACAGAAAGAAAGAAGCCAATATCATGATACATCATAGACATCTCACAGAGACGTGAAACTGAGGTTCCGTCTACCACTTCAAGTGGTTCAGGTAAATGAAGAGCACGACCAACATTCCTCCCTCAACTGATACCACCAAAACATATTGGTCATTCATCTCATTGCAAATACTTGAATCAATGTACCTTAGAAAAGAAAAGAGATTATCTTAACTTATCTCAGAAAAGAATTGAAACACATGCAACTGCTATAAGAAACAGTCTCTGAAGATACCTTAAGAGTTTATCACATAATAGTGACCCAGATATATTGTTTATGCAAAGATTTGCTATACATCTGAAGCATTATTTTGCTTTTTTAATAACAGCATTTTTTTAACCAATTTGCTCCCGTGATCCTCTCTGTGTTGGGCTTTGCTCAGATTAAGTTTTGTGGTCACTGGTAACACACTAGTTGTTCACTGAAGTGGTAATCCCTCATGTGTGAGCTGGATAGAGACTGTTAGCAGGCTATTCAACTATAGAAGTCAACATAACCAAGCCCGATCTTGTCCTAACCAGTTGCCCAGCTCGTATTGAGATCAGTTGTGGAAACTCTACCACCACTCCAGCTGAAATCAGTGAACTCAGCACAGGCTGGGAATTGAATCTTGGGTCTCACTTACACAATAGCAATATCTTTTGGATTTTGGGATAATCTCAAAAATCTTTGTGTAGAGGATTACTCATGTGCTATATGCAGCCCAAATGAATGCTTATCTCTATCAGTCGACAGTAGTTCTTTAACTTTCAATGACCTCCATACGGCTTGAATCCAAGATGTTTCAAAATGGCTCCTGATATTTTGCTTTAATAGCCAAATACCTGAGTAGAAAGTGCTGCAAAATTGACCAAATTTAGAATTTAGATGAGGTCATATATCACATCTTAAAAACACTACAAAAAAAATTAATAATGTGAGATACCATCGCTTACAATGAATAAACTGTGAACAAGAAATTATTTGAAAATACTTTTGGTTTCAGTAATTGAATGGGATCTGACCTCATTCACAGATTAATTGCAATTATTGGACCACAAAAATTTGTCGTCTTCCTGCATTTAGCACCAACTATGTTTTTCTTTCAATAGATTCATTTTTCCCATTTCCAAGACAATCAACTGTACACTATTAACCTTACTGGAATGTTATGTGAAGAATAATTCTGTATAATGTAAGAACTGTAGAGTAATAGCATATAAAGGAACAATTCTTTCTTTTTGGAGCTGTTGCTTCATATTATATTACGCCAATCATTCTCCTGTGCACCATCAATGGCTGAGAGGAGGGGAATGGGTAAGTCATTTCTAGACTACTGCCGATACTTTCCCTCCAATGTTCCTTGTCTCCCAATGAGAGGCCCCTGGCCTCGACTCAGGATCACTTCACAGTAACCTAACTGATATCAGGAACTCAGCAGAGCGGAGGTACGAAGGGGGCAATTTTAATCTAACCCACCCATTGGGAAACTGACTGGATTGGGTGCAATGCTGGTTTTACACCCTGCCCGATTTTACCCTCCATTGAAGTCAGTGGAGTAATATTGAGCGGGGTGTAAAACCGATGTTCCTCCCGATCCTATGGGTTTCCTGCCCGGAGAAGAAGGTTAAAATTACCCTCTAACCCTCCCTCATTTGGCGATGTGGTCTCCTGCCCTTCCAAATTTACCCATTATATTGGTAAATACTTATTGGAGAACAAGCAATTGCTATGTAGGAATGGATATCTATTGGTAAAAATCTTCTATTAAAACTATTGTACTAAACCTTTTAACACTACAGTACTTTATCATCCACATTGTGCGTGGATGTAAAAAAAAGTCACGTAAAAAGGGCTTCATGCAAACCTATTTTGTAATGTAAAAATAAAATCCCACAGATCACTTCAAAATATTAATTTGCACAGTTGTCACACTTCTGTCATATTAAATTTCTGTTTCTTTCTTTTGTTAAGTCACTTTGAGAACTGAGTTTAATAAGATGTGCTGTCACTTTAATAAACAACATGAACAACAATATCATACTTGCTTTTATAAAACTAGATTCAGTTTGTGCTATTGGAGTTGCCTAAGTTAGTTGAAATTAATATTACAAACTAATTGGGAGCCTTGTATCTTATAACAAAGGGAGTATCTCCAATCAGTCTGCAGGAGAAACAGGTCAGATTCTAGCTAAGGTCCTGTAATTTTGTTATAAATATCAGATGTTTCCTTTTCAAATTAACAATTGCTTTTAATGGTTTGGTTTCTGTTGTTTGTTTTCTCTTTTCCCCACAGGATTTAAATATTTATATATATATTTTTTAATAGACTGTGTTCAAAGACCATGCCCTGCTTTTTCAGTCCTTATTTAGAATTGCACTCTTCATTGCATGGAAAAAATGCTTAATTTAAACATAACAATACAGAAAATACATCTCACCATTAGTTTAGGTTTCACTCTCAATTCACCTCAAATGCTTTGTAACCACATCGTGGGGTTTATTGTCTAATCATAACTGTGTGGGAACTACTGCAGAGGACACCCTTAGGATACACTTAAAGCAACTTTGTAATTGACAATAATGGAAATTGGTTAGCGCTATTTGCACGATTCAAACGTTTAAGTACTGGGGACTGTATCTGTGTTCTTATAAAATGCATATAAGCAATGGCTTTAAAGAGACAGGTCATTTTTGCAGCTAAACACACAATTGTGCTCCAGATGCCAGACTAGTAGTGAGCAACACTACATAATGCAAGCTATGGCTTAATATTTTGCATCCTATAAGGTGATTGGTAAAAGAACCAAAGGTGACATGAGGAAAAACCTTTTACACAGCGAGTGGTTAGGATCGGGAATGTGCTGCTTGAGGGGGTGGTGGAGGCAGATTCAATCCTGGCTTTCAAGGAAAAAAAATTGAAAGGAAAAAAAATTGCAGGGCTATGGGGATAGCGGGGGAGTGGGACTAGCTGGATTGCTCTTGCATAGAACCGGGGCGGACTCGATGGACCGAATGGCCTCCTTCTGTGCTTTCTATGATTTGCTTTCTATGATTCTATTGCTTTCAGGATATTGAATCCAATTACTAGATATTTCATTGTGTTCCAATTGTTGGCCTCTTCATTAAATGTGACATGACCATGCAATTTATTCCAATTGAAGCAGCTACCAAAACTAATACTAGCATCAGATCCCTGATATCAGTGTAATTCTCAAATAACTTCAAGCAAAAAAAACTGAGCTATCCTGGGTGAAAGGGTCACAAATCAATTGAAATGCAGGCATAAACACTGTATGGGACACATGTCTAACTCATTTTACAATATACTTTACAGGGTTTAGCACTGATTCATAGACCAGGCATACCTTAACACCCCCTTCCCCATTACTGCCTCAATTTTATGATTAACTTTCATTGCCGTAAGTGCATTAGGCCTCAGTGCCCACACTGCTGACTATATGAAGTTCACTTTTCCCTTCACCATGAAGAAAGATCTACATCATGATTTGAAATAAATACTGCAACTTTATTATACACATCTGAACAAAGAGAACACACTATAAATCACAATTTTAAAACTAGGTTCCTTGAACCTAACCAAAATTGTAAATATAAATGCATCCAGAACATCGGCTAAGGGCAGTTCAGGACCTGTGTGTGTAGTCACATAATCGAAAGGATAAAATACACCAATGCCCTTTGCATATGAACACATTAACATCATTTTTGATGTACATAGTAATCTTGTAGTCATATTGGCTGAACTTCCTGCTTTTTCATAGTCATTGGGGGAAACATCTGTGCGTTACGATCAACAACCCTCCAAAGCAGGGTGTGTACTATAACGTGAACAAATATATATTGGACACAGCTTGTTACATTTGCATCACGTATAAAGATAAAACTGGTACACATATAATGCATTCGCTGATCTCCTGTGGTGCTGCTTATGGGTAGTCTGTGATCTGAACAATAATTATAATTTTTACCTTCTCAGATGGATCGGAGTTTAACCTTGCCTATCCCTTTAAGGCTGCTGCCCAGTAATTCCCTGTGGGAATACGGGTAATTGACCTGAGGCCAATTAGAGGGCAGTTGTAGCTGCTTAGCAATTTTAAGCTCCAGATAAGAGCCACCCAGTCTTAAATAACTGATTTTCGTTCACATTTTTAACAATTTTTTTTTGCACCTGTAATAAAGTTTGATGTCTGGAGTGTGATGGACATAGGGTTGATGAAAGACTTTATGGCCCAGATCTTCTGCTTTTGTGGAAGTGGCGTACACCTACGGGATGGTGGGACTTCTGTCTGCCATGCAGATGCACGCTGAACCCGGCCAATCATCCAGTCTCAGGGTCATTTATGTATCTTTGACAGGCTGAGTCTGCTAGTCCTGGGGCCAGGGATTGGATGTGACCAGCGTAGTATTGGTAATCGCCCAGGAGCTACCGAGAAAACTTAATTTGTTTTTACATTTTAAGTTTTGCCACGATAGCCTGTGCAGCCGATCATTCTATGATTGACTGGCCAAGCTCCCCAGCATTTAAATCTCATCCCCCTTACACCACCATGGTGATACTGGATGCCAGAGACGAACAGACATTCTTGGCGTCCACCGTTGCTATAGGTCAGCTAAAAATCTTTCCAAATGTTGGGCTAATTTACAGACAGCACGGAGCTGCCACCATCCCTACACTGGAGCAGGCCTCTGGGGCAAAACTCCAGCTCTACTCTAGCCCGACTCCCCCTGTGAAGGCTGGGGAGTCTACCTTCAATATTGTAATGACTGATTTAAATCCTTAGTTGAAAATCTATTCTTATTCATTGTCCGGTTGTATTCAAATTACTTTTTTAAAAATACGTAAGCAGAAGTAATGTTATGAGCAGAGACACGCTTTGAATTTTCCACTGAGAAAAAAGAATAGATTGTATGCAATTCAAACATAAATGAGCTTCAACAAATCGGTGATCAGGACAGTCATATTGGAAGTGGATTTCTAGTCTCTTTTTAAATTACACTCATGCATTCTTGCACACGTAGACACCTACGTATTGATGCTGCACCCATTTTACAGGCATAAAATAGGCACTGAAGTGGCCAATATGGCGGGTGGTAAATGCCTGCACATTCTGTGCCAGAAGTACGCACCCGCCATATTGGTAATGGCTAAAGTATAGGTGTCCAGGGTGATCCAGAAGTTCGACCCTTTGCATAGGCAAAAAGCGGGCCTAATACTTGTTTCAGGACCCCTTCCCAAAATTAGGCTGCCCTGAATGCTGTATTCAGGATAACCAAATCTAAATAACCTAGTCAGATGGAAGTGAATTCTTTGGCCTTTATCCATTGGTATTCTTTGTCAAATATAACAAAGATACGATCACATAGCTAGAACGTTATATCTCTACTGTTGTCAGTCCTCTGCTTTATACATTAAACCATGCAATGAAGATTATCCATTTTGACTGTTTTCCAACTGCAATCGATGAAGAGAGATTTTTTGCTAAAAGACACACTTAAGTTATATATAAAATCCAAATGTTCACACATTAACCAGGTACAGACCATTCTTACTGTGTAATGTTATTGTACCCCTGTGCCATAAGTTTTCTATGATTCTACAGCTCAGGACTCATTTTTTGAAGTGGTAAGACGCTGTTTGTGTGCTGTGATTACCAATGTGGCAAGGTTTTTTTAGTATCTGATTTGTCAGGAAGGAATGAAGGATAGATGCTGTCCGGGGACAGGTGCTGACCAGCACAAATGGCACCCTAAGCCACTCTTGAAAGAATCCTATCAGTTAGTTGAAGACTAATGTTGCTCAAAGCCTGATGCTAAGTTTCCTTTCCATTATCTCAGCCTGACAGTAACTTGTGGCACAGGAGAACCTTGAAGAGAAGGAAAATGAGGGGGATATATATATATTAAAAAAATCTTCTTTTATCTCCAATTCCTTGGCAACGTAATACTTTTTCAAACTCTACTTAAGCGTGTAATGTTCTGAACTGCAGTGGCTAAAGATATTTTCTTACATCAGACCAGAAGCTATTTAAATTAAAACTTTTTGGCTCTGTCTGAAAGTAATCAGAATTACTGCATTCAGCCTTAGTTCAGATGAGGAAAACAATTGTGCGATATGTATAGAGAGATAGATGTTGATTACTAATCAGACAACACTTTGTTTCCATAGTTTGTCATCCTGCTTGATGTTTCTGGCTCCAGTCACACCAAAAGAAGTAGATTTCTTTGCATGTTTTTTTAAGCCTGTCATCTAGTAAATTGGGGGTAATTTGGCGGTCACCAGTCTGGGGGAGGGAGTCTCAAGGTAAAAGTCTCTAATGCCTTGTAGTGTATCGGTAGAGTATGCATCCAATTTCCTCGATGGTTGTATGCTTCTGCATATGTGGTGTTTGTGGGAGGGGAGGGAACAGTGTATATGTGTTTGCCTTCATTGGCACTATAGTTACCTGTTTGGTCTCAGCTGGGTCTGCCTCTCATCCCTGGTAGTTTACTGTTGTGTTCAATTACTCTGAGTGAAGAAAGTAAGAAAAAAAGACATGCATTTATATAGCGCCTTTCAAGACCTCGGGTCATCGCAAAGTGCTTTACAGCCAATGAAGTATTTTTTGAAGTGTAGTCATTGCAAGTATCTGTGTTGTACAGTAGGGCTAGGAGTGGAATGTATCTGTTGTCACTATTGGCCAAGGGAGACTTTCTTGCCAGCTGGCTTGTGGGACTGTGATGAAGATTCAGATCAGCCTCTGATTTCAACTTTGAGAATACTGCCAAATTTATGAACTCTAAAGCAAAGGAGAAACTAAATTGAAACCTGAAGAAAGATTGAAGACTGACTACTTTTGTTGCTTGTATGCATACGTAGGACATCTATCTAGGTTCAATTTAAGTGTTCTAAACAAATTTTAAATAGATGAAGTTTTCTATTTGATTCACCCATGGGGCAGCAAAAGTACGCTATTACCTCAAACCAACTTTTACTGTGAGCACATTCAGGATCAGAGGCTGGAAGAATAGTGCATGCCTTATCCATGATTTAGTATTGATTTAATAATAATGTTTCTATTTTTGGCACCCAGTGTCAAGATTAATTCTGGTCAGTTGTCAAATTTAGAGTAAAGTTGCCTCTTTTTTGCCCCGCGAAGGGAAGAGAGTTTTATGACAAAATTAACACTGAGTGTTCAATTCCCTTGGAAAACTATTTGTAACAAAATCAACTTAAGTATAAGTGCAAAAATAACTGATGTGGTTTAAATAATTTGTCCCTTCAGAACCCGTAGTAGGGTATATAGTGATTACATATGCATTGGCGGACAAATGTTAAAAAAGGAGCTAGGCAGTGAAAATTTGAGATTAATGTCACAGGGAATTGAATTTTAAAAATAATATGGTGCATTTTTTAAAATTGAGAAACCTAGGTGCAGGGCTAAGGCTTGTAGCGTAGGTTGAAAATAAGAGGAGATGTGATTAGATGATGGCAAGCTTGGGTTTTAAAAGCCTGTAGGTTGAAGGAGGTAAAGAGTTCCACAGTCTTTAGTGTCTAATAGTTGGGAACTTGCTGTTTTATTTCCCCTCCCACCTCAGGCTGCTGAGGCCAATTTTAGCACTTGATTACATTCTCAGATAATATTTTGCAACTTTGTTTATACAAGTCAATATCTCCAGCTGTGGAGTGCTGGATTGCCATATCAGAGACTTGGATTTCATTGTCAAGGAAGAATGTCCATGTTGCCTTAGTTTCATTAGTTTTGAGTGGGGGGTGCAGAAAATTGAGATACTAACTGCATTCACTCTCTCCAGGGGAGGAGGGGAAATTAATTATTATTTGTGTCTGGTGGAGCTGGTTTTGCATGATGGGAGCACGGATTGAGAATTCAGGTGCAAAGGTCAATACGGTCAATTCACAGACTGCATCATTTTCTGTCCAGTGACTTTCATGGCTGAATTCCCAATGCGCACCCTGTCACACGAGCACTGTCCTAGGAGGACTATTTTTTAAGGTTTACCATATAATGCTCAAAGCTACTGGGGGTAAATTGTAACCCCCCCCCCCCCGAATGGGTGGGTTGGGGGTGGGTGGAAAGGTAAAATTTGTAAAAATGTAAAACCCGACTCCAACCCCAAAATGCAGGCCTCCATTTTGACAGGTTTTTTATTTTTAACTCTTGGGGTCGGGATTCCCCGGCCTTCTGTTTCACGCCACGTAAGAGGAGGTGAGAAGGCCTGGATCAACAGGTAAGTGCCTTTAATGCACTGCTTGTGGGCCAGGAGGAGCAGGAGTGTTTCCTTCAACAAGGAGGAGCCAAGGTCAACAAGCCTACCTGCCGTGATCCCACACATGCAATCGGACGACCCCCACCCCATCTCCGATCCGTCCCCCTCTGATGACCTCCGTTCCCCCCCCCCCCCCCGACGACCTCCGTTCCCCACCCCCCCCATGTCTGATACATCCCGATGACTGACCCCCGATGACCCCTGACCCTCCCCCAGTCTAAGATTTACCTGCTGTCATCTGCTCCCTGGCTGCTCTCCCATCCAACTGACAGCCAGCCTGTCAATCTGGCTGGCCTGTCGGATGGGAAACTTACAGAAAGACATCCTTATGTCAAAATCGTAAGGATGTCCGGGAAACACATACTTCCGGGTTTCCTGTCAGAAAATCCCCCCCCCCCCCCCCCCCACCTGCCACCTTCTTCCCGGCTCCCTGTTAAAATTTACCTCTAGGAGTCAGAAGCTGGGACCCTGGCTGATGTTTCTCCTCTTCCTAGCCCAGGGTCAGAAGCACTTGATTGCAGTCAAGTGATCTCTGCTGGCAAGTGTGACATGCGGATATGTGTGAGGACAGAATCAGCTCCACGATGATGTCCTTCATGGTTCTCAATACCTACATTCATGATCAAATAACCTGCCAATATTCATCATCTAAGTTAATGGTTTTCAAATGCCCTATCTTCTGAAAGATTGTACAGCTACCCAAAGGAAAATACTGCTATAATATGTATTTTGTTAGTATACAGCAAAGGAAATAGCATGCTAGTAAGTCAAACAAATATAAAAATCTAATGAGTCAAACAGAAATCTGACTACCTCATGAGTCCAGGGACCCTGCCTTAAAAACTTGTGGTCCAGGTTTGTGAATGAAGACTGGTCACCTGAAGGAGGTCCCTGAAAGTTGCTCCATGGAACCATATCCCAGCCTAAGGCAGTGCCTTCAGAAGTGAAGGGGAGAAAACTGAAGAAAAATGGTACTGCCTATATAGTATTAGTGAATCTATGTGGTGGAGATTTAGCTGTTAATATATCAGACTTTATTGTGTCCTTCTATCTATAGTTTCTGCCATTTTGTCAACTAAAAGCTCATGCTACTGTCCTGATGTATTAATGACAGCTTTCTGAAAATAAGGCTTTTTCTGAAGCTATACTTTGACTAAAGGTTAACTGTATTGATTCTGTAGAATAAACTGAGCAGTTTCACAGAAATGCTGTGCTTCCACTTTTTATTTGCTGCCTAGGCTATATTTATATCTGCACAAATATATCCTGTCCCCACAAACTTTGATGACATTCCAGCCCTTGAAAATAAATCTGTTTAGTTCTCCAAAGAAGATACATTACATCTTTTAAACAAACCTTTATAGGCTCATGAAAGAGAATTTTGGCCTGTATTTTGCAGTAATGCTAGAATGTAACCAGATAACACCGTGTAGGTTTGATATATTTTTTTTGTGTGTCTGTTTTTCATATCCAGTGTGTAGAAGCCATTAAATGAACACAGTTTCTTTAACCTTTCATTGGCATGAGGCCTAATGTTTTGGCAATGAACATATGTCCCTAACTCTGAACTTTACTCTTGTTCCTCCTAAGCTGTTAATATCCTGTGATACATGCCCTTCCATCTCCCTGCATTACCAGTTTATTGAGATCAAGACTCATCGCACCCATTCTTTCCCAGGGCTTCAAAACTAAAACTCCTTAACCCCTTTAGTTTCCTCTTCTATTAACAATCTTCAGGGTTTTGAAACCCAAGCTTGGCTTTACCTAGCCAGAATTTCCTGATTTACCTCATCTCTCCTCCTCCTTTCTACGGTGATGGTGGTGTCCTGTACTATGGACCTTGGCCCATTGGTGATGTCCTGTACTAAGGACCTTGGCCCATTGGTGATGTCCTGTACTAAGGACCTTGGCCCATTGGTGATGTCCTGTACTAAGGATCTTGGCCCATTGGTGATGTCCTGTACTAAGGACCTTGGCCCATTGGTGATGTCCTGTACTAAGGACCTTGGCCCATTAATGATGTCCTGTACTAAGGACCTTGGCCCATTGGTGATGTCCTGTACTAAGGACCTTGGCCCATTGGTGGTGTCCCTGTACTAAGGACCTTAGCCCATTGGTGATGTCCTGTACTAAGGACCTTGGCCCATTGGTGGTGTCCCTGTACTAAGGACCTTGGCCCATTGGTGATGTCCTGTGCTATAGAGTGCAGAGAAAATACCCTAAAATTTGCATTGATGTCTCCTCAAAATGGAGTTTTCAGCAATCAGGTTAAGCTGTGGGAAGCAGAAAGATATCATGCTAAAGATCATGGAGGCAAAATACTTTCACAAGAGTTGGTAGACCTGTGTTATCAAGATCACAACTTGGAGATAGCATATCAAGAAACTTAAAAAAAAATACCGCTTTTTATCTGAAGCGGCATACTCCCTTTGTTATAAAAGGCTGAGAAGTCATGGGAGTTTCTTTTATAGTTAACCTGATATTTCTGTTTAAAGTGACATCTGAAGGGGTGAACTCTTGCAAAACTCTTTGCTATTTAAAGCGTTTAACTTGTTAGCTATATAAAGAGACTAACTAAAGACTAATCTCGCCAAATTTAGATCAATCTAGGACATTGAGCTTGATATGAATTTATAATCAGCAAAGCTGGTTAATGCTGAATCATTGTGATATTCTGAACCACAATTAATAATCATGTCAGTGAGCCATACCTACTAAGTAATTTACATACAATTATTTACTAAATAATAAGCATTAAAGTATTAAAAGGTGTTAATAAAGAAACATTAGTTGATGATTTCATGGTGCGACTTTGATTTGGCGAGAAGGGGTTAATTTGTTCAATCAATAGCTATCTGTAACATTGTGTAAAAACAACTCTGAAACAGTGCAAAATAGATGTCTATACGTGGGAACAATTTGCTCAAGATAAGAAAGCATGGTGAAAAACCATCCATGAAGGCACCTCCTACTATAAGGCCCAGCGCATTGTTGATGCTGAATGTAAATGCCAGCTGAGGAAGTCTCGCTTGAAAAAAATCAAGATCCCCAATCCGGTGTATCTGGGATTTACTGTTTGCTCTGTGGACGCTCATTCCCAGCAACAATTGATCTCATCAGTCATCAAAGAACTCGCGGCAGAAAATGAGATGATATTCTGGCTGTCGTCTTCGATGTTGAAGGACGAACAATGAGTTATATGTATCTAAGAGGGGTCTGGTAGTGTGAATGTTGATATAATTTGAACTGGTTGATGTAAGAGAGATGCGTGAGCCAAATTTAGGCATCTAGTAATTTCCTAGACGTAGGCTGGCAGTTATCCCCAGATAGCTGCTTGTCAAGGAGCTAAGGTAAGGGGGTTAAAGGCTTGTCTGGAGGCTTTGGGTCAATACAATAGTTTACTGATCCCAGTGTTCTTACAAGACCATGGTCCATTGGTGGTGTCCTGTACTGTGCAGTTTTTATTGATTTTATCAACAAAAAATAAATAGATTTAAATGGTTTTTGAAAAACAATTGCATTTTCATAGTTGAAGGAAAATTGTTTTATTCATATAGTCTGAAAATTACAATGAAACCAATGATGATCAGTCATATTAAGCAGCTACTCAATAAAACTTTTTTATCTGCATCACCACTCAACCCTTTTAACTTTTAATTGACAATTGTTAACTGATATATACCATATTACAGGCTACTTCACTTGAGGGGATTTTGGGTAGGTATTAATCTGGGTCTGTTTTTGGGCCCAGGCTTGAGCGTGTGCTCAAACCAAGAGGCCCAAAATTGTACCTCAGGCCTCATCCAAATATTCCAGGTGAGCTGCCAGCGCCTCCAAAGGCCGATTGAATTTTGGGCCAGACTGACAGTGGCCTCAGGTATGTTCCAGGAGGTTGGGTGGGAGGGCCTACAACACTTGGGCGGGCTGTTGGCAGCTGTCTGGAGTGCTGTCGAGCCAGGAGAGCACAACTTTTAAAAAAAAATGTTTTATTTACCTTATTGCTGGCGGCCACATCCACCCCAGCAAAAGCTGAGTGGAACAGGCTCGGTGCCTGCTCCACTCAGGCCCGCTCAATTTCCATGAGGGGTCCTAAAACAGATGTTAGCCCCCTTTTTAGTATAGGCAAGGGGCCTAACGCCTATTTTAGGCGGCCGCCAGAGACACCCGAAAATGGCATTGGATGTTTTTCAGGCATCCATGGGGCACAGGGCAGAAAACAGGCTGAAAACTGGTGCAACGGCAACCAATTTAGAATCATTTAAATTTACCGTAACATCAGTCTTTTATGATTTGTTTTATTTTTCCCTGCTTTGTTTTATTTAAGAATCATATTTACAAGGGTTCCTGTGCAGCCCATCAATCAGCCATTTTAATGCTGGAATAATGAAGGGGATTCCTTTGAAAACTGTCTACTCTACAATACTGATGGGAACTTGCTATGTTTATGTGATTGGTGTCTGATTGTTTACTGCTTCCCGCTAATATTGCAAATTCCCAGGGAGAACAGAAAAGAAGCAAACAAAATAAAATTGCAAGTAGTCTGGAAACAGCAGCCATAAACAGAGGCAACCCATTGCAATGGATGCACTGAAACACCTGTGATTTTGCTGGAGAATGGCTTTCAGCCCTCTTTGGTATACCTCCTGCATCTTCAGCAGCAAAGGGAGCAGTGCTGCCCACATGACTGCTGGAACAGTTAGTCCACTTTCTAGCCGTTAACACAACTTTCCCTTTAATGGTGAGCAGCAGCCCTATAAAAGCTGCTGTGTTGCTGAATTTTACACACACCCCCACCACCCGTCGCGTGTTACAGACCAAATTCTCTATCTTTTCGTGCACTAATATCCTATTTACATTTGGCATGGTCCACCAGCAGCCTCACCTGCACTATAGACCAACTCAACCACATTTTGCCAGACTTGCAAAATCAGGGCTTGGATTTGCACTCCACATCAAACCAAAGTGGTGTGAGACTACCACCTCCAGGGAGTCTCGTTCCTCTTCACTCCAGAGTCAGGTCAGGTCCTGACGCCAATTTTTACTAGCATTAGTGGAAAGCCGATATTGCTTCGCACCGACTATAAACTTGAAGTGTAGACGTGCCCTTAAAGAACCAGTTTGGTCCACTCATTCCATTCAATTTGTTTCTTGTAAGTTATTCTTCATTGCAAGTTGCTCAGACCTGGCATCAATACTGACATTTAAATGTGCCACCCATGGCTTCAAGTAACTGCTATGTTTATACCTCAGGGCAGTTCCTAGAACCAACAAGGGAGAAAGACCATGGTGCACATAAATTAGGCAAATCAACAACATCTGAATTACATCTGGCTCAAGAAACTCACCTCAAAAATTGGTCTCAGATCAAATTGTTTAATTGGGCACAGCTTGTATATCGGTCATAGTGATAAAGCAGAGTATGTACTTGCAGTATTTGAAGAAGCAAAACAATACTAACGTTTTAACATTCAGACACCAAGAAACTTGTTGCTGCCATTAGGGCTTTTTCCCATGTAAATTATTAAAATCTCTGTCCAACATGATCTAAGACCCTAACAATTTTATGGATTTGCACTTTTTGACTAAAAACGTAATTCATATCCCAGAATGAGGCATGTTATGTTATAACATACTAACATACATCTTAGAGGCTAAATCGGTGTTGAGAAAATTTGTTTATCTACCCTAAATGTTAGCTTAAGTCAACTTAAGGATGTGAATAAAGCTGCATATAAGTGCACCCAAAGGTGAAGAGATTGGCACCATCTTTCCATATTTATTTGACACTTGCAAGGTGTTCCCTCTAGCATTCTGACCAAAGACTAACAAGTCTCATGCTAATTGTGAAATGCAACCTTTGAACTTAAACCCCATGATAGTCAGCCAGTGAGTCAGTGTAAACTCAGATGACTGATTTCCCTACAGTCACAGTTGTTTTTGCTTGTGATTCAGTATTTTCGATTCTACAAAAATAATTTTAGAACTCCTTTTTAGAGGAATTGGTCAAGTTACAATGATGTCAGTTCACCACCGAGACATGGGTTTGAACCTAACCCAAGCAAATGGGATGGAAGTCCCTGACAGCTGTAAGGGACCTAAGCAAAATTAGTTTGAACAGCTTCAATCCATTTCCTAATGGGCACCAGTCCATAGCCTAGAACTGCCTATAGCTCAGCAATAATTGGATAAACTCACACAAGGAGGCCATGGGGATGGCTGGTGTGGGAAATAGAAATGATCCCTTTTGAAGCTGTGATCGAGGCACACTGTTAGGGCAATTTAGAGGGAGCTTTATCCTGCATCTAACTCATGCTGCTCCTAACCTGGGCAATACGTAATGTTCCCTGGGATTGATAGCATTTAACTTGATGAGCACAAAAATTTATAATGGCAATAAAATAAAAATACATTATATCATCATGTATTTGTGGAAGAAACTAATGAAACTTGTTATAACTCAATAAATTGGTTTCCAGAGAACTGTGGGCTTTATGTTGGATGCATGCAAGGCACTTTGAGCATTAATTGGGCATCAACTCCCCGACAAACCACTAGTGCACTATTTGTGGACCCATTCACCTCGATTTTCCTCTTTTGGAGTAATTGTCGTGAAAATGGCTATTGGCGGATATTAGACAGTCTCGAATAGAAGTGGGCTGTTGACAGGGAGGTGGGAAGGGTGCGAGAGAGCCCGGTAGTGGGAGATGAACCCAGCAAGGCCGGGCACATGGAGACCCTGCCGACCTTAACAGCAGAGCTTAATTTAAATAAATCAGTGCAGACTCCTGCCCGCCACCATGCCAGGTTGATAGCCTGGCCAGGGTCGGTGGGGGGGGCAGACATTAGCAGCAGGAGGTCACAGCTGCGGATTAGTCAGCTGAGGGGGGATGCTGAAGGTTCGGGGCCGCGATCGGGGTGGGGTGGGGGGGGGGGAGATCCTGAGAGGTCAGGACTGCAATTGGGAGGAGGGGAGTGGGTGCCTGAGAGGTCGGGGCAGCGATCGTGGGGGGTTGGAGGAGCTTGAGAGATCGGAGCTGCGATTGAGGCTGGAGAGGCCGAAGGCTTCATTGTGAAGCCTGGGGGGAGCATTCCTGCTCCTCCTGGCCCACAAGGAGCTTAAAAAAGGGGGGCTAGAAATTGGGCCATGTAGTGCCCGTTGTTTCGGCGCTACGCAGCCTTTCGAAGTGCCAAGATGGCGCCTTGGCTGCGCAAGCACGTTTCAAGCGCGACATGCGCCGGATGCTATCTTGATAAAGGTATTAGTGCATGTGTAGAGAGTGAACATCGACAGCATGTAAAGTAGGGAGAAAATGCA
This sequence comes from Heptranchias perlo, assembly GCF_035084215.1. Taxonomy (NCBI): domain Eukaryota; kingdom Metazoa; phylum Chordata; class Chondrichthyes; order Hexanchiformes; family Hexanchidae; genus Heptranchias; species Heptranchias perlo. The sequence continues at coordinate 13,003,146 of NC_090357.1, read as the reverse complement.
TACAATGTGCAACGCTGGTTTAAAGTGATAGGCACCATTTTGGAACTCAACGCTCAACTCAACGCACAGTCTTAATCATGCACACCTGAACATGTCTGAGATGGCCTGGAGGACCCCCCAACAGCGCTATTTAAAGGGACCATGCAGGTGTTGCAGGTTAGTTGCTGGATTATTGCTTCTGGCTGCTGGTGGAATAGGAAGTGTTTTTTGAAGCTCCCTATGCTTACTGAGAGTTGCTAGGGTACATTAGAGTGTGGTTTGGAAAGTTACAACATGGTTGAACAACATTCCTGGCAACCATGGGTGGTCTGCTAGGGCTCCTGCTGGGCATTGAGCACGACTGGGAGCATGCAGAGAGGCCATGCACTGCAGGTCAAGCTGTGAAGAGAGGGAGGAGGAGGAGGCGCAGGACACTGAGCAGGAAGCCATAATCCAACCATGGACCTTCCGGGACCAATTCTCGTACCTCAACATGAGTGAGGAGCATTGCATCCGACGACTGAGGTTCACCAAGGAGGCCGTGACGGAAATCTGACGACTGTTGCGGCCACAATTGCAGTCTCAGAGCAGGGCAAGGACAGCATTGCCTGTGGCTGTGAAGGTAACCATGGCGCTGAACTTCTCCGGCTCAGGATCATTTCAGGCCTCTGCCGCCGACATGTGCAACATCTCGCAGTATGCAGTGCACTGCTACATAAAGGAGGTCACAGGCACACTGTACGAGATGAGGAGCAGGTTCGTTATGTGCCCTCTTGATAGAGACAAGCAGAACGAGTGAGCACGGGGGTTCGCTCGCATTGTTGGCTTCCCCATGGTGCAGGGTACCATTGATGGCACACGCATTACCCTGCGAGCCCCGCATATCAACTCAGTTGCCTTTGTGAACCGAATGTGCACCTGCACTTTTAAGAAGTGCAGGCTGCCGATGGCGTGCGCTGGCCACGTCCCATTTCGGGCTCCCTGATTCTCCAAGCAGCCAACGCTACCTGCACAGCTGAGAGGCTGCACAGAGCTGTCATGCTAATTAGCAGGCAGCACAAATTTCACCGAGTGCGGGTTAGTAGTGGATCGTGCTACTCGTGCCCGATAATTGGCCTTATTAGCCCCCATGCAAAGTTTTAAAACTTACCTGGGCCTTTTCTGGCCAGTCCACTCTTTCTACCTTGTTGCTGCTACAAGGCTGCCAAGGTAACCTCCTGAAAATCGGCTGGTACAGGTGAAGAAAATCCGTACTATTACTTCTTTATGGCTGCCGGTGGTAAGCTGAGGCATTTGGGCCCATACTTTCCTCTGGTTGTATTCTTAATGAAAAGATAAACCTGACTAAACAGGGGAGCAAGACCTGTAGAAGCAATAACCAACTTTCCTTCTATTTTTACTGCTATTGCGTTGTACTTCCAGACAAATTTGTGTTACCGAAAATTAGCCAAAATAGAAGCCGAGTTGCTTGTTAAAAACTGTTTCGGCCTGATTCTCCAAACTGCCTGTTCTGTTCTCTAACTCTGCAATCTCCAGGCATTTCAATCAGCTGTGAGATTGTCCTGGCGGACAAACAAAGCTGAATCTCACAGCTGACTGTTCTCTTTGTCAACTCTTAGGAGTCAAACATTTAGCAATTGATGACCCAAACTCCACCAGGTAAATTCCTGCACCAGCAATTTCACACCTCTGTCGGCCTGTAGAACTGATAAGACTTTGGGTTGAGAAGGATTGATGCCTCTTTTACCTTGTAGATCAAATTGTAGGATAGTGACACCATAATAACCCCCATGCACCACTCTCCCACGTTTATATTGTTATTTGTCTGAGGTATTGACAGTCCTCAAGTGTAATGAAGAGGAAAAAGAGGTGGAGACCCTTTGTCAGATCTCTGCTCCCATTATCCTGGAATTTCCTGGGGATTCTCCAGTATTTGCAAATGGGTCTACATGTGTAGAAGATGCAGGTCCAGTGTTGGCATTATAATGAGGCAGCGGAGGGCATTCTTGGCATTTGGCCTCCATTTTACTGTGCTTCTGTGCAGTGAGTACCCCAGCATAGGGGCACCCGAACAAACTTGGCACAAGGTCCTGGCTCAAACCCTCATGGGCTGGAAGGTCTGCGGAGATCCAAGGGGCAGGCTGAAGAAGATACAGTTAAGGAGTAACATTTTATAGCACTGTTCCCCCCCCCCACCCCCCTCCCCTCCTATTAAGAACATCAGAGCCCGATCTACATATTTAAAAATGATCCCGACAGCTTCAGTCTGTGTCCTTGCCGCCTGCAATTTAAAACTGTAGTCGGCTAGATTGGGACAGGAGTGTGGGTAAGTCTCCCTGCTGCATTTTAACTGCCCACTGCCTGTTTTCTGTCAAGCGGGGGGCGGAGTTTAAGATTCCCCTATAGAATTTAAAGCATTTCTAAAAACTTTGCAATTACAAGCATTCCTAAGAATCCATTCAGATCTGCAGAAAGTTATAGCAGTCTGATAGAAATTAAATTGCTTTCCTATAAAACACATTTCTCTAAATTCCTATAAAAGGAATGAAGGGAACAATCATGGGTTAAGCAAAGCAAATGGTTTTATTAATATTTTGAAGCTGTATCATTAATATTTTGTTCTAGGGCAGAGAAATAAATTCCTTCAACAGTGTTATTTAACCTTTAGGATCTGAATTACGCAAGCATTAATTCAGAAATTATGAATCCATAATTTTGTTCCAGCTCTTTGTAAGTTGGATGGAAATTCAGAGAAAGATTTGGATGCACAAAGTGCCAACAATAAAGTCATAAATTATTGAGTTTGTAACCATGCTGGCCTTGTTCTGTGATTTTAAAATGGAGGGATTCTGGCACACTATGAATGCTGGTAAAATACTCAATCTTTATAATTCCTTTTTCCAAGAGAGAAATTATATAAAACACCCTCCCTTTAACACGCACAGTTTCCAAAGCAACCCTCATACAAGGGAGCTCGTCTGTCAGGTTTCGACTGGACGTAAATTGAACCAAAGTGAACAGAATTGGTCGGGATTCAGAAAACCAATCCAGACCTCATACAACACAAATCTGCTGGAAAATAACTTTGTCCTGATGAGTAATAATTCCTTTGTGTTTTAGCAGTTTAGGCCTTATTGATACTGGCAGATAGAAGACACAGCTGATGAAACATCTGATTACAAATACGAACTCTCCCAAAATTTGCACCCTGAAAAGGTACTGGCTTAAAGTAAACCTGCACGTGGTAAGTTTGATTCTGGAAAAAAATTGGAATGCCAGTACAAAGACAAGATTGGTAGCTGCACACCACAACTTGGTGAATTGCAGACTTTAAAATATCCGCCAATACGGTTTGAACTTTCACCGGTTGATCAATCTGCCACTCAACTGGCAGCAACACCCAGTGCTGACTGCTTGCTCGGCTGATGCAGACCAGGATTTGTAAAATTAAAATTAAAGGAGATTTAACAGAAAATAATATTGCTTGCCTAATTTGAACTCACAATCTCAGCCAAAATGTTGCGGGCAATTTTCAACTGGTTGGCCGTCCATTTCTCACGTGAAAAATGGGCACTCGGCAGTTGAAAATTGAGGTGGGCACATCAGCCTATCCATTGATGGGCAAGGCCCACTGATGGAATTTTCAGGTGGGCCTGTAAATGGGCCTGTAAATGGCCCTGTTTCAGGCAGGAGATTGCTTACATATGCAAATATGTCCTATGTGGATTGCAGGACGCCATTTTCAATTTTCAGTTACAAATGGGCAAAGTTTACACCACCCATGCTCCTCCCATTCATACCAGGCAGTGAGTGGACCGCTGGTGGCCGCTGAAGAAAAGGTCCAGAAATATTTTGGGCAAATTTTTGTGGGGTCAGAAGGAGCAGGAATGCTCCTCCTGTTTCCGCAAAAAATACAGCGGCCCGCTGCCAGTCCATGCTAAATATTCGCATCCATGAGTTGCTCAGTCTGTTTTACACATACTTTCTACCAAACTTCACTGATTGATGGGCTAAGGCAGAGCTGGTATGACCTGTTACCTGCTGCCGATTGGACAGTTGCAGTCAAACCCAATGGGTAGAGTGGCAATGTCAGAGTGTGCAGACTCGAAGATGTTGTGATACAGACTGACATAGACAGATGTTGCATGGAAGTCATTTATTGAGCTTGGAAGAGGACAAGGAAATACTGGAAATATTGAACCAAGTTTGAGAACAGCAACAGAAAAAAAAACCAAACACACTGATAAAAGCTTCCAAGAAACGGTAAAGAAAAAATACTTAAAGTAAAGGAGCAAATAGAGGGAAATTGATTAAAAGTTTGAAAGAGGGGAGATGAGGAGAAATGTTTTCACGCAGCGAGTTGTTATGATCTGGAATCCACTGCCTGAAAGGGTGGCGGAAGCAGATTCAATAGTAACTTTCAAAAGGAAATTGGATAAATACTTGAAAATGAAAATGTTGCAGGGCTATGGGGGAAGAGCAGGAGAATGGGATTAATTGGATGGCTCTTTTAAAGGCACGATGAGCTGAATGGCCTCTTTCTGTACTGTATGATTCTTTAAAAGCAAAAATAGTGATGGTTGAAAGAATAATGAATAAAACAAAGAAAATGGAGACAAAAATTAAGAAAACCTGAATAAGGGCTTACCTTTATTCAACTTTAGATAATGAATGACTGGTATAAGTGGAAACTGAGAGAGCAAGAATTAATTACAAAAGAGGAGGAATAGAGAAAAAGGAACTGACGAAAGGAAGGAAAAGTAAATTGTTTTTTATTGGGCCGTGTGTTTTTGCTGCAGCGTTATGTGACACATGTAAATCAAACCATTGCAGGTCATTGAGAGTAAGGAGTAGAGATTGAATGTTTTGTGAGTGCTATGGACATATCAGTTACCAAAAAGAAGCACGAATATCAATGCTGATGCGAACCGGGATTTCACACGGGGAGGGGGTATTGCTCTGTTTACTGTGGATAGCGACATTGTAAATGTGTTCATAAAAAAAATGTTAATCATTCCGCAACATAGTGACCAGAGGCATGCATCACCCAGGGTATTGATAGCTATTTTGAGTCTTTCAAAGGGACAAACTTTGCACACTTAACTGTCTATAGTAGCTAAAATTGGCATTCAACATTGTGGGATAAATGTACAAGGGGTCATCCACATCCACTAGTTTGTCATTATGGCTTGAGCCAGATGCTGACTATTTCTCAGCAACTCCAAGGACATTGTCGTTACAAAACAGAAGTACTTGGGCTGTGTTTTATTACACAGTGTGATTGGCCACTGAAAGTCTCAGTTCACTTGGGATAGTTATTCAAAAAAATGTTTCCAGACAATGGCCTAGCTGAGAAGCTTGCCTGCTCTTGCACAAAAACAGACCCTCTTATTCAAGGCAATTTTGTCACACAAGCAATGCTCAGTCCTTTGGGTACTTTAAAGAATAAGCCTCTTTCCTTGAATCAGGTAGATGCAATGATTTTGATGATGGTAAATCATCTCATTTGCTTGTCACATACTTTAATGATGAGAAGCATCATTATGCACAATGTGCTGGACACGGTCATCTTTAATGCTGCTACAGCACAGAAAACCTTCAGGAATTTGAAAGTGCAACAACAAATAAAGCCATCTTGTGGAAAAATAGTGTTGCATTTTCAGCAATGGAGCAGTGAATGTAAAATAAATAAAGAACTTGCATTTATATACCGCCTTTCGCGACCTCAGGATGTTCCAAAGTGCTTAACGCCAATGAAGCACTTTTTGAAGTGTGGTCACTGTTGTCATGTAGGAAACGTGGCAGCCAATTTGCACACAGCAAGATCCCAAAATAAACAATGTGGTAGTGACCAGAACTGTTTTAGTGATGTTGGCTGAGGATACAAAATATGTAATATCACAAAAGATACCAAATATGTTTATATATAAAAAAATGAGCAAACTAAGTATAGGCATAGAACAGTTTGGTATATATTTACAATATGTTTCAAATACATTGTCAAAAGAACAGAGGAGCTGAAGGAGTTCACAAATTGTGTGCTGTGAAGGTTATAGCTGCTTCTACATTGTATTTAGTGGGGAGCTAGGGTCACTGACTCCCAGTGGTCAGGTCTCTCTCAGCCAACAGCAATCCAAAAGTAAATTTGTTGATTTACTAAGATTGGCCTCCAAGACGACATGTTTTTACTTTGCAAGTCCCTATTGATCAGCTAGGCCAGAGGTAAGGAGCAGATTTAATTGTTTTGAACACTGAATTGTTGGAAGTCTCCGTACCATTTTGCCAGTGTTACTTTGTTAAGCAAATTTCGAAGCTTATGTTTTACTGATTGTTTTAGAACTAAACCAGAACAATTGTTTAAGGCAGGAGATTGTTGAATCTATGATTAAGGAATTTAAGGGAACATTGATTTTACCCTCAAATTCTCCTCTTAAAGTAATGGACCTTTTTTTAGTTGAATTCTTAAGTGTGCATTCCAGACTTAACCAACATCCAGAAACCAAGACCAAATGAATTGACCTTCATTGGACCCAGTGCAAACAGTCATGCTAAGAAAACACGGTGTATCAATGTACTCCTCCTGCAAACACATTAAAAGCCCGTTTTTAAAATATTTTAGAAGTACTGGTATTAATGTGAATAATCAAACCAACTAGCAATGTTAACTCAGAACAGAATAAACCCAATTGTGGGGCAGGTTTGATATGTGGCCTGTTCTGAAGCCAGTACAATGGTAATGGATTCACTATTGCATCTGTCATATTCCACTCACTGCAGAACCTCCATCTGTGAACTATACACCATCCTAATCACAACAGAATACATTGTTACCAAGAAAAATATATTTTATAAACCACCGATCTTTACATTGTTTAAAAAAATTAATTCAGTAACAGGAAGTTCATATCTTAGAGTTTCTTTAAATATGATTGTGAACTTGAAGTTCAATGAATAGCTCTGAAAGCTGTTCTGTCTGAAATGCCTCTCCGTACTGAGAGACACCCCATGTAAACTACAGGGCAGAGTGGAGCTGATGACACCAAACTAACCAGCAATAACATGTCAGATGGAGACTCCAATCTCCAAGAAATGGAAAAAAATGAGGGCTGCAATCAGGAGGTCAGTAAATAAAATGTTGAAGTTAATTCTGAAAGTATGTTCATTCTTTTTACTTGTTTGCTCTTTTAAAACAGGCCTGCAGTTTTAAGAAGGAAGCTGTAGTATAAGGGACAATATAGAGTGTTACTCTGGATTATTCTTTTGTAAATTGAATAAGAAAAAGTTGGATTTCACAGCAAAAAAGTGTTTAACCAAGGTTCTCTTTATTTTGAAGTTATTATTTTTTTCTAATTGATCCAACATTTTGCAGTAGGTGGTAATTAAAACAAAAGTAAGATAGGCAGCGTGTTAGTAGCATGCTCCACCCATTGACTATCTGTGTTCAGAAAAATGACTCATTGGCTTAATCTTCTCCTTTCTGAATAAGCTGCTGACACATTAAAGAGATCAGTACATTCTGAGGTTACTGTTAAAGCATGGAACATTTCATTTGTGGGGAAGACTGTGGCACAGAAAATTATTCTAGCAAGACCGACGCCTGAAGAGAAGCCATTGGGATAAGACATCAGAGACATGAGAGCAATATGGAGGGGAAATTAGAGAAGAAAGAAGAAAAATGAACAGTCATTCAGTGTTCTTTGTTGCCCAGTGTAATGGCAACACAGGAGCTGTGTGAATTGTAGAATAGAATAGAATTGTTACAGCACAGAAGGAGGCCATTCGGCCCATCGAGCCCGTGCCGGCTCTTTGTGAAAGCAGTCCAGTTAGTCCCATTCTCCTGCTCTTTCCCCATAGCCCTGCAAATTTTTTCCCTTCAAATATTTATCCAATTCCTTTTTGAAAGCCATGATTGAATCTGCTACATCCACCACTCTTTCAGGCAATGCATTTCAGATCATAACTACTCGCTGCATAAAAAAGTTTTTCCTCATGTCGTCCTTGGCTCTTTTGCCAATCACCTTAAACCTGTGTCCTCTGGTTCTCGACCCTTCCACCAATGGGAACAGTTTCTCTTTATTTACTTTATCTAAACCCTTCATGATTTTGAACACTTCTATCAAATCTCCTCTCAACCTTCTCTGTTCTAAGGAGAACAACCCCAGCTTCTCCATCTATCTACGTAACTGAAGTCCCTCATCCCCGGAACCATTCTGGTAAATCTTTTCTGCACCCTCTCCAAGGCCTTCACACCCTTCCTAAAGTGCCAATATATCTTTCCTGAGGTTAAATGCCAAAACCCCCCTGCAGTACTCCAGATGGGGTCCGCCCAATGCTCTGTACAACTGATAGTCACCTTATCAAATGCCTGCTGAAAATCCATATATACATTTGTCTATATACTGATTTCCTCAAAAAAATTCAATTGATTTTCTTCAATCCAAAGCATAAAGTCCTTTTGTTACTGAATATAATACAAGGGATAAAGAGGGGATAAGAGAGAGAAGAATCAAATCAGGCTTTGCTGTTGACTAGGCCCAGTATTCAAATCTGCTCAGGCAGACTGAGTGGAACTGCTGTGTTTATAACACTTGCTCATTACTTTTTTTGTCTCACTGCACATGTCAGATGAAGTGTGCATGCAGAAATAAATTTTATAAAAAGATTCGTATTAAGTGAGCTGCCATTTGACCAGAAAATGGGGACTGAATTAGGTCTGCATGTCCTGGTCTAGCTATCAGCAACCCTGTAACGCCGTTTCACCTGCACACTACACATGGCCTTGACTGACCCACACCTCACCCCCGCCACCATGTGCAATGTCATGGTAGATCGACTAGAATAACATTTAACTGTGCAAGATGTAGATCTCAAACCACTTGGCAACTTGCCTGAAAATTAACCCCTCAAAATAAACCTGGAGCAGAGCCCATTTTGTTTTTTTGTTCCCAATTTTTCTCCATTTAACTCTTCTGAAGATTATAGGGGATTTCCACAATCTTGTACTCTTAGAGGGGAGACACGCTCAAAGATAGTGTGGGAGAGAGAAAGGACTACAACACTGTAGCCCAATTTTTCATTGGTTTAAAAAGACAACCAACTTACTGAGGGAAAATTTCCTCTTCGGCGAAGCAATATTGTAAATCAATTCTTCTTAAAAGCATTTTCAATTTCATTACAACGCAGAAAAAATCTTCCCTCAGTATGGCTACAGAATTTCTCTAAATTCTTTTAAATACTAACAGGAAAGTTCACCTTTACTGTCTTGCTTATCATCATTAGTCTCAATCGAAAGGATGACGCAAGTTACCTGTGTCATCATTCTCAGGGATAAAGAGCCTAGTTTCCCCATCATTACCCATTTTAAAAATGAGGTATAAATTATTTTAGGTTATTTTTACTGATACCTAAAAGAAATAAGTGCCTCATTGTAATAATAATATCAAGGCATAGTCTTCACATAAAGTCTGCTGGGCCTATTTCCTTGCAGAGTCCTAACATTCTGCTGGTTAGATATATTACAGTGTATAAGGATCCCCAAAAAGACACCAGATATTCTTCCACTTAGTCCATATGATTTCTTTGTAAAACCTATCTGCATCTTTTGATTATGCTTTGCAGGCACGGAGAAACATTTATTGTTTGTGACATTAGGAGATGCACTCGATAATATAAACGATATATAAAAATGTAGGATTTAGTGTGGAACAGTTTTTCGGGCACTCCAATATTCAACAAATCCTCAACCTAAATTCAGTTGGCTCAAGCTAACTTTTGTTAATAGAATGTAGTTGATTGTATCAGCAACCTTTCCCCCTTCTCTGGAACATGAATTTAGGTACAGCCCAGACAAGATGAAATGAAAGCCTTATTCTCTCCAACGAGTTATTTCAAGTATTGACCAAAATAAGTCTCTGAAATAGTTTCAATCAGTCCTTCCATGCCAAGCTGTCCTCAAATTCAGTATCGAGTTAGCATTTGTTTGATAGTTGTATTCAGGTAGTGTAGAAAATGAGATGTGCTTCTGGTTCTGTAGAGAGTTATGGTCAAAGCACACTGACTCAAGAGGAGCTGTGCATTGCACCTTCTCACAGCATGGCCTAAGATTGCTCGATACTCAGACATGGGGGAAGTACAGACTGTTCCTTTCACTGGTATTATCATCCCTCATGTTGACGTGCACGTCCACAAAGGGCCAAAAAAAAAACTGATGACTTGCAAACAATTGGAAACATGAGATGTTGAACTTGCAAAGGGAAGTGGGGAAAGTAAGATGATTGTATGTACACTGAATTTAATGAAAAATATGTAACTACTTTATCAGTTCCTAATTACCATGGCCATACTCATCAGAAAATTGCACTGATCAAATTGAAAGCCGGCATTATTTCCATTAAGAAACACAATGACCTACGCACTCATTTACTTTTGCTAATCACATATGCCCGCCCATAATTGTGTGTCCCATCCACAGGATGCACTGCAGCAACTCGCCAAGGCTTCTTCGACAGCACCTCCCAAACCCGCGACCTCTACCATCTAGAAGGACAAAAGCAGCAGGCACATGGGAACAACACCACCTGCACATTCCCCTCCAAGTCACACACCATCCCGACTTGGAAATATATTGCCGTTCCTTCATTGTCGCTGGGTCAAAATCCTGGGAACTCCCTTCCTAACAGCACTGTGGGAGAACCGTCACCACACGGACTGCAGCGGTTCAAGAAGGCGGCTCACCACCACCTTCTCGAGGGCAATTAGGGATGGGCCTCGCCAGCGACACGCACATCCCATGAACGAATAAAAAAAATAATAATTATGCACTTCACATAAACAATATACCACCTGCACATTCCTATTTATGGTACTGGTCATAGTATTTGTTGCATAACCATTGATTCAATGTGATGGGGATTACAATTAAGAAAACTATAAAATCAAACCACAAACCACCCATTATAACCGAAGTATTCCCTGGTCCCAACTGAAGCTGTATTAAAATCAACAGGGGAACTGAAACTTTAACAGGATGAACCCTTGATAACAACAGGCTTGTCTGTCCCCACAGGTTTCTAATAACACATACTAAATAATCTTTTGCGTATTAAGATACATGACTATTATTCATTGGAGCTAATTGAACTATAGGAACAGTACAAGACTGTTTTATGATGTGCCTACTGGATAGAGACGTCCCTAATTAAATTCATTCGAGGCCTATTTAGAGCAGCTTTTGATCCTTGTGTGTTAGTATTGGATTTGCACTTGGGGCCCCAGAATTGAAAGGACCGTCTTTTAACACACTGTACTACCCAATCTTCTGTCACATGTAGCTATTAGGAATGTGCAAGTCAGAAAAAGTTTAGAGGCAACATCAAGCAGAACTAAGCTGACAGACTCCAAAATGACTCTGTATGTAAACCAAGATATACAATGGGCAAAATATTCAGCTGGCACAACAGTGCAAGCAGAAATCGTTTGCTTTGCTTCTATACCGGGAACAGTTCAGTTATTAATTTTAAGAAAAAATCCAGCCTGTTGTAACAGCCACTTCTCAGGAAATATAGTAACACATCTGTTTCCAGCTGACACATCTCAGTATATGACTAACTTCCTCCCCTTTAAGGGCATCTCACTGTTCCCACGTTTTCTACTATTCCTGTTGCATTTGGAACAAGACCAGGCCTTTTAGCCAAAAGGTTTATTGCAGTCCAATGCATCCTACACAGCCATGTTCAGTCCTTACTCTCTGTTTGTTAGATAAATAAATATGTATCATCAGCTAATTGTTCCAAAGACTAAGGAGGAAAAAAATTGGATAAGGGCCGTTTTTGGGCGCGGGTAGCATGATGTGCTATTACCCCTGTGCAGGCAGGACGGGAGTTTCGGCTGGCCTGAGTACTAACCTGCAATCAGCGTTCCTTTCCGAGCCTTGCGCATAGAATCAATGCAATTTTCACTTTCCACCAGCAGGGGGATCCCAATCTCTTAAAGGGTGGATGTTTCTTAGAAATCTCTTAAAGGTAGCTGGTACCTGTTATTTGTTGAAAATAAGATTCTACTGTCTGCACAGAGTCTGAACGGAGATCAGACATCGCAGACGTAAAACACAGATGCAGATCCCATTCCTATGTTTACACACTGATGAGTTATGTTAAAACATTGAATAAAGGTTGTGCACTACTAAATCCCACATCCTCCAAACTGCACGCCAGACCTCACCAATCTGCCGATCTGAGTTGGTACCAGGCCTGCGAGAGTACGTGCACCAAGGTTCTCTGCTGATGCACTAGACCTTGGTGCAAGAGGTGAACAGAACGAGGACATCCTATGTCCGCAGAGTGAGTGGAGGGGGGGGGGGCAAGAGGCCCTCCAGACATATATCCAAAAGGCAGTGGAAGGCAGTAGGGGACGAAGTCAGTGCCAGGCGCACAGCATCATGAACATGGATGCAGTGCAGGAAGAAGTTCAATGCTTTGACATGAGTGGTCAAGGTGCGTGAGGTCAACTGTCAAGTGATGTCTCCTACCAACTACACCCCCCACTACACCACCCATCTCCCACATACCAACAAACTCTTTCCATCAGTACTCAACTCTTCCAATCAGATGCTTCCTCTCACCCTTACACATTACCACTGTTGCAAGCGCACACCCACAACTCACAGGCCACACACACTGGCAGCTATTCAACCATGACAGACACATCACCCAGACATACGTCCCGCTTTCTTGCAGGAGAAGTTGGCGCATATCAAGAGGCAGCAAGTGGCAATGGCATTTAGCCCCTCGAGCCTGTTCCGCCATTCAATGAGATCATGCTGGACCTGTGACCTAACTCCTTTTACCCGCCTTAGCCCCATATCCCTTAATACCCTTGGTTCACAGAAATCTATCAATCTCAGATTTAGAATTCACAATTGAGCTAGCATTAACTGCCGTTTGCAGAAGAACGTTCCAAACTTCTCCCACCCTTTGCGTGTAGAAGCATTTCCTAACTTCACTCTTGCATGTCCTGGCTCTAAATGTTAGGCTATGCCCCCTAGTCCTAGTATTCAAGTATAGGAGACCTCCAAATACAGTTACAAATGTCTCAGCAGCCAGAAATAATAATCCAGCCACTAACCTGTAAATCCTGCATGGTCCCTTTAAATAGCAGTGATGGGGGTCCTCCAGGCACTCTAAGACACATTCAAATAGTCGGGGTTAAGACTGTGCTTTGAGTTGAGCTTTAAGTCCCAAAATGGTGTCTATCAGTTTAAATCAGTGTTGCACACTGATTGTAACCATTTTCTCCCTATTCTGCATGCTTCCAGCGTTCCTTATCTGCGCCTGCACTAACTCCTATACCAAGATGGCATCCGGCGCACGCTGGAAATGTGCGTGTGCAGCCAAGACGCCACCTTGGATTTCGGAGGGAACGTGTAGCACCGAAACAACGGGCCCTACATAGCCCAATTTAGCGCCCTAAATATTTATATTTTGGGGAAGAACAATTTATCTAGTATACATAGAATACGCAGAGTAACAGAATACATTACCATTGTGGATGGGCACCATACACAGCCTGTCATGTATCTGGTTTCTAGAAATGAAACCATTTCTAGTCTTCAACTAGAAAAAAAATGTAACATTCAATTAATGTTTTTTCAAATGTTCTGTTACCTTCTTGGTCTCTGCTCCCCACCCTCACGTACTTGCTGTATCAGAAAGGCAACTGGAATCCGTCTTCCATGCCTTCAAGTATGTTGTTCTTGATGTATCTGGTAGAAGATGTTTCACAATGTTTGATCCATGACTTCTGCCCCTCCATTTTTCCTTCCTGTTTTGGCGGGGACAATAGTACTCAATATTCCCTGTATCATTACAGGTGGGATTGGGAACTGTGCAACATGGGGGATCAAACTTGTATCTCTTACTGTCATGTTGCCATGTGTTCCTTCCTGCATGAGACATTGTGCCACAACCCATTGTATGTTACTGACTGCCCGCTGGGATTTCTGTGGCTCTGGAGCAACATGTGGTGTGCATTTCAAGACCCCTGCCCCTGAGTCAGCCATGTTTGGTGCTCTGGTCGATGCTTGGTCCTGCCTAGCTTTTAGCATCTCTACTTGCACAGGGTGCTGATGGCCTGGATGTGGCATCAGCTTGAGATCCAGCCACCTGGTCCATGTCTACTGCAGATTTGCCACGCTGCCTGTTCCTAAGACTAAGATCTCCATGGCAGCATTGTGAGCATTCATGAGAGAATGTCCCATTCTGCCTGTGGCCTGTACCACTTTGACTCTGCTGCAGATGCCACAGGATTTTTGATCAATGTCAGATTGCAGTGCAGGCAATCCTTCAAACATGACTGTGCAAATGGAGGTAGTGGACTCATTTACTGCTCCCTAGATCTTGGAATGCATTTTGCATGGGCACAAGTGTCTATAGCAGGCAATCCTGTTCAGACAGCAGTCTACATTTGCAAGTAGGCCCCGTGAGATCTGTACTCTTAATTACTGCAGCAGAGGCAGGAATTATGCTGGACCTCCGGTCAGCAGGTACCTGGCCTTCAGCAGCCAAAACTACTTGTTGTTCCACAGCCATGCATTGTGATTCACCCTATGCTACCTCCTCAACATTGCTACTTATTTCCTCTAGGGTATGTGTAGCTTGACAGAGGTGCAGATAGTAGCCCAATATGCTGTGAGGTGCTGGCTTGCTCCAGACAACATGCTACATCACCATCACCAAGATGCTGTCTTGGGTGGCCTCAGCATGCTTAGAGATTGTTTGGAGGAAGGGATTCATAGACTTCACAGCGACAGATCTCTGGACATGTTGAGGGAGTGCCCTGCAGCACTGGCAAGTCTGGGCACAGCTATGGCAGCAGTCTGTTCTTCCATTTGTAAGAAAAGAGAAGAGAACAAAATGTTGTGTCAAATAACCATATTTAACCACTGCTTTCATTGCATGAGTCTCTGAGTGATGCCAGTCCAGTTCAGTTTGTGCCTCTATGACAGTCACTTAGTTGGACAATATTAAATGACAACAGCAACAATCACAACTTGCATTTCTTCAATGTTCTTCACAAGCACTTTACATTAAGGAGGAAGAAAAACAGTGGGAAGGAAAACAGAGAGGGTGTAGGTTGAGGGGCTGAAGGCACAGCAAAAGAGAAGGATTTTGAGGTAGTTTTTGAAAGTAGAGAGGAAGATGACAAGATAGTGTGAACAGGGTATGGAGTTCCAGAGGGCAGGAGCACAGTGGTTGGTTGAATAAATGGCTAGCAATGGTAGAGTGGAGTGGGCGGGGACAATAAGTAACCTGATGTACACCAGTATTGTTGGCTTACCTTAGCAGATTTCTTGAGGTCTGATAATTTTTCTGAAGTTCTATCCAGTTTTAGCTGGGCCTGGATTTGCATTCACTGTTCCATCTCTTCCTATTCCTGTTCTGCCAGATGCTTCTGAGGGTGGGACAGAAGCCACCGGTCCCATAAAATGTGCCACGACTCTCCCTAATTCCTTCCTGTGCCTGGCATTCCTCAATCTGTAATGCTTCATTCTTCAGCAAGATTGCGCAGCCTATTACAGCTGTTGAAATGCCTCCTAATTGCAGTTTACAGCGGAATACCAGGATTATTGCTATTGCCACTACATTGGATGGCCCGCTGTGTGGACGTTAAAGAACACATTTTAGCACAGCTCCAGGAAACAGTAAAATGGAGAGGGGGCAATTAACCATTGTGTTTAGTAGATCAAAAACCTTAAGCAATGCTCACTTAACCCTTCAACAGTGCACAAACAGTAACTTCTCGCCTATTTTGGTTTGCTGCTGTAGATCTACCATTATGTTCTGTATTGACCCTTTAACTATAGTAATGACTGGTTGCACATCACCTATTGATCCTCTGTAGAATTTTACTTCCTGTGCTGCCTGCATTATCTTCTTTGATTGTTAGCCATGATTTTTTGGGGGGAAATGTAAATCATACAGTGTAATCTGTGGAATAACTGTAAAATTGAATGTAGAAGAGGTGCCAGGAAAAGGTAGTTGATTTAAGATCAATTTACTCAAGAGAACTGGATCACCATCTGTTCAGAAGAGAGAATAAGCATTAATAGAGGCATTACCAGCACTGCTTAATTATTTTTCAGGGAAAGTAATGGAAGGAATTTGGTGCCTTTAAAGTAAGGGATCAACAGGTGGCTGCAGTGTGTACCATCTACAGGATGTACTGCAGCAACTCACCAAGGCTTCTTCGACAGCACCTCCCAAACCCGCGGCCTCTACCACCTAGAAGGACAAGGGCAGCAGGCACATGGGAACAACACCACCTGCATGTTCCCCTCCAAGTCACACACCATCCCAACTTGGAAAAATATCGCTGTTCCTTCATCGTCACTGGGTCAAAATCCCGGAACTCCCTACCTAACACCACACGGACTGCAACGGTTCAAGAAGGCGGCTCACCACCACCTTCTCAAGGGCAATTAGGGATGGGCAATAAATGCTGACCTTGCCAGCGACGCCCACATCCCATGAACGAATAAAAAAAGATTATCCATTATTATTGAACAATAATGGGAAATGATGCACACAGGTCAATTCATGATAAGAATGACTTAATATAAAGGAATAAAAAAACCTTTAACCGATTGAATCATATTTCCTGAGATTCTGTCAATGTAACCTGATTAACAGGAATCAATGTACCTTGGTGCCATTTCTTTAAGCTTTTCTTGGATCCCAACCAAACCATATTTAGCCAAATTTAACTCCCTTTTCCTTCCCGTTGTTGTGTTTGCACTTAACTAAATTAAAATGGTTTTCCAGTGCTTGCTGGAATACACTTCTGAAGAATTTTTGATAGGAGCTTACAATGATGAAGAAAATAAAAGCAAAATAAGGACTTAAAAGAAGGCTCAAATGTTTACAGCCAGATAAGAATGGCATAACTAATTTATTTAAAAATTGGTTTTTGAAAGATAACTATATGTGGAAATCAGTATCCTTCACGTAAGGAAAAGTAATAAAAGGTGAAATGATCCTTTGTAAACATTCACAATGTAATATTGTATGTGGATGGTACAAAATCCTAATCAATGAGAAGACTGAACATAAACTGATTATGCCATGTGGTCTTTCAAGTTGCAACCATTCCTTTTCAAGTTCACAGGCAACCCAAAGGCTCAACAGAACTCATACCTTGTGGGGAAAGATGTTAATACTGGGATATTACAAAATACCCACAAATGTCTTGCTTTAATTGTCCAGCATTCAGAGTGACTGAATTTGTCTATTCCTTGGTCTGTTGACATATTAAACAACTAGTTTTAGCAATCAGGTAGCTCTTGACTTAATTAAGTTCTGATGTGGAGATGCCGGTGATGGACTGGGGTTGACAATTATAAACAATTTTACAACACCAAGTTATAGTCCAACAATTTTATTTTTAATCCCACAAGCTTTCAGAGGCTTCCCCCTTCCTCACACCACCTGAGGAAGGGGGAAGCCTCCGAAAGCTTATGGGATTAAAAATAAAATTGTTGGACTATAACTTGGTGTTGTAAAATTGTTTATAATTAAGTTCTGGCAGAGGTGTTGACACAGACAAAAAGAATCTGTTCAGGATGGACACCTCCATGGCCACAGTCTGATTGTGCAGCCAGTTATATGTATTGATCCCCCTTGGCACAGAAACAATGGGCTCGATTTTAAAACGGAACTGCGGGTGCTTTGGGGGTGAGGGGGGGGGGCGAAGAAAATTGCGATTTCCAGGAGTGGGCAGAAATCCCGGCTCCAACACGCCTAAGAACACACAAGACCCAGAGTCATCTGGGTGCGCGCGCCGTTCCCGAACCCGGAAGTCCCAGCGGCAATTAAAGCCGACGAGATGATATTTAAACAAGGAATTCAATTACTTGAAGTACTCGAAATGTGCATGAATCTAATTAAGAGTGAAGGCAAGCAATTTCAACACTGCCTCAGTATGTTTCCTGTGCTGTGTGAAACATGCCCATGGGGAACTAGTCGTGTTTCAGCCAGCAGCTATTTGGACATTTAAATCCCTATTGACAGATGGGGATAGAAGGTCAGTTAATGCACCAGAGTACTCAGTTCTCTCAAGCAAACTTTTGGCTGGGAGACCTTTGTGTTTAGACTGAAAATTTTTGATTTCCACTCAGACTTGTTCTATTTATACAAATTTACCAACTTTTCGGACCCCCTCAAACTGACACCATCAGGATGGGGGGGCGCGATGGCTGCACTCACCAGGACAAGCAACATCACCATCCTCGCCAGGCATGGCGTCCACTTGGAACTCCACAACACAGTGCTGTGCCACAGGCACCTGCACAAGAGTACAGAGGGGAACAACAGAGGGAGCGATGTCGCAGGAGCCACTACCCTCGTCAGAGGGTTTACAGACTGAGGCTCAGCTTCCTGGACCTCTCAGAGGAGCACTGCATGCAGAGGCTGAGAGTGAGTCGCCAGGTGGTCGCAGACATCTGCAGCCTCCTTCATGCCGAGCTTCTCCTGACTGGGCCTGCCGG
Source organism: Heptranchias perlo (assembly GCF_035084215.1). Lineage (NCBI taxonomy): Eukaryota > Metazoa > Chordata > Chondrichthyes > Hexanchiformes > Hexanchidae > Heptranchias > Heptranchias perlo. The sequence continues at coordinate 12,984,629 of NC_090357.1, read as the reverse complement.
CATCTCATTACTCATTGCAGTTAATGTGACCATTGCCCTCAACTTCTTCGCCTCCGGATCATTCCAGGGTGCCACCGGTGACATCGTCGGGGCCCGGGATGTTGGATTCCCTCAGAATGAATGAATCATGGCAGCTGCCACGAAATCTGGCGCGCATTTGAAGAAGTCTTTTCTGGTGGTCACAAAGGAGCTGAGGGTTGATGGAGTGATATCCCTTTCTGTTGATGAACAGTCCTGGCTCATGTGGAGGTGCTCAGATCGCTATCTGCGTGCAATTGATTGCACCCTGTACACGTGGGAAGCCAGCCACAGAGTGGAATCCCACTGCTCTCTCCATCTGGCTGAGGTTGTCCATGGGGAAGTTGACGTATTGCGAGGCCCTGCAAAACAAACCGTCAGTGACCTGCCTTATGCACTTGTGCGCAGACGACTGCCGGCATCTCATTACTCATTGCAGTTAATGTGACCATTGCCCTCAGTCGTCTGCGCACAAGTGCATAAGGCAGGTCACTGACGGTTTGTTTTGCAGGGCCTCGCAATACGTCAACTTCCCCATGGACAACCTCAGCCAGATGGAGAGGGCAGTGGGATTCCACTCTGTGGCTGGCTTCCCACGTGTACAGGGTGCAATCGATTGCACGCAGATAGCGATCCGAGCACCTCCACATGAGCCAGGACTGTTCATCAACAGAAAGGGATATCACTCCATCAACCCTCAGCTCCTTTGTGACCACCAGAAAAGATTTCTTCAAATGCGCGCCAGATTTCGTGGCAGCTGCCATGATTCATTAATTCTGAGGGAATCCAACATCCCGGGCCTCTTCCACACATCGAACACCCACAAGGGCTGGCTGCTCGGGGACAAGGGATACCCCCTGCACACGTGGCTTATGATACCTCTGAGGAACCCCATCAATGAGCAACAACGTCGAGACAATGGCAGCCACATTGCCACCAGGTCTATAATTGAATGTGCGATAGGGCTGCTGAAGATGCGATCATTCTAGGGGAGCGCATCAATACGCACCAGTGGGTGGCATTATAGTAGTGTGTTGTGTCCTGCACAACATGGCCCAATAGAGAGGAGTACCAGTTGAGGAGGCCCCATGTCTTTATCCACCATCCACATCTGTCATCTACATTGAGGAGGAGCAGGAGCAGAAGGAGGAGGACGAAGAACCCATGGACAGGGTGGAGGCTCAGGTGTCTGCTTGTGAGGCCAGGGAGTCACTCATATGTGAACAGTTCTCATAAGATCAGAAAGTGATAAGAGTCCAGTCCTCACACCACCTGGAAAGACCAGCGCCAACACCAGCTCTTCCCCTCCCCCCCCACCCCCTGCACAAAACAGTCCTGCAACTACACATACGCCCTCTGTAAAGTGACCCACTGGGTGGCATCAAGTGTCACCATTCATGGTGAAGTATGAGACAGAGACATCACATTGGATCAGGATTGGGGTGAGTGGTCGTGGTGGGGTCACAAATGGGGAGGTGAGGAAGTGCAGGTAAGTTGAGGATGAACCTTAAGTGGGTGTGAGGAGCGATGTGACGGAGTAGTCATGGCAATGCAGAATGAGTTGGGGGGGTTGATGTGCATCACGGAACGCAGGAGAATCAGTAAGTGTACTCACTTTTGTTGACCTAGTTAGGTCATTGAAACGCTTCCTGCACTGGATCCAGGTGTGGGATATGTTGCTGCTGCTGGTGACCTCCTCTACCACCTCGAGCCAGGCCTTGGTGACAGAGGCAGGGCACTTCCTCCTGTTAGCCAGGTAAAATAGTTCCTTCCTCCTCCTCATCCCGGCCAGTAGCAGCTAAAGTGAGGCATCGCTGAGTCTTGGAGCAGCCTTGCCCCTGTGCTACTCCATTGGGTCTTCTTGCTCTTTGCTCCAGCAAAATCCATTGGAGCAATGGCCCTTTAAATCCAGACGCTCCAGCTGACAGCTTGTCATGGCGGTGCGCAGTCCGCCCACTGCGCAGTTTTCGGACGGCAAACCCGGAAACAAGGTTAAGGGGCACCAATTAAGTTGCAATCGCTTGGGCAATGGTAAGTTTTTATTAGTCGGGTTTGCCGCGCGCCCATTGACGCCCACCCCGTGCTGCCATCCCGCCACCCTTTTAAAATCAAGCCCAATATATTTTTCTTATCTATGGAGAGAATGGACAACAACAATAGCTTGCTTTTGTATAGCGCCTTTAACATAAAAAAATGTTCCAAGGCACTTCACGGAGGTGAAGAGAAAAAATGGGTGGTGAGCCAAAAGAAATATTAGGAGGGATGACCAAAAACTTGATCAAAAAGGTAGATTTTAAGGAAGGTCTCTAAATGTACTGTCTCTCTGAGGATGTTTTAGGTTGAATCCTAGCCATCCTCTATTTTATTTTTCAAGCGGGTTGATTCTACATGTTCTGACGAGCATGAAATAGTTGTTGATGGGTTTTATACCAAAGAGGAAATTCAATTTGGATGAAGCACAACTTATCTGATTCACAGTGAGCTAAAATTTCAGGGTGAGAAGGTTTGTGTGTCTATTCAATGTAATGAACATATCATTATTCAGTAATTTCATTCCAACCAAACAGCACAGGTGGTAAAATGCCATTATTCAGAGATTTGTAATTCGATACTGTGACAGCCAATTGTTCAAACTCACTTGTTATTGATTGAGTGAGTTTGGCCAGTTCTGAGTCAGGTTGCTTGTTGTTTGATACATTTCACTTTAGGCTGTATACAGGGAAAGTATATCTAATCAGTTGAAAATTGTAATGACCAGACGGGGCTGAAATTTGATGGTATTTGAATTTCAAATTTTGAAAATAATATATTAATTAAATATATTTAGTCACAGTCAGCAGTAAGTGGACCCGTTTAAGAGTTCTTGGAGCAAACTCTTCCTCAGATCTAACAGCAAAATACTGCTGATGCTGGAAATCTGAAACAAGAACAGAAATCGCTGGAAACATTCAGCAGGTCAGGCAGCATCTACGGAGAGAAGAGGTAAGATGTCCTGGGCATGGGCCCTTCCTCAGAACTGGAAAATATTGTAGATGAACAGTATTTAAACGGAACAAGGGGAAGGGGAAAGTGGTAAAATAAAATCGCAACCATACACTTGGGAAAAGAAATAGAATGACCGGCAAAGTGCCTAAGTAGAGAACAGGAGATGCTTAAATGGCAGGAGTGATATTAGCATCAGACAGTAGGAGGCATAATGAGAAAAATCAAAGAAATAAAAGACATATGCAAGACGCAGAGAGTGGGTGAGTAGCTAAAGTTCGATAGCTAAGTGGAGGATAGGCAGATAGAAAGGAAAGCATAAAAAGCTCGCAGAGCAGGCTCCAATGGCCCAGGAGTCTGTTTGAGGAAAAAAAGCAGGTTGACACCAAGAGTGCAGACCACCTTTTCAGCATTGTGTTCTGATGGGCAGGTCCCCACCCCAAGCACCAACCTGTACATTGCCCCCATCCTCAGAAATGCCAGCACACCCATCCAGTACTCCTGAGACCTCTTGCCAGAGAGAAAATGGGAGCTATCATTAAAGTCTGAATATTTAGTTTAATATTAAGGCCACAGTGCTGCAAAGTGCCTAGTAGAAAGTTAAGATACTGTTCCTTGAGCTTGCATTGCATTTATTGGAATAGTGTAGAAGGCCAAAGACAGAGAGGTCAGAGTGGGAGTAGGACAGAGAACCAAAATGGCAAGGACAGGGAGCTTGAGGTTGCACAGAGGTGTTCAGTAAAGCGGTCATCTAACCTGAATTTGGTCTCCCCTCAGACTGTCTTATTTTTCTCAATCCAGGGGCAAAGGTATAGGAAAAAAAATCAGGTAGAATATTTCAGGTCGCATTGTAGCTATTGATCTCATAGCTCTGAACAGACTGAAGTTCAGTCAAAGGCTGAAAACAGCCTCTCAAACCCACTAGGTCACATGTAATGAGTTTATGTCAGCTGTGAACTGAGATGTTAGGTGGGGAAGGGATCACCGCCACTATTGAGAACTGTCACTCACTCAGCTTTTGGTCCCTGTGAAAGTGCATTTCCTTCCATGGTCAGCTGTTGCATAATATAGAATTATTTCCAGAAGCTGTCAAATTTATAATCTACCTACTGGAAGAGAATGTCAGTGAGGTTAAAAGTCATCTCATGTTATGTTGTTGAATTCTGTGTCTCTTGTTTATAGATAATTTCTATGCACCTCTATCCCCCAAATTGCATTTGATTCACAGTATTTTGATGTAATCACTCTTTCACCCTTTTTCACATCTGAAGACAATACACTATTATAGGGAATCTAAATCAGCAGAAACCTCGAACCTGTTGTTGAAACAGTCTACAAGTATTTACTACTGAATTTTAACATGCTCTTAAAAAACAATTACAAATAATAACATGTTTCTGAGTGTGAAAATCCTGATGTATAATTATATCTCTTTGGTAACTATTATATACAGGGTATACCTTAGGGTTTATTTTAACAGTATGGATGCTAATACAGCTCTTGCACAGTAACTCCCATTTAAAGGAATATTCCTATAAATGCCTTATCCTCCAGTATTTGTAGAAAAATACTTCCTCTACATTTAATTTTTTTTAAAACTTGCATCTAAGTTTAAAATAAAATACATACTAAATAGTGGCTGTCTTCTGTTTCCAAGGCTGAGCACCAAAAATATGTTGGAAGAGACTCTTGGAAGCCAAAATTGACTTTGTTTGCATAAATTTTCCTTGATAAGATCTTTGGACTATTCTTTTGAACAAAAATAATGGAAAACAATATCAACAGAATTAGCCAGAATACCACAAAAGAATACCAAATTATTTGATATCTAAAAAGACTTAAAAACAGATTTTAAAGAACGAACTTGCATTCATATAGCACCTTTCATGTCCTCAGGATGTCGCAAAGTATTTCATAGCCAATTAATTACTTTTGAAGTGTAGTCACTATTGGATTGTGGGGAATTGCACATGGCAGGGTCCCACAATACCGCAACCAAATAAATGACCAGATAATCTGTTGGTGCTGGTTGAGGGAAGCATTTTGGCTAGGCTACTGGTAGGATTCCCTGCTCTGCGTCAAATATTGCCATGGGATCTCTTACATCCTTGTGAACAGGCAGATGAAGCCTTGGTTTAACAGCTCATCCAAAAGACAGCACCTCAGCCAATCCAGCCATTCCTCAGAACTGCACTGAAGTGTGAGCCTAGATCACGTGCTCAAGTCCTGAAGACGGGCTTGAACTCATTAAGTAAAAAAATTCTAAAAGAGGGAATGGCGGAAATATTCTCCCTGCCCACCTGTGCAAAATATTATAACTAAGGCCAGTTCTGTACAAAATAAATCCTGCTTCCAATCAACAATTTTCATACATAATTTTAGTTTATCATGGTTTCAGAGCAACATTCTTTCTTCCTTCTCATAGAAAATGTTTTATAAATCAAATCACTTTGTAAACAATATCTCCATGGGTGCAATGATTGCAGTAGTTACAATTTTATTCAGTTAGGATGAGTAAAACAGAACCAAAAGCTTTTGACTATAGTCATCCTAATTTCTAAACTCCAGGTAATATTGAAGCCAAACATCTCCTTAACATTATAACAACAACTTGCATTTATATAGCACCTTTAACATACCAAAAACATCCCAAAGTGCTCATAGGCATAATAAAAACAAAACTGATGCTGAGCCAAAGAAGGGGATATTAGAAGGGGTGACCAACAACTTGGTGAAAGGGGTTGGGTTTTAAGGAGAGTCTTAAAGAAGAAGATGGAAGTGGAGAGGCAGGGGGATTAAGGAGGGAATACCAGAGCATGGGGCCTAGGCAGTTGATGCCGTGGCTGCGAATAATGGGATGGGCGTGATGAACAAGAGACGAGAGTCCAAGGAATAGAGGCTTCGGGTTGAGAGGGGGGATGGGGGGGTGGTTGTACTGCTAGTGAATGTTACACAGATAGGGAGGGTCAAGGCCATGAAGTGATAGAAACATGAGAATGAGTATTTTGATTTTGAGACATCGGAGGACCAGGTGCCAATGCATCAAAGACAGGTGATGGGCGAGCACCATTTGGTTTAGGATATGAGCAGAGAGTTTGGATGAGCTGAAATATACAAAGGATGGGAGGCCAAGAATAGTTAAGTCTAGAGGTGACAAAGGCATGGATGAGGGTTTCAGCAGCAGATGGACTGAAGCAGGGAAGAAGTAGGCAATGTTATGGAGGCTGTCTTTGTGATGGAGAGGGTATGGGATTAGAACCTCAGCTCAGGGTCGAATAGGATTTTAAACCCTCCATTTGTATAGACAGAATGTTTCAAACATTCAATTCTAATTTAAACTATTCTCTTTATCTACTTTTTTGTGCAGCTTTTGTCTTTTAATATTTCTTCCTATTTAAATGGTAATTACTCATTTTATGAATCATATCATAAAATCAATAACAATAATGAACTCTAAAGTCTACATTGGTAGAGGATTTGCCATATCAGCAACTGTTTTAGACCTCAACTTTATCTCATGCCAAAACAACATCCAGCATGGTAACGCCCTCAATGTGTACAAACCTTGTCATTCGTTATTGTCGTGTAGTTTCCAACTATCAATACCATATTCACATGACAGATGTCTCCAAAACAAGTCTTATATCGTGCAGTATTTACTCAGGGAATTTGTCAAACAAAGAAAAATTAAAAGCTTTCAAGTTAAATTTGAAAATGGGTTGAAAAGGTAGGTTACTTGAAATTGTTTTCAAATTTTGGAAGAGGGAAATTTTGATCTTCCATTTATGAATTCCTGATTTTTTTAAAAGTACATTTCCAACTGTAATCTGCATAAATCAAACATTGGATGTTTTCCAATGTCTGAGAATTAGATTGAGAATAGGAGTGGGTGGGAATTGTGAAAATTTTAAATTAATTTGAAAGGGCTGGTACTGTTCCAATTGGACCAAACCTCTAAGTCAAGCATTAAGATCTAGTGACAGTGATTATGTAACTCTATTGCCATTTCTTGATTTTCATCATCATAGCAAAAATCTAATGAGGTGATTATTGAGCATTCACTGAGAATTCAATATCTTATCAACAAGTCTAATCATGCACTGGGATTATTCTAAAAGACAAATTATGTTAACTTCAAATATCTTATTCTGACCTTATTCCGGTCATTGGAAAGGACATATTTGGAATACTGCAGTTTCAGGTATAGTTCCTTCAAAAAGATATTGATGCTTTGGATAGGGTTCATAGAAGAGTGAACAAGGATGATGCCGGAACTTGGGGCTCCAATGTATGTAAAAATATAACTGAACCTATCATTAGGGAAAAGACAATTGATGGCAGACATGAGCTAGGTTGTTGAAGTAATGAAAGATGCAAACAATGTAGTGGTAAGTAAATTGTTTAAATTGCCTGCAATCACAGAATTACAGGACATGAGTGGAAAATATGCCTCAAGCTAGGCTAATTTTTTTATTCTCCACAGATCTGTGGAATAGACTAAGCTAAAGAAATTGATGTTCTGTCAATTAGAACTCCTTAACAGAGGAGTTGGATAAATATCTCAGTTACAAAGGGACAGATAATCAAATGATATATAGCATATGATGGTTTCTGAGCTGATGGGACTGTGGAAGTTACAGGCCAAGGAAGCCAACTAGAATGTAATGGATAGGGAGACTTGTCATATTTCAAATTGTAAGTGTGACTCAACATATTTGCAATGTGTAAATATAATATTCTTGGATCATATTCAATTTCCTATCAATGTACCTCGAAAGAAGAAAGTAAATGGAGGAGTAGCAGTTTAATGCAAAATACTCCCCACAACTATCTAAGTAATTTTTAAAAATAGTAATTAAAAGATATCTTGCCTCATTTGAGATATTCCTGTTTTCATTGCTTTGATCTCCCACCTGGAGACCCATCTTTTTGTATCTTTAGAGATCACTCATCTGACATGGGCTCTGAGAGCATCAGTAAACAACACCATAAGTAATCACAATGATTGGAATCCAGACTGGACCTGGATGTGATAGAGACACATTCAAGTAGTACTGGGTGGGCACCCAGAAATAACTCAGCAACTACTAATTTTTCCTGCATTAGACCTCTCCTGATCAGCATCAAGGACCAACACTGCACTACCACACTGTCTAATTAAAAAAAACTTACTATGTTTCATGTCGATTTATTGTAGAAAAATAAATCTTAGCGGAAATTGCAAACTTCAAGTAAGAAGCTTTCATTAAAATAATAAACAAAAAATAGATTATGACCAATGAGAAAATGATGTGTATAAAAGAAAATACTGCAGGGATATGATTTCTGAAAGCAATTAATAACAGGTTGCAGACCAGCAAATGAATATTATTTTTTCAATACTTTGGGTACAATGTGGCTTTTGTAACCATTAACTAGCTACCATATGTATTAGCTGGCTAACAGACAAACATGAGATGGAAAAAGCTGTAAAACCTGCTGAACTGGTCCAGATATGTGACAATGGAGGATACAGATCAATTATTGGTGCCATTTGGCTTCCTTTGATCTATTTAATGCAGCCATTTTGTGTTAAACAAACACATCTGCCCTGCTCTGTTATCAAAGCCATGAGGCACATTTTTGTTTATAGCTCTATTGAAAGCAATTTCTCTTTTGGCACACGGATGAATGATGCTGAAATAAATGACTGTAGCCAGCCAATTGCAATGGATAGTTTCTCAAAACATCTGTTACTGGAGCATTGATTGATCTACTGTGATCCAAATTTGTACCTGGTGATTGGTAATGGAGGGGGAGGGGGAGGGGGAGGAGAGCAGCTCAACCCAATGGGGCTAGAAGCAAATAAGAAGTTGTAAGTTATGCATATATAATTAGTATCATCCAATTATATTAAATCTTCCTCAAATACTTGGGTATTTTAACACCACTTAAGTGTATATCTCTTCATTTCTTCATTTGCATATTTATAAATAATTCAGGTCTGGCATCACTACTGCTGTTTGACTAGATAATTATTTGTTCAACTTAAATGTTAACATAGAAATGCCCGACTTCACATCAGTCTTAGAAAAAAAATCTAGAAAAGTTCATCCTGGTATATTTTGCTTCACGTTACCGCATAAGTGCTACTGCAGGGCAGTGTTTTGCTGCAGACACAGATGAACTGGGTTATAATGAAAGGCAATACGTATTTCACTTGAGACTCTGACCGACTCTTAGACCTCTTCACTTTCTGCCTGATTGAAATCAACCCTGTTCCCGAAGTTTAAATGGAAGTGTCTAAAGAGAAATAAAATGTTAACACAGCGTTATTCAAGCAGTGTGCAATACAACTTCACTGAATAAAGCCCTCATTTCAGTATTCCTCACTGGCTGTGGAGATGCCCAGGATGCTCTATCTGTATTCTGTCATATAGTCCAGTACCCATAGCCTCAAGCTTTGATGAGGAGAAAATGAGCACAAAACTGATTTAAGAAAAAAAAAATTCTTGGATATGAAACATATCTTGAAATATCCATAAATAAAATATAGTCTTGATTTTTAAAGCAACAGCCAAACTATATGTGGTAATATACAATCAAATCTTACATCATATTCTATTAGTGTAAAACTATAGTTATAACATTTTGCTTCAATTCTGAGAGAAATTCTATTGTAGTTGGTAGACCAAGGTCAAACCTTGATAAGATGAGGTCCTTACAAGAACTGTTTGTGTCAGTTCCTTTAGATTTATAGTAAGAAAGAAACAGTTTTCATTTGAATAGTGCCTTTCATGATCTCAGGATGTCCCAAAGCACTTCACAGCCAAAGGAGTACTTTTGAAGTGAAGCCACTGTTGTAATGGAGGGACACGCAACAGCCAATTTGTGCACAGCAAGGTCCCACACACACCAATGAGATAATCTGTTTTAGTGATACTGGTTGAGAGATAAATATTGGCCACGTCACTGGGGAGTACTCCCCTAATCTTCTTCAAATAATGCCGTGGGAATCTCTAACATCTGCCTGAGAGGGCAGATAGGGACTCGGTTTAATACTTTGGAAAAACGGCACTGCCGAAAGTGCAGCGCTCCCTCAGTGTTGCATTGAATCTGCGCTGTACCCCTTCTGAGGCCAATATAGCCTTCCTGAGGTTCAATGCCCAAAACTGAAAGCAGTACTCCAGATGTGGTTTGACCAAAGCTTTGTACAACTGAAGCATCACCTGCTCACTGTTAAATTCCAACCCCCTTGACATAAACACCAACATTCCATTAGTTTTTATGATTACTTTCTGTACCCGTGCACTAGCTTTTCGACTGCTAATGCTTTCCTCATTGAGTCTGCATATCTGTCCAGTGTCACCCAACTGTCCCATTTGGATGACACTGGACAGGAATGCAGACTCAATGAAGAAAGAATTAGCAGTCAAATAGCTATCCTCATTCTACTTCCTGTGACCTTGCACATTTGACATGTGTGAATTGTAGTTATGTCATAGGCTGTTAAGGTATTATTCTATCCAACTTGTCCTTGCCTTGCTGAGCAGTCAACACACGGGTATCAGAATTATACTGGAGGGAATAGGATATGTAATGACCCTGATATGAAGATATTGGCTCCGTTCTGGCGAGGTCAAGATAGATGCATTAAGAATAAACCTGAACATAGCATGGAAAAGATAGGTTGAATGTCCCTTTATGGAACATATACCAGTAACATTGGCATCTGTTTCAACTTACAAATTAATGTTGTCTGAAAAGTAGTCTGTGTATGCACTCCATAGTATGTTATTCAGAGTTTATTAAAATGGGCACATTTTTTATCTTGTCCTGTTAGACTGAAGTTAAATGCAATTGCAGTCCAGTGTACTGATTGTGTATTCAACAGAGTTTGGCTCATGGAAAAACAAAACAGAGCGAAGCAACTTGCATGAATTTGCTATTCAATGAAATTTACTGTTGGTGAGCGTTGGAGCACCAAAGGTTACTTTCAATGTGCCAGAGAATGTTGATTTTTTTTTGTCAACAAATCTAGTTATTAAAATAACATTTAAGAAAAATTGAACAAAAAAAAGGTTTTTGTGTAAACATAATGCTGACAAATCCTGGAAGTTTGCTGACAGATTCTGTTGAGACTGAGCTTTGAGAACCTTGTCTGGCTTTCTGTATTCTTTGTGATACCAGGACATTTAAGACTCGTCTTTGGAGATTTGTCAACAACCTTAAACAAATCTAGCAAATAGATTAAGTTTTTGCAACTATCCCATCTATAAATTAGAATTAATGGTAGATGTTTCACCTATTCATAGTCTTTAGACAGTGATTCTAGTACAATCTAATTGATAAAAATACCAATGTTATCAGTTTTAGTAAATAATCTCAATGTGATTAATCGAGTTCATAGCAATAAATGGCTCCATTGCACTGAATAAATGACAAGGGCAAAGGATGAGCTGATAATGACTCTATAGGGATGACAACCTTAATCTATTTAGTTAAAAGGCATGTTTGTGAGATTTTTTTTATATATGTGAAATTGTTGAATGAATTTTTTGAATTTTGTTTCTCAATTCTCCAGGAGTGCTAGTAAGTGGTGATAGTAGAATTGCTGCAATAATGAAGATTTTCAAATGAAGCATATGAATAATAATGGTGGCGAGCAATGGTCCTATCACTGATCCTTGTGGAACTCCAATAGTGACCAGCCGCCATACAGAGCTTGCTAGCCTTAATTACTGCCCTCTATCTACACAAATGCAACCTATTCTCTGTCCAACCTCAGATGTGCCTGCCAATCCCGCAAGATGCAACCTTACTTGGGAGTCTTTTGTATGGCACTTTTTGAAAATCTAGATGCACAACATCTACCAGGCTTGTGTCATCCATCAACATTGTGATGTCCTCAAACAATTTATTCAAGTTGGTGAGACAGGATCTCCTTTTCCAGAAGCCTTGCTGAAATTCTCTAAGACCCCCTTTGTTTCAAGATGATCATACAACATACCTCTAATAGGCCTGGAGTTACCTGATTCTAATTTACTGCCCCTTTTAAATGTAGACACCACAGTCCATAGGAACAGTCCCAGGCCTCAGTGAGCTGAGCATAAATATATGAGCCTCTGGTGCATAACACAGCCCCCACTTCTCTCAGCATGTTATGATGGGTACCATTAAGGCCAGCAGCCCGATCTGCTTTGAAAGCACTGATTCTTGTGAGGACTATCTCTACATGTTCAGTTCTAGCGTTAACTCCCTGCTGCAGCATTGGCAACTTGGCGTCATTCTCTGTAATAAAGACAGGTGCAAAGTAGTCACATAATACCTTAGCCATATCTTGGGACTTCACCTAAATCTGCCCTGCAGAACCCTTCAATGGTCTATACAGTCCTTAAAGGCTCCTGACTCCTAATATAACTGTAAAAGACCTTGCTATCACTACCACACCTATCCACTATCTTCTTCTCCACTGCCCTTTTAACCAATCTGATAGCAGATTTTGTTGCTTCAGCTAACCTCTATTCTCTTGAGAGTTATTTACCTTATACCTGGTAAATATATTATTTTGTTTAATTTGTTTTTATGTATGGAAATTATATTGATTTGGAGTATGTGCATTCATCAATGGCCGATATGAAAAAATGCATTCAAATATTTGCATTTTAATTAGTAGTACAATCAATATGAAAAAGTTGATTAAATAACTTTTACGCCTGTGTCGTTGGCTTCAATAATTAGTTCTTAAAGAACTTTCAGACACCTGCCTTGATTTTTCACTGGCTACATGGAAGTCAAGTCATTTGTTCTTTTGAGTTTTATTGGTTGTTCTGAACTGTGGTTACAATCACAGTGGACAATCCATCACCAAATACCGTGAGTTTATGCCCAATCAGATGACCATTTGACACAATTCTGATTTTCTAAGGCTTATCTAATGTAATATAAATCAAATTATTCCATTTCCTTCAATGAATATTCTGTTTGCAACAGCAGTTTCTCATCAGATGGAGCCTCTTTTAGATGCCAAGGCTGTGAGGCATTAATGGTTCAAAGTCTGAACAGATGAAAACTGCTTTTAGAAAAGATCCTGAGCTAAAGTGGGTAAGTGCAGCTAAATTCTTATTTAAAGATCTTCATTAGCCTCATTACTCTTACAGAAAATGAGTGAATATATTGTGTGTAATCCTATCAGGTAACCTATACTGTTAATATTAAATGCTAACCTTTTACACCACATCCTAGCAGAGTATATGACAAAATACTAACTTAATGCAGATGATGAAATATATGTAATTAAACAGGGCTCTTAGTAATCATGCTGACATACATTTATAGCAGAATTATCTTACCAACCTGTACAGTCTAACCTGAAATGAAATTCTTAAAATGAACGTTATAGATTTAATGTGTCATAGAGACATAGAACAAGCTGATGAAAATAACTGTTGCACGTTGTATTTTTCTGTGCATTCTTCCTTGGATAACCGTCATCCTTGTGGATGGCACTATGGTTTGACTGTAAGCATATCCTCTTATTGTCATCCAAATTTGCTTAAAGGACCACCACGATCTTCAAAAGGGCCAAATGTTCATCCAAGCATTCAAAGTCGAATCTCAGCCCTATTATTAAGAGACTGTACTGGAATAGTGAACACAACTGATCTTTTTATTTACAAGACCCAGTCATAATTTTATGCAGATTTTGGTTTCTGAACAGTCTCTGAAGATTTGGGGGGGTGGGGGGGGCGGTGAATTTTGGTCATTTTACTGACATAACATTTTTACTTTTAATCCATAAAGATTTTAATGCAATGTAACATTCCACAGGAGCTTTCACAGAACCACTTCCATGTGCAAGATACTGTTCAGAATCAAACAGCATTTATATGCTTCATTTGGAGGTTCTTAAATCCATTTACCAGCAACTGTCAAATGGACTCAGTTCAAGAGTACCCTCTGGCAAACTGTACTCCTGTGCTCCTGTCACAGAGCAGCATCTGCTAGGAGCGCATATTGAGAATTTGGGCATATAGGCCACTTTCTGTTTAAACGGAGGGAAAATCCTTGTTAGTCGTCTTTTTTTGAATGATGTTGCAACATTTGTTATCTCAGGTACTATCCTGTAATCCAATGAATATTTGAAGATTATAACTAATGCATCTTCAATTTCTTCACCTGTTCTTTTAATAAACCTGAGAGGAAACCTTCTTGGCCTGTTGACTTGTCCAGCTTCAATTCCATTATTTTATCAATTACAAATTTCCTGTTCATACAAATGACTGGAAGCTTCTTTCCTTCACTAATCTTCAATTTGCCCTCAGTATTGTATCTTCATCCTACAATGTGAAGACTGAAGAAAAATTTTGATTTCGCACTTCTGCCATTCCCTTATCCTCTATTATTGTCAACCTGAAATCCATTGTAAAAGGCCCATATCCTCTTTACCATTCTCTTTTTCTTGATGTACTTATACAAACCCTTGTTCTTGCCCTTGATGCAGACTGCAAGTTTTTTCCATACACCCCCTTTGCTTACCTTATTATTTTCTTCTATGATCCTGCCAGTCCTCAATCTTGCCACTATTCTTTGTCCTCCTATAAACATTTTCCTTCTGTTTAATACTTGTCCTAATTATTCTCATGCACCATGGTTGTATTATCCCAGGGGTATATACTTGTTTTGTAATCCATGAATTACTTTCTTGATTAGATTCCACTGTTGGTCTCGCTAATAATTACTACCATTTGGGAAGGTTGCACTGCCCTCCCTACTGTCTAGTTATGGCCTTTCCTCACCCTTCCTTTTGTATGTGCGTATCCTCCTCACATTAGCCCCTCAACCTACTGCAGTCTGCTGTGCAACAGTTCAAGATTTAGACCATAAAACATGGATGTGTGTGCTCAGTAGTTTGCCCTGGAGTTTAATGCAAGATCCATTGTCTGTCAAGCTTTAAGAAGAATGCAGTTTGGAATACACTTTCTTAAACTACAACTGTTTCAAGTGTCCTTTATTTGAAGAAAACCACTAAACATGAGAATGTTAATTCCCTTATTTTATACATCAATAAACATTATAAACAAATTTAAATCTGGGTATTTTCTGATGAAAGATTATCCAGAATGGAAATAGAATAGAAAATACAATTCCTGCAGTGTGGCCTATTACCACAGTTCCATCTGTGATGTATTCACTATCATCAGAAAATATTTTATATAGAAGGTTAGGATTAGGAAATCTGTCACGCATCCTTTGTGATGTCTGATTTGGCTGTTAACTTCAAAGAGTTTATTGACAAATAAAAAGTGAAAGCAGCTCACCCTATTTGAACTTCTTGTTGCGTTGAACTGCACATTCTGGCATATCTCCAGAAGCCTGCAACACCCTTGATTTTTTTTTTAAAGGCAACCTTCCCGGACTACCTCCCACTGCCCTTCCCAAGAAAGCCAATACACGCCACACCCCTCCACAATGCATACAATCCACATCAAGCAGCATAAAAAATCAGATCATTTTTAAATGCCTCTGCGTCCAATCGCCATGGTATTTGAAATGTTTGTGTTCCTTTTTAATGAACCTCAAAATGCAGCATGAGAAATTGTTTTTTGTCTAGACTCGAATCTCTTTTGTTTGCTCATGCATCTGTTGCTGTTCACTGGAAGGTGACGGACAGAGGATATCCTACTGCTGTTGATGTACCCAAGCAAATTTCTTTTCATGAATCTGAAAGATGTATGACAGTTTAACACGAGTAAAAGGAATGCCGGAACCATCCCTCAGTGTATGATCTTATGAGAATTCGATGGGCCAGTAACTCTGGGCAGGTTGTTAAGTGTGGCTTTAAATGAGTCTGGAACGCCATGGCTGCTGTTGACCATCAGAATAAACAGCTGGTTGGGATGAATTACAGATGTGTTTGCGGTTGGGAGTTGGTTTCAGGCCAGCAGCACTTGTACACGTTCCAAAACCTCAAACTAGCAAGAGAACTGATCAAGATCTGTAACTTATCCCTGGCCATCTGTTAATCTATACAATATATACAGGACACTTTGTCCCTTACTTCTGTACAGCAGAACATCAGGTGACACACCAGTAGATTGCTCAAGTCCAGAGTCCCTTCCTCATGCAGAGTATTGAGCAGGAGATGTCAATGGTGCCACATCTGATATCAGAAATGCAAAATTACAGGAAAATAATCTACAAATTTTACTATAAACCTTGCACAACTACAGCAAAATTTCTCCACATCTGTATCATAACCTTTTGCCTATACTGTGCTCATAATTGTGTTGTGTTCAGCAGTTTTTCCAATTGCTTCTGAAAAGGGTATGGACTAACAAATATGCTTATTCTCAGAGAGTAAAATTTACTTTTGATCCACAAAAGAAAATGAGGTTCTACTTGACTTCTTATCTTGCTGTAATTTGAAAGCCCACATAATTAGCAGTGTGCAGGCTCAGTTCAGTATTCACTATAAAGGAACTACAAAATCCAATACAAAAGCCAGCTTTGAAGAATCTAAATATTGATTAAACAAACTGTATTGTACTCATTCTGAACATACTCACAAGTGGCTCAGTTTTGCACACTGATATCAAGCTGAAAGTAGTCCTGAAGTAGTGAGGAGCTGATTTTGATAAAGAGCAAGTTGAGTGCGGTAAAAGGTGCCTGCCCAGAAACAACCAAATATAGAATGCCTTGTCCATAATCATGCTGAATGACTGCTAGTTAAGTTCAATTTGGGTCCAATGTGGGTTTGGCTGTTTGTTTCTTAATGTGTGTGATTACAGCAGTTTTTTTTTATTAATATAAGTACATAAATATAATATAACACAGTGAATGCTATCACTTCTCAGTAAACTTCTAGTGCACACAATCCTATCCAGGTCACGTAAGGCCATCTTATCAGATATTTTACCTTTCATTCTAGTAAATATTCTCTTTCCCCTGGAGGAGAGCATTATTTAAAATATTTAATTGTAGCAGCATTTTATAATGTAGTACTTATGATATGTATCCACGTGAGATCATCTTTTAATATAAGCGAATCTGTCCACAATGAACTTAGCAGAGTGAAGGAAAAATTGTTCCATCCACGTGGTGAAAAATTATATTATGAGCTTCACCTCTGCATAGCACTGCTGGATGCAGTTCAAATCACTGTTTTTATCTACTTTTAAAAAACTTAACAAAAAATACAGAAATAAATCGATCTGTCCATAATCTAATGCCTACCTTTGTCAGATGGTGCTGCCATCCTAGTCTCAGATATGGAGTCAGTTCCCCGGTTAATATCCATTCGACTGTCCCAGATTCAGTGACAGAGCTTGAACCAACTGTTAGTAGAAGATTAAGCCTTTCCCCTCATTGAAATTGGCACTCTGCACGGATGTGATCCTGGTCAACTGGCCAATCTTGTTCTGTGCCCAAAACGAATGAAACTGTCCATCGGTGTTCTTTTGCGCCAGTGAAAAGTTTTAGTGATTTTCCAGTTCTCAGCTATTTAGTGTATTGTCCCAAACTGGTCCTGATACTTTTGGTATTGGAGTCAGTCAAAACGTGGATTTATTCAATCCAGTTGAAAGCTTGGCAATTCAGGTGGAGCCCAGATGCCAGGGAAACGCTCATCCCTAGATATGGGCTGTTTGTAAAATTTGTCAGATTAAGTGAAGCACATGGGCTTTGTCACACCATGATCTGTTTCAGACCTCTAGGTTGGAGGGAGTCCAATTCAAAAGTTTGTTGCTTTGGGTCTTTGATACTAATTTTGAGTAGGATTGATATCTCCCTATTCTATTCCATGTAAGTGGAATAGGGTACATGGCAGCAAATAGTGCCTGAAGCTGGCTACAAGATTGATTATACTGCTGTGAGATCAAACTTCAATCTCCAAAGTGAAAGTCTAAGTTTCAGTTTCTGAGTAGTACAATCACCCACTCCATTTGCTGTCACAACAGATAGAGAGAAATGATCAAGCATTTGAATCATTTAAAATCACTTTTAAAATAACTCTAATTTATTTGTTGGCCAGTTTGTAAACTATGGAAACAGGGCTTTCATCTCCTGACATTTTGATTGACAGTCTCAACCTATTTCAATTGCTATCAGGGACAGGACACTTTATACTATTGCTTTTTTTTTTATTCGTTCATGGGATGTGGGCATCGCTGGCAAGGCCAGCATTTATTACCCATCTCTAATTGCCCCTGAGAAGATGGTGGTGAGCCACCTTCTCAAAACGCTGCAGTCCATGTGGTGAAGGTTTTCCCACAGTGCTGTTAGGAAGGAAGTTCCAGGATTTTAACCCAGCATAAAGACAACTTCACCATATAGCATTTTGAAATGGGCCTTGTCAATTCACGATGTGCATCCAGATGCTTTAAGTTTACAATGAATTGTAAGCTTGCGAAAGAATGTTTTTTCCTCAAAATAAATCATTAAAATGCCAGTCGTGCGATGGTAGCTTGGCAGCACCAGGAGAGTAAACATTATTATTGTAATTTTGTTTTGAATTAGCACAATGGCCCCAGGTCTTGGCTCCCAGTCTTGTTGGAGACTGGTGTACAGTCCAGGTGCAGCGTTGCTTAGTGCCCTGTTTTGTACTTCTTCAGACTAAAAATTCCTCAGTGGAATGGAAGATATTAAAGTGTAATTTCAACAGTGCTGCAGCTGGTGAATTTTCATATTGAATACATTTAAAGGAAAACTCCAAGCACCATTAACAGAGTTTTTATCCTAATGACAAGGAGGAATGTAATAAATCCAGACTTACCTTAGAATGGTAGTTTTAAATCCCACAGAGAAATTTAGTATTCTCCAAAACTAATATGCAAGAGGCAGATGTTTTAATACATTTACAAATCCTTATGGCATTCTGGCCCAGGCATGAACAATATCTAAGGGTGTCAGAATTCACTCCCACCAATATAGAGACACCTAGAACTTATACTCGGAAATCTCCTAGTACCCTGTGGTGAATAGTGGGTTACTAGTTTTCCATTTTAATTTTGTAGTTTTTTTTCATTCTTTTCATTAAATTAAAAATAACCTTACTTTGTCTTCTGTTCACCACCCGAAATTATCTTAACAATGTGAATACTGAAACTGTATTTTATGTAAATAGAAGAAATTATGATATATGTAAACATATAACCCATTAAATCTGTAGGAACTAGCCAGGCTCCTTCTGGTTCCTATGGATTACCCATGAGATCTATCGATAAATCTAACTGGAGTTAGGTCTGAAGTCTATAAACTAGGAGAAGATGTAGGAATTCCATTTCAGGTCAAATGAGGTGGTGAGAATGTAGATAGATGAAGAAGAAATAAACCTCTAATAGCAATAATGGGACGGACTTCTCCATATTGGAAAATGATATTCATAGTTGGAAATAAATCTGATTACTCTCCTGCAAGGAATGTACAGTTAAACATACATAAATGTGCACCAGATTCAAACCCAAAATTCCAATGTACCAAATCACTTCCTATTCACACCCATTATATAGAATTCCCAATCCAGGCATAAAACTTAAATACGTAATCCTGTTCCAAGCAAAAAAAATCCCTCCATCATTCATCATTCATTCAATGTTTCGAACAGTGAATATTTTCCATCCATCAGCTAATTGCACCTAAAGGCATTAGGTCAGGTTCAGAATTGGATGCTTTATACATTAATGCTATTTTTTTAGCAAAGTAGTTTTCATTGGTCTTTGTTCCATTACGGAATGACCTGGTAAATGGGCAAGGGTACAAATATTGATCATTTTTATATGCAGCCCATAAAATCACTCATCCAAGCAGAACATTTCTTGGCAAACTAGTTCCGTATTCACATGGCTGAAAGGGTTGGAGTCCAGTCTGGCTTTTGTATGTTTCTTGCGTATTTCATATCTTGAAGCTAAGCACAATACACTTGAAGAGAAATTTCCTAAGTATCCTGAGTCCTCATTCAGCCTATTCCGAACTCTATTCCCCTCCCCCCTTTTGTAAAATTTCTGAATTGCAAGTGCAGCATTTTGTCCTTTCAAAACAACAGATTAAAATAAAGATCACGGTGACTTCAAAAGACCTACTTATCCCCTGGAAAACTCCCAGAACAAACTATGTTTATTTGCTGACCTGTACAGACTGTACCATTTATTTTTAATGTTGTATGTTAATTGGATAACTGAACAAGAAGTAGAGTTAACCTGACAATGAACTGGGCGCAAAGTAAATCATATTAGTAGATAATTTTCCTATTGCCAATAAGCATTCTTTGAAAACAAAATGCTATTCTGCGAGCTGCAACCTATATGGTCGTGTACTAATCACTCTGTTTAGGAATCACTTCACTGTTGAGGGATTCATTAAGTGATATAGCATCAATTCTGGCAAATCTGTATCTACAGCAGAATACCTGTTCCCCCAAAGAATTTAAGAAAATGCTGAGACGATTATAGAATTTAAAGGTTTATTTGGTAATTGAGGGCATTTTGTTGAGTGTTTTGAAGGCTGGTTTTGTACACATAGAACTGCAGACTCATATCCTCCACAAGCTAGAGTAAATTTTTATATAGATTGTTTTAATATGCAGTTGTTCTTAGTATTCCTGGTTAGGGAAGGAATCAACCAGGGTTCCCATTCATAATTACTAACTGATGTGCTGTAAAGTGCACATGTGCGTGTCAGGTAAGGACACAATAACTTGGCTGTGATTTCCCCCACAACCAGCATAGCCTGTTGACACTCGGGGTGAAATTAGTCTCTGCCAGTAGCGTGAAACGGGCTCATAATTATTCTGCAGCCCATTTTACATCGTTCCCAATCGACTTCAGTGGAAAACAAAATCGGGTACGGTGTACAACGGGCTGCAGATTCACTATGAGCCCATTTTGTACTACTGGCATAGACTAATTTCACCCCCTCACTGTCTATACTCACACGTGACAAATGGCCATCGAAGTATCAGAGAATTGCTAGTTTCTGTGGAATTGTACCATAGCCCGAGTCACCACCTTCAAGAGGGAAGGGGAAAAAACTGGAAAAAAATACGATTTATCTCGGGAAAGAAGTGGCGATTTCAGAATGCAAATGATGCCATAACATCAACAATGTGTAAACTAGTAACTGATATCCAAGGAAAACTGAAATCTTCAAATCAAGTTCAAAACCAATTCACAAATGATTTCAAAATCATTGCAGTCGTGCTTTCTATTAATGGTTTTATCTAATGTTTCTTGATTATACTTTAGAAACATAGAAACATAGAAAATAGGAGCAGGAGTAGGCCATTCGGCCCTTCGAGCTTGCTCTGCCAATAAATATGATCATGGCTGATCCTCTATCTCAATACCATATTCCCGCTCTCTCCCCATGCCCCTTGATGCCTTTTGTATCTAGAAATCTATCTAGCTCCTTCTTAAATATATTCAGTGACAGCCTCCACAGCCTTCAGTGGTAGAGAATTCCACAGGTTCACCACCCTCTGAGTGAAGAAATTTCTTCTCATCTCAGTCCTAAATGTCCTACCCCGTATCCTGAGACTGTGACCCCTTGTTCTGGACCCCCAAGGGGTCTTTGGGGTGATGTACCAGAAATAAAAGCTGTGAAGTATCTTGATTCTACCTTGAATGTAAAGGAAATGTAGAGGAACTAAGTAGGGTAATTTGAGGTTGAGGTATTCCACCCCCTCCCAACCCCCCACCTCTCCCCGGGTCACCTCACCACGAAGATTTGACCACCTGGCCGGCTCAGTTTAGGCGCTGGCTGATTTCCTGCCCTCCCACAATTGGTGTGGTGCAATGGAACTCCCTTTTGGCACCCGCAGCTCGCCGGCAGCATTTAAATGAGGCCTGAATCCGAATTCGGGTTTTGGCTTTACGCCGGTACGAACAAGTGGGTGAAGCTGCCTCCTGTGCCAACTTCACGCCCATTTCCAGCGGAAGTCGAATTTCTCGCTCACTATCTTCCAAATCAATTTATTTCCAGTACACTTGCCCTGCATTATACCATGGAATACAAGAAGGTGTAGCTCCTTTCCCTTCCAGCTTATCACTAATATGACTGTTTGCAATAGCAACATATTTTCCTGATATTTTAACAGGGGTGTGAACCCATTCAAAATAAATAAGTTGTTGCCAGCCATTGAAATAGCAGACAAGGGAAGGTCATATAATCGTTTGTCATTTGTCATTCGTAAATATTTTGAGGCTATGGTTACATTTCCTTACCTCCGCTATCAGAAGAATCAAAACTGTGAGACCAGTTTTTTTTAAACAGGTCAGGAGTGGGGAGATTAATGAGCACTGTATAATCCTTTTATACGGTATGCTTTTGGGGAGTGAGTGGAAGCAAAATAAAACACGACTTTTTAAACTCTTGTGAAGCGACTGAAAATTACTTAAAGCCCATCAACACCTTCTTGAAGCCGCTGGGAACACAGCAACAGTAGGGTTGATCACCACTATATAACAAATCCTAACAATTTAAAAATATGTGTTGTTTGTATCCAGCTAATAAGCACAACGCAATTAGGAAAGCAAGGTTTTTTCCAAATATTTGGCAACAGTTAAACAATTAGGAATATGAACAGTTAAGTCGTTGTTCTGAATGGGGCGTACACATCTGGAGATGTGTTGGGTGTTGCTGCTTTTAATAATAAAGGATGTAAAATTACAGGGGTCTACCTTTAATTTGTTTACCCCTAAGTGAGAACAAGTAATTAATTTTTAACAACCTGAAAAAGCGGATGTTGGCAAAATTAGCAACAGCAGCAGACACATTATTTCCTAACTAGCTAATTCTTTCACTTGTCATTTAGTCCAGTTCCACCATACCCAAGTATTATTTTTAAAAATTAAACAGTTAAAATCTGAATTTAGCATATAGTTCATGATTTCTTTAAATACTCGCTGATCTTTCTCTTCCCCTGTTGCAGTTCCCTGACTGACCAGCAATGTCACTGCTGAGCACAAGTGACAAACCGCATTTTTAAAATTGTAAATGTTGAAAATTGTATACAAAAGACTTAAAAATAAAATAATTGAAATTTTTGAATTAATAAATACAAATCTTTGTTTCTTATAGATTGATTGCCTCTTTAATCTCCACCGGTCCAGCTCCACACTCTTACGTAATCATAGTCAGACTGAAAAGTATCAACATCTGGGTAGTTTCTGCATAGTTTCTCAAAAATTCAAAAGCATTTGTAGAATCATAGAATGATACAGCATAGTAGGAGGCCATTCAGCCCATCATGCCTGTGCTGGCTCATTGAAAGAGCTATCCAATTAGTCCCAACCCCCTGCCCTTTCCTCATAGCCTTGCAATTTTTTCCTCTTCAAGTATTTATCCAATTCCCTTTTTAAACTTATTATTGATTCTGTTTCCGCCACCCATTCAGGCAGTGCATTCCAGATCATAACAACTCACTGCGTAAAAAAAAGTTCTTTCCATCTCGCCTCTGGTTCTTTTGCCAATTACCTTAAATCTGTGTCCTCTGGTTACTGAATTCTGCCACTGGAAACAGTTTCTCCTTATTTACTCTATCAAAACCCTTCATTTGAAATAAAAATGGAAGTGCTAAAGTCATAAAGAGTGGAATGCTAGTGTTACAAAGGTAAGTACAGATAGGAGAGGCCTTTCAGCCTATCTAGCCCATCCCTCCATGAAAACAGTAATGTTTAACAGAACATAAAAGACAGAAGGTTTATATTTACTGATATGAATACTTCAACAATTCAATGGAATAGAAAAAATGTAAAACATATAAAGATTGACAAAGGATTCAGGATATACCTTAAGGAGTAAAGAAAAAATTGCCCTCGTATAATATCTTATCACGGGATGTCTTAAAGTGCTTCTCAACCAATGGATGACTTTTGAAATGGACAGTTGTTATGCAGACTAAAGCAGCAGCCAAATTGCACACAGCAAGGTCCACAAACAGCAAATGAGGTGAATGATCAGTTAATCTTTTTTATTTGGTGCTGTTGATTGGCCAGGATACTGGGAGAATTGCCTGCTCATGTTTGAATAGTGCCATGGGATCTTTTACTGTCATCTGAACAACATATGGGACTTAATGTCTTATCCAAATTCATTTTTAAATACATGCATTGACATCTCCACTGTAGTAGGAGCTTCAGAACTTCAGGCAAACAAGTTAAGCTTTTATACGTTGGTAAGATTTTTGTCCATTAATATCCCATGATGTAATTTCAGGACTGTAAGTGAGATACAAAGGGAATATATAAGAAACTGAAGGAGATTAGATGGTATTATAACCGTTGATGTCTCGGATTCCTCTCAATTACCAAGAGATCTGAAGATTCATACTCCTTCCAAAGTCATCCTCAGAACCTTATCCCAGAAGGAAGATTACATATTGCCTGGAAGTGAAACCTCTGTCCTCACTAAACGCTTGAAGAAATTTAAACAAGCTGAATCAGGGAGGGAAATGAAAATGTCTCCCGATGCTGTTCAAAGTGATCCTGAAGTTGAGATATGTAGTTCTCAGAGAGAGGCAGCAGGCACAAGTGATGCTGAAATTTGTAGTCAACCTCCTCTCCCCCATTGGAATACATCAGAAATCATTTGTACACTTGGGGAAATCCACGTTAGACAGATTTCTTTGCTACCTTGCTAAATGTCTTAAAATATGTTATAGTTACAGTTAGATCTGGAGCGAGTTTCCTGATGAGGATTGAAAGGAGGTCTGATGCCACTAGGGCTGATTGCCAACCACTCCAGTTCCTTAGTTCCAAAGGGAAGGGAAGCCCACAAGGCCAGGGGATGCATCTGGTATGCCACTTAATATAAAAGTAAAATGGTAGAACTCCTGCCAATCTGCTTTCCATTAAATCCTGCCAAGTTATATTCAGGCGTTCTTTATCATCACTGACACCGGGAAAGCATATGCATAATATTAGGAAAAATAAGTGACAGAGATAATCATGGAGCTTATCTAGGGGATTGAGAGAGAGGGCCATTTCAGAAGATTAGTTATTGTTTACAGAAGGAGAGACAAGGCTCCCCTACTCCTCCTCCATGTTCTAGGGATTGGTAATATCCAGATATATCATTCCATTACTTGGCACTATCTGAAAATTGTTGCTATACAACTAAATTGCAAGTCCTGGAAATGGGATGGATGCTCTCTATTCAGTATGTTATAAAAAGCAGGATTCACATAAAAAGAATTATGTGATGCCCATTATTATCCTTTTGACATCCAGATTGCCCGGACAGGGACAGTGAGCTGGTCCAGACTAAACAAAAAGAAAAGGGAGTGTTCCTGGTACTTTCTTCTGTATCTCTCAAAGAATGCCAAGGGGCTAGCTATGGTGGATATGACTTCCCGCAGGGAGAAATTTGGAAAGGTTTTAACCAAAATCCCTAAAATATGAAAAACAAAAATGGTCACACACCATGTGAAAGATCATATCCATGTGAGATAAATGGGTTAGGGTTAGGGTTATTCAACAGATGAATAATCAGACTCCCTACATACCTTTAACAGATCTACCATATGAACCCAAAATGGTCCTAATGGATCGAGAACAGAACGATATCTCCAGCTTCAGTGACAGAACCTTATTATAGATCATGTAACTGCTATTAATGAAGGAGATAGAGCAGTAGCTGTTGAATTCCAATGGGACATTGCCCTTCTTTATGGGTCACTGTAACACAAACTGTAGATAACTTTCTGAAAAGCAGTGGTGCAAGTGTTCTTCTTTAAAATCTTTTTTAAATAATAATGTATCTAGGGAAAGATAACAGTTTCTGCACAGTTACCCGGCCACCCAATGTGAACTTTTGGTCAGTTAGCATTCTTGGAAACACAGTAATTGTAATAGCACCTGGATGTCCTGAGATGATGGATTGCACAGAGGGAGAAAATAATATTCTGAAACAGCCAGTTAATCTTTGGTCGATTCGTTGCTGTTGAAGGAAAGGAAAATAGAGCCTGATCAGCCCAGCCGCCTCTTAGAGGGGGATGGAGAAGGAAAGTGAATTTTCAAATCCCTTGGGATCATTCCAACGTGTAACAGAGCCCATAACACATGTAGAAGAATATACTGGGGTAGAAATTGCTCGGACGGTGAACCAATACTGCTCGCCACTCCATAGAATTATACTAATCCACTAACGTCCTTCAGGCATTTCATCGAATAGGAAGCGGAGAAGAGCCCAGCGTCAGTTCAAGTGAAGCGAGGACCCTAAGAGAAGTGAGAGGATCGATCCCCCCCACCCCGACCGATCAGATCGCAGTGTTTTTGACAAGCTGCGTTCACTGTATCTGTAGGCTTGATATGTTAAACCAGGAAATGAAAGATACAACACTAAAATCAATGTAAAAACAGTTATAGACAGCAAAAAAAGAGAGGGTAAGAAATAATTGAATTAAATAAAAGAGACAGAAGGGAAAAGTAAAACAAAAGTTTAATTTTTTAATTTAAAATTTTTTTAATGACTAAAAACTATTAAAATAACGAGTAATGAAACTCCACATTTTTGAAAATTAATTTTTAGTTGTTTGGCAGTCATTAAGACTTACTGCACTGTTAAAACTTAGTTTGGACCTGGTATTTTTAAGCGTACCTGTTTTGTGGAGAAATTAGTTACTTTCCAGCTGGGGAGATGAGCAAGTCTGCACGTTTTCAATGATTTCTCTGATTGCAGCCGGCGATATACCCTTAATTCGAAGCTGTCACATCGCTGGCGAACCAACAGGAGCAAGTTCCAGATTTCCGCGTTCACTGTGCGTGTGCGAATGTCGGAACTTGCTCCTCGATTTCGCCACTAACAACAGCGAACGCTGTTGAGCTCACCATTATTTTGCGAGCGATTTCTGCCTTATGTACTTTATATATACTAAGGTAAAGCCTCCATTAGAAAGGTTTCCTTTGTCTCACAATGACCAAGATGGCCTAATTTGTACACAAAATTACAGAACTCTTTTGTCAAACAAAAAAGATTAACTGAAAACTCCAAAACGTCGTAAAGTAGCAAAAAGACCTGAATTTCTGATGATGAAATAGGAAATAAAAGCTAAAAAAAACTTTAGAAATGGTGCAGAAATATCTCTACCTTTGATGGTTCTATTAACAAATAAATGTGTAGGTACCTTGGACCACTGAATCTTCATTAGTACCTAAGCAGATCAGAGACGCCCTCCCCAAGAGTAGAGGAGAAATTGGAATTTGAGGAGGGTATGTAGGCATATAGCAGGAAGGAAATTCTCTCAAGATGAATTTACAGTATCATAAACAGTATACATTAAAACAGTATAGGTAGTACACGTATCATTAAATAAACACAAAAAAACCAATTAACTTGTATAAATAATTGGTAATAGGCTGCAGGTTAAGCATTTGGTTAGAGTCCCTTCAATGACTAAATTTCAGTATAAAAATAATCTACACAAACATTGCAATTTGGTACAATTAAAATTAAGGATACCATTAGTATGTTGCTAGTATGAAAACTAACTGACAACTTTATGCTGAGAAAGAACTATTCACAGGTTAAGCATTGAAGTAAAACATTCTCACCAAACTATATCTAACTATATAATGTATTAAAAATCTTATACCTGTCAGTGTTGGAGCCAGTGGGGGTGTCAGGGGATCATGGCCTAACCCCCTCCCGCCCAATCATTTTGAGGTTGGCCAAGTTTCTATGTCAAGACTTGGCCAAAATTGACTGCAAATAATTCACTCACTTAACTTTTAAATTACCGATCGCAATTGCGTTGCTGTTTTGAGCCTGATATCAACAGCAACACGGCAATGGACGATGTCATCGTGGTTGTGCTGTGTCAAGTCGGCCAAATCTTGACCGCCCTCCCACCCCACCCACCCCCCCATCCTTCAACTTTAGCTCCACTTCTCCTTTCTGTTGACCTTTTCCATTATAAATTTCTATGCCCATATTTAAAATGGAAACAATCTATGTAAACTTGTCAGCTGTAATTGCATCCTTTTCCCAGTGGAAGTGCTGCAGTGCTACCACTGGCAAAAGAGTATAATGGCAGCATGACACATTTGCATTGGTAGTTTCCATTTTAAATGTGGACATAGGAATTTATAATGAAGATCTAATAAGAAGGACTAGAATGTATGACTTTAAAATGTTGCAAATAATTCTGCTTCACCTGCAGTCTATACTAGGACTTGACTCTGTGTGTGTGATGCTGTGGTCGATGAAATGGTAGAGGAAAAATGTCTGTAACTTTTAACAGGTTCCAAGATTTGATTATAGTTAGCGGAAGTGACCCAGCACAAGAAGATGAGAAGACTAGCAAGCGCAGTCTAAACCATACCATCAACTGTCATCCATGACCAAAACTTCTGATTATGTAAAGATGAAAGAGCATCTACCTGAAGTGATTTTCAGTAGCTTCTTTCCTTTCTTTCTGTTTTAAGATGGAGCAGGATTATGGTCACCACCCAGTCCACCAATAATATTTTGTACTTTTTTTGGTGCAGTAAAGAATTGAGGTCCATTAGGGCCTGAACTTTGGATTTCTTTCTGTACAGCATAGCACAGCCGCTACCCAGCTGTTGCAGATGTTTCTATATAAACTGATTTTTAGTGCCAAGTCTTCATTGACAAATCTTATAGCAACATTATCTTTTCGTGACTGATGACCCATGGGACCATTTCTTCATCTTGAAAGTAAAAGAATCACATGATTGTAATGTGGGATCATTGGTCAGGCTAGGGTATGGGTTAGTGATCAGTGAATGTGATCAGTTTCATGGTATAGCATCTTCTGTTTCAGTTCAGCCAATTTAATGCAACAGGACTGTTTAATGTGCTGTTTTCTGCTGCATATTTTCCACGTTGCCATATTTCATACTGTGGGCCATTATCAGCTGGTACGAGAAGGTTCTGTTGCATGGGCCAATTTCTCAGATTTGCCTTAATGGACCATCTCATCCTATCTCTTTGATGTTAATGCAATGCCATAATTTCTCCGTGTTTTACTATAAGCCTGCTGTACCATTACTAATGTTCTTCTGTTGGTGTGAGCTGTTGATATGGTGTAATATAAAATAAGAACATAAGAACATAAGAAATAGAAGCAGGAGTCGGCCAATCGGCCCCTCAAGCCTGCTCCGCCATTCAATAAGATCATGGCTGATCTGATCCTAACCTCAAATCTAAATTCATGTCCAATTTCCTGCCCGCTCCCCGTAACCCCTAATTCCCTTTACTTCTAGGAAACTGTCTATTTCTGTTTTAAATTTATTTTTATTTATTTTTGGTGACTTTGGTGACTTTCATCATTTCACTTTCCTGTTTTTAATTTTCTGTGGGTCTGTTGGCAGTATTCAATGCTGCCAAATGACTTCACATTCTCTGCAACCTCAGTGCTTTCGCACATCACTTCTGATCACAATGGTAGCAGATTTGAGTCAAGGGTACAACTGAATTGCAAAAGTTTACAGCCACAAAATTTCTGGCACATGTCTTCTGCAATAACAGGAGGTTACACAACCTCGAGGTATCCATCATGGTATCCATTATTTGTTTATGAAAATTATATAATGAGCACTCAGTACAAAAGGTCACAGTACGTGGTTAATTACGTACAAATAAAATCTAACTGTTACCCTTGTTTAAAGTACTCACATCTGCTAATCCAGTAATGGATCGGTTGCAGCATCCTTGAAGAATCAGGCCTGTTTAGCAGCAATGCAGCAGAATGTATGGAAAGTGAATCAGTGTGTGAGCAAACGTTCCCTTTAATAGTGCATTAACTGGCTCATACTTTATTCTCTAAATGAGATGTTAAAATAGCAAAGAAGAAACAAGCATACTAAAAAAAGAATTGTAAAAGGGTTTCACTTTTTTTTTGTTCAGATAGTTTATTTTCCATTTCTGGGAGCCAAATGTTATACTTACTTAGTGTTTTAAGTAGAAAACAGTAAGAGACCTGGTAAGTGCCAACTCATTCATATACCATCCACAAACTGCTTTGATGTTCATAGCACAGTCATTAGATTTTATGCTACATGTATTTGAAACTGAAGCAATAGATTTTATTTTCTAGAATCATTACAAATAACCACAAATCCCCTAAAAAGTATTCCCTCCTCCTAACTACTGAAATTTTGTCTTTGGATTTCTTTTTTTTTATAAAGGATCATAGTCTTTGGATAAAGTTTTAATTTAGTATTTTGATTAATCATCTTAGACTGTTTACTATGAATAACAAACAGATGTGGACTTTAATCTAGAATCATTAACCCTGTTGTAAAGTAATCCAAAAACTTTCATCCTAATTTCCAGTGCCCGCACAACTCTTAAGAATGTACTGGAGACTATGTACAGGATATTTAGAGATATTTAATGTTTATCTCCTATTCCAATGGATCAGAAGGATTTCACCTAATACACTGTTACTTGTGGAGAGTAGGTTAAATGTAGTTAGTTTCCCAATTAAAGACATGATAAAATTGATAGACTATATTATTATATATTTGCTATGTCATAATTACATAATACTATTATGTTATATTGTGTCTATGATATATGTCATGCAATGCTGATGTTATTATGCAATGTAAATATTATGTCCTAGTGTGTTATGCTTGGATATATTAGGTTATATTAAAATTACATTATACTTTGGTATGTTTATATTAAGTCATGTTATGTAATTCTATACTACATTCTGGTATTCCTAATGTGGTCAATTTTCTTCAGAGAATTAGAAGACACTTACTTGGCTAAATAGGACATATATGATATAATTAATTGATGTGTTTTATAACAGATGTAAAAAATGTGAAAACTATTTCATGATCACATGAGATAACTCTCATAGATACATTGGCTTCTCTGTGGACAACAGTAGGTCGAAATTCTCATCATCTTCAGATGTACTTGTTGTTTTTCTGAACGCCTCAATTACTGTTTTGCTTGATTTGCTCCAAGCCCGGGAATATTTATGTAGAAAACCATTTCTGTTTGCAATTATGTCACATGTGAAGAAGAAAAAGCCAAAGTTATACAACCTAATCTTCAAGCACACTCAGCTTGCACGCAGTTTCTGGCATCAACCACATGACAACAGCAGAACTCCTACAAAACCTTCTATTGTGGCACCAGCCTGTCAACTAATCCATAATTTTAATTATGGTCGAGCTTGCTTTTTATAGTTATTGCAACGGCTGTCATAACTTTGAGATCAACAGCAGTTTCTAATTAATTCCTAAATTGATGGAGCTTCTACTTAATTGTATTTGTTGTAGGACACTGTAACATAGCCCAGGAGGAACTGTTTATAACTGTTTATAATGTTAGCCATGCTGTATTGTGGCTGTCAAAAAATGCCTGTTTGTTACAAAATACATGTGTACCTTGGGCCAATTATTCTGCAACTGAATCTGGTTGAAGTCGATGCAAACATTTTAAGTCAATAAAATTAATGTAACTTCTGTTTTGAAGGACAACTTAATTCAGATGACTCATCATTTGTTGCTGTGTAAATAGTCAACAGATTTCAGGTTGGTGTCAAATAAAAACAAAAATGATTGGGAAATGTTATATTCAGATCAAGATTATGTATTGAAGTGATCCACACCTAGTTTAGAAATGCAGCACTTTTGTCAGTTAACTGGTGTAGATCTCTTATGTTATTGTCTGCAGTACACAGGTGAACATGTTAATCAAGGGTTTGCATGACTCATAGGAAATGACCAATGAAGTATTTCAAATTCAACAAGTTAAAGTCATAATGCTGCAAGTTGCAAATAATAGGGAAGAATGGACCAGATATCATTTTGACCAGTGCATTGTTCCCCAATTTTCTAAGGAAATCAAGTAAGCGCCAGGAGATCGTGGTTACCCACAACTCATCACTGGACATATTTAACTAGCCCCCCTCCCGTCCCTCCATATGTCCCAATGTCCATAGGAACATAACTATATACGACAGGAAATGACCATCACTGTCCATCAGACAGGCCCCAAAGGTACAGACTTCTTCCACCAGTTTACCTGTTGTACTCTGTATCACCATCTTAAAATTCATAACCTTTTCTACTTTTATTGCCTCACTGGGGAGACCATTCCACATATTTGCCTCCTTTTCTGTCTATTCACCTGTATTCATCTGTTTGATTCCATGAGTCCTTGGCTTAGAGCTTCTGCTCATACTGAACTTTAACCTAGGGTCCAGTTTATCTATTCCCTTAAAAGTCTTAAATATCTCAATAAGGTCACCTCCAACTTGACATTTTCTGATATAATAGTGCTCAAGGTGGGAGTAGATCAATGCTTTGTGCAAACTAACTTTCACTTCCTGGGATTTGTGCTCAAGCTATACATCCTATGGACCTACACGTCACATTATGCTGATGGTTTTTAGACTGTTTTGCATTATGGCCCTCAGATCCCTCTTCAGTGTTGATGCCTATTGACGATTTCCATTTATTTTGCATTGTCACTGTTTGTTTCCCTTCTTCAGCTTCATTTTTTTTTTACATTAGGCAATATCTTCCACATTTTGTCTCAATCTGCCAATCTGCCCAAACCGCTCCACAACTGGCACACTGGTTTCCGACTATTTATGACCCCTCTCAATTTTCTATCATCTGCAAACTGATAGAGCTTTGTTATCATCTCTTCTTCCAAATCATTAATGTGCAACCAGAATTAATCCCCACTATTCCTTCTTTTCCATGCCACTTCCATAACGACTATTCTTTACTTCTTATAATTCAAATTTACTCCGACTCAATCAATTAGTTATCCATCCTAACCGTTGCCTTTCTACTTTGTAATTTCCCATGTGCTATTGTATCAGGAACTTTGCTAAAGTCTAGGTATATTAAAACTACTGATTTCCCTTGCCAACTAACTGTTGCATTCCCAAAGAGCTGAAGACCTACCACCTGTAAAACCATGTTGGTTTATCACTATGTGTTTCTCTTGATACTTCACTATATCCTTTGTCGGATGACTTCCTATTATTTTCCCAACTACCAATACCAAGCTCAGAGGTTTCCTTGAGTTATCCTTGCATCCCTTTTTACAAATTGGCACCACAATTTGCCTTTCTCCAGTCTGTCGGTATAACTCACGTATTTAGCAATTATGTTGTCCATCAAGATGAAACAGATTTTATTTGCCATTTAATTTTAATACTTTATCTGACAGGGCTGGGTCCCTTGTTCTCTTTTAATGTAACATAATAATAGTGAAACATAATAAAGTCATAAAAATAAAAATTGCTCAGGAAAATCAAACTTACCTATACAATAGCATTTGCTGTGTTTGAAGTATCTATTTTTTTTCCATTGAAGGTCAGGGTTTACTTGAAAAGCTCAGCCTGCAGTTCATGGGGTTCCTAAACTTGCTACACTTTGCCGGAGATGCAAGCTACAACTCTCAGCCTATATTTGGGCCTACAACGCAGAGATTTTTAAAAGATTGACAATGTGATTGCTTATGCACAAAGTGTGCCAACAATATGTTTTCCTGTATAAGACAACACACTCTAATGTGTTTATCTTAGGGTTTTACCAGCAATTGTGCTGGAACTCAAGCTATGCTCCATGCCAAAACAATACCTTGCACAGTAAACGCTCCAATATCATGTTATTCATTTGTGTTGAAAATTTGCCCCTAAAATTGACTTTTACTTAATTTCTTTTATTGATTCTCTATTACAAATTGTAATGCAGGCAGACTGTAGTGGCCCTGAGTTCAATGGACATTGACGAGTTTGAAAATTGAACGGAAGCAAATCTTCAAACCACAGCTGCTTTGCTAATTTCTAATAGACAGTAACTGTTTCCATTTGTGGAGTCAGAAAACAGACTGAGTGCTGGGAGATTGGGTTCCAACTGTTTATTCACAATTTACATGATAAATACAGAGCAAATACAAATAGTGCCTGCTGACTTTCTGATTAGTATCACACAGCAGAAAAAGGAAAACAGCTCATGAATGCCTCCATTTCCCAGCGTGTCAAAAGTTACAACTGCAGTGCACCACAAAAGCAAACTGCAAAAAAAAATCCTCACCAAATTCAAATGCAATCTTCGAGCCTAACAATTCTAATTACTAAG
This sequence comes from Heptranchias perlo, assembly GCF_035084215.1. Taxonomy (NCBI): domain Eukaryota; kingdom Metazoa; phylum Chordata; class Chondrichthyes; order Hexanchiformes; family Hexanchidae; genus Heptranchias; species Heptranchias perlo. Next base: position 12,950,571 of record NC_090357.1, on the reverse strand, counting down.
TTGCTTTTTTTATTTTTCTAGATGCTATTTTCATTTGGATGTCTGGCAGATTACCAGTCTGCCACTTGTTTCTGCGAGAGAAAAAAATCCAAAGAATAACACAGAGATGGAAGGAATAAAAAAATATAAGAAAATGGAAGAATAGATGCATTGAAAGAAGAAAAACAAAATTAGAATTAAAATAAAATAGAAGGAAAATGAATAGAGGAACAATGCCTTGCCTTTGAATTCAGATCATTGTATAAAACCTGATTTGATTTGTTCATACAGTCACAGTGATCCCTGACTCCAGCTGAGGCCCTGTTTCTGTTTAAGTAAATAAGGCATTTTTCAGAACCTTAATTAAATGCAGATGCAAATAAGGAAAATAATATTGAAAATATTTTGTAAAACATACATTGTCTACAAGAAAAAAGGAGCATTTAAGACAGAGGGAAGGACCTCTGGGATGTTGACTGGAAACAGATTAAAACCAGCTGACCAGGAATATATATATATTTTTAAATCTACCATTGCGTAGATCTTGTCTCACTTCAGGTGGGGTTTCAATGCATCAGTCTTGTTCAAGGTTTGACATGCTTGATGTTTTTAAGCTCCATGTATAAATAATTTGTGGCCCATATGACCCTGTTGCAGCCTTTTTCCTTTAAAGGAATGAACAGGCCTTTCAGTGCAACTTTCTTCATCCAACCATCTGTGCAGATTTTCCCTTTAAGTAGAAGCTGAAATTGAAGCAATTAACCCTTTATGCACCATTGTGACATCTTACCACTGTATGAAATTACAAGGTTAGAAACAGCTGGACTAATGCCAATCCTTAATGAAATCTGTCTGGAGGCCCCATTTACACATAAACCCAATAGTTTTATCTAACTCTCTCTATCTGTCTCTTTTTATCTCACACTCTCTCTGTTTCTGTCTCTTTGTCTTTTACCCTATTTCAACACGGCTATTCTTCCCCACTTGTCCATCCTTGTATGGAACTTCATTTGAGCTCCTTTGCCGTCATTCTGCTATACACCGAAAAAAAGAAACATCTTAGGTACAACTAGGTTACTAATATAGGTAGGTAATTATTAACTTAGACTCTGTTGGAATTAGGACATTACCACAGTTGTTGCTGCTCTCATTGTTGTGCAGTATTTTTTTACTTAACATTAAAGCCTTGCTTAGCAGCAGTGCATTAGAAATGAGGCGGGTGCCTGTACCAGCCCAGCAGCTCTGCACTTACGTTGCTTGGCTCCAATTGCCATCGTCACCCTCACCAGAGAGCTGTATACATTGCTCACATACCTGTGAAGAGCTCTGTCCCCATGGTCTAAACTGAGATGTTTTGAAAGCATGAACTCGCTGTACACATTTAAATTAACTCTAGATACATTTAAAAAGTGTTGGGAAGGTCCAAAGAACCTCACAGCACTTTTTTAAAAGCCAAATTTGGAGTTATATGGGCCTCAACTCTCAAGTAATACTGTAACTTTGGCATCACAACAAAGTGGAAATGAATGTTGGAGTATAAAGGCACCCTAACAGCCCCCAAAGTAAATACCAAACTTTGATTTAGGATTATCTTTGATATAAGCTTGTATTAATATAGGAACAAGAAAAGCACATTCATAACACATTTTGTTGATAGATGGATTTGATCAGTCTATTTTCATCTCCTTTTTCCCATCACCAACTGTCAACTGAGAAATCTGTCACTTTTTTGAATATTTCAACCAAGTCTAAATTCACTATTGCAGATGGTAGCCTGTTCTAAAAGTTAATACTTCCAAGTATAAAGTAGTTATTTCCTAAATTAAATCCAACTCAAAGTTTTTTTACCTTAACTCGTGACCCCTAATTTTTTCTCATTAATTTTCCATGCTAATTTTTTCCTCTTCTCCTTTCTTGAAAGTGTTCTCTCCTGATATTTGGTATCCTCCAGGACCTTGTCTAAGTGGTGATTACTCATGAAGGAATCCTGACAGTGAGTGTTTGCAGGCTATTTGACTGTGAGGGGTTCACAGCCAACCCTAATCCTGTCTTCAGCTGATATCCACATGCGTACACTTCTAGCAGGCATCCCTGTACAGCATCAGGAATGCGAACCCTGACTTTCCTTCCCTCCTCTATCGCAATTGTAGTGTCGCTACCACCACTCCAGCTGAGATCAGCTAACTCAGTATCACTGAAAATACAACCTAAGGTCTTGGGCTATAGAGCTCAGCTGATCACCTCCTTGATGAGCTAAACCATCAGGGTGCGCTTTTAGGACACATTTTCATTTAATTTGAGTATTTAACTACTGCAGAAATGATTATAGATCAACGAGAATCACATTGTATTTGTAAGCTTTCTGGTACAGTGAATCCCAAACATTGAAAACTCCTCCACTGGTTTGAGGCCTCCATTTAATTTATTTTGTGCCCAGTTCCTTTTTTGAAAGCCTAGTCTCCCATTAGAATTCACTTTATCCTTTGTTGGTTGGATGGGCTCATCCTACACCTGGCACAATTTCAGCAGCAGTTCAGCTCAGTGCCTAGACATTTATTGCAGGGTGAGACATACATTTACTATTTGAGTTTAATTCAAGGTGAGGCTTCGGCATGCAGGATTTCAAAAGAGAGGTGTGGGAAGCATGCTATACTAATGTGCTATTGCCTGGAATAATGGGGAGCTTGGTTGTGGCAAATTTAACAATGGAATGTGTATTCTCCAAAAATATAGAGTGGCAGTTCCAATTATTTTTATATTTGTTCCAGGGATGTGGGTGTCTGGGCAGAGGTGAGAGGTTCTCTTCCCTGAAGGACACTAGTGAACCAGCTGGGTTCTTATAACAATTTGGTAGTTTTCAAGCTCATTTTTGCTGGTGTCTGCCCACAAGTTAGCAGAGTTATTGAATTAAATTTTGCAACTTCCCACAGTGGGTTTGAACTCACAACATCTGGGTTGCTGGTAATGTGCATAACCACTACCGTACCCTAGCATTTTTGACATGTGCCCTGATGAACAGTTTGGTAGCCCTGTCTTGATTTGTGCCATTAGTTGAGAAACAACAGAACTCACAGTACATGTGGATTATTGATCCAGCTGCCAGTCAGTGAGAAGAAAGCGTTACAAGTGTTACATTACCATGCCATGAACTTCATGTTCCCCCATGAATTAGCCATTAACAACCTCATGTCAACCTGACCACAAACACTGGGACAACCAGACCCCTGTCAGCCTTCAATCAGGGGATTATGAGCTACCTGACACATCTGCACCAAGTTAAAGAGGGAAACTTTTGTTTAGCTCACATAAAGAACACAAACATATTTCTAGGTCAATAAATGACAGGTTCTGCTGTATAACATTCAATGCAGGAAATTCACAACTATCCATTTTCTGGATGCATCAAACTCCATAATTTCATAAGCAAAACAGTTGCTTAGTAATTATAATGGTACCACCTCTTTTTATATCTTTGTACAAATTCACAACTGGTCAAATTATTAAGCAAATACTCTATTTAAGTTAATTATCTAAATACCTGACTTTTCCGATTCATTTCTGTGGATGCCAATTCTGTTGAGCGTATACTGTGATAACATGGCTTCTTTTTATAATTATACATTATTTTGCAGCCCATGTGCCAAGGGCATTCAGAAACTGCTGAGCTGTTATACTTTGACCTTTCTAAATACTAATCTGTTCATTTTCAATCTAAATTGACCATTTTGTTATCTCAATAACTACCAGAATGTAACCAGTGCAAGTATCATGCTTCATGCAGAGTCTGTTTTCTTTCAGTAGAAAGCAGCATCTTCCTAAGTAAATGTATTCTTTACATCACAGCATGCTGTGCACATGCTCCTCTTAAATAAGGAGCCTCACTTCTTTAGAAAACCGTACTGTTAAAAAGAACTATGATTTTTTAACTGAGTTCAATTCTGGGCAACGCACCACAGGAAGGATATTTTGGCCTTGGAGATGGTGCGGCGCAGATTCACCAGAATGATACCTGGGCTAAAAGGGTTAAATTATGAGGACAGGTTGCGTAGACTAGGCTTGTATTCCCTTGAGTGTAGAAGATTAAGGGGTGACCTAATTGAGATGTTTAAGATGATTAAAGGAGTTGATAGGGTAGATAGAGATAAACTATTTCCTCTGGTGAGGGACTTCAGAACAAGGGGGCATAAGCTTCATATTAGAGCTAGGCCATTCAGGGGTGAAATCAGGAACCACTTCTTCACACAAAGGATAGTGAAAATCTGGAACTCTCACCCAAAAAGTTATTGAGGCTAGATCAATTGGAAACTTCAAAACTGAAATTGATAGAATTTTGTTGGGCAAGGGTATTAAGGGTTACAGAACCAATGTGGGTAGATGGAATTAGGTCACAGATCAACCATGATTTAATCCAATGGCGGAACAGGCTCGAGGGGCTGAATGGCCTATTCCTGTTCCTATGCTCTGATGATTTATTTTAAAGAAGCATCAATGGTTCTGAAATGTAATTGGCAAAACTTTCTTTGTGTCCTGTAAAGGCATGGTGATATCATTTGGATTGTGAAATGTTTTTGAAAATGCCATGTTACTTATGGATGAGATCATAGGATATCATATTTCTTGTGGTTGTTGTGTTTATTGTTCCTTTGTTAAACAGCGACAGTACCTCCTTCAGAACCTTTGGTTTATCTTTTGCTGCTTGGACCTGCAAAGTTTTAAAATATAATTTAAGTGCTGGTGATGTAATTGGGAGAACTGACTTGGATAATAGTGTAAAGAAGTAGATTACTTTAAAACGCCAAGATTCACTGGTGCACCCAGAGTTCATGATGATATCTATTGATGATAAATCAGAATCTTCTTACTGTCAGGCTCAGTAACTCCTCCAACTTGGTTCCCCTTGAGCTGTCTTCAGCATGTACGATTCAAACAGAAATATTGGCAAAAAAATTAAAGAAGACATGATGTGAAGGTAATTGTCATTCTTAACTTTGATATGATTTGTAAAGAGACTGCTGTTACCAAAACTCTTTTGTCAAGTGAATAACCCAAGTGAATAAAAATTCTGGAAATCTAATCATATATACTTAAGCTCACTTCATTCGGTGCCCTACAAAGAAACAAACCTTTTGGGTCAATGTCACCTGGTATCCATATTAGCTGCCTATTTATTTAGTCCAGCTCTATTTGTGAGCATGTGCAAACTCACACACACTAGTACATGAGTATGTGCACTGAGATCAGTACCCTCCCACCAAAATATAGATCCACACAGCAAGAACATTGACCTCCGCCATATTACATGCTGCACTCTGCTATATGTACACTGACCACAGTGTTTAATCATAGTCCCTCTCAGAAGGACTTGTTTGTTAACTGTTGAGAAACTGAGGTGAACAGAACAACCTGCAAAAAGCCTCACTAGAACAGTTCCATAGAAGATAAAACAAAGCAAAGTTGGGAGATTTTTTTTCTAAATCCCAAATAATGTGTATTTCCTGAGCTTACAATAAGTGTGAATTTTAAAAACTGCAGGGGGAAAAAAGCAATGAGCCTGTTCTAGGTGTGTAGCAATTACAAAGTTAGCCTGCATTTATTCTATTGTTTTGAACTAAATGCATCCACTTAATCTACAAAAACTTGAGCCAGAGAGAAAATACGTTATTCTAATGTCTGCTCTTCATCCAGCTGTTTATTCAACCAGCTGCAGTGTGATCACTGCAGGCACACAAGAAATCACCTAATGCCATCGGAAGACCATGTGCTGGATGCGTTATGCAGCATCTGTTTCAAATTTATGTGCCAGAAACTCCTTCTAAAAATCTACATATGACACACTCAAACGGCACAAGGCAGTAATATCAGCTAAATCTTGGCCTAGAAATCGGTTCATGCCTGCCTGCCCAAGTAGCTCGTCAACAAATCGGCATTTGATTTTGGGTAGCTGTGTTGCCAGCAGCGGCCCTTGGATAGGCCCTGGGGTGGGGGAGGGAGGAGGCCATCGAGAATTCTGCTCCTCCCGCCACCACATTCAGGTAAGTGCTTTTTAAAAAAATTACCTTTTCGGTGGTGGCCTCCAGTGGTTCTTTTAAGGCCACATGTAGATCACGTTTTCCTTGATGCAACCGGCCCAGCGCTGGCTGCATTCAGGGAAAACCAATTTTGCGAAGGGGGTCTTAAACAGGCATTGGGTCCCTTATTTGCATATGTGAAGGGCCTAATGCTTATTTCAATCATGGGCCCATGACACCTCTTCTTCTGCCTTTACCTATATGATGAGCGATGCACTTCCGGCGCGGAATGCACACCGCCCACCATATTGGATGCTTTGGCACCCATTTAATGCCTGTAGAATGGGCACGGCATCAAGCAATTTGCAGGCCATTGGTTTTGAACAGCATCATTGATAATTTAATGGGCCACTGAATGGCTACAATTAGAACTTGCTTTGTTCTAATTACAGCCCTAATTACAGGTTCTTTGCAGTTTTCATCTGCCTTTCCCCAAAGGTAAATCAAGTGAAATCCAGGATATTTTCCTAACTCTACACATCTTTGACTTGATGCCTTCCTTGACATTGACAGGAGCCATCATGTTGTATAAAGAGTAATATATCTTGCCCTACTGAAATTGCTCTGTACAATATTGGTAACAAATGCATTCATGCATTCAAATTAAATCCTTCTGTCCACTATTGAAAAATAACCTTTGCTAAAATAGTGGACAAAGGAATATCATATGAACACATGCATTCATACCTTGCCCTGCTTAGTATTTTCCCTTGGTAGCATAGTGAGGATTGGGAACTTACTATTATGGTGAAAATGAGCTCAAGTCCTAGCACTCCTAATGCACCTGGTGACTATCTAGGATAGGCTGCCATTTTGTTCTGACATCACAGGTCGGTGGAGAGTCAAAGTATGTATTACCCAATAAAATGGTGATGGGTTTGATTTTCAGGACACTAGTTATCTTGTTCTATTTTTGGGGGAGTTTTGGACCTGGTCATTTGGTGATACACCACATGACATCAGTACACTTCATCTCCTAAGGAAGGGAAAAGTGGCATAATGCACTAACACAAAAGAACTTTCAATTGGAGTGGCCATGTAATTCTCGATAACCTAGAACTCCCCCATGCTCCAAGCTGAAGATTGCTGCAAGAGGTAAAAATAAAATTTGAAGTAAGTACTATAATAATCACTGTAACAAAAACATTGCCCAGAGCAAAACATCCCATCAGATAGTCTCTTCACTAATCTTATAAGATTTTTACATTAGACATGAAGAACAAAATAAAAGATAAAATGGAAAAAATGCACTTGTCCATTAAATCCAGACATCTGGATTAATGATGTAGAAAATAGCCATTATGCTTTCTTTCCATTCTCAGCCCAAAGATCTCTGTTGCTGCAGAACAAAAGTTTTTTTCAAACCCAAATGTACATCTGGCTGTCCTTATTTTCCCTCAGTCTATATGTCTATTCCTTCATGTGTGAAAAATATTTGAACCATTTTTTCCCAGTGATTCTATCCCTTTAGCTCTCACTGCGCTAGTTGCCAATTTATTCCAAATTTTAACTGTCCTTCGTATGAAGCAATACCAACAATTTCAACAAACTGCTGTCTGTTCAGGCAACTTGAAAGATTCAGTGCAGTGAGAAGTGCATTATATCAGCTAGGAAATCACAAACAATGTGTGTTATATCTGAGTGTTGTGGTGAAGGAATATTATGCCCCTCCACAGACTTCTGTTGTCAAAAGAGGTCCGTTGTGTTAGTGGAAAGGACTGGGACTAAGGATCCATCTGGTTGCTCTTCTCAGTATTTCTATGAATTTTGAAGCACCAGTGACCTATTGAAAGTAAGAGCAAAATCAGATGAAATGGTCAGTCACATTGCAACATGTAATGGGGTTCTCCTTGTTAGTGATGGAAAGCAATGTTAGAAGCTAGATTTCTACATAGCAAGTAATACAGAATCTGGCCGGGCGCTCTGTCAGTAAGCTCTTGAACTGCACAATAATATTTTTTTTAAATAACATAAAGTTGAGTCTGCAGTCCTGTTACAATATCCAATAAATTACCGTCTGGCAACTCCCAAGGCTTGAAAACAAATTTATAGGATTCTATAAAACTGGGAAACCCAGAAGATTGCTATTCAGTCATTTTGGCTCCAACAGGAATCTATAGACAACACTGAAATCCCGCAGGCCTTTTGCTGTGGTAGGATTTACTGTGTATGCATTTCAAGGTTTCTGAATGTGTACACATTTAACACTGTCATGTCTGTATTTCACAGATATTAGAAAATCCTTGTCATTTTGTTCCCTTAGGAGCTGCGACTTGTACTTGGGTGCAATTTATACAGAAGCATCTGCAAATAGCAATTCCATCCCCAACAAATTGTACTATTCATCAGTGCAATTTCTGTCATATCCATCATTTGTTTCCCATTATAGTCTCACTGCTTATGGACAATTGCACAAAATAGAACTCTTCACTCCATCCTTTCAGTTGTCTGGATTCACTATAACTTCAGGGAAATCTATTTAAAATCAATGATGGTCCAATCAGATCTCTCTTAAAGACCATTATAAAAAAAAATTTAAAGCCTTCTAATGTTAAATCAGATTTTGATGCTGAATTCAAACTTAAATATCTTATAAACTTATTTTCCAATCATGTCAAATTATATTTACATATTCTCTTAAAATCTTCCATGTTGGACAATGTCATGTTTTAAAAGCTTTTATTGTGAACTTTAGTGGAAGGTCAGAGTCTACCTTAAAATCTCCACTTGTCTTCCTCCTCCTCTTCCACGTAGCAGGAGGGTAGCAGGCCAGAGCTGCTGTGATAATGATGTATATAAAATGCCTCCACTCTCAGTCACTGACACCATTGTTATAAGTGACTGTCCTCTTGGGCATCCTTCAAAGCTTTTTCTGTTGATTCTTCCACCAAAGGCTGTTTAATGGCTGTTGCAGCTTTCCACTCATTCGCATATATTTTAGACTTTATGAGAAAACCAGAAACAATCTCCTTTAATTTTTAAATGTTACTGCTCATATCCGATACTTTCGTAATAAATCACCGTTCCTCGTGCGGTTTGGGAGATCGAAGGGAACGTTGGTAAATGTAATATTTTAATAAGACCCTGTAGGAAACCCCAGCTAGCTGCATAAAAAATTGTTGTAACAGTAAAGATGAAAGAAGGCTTATCATTCCACTGAACGCACCCGTCTAGTTTTATATACATTCTCTTCCTAGAGCGGTCAGGTTGAGGTCCTGTCAACCGTAAACATATCTCTTTAATCCACCTATTTAAAGAAAGTAAATATATATAATACCAGAGCTAGAAATGGCAAGTGACAAATAAGCACAAACATTATTTATTTTAATTGGAAATATTGGGGGCTATTTTGACTTTTGGGCAGCTGCCCATTCCAGCAGTGACATGCTCCCTCCCCCGATCCCTACGCCTGTCCCCTGTGATTTTGAGAGCGGAGGAACCCAAGGAAATTAAACTAAGTCTTTCATTTACTATACACGTTCAATCTTTAACTATAAACTATAAATAAATAGTTAAATAAATCCATATTCAGAATAATTAACTACTAATTAATTCAAAATGAAGCTAAAATCCATCTACTAAATATAATCTAGATCTTAAGTGTTTCTATTAGTTCTAGAATGAAATTAATACTAACAAATAAATAAATAAATAAAACTAGAAATGACCGGGCAGGCTGTGTGTCGAGTCTGTGGACAGCCAGACTGTCCCGGATTGCCTATTATTGGAAGGGAAGTGGAGGACGAAATATGTAGACAGATCTATGAAATGAGTAAAAAACATCAAATAATAATCTTGGGAGATTGGAACTGCCCCCAAATAAACTAGCAAGAAAAGGTAGGAAAAGGAGAAAAGGAATGGAGTTTTTACTGTGTGTACATTACTCCTTTCTTACCCAGTATATGAGAAGCCCATCAAGAGAGGAATCACTGCTGGATCTAGCAAGGAGAAATGAAACAGAACAAATAAGAGAAGTAAGCATAGGGGAACATCTAGGCAACAGCGATCATAACATAATGTTTAAAATAATGATTGAGAAAGACTGTAAACATATCTCTTTAATCCACATATTTAAAGAAAGCAAACATATACAATACCAGAGCTAGAAATGGCAAGTAACAAATAAGCACAAACATTATTTATTTTAATTGGAAATATTGAGGGCTATTTTGACTTTTGGTCAGCCGCCCATTCCAGCGGTGAAATGCCCCCTCCCCCCCCACCACGCCCACCCCCTGACAAAGGGGGCCGGCATGGAGGGGGGTAAGACAATGACCAAAGTAATAGATTGGAAAAAATCTAATTTTGAGGGGATGAGAGTGGAACTAGGGCAGGTAAACTAGAAAAATCATAAACGAAGAAATAGAACAGCAGTGGATAATAGTCAAAACGGTGATCAATAGAGTTCAGGATAAATATTTTCCTCTAAAACGCAAGAACAAACTAGCCAATAATGAAACATCATGGATGAATAAAGAGATGAGGGTAAAATTGAAACTAAAGAAAAAGGCATACTCTAAGTACATAGACAATAAAGGAAAGGATGACAAAAGGGAATATGAAGAGTTTAGGAAAGAAGTCAAAAAAATAATTAGGAAAGCAAAGAGATTAAATTATCAAGGAATATAAAAATAAATAGTAAAGTATTCTACAGAAACATAAATAACATAAGAAAAATCAGAATAGGGATAAGGCCACTAAGGGATGCGCAAGATATAATCACAGGTAACAACAGCGAAATGACAGAAATAGTTAATAGTTACTTTGCCTCCGTACACCAGGGAGGCTAACAAGGTGGGCAGGATGTTAGAAGAAGAGGTTGAAAAAAATATGAAACATTTAAGATAGAAAGGGGGGAGATCATTGATAAGCTAATCCAACTAAGGGAGGTCCAGATGGATTGCATTCGTAACTATTAAAAGAAGTTAGGGAGGAGATAGCAGAGGCACAATTACATATATATAATAATTCACTAGAAAAGGGAAAAGTGCCAGAGGACTGGTGGACAGCTAATGTTATTCCTATATTTAAAAAGGGAGATAGAACAAGTTCAGGGAACTATAGACCAGTTAGCTTAATGTCAGTGATAGGAAAGATAATGGAATCTTTCCTCAAAGATGTAATAGAAAGACATCTAGGGAACACAAATATAATAAAGAATAGTCAGCACAGATTTCAGAAGAGAAAGTCATGCTTGACCAACCTTATTGAATTCTTTGAAGAAGTAACAGAAAAAAGAGACAAGGGTAATGTAGTAGATGTAATATATTTGGATTTTCAAAAGGCCTTCAACAACATCCCACATTGTAGCCTCATGGTTAAGGTAGCAGAATGGATAGCAAGTTAGCTACAAAACAGAAAACAGAGAGTAGGGGGTTAAGGGTAATTACTCAGACTGGCGAAAGGTGGGAAGTGGTGCACTACAATGATCGCTGAGACCATTGTTCTTCACAATTTACATTAACAATTTGGATTCGGGAATCGGAAGTACAATTTCAAAATTTGAGGATGGCACCAAATTGTGGGTGTAGTTAATACAAAGGAAGAATGTGTCAAAATGCAAGAGGACATTAACAAACTTGCAGAATGGGCACGTAATTGGCAAATGAATTTCGATATAGATAAGTGTGAGGTGTTGCATTTTGGTAGGAAGAATATACTGTTTGGATAATAAGAGTCTAAATGGGATAGAGGAACCAAGGGATCTAGGAGTACAGATACATAAATCACTAAAAGTAGCGACATAGGTTAATAAGGCCATAAAAAAGGCAAATCAAGCTCTAGGGTTCATTTCTAAAAGGATAGAATTGAAAAGCAAAGAAGTTATGTTAAACTTGTAGAGAACTTTGGTTAGACCACACTTGGAGTGTTGTGCACAGTTCTGCTCTCCATATTAAAGAAAGGATATAGAAGCATTGGAAAGGTTGCAAAAAAGATTCACAAGGATGATACTGGAACTGAGAGGATATCCTTATCAGGAAAGGCTGAACAGGCTGGGACTCTTTTCTCTGGAAAAGAGAAGGCTGAGGGGCGACCTCATAGAGGTCTTTGAGATAATGATGGGGTAGACATAGAGAAATTGTTTCTACTTGTGGGGGGAGTCCAAAACAAGAGGTCATGAATATAAAACAGTCACTAATAAATCCAATAGGTAATTCAGGAAAAACTCTTTACACAAAGGGTGGTAAGAGTGTGGAACATGCTACCATAAGGAGTACTTGAGGCAAATAGCATAGATGCATTTAAGGAAAAGCTAGATAAATACATGAGGGAGAGAGTAACAGAAGGGTATTCTGATAGGGTTAGATGAAGTAGGGCGGGAGGAGGCTCGTGTGCAGCATAAAAGCTGGCATAGACCAGTTGAGGCAGCTCACCACCACCTTCTCAAGGGCAATTAGGGATGGGCAATAAATGCCGGCCTCGCCAGTGACGCCCACATCCCATGAACGAATAAAAAAAAATTGAGCCAAATGGCCTGTTTCTGTGCTGTAATTTTGATGTAACTCAATGTATTTAGATTTGCCAGGCAAGCTGCAGGGCACCAAACAGGTGTCCCGATACAGCTTGCTGGATTCAGCACGGGAAAACGGGCCACAGCTGCTTCCACGAAGATAAGTCGCGGAGGGGGAGGGTCACGATCAAGGAGGGTGGGAATCCCGGAGTGGCAGTGGCTCGGATTATTTTTGTGGGCCCCGGAGTTGAACTCCGTTGAGACGCCTGTTTGGTGCCCTGCAGCTCGCCTGGCAAATCTAAATACATCGAGTTACATCGAAACTACAGCACCGAAACAGGCCATTCGGCCCAACTGGTCTATGCCGGCTTTTATGCTCCACATGAGCCTCCCCCAAAAATAATTCAAGACCTACTTTTAGACGGCCTCTTCTCTTCCATCACCCATGGAATTGATCGGAGCCCGGACTGCACAGGCTCCGACCTGTCTTACCTAAAATGGCAATGGCAATTTATGTTATAGGACCTGATGTTGATGGGATGGTAAGGCTACTGACCCCATTTTGAGGCTGTTACTGTCCAGTTAATGCCAGCCTAATGCAATGAATGTCGACCCCATTTGGTATTATTTACAGACAATATTCAGTACTTCATCATTATAATTTATAGAAGTGTTTTGTGGAACAATATTGGAAAGGTGATAAGTATGTGTAAATTTAAAAAAGAATTGAAACAGCGAATTTGAGTTGAGGAGTAGGTTAGTACAGTCAAACCCACTTAAATGAATAACTGTTTAAGAGAATAAAATCTCCATGCACATATCCTTTTTCTATCTTTTCCATTGATAGATGTCCCTATTAAATAAATATTGTAAACAATTTTACAACACCAAGTTATAGTCCAGCAATTTTATTTTAAATTCACAAGCTTTCGGAGGCTTCCTCCTTCATCAGGTGAACGATGTGAAAATGAAATCCTCGAAATGAAATCGCATTTATAATTCACAGAACAATGCTTGTTGATTACAGACAGTTTTTTCAACTGCCCGTTGCCAAGGCAATCAGTGTGCAGACAGACAGGTGTTACCTGCCAGGTCTCAGAATATACAAATCACCAAAAAAAACAACAAACAAAAAAAAACAGAGATCGAGAGGTAGAAACATAGAAAAGACAGCAACTGACCCGTTATATTAAAAACAGATAACATTTGTTCGCTGGTGGGGTAACGTGTAGCGTGACATGAACCCAAGATCCCGGTTGAGGCCGTCCTCATGGGTGCGGAACTTGGCTATCAATTTCTGCTCGACGATTTTGCGTTGTCGTGTGTCTCGAAGGCCGCCTTGGAGTACGCTTACCCGAAGGTCGGTGGATGAATGTCCATGACTGCTGAAGTGTTCCCCGACTGGGAGGGAACCCTCCTGTTTGGCGATCGTTCGCAGCAAATTACCTAGCTTTCAAGAGAACAGCGTGCACGACACCACACAACCCTGCCACGGTAACCTCTGCAAGACGTGCCAGATCATCGACACAGATACCACCATCACACGAGAGGACACCACCCACCAGGTGCATGGTTCATACTCCTGTGACTCGGCCAACGTTGTCTACCTCATACGTTGCAGGAAAGGATGCCCCAGAGCATGGTACATTGGCGAGACCATGCAGACGCTGCGACAACGGATGAACGGACACCGCGCAAAAATCGCCAAACAGGAGGGTTCCCTCCCAGTCGGGGAACACTTCAGCAGTCATGGACATTCATCCAACGACCTTCGGGTAAGCGTACTCCAAGGCGGCCTTCGAGACACACGACAACGCAAAATCGTCGAGCAGAAATTGATAGCCAAGTTCCGCACCCATGAGGACGGCCTCAACCGGGATCTTGGGTTCATGTCACGCTACACGTTACCCCACCAGCGAACAAATGTTATCTGTTTTTAATATAACGGGTCAGTTGCTGTCTTTTCTATGTTTCTACCTCTCGATCTCTGTTTTTTTTTGTTTGTTGTTTTTTTTGGTGATTTGTATATTCTGAGACCTGGCAGGTAACACCTGTCTGTCTGCACACTGATTGCCTTGGCAACGGGCAGTTGAAAAAACTGTCTGTAATCAACAAGCATTGTTCTGTGAATTATAAATGCGATTTCATTTCGAGGATTTCATTTTCACATCGTTCACCTGACGAAGGAGGAAGCCTCCGAAAGCTTGTGAATTTAAAATAAAATTGCTGGACTATAACTTGGTGTTGTAAAATTGTTTACAATTGTCAACCCCAGTCCATCACCGGCATCTCCACATCTTAAATAAATATGTTTTATATGAATTTTTTAAATAAATGGCAAAAATCTGGTTTGATTTATGTAAGTGTTCTGTTGACTTACTAAAGCCAATGTGTTAATAACTTTTTGCCAATCAATCTGTTTTTACAAGTGTTTTTGTCAAGGTGTGAAAATCGCCTAGTAACCAATTCAGTGATGATTCAATCTTTCTCACCTGCTAAGCTCAAGCACTTTTGGCAATCAATGTGACAAACCTTTTTTCTTAGGTGTGAAAACCTCCTCATCAGGTGCTAATGCTCGAGCTTTGTGATGTTCACAATTTAGCCATGTTTTAATGTGATGTGGAGTTTAATGTGTTTTTATAACTTAACCATGTTTCAGGTGTCAACTGTGCATCAGTGGTAGCACTCTTGCCTCTGATTGAGAAGGGTTCAAGTTCCACTCCAGAGAATTAAGCACATAATCTAGGCCGACACTTCAGTGCTCCACTGTTGGAGGTGCCGTCTTTTAGCATCATCTGCCCTCTCAGGTGGATGTAAAAGATCCCTTGGAACTATTTTGAAGAGGAGCAGGGGAGTTCTCCCTGGTGTCCTGGCCAATATTTATCCCTCAACCAACACCATTAAAAAAGATATCTAGTTTTATCTCACTGCTGTTTGTCATTATCACATTGCTGTTCATGGGACCTTGTTGTGTGCAAATTGGCTGCCTACATTACAACAGTGACTACACTTTAAAAGTACTTCATTGGCTGTAAAGCACTTTGGGACATCCTGAGGTCATGGAAGGCGCTATATAAATGCAATCTTTCTTTCTTTTAATATGTGGTATTTTCAGATGTGATTAACTTGTTTCTAAGTCCTTTTTTTTAAAGATTTGTTGTGCTCCACTGTATTGTATATATTGTATTGAGGCAAATGACATAAATACACTTTCAGTTAGCCGTAACAACTGTGTGACCATTTTTACAGTAATTGCAATCTAGTTTGCATTCCATTGTAGCTTCCTGCCAAACTTGATATAACTGTTAAAATGGATAAAAGAATAGAATGGTTAAGTGAATAAAGTTACTTGGCAAAATCAGTGTTCATTTAATCATTTTTGCATTGTATGGGCTAATTTTGACTTTGGGTGATAGTGTAAAACATGTGATATCAATTTGACTTCCTGTTATAGATCTCTCCTGATTTTCATTTCCAATGAAGTTAAGAAATAGTTTTGACAAGTGGCTTTCAGCTCTTATGAACTGAAACATATCCTTATTGAGTATAGTGAATGGGATGTCGTATGCCTTGAGATGAGCAATCTACTCGTTTACTGTTGGTTATACCAGATATAGTGCAGATTGGCTGTTATATACTCCTGATCTCATGCCCGGTATTTCATGGGGAGGCGGGGAGGGTGCGGGGGAGGCTATAATCGGTCGAAGAACCCGGCAAGACCTGGGACGTGGAGGTCCTGCTGCATGACCTCCCCTGCTGATCTTAATGGTGGGGCTTCATTTAAATAAAAGTCACAGTTCCAGCCCGACAGCCAGCCAGATTGACAGCCTGGTCAGTGGGGGGGGAACACATACGCGCATTGGGAGGTCGCTGCCAGGGGAGATGGCCCTTGACAGTTAGTGGGGTTCGGGGTCGCGTTCTGGAGGGGAGTGGGGTGCTGAGAGGTCGGGGCTGTGATTGGGGCCGGGGGGAGGTCATGCAGCAATGTGAGTCGGGGGGTAGGGGGCAAGGTGGCCCGGTTTAAGGGAGGTCCAAGGCTTCCTCGTGGGCCCCTCCTGGCCAGGTTGGGTCCTAAAACAGGACCCTGCTTCCTTCCTGCAGGCATCCTGCTTGCCTGCTCAAAAGGGCAGGTTAATATGGAGACATGCCAGGAAAGAAGTGGGATCAGTGGGAGTAACTGACACCCGTTATTTTAACTGCCCCCACCGGTTTCCGCCAGGTGGGGGCAGTTAAAATCAGGGCCTATATCTCAGGCTAAATTACAAATTGTTTATTATAAAGAAGAACCATGCACAGAAGCAAGTTAAATTGCAGATAAAAATACCAATACAGAGCTTAACTTTTGCTGCTATATTAAACTTTCCAAAAATCCTAGCCGTTCTCCAGTAACTTTTGAACATGAATCCATTGATGAAATAACTTCACATGAAAAATTAATCCTCAGAGTCTTTATTAGCCCCTGGCCCAGTGCAGCAAAATAGGAAACTGATCAACATGGGTCACCAGCCTGGGTATAGGCCTTTCATTCATTTGATGTCCCAG
The DNA here is from genome assembly GCF_035084215.1 of Heptranchias perlo. NCBI lineage: Eukaryota > Metazoa > Chordata > Chondrichthyes > Hexanchiformes > Hexanchidae > Heptranchias > Heptranchias perlo. The sequence continues at coordinate 12,933,531 of NC_090357.1, read as the reverse complement.
TTGGCATAATGGTGGATTAAAAAGATGTTGTTCAGAATTAATCAAAACTATCCCACTTTGAAATACTTCCTGCAGTAACAAACCAGAAACAAAAAAGAACTCACAGATGTAAACAAATTCACCAAAGAAGAGTTAACTTAATTACATTTGGATTTGAGTCACTTTACTTTGCATTTTTAAAACAGAAATAATAGGACACAGTGAATGGAAACCAATTTAAATTTGTCTGCATTTGAATAAAAATGGACATTTTCATTATTTAAAATTGGACAGATCCTTGTTTCCATCAAAATTACTTATGTTGAAAAAGTATTTCAAATATCAGGTGATTTTCTTTTGTCTTATCTGGTCCTTTATCAATATCAACATCTCCATGCATCTTGGTCTGAATCTGTGCAGGGAGGATCAGAGCTGGGAATCTGCACAAGGTCACAGGGAAGAGCGGAAAACTATTACCAGGCTGTGAAAATAGGAATCATGGACATGAACTTCCACAGGGAACATTGGATACAAACCTTAACTGTCACATCATGCAATCACCTCAAACAGAAAGATCACTTCAGTGACAGCTTTCCAACGACTTTGCAGCATTACCTACAGAGAATCACAGCTCATTATAGGTAAAATGTGGGCTGATATGAATTGGATATATACTTGGAAAAGGGAAAATTTGCAGGGATATGGACAAAGGGCAGCGGAGTGGGACTAATTGGATAGCTCTTTCAAAAAGCCAGCACAGGCACGATGGGCCGAATGGCCTCCTTCTGTGCTGTAAGATTCTGTCATATCCAGAATGTTTTGGCCAACCGTCTGAAAAATCTACGCACAATTATAAATACTAGTCGGGCACAAGTAGCAAAGCAGCCTTACCTTTTAGTGGAGTAAACATATACACCACAGTAGATGAATACTTCCTGTGCATATCTCCTGTACAAAAAACCTACAGTTTCCATGTGCTACATGTGCCATACATACATGTGATATTCTATTTCATGGACTGTTTATGTTGCTTAAAAGTTTTATTAATTATTGATTTTAGAACAGGCATGGAGCTATTTATTGCATTGTTCAATTGAACCATTCTCACTGGGTGATTGTTTGATTCAATCCAGGTACTGTGATGTTATGTTACAAAGTATTGAATAACAGCAAAGTATTGATTTTCTCTCCAAATAAACCAGACTGGTCTGGATACTTCCATGTTATAACTGAGAGCCCCTGTTATTTTGCCTGAAAATATGCCGTGGATTTGCACTGTTATTGTATGGCTGAATTAGCAAATGTGGACAAATAAACATTATTTCAGAATCAGTAGAAAAGGAGCCAGGCCATAAACAATAAAGATTTTGTCATCTTCAAATCAGCGTGCATCATCTAAGTGATACTTTCTACAACAAAGCTCTTGGTTTGCCTGTCAGGGAATTGAACAAAACTGGTTTATATTATTTAATGATGTGATTTTATACAGACATGCAGGCGAGCTGCCAGGAAGATCAGCATCGAGCAATCCAAAGGAGGCCTTTGAGGCTTCGATTGAGTGTCATGTTTTAAATGTGTGGTTTAAATTATGTCTAAAAATCTGTACAGTGTTTTTTTCATTTTCCACTTCCCTTTAATCACTGTTACCTCAGCAGTGCAAAACATTTTTGAAGACCACTTCTAAGTATTTTTATTAGTGATAGATTTAATTTTCGGAGGACTGTCTCCTCAGGAACTGCATCAAGGTCAGCAGTGTTCCAGTGCTTATACGTTCATGCAGGCAGGCGATGCTGCAGAGTCGAAAGGTTTCACTGAGGCGTTGTGCTGGCTCAGTCATTTTACTTCTGAAAGAGAAATAACTATGTGACAATATTGCCTTTATTTGGAAATGGAATCAGGTTTCTGATTTGCTTCATGGAATGCGCTGGCAATGATTTTCACTGGAGTGCTTTCCTTCTTTAAGGGGATAGTAGGGTCAGGTGGGGTTTATGTCGATCAAGATGATGATAATGGGAACTGTTTACAGTTTTTTGACAAGACGAGCCCCAACTTTAACTTGGGGCAAGCGTCAGACTCACCCTGGCTCGTCCAAAGTGAGGCCCAGGCTATTTTAACTCCTGGGCCTCATTTAAATAGACCAGGCCTGACACCTGCCCGAACCCGGCATCTATGACATGGGGCCGACGGTCCATGGCAAGGTAAGCGAAGAAGAGTGGGGGGGGTGCAAGGCGATTGCAAGAAGCCTGGGGCAAAGGAGACCCAAGGATTCTTTGTGGGGTCCGGAGGAGTACTCCTGGTCCTACTGGTCCACAAGGAGACCTTTAAAAAATAAAATTAACTCACCTTCTTGGCCCTCTTCTGCTGCTTCTCGGTGCCAAGTTTCCCTGGTGAGACGGGCACCGAGTGCCGACCTCACTGCTGCAGGTTAAAATGTTGTCTGGGTCTAAATGACAATGGGGCGAGGGCCTCACATTGTCCAAAATGCAGCTATTAAAATAGCGCAGGGCGCGTTTGCAGCATTGTATCTGATGAATGCCATACTGCCTATATTTTAACCCTGGGGTACCTCATTCTCATCAGGCATGGTGGGGGGCTGGTGGGGGGTAAGAACAGGGTTAGAGACTTCCAGGTCAGATATAGCACAGATTAGAATCAAGGTTTACTCCTTTTATACTGTCACAATAATGTACCTGTATAGAATCATAGAATCATCGAACCATAGAAAAGTTACAGCACGGAAGGAGGCCATTTGACCCATTGAATCCGTGCCAGCTCTATGCAGGAGCAATCCAGCTAGTCCCACTCCCCCACCCTATCCCTGTAGCCCTGCAAACTTTTTTCTTTCACATACTTATCCAGTTCCCTTTTGAAGGCCGTGATTGAATCTGCCTCCACCACAGGCAGTGCATTCCAGATCCTAACCACTTGCTGTGTAAAAAGGTTTTTCCTCATGTCACCTTTGGTTCTTTTACCAATCACCTTAAATTTATATCCTCTGGTTCTTGACCCTTTCGCCAATGGGAACAGTTTCCATCTACTCTGCCTAGATCCTTCATGATTTTGAATACCTCTATCAAATCTCCTCTCAACCTTCTCTGTTCCAAGGAGAACAACCCCAGCTTCTCCAATCTATCCCTGTAACTAAAGTTCCTCATCCCTGGAATCATTCTAGTAAATCTCTTCTGTACCTTTTCTAAGGCCCTCACATCTTTCCTAAAGTGCAGTGTCCAGAACTGGACACAATTCTCCAGTTGTGGCTGAACCATTATTTTATAAAGGTTCATCATGACTTCCTTGCTTTTATACTTCCTAATCCTCGCAAGAACACCAACCATTAAAGGATGCTTCAGCTGAACAGTCCCTGCTGCACTGCATTAACAGTCATGTTCAACCTCTCACCCAGTCCTTCCACCCGCGAATAAACTACATCCGCCCAAAGATCAACATTGATATTCATGTTATCTGACATTGGAGGGTCACCAGCTACTGCAGGAACACTCTTGCACGCAAAGATTTCAATGAGGTTTATCAATATTTATACAAACACTTACACGTTAATTATCACCCAGGTGTGAGCCCAGATTGCATGTCTTAAATGCTCTCTTACCTACTCTAGTGGTCCTGCAGTGGCTTCAAAATAGGAGGTGAAAAATTGTTGTGGCTCAATCAAGACTCTTGAGATGATCATGGAGGCAACCTATAGGACCTCAGTGCTAGCTGCAAACTGCAGCAGCTTGGCAGCTGCTGAAGTAGTCTGGCCCAGCTGGATTTCTGGCACCAGGGCAGTAATTGGTTGAGGATGCAGATGTGCTGTCATCCTTAAAGCGAGCAATATGTTCCACTCCAATTGCATAACCGCCCTTCTATCGAACAGCAGCTCAGCACTTTGTCGAAACTTAACACTATACCAATGCATTAACACCCAAACCAGTAGTACAAAGAGAAACTTTATTGAGCCCAACTTGTATACAAGTGGAAGACACCTCAACAATGGTTGAAGGTACAACTTCCTTGAGTCAGTGAAACAGCTCATGTTTATACAATTCAGTAAAGAATGCCCATCTGTTACAGAACATGGGCGTACACATACATTCTTTATTGGCTCAGGTAGTTGGTCAATCAAGTAGTGAGCCAGCCCCCTGAACATCCATAGCCATCTTATTACTTTTGCATGTAGGCCTGAGCATTCCCTTCCTCCCTACATTCCTGTCTCTTGTTATCAATAGGGCTGAAGCCAGTCTCAAGACCACATGGCCGTTCAAGAAACTATATTCTTATTATATTCCGTAGTCAGCTACACCCTTATCTTAAGAGAGGCCAGGCTGTACTAATCACCTTATTCAACTAACTTAATTATCAACATACCAAGGCTTAAACGTAATTACACAATTGTGCTTCTATGTGTGCTGTACCTAAACCTATTATGTGAGTTAAGTGAGTTAATAAAGAGTTAATATGGTCAAGTATCCCTTCATGCACTTCCACATTAATATGGTCAAGTATCCCTTCATGCACTTCCACAACTTCCACTGATCTGTAGGGCATCTGTGATCTAACTGAAGTCCCTATTCATTTGGTATCTCAGCCTGCCCAAGGTGGAAGAGATGGTGGAGACCAGAGCCTGAATGGCGCCAGTATGAGCATCCCTGAGAGATTCTACTACTGGTACCAGAGACTCCTGCAAAGAGGGTCCAGTGTCCCATGAGGTGACTGCATACTCCATGGTTGACTGCAAACTGTCAATGCCGTGAGCCAGAACACCACACAAGTTGGTGGTGGATTCTCTGACATGTTATGGAAGCAATCTGGCAGGCAGTCCAATACATTCAGCAATTGTAGAAGCATTTTTCTTTTAATGCCTGGGTCCCTACAATCTGCATCTCAGTCCTCTCCAGCAGTGTTGGGACACAAACTGTCCCTCCAGTGAATTGTTCCCTGGTCTGTCCTCTGCACCCGTATCTGCCCCAGCTCACTTGTGCTTTGTGAGTCACCTAGTGCAGATCCCTCTAACTCAATATCTATACTACGTGGGATGCCAATTTCTGAGCTGGTGATTAGAAAGTTAAGAGCAAGCATCTTTGGGAGGCTTTGCTGCCTCAGTTTGTGTGGAAATTATTCTGAAATAAGAAAGGTGGCACCAGTCAAAGTGACCACGAAGCTGTTGGAATGTTGTAAAAACCTACTGTAGTATTTCCTAGTTTCTACCCAACAGGTTCACTAATGACCTTTAGGGAAGGAAACCTGTTATCCTTACCTGGTCTGGCCTATATGTGACTCTTAACTGCCCTCTGAAGCGGCCTTAGGGATGGGCAATAACACCAGCTTTGCCAGCGATGCCCACATCCCAAGAATGTAAAGAATATAACATCCTGGAGCTACCTAACATTACAACCAACAGGGTTAACTGTATTAATAGAGCAGTTCCGGAATAAGGAGCCTGGGTCATGAACCCAAATAAGTAAGATGGTTCAGAAACTAGGACGTAATTCAGGTCCCACGATATATGCATTGTCCTCAAAGTGTTGTACAGAGCATCCATTACACATCCTGTTTTACGTGGGAGATGATGACTTTTGGTATAAAATTAATATACTCCATGTCCAAAAATAAGCAGAACTCTCTTGTGTGTTTGGTGAAGTGTTAGTGAAGGAGGTTGACTTCTGCACTTGATTCTCCCATTGAAAGCAACTAGAGCATGAGTGCGTGTGGGGGATCATTCTGTCTGGAGGCAACATTTTTTTTCTATCCTTTTGTGCCCTGGTTGTCTATATAACAGGAGAATGTATTATAAGTTGCATTTTTAAACTGGTTTCAGGCTGATTTTGTTTTTTTTGTAACAGACTCGTAATTTGAAGAAAAGTTAGGAAGAGTTTTGCAGCTGAGAGGTAACTCAGTGCAGTGGAGTTTAAAAGCTCTGTAGAATGGCAGTGCTGCAGTCTGCAGCTTCAGGTAATGAGTTACAAAGTGGGTCTGGAAACTGGATGGCAAAAAGCAGACAAATGTAAAAATAACTTGCTGCAAATGTTTTTTTTAATATGTATTTGTATTTTGGCGGCATTGTGTCATCTATTACTTCCAAACTGAAGTTCTCTGGAAGTTGTAGTGAAGCAGAACTAGAACAAACTAATTAATCTCCTATGGCTTGAACACGGGGTGGTGAGACCAAGTGTAGTCTTAAAGTGAAGCAGTGTTAGAAGTGGGGATGGGGGGCTAATTGGACCAGAGTGCCTCCACTGACAGGTAGCCGTAGTTACAATGTGACAAGTTTACATACGCAGTTTCCAATATGAATGTGGGCATAGGAATTTATAATGTTGGCAGGAAGTGTGGGGAGATGTAAGATTTTTGTTTTATTTTAGGTGTGTTACAGGAAAATGCAGTTCAAAAGCAGAAAGAAGTCTGATTACAATTACACTTAGCAAACAATTCCCACTTTTAGAGCAATCAAATTGAAAATTTTAGAAGCATAATTTTTAGGCTCATGGTTCTATTTTAGAATGTCCATAATAACTTGTGCTTTCCAGGGGTGTCTCGGGCTAAGATGTTATAAACAAGCCCCATTTTAATAATAAATGAATACAATAAACATACTTTATTGGTTCCTGGAAGATTCCCATCCCACTCACTCTACCCAATTTCATGAAAAACATTTCTTCAACAATTCCTAAAGAAAATATTTATGGATAGTGAGCCCTCATACAATCAGTCATTTGCCTTGAGAGGGCGTCACGCTCCAGGATCACATTCAGCCTCAAACACTACAGGCATGAAGAATTATCGTCAAGTATATGAGGTAACTGTAAAACAATGACCATCAGTGCATGCTCCAATACAGCAGAACCTTTTAAAACATAGAGCTGATTTATCTTTTAAGGAAGTGGAGCACATCACAGTATTCATTCAGGTGACGCTTGCAATCAATCTTGTGTGGAATAATTTTGAAAGCTGTAAACGATCCTCTTTTTCATCTTGTAACAATCCAGGTGAAGTCTTGGATTCCTTTCTAGCAGAGTGGTTCTGAGGCGATGAACGCAGTCACTTTCCCTGCAGGCGCACTTAATCCTTTCTCTGTACTAAGACGCAACAGCATCACAGAGCCCATCTTCAGTCTCTGCATCATTGTCAGATGGCTGAGTGAAGTTCCATAGACAAGGAGGTCATGATGATGCAGCTAATGATACATTTCAACTGCTTTTAGTATTATACTTTGAGAAGAGATTTATTTATTTGTTCCGAAATTGTTTTGCTGATTAAACCCAACATTTTCCTGAGTTTGAACGCTTATGTTTTATTTGTGACCTGAATAAAGCAGGGATTTGTTGGCAACTGATTTCTCCTGACTTTTAATGACCCAAATTCAAGGAAAATTAAAACCTAAAAATCAGAAAGCCTAGTTATACACTACTCATTACATAATTACTGATAAGTGGGAACTCAAAAAGACAAGAATGTAAAAAGTCAAATATCCAGCACGTTTTGCCTTTTTTGTTTCTATTCTGTCTTTTTTTACTTTTCAGCAATTCCAACTAACCCTTTTATGATATTTTTTGTGAGCATGATCATTCCTGTCCACCAGACTAGCTCAAATCTACTTTGGTTTTGAATGCTTAAAGATTTCAGAGGAATTCTTTGTTCCTTCGAGTGTTTCTCTATCTGAGATCCATCAGTATAAATTTCTCCCATTAAAAGTAATGGCAGTGTAACTTGATATTTAAAATGCACAATGACAATCGGTCAGGTATTAAGTGGTGAACCATTCCATTTCATCATGTTTGACGCTTACACAAAGAGACAGATTCAGATAAATATATTGATAGAAATACCACATCAATTAAAGCAACTCAATAAAATGAACAGAAAGATTATTCTGTCACCCGCCCAGGCATGTGTAATAAGGGCATTACATACTGATAGGACCAGCATGTTATTTATATGTGTATTATATTCTGTTCTATTGAAAATCAGTTACTTCACAATGAACTGATGTTATCCCAGCCAATGATTTATTTGCATGTTCATTTCTAGGGTATCTCCAGTGGGAGAGTACTGCCTGTGTATGTTATTGACAATAGGAAAATGTGAATTTATGCAATTGCAAGACTAAACATTAGGAGAATCCATTTTTCCCAGATTAGTCAATATGTGGGACACACCCCCAACAAAAATACTTGAGACTGAGTTGATTAACTCTTTCAAAAAGGAGGTGGATAAATACTTGATTAGTGTTGGTGGTTATGGAGATAGATTACATTGGAATGATCAAATATTCCATGGGATTAGTTGCCTTTTACAATAATTTTGAAACTTTTATGGTTATTTTTCCAGTGCTAGCCAGATTAGTTGAATTAATTTTCACAATTTGCCATGGTGGAATTTTGAACTCAGGACCTCTGGGCTGCTGGTCCATTGGGCTACTGTACAGTGGGCAGCAGCAACCCAGGATTTGCATTAGCGTTGTCAGGATGGAGCTTTGCATGATTGCTTGATTGCCATTAGGGTATAAGAGAATATTTATGCAGAACTTTTCCTCGTGGGTGAGTTAGATTCCAGAATAGGATAGGTTGAACATGGTTTGTGGAAGGAATTGGTTTAATGGGCTCAATGCCTTTCTCTCACTACATGCCATACATGTTTTGACCAACATACAGCTATGAGGAAAAGAGATGTCGAAAGCTGTGAAATGCTTTTTTTTGTTATAAACCTGTTTTGAATCAAAGGTCAAAGATGTCTCTGGTGATCTGTCTGGATTTGATCTGCATAGAAGAACTTGTAAAGCTTAAGGTTTACAAAATAAAGAACAAACTTAACTGGGAGAGATTATTGGTGCCTTGCACGCTTTAAAGCTCTGTCTGATATTTCGGTACTCTTAAAAAAAAATCTAACTGAAAATGATTGGACATAACACCCAAGTTCTGGGAAGAAAAACTTGTTTCAGCCAACATGTTTTCCAGAACAATGGAGATTCCTGTGCTTAACCTACATTCAAAGCCAAAAATGGCCAGGAAACTCTTGATAATTTGCAAGGTTTTACATTATGTTTCCTACCTCCTTTCAAATTGACTGTCATGTTGTCAGGAAAACATCAGCATAGAATAACAGCAGAACATGCCAGCAAATAATAATAGCAAAATATGACCACAAAGGAAAAAGGCAGAGAGAAAACTGCTCAGAAACAGAGAGGAAAATGGGAATATTGAAGAGTGAGATTCAGAGATTTTAAAACATCAGTGAAGTTTTACATTTATATAGTGTCCTTTTCTAGTTTCTCCTATTTTGGTGGTGATTTTTTTTTCTGCATACCTCTCGGTTTCGATGCACATGACTAAAATGTACTTCTACTTGGTGCATTTCACTTGTGTGTGTGAACAGAAAACTACTGAAAAACACCCTCACAAATACAGGAAAAAGGCAGGTGTGCCAAAGAGTAGTTATGTATGTGGTCCAATAAAAGCCAATCACAAGATCTGTTATAAGAACAGGCTGTTTGTAAGGACCTTCTTTCAAAGTCCCAGACAAAGCATTCTACTTGGGAAAAAAATAAACTAGTCTCATAATAGCAATTCACTGTATCAGGATCTCAGAATATTTCAGGGGAACAATGTGCTTTTGGCCTCCAATTGCATGCTGCCAGCACCACAGGCAATCATTACTGCTAAACAAATACTAATATGGAAAAAATATCCTGCATCATGTGTCACTAATGTGCCCTAAGAGCACAGTTTCACTATTACATAGAATTACATACAACTTACAGCACAGAAACAGGCCATTCAGCCCAACTAGTTTGTGCTGGTGTCTATGCTCCACACGAGCCTCTTCCCACCCTATTTCATCTAACCCTATCAGCATACCCTTCTATTACTTTCTCGCTCATGCATTTATCTAGCGTCCACTTAAAGGCATCTATGGTATACTAGAATAATTGCCTTTATATAATTGTTATTGGTCTTATATGAAGATCTTGATAACAGAGCCTGCTAAAAGTTCAATGAAACAGATTACTAAGTGGTGTAAGCGACTGCCAGAGTCCTGTGCTGCAACTTTAGGACTGATAAACAGTTGGATTTGTCTACATTAAAACCACGTAGAGTGAATTATACATGTGTTCTACATGCTACCAATTAATTTTTTAACCCATCTCCCTGATTTCAGTGCTGGGCTGGGTGTTCTCCTCTGAAGGTGTGCCCTGTAGCCTCAAAGCTCTATGTAAAGGACTGGGAGATTTATAAGCATTTGATACACACACCTTCCCATTTATTTTGATGCTAACTCTATAAAGTTACTGGCTTCAGACACCTCAGCAAAAGGCTTGAAAAACTTTAGCCAAGTACCCTATCCTGGTTTTAAAATTACCAGGAGCTTTATCAGTTATAGGCTTCCCTTCGTCTACAGGTCCATATGAATTATTTAGTGTCACAAAACATATAACACTGCAAATCCTGCGACTCCTTCAGCGCCATTCTTTAACGGTCTAAGTGGCAGCACTGATCGCAGTGGCGTTAGCTCAGGAAACTCGCGACCGCCATTGATTTTAAAGGGGGAGGGCGGAACCATGAAAATTAGCTGTTCAACTTTTTTGTCGAGGGAAACGGCAGAGCAAAAGTCCTAGGAAATTATGGCGTGGCGTATGTAGTGATGTGAATCCCTTACGCCATAATTGCCTGAGATCTTTGTGCCAAAAAACAATGTTGAAAGGCCATTACAATGGCGCGAGTCTCTGTCAAACTCTGAGCCAAGGTCACACTTGAAAAATCACACCTCCGACAATGTAGTGCTCCCTCAGTACTGCACTGAAGTGTATATTTAGAGTTAGCTGAAGTCTTGCAATACCCACAACCTTCGGACTGAGAGGCAAATGTGCTACCAGTGAAGCTGGCACTTCATCAAACGTGTTTCACAGTAAATAATAGGTTGATATATGAATACGTGAAATTGAAATTTCCTTTTAAATTCTATCGCCTCAAATGTGCATAATATTTATTTAAGAATGCTTTGAGGAATGAATCAAGATAAACGTAATCTCCTGCAATGTAATGTAATCAGGTGAAAATCATTTGTATCATTTATGAAACGCAATGAAATATAATGCAATTATGTGCGTTTGTGTGTCAATTACAAACATGTGTGAATGGTAGATTTGAGGTTGTGCTAGTTGAAAAATCGTCTGAACATTCGGATTATGTTCTGCATAGATTTCACAGCTACTAGTTGTAAAATACCGTGCTTGTAGACTAAACTAGAATTTATTATGTTATTTTTTTTTAAAACGGCAGGCAGTATTTTTCTGTTAAATAGATGTTGCAGACCAAATGTGAAAAGATAATTAATTTCTTTACATGCTAGTGATAAAGTGTGAAAAATATTGAATTTTAACAAGCTTGTCCTGAAAAACCAAACTGACTTCAGCATATTTGCGCTAACTTATTGTTCAACCAAATTTGGAACAAAATTGGTCAATAATTTACATGAATTGGCCTTAGGCTTTCCACCTCCACCCCACTATGGTTCAGACTAGCCATTCAACTGCTTACCCCTTTCCCCTTTCCCACCAAGCCAAACCTCCCCCAGGCTTCCTCCTGCCCTAGACCTGAATCTGTATCTCTCTCTCTCTGTAGCTTCTCCCCTATCAATCCTCATTCCCTCTCTGGGCTCTTCTCATCCATGAGACCCACCTACTGTTCCCATAACCTACTGACAACCCAACTTTCCTTTCTGGACCTATGTTGGCTGACAATGTAAATTGTTTGCTCTCTTCAGGTATTGGCCCCCTCCCTTTCAAAATAGCCGTCATCACACCCCTCCTCAAAAAACCCATCCTCGACCCTCAGTCCTTGAAAACTACTGCCCCATCTCTAATATGCATTTCCTCTCCAAAGTCCCTCTCTTTAAATCTGCCCCTGCCAGAGTAATGCCTCAACCAAAGTCATAAATGTCATTGTCTGCAAACTGTGACCGTGATGCTTTATCACTCATTATCCTCCTCTCTGCAGCTTTTGACCACACCATCCTCCTCCAATGCTCTCTTCCATTGTCCAGGTCAGTGAGACTACCTTCACTTGGTTCCACTGTTACCTGTCTGATCATAGCCAGAGCATCTCCAGCAATGGCTTCTATTCTAGATCCCGGTCTATTACCTCTAGAGTCCCTCAAGGATCGAACCTAGTTCACCTTCCTCTTCATCATTTAAAATTTTCATCCTTGTGTTTCAATCCCTCATGGCGTCGTCCCTCCCTGTCTCTGTAACTTTCTCCAGCTTTCCAAACCACCTTCCCCTAAGCTCCCTGTTCCTCTGACTCTGGCCTCTTCTGCGTCATGCTCCATTCGTCCCACTAATGGCGGCTGTGCCTTCAGCCGCCGAGGCCCAATGTTGTGGAAATCTCTTCCTAAACCTCTCTGTCTGTCCACCTCCCTCTCCACCTTTAAGACCTTCCTTAAAACCCACCTCTTCAATCAAACTTTTGGTCACCTCTCTTAATATCTCCTTATTTGGCTCCACATTCAGTTTTTATGCTTCTATGAAGTGCCTTGGGATCTTTTTTTATGTTAAAGGAGTTATTTAAATGCAAGTTGTTGTTGGTTCTTCTATCAGTTCTTTTCAATTGGTAAGTACTGACACGACAGAAGCAGCTCTCTTTGTATGCGAGTGGAACTCTGCCTTCCCCTATCTGTGAAGAGGTTGTGAAACCAAAAAATCCCCATTGACACCACTACTGAGAACTTATCAGTACTGCATAGATAATGATTCCAGTTTTGGCAGCCAGCGTAAAAGTGATGGGTGAGAGTTTTGACTCCACAGTGACGATAACATTGGATTTTTGCCATTTTTATTTGCTCACTCTTTCAAACATGCTATGAATGAGAATTTGGAGATTTCATTCATACCAATCAAAAGGTTCTGCATCGTTTAAAATAATTAACCTGCACGTCTCTGCCTGAGTGGCTCAGCTCAAAAGCTCCACATGTTGCAGTCACCCTTAGAGTCAGTTATAAGGTCATGAAAACAGAATGGTTAATATTGTAAATGATTGCCAATTTCTATTTCGTGCAAAGGGCAGTAGTTGATGCTTTGAGAACATCTGCAGAATGAATTAACCAAAAACAGAAAACAGTGAGGGAATATTGCCTATAATGACTGAATTGGAGAGCTTTCTTTATAAAAAAAAAAGAAATGAATGAAGATGCTAGTATTCGACTGGTGAAAATTAATAGCCATGATATGTGGCAACTTGTACAATCATTTTCTTATCTAAAGAGCCATGGGGTAAGAATTCCTCTGGTCACCATGTTTGGTGACATTGTTAGCTTCTTTTTGAAGATTTCCCTTGTTCAGTGTTTCGCACGGTATATTCTAACAAATTTCATTTACGAAACACAGAATGGAGGAAATCTTCACATGGGCATTTACGATGTTGCTACACTTAGCAGAGGGAGAAGACCTTACTCCTACCTGTTATAGGTATATTCACAGCTGCTTCAGTGTGCTTCAACCTGATGCAAAATTGGCAGTGTAAATCTAGTCGGGGTCAGACTTTACTCAGGAGCAAAGTGAACTGAGCCTGGCTGGAAGGTGGTGGGAGAGGGGGTTATTCTCACATTGCTTTGGTTTGACACCACATGGACCATAAATCCAATGTGATGAACGCCAAACCTGGTTTTGCAAGTGTTTTGGGGGTTGGTTGGACCCCCCTGTACACACCGTGAACCTAACTGACCTGAATTGAATTGTTTAGAAAGCAGGAATTCTCCACTCCCCGCTCTCTAAACATTTCAGTTTCCAGCTTTTGGGAATTCTGTGCATGCATGTATTCAGGAATGTGTAGAGCTCCCTTCTAAACAGGACAGTTAAAGTTACACTGCAGTTTGCGGTCTCACAGCAGTAGCTGGAGTTTGGGTTGCAGCCAGGCAGAACCCTGCTTACATTGCTTTGCTCCTGCCTGGCTGGAACCCCAAGTCCAGTTACTGTTGTGAGACCGCTAACTGCATTGTAAATTCATCCTTGGATTTATCCAAACAAAGGCTATGTTTGACTGATCACTGCATCCCTTTGCATTTTCCAGCAGCATCTTACTTTTTTGAAACTTCATCAATCATGATTTTCTTTTTAAGTTTACGTTGCCATGGTGCTGTACAAAATGCATGATGGGATTATCTGGCTATCTGGATTCCCGATTTCAAAATGGTGGTCTTGACAGTGTTAGGAAGAAAACAGGCCAATAAAATCAACTAAAAGAAAACTTGTTAAATAAAAACATAACCCAAGATTAACAGAAAATGAAAGAAATCTGAAATAAAAACAGAGAATGCTGGAAACACTCAGCAGGTCAGGCAGCATCTGTGGAGAGAGGAAGGTAGGGTTAATGTTTTAGGTCATCGACCTTTCATCAGGTTCTGACAAAAGGTCTTCGACCTGAAACTTTAACCCTACCTTTCTCTCTCCACAGATACTGCCTGACCTGCTGAGTGTTTCCAGCATTCTCTGTTTTTATTACAAGTTAAGCAAAGTCTGCCCATATGGGGGTGCGTATTCACAAATCTTTGAAGGTGACAGGGCAAGTTGAGAAGGCGGTTAAGAAAGCGTATGGGATGCTTGGCTTTGTAAATGGGGGCATTGAATACAAAAACAAGAAAGTCATGCTAAACCTTTACAAATCACTGGTTAGACCTCAGCTGGAGTATTGTGTACAATTTTGGGCACCACACTTTAGGAAGGATGTCAAGGCATTGGAAAGGGTACAGAGGAGGTTTACCAGGGTGATACGAGGGATGATGATACCAGGATTGGACATGTACTTGAAGAGACTAATTTTCAGGATTATGTGGAAAAAATTGGGATGTGGGACTAAATTGGACAGCTCTTTCAAAGAGCCGGCACAGGCACGATGGACCAAATGGCCTCCTACCGTGCTGTAAGATTCTATGATTCTATGATTGGGAGGAAGATTCTGCTGCATATCAAAATCCTAAACTAGCTCTTTTTTTTATTCATTCCTGGGATGTGGGCGTCGCTGGTAAGGCCGGCATTTATTGCCCATCCTTAATTGCCCTTGAGAAGGTGGTGGTGAGCCGCCTTCTTGAACCGCTGCAGTCCGTATGGTGAAGGTTCTCCCACAGTGCTGTTAGGAAGGGAGTTCCAGGATTTTGACCCAGCGACGATGAAGGAATGGCGATATATTTCCAAGTCGGGATGGTGTGTGACTTGGAGGGGAATGTGCAGGTGGTGTTGTTCCCATGTGCCTGCTGCCCTTGTCCTTCTAGAGTCATAGAGTCATAGAAGTTTACAAAATGGAAACAGGCCCTTCGGCCCAACATGTCCATGTCGCCCAGTTTATACCACTAATCTAGTCCCAGTTGCCTGCATTTGGCCCATATCCCTCTATACCCATCTTACCCATGTAACTGTCCAAATGCTTTTTAAAAGACAAAATTGTACCCGCCTCTACTACTGCCTCTGGCAGCTCGTTCCAGACACTCACCACCCTTTGAGTGAAAAAATTGCCCCTCTGGACCCTTTTGTATCTCTCCCCTCTCACCTTAAATCTATGCCCCCTCGTTATAGACTCCCCTACCTTTGGGAAAAGATTTTGACTATCTACCTTATCTATGCCCCTCATTATTTTATAGACTTCTATAAGATCACCCCTAAACCTCCTACTCTCCAGGGAAAAAAGTCTCAGTCTATCTAGGTGGTAGAGGTCGCGGGTTTGGAAGGTGCTGTCGAAGAAGCCCTGGCAAGTTGCTGCAGTGCATCCTGTGGATGGTACACACTTCAGCTACAGTGCGCTGGTGGTGAAGGGAGTGAATGTTTAGGGTGGTTGGTGGGGTGCCAATCAAGCAGGCTGCTTTGTCCTGGATGGTGTCGAGCTTCTTGAGTTTTGTTGGAGCTGCACTCATCCCGGCATGTGGAGAGTATTCCATCACACTCGTGCCTTGTGCCTTGTAGATGGTGAAAAGGCTTTGGGGAGTCAGGAGGTGAGTCACTCGCTGCAGAATACCCAGCCTCTGACCTGCTCTTGTAGCCACAGTATTTATGTGGCTGATCCAGTTAAGTTTCTGGTCAATGGTGACCCCCAGGATATTGATGGTGGGGGATTCGGCAATGGTAATGCCATTGAATGTCAAGGGGAGGTGGTTAGACTCTCTTGTTGAAGATTGTCATTGCCTGGCACTTGTCTGACTCTGTATAAACATGGAGGAAATCTTCCACTTCAGTCAGTTTCTGCTTAATGTTGCGTGTAGCTTTTTTGACAAATATTATGGTGATCTAAAACAATTAAAATTTGAAACATAAATATATGTCTGATTTTAATCATCAAATGACCTAATAAAAATCAATAAATGTTACTAAGGGACCCTCCAGTGCAAATCACCAAACTACACTCAATTCTTGTTATTGAGGGTAAAGTACGTTATTTTCTGCAAGCAAAGGAGTTGAAAGGTTAAATATGTGAAGCATTGTAAAGTAACATCATTTGCTAATTGAAACAGTCTGCTCTGCCTCCCGAGTCCCTGACACTCTCTGATCAGCTGTACTTGATGTATCATTTCCTGCCGCCTCTTATTATTTACTTTTCTAAAAAATCATTTAAGCTCTGTTTTGAGTTCCAGAATATTTACACAAGTGATAAAATGTCACTGCTATGTCCAAACGATGAGCTCAGTAATGATGCAAGTAATTGGAGAGTAGTTTGGGGAAAAGATGCACAGTTTTCCCCAATTTGAAATTAAGCGTTTTTAACTCTTGCAGTACAGACAAATTAAAATTTTTGATTAAAGAATAGAGGATGAAGAAGCAAAACTGCTTATGTTGCGGCAATTGGATTTGTGCTGTACATTAACAGAAGGCACAATTAGATGTGAGTACTGGGATCTTCAACATGACACTATCAAAGTGACGATGGATCATTATGTTGCTGTTGATATGAATTTTAATATTACAGGCCCAGCTGCTAATGTTTGACTTCAGGGCAAACACATCTCATTGAAGATGAAGTGATTTTGTGAATGCTCTTCTAAAGTCATCACATCCATACTTTTAAGAAGTCGATTATTCTCTCATTGTTTTCCTCAACTTTCTCAATTCTATCTCCTGCTTCCAAGCATCATCCTTCAGTTAGAAGAACACGCCTGACCGTCGCGTGGGTTTCCCCATATACACTGACCAAACTGCCCTGTGTTCCTGCCCACAGATGATACCATTCTCTGGGGTTAGACTAGTTGATCAACTTTCATCTTCTACACACTAATGAAACTGGGGATCTTTTCATTAGATCAGTGATGGCTAAGAGGAGATCTGTTAGACATGTTCAAATTATGAAGTGCTTTGATAAGCTAAATAGAGAAGAGATAGTTTTACTGGTAAGTGAGTCAGTAACTAAAGGGCATAAGTTTAAGATCATTACTAAAGGAACAAGAGGAGAGGTTAGGAAACATAGGTATGACACAACACATGGTATGATGGCCTAAAAGACCTCTTTCTGTTCTTTAAAATTCTACGATTTTATGATTATAAAATTTCTATGAAGAATGGATGCAAAGCAATAACTGTTGGTAAACTGTTTTAGATTATTAATTGACCAATTTAATTGCTTGTTCTATGCCAGTTACTGTCAGGTTGCCAAATTGCTGTAGATCTATTTAAATATGCATTTCACTTACTGTATCATCATGACCAGAACTACATAAGTTTTTTTGTAAATGCTATCTGTGGGCTAAGCTCCAGTAGCTTCTGATCTTCTGAACTCCAGTAATACAAGAACAGCATCCTTGAGTATGAATTGTAAAGAGTTTGAAATGTACATTTAAGGAGCCAGCAGTTGAAAATCCGTGAAATAAACCAAATAATATTCTTCAAAGAATGGTCAAGGTAAAACAGACTTTAGCTAAAGTAAAGCAAATTTAAAACAGATTCAAAACATGGTTGATGGATATCAAAGAACCCATTTGAGAAAAAAATAAATGGTAACAGCTGAATGAAAAATCACAATGGAATGCTAAAACTTATTACCCACTTCCTTTTTAATTCATTAATGTATTAAGTAAATATAGTGACAGCACTCCAGTTTCTTTTTGTGCTAGCATTCTAAAACATTTTTTGATTTTATCCTCCAAAATGATTTTACTGGCTTAATTTAAAAATAATTTTCATTTTCCAAAATGTTCCTTTTTCCAACAGTACCCCCAAAAATACACTTAAAGGAAAATGATGAGCTTTTCAAAAAAAGCTAATCAAATTTCATTGCCACAAAGTGTGAATTGACTTAAAGATCAGACTATGCCTTTTGAACAGAAGATTAAAGTGGCATGCTCCACTGACATAATCAACAGAGACTTTCTGCAGTCAAAAGTCCTGGTATGTATTTGTAAACAAATTTAATCCACTTAAGTAATAAACCCAGATGTGTGAGCTGTCTCTGCAGACTGGTTTGTGTAAGTTTTTCTGGTATGGTACAAATTCTAACTATTGCCTATATAATGCACAATATGGGCAATTATACCTACATATGAAGCATGTTTGGCTGGCATTAATACAACCAACACATAAAATGCACCTAATAAACCTGATAGGGGGTTAAAATGGTTAACCGCCGAAACCGCGATTAACCTACGCCTGGTGCTCCCGTCGCAGGTGGGACGAATCAGCACTTACCTCAGCCAAGCATTAAAAACCTGCGTTGACATGAGGATTCAAGGACCTTTGCACTTTTCACCAGCAGGGGGAACCCAAATCTCTTAAAGGCAGACTGTCTCTCTGCCAGCCAGCCAAAATCTCTTAAAGGTAGCCGGTACCTGTTATTTGCTAAAAAAAATGGTACAGACTTCGCACACGTAAAACACAGGTTCCGTCCCTAAGTTTACAAACTGTTGAATTATTTTAAAGCATTGAATAAAGGTTGCGCACTACTAAATCCCACATCTTCCAATCTGCATGCCAGACCTCGGCAGTCTGCTGGTCTGAGTTGGTACCAAGCCTGCGAGAGTGCATACACCAAGTTTCTCAGCTAATGAACCAGAGGCCTTGGTGCAAGAGGCGGACAGAAGGAGGGACATGCTATATCCACGGGGGTGGGGGTGGGGGGGTGCGGCAAGAGGCCCTTCAGACATATGCTCAAAAGGCAGTGGGAGGCAGCAGGGGACAAAGTCAATGCCAGGTGCATAGCACCACGAACATGGATGCAGTGCAGGAAAAAGTTCAATGCTTTGACACGAGTGGTCAAGCTAAGTGAGGTCAACTGTCAAGTGGCAATATCTTCTAAATGCACCACTAGCCGCATCCACTGCTCCACGCACCACGCCCCCATCACCCACATACCAAAAAACTTTTTCCATCAATACGCATCTCTTCCAATCAGATGCTTCCTCTCACCCTTACACATTACCACTGTTGCAAGCTGAACAACCACAACTCATGGGCCACACACCGGCAGCTATTCAACCATGACAGGCACATCACCCAGACACACATCCCGCTTTCTTGCAGGAGAAGGTGGCGCATAACAGGAGGCAGCAAATGGCAGTGGCATTTAGCCCCTCGAGCCTGTTCTGCCGTTCAATGCGATCATGGTTGACCTGTGACCTAACTCCATATACCCGCCTTAGCCCCGTATCCCTTAATACCCTTGGTTCACAGAAATCTATCAATCTCAGATCACAAATTCACAATTGAGCTAGCATCAACTTCCATCTGCAGGAGAGCGTTCCAAACTTTTCCCACCCTTTGCATGTAGAAACATTTCCTAACTTCACTCCTGCACGTCCTGGTTCTAAATGTTAGGCTATGTCCCCTCGTCCTAGTATTCAAGTCTAGGAGACCTCCAAAAACAGGTATCAGCAGCTAGAAGCGATAATCCAGCAACTAACCTGTAAATCCTGCATGGTCCCTTTAATTAGTGCTGGTGGGGGAGGGGGGGGGAGTGTCCTCCAGACACTCTAAGACATGTTTACATGGTCACGGTTAAGACAGTGCGTTGAGTGGAGCGTTGAGTGCCAAAATGGCGTGTATCACTTTAAATCAGCATTGCACACTGATCAAACGCATTTTCTCCCTATTTTACGTGCTGCCAGCATTTGTTATTTGCGCATGTGTTAATCCTTTACCAAGATAGCATCCATCTTAGATCTCTGGGAGGCCGTGTAGTGCTGAAACAACAGGCCCTACATGTCCCAATATAGCGCCCAATGAGTTACAACAGGAGATGGAACTCTTCCAAATTCTGGTACTTGATAAGAGAAAGAGTTCTATTTTTCTCCCTGATTGAGGGTGACAATATAATATAATACACTGATACAGAAAGTTCTGTAAGGCCAGACAAGTCGGTTTTTCTATATCAGAAAACAGACCATTATTTATTGAAACTACAGGAATTTTTACATTTCCACCAAAGATGTTCTTACAAAGGGCAATGATCCGTTGTGGACCTTTTCATTATATATATGTTAATATTTTTTAATATTTTCCCATTTTTGTTCCTCATAATTATAAGTAAAGATATTCGCCCTTGAATCTCCATGAAGTTGCCCCAATCTCTTGCTATAACTTCAGTGGAAGATAATGGGAAACTTTGGAGAAACGGAATAAATGGCCATTTTTAGTCATTCCACTGATCTTTCACTGCAGAATCCCTGTGATAATTCCAGGTGATTAGTTTCTTTAGTCTTTAAACCTTTGGTCTATGTGGTGATATCTGTCATTTTAAAGAGAGTTTTGTAGCATAGACAAGTTTAAGTCAAAAAGCAGTGGAGCAATTATCAATCCTTCAAGTATATAAGAGTTCAGAAAAGGTACAGCTTTGGGACCACTTACAGGAATTGCTCTTGGACCATTCAAAGAGAAAAAGCTTCTATAATAAATGTAATCATTATTGCAAACTCTTACTACAAATCCCTCTTTATTATAATAATCATTTTTTCCCCGGGTCCCAGTAGAAGTTCCATAAAATAAGACTGCAAACCTCCCTAAGAATCTCTATTCCATTGGTTCACATAAGTCAGTAATTAAGAAGCGTTGCCTGTAAACTTATTCACAGAATATTCCTCAAGAATGTAACTGCTCACATCAACTTGTTTTCATCATATTCCCTACACAACAGAAACAAGTTTTCAATTGGATATTTCCTATCTGTCTAGTGGTATACACTAACTGCATTGGTGCTGGGCAGTCTACTTTTGGCATTAGATGGTCATGTCACACTGCAGTTTTTGCTGATGTTACAAACGCTTGAGAGTTTATAAGCTTTAGATTCAAGATTTTTCTTTCAGTTGAATCCATTGCAGCTGTTAACACAGAGAAAATTAGAAGACCACTAGCAAAATTTTATTTTTCTACAATCTCCTTATATTTATACTTAATACGATAAAAATTGTACAATAGCTGTTATTTCCTGTCCACTAGATCACACTTCCTGTGTCACATTTCAGCTGTGACACGTTGGTTACTCAAGTTCAGACTCATAAAACAGTAACAGATTAGATCTCAATAGTAAAGAATCTCAAAAGATTTTTATTTGGTCACCAATCTTCCTCTACAGCCAGCCAACTACAAATAATAAGATTTGCACTATAGTAAAGGCATAAAAAATACATTTTTCACAGTAATCGGATTAAAAGCCTCTCACAAAAGCTTAGAACTGAAGGTAATATTCATCCCAGACCTATCACTCTATAAGCTGAAGGGAGGTAACAAATATATCTGTACCTGGTTAGACCGCACCTGGAGTACTGTGAGCAGTTCTGGGCACCGCACCTTCGGAAGGACATATTGGCCTTGGAGGGAGTGCAGCGTAGGTTTACTAGAATGATATCCGGACTTCAAGGGTTAAGTTACGAGGAGAGATTACACAAATTGGGGTTGTATTCTCTAGAGTTTAGAAGGTTAATAGGTGATCTGATCGAAGTTTATAAGATATTAAGGGGAATAGATAGGGTGGATAGAGAGAAACTATTTCCACTGGTTGGGGATTTTAGGAGTAGGGGGCACAGTCTAAAAATTAGAGCCAGACCTTTCAGGAGCGAGATTAGAAAACATTTCTACACACAAAGGGTGGTAGAAGTTTGGAACTCTCTTCCGCAAACGGCAATTGATACTAGCTCAATTGCTAAATTTAAATCTGAGATAGATAGCTTTTTGGCAACCAAAGGTATTAAGGGATATGGGCCAAAGGCAGGTATATGGAGTTAGATCACAGATCAGCCATGATCTTATCAAATGGCGGAGCAGGCACGAGGGGCTGAATGGCCTACTCCTGTTCCTATGTTCCTATGTATCTCCAGTGCCTAGGATGTTGCACTCTAAGCATCTGCAGCATAGAGAATCTTGCAGCATGCAATAATATGATTTTCTTAGTGTAACAACTCAAAGCATGTCATTCTGCAAGCTTTGCAAGTAATCACACATTTGTTTTTCCAAATGATTTCAAAACAAGCTAGAGCATAAATTTTAGAAACTTTTTTATGTAAGGTTTAAGGTTGGCAAAAAAAACAATTTCAACTGTTTTTTTTAACATCACAGAGGATGAAATAAATATAATTACAGCACCTGCCTTTTTTATTTATATAGAGAAATCAAAAGTAACTATGATTCACATAGAGGTTTATTTGCCACAACTACATCAGTAAATCTTTATGTAAATAATGGATGTTTTTGAATTCTTAACATAAAAAGCCAGATGCTGTAAGCATTGAAAGGAAGAACACAAGTTCCAACAAACAGCAATGAGATGAATGAGCAGATAATCTGTTTTAGTGATGTTGGTTGAGGGATAAATATTGGCCAGCACAATGGGAGAACTCCCCCGCTCTTCTTTAAATCAAGGAGCAGTGCTTGGGCCTCAGCTGTTCACAATATATATTAATGATTTAGATTAGTATGATGTATCCAAGTTTGCTGACGATACAAAGCTAGCTGGGAATGTAAGCTGTGAGCAGGACACAAAGGGCAGGATTTTAATATGTCGGCGGGAAGAGTCTGGGGGGTGTGATTTGCAGGTGCGAAACCTGGAAGGGAAGTAGGCGGGTCGCGATCACAGATCGGTGACCCTAATGAAGCCAACTAAAGCCTCTTCTGGATTTCATGTTCATCAGCTAGCCTGATTGACAGGCTGGCTGCTTACAGGAACTGCACATCCGGAGGGGGTGGGTGGGGGGGGAGAAAGAGAGAGAGAGAGTGAGAGAGACCTCAACGGCAGTTAGTTGGGGTGGGGTACAAAGTTTAGAGTGGAGACATCGGACAATGGGATCAGAGTGGAGTCATCGGACAATGGGATCAAAGTGGAGACATCGGACAATGGGATCAGAGTGGAGTCATCGGACAATGGGATCAGAGTGGAGACATCGGACAATGGGATCAGAGTGGAGACATCGGACACGGGATCAGAGTGGAGTCATCGGACACGGGATCAAAGTGGAGACATCGGACAATGGGATCAGAGTGGAGTCATCGGACAATGGGATCAGAGTGGAGACATCGGACAATGGGATCAGAGTGGAGACATCGGACAATGGGATCAGAGTGGAGTCATCGGACACGGGATCAAAGTGGAGACATCGGACACGGGATCAGAGTGGAGTCATCGGACACGGGATCAGAGTGGAGACATCGGACAATGGGATCAAAGTGGAGACATCGGACACGGGATCAGAGTGGAGTCATCGGACACGGGATCAGAGTGGAGACATCGGACAATGGGATCAAAGTGGAGACATCGGACACGGGATCAGAGTGGAGTCATCGGACACGGGATCAGAGTGGAGACATCGGACACGGGATCAAAGTGGAGACATCGGACACGGGATCAGAGTGGAGTCATCGGACACGGGATCAGAGTGGAGACATCGGACACGGGATCAAAGTGGAGACATCGGACACGGGATCAAAGTGGAGACATCGGACACGGGATCAGAGTGGAGACATCGGACACGGGATCAGAGTGGAGACATCGGACACGGGATCAGAGTGGAGACATCGGACAATGGGATCAGAGTGGAGACATCGGACACGGGATCAGAGTGGAGACATCGGACAATGGGATCAGAGTGGAGACATCGGACAATGGGATCAGAGTGGAGACATCGGACAATGGGATCAGAGTGGAGACATCGGACAATGGGATCAGAGTGGAGACATCGGACACCGGAGATCGGTGGGGGGTGGGTGTTGGTGGGAGGGTGGTGCAGGCAACATCGTTTTTAAGGTATGTTTATTTACTTTTTTTACAATGGGAAATGTAATTTTAATTTATTTAGTCTATTTTTCATTAATCCAGCCCTTTGCCCCTTTAATTATCGGCCCGCCGGATTTAAGTGGGGGTGGGACTTCCTGGTGACTGCACACAGATTTGCCTGAGTCTCATTCAAAAATGTGTGGGTTCCAGCCAGGATGTCTGCCCGCTCCCAAAAACAGTAATTTTGATTGTTCCTCCGCCCCCAACCCACCCGTTTTTCCCTTTTAAAATCCTGCCCAGAGTCTGCAAAGAGATATGGACAGGTTAAGTGAAGGTGGCAGATGGAGTATAATGTGGGGAAATGTGAAATTATCCACTTTGGTAGGAAGAATAGAAAGGCAGAATACTTTTTAAAAGGTGAGAGACTAAGGAATGTCGGTAGTCAAAGGGATTTGGATGTCCTTGTACACAAATCACAGAAACTTATCATGCAGGTACAGCAAGCAATTAGGAAGGCAAATGGTATGTTAGCCTCTATTGCAAGGGGTTTGAAGTATAAGAGTAAGGAGGTCTTGCTGTATTGTATAGGGCTCTGGTGAGACCACACCTGCAGTACTGTGTACAGTTTTGGTCTCCTTACCTAAGGAAGGATATATCTGCCTTATAGGGGCTGCAACAAAAGTTCACTAGATTGATTCCTGGGATGAGAGGGTTGTCCTATGAGGTGAGATTGAGTAGAATGGGCCTATATTCTCTGGAGTTTAGAAGAATGACCGGTGATCTCATTGAAAGGTATAAAATTCTTAAAGGGCTTGACAGGGTAGATACTGAGAGGCTGTTTCCCCTTGCTGGAGAATCTAGAACTCGGGGTCATAATCTCAAGATAAGGGGTCGGCCATTTAAGACCGAGATGAGGAAAAATTTCTTCACTCAGAGGGTTGTGAATCTTTGGAATTCTCTACCCCAGAGGGCTGTGGATGCTCAGTCGTTGAGTATATTCAAGACTGAGATCGATAGGTTTTTGGACACTAAGGGAATCAAGGGATATGGGGATAGAGTGGGAAAGTGGAGTTGAGGTTGAAGATCAGCCAAGATCTTATTGAATGATGGAGCAGGTTCGAGGGGCTGTATGGCCTACTCCTGCTCCTATTTCATATATTCTTATGTTCTTATGTAAATAGTGCCATGGGATCATTTATGTTCCACCTGGGAGGGCAGACAGGGTCTCGGATAATGTCTTATCCAAAAGACGGTACCTCCGACAGAGCAACATCCTTCAGTACTACATTGAAGTGTCAGCCTAGATTATGTGGTCAATTGCTGCAGTATGCAAAAGAACACTACTTATTTTCCAAGAACCAATCAAAAACACTTGATTCGCTGTCTCTGGCAGAAATGTGACAAACATCTTTCCAAATTCTTTCACTGGGGATGTACAGCTCTCCTCAATTCCAGACACCAACATCCATCCCTTTTCTTTAGAGACAGGAGTTGAGACAGGCTGTCTGAGAGGGAGACAAGGAGTTTTTTTTGTATTCTTATAAGTTTTATCTCTGCTTTTTGTCTCTTTCAAATTAGGGAGAAAGAGTCCATAACGGCATTCATTGTATATGGTCCTTTGGGAACCTAGAGTTTTGCCTTTAATATTTCTTGAATTCTGAATGAATCCCTTTGATGGAACACAACTAAACATTATGTGCATTACTTACTGTCCATGTAAGGAATAAGCCACATGATGAGATATTAGGACAGGTGACCAAAAGGTAGGTTTTAAGAAGTATTAACTTATAATGTCATGCAGTCCTGAAACCTGACATCATCAGGCATGTGCACATTAAGCATTATAGGGCCATAAATATTACTTAAGGACCTTCCACAGAAACCTAACATAGTTACAAATTATTTTCTGAACACTAACAATTTATTTTCCAAACTCTTTGATGATCTTTAGAAAAATTTATAAATTGCTAGCATGAAGCACTGATCCCTTCAACGGTCTGAGAGTTATGTGTCGCCAATATATGCAGAGAATTCTTTTTAACTCGGCGTAAGCTTGTAGAATTCAAACACCCATAAGAAGTAAAGGTGCGATGAGGAGCCTTAACTTCTTTTAATGTAATGTTCAGTTTCACATGGATTAAAATTTTTGATTCAAGTAAAATGGGAGGTAAAGTGAGTTTCTCAATTCTTCAAATTGCTACAAGTCTGAACTGATGAAGACCAGCCCAATTCTATACTGAGAAGGGTTAACAGTGTTGAGAAAACACCATTCAGTTGTTCTGCATAACTATTAATTCAGAGTTGGAGCCATCAAAAATCACTGCAAGAAAATACATTTTTGCTATAGAATCTTACTAACATGAGACACTTTAAACTGTATGTGACTTGCAAATTGTCATTCAGAATTCCTCAAACTGCTTAGGAGTTTGTGGGATTTTTCAACATGATATCTTACACAGCAATTTGGTTTGCGATACTGCTTAGAGTTTACTAAAGTATCTTGATTTTGGCAATGTCTTGTAGCATGTTAGGGTCCTCCTGTCATGGACCTCACATTAATTAAGGTTTCTGGGAAGAGCCCTTTAGTTTTGCTGAAACCTAAAATCTGCAGGGATTTAAAAGTAAATGTAACTATCACACTATCAATCAAATTGGTTCAGCAGCATAGTGGTCATAAGGAAACTAAACCCAGGTGGAGAAGCTATTGCTTTTATACCATTGCTCACTCTCCCTCGCTTCAAACATTTAGAATGT
Source organism: Heptranchias perlo (assembly GCF_035084215.1). Lineage (NCBI taxonomy): Eukaryota > Metazoa > Chordata > Chondrichthyes > Hexanchiformes > Hexanchidae > Heptranchias > Heptranchias perlo. The sequence goes on along the minus strand of NC_090357.1, from coordinate 12,906,643 downwards.
TTTCTTCTGCTTTTTCTCTCCCATTCAGGGCACCCTATGCTGACTTATTTCAGCCATCTTGTTTGCTGAGGTTATCCTTTTCCTAACATTTGTGAGGGAAAACAATGTTATCATAAATGTTCCATTCCTCCCATACATAATAATTATTTAAATAACCATTGCTTATGAGGGAAAAGGTGGGCTCTAGAAAGGAACTATGAAGCCTCGTTGACATCATTCATGCTTAATTCTTGGCAGGGATAGGATGTCTTGTGTAGACAAGTGCTTTGATCAGAAAACAAATAGTGGGGAAACATTTTATTAATTAAGTGAAAATTAGAATGAATAATATAATAGAACTAATGGCAATTGGATTTGGCTCCAATGATTAAGAAATTTCCTTGAGGGTTAGGGTGCTGAGAGGGAAGAGGCTCCAGGCTTCACCACAGCCACTGTTGCATGACAACTCTATATTAGACCAGCAGATGTGTTTGCTACAGAGTGATATAAGTTTTCTGTCATTCAACCGTGGCAATAGTGGGGAGGAAATTTTTGCAGGTGAATCATGCATAACTCTAGATGTATCTGGGTCATGGACTTTGAGGGGAATTTCAACTTCGATGCCTGGCAGTAGGCGGTAACCTGGCAACGCAGATTGCCCACCCATTGTAGAACCCACTCGATTTCATTCCATTGTGTTTTCTAGGGTTTTGTTCAACAAATCTACCATGCCGATGCTAGACCAGTGTTTTTCATAGGGGAATCGAAGAGGCAATGGGCACAAAATAATAAAATACTTTTAAAAAGAATTCCAGGCAGGATTAAATGGATGGGGAATCCCCATTGTCCGATGGCTGTGAGGATTCATAAATTAAGTGAAATTTGGGTGATCACAATTTGATTCCGTATAGTCATGAGCCTACAACATAAAACTGCACAAATTGGTACTAAAATGGCAATCTCACTCAACATGGTTGATGTGCAAAATGAAAAAAATGTCTCATTGGTGCAGTAGGGGCTGTTTATTCTGAGGTTGGGGCACATCATTGAGACAGAAAAGAGGGAGTTTGTCTCTGCTTTACCTGCCCTATGAAGTGCGTGATGCTGACACTGGGTGGCCAAAATGGAAAATGTCAGTCCCTGGCACTAATACCCCTCAGCTTGATGAAGCAAAGTTCACAAAATGGTAAAAAAGAAAACAGTTTTGTGGATTATTTACAGGATTTTTGTTTTAATTATTTAAAATTGTTAAAATGTTAGCTGTCTTACAAACATTTCTTTTGGAAAAGCTCTGACACTTTTTGAATTGCGGAATGGAATGATTAACAATTAAATCATCGTCTTTTTATAGTTTACAACTTTTACCACAGTCACACAATTACAGACAAAATTACAGCAGTGAATGAATGGCCTTTTATGGTTATCAAAATAGACTCATATGCTGTCTTACCGAACAGTGTGCGGAATGTTTAGATTGCCTACAGTAAGGCATGTAGTTAGTTGATTTTATGTCAATAGAGTGCAATTGTTATATCCGACTCAATCCTACAGTCATTTTGAAGTGTACGCATATTTATTTCTATATTTTATTTTCGTAGAAGGAACTAATGGCTCTCAACAGAGTGGAGTATCACAACACAATCTTTATTCACAAGTACTAATGACTACTGAACAAATATTTGCAATTTACTGTTAATCCATTCACTAGCTGCAGAGTTTCTGCTGCTGCTAATTGTTGAAATAGTGTTTGCCCTCAACATATGTATTAGATGTTATTCCAATCTACATACACTGTATGTCTGCAAAAGTGAAGTGGTTAGCAGGAGTTGTTGCCAATAAAAGTGATGAGCAAACACTCTATAATTTATTGAACTGAAAAAGGATGGAGACAGGACAATATTTTTGTAAAGGGTGTTACAGTTTCGGGTTTCTTAGAGTCATTTATTCATTCAATAGTCTAACAATGGCTCCCATAAGTAAACCTTGTTCATTATATCCAGATGCTATATCTTTTCTGTAATCTGTCTTGCAAAGCTGCACACCAAGGGGATTAATAATTACCATATTTGGAGTAATTTGTTTATTGAATGTAGTCTTGTGCTAGCTTATGAAGCTCTCTTCAAATCAATCTATGACAATCAGGTCTGATGGTTTACAGGCAGAAGCAACTATTATATTTACTTACAATTAAATGAGGAATGAAGTGCAAAGCTTTGGTAAATACAAGAAGTACGAAGTGCTTCTGCATACAACAAAAATGCCTGTAAGGGGTCAGCTGCCCCATATAAGAATGACCTCAGAAAATTCTGTTTAAATGGCAAGTTCAGTAGATCTGGCCACCTTCACATAGTAGTTCCTATAATTGCATATTGTATAGGAAGAACTTGCATTTATATAGTGCCTTTTACATGTTCAAAATGTCCTAAAAGGTGAATCGGACATGGTGTAAAATGGGCGTCCAATTTGCTATCACCCAGTTTGTGCTTTCGCTGAAGACCAGTTTCAACCCTTATTTTTTTTGAGGTTTGTTGAGGGATAAATCTTGGCCAGGACACCACGAGAACTCTCTTGCCCTTCTTTGAATAGTGCCATGGATCCTTTACGTATATCTAAAGAGGTAGACAGGGCCTTGGTTTAACATCTCATCCAAAAGATAGCACCTCTGACAGTGCAGCACTCCCTTGTTACTGCACTGAAGTGTCAGCCTAGATTATGTCCTTAAATCCCTGGCCTGGGATTGGAACGCAGGACCTTCTGACTCAGGGGTGAAAGTGCTACCAGTGGGCTAAAACTGATGCTTAGTAATAACATCTCACTGAGGCTAGGAGTGAAGTGAAGGGGTCTCATTTTCAACTTTTCTGCCTGGACGGTAATCTGGCAGAGCAGATCACTCATCCCTTGTAGAAATCAAAGGAAATAAAATCAGTGGTTTCTATAACGGGTGGACGATTCACTCCACCAGGTTACTGCCCAGGCAGTGAAGTTGAAAATTATCCCCAAAGACTTTTGGCTGATTATGTACCCATCATTTTGGAAAGAACTGCTGAACTGATACAGTTTTTAACCTAGCAAATGTCAAAGGCATCCAATCTGGGAAATCTCAATTCCTGCCTTTCCTGGGCCAAATCAAATATTGACTCAAGCTTTTCAATTAGCACAGGAAATAGCTTGGTGTCCCAACCAAACAATGATTCTGACTTAAATTCTGTTGCAGATCACACTATATACTCAAGGAAAATATATTTCTATCTGCAGAGATCCACACAATTCACATGTTTCTAAACACACTACACTGTTCATACTATTTACAATAGACAATGGGTGAACGGATTACATACATTATCAATTCATGTGATTGCATCACATATAAAGCCCAAACAAAGAACAGAGGTGCCTGATGTTGATTCCCACTAGCCCCGCCAACTGACACATCAGTACTCCACCATGTTGAATGTCATATGGAGACATTACTGAGGGAAGCAAGGGCACACAATGTACACTGGGGACTTCAATGTCCACCGCCAAGAATGGCTTGGTAATACTACAACTAACTGAGCAGGCCAAGTTCTGAAGGACATAGCTGCCATATTGGGTCTGTGTCAGTTGTTGAGGTTGCCAACATGAGAGACTAACCTATTTGACCTCACTCTCACCTACCTATTGCAGAGAGGTCTGCCCATGATAGCACTGGTAGGACTGATTGCCGCATAGTCCTAGTGAAGACAGTCTCCATCGTGTGGCGTGGTACTACCACTGTGTTAAGTGGAGCAGATTAAGAACAAATCTATCAGCCCTAAAGTGGGCATCCATGAGGTGCTGTGGGCCATCATCATTAGTGGAACTCTATAATTGTGTACCTCATGGTCCAACACATCCCTCACTCCTCCATCACCAGCAAACCGGGGCAACAATCTGTTTCAATAGGGAGTGCAGAAGGCATGCAAGGAGAAGCACCAAGCACACCTTACAATGAGGCACCAATCTGGTGAAAATACAACACAGAGACCCCTGCAAGCTAAACACCAAAAGCAGTAGGCTATAAATAGAGCTAAGTGGCCCCACAACTAACTGATTGGAGCAAACTATATCTAGTCGAAAACGGTGGTGGAAAATTAAGCAACTAACGGGAGGACGATGTCCCAATCCTCAACCATGGCAGAGCTCAGCTAATTATTGGAAGAGACAAGGTTGAAGTGCTTGCAAGTATTTTCAGCCAAAAGTGCTAAGTGGATAATCCCACTCAGCTTTCTGCTGAAGTTCCCACCATCATAGACTCCGATGTCCAAACAATTTGCTCAGTCCATATGACATTAAGAAACAGCTGGATTCAGTAAAGGTTACAGGCCTTGACAATATCCCTTCTGTAGTGCTGAAGACCTGCGCATCAGAACTAGCTGGCCCCTAGCCAAGCGATTCAAGTGCAGCTATGACACTAGCATTCAGTCAACAATGTGGAAAATTGCCCAGTTATGTCCTATTTAGAAAAACAGAACAAATCTGTTTGTAAAGCCACCAATTACCACCCTATCAGTCTCCTTCCAATTATCAGCAAAGTGATGGAAGAAGTCACCAATAGCTAGCGTAATGGTTATGTTACTGGGCTAGTAATCCAGAGAATGGTTTGAGAATTTGAAATCAATTTTAAAAATCTGCAAATAAGATGCTATCAGTAAAAGTGTCCATGAAGTTATCAGATTGTCATAAAAACCCAACTGGTTTACCAATGATGCCCTTTAGGAAAGGAAACCTCCTGTCCTTACTGGTCTGGCCTATATGTGACTCCAATGCCACAACAATGTGGTTGACTCTTAATGCCCACTGAATGGCCTAGCAATTGTATCAAACCGCTGGGCATCTTCACCACATGGACTGCAAGGCTCAAGAAGAAGGCCTATCACCACCTTGTCAGGGTAACTAGAGATGGGCAATAAATGCCAGCCTTGCCAGCAATGCGCAAATCCTGAGAATGAAAAAAAACACACACCAATAACCTTTTCATTGACACTCAGTTTGAGTTCCACCAGAACCACTCGGCTCCAAACCTCATCACAACCTTGATCCAGACATCAACACACTAGCTGAATTCAAAGAAGAGGTGAGAGTTATTGCCCTTAACATCAGTACAGCTTTCGCCCAAGTATGGCATCAAGGAGCCCCAGCAAAACTGAAATCAATGGCAGTCAATGGGAGAACTCTCCAATGGCTGGAGTCATATCTGCCACAATGGAAGATGATTGTGGCTGTTGTGGCCAATCATCATGTCGCAGCGGAGTTCCTCAGGGCAGTGTCCACGCCCAACCATCATAAGTTGCTTCATCTATGACCTTCCTTCTATCATAAGGTCAGAAGTGGGACTGTTTGCTCATCATTCTACTGTATTCAGCTCCATTCACAATTCCTTTGATAGTGAAGCAGCCCATGCCAGCCTACAGTAGGACATGGGCAACATCCAGACTTGGACTGACAAATAGCAGTTAACAATCATGCCACATAAGTGCCAAGCAATGATTATCTCCAACAACAAAAAAGCCCAAGCACCTTCTCCTGACCTTGAATGCCACCACCATCACTGAGACTTCACAATCAAATTCCAGGAGGGTGGTTACCATTGACCATGAGCTTAATTAAATTAGCCATATCAACACTGTGGCTACAATTCGAAGGCAAGGGCTAGCTACATTGCAATGAATGGTTCACCTCCTGACCCTCAATGCCTCTCTACCACCTACAAGACTCAACGAAATACTCACCACATGCCTGGATTGGTGCAACCACAACAACACTCAAGCTCAATGCCATTCCCTACCTAATAATATCATGGGAGCTCCATCACCACAAGGAATGCAATGGTTCAATGAGAAGGTCCATCAATACGTTCTCGAGGCACAAGGAAAGGGCAATGAATCCCCAGAACAAAAAATTATAAAAAAGCAAAGAACATTGTTTCTTTAATTAAAATGGAGAAAGCATTTCAAAATTCATCAGAAAGGTTCGCTCTATTCATTAAAAATTGTTTGTCAAGCATTTTAGAATGAAGGCAAAAAAATCTGGACTATTCCTCATTTTAGTTATGTTGATGTCATGAGTGCGATGCAATGATGTGTTTAAATGTGATTTATGCAATTGCAATGTGTTTGTAAACAATTAAAACAAAAAGGGGATCAACATGAACAGGCAATTCATGGATTAAGCTTGGAACAAGATAATTATTTAGCTGTCCATATCTCTTTCGTGATAGCCGTTTGGTGCCTCCCTTATCCCTTAGACTTAGAGTGGCCAGCCCAAAATTGGGGAGGAAGGATACATCCATCATGACCCTCTATAGCATCTTTCCCCTGCCCCATACCAATTTAACATAGGACCACCCACACACTAGAAGAAAAATAGATCTCACCTCCAGGAGAGCCTCCATCACCATTGCTTTGTGTTCATTGCATGGACTTTCTTAATTACATAAGACTGTAGGATTCTGCTTCTTCAACTGAGAAACTTAAGGGTTCACCCGTAAGAAAGACACAACAACAGGTTGTCTTAGTTCAAACATTTTACTTGATTAGTCAACAGTAAGCAAACAATACACACACTTCCTTGGTACAAGTCCAAATGATTGATTAGTTCAGTTGAGTTCTTGTTGATCTTTGTGTGGGGAATCAACCCACCCAACTGCAGTTCAGCTGCTTAGTCTCACAGTCCCTTATATCCCCTGGGTTAGTCATATGACCCGGCTGATATCCATCTGTCTTTTACATGATGTCTTCCTATTCGTCCACCCTTGGTGCGTCATGCCGTTCCGGCCGTCTCACCCCCCTGGGTTCCTTGCAAGTACAGTTTTGACCAAGTCTCAACATGATATTCCACTCTTATCTCAAGGTCCAGCACATACCCATGGGATTCAGTGTTAACAAACTCAATCAATGGCAGTGATTAAATGTAAGAGACATAATCAAGGATATTTTGGAGTTCCACAGCTTTCTTATTGAAGAGTCTATGAATTGAATAGGTCTTTGTGGTTCCTAGGCACTCATCACAAAGAGGGGTATGAGATACAATCATCTGCTAAAGCCTTCAAGGACAAGCGTTTCTCTTTGTTAGCTGCAATAGTTCCACTGTCTATCCACAAGGCTTAGAGTCATAGAGTCATAGAGTCACAGAGTTATACAGCACGGATAGAGGCCCTTCGGCCCATCGTGTCCGCGCCGGCCATCAAGCCCTGTCTAATCTAATCCCATATTCCAGCATTTGGTCCGTAGCCTTGTATGCTATGGCATTTCAAGTGCTCATCCAAATGCTTCTTGAATGTTGTGAGGGTTCCTGCCTCCACAACCCTTTTTCAGGCAGTGAGTTCCAGACTCCAACCACCCTCTGGGTGAAAAAGTTCTTTCTCAAATCCCCTCTAAACCTCCCGCCTTTTACCTTGAATCTATGCCCCCTTGTTATAGAACCCTCAACGAAGGGAAAAAGCTCCTTAGTATCCATCCTATCTGTGCCCCTCATAATTTTGTACACCTCAATCATGTCCCCCCTCAGCCTCCTCTGCTCCAAGGAAAACAAACCCAATCTTCCCAGTCTCTCTTCATAGCTGAAGCCCTCCAGCCCTGGTAACATCCTGGTGAATCTCCTCTGCACCCTCTCCAAAGCGATCACATCCTTCCTGTAGTGTGACGACCAGAACTGCACACAGTACTCCAGCTGTGGCCTAACCAGTGTTTTATACAGCTCCATCATAACCTCCTTGCTCTTATATTCTATGCCTCGGCTAATAAAGGCAAGTATCCCATATGCCTTCTTTACCACCTTATCTACCTGTTCCGCCGCCTTCAGGGATCTGTGAACTTGCACACCAAGATCTCTCTGACCCTCTGTCTTGCCTAGGGTCCTCCCATTCATTGTGTATTCCCTTGCCTTGTTAGTCCCTCCAAAGTGCATCACCTCGCACTTTTCCGGGTTAAATTCCATTTGCCACTGTTCCGCCCATCTGACCAACCCATCTATATCGTCCTGCAGACTGAGGCTATCCTCCTCGCTATTTACCACCCTACCAATTTTTGTATCATCAGCGAACTTACTGATCATACCTTTTACATTCATATCCAAGTCGTTAATGTAGACCACAAACAGCAAGGGACCCAGCACCGATCCCTGTGGTACCCCACTTGCCACAGGCTTCCAGTCACAAAAACAACCTTCGACCATCACTTCTGCCACTAAGCCAGTTTTGTATCCAAAGTGCCAAGGCACCCTGGATTCCATGGGCTCGTACCTTCTTGACCAGTCTCCTGTGCGGGACTTTATCGAAGGCCTTACTGAAATCCATGTATACCACATCCACTGCATTACCCTCATCCACACGCCTAGTCACCCCCTCAAAAAATTCAATCAAATTAGTCAGACATGATCTTCCCTTGACAAAGCCATGTTGACTATCCCTGATTAATCCTTGTTTCTCCAAGTGGAGACTAATTTTGTCCTTCAGAATTTTTTCCAATAATTTTCCTACCACTGATGTTAGGCTCACTGGCCTATAGTTCCCCGGTTTTTCCCTACTCCCCTTCTTGAATAATGGTACTACATTAGCGGTTCTCCAGTCCTCTGGCACATCCCCTGTGGCCAGAGAGGTTCTGAATATATGTGTTAGAGCCCCCACAATCTCCTCCTTTGCCTCACACAGTAGCCTGGGATACATTTCGTCCGGGCCTGGGGATTTATCCATTTTTAGGCCTGCTAAAACCGCCAATACCTCCTCCCGCTCGATGTTAATATGTTCGAGTATATCACAGTCCCCCTGCCGTATTTCTATGTCTACATCGTCCTTCTCCACAGTGAAAACAGATGCAAATAATTCATTTAGAACCCCTCCTACATCTGCTCCACACACAGATTGCCATTTTTGTCCCTAATGGGCCCTATTTTTCCCCTAGTTATCCTCTTACCCTTAATATACTTATAAAACATCTTAGGATTTTCCTTTATTTTGCTCGCCAGTGTTATTTCATGGCCCCTCCTTGATCTCCTAATTTATTTTTTAAGTATCCCCCTGCACTTTTTCTACTCCTCTAGGGCTTCCTCCGTCTTTAGCCTTTTGTATCTGCCAAAAGCCCTCCTTTTTTTCCTAATCCATTCTCGTATATCCCCTGACATCCAAGGTTCCCTGGAGTTCTTGGAACCACCCTTGACCTTTACGGGAACATGTTGCCATTGTATGGTCTCAATCTTCCTTCTGAAAGACTCCCATTGCTCCAATGCGGATTTTCCTACAAGCAGCTGATCCCAGTCCATTTTGGCCAGATCCTGCCTTATCCTATTAAAATCGGCCTTCCCCCAATTTAGAACCTTTATTTCCGGCCCCTCCCTGTCCTTTTCCATGACCACCTTAAATTTCACCGAATTATGGTCACTGTCACCAAAGTGCTCACCTACTAGCACTTCTTCCACTTGGCCGGCCACATTCCCTAGAATTAGGTCCAGTACCGCCCCCTCTCTTGTAGGACTTTCTACATGCTGGCTTACTGGGCAGTTTTTGGTCAGGTAACCATACATTTAAATGGAGTCCACATCCTTATTACAAATACATGATTGTATACGGTTTCTTCACTCACTGCACCTCCAGAAAACAGTACAAGTTATACATACAATCCTTCAAGACCTTTAACTACCGACATCACTCCTGGCCCAGCACACTTCTGCAGCAACAGCTGGAACAGATTCCCAGGCAGGATGGTAGAGATCAGGACACTTGACTCCTTTAAGAAACAGAAGGACAAGGTCAAATGTACAATTGGCCAACGCTTTGGCGGGCAGGCACCCTAGAAGCGCGCCTAGTGATGCACGTGCCTACCATTGACATGGCAGTCAAGAGACCTTCCTGTGATCCCACAACCTTTGGTGGAGTCAGCAGCGGAGATCCTGGGGCGAGCACACCTCTGCACTTTTGCTGAGATGTATCCTTCCCTGGATTTTCTGGCACCAGTGCCTAACATAGATCCTTAGGCGCAGAAAAGAATGCGAAGAAACACATTTCAAGCATTGTAAGAGTGTTTATGTTGCCTTTTTGTCAATAATATACATCATTCTGAACTATGGGAGATGTTATTTTCAATGTGGATTTGATTAATTTATTGGTATCATGGCCAATATAAACAAAATGACCATGACAGCATAAATTGAAGGCCTTTAGTTCATATTTATATCCAATAAAAATGAACACATGCAGCTGTTCAGCCGCACTGTACGTTGAAAAAATCCAAAATTTGTAATTACTCATACACATTTGATATATTCTATCCACAAGCATATCTCATGTGGTTCATTGATTGTTACAGTTCAGTATGTAAAGCATTATAGGAGAAATGTTTTGTTATTATATTACAATCATTTGTTATATAATTATATTTCCTTGCTCTGACAGTGGTCCTAATAGTAGTTTAAATTCTTTATTATGAGAAACATATTTGATTTGATGTTTATTTATGTGGATTAAATTCTCCATGTCCTTTTCAGTTAATTTTTATTCATAGAGGATACATAGAAATATATAGAAGTTACTACACGGAAATTGGCTATTCGGTGCAACTAGCCCTTGTCGATGTTTACCCTCCACACAAGCCAATAGTTTTAATTATATTTACCTACCCTGTTCCCATACCCCTTTATCCTTTTACCTCTCTTCCACTGAGCTCGGGGACTTTCAGATAGACCAGGGCAGCAGAGTAAGAGGGCACAGTTTCAGACTTGTGCTGGGCAAATTGAGGACAGACATCAAGGAAATATTTCTTGATACAGAGGGTGATTGACATTGCCAGGAAGGGTGGTTGAGACCAGAAGGCCGGGCTCGTTCAAAAATCAGTTAGATAGGGTTTATCTTCTGGAAGGATGGGGCCAAATAGGCTGGAGGATCTTTTTCATCCCAACCTGTCTTGGGATCTTGTGAATGGAAACCTGGCAGAAACACTGTAAAGAATGGACTGATTAGAACTAGATTGAGGTCAAAATTAGTATGCATTGCGCCTGATTTTCCAGTGTAAAACAGACACAACAATGACAAATTTAGCGGTGGGATGGCTTGCACCCAAACCGCACGTGCGTTCGGGCCACTTCTAAATTAGTCGGTGTTATTTTTTCAGGCATTCTTGGCAGCTGCCTAAAATTAGCATTAGCCCTCCCACATGTATAAATGAGGGGCCTAAGGCCTGTTTTAGGTTCCCTTGCTGAAATTGGTTGGCAATGAGTGGAGCAGGAGCCGGGCCTGCTCCTGCTCGGGATTCTTCAGCAGTTCCTACGGTCGCCAATGCAAGGTAAGTTTATTTTTTTAAATTCAGAAATCGTTGCTGTGGAGCTTGGAGGAGATGGAATGCTCCCTCGACTCCACAACACTCGTAATCACCTCCCGCCATTGCCGGTCTACCCCAACCCCCCACCTTTCCAGGTACCTACCTTAGGGCTGCTGCTGGCGAGGCAAACAGCTCATCGTTCATCTTTAAGAAAGGGGCTAGCTTGAGGAACAATTTCAGGCCGGCCTTTGCCCTCCTAGTTGGGGTGTGTGCCATAACCAATTTTTCGGCCATATTGTTTTTCACTGGTACCCGTGCAAAGCATGTTGTATTCTGAACTTGTGTTGCCAGCCTCAAACCATATTGACCTCATATGGCCTACTATATTGTCTGAAACTGGTAGAATTCAAGAACAGATCTATTATTATTGAGGAACCCAAGTAAAAGGCCAAGGCTCAAAGACAGGACAACACCAAGGTTCAAACGGCTAGGAGAGAAGATGGGACAAATCGAGAGTATTGGTTAGATGAAGCCAAACTTGGGAACATTCTACATAACTATTGGTCACAATACTATACTCTGAACTACTCACTATTTATACTTATACATTTTTGAATCAGCCTATCCAGATTCAAGGTTGCAGGCTGTCAATTTACAAGTCATAAATACTTCAATGTATTGGGCCGGAAATTGCTTTCAAAATAATGGTGAGTCCAACAGTGCTCACCGTTATTAGTGACAAAATCGAAGAGCACATGCGCAGTCAAATCCGGAACTTGCTCTTTCTAGTTCGCCGGCAATTTTACAGGTGTGTCTTAAAGGGACATCGCCGGATGCAATCAATAGAATCAATGGACCAGCACCAACTTGCTCTCCTGCCCAGCTGGAAACTAACTAATATCGCCACAAAAGAGATACACTCAGTTTTTGAAGTCTTAACTAAGTTTTAACAATGGGGTAAGTCTTAATGACTGCCAAACAACTTCTTTGGCACTAAAAATTAACTTTTGAAAATATAGAGTCTCGTTACTCCTGATTTTAATAGTTTTTGGACATTAAAAAAAATGTAAATTAAAAAATGTAAATTTTAAAAAACTTTTTCCTTCTGTCACTTTTATCTGAGTCTTTTAATCTTATCGTCTCTTTATTTCGCTTTCTCTATGTCATTTTATAATACCTTTTCAGGCACATCCAGGTTTTTAGTCTGCGATGTTTGTCAATGAACTACACTTCCTGGTTCTTACAGCGTGGCTTGCTTCAAGCTGATTGGTTGTGGGGCCTTAGCGATCCTTTCACCACTCACTCAGCCTGGGAAAGAACGCTGATGTTTTTTGAATTCGCAGTTCAAGGAAGTTGCCGCCAAAAAGTTAGTGGGTGAATTTAAATCTAATGAGCGGTGACCGCTGCTGGTTTGCCACTCAGAGCAATTTATGGGCCATTATATTTCTGTTAGTTACATAACTGCACTACCGACACACAGACTGCAGCGGTTCAAGAAGGCGGCTCACTACCGCCTTCTCAAGTGCAAGTAGGGATGAGCAATAAATGCTGGCCTTGCTAGCGACACCCACATCCCATAAATGAATTTTAAAAATGTTAACATATTCAAACTCATAGGCAGGTCAAAGTTGGGAGCAGCTCTGAAAGAAATGGGATTATGCAATGGGTACAGAAATCGGTATATCTTGTCAGTATGAGATTTCCTAGGCAGTCTGCAATATTGCTTTTTAAAACTGGTATTTTTCTTTAATCATTATTTTCCAGACCAAAGAAAACACAAGAAGTGTTCACATTGTCACGTGTTGTCAGCTTACACTGTGTTCACTTGGTATATCTCACACAAACACATTGAATGTGCTGGAAAGTCTGCCTGGATGGCATTGACTGTAGAAGGGTTGGGGGAAATTGTTGTCCGTAGCCCTGTCTCTGTGGGGAGGGGAGCTTTTTCTATCTTTCAGTACTCTGGTTGCATAAATTACACGTGGGAACAGCAGTCCAAGTGGGTGTTGTATAAACTTCACTTCAAACTCAGGAAATAGAATGCAATCTGATCCACCTTCTTAGGGGCCCATACTGCATGGTTACCCGTAGAAACGCACCCCACCCCAATAAAAGGGGGGCCAGCCAGTGCAACTGTACAATCTTCTGGAAAAGAGTTAAACGTCAAACTTTGCTGAGTGCGCCTGTTGGGTGTGACTGTACTGTAATGAGAAACAGTGTATGTTTCTTGGCTCAATAACCTATAGCCTGTAAAATAGAAAAACAAACCAGCAAACATTGCTCCAAAATGTCACTGATATGTTCAGAAAAATGTTCAAGTAGGTCAAACGGCTGCAATATGATATACTTTCAGTAACAAATGTCAAATGCTGTATTAAACACTGGAGTTCAACAAGAATAAATCTGTATGTTTTTTTAATTTTTCTTTTTTGGACCCCACCAGAAACTCCATGTCCTGGACCCTGATCCCATTCCCCTTCCTGAGTGTCCAATCAAGTCCAACCTGAAGATGTGTAACTTTGGTGTGAGGTGAGCTTCAAACGGGCGCATCTCCAAGACAACCTACTTTTGCCTTTGAAATACTGCCTGTCTCTGTCCCTACTTCATCTCCACTGCCGTTGAAACCATCATTTATGCCTTTCTTATCTCCAGACCCAATTTCTACAAAACCTTCCTCACCAGCCTTCCTAACTCTACCCTATGTAAACTCCAACTCATCCAGAAATATACTGCCTGCGTCCTATCCAGCACAAAGTCCTACTTACCTAGCATCTCTGTCCTTGCCGATCTCCACTGGGTCCACACCGTTCAATGCACTGACTTTAAAATCCTCATCGTCATCGACAAATCATTTCATGGCCTTACTTCACTCTACATTCATGTTCACACCCTCCTCTCATCTAACTATCGATGACAAAATCTTCATCCATCTTGCCTTCACATTCTGGAACTCTCTTCCCAAACCCCTATGCCTTGCTTCATCCCTAGCCATCTTCAAAAATCTCTTTATAACCAATTTTTATGACTGCACCATCTGTCACCTTGCCACATTTCCCTGCTACTCCTACTTAGGTTTGAGCCTATTCTAGGAAGTATAACTTGTTGTTTAAGTACAGTAAGCTTAAGTGCATCTACAGGTAAAGTTCATAAGTTTGATTCTACCCTGGATATTGGAGCAGGATACTCCAGTAGAGACCAAATCAAGCAAGTGGAAAGAAATTAAACTGCAAATATGGGACTCTTGAGTTCTGTTTATTGTATCTCCATTTCCCTTTAGGATTTTTACTCTGCACCATTTATACATCTTTATTATTTGAAATGATTATAAATTCAGTTCAATACATATTAACAACCATAGTGCAACTGAGACTACGGCTGATACACATATGGTGCATACAACAGCACTTCAAGTCGTATACGTATTCATCTCTGCTCAATGAAGTTGCAAACATACACTTCCTGAGCTTAGCAATCACTAGGGTGGATTATACTGTTCCTGCATCTAGTTGTATTTGGTCAACTGGGCACAGTGTATAGAGGAAAACCATAAGATGGGGTGGTTCCTTTGGAAGGAACCTGGCAAGGCTAACATGCATATGGGCAACTCTGACCCTCTCGTCCTAAAAGACTTTCCTTAAAACCCACCTCTTTCATCAAGCTTTTGGTCATCTCTCCTCATACAACCTTCTCTGGTTCTGTGTCCATTTTTGATAATGCCTCTGTGAAATACTTTGGAACATTTTTAAAGGTGCTATATAAAAGCAAGTTGTTATTTTATAACAAGAAGTATACAGTCATTAAAACTCAACATATCAGGTGGTGATCAGTCATGACTGACAATGACTGTCAGGCATGGGTAGCCATTTATTTTTTGGATTTTTGATTCTGAGGTACGCAAGTCAATATGAAATAGGTAGCTTCTGTCACGGAATGCATGCTTAAAACCTGCTCCTAAGTGTGCCGCTTGAAATGCTCCTTCCCTCTCATGTTATTTTCTGTGCCATCGATTCTCGTAATATTGTGGTCTTTGAAGTGTTGCGATATACCGTCTATTTTAATCAAGTGCCAATTCATATCACCATCAGTTCCGATATTGTACTTCTAGGGTTTGCTTTTCTAACACATTGAATGATGAACTAATGGCAGGTATATAATAATGAGGAAAATAAACTTTTCAAGAAATGAGGTATGAAGAAAATGGAAGAAGTACCCTTAAATGGAACCTGTATTAGAGTTGTTCTTAAACAAAGTAGCTTTTGTTATTGGCAAGTAGATGTGCATAGATATTCTTGACATGAATTCCTCCTTTTGAAATGGATTAATAAACCCAAAACTGATAACTGGGTATTAAATGCTACAAAACCATACCTTTTCATGGAGAAACCTCTAAAACACAGCACAATAACTTTGTAAATACAAAATGTATTTGATAGTTTAGCACTCAGACCAAACATCTTTACCACCACAAATATTAGAAATGAAGAGAAAAACTGCTCACAGGTGTAACAGCTCATTCCGATCAGGAATTTGATCACATTTAAATGAATTATTCATTGTTAGGATGTGAGCGTTTTATTGCTCTGAGAAGGTAGTGGTGGCTTTCTTCTTGAACCACAGCAATCTATGAGGTGAAGATCCTCCCAAGATACTGTTAGGAAGGGAGCTGCAGGATTTTTGATCCAGTGATGATGAAGGAATGGCGATATATGTCCAAGTCAGGATGGTGTATGAGTTGGAGGGGAATTTGCTTTAATAGCCACGGCACTTTTGTGGCTGGTCCACTTGAGTTTCTAGTCAATGGTAACCCCCAGGATGTTGATGGTGGGGGACTTGGCAATGGTGATGCCATTGAATGTCAAGGGGAGGTGGTTAGACTCTCTCTTGTTGGTGAGGTCATTGCCCGCCACTTGCATGGTGCAAATGTTACTTTTCACTTATCAGCCCAAGCCTGGATGTTGTCCAGGTCTTGCTGCATGCAAGCATGGACTACTTTATTATCTGAAGAATTGTGAATGGAGCTGAACATTGTGCAATTATCAATGAACAGTCCCACTTCTTATGGTGGAGGGAAGGTCATTGACGAAGCAGCTGAAAATAGTTGGGCCTAGGATGCTGCCATGAGGAACTCCTGCGCCGATGTCATGGGGCTGAGATGATTGGCCTCCGACAAATACAACCATCTTCCTTTGTGCCAGGTATGACTCCAGCCACTGGAGAGTTTTGCCCCTGATCCCCATTGACTTCTGTTTTACTGGGACTCCTTGGTGTCACACTCTGTCGAATGCTGCCTTGATGTCAAGGGCAGCCACTTTCACCTCACCTCTGGGGGTAGAAATCCATACATGAAGTAAACTTATTCTGAAATTCTTGAGTGAAGTTGTTTATGTTTTCAAACTGTTTTACAAGAACAATTTACCTTGAAATGAAACGATGTACACAATTTCAGAACATGAATAAACGCAGCTAATGCTAACCCTGTAAAGAATATTCTACCAAGTTGACCATCTCAGATTTAACTTCTTGCAAGGTACAAGCAAAGGATTGACATTTTCCCATTTTGAATATGAGTATCAGCTTGAAGCACTCCCATTCAAGTATAGCATTGCTGGCTTTAGATTAAATCTCCCTCTATCAGCCAACAATATGTCTTGGTCCCAGTTTCAGAGAAGCAACCCTTCCTGTACCAGTATGACATTCCTAATTTCCACAGTAACCATCCTTATGGCCTATCTAATTAAGACTGAAGACTTAGTGTCAAGTAATTCCAAATTAGGGCAATTTTTTTCTGTACGCCCATGCCACTAGGAACTAATTGAGATTGCCAATCTCATTTCACATTGACCCATAGCTTGCAACTTTCATCCTTGAGGCTAGATTTGAAACTAGGTCCAAGACATGAAAGGAGAGTGTGCTAACCCACTATGCCACCCAGCCTCTTAACGGTGTTGCCTTAAAGGATTTAATAATTTTCTTATAAAGAAACAACTGGTGCGGTATAAACTTGGCATGACTGAACCTCTTCAAATTAAATCCACACCATTTATTACAGTAATCACAGACTTCCACTTTCCGCTATGATTCCTTTGTTAGTGACTAAACTTATTAAAACATGATTAAATAAGGATAAAGTCTAGATGGAAGTAAAAAGCCTTATAATGAACCAATGACTGTAACTTCTACAATACATTTGTAGAATGAAATTGACAACAAGAATACGAATATTATTAGATAGCAGAATTCCACCTCAGCATCTATAATGCGTGGATCAACCCTTTGACACCTTGCCAGTGCAGTCAGTCGCATGTCAATGCATATCCAATACAAGTGCAGTTCTTATTTAAGCAAAGAATTACAATTTGCTGAGCCTTCCTATTCATTCCTGTTGTACAGAACTCCTGATCCAGGCAGAATTTAAATATAAGATCTTGATCCAAGAATGAACTCCCCAGCAACAATTATGTCTCAGCTCACAAAGTACAGTTGACCTCCTGCACTCCTGCTCCTCCTTAAAATGTTTAAATTTACCTTTTGGGTGGCAGTCTCCAGCGGTTCCTTTAAGGACGCTCGCACGCCATATTGGGCCCTGCAAATCTCGTTTCTCACCTGAAAAACAGGTGCTGCACAATTGAATTTCTAGGCCATTATTCCTCAGTGTCCTTTCAATTAATACAATGTGACAACACAACAATCATTATCAATTATAATAGCTTAAATTAGGCAGAATAGCACACATTCAAAAAAATTCTCATGAATTTTTAAAATTCATTCTCAGGATGTGAGCATCACTAACAAGGCCGGCATTTACTGTCCATCCCTAATTGGCCTGAGAAATTGATAGTGGATCTTCTCCTTGAACCATTGCAGTCCATATGGTGAAGGTGCTCCTACAAGAATTAATATTCTATAGTAATCATTTTTTAAGGATCAAAAAGTTATCAAAACACTCTCAGTCACCTTACATTGCAAGTTCAGAACTGACAAGGATCATATCTTCTCAAGTCTCTCAACATAAAACCATCATTCGAAATATTCTGCTGTAATTTTTCATTGGCATGCCTCATTAGCTAAACTGAATTAAAATAGCTTGGGCATTATGACAAGTCTGGCTATGTCTGGGATACTTAATCTACACTATAATAAAGTTTACTGTATCATAAACTAACATGAAAGCAATGTCAAAAAAATTGACTTTTATGTTTTATGAATTCTAATGCAATTACAGAGAGATTGCTTTTTATTATGATGTAGTATAATGCCCCGTTTCCTGTCATAAATCTATTTATGGGTTTCAGCACAATATCTCCAGGCTTGAATAAAACTATTGTACAGTAGTGCCTTTTAACAATGACATCTTGTTTGTTATGACACACTTTTACTTTTATCAGGAGCTGGCTGACAGAGTTACATGTGATGTCGGAAGCATACATTAATTTAGAGACAGAAACAGAGCATGGAACCAGAGACCACGCAGAGACCAAAGACAATCTGTTATTCACGACCATTGAAGCTGCAATGTCCACACATTTTATTAATTAATTCTAAAGCACTTCAAAAATCATCCAACAATGGCTCACCGTTGTTAGTGGTGAAATCAAGGAGGAAGTTCTGGTGTTTGCACGTGCGCAGTGTACTGCAGAAATCCAGAACTTGCTCCTTCTGGTTCGCCGGCAATATGACAGCTTCGAATTAAAGGCATGTCTCCGGCTGGAATCACTGGAATCAACAGACCAACTGCAACTTGCTCATCTGCCCAGCTGGAAAGTAACTAATATAGCCACAAAACAGGTACGCTTAAAAATACCAGGTCTAAACTAAGTTTTGACAGCACAGTACGTCTTAATGACTGTCAAACAACTAAAAATTAACTTTAAAAAATGTGGAGTCCCATTACTCATGTGTCATTAACAAATTGATTGTACAAGACAATATTTTTTTGTGTGTGGAAAATAAATATCCAGCTTTAAACAAGATGGGAAATCTAAGGTACAGTGGACCTACACAGCCTTGTATCGCAAACTCTACTGAGATCAACTTTTACCACTAGAGCTAAATCAAACATGGAAATATACATTTAAAGGGAAGCTAGATAAATACACGAGGGAGAAAGTACATGATGTACAATTTGTGCTGTCATGGACTCAACCCAATCCAGTTAATCTTTCTACTACCACAGAGGAGTTTACTTGTACAGCCTTTTTTAAGAGGCATTAGCCCACTTATTTTAAATAGGTTATTAATCCCGTGCCTCTATTAAAATAACGGAGAAGGGAATTTTATATAATTACGTTAAGCTGATAGGGTTAGAAGAAGTAGGATGGGAGGAGGCTCATGTGGAGTATAAACACTGGCATAGTCCAATTGGGCCGAATGGCCATTTCTATGCTGTAATTTCTATGTAATTCAATGTATAAACAGTATTAAAAATGACAAAGAGCATATTGATTTGAGATGATTTGAATTATTTTAATTAAAAGAAAAAACAATGTTTAAACCCTTTCAGCACAGCACATGTGTACCACACAACAACCAGGAAATGAGTGATGTGGTGATGAAGTAATAATGGACCTATTGAATACTGGTAGATTCCCAACTCCCTTAAGTTTCCAACCTCAGCTATCCTTACAGAGAGCACCAGGAAGGGGAGAGGAAACAGGGGGTGGTCACCAGATCAGTACTGATGATATCCTGGAAGCAGATCCACCTTCAACCGGCAAATAGGAGAGAATCAGAGGACATAAAAAATGCAACATCGTCATCAAACCAGCGGACAAAGGAGGAGCCATCGTCATACAGAACAGAACGGACTATTGCAAAGAAGCATACCGACAACTGGACAACCAGGAACACTACAGATGGTTACCCGCAGACCCGACCAAAGAACACACCCATCAGCTCAACAAACTGATCAAGACCTTCGATCCAGACCTTCAAAACATCCTACGCACTCTCATCCAACGTACTCCCCGCGTGGGAGACTTCTACTGCCTCCCAAAGATACACAAAGCCAACACACCCGGACGTCCTATCGTATCAGGCAATGGAACCCTGTGTGAGAACCTCCCTGGATACATCGAGGGCATCCTGAAACCCATCGTGCAGGGAACCCCCAGCTTCTGTCGCGACACTACAGACTTTGTACAAAAACTCAGTACCCACGGACCTGTTGAACCAGGAACACTTCTCACCACGATGGACGTTTCGGCACTATACACCAGTATCCCCCACGATGACGGCATCGCTGCGACAGCATCAATACTCAACACCAACAACAGCCAATCTCCAGACGCCATCCTACAACTCATCTGCTTCATCCTGGATCACAATGTCTTCACCTTCAATAACCAGTTCTTTACCCAAACACACGGAACAGCCATGGGGACCAAATTCGCACCCCAATACGCCAACATTTTCATGCACAAGTTCGAGCAGGACTTCTTCACTGCACAGGACCTCCAACCAACACTATACACCAGATATATCGACGACATTTTCTTTCTATGGACCCACGGTGAGGAATCACTAAAGAGACTACACGATAACATCAACAAGTTCCATCCCACCAAAAAGCTCACCATGGACACACGAATCTCCATCAAAGACGGGCACCTCAGCACCTCACTCTACCGCAAGCCCACGGACAATCTCACAATGCTCCACTTTTCCAGCTTCCACCCGAACCACGTCAAAGAGGCCATCCCCTATGGACAGGCCCTGCGAATACACAGGGTCTGCTCAGACGAGGAGGAACGCGATGGACACCTACAGACGCTGAAAGACGCCCTAGTAAGAACGGGATATGATGCTCGACTCATCGATCGACAGTTCCGACGGGCCACAGCGAAAAATCGCATAGACCTCCTCAGAAGACTAACACGGGACGCAACCAACAGAGTACCCTTCGTCGTCCAGTACTTCCCCGGAGCGGAGAAACTACGCCATGTTCTCCGCAGCCTTCAACATGTCATCAATGATGACGAACACCTCGCTATGGCCATCCCCACACCTCCACTACTCGCCTTTAAACAGCCACCCAACCTCAAACAAACCATCGTTCGCAGAAAATTACCCAGCCTTCAGGAGAACAGCGTCCACGACACCACACAACCCTGCCACGGTAACCTCTGCAAGACATGCCAGATCATCGACACAGATACCACCATCACACGAGAGGACACCACCCACCAGGTGCACGGTTCATACTCCTGTGACTCGGCCAACGTTGTCTACCTCATACGTTGCAGGAAAGGATGCCCCAGAGCATGGTACATTGGCGAGACCATGCAGACGCTGCGACAACGGATGAACGGACACCGCGCAACAATCTCCAAACAGGAGGGTTCTCTCCCTGTCGGGGAACACTTCAGCAGTCATGGACATTCAGCCACCGACCTTCGGGTAAGCATACTCCAAGGCGGCCTTCGAGACACACGACAACGCAAAATCGTCGAGCAGAAATTAATAGCCAAGTTCCGCACCCATGAGGACGGCCTCAACCGGGATCTTGGGTTCATGTCACACTACACGTAACCCCACCAGCGAACAAATGTTATCTGTTTTTAATATAACGGGTCATTGACTGTCTCTCTCTCTCTCTCTTTTTTTTGGGGGGTTGCATATTCAGTGGCCTTTTAGATGACACCTTTCTGTCTGCTCACTGTGATTGCCTTGGCAACGGGCAGTAATCACCAGGCATTGTTATGTGATCTTAAAATGCGAAGGATTCGAAATTGTCATTTCCACACCGCCTGAGGAAGGGGAAAGCCCCCGAAAGCTTGTGGGATTAAAAATAAAATCGTTGGACTATAACTTGGTGTTGTAAAATTGTTTACAATTGTTAACCCCAGTCCATCACCGGCATCTCCACATCATAAAAAATGGAGTCATAGGAAGCTCCTTCAAAAAATATTCCAGTTTCAGTAATTGCTCTGTTTATATTCTTCAGAGACCACTGGAAGTGCAGATATATTTATGGTTCTATTCGCTTCCAGACTTCTATCTATGCCTGCTGACACAATATTCCACGTGTGTATTCAATTTTCTGTCTGTAATTGAATTCCTGCATGGGAATCGCTTTTATTTCCCATTCCTGCAAAAATATGGGAAGGGAGGTAACTGCAATTCATGAGAATGGAATGGGATGGAAATATTATTTGGTGTTAGCTGGTAAGAAAGGAAAGGATGGGGAAATTATTCCCAAGCAGACTATTAAGCACTGTATAATCTTATCTACATGGATTAAGCGTAGTAAAGTGTTGGATCCTGGACGCGAGATAAATCTGACTCCAGGAACAGTCAAATCATTAACAACTTTTTATCGAAAGCTCACAGACAACCTGATTATTATGACATCATGGTTATAGCAGACAGATAAAATCCAGAGTAGGAGCCTCTGTAATATTGCTGTCTTAGCAAAGAATAAGGTTTATGATGTTATTGTCAGTTTATTAACCTTACTCTACTAGCTTGGTTCCAGGCCAAACTAGTAGAGGTATAAGGCTTGGTTTCTGAAAATTTTAATATGTTTAATGTCAGACTCTACAATATAGAAATTTGTTTTTTTTAAAGTCAATTTTTCCATACCAGCGTCTGGTATTAGAAAATAACTGAAACCAATAGAGGCAGGAAATGGGTTAATTATGAGTTCAACCTAAGCTCACAGTGAATTTTCCTTAAAACATTCAAGGAAGCTAGTTAGGGTAAGTTCATCAATCCAATGCTCGGTGAGTTTCACTCTAAGGGAGCATGGTTCAGATAATCAACACAACAGATGGTAAGTTCATTTTCTGGAAACCATTGATTGAGACACAAATCAATTTTTAATGTTTATTCACCGCACATTACTTTGTTTTCCTCACATTGTGTAATTTTTTTGCCCTGGTTGTTCAGATTGAAGATCAGTACGCAACATCACTGGGGCAGAATTGCTCTGGCTGCTAGGAGTACCTACAATGTGGGGTAGAAATTGGTCATTGTTGCGCTCATTTGCTGGATGGAAAAGAGGGGCAAAAATGATCAATTTCGCAGGGCTTTGCACTGCATATCAAGGAGGCCTGAAAAATATCCCACGCTATATTGGCCTCGGATGATTTATCGGCGGCTGCCAACAAGTGATATGCCCCTTGTCAGTGAGAGGCCTAACGCCTGTTTTAGGTCCTCTTCAAGAAATTGGGTTGCTCTGAGTGGAGCAGGTATTGGACCTGGTCCGCTCAGGGTTCTGGACCTGGATGAAGCCTAGGAACCAGCCACCACCAAAAAGATAAGTTTAAATTTTTAAAAAAATAATTCATGTGGATCTAGGAGAAGCAGAAATGCATGTAAAGGCATTCTTTTTGAACCTTGCCAAAACCAAACTAGTGGAAATCGAATTTTCCTTCCACTGGAGGTATACCTCAAGTGCTTGCTTTCTGCCTATATCCTTCACTGTTTTCCTTCAGACTTTGTTATTTACAGATCTTGCAAAAAAACAGTTGAGCTTATTAATTTGCACGGAGTAAACTAAGCAATGAAAGAAATCACTGAATTTCAGACTTGCTTGTGTTTCTGACTCTCCCCCTGACAGAAAATTCACATTCTGGACTTTCCTCCCCATGTCCAAAGCACCAAGGCAGGCCTGCGTGAGGGGAGCGTTTCATCCATTTAAATAACCTAAACTTGTAAATACAGGTAGGTTCAGATCATTGCAGGTGGAGTGCACTTTGGGTGTGCCCAATCAGCCTAGTGCCCAGGTGCCCTAGAAAATTGGCCCAATTTAGGGGATCCAAACTTAAATGCCAATCTTGACTGCTACATGATCTTAGTTAGTCTGTTCTTGCAAGTTATACTGCTACTCTCGCAGCAGGAGTATCTCACAGCAGCAAAATGTATAGCCTCAGGGAAAGCAAAAATCATAATGGAGGTTTATATTGACCCAGAAAAGCATGTTTGCTTACAGGAAGCATCATTAAAATCATGCTGAGTTAATCAATGTCAGTCAAGTGGATTGGGTTGCAGGGAGGGAGACTACAGTGGGTCTCAGCACACCTGGGTTAGGGAGAAGAAAATCATCCAGGGTTCTTGCATTGTGGAGATATCAGATGAAGACAGGATTGGGCTTGGCTATGATGTATCCCCTGGTTGAATATCTTGGCAGTCCTAGTCAAGGCTCATACATGAATAAAGTTCAGGTAATGGAGGGTGACTGGTGCCAGTACTTTTGTAGAAGAGCTATGAACTGTGGACTACATCTAAATAAGCAGAAAACTGGGCCTGAATGGAAAGTGAAGGTAATAATTATGGGGGCTTTTGGTTACCTTGTATTAAAATGGAATGGAGGGAGGCTCTTATCAAAGAGAGGCGTCAGGTGGTTAATAATGCAGGACTGCTTCTTGACATGTTTAAAAGAAACTATATTTGATCTAATATTTAACAGTAGTAAGAGGAACCTGAGATGATGGAAAATATAAAGGTAAATGAACTGTTGAGCACCAGTGATCAGAATGTCTTCAGACACATGCCAGCTGGAACTGAAATTTTTCACAGCTCATTAAGTGCACGAGTACCAGAAAGCTGGAAAATAATTGATGTTACAATATTTAAAAAATGGTCAGAAGTACGATCCTGGGAATTATGGTTCTGTTAGCTCGACATCTATGGCAGGAAAAGCTTTGGAGTTCATTAAAAAGGAAGCAATTCAAGCATACTTAACAAGAGCAAAGGCAATAATTCCAAACCAACATGGGTTTATGAAAATCAGGTTAAGCCTAACTCATTTAGAAGAGTTCTTTGAGGACACAACAGAACTGGAGGTTGAGGGTAATGTAACGGATGTTACGTATCTTATCTTTCAGAAGGCACTTGATAAAAAATGTCATACAATAGACTTGCAGCTGAATTGAAAGCTCCTGGGAGAAATGAGGATGTAGTAAATTGAATTTTAAATTGGCTATATAATGAGAAACAATGGGTAGTAATCAATGGTGGCAGTTCTGGCTGGACAGCTGTGACCAACAAAATACACTGCCAACCAGTTCTGGGATCTCGGCTATATTCATAAATGATCTCACTGAAGCTATAAAAAGTAGAATGTCTAAAATTGTAGACTGTACCAAGTTGTGTGGGAGTACAGGATGCATTAGAATCATAGAAAGATTACAGATCGGAAGGAGGCCATTCGGCCCATTGAGTCCGTGCCGGCTCGATGCAAGAACAATCCAGCTAGTCTCACTCCCCCGCCCTTTCCCTGTAGTCTTGCAAATTTTTTACTTTCACGTACTTAGTCAATTCCCTTTTGACGGCCATGATTGAATCTGCCTCCACCACCCCTTCGGGCAGTGCATTCCAGATCCTAACCACTCGGGAGGGAAACAATAAAATTAGTAGCAGACTACAGAAACGTAACAAGTGGACGGATAAATCACAAATGTTTATTAAATTCTAATATATATTGGTACTAAAATAATTCTATGATTCAATGAAAATTGTATATTGTTGCCTAAGATCAGTCAATTGTAATAGTTGGCAAACATTTATACCTAGAAATCACAGTTTGCAATATTAACTTATGAACTATTTTAATGGAGGTGAAAACCCCTTTATTTTAAATGGGTTAATATAGTGGACAGAGGGACCTTCCTATGGTAATATCTCAAACAATAATTTCTTGGTTGAAAAGTCTCACCACAGTGGAGGACAATGGTAGTAAAGGCAAATAAAATGTTAGGTTATTTAGAATAGATCACTAGAATATAACCAAGGGAGTGACACGAACACTTTATAAAGCTAAAGGGGGACCCGTTCATGGTGTGCAATGTCCGGTTGTGGTCACTGTACTTGTATAAAGATATAGAGATAGTGGACAGTATTCAGAAAGATGATTCTAGATTTTGGAATATTAAAATATGAAGGTAAGAAAGTTAAATCTGTTCTCATTGGAACAGAGAAGGCGAAGGGGATCATGAACATAAATGCTTAAAAAATGAAGGGAAATGATGAAACAGATGTGGAGCAACATTTGGTACAAAGTAAGTTCAGGAGACATAGAAGTGATCAGGTAGTAAGGAAGACACAAGCTAAACTTAACTTTAGAAATAACTTGCTTGTGCTTAGTTATTGACTTTTGGAATAAAGTGACAACAATGCAACATTTGAATGGGCAATAGATTGGTTCTTGATTCAATAGTAAAGAGATCACTAGGTAAGTTTGGAGGAAGAAGCCTTGTTAGCACATTTGGTATGGGTTTGAGAGAGGAAAAAGATGAGAAATGACCGGATAGAGTTCCAAAACAATCCCTGGATGTTGGGAGTGAGCCAGATGCACTGAACTGGCTTGTCTGCATTCCTATGATTTGTGTTCTTATAAAAATAGAAATGCTGGAAATACTCAGCAAGTCAGGCAGCATCTGTGGAGAAAGAAACAGAGTTAACGTTTCAGGTTGATGACCCTTCATCAGAACTGGAAGAAGTTGAAGATTAAACAGTTTTTAAGCAAGTACAGAGCCAGGGATAGGGAGGAGAAAGGGCAGGGAAGGAAAGAACAAAAGGGAAGGCCTCTGATAGGGTGGAGGGCAGGAGTGATTAAATGACAAAAGGGATGATGGTGCAAGTCAAGGAAGGTGGTAATGGGACAAGTAAAGAATCAAAAGATGGGTCTAGAGGAGCTGTAAATAGCAACATCAGAACCATTACCAGCACTTGCTGTCTGAAAAAATGGGCAAATGTAAGGAATCTTACAACACCAGGTTATAGTCCAACAAATTTATTTTAAAATCACAAGCTTTCGGAGATTATCTCCTTCGTCAGATCACACATCATGAAAAAATGGGAGCAGTGGTTATGATCTCCACATCATGAAAAAATGGGAGCAGTGGTTATGATCTGAAGTTATTGAAATCAATGTTGAGTCCAGAAGATTGTAATGTGCCTAATCAAAAGATGAGGTACAAAAGTTGAGATTCACACTCAACGTCATGCATCGGCTCATGCATGCTCTTGACCTCTCTCTCTTCAGCAGCACCGACGCACTTTATTTCAAAGCTGTCCTGTCCACAGTTCCATTTCATCCTTCACCTCATCTGGCGCTTTAACAAAAAACTTTATTTCTTCATTTCAGGTGCCAAGGACCGCAAGCTTCACCAACTCTTAGATACCAACGCCTCTCCTGATCCTTCTTCCCCATCACTTTCCTCTGAACCCATCCCACCTTCCAATCTCACCCGTTGTCGTGTTTTCACTATCTCCTCTGATCTCCCCCTCTCTGACCATGAATGATCAGTCCTCAGCAAAGGCCTTAGCCCTTAGCTTCATCCCCTTACGCCCCCACCTCAATGAATTTCGAGCTCGACACGATGCTAAGCTCTTCTTCCGTCGCCTTTGCCTCCGTGCCCACTTCATTGGCCAGGAGTCTTCCCCCCGCACATTGGACTCTTTCTCTCGCCTTCAGAATTCTCGTTCCACCTGGACCCCTCCCTTTGGCCTCTTACCCTCTCTTGATCTTTTCATTGCGAACTGCCAGCGTGACATCGGCCGTCTCAATTTCTCTACTCCCCTCACTCACTCTAACTTACGTCCCTCTGAACTTGCAGCACTCCGTTCTCTCAGGACCAACCCTGACATTGTCATTAAACCTGCTGACAAGGGCGGCACTGTTTTTGTGTGGCAAACAAACCTCTATCTTCCAGAGACTGAACGCCAACTCTCCAACACCTCCTCCTACCTCCCCTTGGACCGTGACCCCACCACTGAACATCAAGCCATAGTTTCCCAGACCATCACTGACCTCTTCTCCTCTTCCCCCCACAGCCTCCCACCTCATAGTCCCCCTACCCCGCACAGCCCGCTTCCACCTCCTTCCCAAGATCCACAAACTGGACTGCCCCAGTAGACTCATTGTTTCAGCCTGTTCTTGCTCCACGGAACTTATTTCTCCCTATCACAACTCTATTTTTTGTCCCCTTGTCCAGTCTCTTGCGACCTACTTCCGCGATTCGTCCGACACCTTCTGCCACTTTAACAGTTTCCATTTCCCCGGACCTAACTGTCTCCTTTTCACCATGTTCATCTAGTCCATCTACACTTCCATCCCCCACCAGGACAGCCTGTGTGCCCTCCGCTTCTTCCTTGAACAGAGGCACAACCAGTCCCCATCCACCACCACCCTCCTCCGCCTGGCTGAACTTGTTCTTACGTTGAACAACTTCTCCTTTGACTCCTCTCACTTCCTCCAAATAAAAGATATCGCTATGGGAACCCACATGGGTCCTCGCTATGCCTGCCTTTTTGTGGGATACGTGGAACATTCCTTGTTCCAGTCCTACTCTGGTCCCCTCCCTCACCTCTTTTTCTGGTACATTGAAGACTGTATCGATGCCGTTTCCTGCTCCCACCTCGAACTGGAAAATTTAATCAACTTTGCTTCCAATTTCCACCCTTCCGTCGCCTTCACATGGTCCATCTTCCCTTCCCTTCCCTTCCTCGACTTCTCTATCTCCATTTTTGGGGATAGGCTGTCAACCAATATCTATTATAAGCCCAACAACTCCCACAGCTACATTGATTATGCTTCCTCCCATCCCCCGTCCTGTAAGGACTCTATTCCTTTCTCCCAGTTTCTCTGTCTCCGTTGCATCTGTTCTGATGATGCCACCTTCCACACCAATGCTTCCGATATGTCTTCCTTTTTCCTCAACCGAGGATTCCCCTCCACTGTAGCTGACAGGGCTCTCGACCGTGTCCGTCCCATTTCCCGCACTTCTGCACTCACCCCTTCCGCCCTCTCCCAGGACCATGATAGGGTCCCCCTTGTCCTCACCTTCCACCGCACCAGCTTTCACATTCAACGTATCATCCTTCACCATTTCCGCCACCTCCAGCACGGTACCACCACCAAACACATCTTCCCCTCCCCTCCCCTTTCAGCATTCCGAAGAGACCATTCACTCCACAACATCCTGGTCCACTCTTCCATCACCCCCAACACCCGCTCTCCTCCCCATGGCACCTTTCCGTCCGAGCACAGGAGATGCAACACCTACCCTGTTACCTTCTCCCTTCCCACCTCCTACCAGGTGAAACAGTGATTTGCTTTTACTTCTTTCAATTTAGTATACTGCATTCGCTGCTCACAATGTGGTCTCCTCCTCATTGGGGAGACCAAATGCAGATTGGGTGATCGCTTTGCTGAACACCTCTGTTCAGTCCGCAAGCTTGACCCAGTCCTGCCAGTCGCTCTGACCTCTGTCATCGACCTCTTACACTGTTCCAATGAAGCTCAACAGCAGCTCGAGGAACAGGATCTCATCTTTTGATTAGGCACTTTACAACCTTCTGGACTCAACATTGATTTCAATAACTTCAGGTCATAACTACTGCTCCTATTCTTTCAGACAGCAAGTGCTGATAATGGTTCTGATGTTGCCATTTACAGCTCCTCTAGACCTATCTTTTGATTCTTTACTTGTCCCATTACCACCCTCCTTGCCTTGCACCATCATCCCTTTTGTCATTTAATCAGTCCTGCCCTCCACCCTATCAGAGACCTTTCCTTTTGTTCTTTCCACTCCTCCCCTTCCTCCCCCACCCAACTTTCCCTGGCTCTGTACTTGCTTAAAAACTGTTCAATCTTCAACTTCATCTAGTTCTGACGAAGGGTCATCGTCCTGAAACGTTAACTCTGTTTCTTTCTCCACAGATGCCGCCTGACTTGCTGAATCTTTCCAGCATTTTCAATCATTATTTCAGATTTCCAGCATCTGTAGTATTTTGCTTTTGATTTGTGTACTTATATCTACACCAGTCTATCAGGAATCCACGTAAGGGTGCTCCTGACAAGGAACTGAACTCACAGGGAGAGTTGGTTGGGATATTGCAGGTCTATAGCCCCTGATATTTCATTCATTCATTTAATGAATGGAAAACGAGGCCTACCGGCCTGCAAGAACCATTGATTGCTGGGAGCACCCAAATCGGGAGTGAGCCATACAATTTTTAAAAATAGTTAAATGAGAATCAGAAATATACTCCACTCAACAACCAGGAAGCATTTATTCTACAGGCAATACATCAAATCAACCTGAACTGGCCCAATGCTCTTAGCTCTCTGAAGAATTACATTTCAGGTTCAGTGGTTATTTCTACTGACTCTGACTTCTAGTTGAAGGACAATAGCAAGGAAATGAGAAGACAGGGAAAGGGAATAAAACAAGATAAATTATGTACACACAATGGGAAAATAAGAATGTAGCCTAAAAGACGTTGCTATGGTATCCAATAACTACAGTTTCTCAGCCTCTGTCAATAAAATGTCACTGCAATATGGCGAAAGCTTTGATGTAAACTTAGATTAATTCATATAGTGTTTTAACTGTATCAAGGAGCTCTGTTGAATCCTTTGTAAATTGTAAACAATTTTACAACACCAAGTTATAGTCCAGCAATTTTATTTTAAATTCACAAGCTTTCGGAGGCTTTCTCCTTCCTCAGGTGAACGATGTGGAAATGAAATCCTCGAAATGAAATCGCATTTATAATTCACAGAACAATGCTTGGTGATTACAGACAGTTTTTTCAACTGCCCGTTGCCAAGGCAATCAGTGTGCAGACAGACAGGTGTTACCTGCAAGGTCTCAGAATATACAAATCACCAAGAAAAAAACAACAAACAAAAAAAACAGAGATAGAGAGGTAGAAACATAGAAAAGACAGCAACTGACCCGTTATATTAAAAACAGATCACATTTGTTCGCTGGTGGGGTAACATGTAGCGTGACATGAACCCAAGATCCCGGTTGAGGCCGTCCTCATGGGTGCGGAACTTGGCTATCAATTTCTGCTCGACGATTTTGCGTTGTCGTGTGTCTCGAAGGCCGCCTTGGAGTACGCTTACCCGAAGGTCGGTGGATGAATGTCCATGACTGCTGAAGTGTTCCCCGACTGGGAGGGAACCCTCCTGTCTGGCGATTGTTGCGCGGTGTCCGTTCATCCGTTGTCGCAGCGTCTGCATGGTCTCGCCAATGTACCATGCTCTGGGGCATCCTTTCCTGCAACGTATGAGGTAGACAACATTGGCCGAGTCACAGGAGTATGAACCATGCGCCTGGTGGGTGGTGTCCTCTCGTGTGATGGTGGTATCTGTGTCGATGATCTGGCAGAGGTTACCGTGCCAGGGATGTGTGGTGTCGTGGACGCTGTTCTCTTGAAAACTGGGTAATTTGCTGCGAACGATGGTCTGTTTGAGGTTGGGTGGCTGTTTAAAGGCGAGTAGTGGAGGTGTGGGGATGGCCATAGCGAGGTGTTCGTCGTCATTGATGACATGTTGAAGGCTGCGGAGAACATGGCGTAGTTTCTCCGCTCCGGGGAAGTACTGGACGACAAACGGTACTCTGTTGGTTGCGTCCCGTGTTAGTCTCCTGAGGAGGTCTATGCGATTTTTTGCTGTGGCCCGTCGGAACTGTCGATCGATGAGTCGAGCGTCATATCCCGGATGAACGGACACCGCGCAACAATCGCCAGACAGGAGGGTTCCCTCCCAGTCAGGGAACACTTCAGCAGTCATGGACATTCATCCACCGACCTTCGGGTAAGCGTACTCCAAGGCGGCCTTCGAGACACACGACAACTCAAAATCGTCGAGCAGAAATTGATAGCCAAGTTCCGCACCCATGAGGACGGCCTCAACCGGGATCTTGGGTTCATGTCACGCTACACGTTACCCCACCAGCGAATAAATGTTATCTGTTTTTAGTATAATGGGTCAGTTGCTGTCTTTTCTATGTTTCTACCTCTCTATCTCTGTTTTTTTTGTTTGTTGTTTTTTTTTTGGTGATTTGTATATTCTGAGACCTTGCAGGTAACACCTGTCTGTCTGCACACTGATTGCCTTGGCAACGGGCAGTTGAAAAAACTGCCTGTAATCACCAAGCATTGTTCTGTGAATTATAAATGTGATTTCATTTTGAGGATTTCATTTCCACATCGTTCACCTGAGGAAGGAGGAAGCCTCCGAAAGCTTGTGAATTTAAAATAAAATTGCTGGACTATAACTTGGTGTTGTAAAATTGTTTACAATTGTCAACCCCAGTCCATCACCGGCATCTCCACATCATGGCTACCATCGAATCCTTTGTACACTAAGCACTGTTTCAAAGAATGGCTTTTACGATCATTTACAAATAAAAGAGAGACAAAGTTGTCTTTCTGAATTAATATTGATTTATTGAGTGAGTATTGTTTTATACATTGGAGATTGCGCCCAAAAAGAACTGTATTGAGATGTTAACTGTCGCTCAAACCATTAAGTGTTTGCAGTATTTAGTCAACATGATCAGATTTGTGTTTTGGCACCAATAGCTCACCCAACAGCTTCTGGCCAGATACGTGGGCAGCTTCCTATAAACGGACTGCAGGTTTAATACTGTCAAACATTGCACTTTTCAAACTCTGTTTAACTTAGAAGACTGAAGTCATTGATGGTTTTAGAAGGCTCAATGAAAAGAGAGATCATAAAGGTACCTCGTCAGTTAAACTGAAACATTACAGTTTTCAAAGAAAAGCAATTTATAAATTTCAGATCTGATAGTAAATGCTTTCCACCTGTGAAAGTATTTCTCCAGAGAGAATTCATTGGGTCAGTCCTCGAACCCGGCCTAGAAGGCTCAGTTAAGGGGCCAATGCTCATAAACCTGTTTTACATTTACTATTCTTCAAAATCATGCTTTCTTCCTCTCTCTAACTGCCATTTCCTGTGAAACTTTGTGTGGTTTAAATTACTGCCATCCCTTAGAAAAAAATTGCTACAGTCCCCAAGGGACAGTAAAATCTTTACTGTCTGATTCTTACTAATGTTTCCTTCTTCACCAGTAACATACACTGTTCTTTTCTTGTAGGGTTATTCTGTATTGGTTTGATTGCCATGGTCACTCACATCAATCCAGAGTGTTGCTAGATTTCTAACACACGATTGTGGATTCAAGATAATGGCCCTAATATTACTGTATGAGAAACTTGTGTATAAACCCATAACTATTTTAGTGGAGTAGTAAACCCACTTATTTCAAATGAGTTATCCTCTAAAGTAGGAGAGGAAATTCAAACACATTAAGCATTTTAATGCTAGTATTCTATTAGGACCTTTTTTTATTTTAGCCATTATACAAGAATAAATATTGTTTATTCGTAAAACCTTTCTTCTGTTGTATTGTAAAATTTTAAGTCAAAACTTCTTGATAACTTAAACTTGGACACTTCTGACATACAATATGAACCTTAACAAGCAGATTTCTTATTGCCCCAAAGCCTCAATTTTGTCCAATTGGATCTATTTGCAATGCATCCAACTGTCAGGTAAGTCTAAGTAATTTAGACTGAACCCCTGAATCTAAGTAATGATCTGATCTATGATGTCTTCAACATAATTTGACATTTTCAGCTCCTTCCCAATGTGTTTTCTGATTAATGATTCTTCAGTTGGTTACCAGGCCTACAACTGTAGTATATTTATTAGAAACTCCACAGGCTCGTTCAACTCCCTCTAACCTTTTCTATGTTTTTTCCTGTTCTTTTCTCCAATTGCACCATGATTCTATGAGCTCAATCCTATTGTACACATTTGTAGTTCTGACGACATGTGCATACGAAGTCTTTGAAATATTCTCTCTCTTGCAAGAATAATTTCAGGAATGGACATCTCTAGTTATTTTCCCCAGTTTAGTACTTGATTTCAGCCTAATGTGCTATAAGAAACATCAATGCCAAACCCATTCCTTGCCTTGCCCAATGTCCACAAACTTGCAATTTCCAGCAAGGGGCCCTGGTTAGCAATCAAGAGCAGGAGCCCTGACTGATTTTTGCCCCTTTTGTAGTCGAAGCGCACTGAGGCCAATTATAGAGCTCTACTATTTCCTTAGCACAGCTTAGCTATTTAAAACATATTTTAATAATAAGTATTTTTCTGCATTATTCTTTCCAAGGACCTGTCCCCTAACACTTTTACTGACTAAATTATATGGAGTTAACGGGAGGTAATTGACAGAAGGCAGCAGGGTTGCTCTTCCTGTTTTGGAAAAGTTTCTCAGAGGAGATTTACAAAGAGCCTGTTTTTAAAATCATAGTGGACTCTACACTGTAGAAAATGTAATCATTACCAAATATATTTTGTTTACAAAAACACAGTTTTATTTTAGGGATGAAACTCCTTTAAAAAAATTAAATTGCTTGAGGGTTTTAAAATCATTAATCCCTGAAAACACTGAGCATATCAATGTTCAGAAATGTTACTCTTTATAAAACCTACAGTGCTCGGAGTCCTCGTTGTCTGATACTGAGCTTCGTTACCACTGGCAGTTATAGTAGGTTTAGGGCCTGTGTGATGTTAAACATGATGTCACCTACATAATGGATTCCACATTGACCTTCTTTTACATCCTGCCATTAATGAAGCTGAGTTAATGCTGTCCCTTTTGGTTAGTTTCCATGTCTAAAATCATGTTTCAAAAAGGACTTTTCAGCCTCACATAGACACTACAAAAATGGAAATGAGATTAACCCAATTATATCAATCCTGTCTCTCTGAATCTTGCTGAACTTTCTCTGTCCTTTCGTCTAAACTATCCAAAGGTCTCTTCATGTACGTTGCTTTCTCCTTTCTCTGCTCGGTGGAGATACTTTTAGGATGAGAGCTGGGAGACTCATTTAACAAGTGTAGGAATGGGGAGGTCAGGCCATGGCTGGATTACCATCAAGAAGGTCAGCTGTGCGTTGGAGGAAAACTGTAATAATTCATTTAGGATTAGAAGACTAGCTACCGTGGTGACAAACTTAGTAGGGCAAGGATCAGTTCCATTAATACAACTTCCTGGAGCTCTGCTACAATTTGAAGGCTTCAACATTTAGCTGGTGAATTCCTTTCTTTATTACGATCTAAACCCGTAGTGAATTTTGTGCAGCTCAACTCTAGATGAGAGAAGGCGGTACTGGATACAGATGTTTAACTCTGCTTTTATGGTTACAGTTCGGTAATCTTAGGTTGTACAATTCAGATGCAGCACAGAGCTTCCTTACGCTGTTTTCACTGTACATCTCAAACCAAACCTCAGCGTGATATTGTTCTTTCTGTATGCAACTTAGCAATTAGTCTCAAATTATAATCACTTTTGTGTTACTGATTGAGCACCACTAGAAACTAAGTTGAAACTGGCCCTTAGCAATAGTCATCAGAGAGAAAACCTTTATTATGAAGAGGTTTAATAAGCTTCCATTAAAATAACAGAAAAAGAAATTTCATATGCATGCATATGCTAATATCACCCAGCATGATTTCACCTCAAATAACTGTTATGTTACAAAGTCGTGCTTGTGGTGAAATAAAGTACTGACTGTAAAGGGCTGCTTTCCATGTTCACGCCTATTGTGTGGTAAGATACTCCAGTAGAGGTAATGTACTTCTCCTGTACAAATGGCATATAGCTCTCATGTAACGAATTCTTGCTTTACATGCAGTGTATACTGTAGTATCACCAAGAATAATGTAGAATGGGATCCATACCATGTAAACATGGCATATTTGTGGCATGAAAGTATTCAAGAAATTCAACCCAGGGTAATATAATAGCTTTTGGAACAATTGCCGTAAACCCAAGGTTCAGATTATGTAGTGTCAAAAACAGTAATATACAATCATAGTAATTCTATGGTCTTTTAAAAAAACAATCTTCCCTTCATCTGCAGAATGAGCTATGCTGGGCACAGTTCCACTTATGCCAGTTGCCCATTAATGGCCACTCTTCAGATATGAGTTTAGGCCATGAAAGTCAGCAGATTATTCATCCATAAGGGTATCATAATCTTTTCTTCATCCAATGTCCACACATCCAAACTTCCGAGCAGGAGACACTGTTTAGCAATCAAGTGTGGGAGCTGTTTTCTAGTTTTCCCTTCATCCACCATGTTACCTATTGCACTGCTCCTACTGTTACCCTGGCTCAGATTATCTCATTTACCATCAATTGAAGATTGAATTTGTTTAAGCTGTATGGCTCAGTACCACACTGGGCAGTACAGTTACTGACTAATAAAATATGGGAATTGCTATCATCTGGTCTGTTTTTAATGAGTAGAGTAAGTAACCAATCAAGTCTATTAAAAAAATCATAGACGATTAAAACAAAATAAAATTCTTGCTGCAATTGAGTGTTTATTCGTTTTTGTTACTTTTTTTTGAAGTGCCTGACTATATCATTGCTGATACTTGTGAAGAGGTGTCTGGTATCAACAGTAATCATGTTTGTAATGACTGTTCTTCACAGCTGTACTGTCTAAAAATCTATTTAAACCAACTCAAGTGAAAGAGTTAAAAAATCTGTTCATTCTCATGCCACCTATGCCTTAGAAGAAAGTAATATCAAGTCTTTTTGATATTGCTTCCTAAAGGAGAATATCTCTGAAATCCAACTATTCCCATTACTTTTCTGTTGACATAACATTTTTCCAAATGTTGTCTGTGATTACTGTGTTGTCATCTAATTCCAGCAATAAATACATATACACTCACGCATACACAGTAGTAGTGAATGCATTCTCAACATCACTATTAAAAGGGAAGAATTTCATTTTCACAGACCCTTGTAATCCCTCAGATTCCATTCCAATTTTTTACAGTATCGTTTTCCTGAAAGCAGCTGTGGAATGAGCCATTGTGTAGTAATCTTTCATATCCTACATGCAAATGGTGCCAAGGATGAGGTGCAAATCAGAATGTCAGTGAAGCTTCCTCAACATTGGGGAGGGAGGATTGTTGGAAAAAAATCAGGACATTTTTGTTCTGAAATGTAACGGTTCATGTCCCAAACCCAAAATTAATGAACTAAGTGTACTGTGCCTGAACTGATTTATCTTTTAATTCATGCCTGACAGTACATTCTGACCATTAGGCAGCAATGACTCTGGCTGGGCAAAGCACTAATTACAAGCAGGAAATCCAAGTTGTACCATAACCAAACATGCATGCACCAACTCCTGGGCCTGCTTATTAAGATCACAAAACTCATTGAGCTAAACAGTATTAAAGTCCAAGGCTCCAGTAATAATGCTTATCTCTTCCATTGGCAAAATGGTCCATGGCTGCAGTACATTTGATGTAATTTGGCATAAATAAACTACACAATTAAACCAGAATGACAAAACTGGTATTTGTGACAGTCTTCAGTATGTAATAAACAATTATTTGTCTGTGCAATGCCAAAAGGACCCTTGATAACAACAAAAACCTGGACCTATATAGTGCCTTTAACATAGTAAAACATCCCAAGGCTCTTTACAGGAGCGCAATCAGGTAAAGATTGATAGTACCAATATGTGTGAATGTGATGGTCACCTACTCCACTATATTCAGCAGTAAGGTCCAGTAATGAGAATTTTAAATATATCAAATGAGAAACAAAACATGCCTGTGATGATTTGGTTAAAAATAGCCATTTGTTTAAAGGGCCATGCAAGGGCCCACTTGATTGATACCCCATCCACCACCCTAAACATTCACTCCCTTCACCACCGTCGCACCGTGGCTGCAGTGTGTACCATCCACAGGATGCACTGCAGCAACTCGCCAAGGCTTCTTCGACAGCACCTCTCAAACCCGTGACCTCTACCACCTAGAAGGACAAGAGCAGCAGGCACATGGAAACAACACCACCTGCACGTTCCCCTCCAAGTCACACACCATCCCGACTTGGAAATATATCGCCGTTCCTTCATCATCGTTGGGTCAAAATCCTGGAACTCCCTTCCTAACTGCACTGTGGGAGAACCTTCACCACACGGACTGCAGCGGTTCAAGAAGACGGCTCACCACCACTTTCTCGAGGGCAATTAGGGATGGGCAATAAATGCTGGCCTCACCAGCAACGCCCACATCCCATGAACGAATAAAAAAAAAAGCCCATTGCCAGACAGATGGTGGTTGGAAACAGAAAGGCTATTTGATTGCAATAGAAGAGGACAAATCACCCGAAGCAATCAGTGTTTTTGTGGAAGCAAGAGTTCAAATCTTGCTTTGAAGGACAGAAATTAAAGGTCACTTCTCTTAGATGAATTTTGAAAGGTCAGAAGTCATGCTAATTTAGTGCTATTCTCTACTGCATAGTAAGTGTGATTATTAACATGAAAACTGTCCTGTTTCATTAATCTGACAGGAAAATGTCGCTATGACCTCAGGAGCTTCATGTAGCATTTGGCAGGAAACAAAAAGGAGCTATGCCAATCACTGTTCACAGGACGTCACTGAGACTAAGGCTGGAACTTGCTTTTGGCTTTTAGCATCCGATTTGTTGAGATGCAAATGGCAATTGTCAAGATTTTTATCCATCCACCCTTGGCCACTCACCGTTCAGATCATTGCTTGTATAAACAAACAGATTTATTTATTTATTCATGGTTCGGAAATTTGACCAAAAATGTCATATACAGTATATGCTTACAAAAAACACGCTGGGAGTCTGTTGTCAACTGAACTGAAAACAGGGCACCCTGGATAGACAATAAACTAACAGAATCTTGTTTGAATCAAACGAGAAGAATGATCTACTCAGCCTGCTGAGCAAGGCAACTTCTTGTTAGTAATTATTTAAATTAGCTTTAAGAGACAACAAAAACAACAAGAATATAACAAACCTGAAACGAAAATATAACATGCCAGAAAGACACAGCAGGTCCATTAATAGCTACAAAGGGATAAAGAGCTAATGTTTTGGATGGCGACCCTTCATCAGAACACTTGAAATGCAAATTTTTCTTTTTTCCTGTCAGACGTTGATGAACTTGCTGCATATTTCCTCCATTTTTTAAAGCCATTCCCATGCAGAATTTTAAAAAATCTTCTGTTATTTTCAGGCAGAATAGACAACAGTTTTTGATTTCCTGGAAACCTAACAGACGTAAACTGTGTGGACCTTATGTTTATTACTGTCATTTTTTTGGAGAACTACTTTCTTCCCTTGCCTGTTTTCCTTGCTGAAAACTGTTCCCCAGGTGAAAAAGCAAGCCGATGATAGGTTGCCTGGTGGTCTTCTCTGATAGCCCGTTAGGAAGTTCATGCCAATGACCCTGACAATTCATCCTCTGATTTTCCATCTCTCCCCATGGAGATGTGCCTGGTTTCCACTTGATATTTCCTACAGTGACTCAATGAACTTCCACTCCACAGAGTCTTCCCTTGGAACATACTTCATTACCTCACTGCTTTCTTCTTTAATCATTTTTGCCCTTCTGCAGTTCTCCACACTATTTAGGTGAGCTATCGAAAGTAAATAACCATTTGTAATCAAGGCACTAGTTTACTAAAACTTTTAATTTTCTGTTTATTTCTCCAGTGACTGAAAGCTATGGAAGAAAAAGTAAGACAGACCCCAGCAGACATTAAAGTGACACAAAATCCAAAGGACTCCTCCTGCATTTTCAAAATGCTGTTACACAATTAGAAAACTGGAGATCCAGATTACATCTTTATTCAAAAACAGCTGTTTCCCATTTTTGCAGTCTTAGTCTCTCCAGAATATATGACTGAGCCACATAATTCACTGCAGCAGATAAAAGAATAACTCAGTTAAGATTTCAAAGCCTGAAACCATTTCCCCTCTACAATTTGTATTCGGTCCTGCTGATTGTTTACTTACCTATGACTGAGCACTAAGCCAAGTGTCTGCTTTGACATATAACTCTTATTTCAATTTCCCTTTTTCCTTGTAAATCCCATCTTTGCTGCTATTCCGCCTCCACATTATGGGATGTGGTTTCCTTTGGGGTTTCTACCATCAATGCCAACAGGATGTGCAGTTTGATTGTGCAGGATAGGTCACTTTGTATATTTTATTTTCAGTGTTTTCCCCTCTTCTGAAGGTACTGACTAATGCTGAGATATTAGGGCCAATTTTGCGAGGCTCCATTTCGTATGTGGTGCAATAGCCCTACCTCTAGGCCTTACTCCCATTCGTTGAAATGTCACGTTGGGATTAGAGCCTTGCACAATTACCCTTATAATTCTACCAATGTTCCTCAATACCTCACGCTAGAAGTTATTCTTCAGATGCTGGGCTTTGATAGTAAATTCCAACTGGCTGTTGCACTGTAGGGGCTTCACAGTTGAGCTCAGATGTACCCTCATCCAAAAACCACAGGCTGGGTGATTTTCCCTTATCCTTAATACAGAGGCACTGAGGCACTGTCCCCAGCTGAGATCAGCTAACTTGGCCAATGAACCTCCCCAGTTGTCTTCATCTGCTTTGGGTGAAAAGGGGTTAATAGGGTCTCCCAGTTTCCCGCCCTCAAATCAAAACATTGTCCATAAAAACATTTAGATCTGATGATATTTCAACTGGCTTCACATCATACAGCATTTCTCTTTGTATGTGTTCTCAGACAGTACTTAGGCCTCACGCACAACACATTAATTCCAGGTTATGCTGTAAAACAAGCGTAAACATTTCATGTTCACATCCGCATGAATTCATTTTCCGATTAATCCTGATTCTGCTTATTAGAAAAAGAAATACAGTGCAATTTCATTAATGCAAATGTATCCCAAACCTCACATTATATTAATATTTCCCCAGTTCCTGTGGAAGGACCATTATATTGAACACTGAACACAATTCTTAATAGATTTAATCTCTGACAAAAAAAACAATACTTTAGCAGTCAACATGAATATTTAATAACAATGTTTGGCTGTATTAGCAACAAATAAAAAGTCATTATTACAAATTGCAAGAAGCCTTTTTTATTGCTGAAATACTTTTCATTCTATATCTACAATTTTATCCCTTTTGCATTCCACCTTTCAGCATAAACCAGCTGTCAAAACCAATTTGCTGAAGCGTGATCAGGGATAACTTTTGATTTCTTTTGTGGATAACATGCTTAATTGCTCACAACAGGGCACTTCAGCCCCAATTTTAACTTGGGACAGGATTTGACCGGGCAGGGGGCGTGGCGCGTGCCAAACCTCCCTCGACTTCGGTAGCAAGAGGTCCGGGCAATTTTAACCCCTGGACCTCATCTGCACGCCACCAGTCAGCTGCCCCCGGCTGAGACAGGTGGGAAGTGGCAGCTGCCTGGCGGGCAGGAGTGGAAGTTGGGCAGCAGATGACCGCCAGCTGGCATCAATGAAAGGCTCACTGGCAAGATGTTAAGTCACAGGAAGGGGGTTTCGGGAGGGTCTCGTTGGAGGGACGGGGAGAATGAGGCATTTGTAATCTCTGTTATTTATTTTGCCACACTGATTTACGCCCATTTTAAGTTTGGGCGTATTCTAATGAACTTGGGCGTAACATAACATCGGCAAAATGGGCACAACATCAGATGTCTTTCGGATCTAACCTCCAGGTTGTACCCATGTACGAAACTCCAGGCCTCAATGTTTAAGTTTAAGTACTACCAAGTATGATTTTAAGGTTAGTGAACAATCATTAGTTCGTGACTTTGTTGTCTGCTTTCTTTGATAATTGGCAAGAAAGGGTAGTTCATTCATCCAAGATGAAAAGGTTAAAATAATCTAATCTGGTTGATGTAAAATAGTTTAGCAAGTCACATTTAGGAATCATTAACTCCTAGGCATAGACTGGATGGTAAATCCCAGACAGTTGCTTTATGAAGAGTTTAGGTGATAGGCTTGAGGATTCGTCTGGTGCCCTTGATGAATATTCCTCTCAGACTATCAATTCCACTGTTCTTACAATTGACTGTTAGGGCCCGATATTACCATGGCGGCTGGTTCGCGGCGGGGAGTTGATTGGGTGTGTGGGTAACGCGCCCGGTGAAATCAGTCTGCCCCACGAGCAATCGCAGGCTGATTGGATCCACTTACCTGTTGTTCCGGGTTCCCCGCTGCTAAGCTGCGCGGCGGGCAGACTGCGCATGCACAGTAAGGTCTGTCAGCTGGAGGAGCTCTATTTAAAGGGGGCAGTCCTCCACAGTCCTCCGCTGCAAGAAATAGGAAAAATTACAGCATGGAGCAGTCCAGGGGGAAGGCTGCTCCCAGGTTTAATGATGCCTCACTCCAGTTCTTATTGGATGGGGTGAGGAGGAGGAGGAGGACAGAGATCTTCCCCCCCCGGCGAACGGGAGGAAGCGGCCTGCCTCTGCCACCAGGAAGGCCTGGCTCGAGGTGGCAGAGGAGGTCACCAGCACCACCAACATATCGCGCACCTGCATACAGTGCAGGAGGTGCTGCAATGACCTCAGTAGGTCAGCCAAAGTGAGTACACTTACTCATTCCCCTACACTCCGTCTGCCACGTCACCGCCCCCACCCCACATCTCCTTCTGCACTACCAACACTACTCTATCACATCACACCTCACACCCACTCAAGCCTCATCCTCATCTTACTTGCACTTACTCACCTCGCCAGTACTCATCCCGCCACTACCACTCAACCCAATCCTCATACAATCTCATGGCTCTATCTCATACTCACCCTCTCATGCATCTCTTTCACAGTCAGCCTCACTCAACCTTCCACTACCTGTGCTGCAGCCACAGGGCATGCATCACATATGTGCAGTAGGCAGCGTAAGGCAAACGTGTCATGAGCATGAAGGGGATGCACAAGGGTGTTTGAGGGTTTGTCATGGTTTTTACTTATATTGAGTTTCTGACCAACTCACATTACATATTATATTGGCACCACTACTGTCACGTCTTTGCGAATCTTGTCTGGTTTGTGCAATAATGCCCTTTCCTGAGGATCACAATGAAGACCCACAACTGATGCCACCCATTGTGTCACTGCAGAGTGGGTGTAGGTGTATTTGCAGGGGTCTTTTGTGCAGACGACTGAGAGACGTTGGCGATGTCCCCGGTTACACCCTGGAAGGATGCGGAGGAGAAGTTGTTGAGGGCAGTGGTGACTTTGACAGCGACAGGTAAGAAGATGGTGCTCGGGCCAACCAGGAGCAGCTCAGCCTGAAGGAGGCTGCAGGTGTACACGACTACATGTCGAGTGACTCTGAGCCTCCATGTGCACTGCTGCTCAGAGAGGTCCAGGAAGCTGAGCCTCAGTCTGTGGACCCTGTGGCGAGGGTAGTTCCCTCTGCGACGCATCTATCTTTGCAGTTGCCCTCCCTCCTGATGTGCAGGTGGATGTGTCACAGAACTGTGTTGTGGAGCTCCACGTGTCAGAGGTAGATGGCGTGGCCGGCGAGGCTGGTGATGCTGTTCGC
This sequence comes from Heptranchias perlo, assembly GCF_035084215.1. Classification (NCBI taxonomy): domain Eukaryota; kingdom Metazoa; phylum Chordata; class Chondrichthyes; order Hexanchiformes; family Hexanchidae; genus Heptranchias; species Heptranchias perlo. Next base: position 12,863,215 of record NC_090357.1, on the reverse strand, counting down.
CCTCCGAGGAGGTCATGACTGCAGCTACGGCGGCCCCCACCCTGAAGATGTACATCTGAGGGGGTCCGCAAGGTAGGTACATGTGTCTGGACACCAGGGTAAGTGTGCAAGTTGGTGAATTTTGTTGTTAGGAGGAGGGTGGTGGAGGCCAAACTTTGTCCAAAGTGACAGAGTGGCCTCTTGCAATGAGTGAGGGTCTCCCCCCACCTCCACCTGTCAAATGGACCTTTGCAGCTGCCACAGGCTGATGGCTGCAACACGTCCATTTGAACTGGGAGTGTTACCCCCAGTACGGGAGACAGTCCCAGTTGTTTGCGAAATCCCAACCCTCCTAAAATATCACATTAATCAGGTCTCTAAACGACCTGAAATACCTAGATAAATACCTTAAGTGGCATCCCGCAGGCTTTAATTGCCGGCAGGAGTCCCACATGCGGGGGCTGCGCGCGCATGTCAGCGCGTCAGTGGGGAACCCGGAAATGGGGCGGGTTGGAGCCGGGCTCCCGACCCGGCCCGGGAATCCCCGATTTTCGTAGCCCCCCCCCGCCAGGAACACACCCGATTGCGGGTGCTAAAATCGAGCCCTTAGTGTTTATCTTCATCCCAAGTGGGGAAATTATCTCAGATTACCTGATTCCTGCCAATTGTATATTTGATAATTAAGTATGTGGCTACTATCAGCCAGTGGGAAAAAGGATAGCCTGGGTAGAGAGCCTGGCTAATTTACACTTGAGCTAAGGCCTTTCAACTACACAGCAGAAGATAGGCCCAATGCAGACTGAATGCCTTACATCTGACTAATAAGCCCTATTTCTTAAATTATTTTCTTATCCTTTTCCTCACAGACAGCTCAGCTTTCTGGGGCTTCTTTTAGGTCAGCGAACAATCCAGCCCACAGCTGGCACCAATAGATACAAACCTATTATGGCCTATCTTCTGCTGAGTGGATGCCTGCCTATTCTTTTCCACAATGACTGGTAGTAACCATGTGCAAGAATCAAGTATCGTCTGCCTGAAATTATTTTTTTCTCTCTGATGAAGATGAACAGTAACCACTGGTCAGCATAATAACTTTGGGGCAGATATTTTTCTAAAACAAATAATGTCATTTATTACAAGGAGAGCATGTGTCTTGAGTCCTAAACCACTGAAGATAAAACATCGACCAGTTCATTTTGTTTTTAAAAAAAATTGAATATTTGGAACCATGTTCATGTTGCTTTAAATTAGCCTTAATCCTGCTTCTGAAGCTACAGTGAGAAATTGAGAGTGGGTGGTGATTTCTGCCATTCTACCTTTCATAAGCCTTTTGGATGTCAAGTAGGAGCTGGCATGTGGGTGGTGATTGATTATCACTTGCCGTTAATAGGATTGTAAGCTCACTAATCTCTGCCCACATGAAGGTGGGCTTCAGTAATAAATTTTAAGACGTCATAGTATTGCCAACAAGACAAGGATGCCACGTATGGAAAATAGAGTCCCATTCACTTTAAATGGAGGAGAAGTGATGGAGGAAATGTTCGAAAGTTTGTGCCATTCAAAACAAGTAACATTTCAGTAATTCTTTAATTGCAATTTTAAATATTTCCATCATTTACAGCTTCATTTATTTTTAAATATTCTGACTGCTTCTCACTCTATTAAAATGGATAAAAGCTTGCTTTAAAATGTTGTCTGTTTTAGTCATACATCATGTTTGTGTCAATATTACTCAGTGATTGTGTCTTAAGAGATGCTGCTGTTATTGCAAAACTTGTTTTTTGAATGAAGGAACATAGGTTAATTAACTTTGATAAACTGCATGGGGAAATCCAGTCAACCACTTAAAGCAATTTTCACTGGACCAGTAGATTGGAGAGGCCCAGCATGTCCCAAACATTCCTTCTGGTCACTCTCCTGCATTATTCACTGGATTAATGCCCCTGTGTCACTGAAGCAGTACATCTGTGTTTGGGATCTCTTTGTGTTTTAGAATTCAAAAGTTACATTACACAAGTAACTGGCAATGAATCTTACCACACACGCTGATGAGTACTATTATTTAATCCATTTTAAAGCAATGTGAAGTCTGCAGGAAACTGTTTTAAGGACATTGCTGTCTATCAATATCATGAACTTTAATGGCTAACCACAGTTTAAATGAGCAATTCTGAGTTGTTGGCTAAACTGCACTATGACTAATTTAGCACAGCATTGGTCTGAATTAACAAAAGCAGAATTATATAGTTGCAGCCTAATGCAGAAAGTCTCCCAAGGATTTCTTAATCTGACCATCTTTATCTTCATTTTTAAAAGATTAAAATGTACTTACATCCTGAACTTCGGAGCTTTCAACATTTTTGACTTAAGTTTGTATTGTGAAATGGTTTGAGCATGTTTAGATGATAGACCATGGGCTGGACTTTAGTTCCAATGTTGCTGCTGCTAATGTCAAAATCGAGCAGCACAAGTTTTATTAAACAGATATTTCTTATGTTACTATTTCCAACACAAATGCAAGGAGTTCCAACACAACCTTAATACAGTCACAGAAACAGAATGCTACTCAATTCTACATGAATGTGTAAGTTTAAACCTTGTTCTTTCATGTTTCACTCCATTACTATAGAACTTTCCTAGAGCAATGGCTCTGAAAATTAAAGGGGGAAAAATGTGTCTTATATTTTCAAATATGTGCAAAAATACAATAAACAATATCTTGGGATAAAGGCTTGGAATTGACTAACAACTATTGATCTGGAGGATCCAAGATTTTATTGAAAATGTTGAGCACAGCTTTTGTTATATAAGCAGATCATTCATATGGCAATATGTTCTTAATGTTCCCAGTTCAGTGATGCAAAATTGAATTGCATTCCATTATCTGCTGTTTCAAAAGTTCTTGAAGTGCTGTAGCTATGCAAAGTATGATCATTTGAGTTTTATTTGTTTAGCCCTGTGGTAGGACATTCAGTTAATCCATGTCCTACTACTTTGGGGAGTTAGGTTTGGCTTCAGGATTTCTTATGAGATGGATGAAACTATAATCCAAAGATATTTAGTTTTTGAATTCCCACATGTAGGCATGAACTTGTGTCCTACTACTCTTTAACAGCCTATTGGTCAACAAATAAACTCTGTGGATGTACCGTGTACAAAGTTCTTGAATTGACTTAGCAGGTGATGGTTTATATGCCCAAAGTGTAGGAATGGGCAAAAAGTTTGGATTACATTGGTTCCTTCAATGATCATTTGCAGTCAGTGATACTTTTCCTATCATTTGTTTTCTGTCTATCATTGGAGCACCTTGAAATAACTATTCTTACTTTTTTTTGTGGGGAAACGTTGATGAAGGGCTAAAGCCATTGCCAAAATCGAAAAGAATAGGGGAAAAGATTCAAAAATCATGCAGTTGAAGTAAGATGACATCAAGTTTGGGTTTTAAAACCTGTAGGAAGGGAATATTAAGGAGTTCCACAATTTTGGCGTCCTGGGAGAGTAAAGCTACAGGTCTTGATTTCAACTCAATATAATAAATTTTGCTCCTCTTCAGTAGCTTCCTAAAGGTTTTGATAAGTTCCTTTAGTTTATGAAGTTAGTTTATAAAGTGGTATGGGGAGAGAGCGGGAATATGGTATTGAGATAGAGGATCAGCCATGATCATATTGAATGGCGGAGCAGGCTCGAAGGGTCGAATGGCCTACTCCTGCTCCTAGTTTCTATGTTTCTATCTTTCCATGATATGATCTTTCATATCTGAAAATTCACAAGCATTAATAAATCAGTTTTTTCTGAAGGATTGATATATTTCATAAAAGAACTAAAGTCAAACAATTCAAGAACACTTCACGGTAAAACTTATTGTGACAGACATTGAGATTGGAAGCTGTTGAACGTTGGGACTAAGAATTAATAGTTAGAGATTTTCCATCAGGTTTCATGTTTTTTTGTTTAGTATTAGGAAAGTCAGAACATAAAGTTTATATATATATATTTTTTAAACTTGGGATGAAACAAAACAGCTGTAAACTTGCCAATTTAGTCAATTTGGACCAGAAGCTCAAAAGTTTAGTTCTTGCCTAAATTCAGAAAAAAATAGTTTTCCACTGATAATAAAAAGGAATTCTGTCAGTGATGAGGCAGCTTTCTCTGAGGTGGAATGCTGGAAGTGTTCGAGGAACGATGCTTTAGACCCATTATTATGTGTACCTATGCACACTTGTAACTTGTAAGTATTTTTTCATTATCTTGCAGCCTGTTTCAGGCACTGCATTTGTTAGGTTCACTCCAATCTGAATTAAAGCCATCCTTTTAATCAACTTTCATTTGATCTGCACATCATTTGATACTGCATCTTCACGGTGGTTAAGAATTGGGTCACTATGTTGCATAGACAGGCTCCAAAAGTGACAACCAGTCTAGACCTGAGAAGTTTCCAATTGAGAACAACAGTAGACTGAAAGGGTTTAACAGTTTATTACAGTTGTGGTTAATTATTATTGGAATTTTGAAATAATCAACACACTCCAGTGAACATTGACAATAATTTGAAGAATGCATACTGTGTGGTTGGCAATGGTTTTTGCAGTTGGCCACATTAGGAACCACAGAGCATGTTGACCAATTCCAGTACCTATTAGCAGTGCCTGGTATTACCAGTCTGCAAGACAAATGACCACTAGTCTGCGTGAAAGCCAGAAAATGCACAGACAAGAAAAGTTGATCCCTACACAGAATGTTTTTCTTCTTTTCTATAAGACGGCTGCTCAATGCAGGGCTCTGTTTAGCTCTGACCCCACACATACCATAGTTTATTCTCCAACAGTGAGTTTACAATCATCAGCAGGCTTCAGCAGATAACTATGTGTCCTCTGATCCAGTAAATATTTCCTCATTCAACATTACCACAAATGACTCATAATCCATGCCAGTCATTTTATCTGTTCATTTAGCTCAACAACATTGCTGCTGTCTTTCAACATATTGAAGGGCTATTTAAGGTCCAATAAATTTATATTATTGCTTAAAATAATCTTCAAATATCTAAAGTTTTCTATAGTCCTTTAACTCCTTTCATTAAATCATTTTGATTATTTTATCTACACAGTAAAAATATGTTTTAAAGTCAACATCTTGCACATATCTAATACTGCCAACTATTCTGGAGTGATTGGTGACAATTTTTGTTACCAGACAATGATGGCATTTGATGATCTGCTGGCTGCAATAAACAGATCATATGCTTCTTGTGTGATTTTTAAATGCTTTTTAAATTCTTCGTTGTCTCTCAAGAATGCAGGATTACAACAAAGAAAACTTCTATTTAATCACTGACATGGTTTTAAATGAGGTCTCCAAATAAACAGCAATCTCAAGTTGAATTTCCTAGTTTTCTGTGTATTTTAGCCAATAGTATCAAGCCATCACCCTCATTTGGTCAGAATAGATTGCTAGAGATCTCTCAAAACAGATAAGAGGTATTACCAGATCACCTTGATGGTTCTTTTGGAAAAGCATGTCATTAAGCCATTTAGATCAGAGATCTCAAGATTCATAGCTGGGCTGTGCTGATGGTATGTTCAATGCATTAAAACCAGAGTCACATTCATGGCAATGTGTTGTGGCTTTTAATTCACAAGTATGAAAAGTAAATAACTTATGAGTGGTACCATGTTCTCCTTAATTGCCTGTATGGTATGTCCTTACAAAGGCGCATCAATGTTTCTCATTGCTTTCAGCTTCTAAAATTCCGCAGAACTTAAGTTGTTACCATCCAGCCAATGTGAAAATGGGACTGATCAGCTCTAGCATGTGTCACATGATGCCTCCAGTTATGCAGCAACTGCCTGCACCAGAAATTGTTTTTATCAGTGCAGTGAGTAACTAGCAAAATACCGAGGAATGAAAATTACACTTGAATCCTTAAACCCGACCTCGTTGACCGAGCTTTTGGTCACCTGTCCTACTATCTATTTATGTGGCTCGGGGTCAAATTTTATTTGATAACGCTCCTGTGAAGTGCCTTGGGTCGTTTTACAATGATAAAGGCGCTATATAAATAGGCGCAAGTTGTTATTGTTGTATTCAATGAACAATAGATATTGGGGGTCTTAAGTGTTGCTTTAAGTGCAATTCTGAAGGAGCAAACAATTATTTCTAGCCGTGTAGAGTTAAAGACTGAGAGAAAAGGAGAATCAAAAATAAGAATGTCCGTGTTTAGCGAATAGTTAAGCAATAATACACCTAATACTGGACCTCTCATGAGCACTGCAACAGTACAAAAGCCAAGAAAACCAATTATTTGGATAAATAAAGAGTTACTCAACCCTATAATCTACTGATGGGAGTCATTAGATAGTGATCACACTACATTTCTAAACACAGGAAAGAGTGCCGTACTTTTACAGCAGACAAAACACCAATAGTGAAGAGCTACCATTCGATGGAATGTAAAACCTTCCTCTCAGCTCCCCCGATGGCCCAATGGGTACTGAGGAAGGAGGTAGCCTCCGAAAGCTTGTGAATTTAAAATAAAATTGCTGGACTATAACTTGGTGTTGTAAAATTGTTTCCAATGGGTAAAGGCATCATTCGGTGAACCTCTAAGACATACAGGATGGAAGGTCCCAAATTCGATTCACATACTGTGTTGGTTTGGCTGATTTCAGCAGGGGGAGCACTTTGTGGCTGGGCTGTTATATTGTTACTTATCTTCCTTAGGCTAAGGGGAGGGCAAAATGAGCCAAGGATCCCATTCCAGATTACTTCAGCTGTGAGTAGGATCAGCACAAGGATCAGTTGTAATATATCATCACTGCAGGAATTCCTCAGGGCAGTGTCCTAGACCCAACGATCTTCAGCTGCTTCATCAATGACCTTCCCTCCATCATAAGGTCAGAAGTGGGGATGTTCACTGATGATTGCACAGTATTCAGTTCCATTCGCAACCCCTCAGATAATGAATCAGTCCGTGCCCACATGCAGCAAGACCTGGACAACATTCAGACTTGGGCTGATAAGTGGCAAGTAATATTTGAGCCAGACAAGTGCCAGGCAATGACCATCTCCAACAAGAAAGACTCTAACCACCTCCCTTTGAAATTCAATGGCATTAACGTCGCCAAATCTCCCACCATCAACATCCTGGGGGTCATCATTGTCCAGAAACTTAACTGGACCAGCCACATAAATACTGCGGCTACAAGAACAGGTCAGAGGCTGGGTATTCTGCAGCGTGTGACTCACCTCCTGACTCCCTAAAGCCTTTCCACCATCTATAAGACACAAATCAGGGGCCCGATTTTAGCACCCGCTACCGGGCGCGTTCTCGGCGGGGGGGCCCCGAAAATCCCGAAATCCAGGTGCGGGACCGGATCGCGCCTCGATCCCGCCCACTTCCGGGTTCCGCGCTGACGTGCTGGGGTGCGTGCGCAGCCCCCGCTGGTGGGAATCCCGCAGGCAATTAAAGCCAGCGGGATGCCACTTGAGTGTATTTACTTTGCTTGTTCAGGTCATTAACTGACCTGACTAAGGGACTGTGTGTGAGTTTGGATAAACATGGGACTGATTCACACACTGGGGGAAACAGTCCCAGTTGAAATGGACGTGTTGCAGCCGTCAGCCTGTGGCAGCTGCAAAGGTCCATTTGACAGGGGGGGCGGAGACCCCCAGCCAGTGCAGGAGGCCGCTCTGTCACTTGGGACAAAGTTTGGCCTCCACCACCCTCCTCCTGATGGTCGAAGTCACCAACCTGCACACTTACCCCGGGGTCAGGAGACATGTACATACCTTGCAGACCCCCTCAGATGTACATCTTGCGGATGGGGGCCGCCGTAGCTGCAGTCATGACCTCCTCGGAGGGCGAACAGCATCACCAGCCTCACCAGCCTCACCATCCACGCCGTCCACCTCTGACACGTGGAGCTCCACAACAGAGTGCTGTGACACATCCACCTGTACAGCAGGAGGGAGGGCTACCGCAGAGAGAGATGCGTCGCAGAGGGCACTACCCTCGCCACACGTTCCACAGACCGAGGCTCAGCCTCCTGGACCTCTCTGAGCAGCAGTGCACACGGAGGCTCAGAGTCAGTCGACATGTAGCCGTGGACATCTACAGCCTCTCTCATGCCGAGCTGCTCCTGGCTGGCCCGTGCACCATCTTCCTACCTGTCGCTGTCAAAGTCACCACTGCCCTCCCGAACTTCTGCTCCACAGCCTTCCAGGCTGCAGCCGGGGACATACCCGATGTCTCTCAGTCGTCTGCGCAGAAGAGCCCTGCAAATACACCTACACCCACTCTGCAGTGACACACTGGGTGGCATCAGTGGTGGGTCCTCATAGGGATACCCAGGAGCGGGCATTATTGCACAAACCGGACAGGATTCGCGAAGACATGGCAGTAGTGGTGCCAATATAATGTGTGATGTGAGTTGTTCTTTAATTCAATAGAAGTAAGAACCATGACAAACCCTCAAACACCCTTGTGCATCCCCTTCATGCACACGACACGTTTGCCTTACGCTTCCTACTGCACATATGTGATGCATGCCCTGTGGCTGCAGCACAGGTGGTGGCAGGTTGAATGAGGCTGGCCGTGAGAGAGATGCACGAGAGGGTGAGTATGTGATAGAGCCATGAGATTGTATGAGGATTGGGTTGCGTGGTAGTGGCGGGGTGATTACTGGCGAGGTGAGTAGGTGCAGGTAAGATGAGGATGAGGTTTGAGTGGATATGAGGGGTGATGTGACAGAGTAGTGTTGGCAGTGCCGAAGGAGATGTGGGGTGGGGGCAGTGTTGTGGCAGACGGAGTGTAGGGGAAAGACTACGTGTTCTCACTGTGGCTGACCTACTGAGGTCATTGGAGCGCCTCCTGCACTGTATGCAGGTGGGCGATATGTTGGTGGCGCAGGTGACCCCCTCTGCCACTTCGAGCCAGGCCTTCTTGGTGGCAGAGGCAGGCCGCTTCCTCCCCCCCGCCGGGGGGAAGATCTCTGTCTGCCCCCTCCTCACCCCATCTAATGATACCTGGAGTGAGGCATCATTAAACTGGGAGCAGCCTTCCCCCTGGGCTGCTCCATGCTGTAATTTTTGCTGTTTGTGGCAGCATCTGTCAGTGGAGGACTGCCCCTTTAAATAGAGCGCCTCCAGCTGACAGATCTTTCTGCTGACGTGCAGATCAGCATCGGGGAACCCGGAGGAGCAGGTAAGTGGATCCAATTAGTGTGTTGCCTGCTACGATCGCGCGGGCAACCCACTAATTTCACCAGGCGCGTTTTCAACGCGCCCGCTGGCCTACCCGCCGACAACCCGCACCCCTGGTAAAATCGGGCCCCAGGAGTGTGATGGAATACTCTCCACTTGCCTGGATGAGTGCAGCTCCAACAACACTCAAGAATCTCAACACTATCCAGGACAAAGCAGCCCGCTTGATTGGCACCCTATCCACCACCTTAAATATTCACTCCCTTCACCACCGGTGCACCTTGGCTGCAGTGTGTACCATCTATATGATGCACTGCAGCAACTCGCCAAGGCTTCTTCGACAGCATCTCCCAAACCCACGACTTCTACCACCTAGAAGGACAAGGGCAGCAGGCGCACAGGAACACCACCACCTGCATGTTCCCCTCCAAGTCACACACCAACCTGATTTGGAAATATATTGCCGTTCCTTCATTGTCATAGAGTCATAGAGTCATACAGCACGGATAGAGGCCCTTCGGCCCATCGTGTCCGCGCCGGCCATCAGCCCTGTCTACTCTAATCCCATATTCCAGCATTTGGTCCGTAGCCTTGTATGCTATGGCATTTCAAGTGCTCATCCAAATGCTTCTTGAATGTTGTGAGGGTTCCTGCCTCCACAACCCTTTCAGGCAGTGAGTTCCAGACTCCAACCACCCTCTGGGTGAAAAAGTTCTTTCTCAAATCCCCTCTAAACCTCCCGCCTTTTACCTTGAATCTATGTCCCCTTGTTATAGAACCCTCAACATTGTCGCTGGGACTCCCTACCTAACAGCACTGTGGGAGCATCTTCACAACTTGGACCGCAGCGGTTCAAGGCGGCGGCTCACCACCACCTTCTCAAGGACAATTAGGGATGGACAATAAATGCTGGCCTTGCCAGCGACGCCCATATTCAATGAATGAATTTTTTAAAATCCCACTATCTAGACCCACACAAGGAAAGTGACTACTTGAATGAGGTATTGGAGGATTAAAACTATACTACGTCATGAGTCACTTTTTCCAGAGGGAAAGGGAAAAAACTGGGGGGAGGGAGAATCCCTTCCTCTTTCAGCACAGTTCTGACCATTCCTTTAAGCAGCTCACTGGGATTTTTGATCAGAAATTGTTAAGAAGAAAGAAAGGAGGAACTTGCATTTATATAGCAGCATACACAAGTCATCCCAAAGCAATTTACAGCCAATGAAATACTTTTGAAGTGCAGTCATTGTTGTTATCTTTGCAAATGGGATTTCAGCTATTTGAAAGATCTCTAACTGATTTCTATCGTTTGCACCATGTGAAAGAAATGATCTCTCCAGGAATCTATTCATTTGAAACTCCCCAACAACACTAGTTCACTCTACTAATACTCACTTTCTCATTTTAATGGTACTTGAGATAAAATTCAACATCAGCCTTCTGCTTTTGTGACTATAACTGGCCTTTCATCAGTACAGAAGTGAAAAGGAGTGTGGTTACAGTTTAAACTGAGGTGGGTGATGCCAGAACATTCCATCACTATGGTTTCAGTCATTGTTTAACTTTCTGTTTGTGCCAGTCAGGAATTGGATCTGGAATGCTGAAAGTGGGAAACCTAATCTGAGCATCTGTGAAGTAGTTAAAGTACCAGTGAGTGTTACATAGCAACATAGCCAGACAAGTCAGAGCGAGGAGCTGCTCCAACAAACAATTATTTGAAATACCATACTCCACTTAAAGAACCATTTTTTCCTGGATCTGCTAAAAATACAATAGAATTATAAAAAAAATTGTACAATATTTCCTATTAAATAATGAACACTGCATGATTTTCCCCATTTACCACGTTCTTTGAAGGCTCTTGAATGAAGAGCTACACTAATAAAATTTAGTGCAGTCCTCTCTAATATGTGAATTGATAATCCCACAGTTTTGTAGAATGTCATAGTGAAAACCATTTCCATGTGGCTATTATGTATTTCCTAGTGCTGGTGAGGAATATTACTGGCAGAAGCCTGGAATCATTCCCTACTGTATTAATGTGATATTGTTATAGTCCACTACTAATAGTTCACTGAATTGATCGAATTTTTACTGTCGCTAGTATCTGTAAGTACTGTGTCTTTCTGATTGACTAAGTATTTGAAGCGTCTGTGTTTTTCAGCTTTCTGGTTGGTTATTTTCACACCAATCACATCCCAAAAAAATGACCAATTGTGTTCTAGCCAAAAAAAAAGTTCTTCAAAATGCAGTCATCGTTGATAGTTCGACACATTCGTAGCCTGAGAGCGAGGTACCAAATTGGCAGCACTGTGTTTATTTATTCCCCACTGGAAGATTAACCGTTGAGGTGAGCTTTATGTAGGCTGGAGGAGAGACGAATGTTGCTGGGAGTGAGCGATGCCTGCTTGAGAATTGTGCAGGGTACTGAACAGATGACTGAGGAGAATATCAAGGCTGTGACTCCAACACAATGGGCAGCATCCCTGGAGACTGCGGCAGTGAGAAGATAAAAGTTTGTGCCAGACAGAATTTATTGGTGAATTTTGTTATCCTTAAGGCGATTTGTTGCATTTTTTTCTTGTGCAGTTGAGATCGATGGAAAATCAGCCTCCTCTTTTTACATTTTCTGTCTAATACCCTATCAGGTATGCTCAGGAAGATGGAGTCATTGTAAGTAACAACTTTAGATTAGTTTTAGCTGTCACCATAATTACTTGAGTAAAAGCAGAAAATGCTAGCCCTCCAGCACCTATAAAGAAAAAAAGACAAGTTAATGTTTTGGGTGTAGATCCTTTTCCTGATGAAGGGATAGTATCTAAAACGGATGTTCTTGCTGTGTTTCCAGCATTTTCTAATTTTATATCAGATTTCCAGCATTTGCATTTTTTTTTATTTGCCCCAATTACTCGTCCCTTTAGTTTTCCCAGAAAAAGAACACAGTCCCTTTTAATCCATGACTAGTGCAAATTAGTGTGTGGTATATATATTTTTTAATTGTATGTGATAAATCAGTTATTGTTTAGTGATACAAATCTTTCAATGATGGTGGGACTCCTTGTTAGAGTGACCACTAAATAAACCCGTGGACAAGATGAAAGTCTCTTGCTCTGTTAAATTTGGCTAAGGCTAAGTGTGGAGCATGTTGTGGCTGCATTACACTGTATGATCCTGAGCTGTTCTTGTACCACTTTCTGGTGAATGATAAACAGCAGCATTGACAGAGACCTGGAATTGGTTACCTCCCACTGGGAGTGGCACAACACCCTGGAAGTGAAGAAAAGGGGAAAAACAGGTTAAAACAAACATATGTACAAGCATCACTAGGCCTAGATCTTGATGTAATGTGCATTCTTTGAACAAACATGTAGCACAACAATCCTCATTCATAGTGTTTGAGCTGTGCAGTTGGGGAAGGAGAAGTTGCCATGTGCATTGTGTGGAATCAATTTTCTTTCTCGTTTCAATAGTCTAATCTTATTTCATTTTGGACTGTGGTGATCATTTTTTTCTGTTCTGTATCTTATCTGGGAATGGGACTTTCAACACTGTCAGTGCCCACAGTGGAAAACATTCCAATAACCAGTATTGTAATCCTTTACAAAATGAAAAACAAAAGCATTCTGAATGAATGCCACGTTATTGTCCAAGTGCAAGTGCTGTCTGACTTTAACTTCAAAATGTGACCATCTGCTCAAAGAAACAGCAGCAACAATTTGTATTTATATTGTGCCTTTAAAGTAAAAAATGATCCAAGGCACTTTACATAATAGCTAGGCTTCCTTAACTCCTAATGATATATTTGATATTATTTCTTTATTTTGTGAATATTAGGAAGCAATACACCTTTAATCCTCAATGGAAAATTGAATGTTTTGATCTTGATCTGACTGTTCAACATTTCATTTTTAACAGTTCTGAATTACATGCAAATTAAGTCATAACTGGGAAAATGTCTCTTTGATACAGCAGCCTTCACATACATTATTGACTCATGAAAGAGGACACATGTTTCTGTATTACTTATCTTCCTTGTTGAGCTATGTCGAAAGTTTATATATATTTCATTCGGTGATTCAGTCTTGTCCATGTTAGAGTTCTAGCACAGATAAGTGAAGTGAATTTATGATATCCATCTGTTCTCATCCGAGATCTAATGAGCACTCTCAGTTTTCTAAAACTGTCAGTGTTGATCCCAATACTACACTCCAATGACATGTGAATGTGGTGGGATCACTGGAGAAGGAAGAAAAATATTAGGCCTGAGCTGTTGGTGAGTGGGAGTAACTGCCATCTGTGAGGTAGGATTTGGAAACATGCATGAATGCTGAAAAAAAGTAAAGTTGACAAAGACTGGCTACCGTCAAAAGACGCAGTAAGAAACCGAGAAATTCAATGATTAATATTGATCTGTGGAAATAACAGGGTAGATGTGGTATTTTAACTTATGAATTGTTTGTTTTGCATGATGTAGGATATCAAGCGCTGGTAAATGGAACATTTGCATACAGTGACAGAAGCAAACACGCCTTAATTAAGTAATCCTAGCTTAAAATATGGGGTCAAGATCCCTCTTCACTGACCCATCAACATTCCTTCAGGGAGAATTTCATTCCAGGGAAAGTGCTGCCAAATATAACTCATTTGTTTCAACAATGGATTGGCATTCAGGAGTGGAAAGAATACTGATTCAGACTCCCTTCAATGGTGTTTAGCTGGAGGGGAACTTTCTGTATGCAAAATCCAAGCAAGCCTCTTCAAATCCAAAGACCCACAACAAGGGGTTTTATCAGCAGGACAAAGACAATAAATTTCTGTCTCTTATCTTCACCAATGGACAAAAGCAAAAAACAGGCAATCGAGCGGTGACTTGAGAATACCTTTACCTGTATTGTCAAACTGTTTCATTCCTACCTCTGGCATTCACCAATAATAGGGAAAATTTGGAAGCCCAATTGTTCTAATAATTTCAAATATTGCATAGCGTTACCACTGGGGATACCAATCTGTGCTTTGCACCACTAATCACATCATGCAATATGCTAATGTGCCTTGAAAACATAACAGTTTAGCTGGTAGAGAACATCGCTTTAAACAATAAATGAAGATAATTTCCTTCGGCTTGAAAACTAAATCTCATAGCTAACAAAAGAAAATCAAGATGCGAAACTCTAAATGCTTATTTCCTATAGTCATTTTGCAATTATTTTCATTATGGCTTTCAACTACACAAACTGAATTGGAAGAGTCTCATTATTGTTCAATATCAGTAATCAACTCAATTTACTAGAAATGGAAAATTGTTATATTAAGAACAAGCACTTAAAGAACAGATTTTAGAATGAGCTCCAAACCAAAATTGCTGTTGTTAAACTGGAATATGTTATTAATAAGAGTAAAATGATTGCAGAAGGATTTCTGGATCTAGCCCACAGTTTGACTTTCACTCTTCTGGGACCAGTCTTAAAGGAGAACTCAATCCCAGCTAACAGCACTGCTCAACTCAAAGACCATTTATCATCACAATCAGTTTTTGTTTGCTGGGCAAATATATTCACGCATGGGGTCAAATAACCTGATTGAGTTTCACATACGCCTGCAGTTTGGAAAGCTGGAGTGGAATCCGAGTAAATTAAACTCTCTGCCGCAATATCAGAATTACTGTTTACTCTGCAATGTTAATTGCGTTTGCCATGGCCTTATTGATATTTATGAAACTGACCTGAAATTAACTAAATAATATTGGAAAATAACTAGTTCAGCCATAAGCAGAATTAATTTTATTTTGCTGGAGATATTTCTGGATGAATAAATCAATGCAAATCAAGCTCGATTGAGACAAATTCTGAGTACGCTGCCACCTGATTATGTAAAATTTCCTGCATGAATACCACATGAAGTCATTACGCAAAGAAAGTCACTTGCAATCAGACAGACATACCTGCTCTTATGTATTCTCCATACTCAGGAAACCTAGTTTTTTAATCGGACTTTTAGGGATAAATTGGCCATTATTTGATAAATTAGTTGTCTTAGTTATAAAAAATGATCTTTCAAATTAACTGAAGAACATATTTCATATTAATTCTAATAGTATTTCTTAATTCATTTATGGCAGGAATCACTTTCACATTTTTACTGCATTTGAATGTTAATAGAATATTCAAATCACTTTTTTGAGGATTATGTCATCTGGTGGCAATGAGATTCTGTCATCAGGAGACTTTGCAAAGTACTTCTGTATAAATAAAAAAGACATGACTAAACACTGGTGTAACCAACTGGCACTCAGTTGCACCCATTTGCAAAACATTTTTTATTACTGTCATATTGTGCAGCACAACGTTAGTATTTTAATTATATATAAATTAGTGCATCCACATAGGGGGTGGCCTTGGCAGCTAGTTGTAGACTGGACGCAGGGAAGAATGCTTGCATGGAGAGCAAAGACTTAGTGCCTCTTCTTCCTTTCATTTATGTTTCTTAAGAAACAAAAGCAGAAAATGCTGGAAACACTCATCAGGACAGCTGAAATCGTTGGAGACCAGTCAACGTTTCAGGTGTGGGCCCTTCTTTAGAAGCTGATGTTATGGTGAAGGGTCCACATCTGAAATATCAACTTGTCTTTTTCTCTCTCCACAGATACAACCTGGCCTGTTGAGTGTTTGCAGCATTTTCTTTTTTTGTTTCAGATTTCCAGCATTTGCGGTTTTTTGCTTTATGTTATTTTTTTCTCTAAACTATTGTCCATTCACGACTGTACTACCGACTTGGCAATAATCCGAAAATAGGCCTTGAGAGATCCTACCAACACCAGGAAGGTTCTGTTATTTACACCCTGATTTTTTAATGTGTTGACTATGGTTCTCAAATGGTAGATTATTCACACTGCATGCTTTCTCAATTATGTCAGCCTTAAAACCCTGATGTGACTAAAGTGTAAAACTCATGCATTCTTTAAAAAGAATGCTGAGTACATCAATTAAGTAATAGTAGATGTGAGAAGTACAGTAGGTTGTAATTGAGATCAGGTCAAGACCACAGGTTTAGTGTTTCAATCAAACATATCTCAACTGCTCAGCACTGGTTTGCAAATTCACCATTACAACTTGAAGCTGGTTAGTGTAAAAGATAGATATATTTTTCTTTCCTTCCTTTCATATCAGTGGGTAGCTTGGAGGGAACTATTGGAGACAGCTAAGAAACATTAGTGAGTCTGAGGACAGGTTGATGGGGTTGAAGCTAGCTCTGTGGTCTTGAAGGCACTTCTTTGTATGTTGCAATTGGAGGGAATGATGGGGTCAGAGACAGCTTTGTGGAGTCGGATGCAATGCTGTGGGGTCAGAAGCAGATTGGCTGGCACAGTGGCAGCTCGCTGGAATCATATAGCCCACAGCTCAGTAGGGTCAGAAGCAGAGGTATGAAATGAATACTCTAATAATGTTGCCTTTAACTCTGCTGAGAGATTTTAACAGTTTACAGAAATAAATCAGGGTAGAATTTCCAATCATTGAAGTTCACAAAGTAAATGGGTTAATACCTGCATAAAAATAGTGCAATAGTGCATGTAATACAAGTGCATTAAGCATCCATACATAAACTTTACCAGTCAGAATACCTACCCTCAGATGTCAGTGTTAGCTGCAGCAGTGATAAAGTGTAAAGCAGATTATTTAATGTCTATGACTTATGGTTTAAAGAAAGAACTTGCATTTATATAGTGCATTTCACGACCTCAGGAGGTCCCAAAGCACTTTACAGGCAATGAGATACTTTTGAAATGTAGTCACTGATGTAATGTAGGTAACACAGCAGCCAATTTATACACAGCAAGGTCCCACAAACAGCAATGAGACAACGACCAGATAATCTGTTTTTTAGTGATGTTGATTGAGGGATCAATATTGACCAGAACACCGAGGAGAACTGCCCTGCTTTTCTTTGAATAGTGCCTTGGGATCTTTTATGTCCAACTGACAGATCCTCGGTTTAACCTTGCATCTGAAAGATGGCAACTCCAACAGTGCAGCACTCCCTCAGTACTGCACTGAGAACGGCAGCCTAGATTTTGTGCTCAAGTCTCTGAAGTGGGACTTGAACCCATAACCTTCTGACTCAGATGTGAGAGTGCTACCACTGAGCCAAGTCTGACACTTCTCAATAGGCATATGTTAGAAATGCTTATTTTGTAATTGTCTGCAGTTGACCAACTCGATGAAATGACTTCAGTGGCAAAACGTTGTTTCTAATCATATCGAGCTCACTCTTGTGAGAGCGAGAGAGACCAAATAGGAAGGAAGGGAAGTGAATGCAGAGCACTACCCAGATTATCCATTAGAACCAGCCAGATTCTTAGTGGAACGCAGATGTGCCCTTTCCTGCCTGTGACACTGCTTAAACATTAATAAAGCTCAGCAATCTAAAACACAACCATTATTACAAAGAAGAAGTTCCATTTTTAGCACAAGTTCTGCTAATAAATTAAAAAAGTACGGGTAAACTCAGTTATCCTGTGCTTCCATTGGGCAGCCTTACTTGAAGAGAGTGCAGATCAGACTTGAGGTATGGCAACGTAGCCCCAGGTCCCTGACTTGTGCTCCCTTCGAGCACGGTTCCCGCTGGGAATGCAGGATAGCCGAATTTACCCTGCAATCGTGACTTCATATATTGGTTTGTGCAACAAAATATCAAGACCGTTTAAAAAATTGATTTGTTTGCTTCTTTGCAGTTTTGTGCATTTTAATGATTCAAATTAGAATTTAAAAGCAGGACATTTTTAAAGCAGAACAGAGTGACAAAGCAACAGCTACAGATCTGCAACTTGTCCTTTTTGAATTTGATAGTCCATTTGTTTTTCACACAAATCTTTGTAAAATAAATAATAAGCTTTTGTGACAATATTACAACCTAACCCAACCACTGCATATAAAGAATCGGGAACAGGAATCAATGCTTCACAGATGTTAAGTTTCGAACACCCACCGGATATTTAACTTTTGAGGTTAAAATCTTCAGCTGAGTCAGTAAACCATTAATTAAAGCAGCTAATCACCAATTATTGATTTATCCTTTTTCAGTTAATCAGATACACTTTTTCTACTTTAGTTATAATATGGTCTGTAAGGGGACTGAAGGGGGGTTGATGGCAGCTGTATGTGGTGTAAGAGATTCACGCTCAGTTCTGATGTTCAGTTCAATTCAAAACATCTATATTTTGAATTTTCCCAAACTGAGAAGACTACAGTTGAAAATATTTGAAGGAGCCCCAGGGCAGCAGATGCACAGCTACAATTCAGAGATTTTTCTAGGTTTGGAATTTATTTATGATATAATGTTTTTCAGGGGGAAGGGGCTGAAAAAATTTGTATGTTCAGTTGGATCAAATATGAAAAATATTTGTTACTTAAGGCATCTTGTTTCATTAAGAACTTTAGACGTAGATAAAGATGCATATAAACCATAAAATAACATTATGCATTATTTGTTATGGAACAAAACCCTTCTTAATAATTACTGACTTCCTGAGCCACCACAATGCTTGGCAATAGTTTGCCAGAAAAGCATTGTATTACATGTCTTGCAAAAGTTTGGCCGCCTCTCAATCCGCACATTTGTTTCAGTGGGGAACGGCCAATGCCTTGATTCTGCAGCGGGACCTGTCAATCAGCCAGACTTTCTCTCCCTCTAAAGGTAGATCTAAAAGTCTCCGCTCTCCACTTGCAAATCCTAAAAGCCATCCACCAACCACCTGAGCATTTGTCTTCAATAATGAGGGATTATATTATACTCATGTTTCTCATATCTCGAACGTCTCAATATTTTTGGAATCACTCAGATCTGATAATCTTCTGTGGAGTTATATTTCTATGAAGTTTATCACTCGTGACAAGGAATTAGAGAAAATCATATTTCCCTTTCAACTGTGAAAGGTTCTAAACCCTATAGATAAAATATTTGATGCAAGCTCAAAACATAGATTCTAACTGAATATTATGTCAATACATGTTCAAATATGAAAGCTGATTCTCTGATCCCATACTCCCAGGGAGCACATTGTGGGTGCACAGCCTGTCATTTTCTCATTGTTAATCTTAAAATATGGAAAATTGCAGTCTGTGCTCCACCAGTTCCCATGAAGCTGTTACTGCGAGCACAGGATCGCAACATTGGTCTTGTAGTGATTATTTTAGTATTTTAAGGTTTCACTTCATGTTTATCTAATTTGCATGGCAGTAATCTCCCTGGACTATTTGGGTTGGAAACAGTTACATCCACAATCAGTGTGGACTTTGTTGGTTTAGCTTTCAGATTCACAGCTTCACAATTCCAATTTTTGGGTGATTGGTGAACCCAACTGGTCATGTGCAGCACTCCATGCATGTTAAGTTATGATTATTATTTTTTAAAAGCCTAATTAAATTAAATCTATGTAAATGGCTTGGATTCAGAAACACAATGCAAGTTGATCAAATTTGCAAATGTTGTTAAATTACAGAGGTAGCTAAGTGTGATGTAGCAGCCAAGGAAGTACATAAGGGCCTAAACAAAATGTACAAGTGTGAAGAGTTATGGCAGATGAAATTCAACATTGATAAGGGCAAGGTATCACACACTGCAAGAAAAAATGGGGGATATACTTATTGAAAGAATGCCGCTGTACTGACTAGTAAAGAGGCTGAAAGAGATCTAAAAGTGACTATACTCTCAACACTGCCCATGTCCAATTATTGCAGAGAAGCATTCAACAAAGTGAAAGGAATTGGAATACTCAGCTGTATCATCAGATCATTACAGTATAAGTCTGAGGCTGCCATGCTGAAACTGTATAATCCTTTGGTCAAGGCATACCTCGAGTACTGCATTCAGTTTGTGTCATTGAAGCACAAGCAAAACATCCAAACCCTTGAAGTGGTGCAGAGGAGGGGCACAAGATTGATCCTTAGGGATAGATTTTTATCTTCATCGACTGGACAGTAATCTGGTGGAGTGAATCACCCGTCCAGTGCTGAATCCATCCGAGTTTCAATCAATGATTTATGTTTCAAAGTAGGCGAAAAGGGGATACAAACTGAAAGGGCTGTCTTATCTTGTACAATCGGGCAATTGATTTAAAATAATTATTTTTTTCTTCAACCCAGGTGGTGAAGATACCCCCTCATATCAGAAGACAGGAGTTATGAAAAAAAGCCTAGAAAATCTCAGACCCATCAGCCTTGAAAGAAAGACGATAAAAAATATTAAAATGTATAAGTTACTGAGTGGGATAGAAAAAGATAATTCAAAGCATTATTTCTAGTTAAACCATGATTGAAAGACAATGGGACACAGATGCAAATGAGTAATTTTGGACTGATGTCAGGAAGCAAGTAGTCACACAAAGAGTGATTAATATTTTGTAATGATCTTCTGGATAGGGTAGTATGGATTGATCGTCTGGATAGGGT
This sequence comes from Heptranchias perlo, assembly GCF_035084215.1. Taxonomy (NCBI): domain Eukaryota; kingdom Metazoa; phylum Chordata; class Chondrichthyes; order Hexanchiformes; family Hexanchidae; genus Heptranchias; species Heptranchias perlo. Next base: position 12,842,588 of record NC_090357.1, on the reverse strand, counting down.
AGTAGAAGCAAAAACTTTAGAATCATTCAAGAGACAGTTGAATGCTATCGTGGTGAGTTATGGTGCATTCACACAATAACAGCAGTACTGATGCAGCGCAGTTTTGCTTCATGCCGACTGTGCAGTTATAGTGTAAATGCAAGCTGAATCCAGAGTCAGGATGTGACACCCAATTTACCTTCCACAAGTTTTGTGTTAGTGTGAAGCTGAAACAGTTAAAAGTTTTGTGTTGCTGCACCATCAGGTGCATCAAACGGCTTCCTTCAGCTATACTTATCTTTATGATCTGTATAAACCAACAAAGACCCAGCTTTGAACAGGCTCATTCCAATGAACTAATTTGGTGTAGTTTATCTAAGATACTACTGCTCAAGATGGATGGGATCAGTTAGTATTATATACCTGATTTTCAGAAAGCTTTTGACAAGATTTCATGTTGGCAATTGATGACTAAGGAAAGGAGTTAAAGACCAAGAAGTAAAGTATGGACTTGGATAAAAATTGCTTAAAAACAGAGAATAGCCATAAATTGAAACTTTTCAGACTGTGTAGTGTCAGTCTTGAGACCATTGCTATTTTCCACTATAATTAATTATAACATTGAATAAGCTTACCCATATTTGGGTCAGAATATACAAATTATAAAATAGTGGCAGGAAAATATCCAATTTATTTCCTCTCTTTAATGCCTTAGCAATGTTGGGAGTCAGGAATGCTGTTATATTTCTGGTATCCAGCGTTGATAAATAGGCAGAGAGGGGCTACAAAATGTAAGGGCTGTCTTGTCTTGTACAATCAGGCAATTGATTGAAAATAAATTAATTTTCTTTTCTTCAGTGAACACTGCTGGACACGCTGCTATTTTCCTCCCCTCTCCAGAGGGGAACTCCCAAAAGAGAGTGCTAATAACATTGTGAGCCTGCCAGAAATATTTTAATTAACCTGACCCTGAGAATTTCACCAGGGTCAGAGCAGGGTCACCCACTGGCGGGTGGGAGTCTTGCCTCTATGCATTTCCAGTGGAAACTTTAGTGGAAAAAGTGGAGAATTTAGGTCAGTATGTGTTAAATAGAACAGGAGTGTAATGTGCAGATTGCAAAAGAGATCTTGGGGTTGATAACATGTTAATTGAGGCAACGGGATAGAGTATAAATCTAAAGAAGTTGTATCGTTGTTATACAAAGTGTTGACCAGAGCCTTCCTAGAGTACTGCGTGCATTCACGGTCATCTTATCATAGAAAGGATATTATTGCCATTTAGGGGTACAGAGGGAAACAAACATGATTTCAGGTATCAGGAATTCAAGTTATGAGGAAAAATTAAGGAATTTGGGCTTCTTTACTTTGGAAAAGAAGAGACTTTGAGGGCTGTCACTTTAGCTCAGTTTCCTCATACTCTTGTCTCTGGGTCAAAAGATTGTGAATTTGATCGATACCCTAATAATCTAGGCTGATGTTCAAATGCAGTACTAAGAATGTCCTGCATGTCCTACCCTTTAGGTGAAATATTAGACCAAGATTCCATCTTCCTGTTGTGGTGGTTGATTTTTAAGATTCTGGGACACTATTAGAAGGAAGTGCAGGAAGTTCTGCAGGTATCCTGACTCCCCAACCAATGCCAAAAAAACAACAAAGTGGTCATTCAGGTCAATGCTGTTTGTGGGACATTGTGCAGAATAGCTGCCATGTGTGCCTGATTCACTCTACTTCAGAGAACAATTCATTATGTAAAGTACTTTTAGATGCCTGGACATGTGCTATATAAATGCATTTTTTTTATTCATCCAATTGATGGTTTTAAGATAATGGAGAGAAAATTGATCCAATAAAATTGTTTATTATGCTAAAAGTTTAAATACCTTGCCGCAAGTAAACGATTAAGACGTAATAGGGGAAATCAAACAGGATGTTTTCATCTAAAGTATAGTCGAGTTCTGGAGTAAATTATCAGAGAAGGACACCAAAGAAGGAATATAAATGGGTTCAAGAAACAACTAGATGTGTTTCTGGACTGAAAAGGTTTATGGAGAGAAGATAGATAAGTGGGATTGATCAATGAAAAGTATACTGGCTTGTTTGGGCCAAATAGTCTTTCCTTCAAAAAAAAGATATGTCCTTATATGTTCTAGTTCCCTCCAGTACCACTCGCTGCCACCAAATGATGAGCTTGGATTTCAGGTTTGGTCTGATGCTTATCTGCAGTTACTGTTTATCCCCACCCCATAGCTGAGAAAATATCTTTACCTTTTCATTTATCTCAAATTCCCATTGTTGACATCCAGTGCTTAAGCATGAATGAGCTTAATTTGAGTTTAGAGGGGAGAAAAAGTTTCAATGACGGCCTTTAACCAGAAAACCCGATCGGGTAAGCAGAAAAATAGAATTGTGTATTCTAGGTTTTTTTTGGCCAGGGGGGCTGTACATGTTCAAAAATCAACGGCATCTATGTAGAATTTTCTGTGTTTTAGGATAACTAACTCCTAATACATTGACCCTCATCCTAATGCAGCACCAATTATGGCCTTAGCACTGATCCTAACTCTGAACCTTTTACCTGCTGTATTTCTGGATGAGCGTAGCAACAGTCTTAAAGCATGGAATGGCTTGTAACCTTGAAGAGATAAATAGCATTTTAGAGACAGGATTAAAATGAGAGACTACCTCAGTAGATACTATTGTCTGGTCATGTCAAGAACTATTGCTTTTCTTGCTTTCAGTGGCATATCTGAAATAGGGAATTAAATAGATACCTTTGAATGAACTTTGTGCCTTAGATAATGCTGTTAGCACCAAGTCACTGATATTGCAACTCTAATACCATTAGCATTGCCTTTTAAAAAAATCTCTCCTACTGCCCTGTCAGGGCTGCCATTTTAAATGTGGACAACTGAGCAGAACAGAGCTGCATGTTGCTACCCACTTGCAGTGAGGCAGTGACATGATAGGCTCACTATTGGCTGCCATTCTAGTTGATCTGGAGGAAGTAGAACAAGCTGGGCTTGAGTATACAAGAGCAAATATTAAATGTAACATTGAACAAAAAATCACGTTGACAAAGCACCCTCACATATCATGAAATTACATTTTCTTTACATTTAAAAAAATTACACATTTTATTTATTGCTCATATTTTATTTCAATAGTAATATGCTGCATATTGTGAATGGAATGTGGAATTTAAATAAAATGTCTATGCAACCTGTTGGATTGGACATCTTACCAATTGGAACATCATGCCACCTTTTGTGTTACCGATTTGCAGGTTGTTTGTCTATAGAATCAAAATTAGATTCAGCAAAGACATTGCTACTTCGATTATATGCAACTTTGCAATGCTTACATAGTCCACAAACAATTCTCTGATGCTTGAAGTGAGATCCTCTGAACTATTTCTTTTCCCTTTAGTAATAAAAAAACAATCAAACCATCTGGTTTAGTTTGTCCAAAATCTCTCAGGTAAACCTGCAGAGAACAAAGAAACACACATCGTTATTGATAGGTGTTTTGACAGATGGCTTTTTTTAATCTATTGTCAATAAATAAATCAGTTTGCAGCAAATGTTACTTGAGATTGTTTTAACAGTCATAAATCTATATATTCTTTTTGCATGGCCCTCTATAATATTGCTTACATATCCTGCATGAGTATTGACCATGGGCTGGTAGTTGCTGAATGGACAGAATGCTTGAATCCTGACCAGTAAGGTCCTCTATTGGCAATTTTGTTCTCCATTATTTACATTCCTGTATCTATGGAATATATTGCCACAGAGTGCAGTCAATGTTGACACAGTCAAACTGTTCAAAAAAGAATTGGACAAATTCCTAATTCAACAGGGAATAGAGGAATACAGACTTGGCAGTGAGACAGGAGGGAGATATATCTTTGTTAGGGCCAGAACATCAATCTGAAGAATGGGGTAAGCTAGATGTGCCAAAGGGCATTATCTCATTCGTAGTTTTACATGTTCTTAAGTTCAAGGAACAAGAAGGAAAACTGTATACAGTAAGAGTGTTCCATCCTCAGGAGAGAGTTGGAGAAAACTCAATGTCATCCAACTTCCCTTACTTGAGTCGTATTTCCTGTTGGCTGAATGTAGACACTTCAATCATGGAGGCACCTGTGACTCAGACAGCCTTGCCTGCAGCTGGAGGAGTATGTGAAATGCTGGTTAACATACAACGAGAGACTAATGCCGATAGATTTTCCCACAGGTTTGGTGTGCTCGCTACAATGGGCTGCCGTTCTGTATGCAGCCTCCCTCAACTGGAAATATAAGGCATTAGTTTATGAATTTGCATCCCTGAGAGGTGACGCTTTGCAGTGGGAGCAAAATTCATGAAATTATCACTAAGAGGTTCCTGCTAACCTAGGAAAATAGCATCAAATGTGTCAGCTCTCACTCAATGCCAATAATCAGCACTGTTTTTGTGAAAAATGGAGCATCTTTTGTCTGTCTGTCTCAACATTAGAAGGGTGCCCTCTACTGCACGAAAGTGACATTTTTAATTGTCCACTCTAATTATCCTTGAGTTCTAACCTGAATGCCATTTTGATAACAATCAATGGAGGATTGTAGATTATTTTGTCCCGTGGACCGATGCCTGTTCTGAACTGGATTGAGATTATCCAAAATCATTTCATATAGGACTCTTCCAGGTGAGAGAGAGAGAGAGAGAGAAGAATATAATTCAATTAGTCAGGGTTGGATTTAAACCACATACAGGGACTGAAAAGACAGTGTGCTAACACACTGTGCTGTAGTCATCCAAATAACTACAGATCTATTCATTTCAATAGGTTTCAGACATTGTTTTTCTCAGTCTTGCTGTATCCAATGCTCTGACCTAGGCAGTACAACGGCAATAGAAGTGTGCTGGGGAAATAGGGGAATGTTAACCCAAAAATGAAGGGAAAAAAGTAATCAGGATAAAAAGTTACAGAAATTCAGTCAAGGCAATGACTTGTCATTTCGTATAGCTTGGAATGATATTGGAAGTGATAAGTGAAATCAGCCCAACTTGCAGTCAGAGGTTCTAAATTGACATGAACTGTGGAGCTGCAGATGTCACAAATGAAGCTATGGAAAGTAAAAATGACAAACCTCATGTGATCATTTTTTTCTCTCCTCCTTAAGGTGGTGACTCATGATGTACAATTCCACACAGACCTCCAGCCCTGAACCTAAATGACCATACTTCATTGGGAGCCTAGGCCGTTAATATTGGGAAATCAGAGTTGAGCCCAAACCTGTCCTCATCTTGCATCCATAGATGTGAACTTTCCAGCAGGGGTCTCTGAACAGCAATGAGGAGTAGAAACCCTGCCTGTTTCTTTCCTTCCCTAGCCTGGGAACACTGAAACCAACTGTAGCACTCCACCAACTTCCAGTTGAGGCTGGCCAATTCAGCACAGTCCATGGATTGAACCTGGGCCTTTTCTGGTCTCCATGGCTCAGTACCACAGTTCACTTACTCATGGGGCGATCAGTAAAGCCCCTTAAAGGCCTTTCTGACAGGAAACAAGCCCCTGCTGAAGGTTGTGGTGAAAACAGTTCATTTGAATCCAAATCTGTTATTTGCTTTTTTTTTTAACCCATTTATAAATGAGAATTGACTAATTTATAATTAATTCCATTTCTGTGGGGGAGTCTTTCAACTGCTGGCTGCCCGTTTCTCGTCTGCAGTTGAAAGTCTGGTCGGGATTTGTGCGCCCTTTTACTTGCCTGAATCAACTTTCAGGCAGGCATTTAAATGGGCGCCCAGCATTCCCACCTAAAATAGATGTGAGGGGCAGAGGGGTGGGGAACTCAGTTATGCAAATCGAGGTCCAATTCCTGCTGTAACACCCCGATTGTAACTTTCAAAGAGAAATGGATGGACCATGCATGGCACACATTGGTCCCATTTTTCCAGGCATTGAAGGACCTAACTGGTGATCTTTAAAGGGACCGTTGAAGGACTCGCTAAAAAGGTACATTTTATGGGTTCTTTTTTGGATTCATGTGGGGCCAGGAGGAGTAGGAGAACATTTTAATATCAGCAGTAACCCATTTATTTTATTTTAAATATGGTTACTGCCAGTATCAAATTAACACTGGTCAGAAAATCCAACACTGTGTGCGTATTTGGATGTCAGATGAGGATACGACCAAACTCCACAGTTGAATAATCTGCTGACACTCACTGTCTAGACATGCACATGAAGAATGGCCACTTAGGGAAGCCACCAGAGGTCCGTTGGTGCCTGTGGAACCAAACCCCAGCAGGAATATTTTCAGAAGGGGATGAAAATAGAAACCTAAAAAAAAATCCCCAGCTTTGAATCATTCATACCAATGAGACCAGCAGATGAGCAGTAGTTAAACCTCTGCTGTGAATTCCTATCACTGCCAAGAGGAACTGTGCTGGAGGGGTGGCTTTGAAATGCAATTACGTGACAGCTCTCTCCAGGTGTCAGAAATAACAGCGGGATGAGTGGACAAAGATTAAGAGGCTATGCACATTATTTGGCACTCACCTCAACCACCTCACATGTGGCATAGTTTTGTTAAAGTTTGATATCGTTCCTCTGAACTGATGGTTGGAAATGAGCCCCCTTGTTCAACCCCTGTACATCATTCAAGCACCACACCTGCAACCTGGTATCTGTCTCCCGGGAACGTTCTAAAAATTTATACCGTCTTTGTTCTACTTTCTCAGCTGGATGCAACTTCAACATGTGCAGTGCATCATGGTCCAAATAACTAAAGCCAACAATGTGAATAATTATTTGCATTCATTCGAACAGGAATTTGAAGGTTGAATTTCACTATATTCTGTGGGATTTAAAGGTCAAGTGACAGGGTTTTCCATTTTCCTGATAAATGTGTTTCTTATATAAATTCCCATCTGCACCTCATACTGTTGCCATAACATTTACAAATCAGAATACTGCTGCCAGCCAATCAGACATCTGCATTTGCTGTTGGATAGCACCTTAGATGCATACCAGCCATCACTCATTTGGAAGAGAGTCACTCAAATCAACCCCTTGTCGTTCAATTGGTATCAACTGTGCTTCACTCTACAGCTGTGCCAGTACAGACTGAGTGTGAACTCTGACCTTGTTTTATTATCATGCAGTTACCTAAGAATCCACATAGCTGCTGAGAGACTTATTTGGGCAAAATGCTGCAGATCAGCTAAGCACAGCGTAGCGGATGGTCAGAAATAAGTTTTATTCAGATTACTGATTCGTCATCTAACTAGACTGCAAAATAACTCACCGTGATCTCAAATGTTCCTCAGTTGGATGTTAGGTTTCTTTTCATTAAGTGCTAGCATTTATATTCCAAATTATCCTTTTTATCTGGCTCAGTGGAAGATACAATAGCTTGGCTCAGTTGGTAGCATTCTTGCCTCTGAGTTAGAAGTTGTGGCTTCAAAACCAACTCTAAAACTTTAACACATAATCTAGACTGACATGTCAGTGCAGTACTGCAAGAACGCTGCATTGTCAGAGTTGCTATTTTTTGGATGAGCTAATCCAGGGTCTTGTCTGCTTGTTCATTGGATGTAAAAGATCCCATGGCACTATTTGTAGAAAGGCAGGGAGTTCACCAACATTCCTTCCTCAACCAACCACCAAAACAAATTAACTGGTCTTTCATCTCATTGCAGTTTGCAGCATCTTGCCGTGTACAAATTGACTGCCTTGTTTACTTATATGGCACCATGATTGTACTTCAAGAAGTAATTCATTGGTTCTGAGGATGTCAGAAAGCTCTGTATAAATTCAAGTTTCTTCTTTCTTTACAATAGGAAGAATTAGGACATTTAAAACTCTGTGATGATCGAGTATACAGAAAATGGGTTAACAAATTACAAACATATTGGACTCGATTTTCAAATCAAAGTGGGGTGCGTTGAGGGCGGGGGGGTGCTGGGAAAATCCCGAGCGGGTAAGGAACTTGGCTCCAACCCGTCGACTTCCGCGTCTCACACAGACCCATCTGTGTGCGTGTGCGGTTCTGGGATACGGAAGTCCCGCCGGCAATTAAAAATAAACTAAACAAATTAAATAAAATAACATTTCACAAAGTTAAAAAAATAAATAAACCTGCCTTTCAAACAATGTCACCTGCACCCCCCTGCTTCGATGGCCAATGTCTCACTCCCCGATGTATCTTCTCCGATGTCTCACCTCCCGATGCCTACCCCCCACCCCCCGACGATGTCCGGTGCCCCACATCTTTGTGGCCCCCCCCCCCACTCTAAATTCCAGTGCCCGATGAGGTCTTTCCCTCTCTCTTTCTCCCCCACCTCCATCAATCAGGCTGGCTGCCGGGCGCGAAACCCGGAAACAAGATTAATGAGGATCAATTACCTTGCGATCGCGTGGGGTACGGTAAGATTGTGTTATCCGGGTTTGCCGCGCACCCATTGACGCCCCCCATCTGCCATCACGCTGCCATTTGAAAATTGAGCCCATTTTCTTAGTACTCAGCCAACAATTTGTAGGCACCCACATACTCTGAAGCCTAGTGGTCTGTGAAGTGTTGGTGAATCAGACAGTGATCTCAGGTTATAGTAACATAGTGGTTATGTTACTGAACTAGTAATCTCGGAGTCATGAGTTCAAATCCCGCCACGGCACTTGGGGAATTTAAATTCAATTAATTAAATAAAATCTAGAATAAAAAAAAACTAATTTCAGTAATGGTGGCCCTGAAACTATTGGATTGTCATAAAAACCCATCTGGTTCACTAATGTCCTTTAGGGAAAGAAACCTGCTGTCCTTATCCTGGCAAATATGTGACTCCAGACCCACAGAAATGTGGTTGATTCTTAATCTGAAATTGTCCAGCAAGCCACTCATTTGTACAATCTCGCTACAAAAAGTCACAATAAGAATAAAACTGGACGGACCACCTGGCATCGATCGGACACGACAAAGGCAAACCAAGCCCAGTCGACCCTGCAAAGTCCTCCTCACTAACATCTGGGGACTTGTGCCAAAATTGGGAGAGCTATCAAGACCAGTCAAGCAACAGTCTGACATAGTCATACTCATAGAATCATACCTTTCAGCCAACGTCCCAGACTCTTCCATTACCATCCCTGAGTATGGCCTGTCTCACCGGCAGGACAGACCGACCAGAGGTGGCGGTACAGTGGTATACAATCAGGAGGGAGTGGCCCTGGGAGTCTTCAACATTGACTCCGGACCCCATGGGCATCAGGCCAAACATGGTCAAGGAAACCTCCTGCTGATGACCACCTACTGCCCTCCCTCAGTTGATGAATTAGTCCTCCGCCATGTTGAGCACCCCTGGAGGAAGCACTGAGGGTAGCAAGGGCACAGAATGTACTCTGCGTGGGGGACTTCGAAGTCCATCACCAAGAGTGGCACGGTAGCACCACTATTGGCCGAGCCCTGAAGGACATAACTGCCAGACTGGGCCTGCGACAGGTGGTGAGCGAACCAACACGAGGGAAAAACCTACTCGTCCTCACCAATCTATCTGTCGCAGATGCATCTGTCCATGACAGTATTCATAGGAGTGACTACCGCACAGTCCTTGTGGAGACGCAGTCCCGACTTTGCAATGAGGACACCATCCAACGTGTTGTGTGGCACTACCACCGTGCTAAATGGGATAGCTTCAGAACAGATCTAGCAGCTCAAAACTGGGCATCCACGAGGCGCTGTGGGCCATCAGCAGCAGCAAAATTGTATTCCAGCACAATCTGTAACCTCATAGCCCGGCATATTCCTCACTCTACCAACAAGCCAGGGGATCAACCCTGGTTCAATGAGGAGTGTAGAAGAGCATGCCAGGAGCAGCACCAGGTATATCTAAAAATGAGGTGCCAAACTGCTGAAGCCACAACACAGGACTTCATGCATGATAAACAGCAGAAGCAACATCCTATAGACAGAGCTAAGTGATTCCACAACCAACGGCTCAGATCAGAGCTCTGCAGTCCTGCCACATCGAGTCGTGAATGGTGGTGGACAATTAAACAACTAACGGGAGGAGGAGGCTCTGTAAACATCCCCATCCTCAATGATGGCAGAGTCCAGTACATGAATGCAAAAGACAGGGCTGAAATGTTTGCAACCGTCTTCAGCCAGAAGGGCCGAGTGGATGATCCATCTCGGCACTCCTCCTGATATTCCCACCATCACAGAAGCCAGTCTTCAGCCAATTCAATTCACTCCACGTGATATCAATAAACAGCTGAGTTCACTGGATACAGCAAATATTATGGGCCCCGACCACATCCCATCTGCAGTGCTGAAGTCTTGTGCTCCAGAACTAGCTGCGCCTCAAGCTGTCGAAGTACAGCTACAACTCTGGCATCTACCAAACAATGTGGAAAATTGCCCAGGTATGTCCTGTCCACAAAAAGCAGGACAAATCCAATCCAGCCAGTTACCGCCCAGTGTACTCTCAATCATCAGCAAAGTGATGGAAGGAGTCGTCAACAGTGCTATCAAGCAGTACTTACTCACCAATAACCTGCTCACCGATGCTCTGTTTCGGTTCCACCAGGACCACTCGGCTCCAGACCTCATTACAACCTTGGTCCAAACATGGACAAAACAGCTGAATTCCAGAGATGATGTGAGAGTGACTGCCCTTGACATCAAGGCAGCATTTGACCGAGTGTGGCACCAAGGAGCCCAAGTAAAATTGAAGTCAATGAGAATCAGGGGGAAAACTCTCCAGTGACTGGAGGCATACCTAGCACAAAGGAAGATGGTAGTGGTTGTTGGGGGCCAATCATCTCAGCCCCAGGACATTGCTGCAGGAGTTCCTCAGGGCAGTGTCCTAGGCCCAACCATCTTAAGCTGCTTCAACAATAACCTTCCCTCCATCATAAGGTCAGAAATGGGGATGTTCGCTGATGATTGCACAGTGTTCAGTTCCATTCCCAACCCCTCAGATAATGAAGCAGTCCTTACCCGCAAGCAACAAGACCTGTACAACATCCAGGCTTGGGCTGATAAGTGACAAGTAACTTTCGTGCCAGACAAGTGCCAGGCAATGACCATCTCCAACAAGAGAGAGTCTAACCACCTCCCTTTCAATGGCATTACCATCGCTGATTCCCCCACCATCAACATCCTGGGGGTCACCATTGACCAGAAACTTAAGTGGACCAGTCACATAAATACTGTGGCTACAAGAGCAGGTCAGAGGCTGGGTATTCTGCGGCAAGTGACTCACCTCCTAACTCTCCAAAGCCTTTCCACCATCTACAAGGCACAAGTCAGGAGTGTGATGGAATACTCTCCACTTGCCTGGATAAGTGCAGCTCCAACAACACTCAAGAAGCTCAACACATCCAGGACAAAGCAGCCCGCTTGATTGGCACCCCATCCATCACCCTAAACATTCATTCTCTTCACCACTGGCGCACCGTGGCTGCAGTGTGTACCATCTACAGGATGCACTGCAGCAACTCGCCAAGGCTTCTTCGACAGCACCTCCCAAACCCGCGACCTCCACCACCTACAAGGAAAAGGGCAGCAGGCACATGGGAACAATACCACCTGCATGTTCCCCTCCAAGTCACACACCATCCCGACTTTGAAATAAATTGCCGTTCCTTCATCGTCACTGGGTCAAAATCCTGGAACTCCCTTCCTAACAGCACTGTGGGAGAACTTTCACCACACGGACTGCAGCGGTTCAAGAAGGCAGCTCACCACCACCTTCTCAAGGGCAATTAGGGATGGACAATAAATGCTTGCCTTGCCAGCGACGCCCACAGCCCATGAACGAATACAAAAAAATGTGCTACTATCCATTGCCTGGCTACTCCACTGTTGTGGGAGTTCCACCTCACACAAGCAAAGCTCCCCATAATCACAGATCACCAGTAACAGTTGTGGAGCAGTCTATGGCCCAGCCTTCCCTACCATCTCATTGAGGAGCAAAGGCTTGAGGTGGGGGGGGGGGCGCGGGCCGGGGGGGAGGGGAGAAGCAATAGTAGGGGGGGGAATAACTTATTAACAGAGCAAAGTAGATATATTATAATGAAGATCTTTAGGCTGGAATATTGGATCTACAGGGGCACATTTATTGAGTTGAATAAAAGTCCTGTCAATCAGTGATTGATGCATCAGCCTTCCTGGTTGTGCACAACTTCAACCATTTCTTCTTCCTCTTCATCCTCCTCCTCCTCTGCCAAGGCTTCAGACGGGCCATTGTTGTTTCCTGGTTCCCCCTCTTTGATTGCAAATTTAATCAATGTACAGCAGATGCAGATAATTCTTGAACCCTTGTCAGGGCTGTAGGGCAGCACCCGTCTGATCTGTCCAAACATCAGAATCACTGCTTGAACATGCCAATTGTACATTCTACCAGAATTTGGTTGGATGCATTGAATTGACTGTGTCTGAATTCTGCATCTGTTCAGGTTTCCCAATGGAGTCATTAGCCAAGTAACCTTGGTCACTAGCAGCCAGTTTTGTGGTGGACTACAATAAAATGAAGGAATTGTGCTGCCAAAGGGTATTGTGCTTTCACTTTCATTATATTGTTTCTCTAGTCTGACTTTATTTTACTTCATAGAGTGAAGGCTTTTCCTATTCATATATGTCACTGGGGCAAGGGGTCCTGATGGCCACATGGATGCCATGACTGTGGCCTTGCACTTTTGAAATAACCTGCTATCTGATAAAGTGCCCTGCTCTCTGTGCTGTTGTCTTCTTTCCATGGTGAAAATGATGAAAGGTTTTCTGTTCGCAAATAAAGTTTTCTCCAGTTGTTTCATACATCAATGGACTGACGACTGACTAATGTGGCAAATAACATTACTGGTGCCTTGGAAGGATCAGGTTGCATAAACATTTAATATTGTGGCAATCATCACAGATACAGGTAGGGCTGTCCCTGAGGTAGATCTTTTCTGTAGATAGTACTTGAGCAGATGGCATAACTTCATGACAGCTTTGCTCGTGAAGCATGGGTGGTAATGGCAGATCTCACACATCCTCAAGTATGTGTGCCTAGGTCTTGGGGCAAGCTGAGTGGTAGCCAGACATCTGAGGTGCAATCACACCTTTCTTTATTTTCTCTGCCTGAACTCCTCTTCCTCCTCCAAATCCATCACTCCTATTGGAGGACTTACTGGATTCCTCATGCTGAATGCTATGGTCACTGCAAATGAAACAGCAACAGTGCCGTGGGAAAAAATATCCGCAAAAAGGAATCTAGCAACACAAAATTGCAGTGGCAACCAACAGTAGCAGGTAACATTGCAAAGGCAACGCAACAGCTTGATGAAAATTAAAGAAAAAGAGAACTTTTAATGCAACAATAAACGATCACTCACACCTTTAAAAATAAAACTCCTAATGGCCACAGAAGGAAATCCCAGAAACATCTGTTTCAAATGAACAAGCAGTGCTGAAAGAGTGGTGAAAAAGATCACTGATTTTGGCTTGGGGCCATTTTGCATACGATTGACTACAATTAAAAAGGACTAATAAGGATCGAGCATGCTCCGCGTGGGCAAATTCAGCACCTTGTGAACTGGGAACTCAGACCTACTTGCCAGACTCGGTAAGTCGTGATCTCAGAATGCATGAATGGGGTTCACCGTCGTGGAATCTGGTCTAAAGAAGAAACTTTAATATAAACTTTATTTTAATTAACACTAAAGCTCAGCATTTTTCCAAATAATCTGTCTCAAGGCCAGAGAGTGAAGGTGGAAGAAAAGTTAGACTTAGTTACTTTACAAGGAGGCTAAAAGGCAGTGGAGCAGTTAGTGTTTGGAAATTCAATAGGGAATTAAATAGATACTTGGAAGAGAACTCAGTTCAGAGGTATGGTAGAACATCGTATGGTATTTTTCAAACTTTGGAACCAGTCATATCGACCACAGTGGTCTCTGACAGTTCATATCGACCACAGTGGTCTCTGACAGTTCATATCGACCACAGTGGTCTCTGACAGTTCATTGCGACCACAGTGGTCTCTGACAGTTCATATCGACCACCGTGGTCTCTGACAGTTCATAGTGACCACAGTGGTCTCTGACAGTTCATATCGACCACCGTGGTCTCTGACAGTTCATATCGACCACAGTGGTCTCTGACAGTTCATATCGACCACCGTGGTCTCTGACAGTTCATAGTGACCACCGTGGTCTCTGACAGTTCATAGTGACCACCGTGGTCTCTGACAGTTCATAGTGACCACAGTGGTCTCTGACAGTTCATATTGACCACCGTGGTCTCTGACAGTTCATATCGACCACAGTGGTCTCTGACAGTTCATAGTGACCACAGTGGTCTCTGACAGTTCTCTACATTCCTATGTTCAAAATCTTCTCACTTCCAAATAATTCCTTCTAACTGTCATGGTCATGCATGCCAATGTTTCTCTATGACTACTGTCAATGATTATTTTTTTAAAAGATGCATTAGATATCAGTTTCTGCATACCCTCATTGCTCCCATTCTCAGTTCACAATTGTAGCCAGTGAGATATCAGTCAGAACTAAAATTTGAAACCTTGACAACATGGCACCCCCATTTTACAATCAACATCTAAAGATGTTTATTTTAAACTTGCTCATTTTTAAATTAATCAAAAAGGCAGACAGTAGCGGTACTTTTTGGCAACATTAATCCTGTTGAGAAATATTTTAACATCAGTCCTTCCAGCTTTCCACAGAACATTCATTTAAAAGTCAACATGCACAATGCACCTCGTTCCAATGAAGCATTCTTAACCTTGAGCAGACACCAGCATATCAGTCATTAAATTAATGGAGCATATGAGCCAGAACCAAATCTGTGTGACTCTGACCCAATAAAAATTCCTTTTTATTTCCACCTGCACCTTGCCAAAACAGTATTCTGAATGTGGAATTATAGGACACAAAGGTGAAAAATTGGCCCAAAGAAGCATTTTTACAATCCACCGAGAGGCCATCTGTGTTCAGATAGAACGAATAGAAAGAACAATATAAAATTCATTTGATAAGCAAGAGTTAATTAGTAAAATAGCAAGCTGTCCTACGCACAGAAGACTGAAAGGACTTATTTTTGCAAGTGAACAGAGCTGCTATTTTGCTTACACTGCCCATTTCTGTAAATGGTTGAACCTGTTTGCTGCTCAATATGGTAAATTACTGGTGGAATTTAACAGGAAATCCCAATAGAACATGAGTCTGTTCTATAACAAATGGCCAGGTAGACTACTGAATGCAATGCATACATTTATGGCATATTGATTAGGTACTTCAAACCTGGTAGATTTTAAACAAGTTAAAAGCAACATCGCTGCCCATTATACAGAGAGTTGTTGTAGCTAACCGTTTAAAATTGTGAAAAGCAAATTCTGAGTTAATCATGGCAGCTCATGTAAATCTCTAATTTCTATTTCACACATTTGCAAGTAGTCATTTGGCAGTTTTCCCCAAGAAAGCTAACTAATAAGCATTATCTTTTATATCACTCAAGTTTTATAGAGTGATGCAGTTTAATCTCCTCTACGGTCTAAGCTGTTTGTATAGGGTTGGTTTGTACAGGGGTGTTTTATCCATTGTGAACATCTGTCTGATTTATTCGAATAAACCTAGAAACTTAAACTTGAGTACTGGGTTCGGCTACAGTGCGCTGGCACCATGCTACAGTGACAGTTGATACTCCAGCTGATCCTAGCACTCTAGTTTAAGTTTCTATGTTAACAGTGATTATAGGAGTTGATAATGTCGTAATACTAGTAACCTTAGATTGTACGCCAGTGGGATCAGCTGAAGCTGTAGTCATGCTGAGAGGTGGGGATTAGCTGTAGCATGCTGTATGGGTGAATGGCTGAGTGTATTTGGGATCAGCTCTCATGTTGCTGACCAGTATAGGGCCAGCTGTAGCATGTTAACTAGGTGAGTAGCTGAGTGTCCTTGGGACCAGCTGTATCATGCTGAGTGGGTGAGTGGTTGAGTGGGTTTGAGATCAGCTGAGCAGGCCATATATTAGGATTTGGGGTCAGCTGATATAGGATGTTACAATGGATATGAGTGGCATTAATGTCTGTTGTAAGCAATAGATTTAATATTGATTTCTAAGCATTTGGTTTGGAATTTTGTCTTGTATATTATCAATCAGATGTCAAGGCCCAAACTGATTCCAAAGCAAACAGAAGTGAGAGACCCTCCTGCAGGGGGGTCTCACTTGGCTTTGGCCCAGTATCTGATTAGGCTGCAGGCTGCATTTTCACTATAACAGCAGTACTACACTTGTAGTGTGAATGGATCCTGTATTAGTGGATATATCAGCTCAAGTTGGAATGTGTTGTGAAGTAGATTTTTAGGATGAGTGTGCGCACAGGCTGGTCAGCAGATACTGCATACTGACCTGACCAGGATCCATTTTTTGTTGTTCAATTGGCACAAAGCTTGTGGTAGACAAAAAATTGAACAACTCTAATTCAGAGATTCTTGGCAACCAACCACACACATAGAATGACGACATTACAATCAAGCCTGGGATAAAGAAGGGTTCTTATTGACTAATAACTGTTGACGTATTAGCCAAAAGGTATATTATTTGACTCAAACTCACTCTGCTCTTTATCACAGTTGCTGCTAGTAAAGTGAAAAGAATCATCATCAAAAAATTGAAACAATTAAGCACTTAATCCACACAGTGGGAGTGAAATTCGTCTTTGATGGTCATGCAAAACGGGCAATATAACATTGACGGCCCGTTATACACTCTGTCCGATTGTCTTTTCCATTGACTTCAATAGGAAAACAAATCAGGCGGAGTGTAAAGTGGGCGGCCAATTCGCTATTGCCTGTTTTGCGCTACTGCCTGAGATGATTTCCTCCCACCCCCCCACCGTGTGCTTGTAATATAATGTAATGATGCACTAAAGTAATGTGGAGTTATGGACATCTGAATAGCAGTTTCCTAGCTGCACTGACTTCCTTTGATGCTTCCGTCTATCTTTTGCCTCAACATCCATTTTAAAGGTGGGCAGGACTGAAGGGAGTGCTTCATCGAATGGAGGACGATGTCTAAGATGGTCAGACATTTTAATATAGAATACAGTAAGTGCCTTATACATTTCAAATATCAAACTCTCAACAGTTGGTAAGTTCTAAGCCACAAATCCGGTTTAATCTTAATGTTATATAAATCCATGATGCAATTGTTTTTTAAGATTTTAATATAATGACATTATGTAATCTCCCTCTTGAAACTGAGGGAGTTGTAATAAGAGAGTTGTAATAGTTTACCATGTCCATCAGTATCCAACAAAACACCAAGATCAATTTCCACCACGATAAAAGAAAAATGTCCATATCAGGACACCCTTAAACAGTGTCTGTAACTGGAAACATCACCCAATCTAACTGAACGAGGGAAACAGATGAAGTCGTAGCCTAGTTTTCAAGATAATTCTTTGATAAGAATTGTGAACATTTTATACTAAAGAGGATGGTACTCAGAACACATGACAATCATGAACAGATTTTTTTTAAACGAAGGAAACAAAAACAATTATAATGGAATGGGAAATTTGTTATTTTTTACATAATGTGCACTACGTTTCGAAAATTGAAGAAATGTATGAGTTATACAATAACAGATGAGAAATATATCTGCGGAAAAATCAAAAAAATATAAATGGAGCTAAAAATGACCTGTGCAGGCATTTTTAATCCAATCACTTTACAATGCATCTTGTAGACTTAGTGAGACTTTTCAAGATTAGGCACAATGTTTTTTTCAAAATAAATAAATAGAATATGTTTATCAGTGACAGCAACTTAGATTTATGTAGTACTTTTAACATAACAAAATAGCCCAAGGTGCTTCATAACTGAGGGTGCCATTCTCTTTGATCTATTGCACTATATAGAAAAATAACTGGGAATGGTAGAAGAGGAACTTACAAAGGAACAAAGGTCAGGAGATAGTCAAGGCCGGACCATACTATTTTCAAAATGGTTGACTCCAAGTTGCTGTTCGTTAGAGGTCATGAATGGTGGGAAGGTGGCTTACCTGCAGGAATAAATGAAAATAAGAGGCTTTGTCAAATTATACAACTCATGTTTAGTCTACACTAACCAATTCAGCATGGCAGAGGTACAGTCCTTTTGGCTTCACCCTTCCTTTAGTCTTTCTGTGCCAAATTAGGGACAGTTTTGCGCTCCCTAAGAACTGGGTTGAGACTGTCCAAACTTATGTCACATAGGAGCTTTACATGCAGCAGACATACAACAACAACTTGCATTTATATAGCACTTTTCACATTGTAAAATGTCCCTAGGCACTTCACAGGAACGTTATCAGACCAAAATTGACACTGAGCCAAAGAAGGAGGCATTAGGACAGGTGACCAAAATCTTGGTTAAAGAGGTAGATTTTAAGAAGTGTATTAAAGGAACAGAGAGAGGTGGAGAAGCGGAGAAATTTAGGAAGGGAATTCCAGAACTTCGGGCCTTGACAGCCAATGGTGGAGCGAAAGAAGTTGGGGATGCACAAGAGGCCAGAAGTGGTGTTACACAGAGTTCTCTAAAGGTTGTAGGGCTAGAGGAGGTTACAGAGATGGGGAGTGGCGAGGCCATGGAGGGATTTGAACACAAGGATGAGAATTTTAAATTCAAGGTGTTGGTGGACAGGGAGCCAATGTAGGTCAGCAAGCACAGGGGTGATGGGTGAATGGGACTTGGTGCGAGTTAGGATATGGGCAGCAGAGTTTTAGATAACTCAAGTCTACAGAAGACTTTCCTGCCATCAATTTGGGCTGGATTTGAACCCAGGGCCCAGGGATAAAAGACAAGTAACTAACCCTTTCTGTGACCCACTTTCCTATGTGTAGCTGTTTTGCTGTGCAAAATGTGTAACTGCTGCCACCCAATCATGGATAATAGTTCCAGATTCTTCCAACTGAAGGAGGCTGCTAATTAAAAATATTGGTAGGAAAATGCAGGCAATATTTACTTAGAACATTATGTTTTGGAGACATTGAGCAATAATCCAATGTGTGTTTGATTGAAAACATACGACGGTATTTGAATCAGGTCTAATGTATTGTGATGCACAACACCAAAGCAATTACTATAAAATTTTACCATATGTATCAAACTATGCAGCCTTGACTTCTAATTCAGAATTTTTGTATCCTCAATTTGACATTATGGACCCTGGACACTACTGGTATGAAATCTGAGTCACAGTCCAATATGTTTCTGATTGAAATCATGACAGCATTAATCTATGATTCAGAATTAATCTGTCTAAAATGCTCAGATATTTTGATTGTTATAATGATTGTCCATATGGTCTTAATCTCATTCAGACAGGATTTCTAATTTTAAAATTTTACTTATAATTATATAATGATAGATCATTTTCTTCTGATGTGTAACACCAGATGGAGCATTTTTTCAAGCTTAGAGTTGATAGCGGTCATGTCTTCAAATGGCATTATTCCCCATAGCACTTTTTTTTTGCACTACCTTCATCTGACAGCTGACTGATCACCTTACTAGGATACTGCTGCTGCAAAATGACCCCCAGCTCTCGAGAAATTGCTGTTCATTTTCAATTCTATAAATTTTGAGTACAAGGCAGGGATGGCTATTGCCAGTCCTTATCTTTGCTACTGTTTTTGAACAGCTAACATAAGTATTGTATTGGGTAATGCAATGACATTAAGAAAGAAATAACATGCACTTTTATAGCATCTTCCATGCCTTTGAAGTGTAGTCACTTGTTTTGTATAGATCTTTGCAATTAAGTTAAGTAATTTCCAAATTATTCCATTTAATCAAACTGATTGGGGTAATTCTGAGATTATACAATGTACATCCTTGTTCCAACTTCCATTTTGCTGGTCAAGCAAGATTTACTTCGGAATAACAATTATTCACCATGTAAAATCAAATTGGTTTCATTCTGATTCAGCTATTGTAAAAGGTAGAGCTGAACCTAGAGAGGCCCACACTGATCACCAATACTACAAGGAGGGGTAGCACAATTAACAATGAGGATAATGTTGGAAATTAATTGTATTATTTCTATGGTACCATTTGAAAGTCTTACTTTTTACTTGAAGTTCAATTGTTATTGGAGGGAAGAAGGATTGAATGCAGAAAGAAAATATTTCGAGGTGATCTTGTACTGATTAGCAAATGGAATAATTGGGTTTCTATACCTCAGCCAAAAAGCAAAAGCAACCCATGTTGGCTTTAGATTCACTGAGACGATAGTGGATCCTCTGGGTCACTATAAGAATTGCCACAAGACATCTGCTGGTATCGTATGAAGATCCTTGTTATGAGAGGTAGAAGTTATGATTGGCGAAGATCACGTAAAAAACCTTAATGCACTCATATTACATACCTGGGTGTAGTATTTTTTTCAAGCTTTAAGCCATTTGAAAATAATGCGCACTGGAATATATTATGAGCATGTTAAGCCCTCGTACATGAAGTTCGCTGATCAAGATGTTTACACTGAGTAGTCAATTGAAATATGGGGGCAGTTGAAACTGTTTGTAAAGTCGAGCTTTCTACTGACAAAATCAGTTAATGCAAACATCTTGTTGGAATTTATTTGCGTATTCCTGACTGAAACTCCAATAGCATTTAAACTTTGATGAGATAATAATATTGCAACCAGTGGCTGCTTCAAACAAGACTGTTGAGTCTATCAGTGCAGATTAGATTGAATTAGTTACTCCATTAGAATTACGTATACACACAAAAAAATAGAATTGTTCTGCATTCAATAAGGATGAGCAAATAGGTTTCACTTTTCATTCACCTTTAAGGATACTATAGTAAGTATTTTGGCCCCTTTTAATTTTACATGCCTTTTTTTCTGCACGAATCCAAAGTTTCATTCAACTTCTAATTTTGTGAGAAGTGAGTGAAAGCTTTGCAATTTTTCTGATCGCTAATACTTTACATGATCAAAGTGTCGCAGATTCATTCCCTGCTCACATGCACTTATTTAAGTTGAAGGGACAGGATCGCATTTTCTTGCAGCTTGTAGCAGTGGAGGCGGACTTAAAAGGGCCAGAATCGTGCCAACAGCCCTGACAGGAACTATTTGGCTGATTCCTATGTACTTGTCATAACCAGCTTTGACCATATTTCCACTCTGAAGTACGCTGAATCTATTGAAAACCCCCATGCAGCAGGCAGAGCAGACTTATATTAAGCCTACATTTTTTCTTATCAAAGCTTAGAAAGAAATATTACCACAGCTCACAAGAGATCTATTGAGTCTTTGATAGTACTAAAGCACAATTTTTGGCTGCTTCTATAGTCTTTGACCTGTGGACATGAATGTCAAGAGGACTATAGTTTGGGCCTGTGTTTGTTTTGGCTTCATATAGCAGCTCTCCATGAGCTAAGTATACTGGAGTTGCAACATCAAACCCCAGGGTGGATTTGAAACTCACACCAGGAGTTAATTTCAAAGAACCCACAGGAAGAAAGCAATTTTCCACCATGTTTTCAGATGTGCTGTGTAACTCATGAGACTGTTTCTTGAGTTATGTAACTCTGATATTTTCAGTGAAAATTAATATAGTCCGGCAGAATATTCAGAATTTCTGTAATATATTCCCTTTTTGCATTAGATGCAGTATTAGGTTTCTCAAGATTATACAATAGACTGCACTTCTCTTTTCTGTTAATCAGCCAACATTATTGGCAGATAAAAGGCCACAGATCAAGATATCAATCTCCAATAATGTGCTCTTTTGTTTTTTTTAGATGTGAGTATTTTTGGGACGGTTTGCACTTTTATTCCTTCCTTCATCCTCATGTTGTTACAATTCTGCAGGCAGTCTAAAGGCACCGCCAATTAGAAACATAGGAACAGGAGTAGGCCATTCAGCCCCTCGAGCCTGCTCCGCCATTCAATTAGGTCATGGCTGAACTGTACCTCAACTCCGTTTACCCGCCTTAGCTTCCTATCGTAGTATCATAGTAGATACCGCGCAGAAGGAGGCCATTTGGCCCATTGTGCCTGTGCCACCTCTTTGGTAGAGCTATCCAATTAGTCCCATTCCCCTGCTCTTTTCCCATAGCCCTGTAATTTTTTTCCCTTCAAGTATTTATCCAATTCCCTTTTGAAAGTTATTATTGAATCTGCTTCCACCACCCTTTCAGGCAGTGCATTCCAGATCATAACAACTCACTATGTAAAAAACTGTTTCCTCGTGTCGCCTCTGGTTCTTTTGCCAATCACCTTAAATCTGTGTCCGCTGTTTACCGACACTTCTGCCATTGGAAACAGTTTCTCCTTAGATTCTCTATCAAAACTGTTTATGATTTTGAACAACTCTATCAAATCTCCTCTTAACCTTCTTTGCTCTAAAAAGAACAATCCCAGCTTCTCCATTCTCTCCACATAACTGAAGTTCCTCAACCCTGGTACCATTCCAGTGAATCTCTTCTGCACCTTCTCTAAGGCCTTGGCATCTTTCCTTAAGATTGGTGCCCAGAATTGAACACAATACTCCAGCTGAGGCCTAAGCAGTGATTTATAAAATCCCTTGATACACTTACTCAACAAAAATCTATAGATCTCACTCTTGAAAGCTCCAATTATCATAGCATCCACAGCCTTTTGGGGGAGAAAATTCCAGATTTCTATTAGCCCTTGTGTGAAAAAATGCTTCCTGATTTCAATCCTAAATGGCCAAGCTCTAATTTTAAGATTATGTCCCTTTGTTCTTGAATCCCCCATCAGATGAAATAGTTCCTCTGTATCTATCTAATCGAATCCTTTTAATATTTTAAACACCTCGATCAAATCACCCCTCAATCTTCTATACTCAAGGGAATACAAACCAAGCTTATGCAATCTGTCCGCATAATTTAATCCTCTAAGCCCCCGTACCATTCTGGTAATTCTCAAAATAGTGGACCTTCAAGAGTCACTGAGGGGCTGTAGTGACAGGACTCTCAGCTCCGAATTTTCCTGCTCTTCCCATCAGGAGAAGCTGCAGATCCTTGTGTTGTCTATATTGTTTCTTAACATGGAACCTTCAACATTTTTAGGACTTTACTTTTGTTACTGATTCCAATAAAAAACATGAAGATTAATTTAATGGTAACCAGAACTGATTCTGCAGTCCTGCTCCTTTTTAATTAAATATGTAGCTTGGCTATCGACCTTTGCATCCAGTAAACAATCCCACATCTGGTACGGAAAGTACTGTTAGTGATGTACATTCAATCACCCTTAAAATGTAATGGAGCATAATCCACAGAGCAGCAAGCCTTGCCAAGTCAAAATTTATCTGCAGATATTTAACTGAGCTAGTTCGATAATACTATACACAACTTATTTATTCTTGGGGGCTTAGGGGCAAGAAATGATTGGAATGGTTTTCTTGAAGTTATAAAGACTTGCACAATGGGGTTACCTCTACTCTTTACCATTGGTGCCAAAGGAGCTTTACCATGTCCTGGATAGTTAATCAGGATATTAATGGCATGTCTAATGTGAGGGATGGTCCTTCCAAAAGTACAATGTCTTCTTGTAATGCTGCACTGGGCTTCAGTACTGGGTTTGAGCTCATGCCCCCAGTTATAGCTTGTAGCAATAACGTAGTAATATTGTACCAACAAAGTCAACTGGTACATAATTGCATTTTAGTTTTGAATGCTCTTTGTTCTAGGTTTTTAATCGCAATATCTCTGAGTTAGATACTATCTTCAGTTGATTTGTTTGTGTTGTTCATTTATACCCATCAATAACATGTTGACGAAGCATTTAGAGTTGGGGCTTAAACATGGAAGAACTACTGATCTTAAGCCATGAGGATAGATGTCCAAATTTGGAAGTTTTATTGAGTAAACTGCACTCACCTAACTCTGTCCTTTTTCCTAGATTTGTTGTAGATCAATAGGGTCAAGCGTGGGCTGGACTGAGAATGTTACTGCAAAAAGTGTTCTGACAACTGAGGGACAGCCATCAGTAAAAAGAAACCGAAGGTAGATTTGAACTTGAATTCCAGGAGTGAAAGCCAATGGCTTATGCCAATGGTTTAATAAGCTATCTAGTCCTATAGGATCTCATATGTTTATATTTAAGGTGCTGCCTAAACTCTAAAAAAAACAATTTGGGCCAAAGTAGGCAACAAAATTAATGGCAGCCCAACAGCTTTGATGACTTCCCATTCCGTCAAATTAAGACAGCAGTAAGTATAACTTTCTAGAGCAATAATAATAAAATATAGGGTAACATATTTAACAAATAAAAGTAATACAAACACTTCAGAAAGTCAAACATAGAGTGCAGGGTTTTTCCAAATCAGCGAATAAATTTATATTTCAGCAAAATGCAATTTTATAGAGGAATTTAATATAGAAAATACAAATATATGTATCCTGGAAATTAGTGTTGACATTACAATGAACACGTACACTATTCATGGGTTAGACTGCAGTAACTTCAGGAATGTAGACCTTTTAACCTGTTGTCATCGCCTGTAGCCAAATTACTGGCAAGAGGAAGTGGCTTGTCAGCATTATAACACTAAAGGTATTCGTTAGCTTTGTTTATCTCTTTGATGCAGCTTAATTGGTCTTTAAATGGAGCCATTTTTTCAAAGCCCACATTCTGCAAATGCAGCAGGTTCATAACCCTCATATAAAATTGATGTTTTAACAGAGGCTGTTGACTGCTTGGCTGTACTGACAGGTGATCTACTACAGAACTGTGCTACAACATGGGGTATTTTGACCACAATGGGTATTGGATCCTATACTCCACTTGCATTACAATTAGCTGAGGTAGACCTGCAAGAGCAGGAAAGCACTGCTGTAATGTAAAGGTGGTATACAAAGCGTAATGTGAGGTCCCACTGCTATACAGTACATCAGGTCGACTGTCCCAGAAGTAATTACCTGGGAATAACCAACGAACAGTACCTTTGTGGCTAGGACTAAGTAGGGACGCTGTGACAGTGCTGTACCAGCTCCATAGTGAAGGCCTGCAGACATAATCAAGCAGCCATATGGCACTGCCAGCTCTCACTAAAGTCATCACAGCTCTGACTTTCTTTAGGATGCTGCTCTTCTATGCAAGCACTGGTGACTTATGCATCATCAGCCAGCTACCTCCAGGTTGGAGGGCCAATAAATTCATTATTTTCCAACTAACCAATAGCACCATCATGATAGTGCACTACATTTCTATAGATCTGCTCGCTGCCCAAGAATCTAGGAAATCACTGTTTGCTTACACGTTGCTACTCAGATCTTTGTAAACAATACAATGCTCTATATGAATAATAGGGTTTTTAGTCAGTCAATGTGCAGCTCGTTTGCTGCCACCAACAGTGAATAATGCAGGTTTATTAAGTAGGGTGGCTTTGGTACTTATTGTAAGGTATCTTTGATTAGTGGCTGACACTCCAGTCTCCCTTGCTGCACTGGTGAGTCTGTAACTAAGTCTTCCTGCTTTGCTACGGCTTTGGGATTCTGTTGGGAAGCTTCTTAGCAGCAAAGTTATAAAGCATGCAGCAGACACAGATCTTTATACCTGCTTCCCTGGAGTTCCTGTGGTGCCTTCATTTTAAGGCAGTCATCTGTGTCACCTTTATTGGAGTCGATGGTAGTCATGATGTGGAGATGCCGGTGATGGACTGGGGTTGACAATTGTAAACAATTTTATAACACCAAGTTATAGTCCAGCAATTTTATTTTAAATTCACAAACTTTCGGAGGCTTCCTCCTTCCTCAGGTGAACGATGTGAAAAAATCGTTCACATCGTTCACCTGACGAAGGAGGAAGCCTCCGAAAGCTTGTGAATTTAAAATAAAATTGCTGGACTATAACTTGGTGTTGTAAAATTGTTTACAATTACCTTTATTGGAAGAGAAGGAAAGATGGCAGGTCGGCTCCTGGGGGGCCAAGGGTACCTCGACTGCCATGGTTTATGGCTCCCTGGTGATAAGCACATACAGAGGTGAAGCTACAACGAAGCTCAAGCTACAACCAGAATGATTATAGAATTTATCTTTGAGATATTGGAGTAGTTTTTCAGTTGTGTAAAGTTAACAGGGCCACCGTACAGTACAGCCCCTCAAGGGCTCAAAAATAATTGTCTCCTGTTAAATCTCCATAACTTCACTCTGAAAAGTAGTCTCACCATAAATGTGGGATGTTTTGGAGTTGTTCTCTCCCTATTGATCGGTGCAGATATCTGGTCCCCTGTCTAGCCAAGGAACACTTATACCTCGCGGATCGGGGGTTTAGGAAAATGGAACTTATGCTAACGCACCCAGTGATGGATCATGTAGCCGGATAGCACAGAGAACACACAAACTCGGTGTTTGAATTGAATTGGAATGTTGGCTTTATTATACCGTCAACACGAAGAAAATAACGATAAAAACGGTCCTACACAATACATTGAGTTACACACACCCACTACAGCACTTTATCCTGCTGAACTAAAAGGTTGGTGGGGACCCTGGAGATACCTATCACACACACACATGTATGGTCGAGACTCACCAATCCTTTGCACTTGCAGGTCTGGTCGTTGGTTTCGCTGGAAGCTGCTCTCCTCCCTGGAGAGCGCAAACCAAGAGACAGCAAAAGCAAGGCTGCAAAACAACAAGAGGGCAGAACAAGAGAGAGGGGTTTCGAGCTTCCACTTATACACCCCTCTCTTACAATGGTCTTCATCACTTAAATAAAGCACTTCCATGCCTGTTTAAACAGTTCTTTCAAAGTCCTTAAGAATCTTTGATGGCTTTTGATGGTCTTTCATCATGTTACAATTGCTTCACTCGATGGGCCATTGTTCATTCCGATTTGATGAGCACTTGCCACACAAGGCTCCTTTTGTATCCAATGTCTTAGGTGTTGATCGGTTTTGCTTTAAAACAAAGACATGGCCCCACCATGTCTGGAGCAGTTGCCTCTCTCAATGGCCGACTGCCTCTCGAATTAGTGCTGAGTGTTGACCACCTGTTGTAGGTTTTGCATTAAAACAGAGACATGTCTGAAGCAGTAATTCTCCCACATTCCACTGTGTGTGTTGTTGATTCGTCTGGTGACCTCTCACCTATCTTTCCATCTTAGGATTTTGGTCAATGGCCAAAGTTTTACATACTCAGGGAAAAGGTGGAATTCCCAGAATTCTTACATAAAGGAAGAAGATGTAGGAAGGCAAAAGTGAGGATGAGAGTTTAACTGCAGATTCACCAATGCAGCAAGTGAGACAGGAGCCAATGTGCCAGGGCTGCCCCAATGTACATCTTCAAAGTAACCTTCCCTAAACCACCTTCTGCATTTTCCTGCCCAGTCCCTCAAATATCATATACTTATTTATTTTGCTGAGCTGCTGTTTTATTCTAACCATTGACCGAGAAATGCACAGCACCAATATTAAACCAAATGCAACCATTGTGTGTTCAGTGAATGTTGTCAACATGTTTGGTCACATTGTGCTTGTGGCTTGTTTGTGGCATGTGTGACTTAGCCTGCTACTTCTTCTCAGTAATTCTGTATTGTAAGAAGTAACTATGCTGGTTGCTTACTGGGTTTTACTGTTGGGATTGTGGTGACACTAGACCTAGAGACTAGGGGCTTCATTTTAGCACCCGCTATCGGGTGCGTTCCTGGCAGGGGGGCTCTGAAAATCGGGGAATCCCGGAGCAGGTCCGGAGCCCGGCTCCAACCCGCCCACTTCCGGGTTCCCCACTGACGCGCCGGCGTGCGCGCGCAGCCCCCGCAGGCGGGAATCCCGCAGGCAATTAAAGCCAGCGGGATGCCACGTGAAAGTATTTATGTTGCAAGTTCAGGTCGTTTACAGACCTGATTGAGCTGTTTTATTAGGAGGGGTAGGATTTTACACTGAACTGAGACTGTTTCCCATACTGGGGTAAACACTCCCAGGTCAAACGAAGGTGTTGCAGCCAGCAGCCTGTGGCAGCTGCAAAAGTCCATTCGACAGGTGGTGGGGGGGGGGAGGGAGACCCTTCACCATCGCAGGAGGCCACTCCGTCACATTGGACAAAGGTTGGCCTCCATCACCCTCCTCCTAACAAGAAAATTCACCGACCTGGAACCGCAACCCCTGTGTGAGGACACACTTACCTACCATGCGGACCCCCTCAGACCTACACCTTCCAGATGGGGGCCGCCGTAGTAGCAGTCAGGACCTCCTCGGAGGGCAAACAGCATCACCAGCCTCACCAGCCTCGCCGGCCACCTCTGACACGTGGAGCTCCACAACACAGTGCTGTGATACATTCACCTGCACAGCAGGAGGGAGGGCAACCGCAGAGAGAGATGCGTCGCAGAGGGCACTACCCTCGCCACAGGGTCCACAGACCGAGGCTCAGCTTCCTGGACCTCCCTGAGCAGCAGTGCACACAGAGGCTCAGAGTCACTCGACATGTAGTCGTGGACATCTGCAGCCTCTCTCATGCCGAGCTGCTCCCGATTGGCCTGAGCACCATCTTCTTACCTGTCGCTGTCAAAGTCACCACTGCCCTCCGCATCCTTCCAGGGTGCCACCAGGGACATCGCCGACGTCTCCACAAAAGAGCCCTGCAGATACACCTACACCACTCCGCAGTGACACAATGGGTGTCATCAGTTGTGGGTCTTCATTATGATCCTCAGGAAAGGGCATTATTGCATAAACCAGACAAGATTCGCAAAAACGTGGCAGTAGTGGTGCCAATATAATGTGTAATGTGAGTTGGTCAGAAATGAAATAGAAGTAAAAACCACGACAAACCCTCAAACACCCTTGTGCATCCCCTTCATGCTCATGACACGTTTGCCTTACGCTGCCTACTGCACATATGTGATGCATGCCCTGTGGCTGCAGCACAGGTAGTGGCAGGTTGAGTGAGGCTGACCGTGAAAGAGATGCACGAGAGGGTGAGTATGAGATGGAGCCATGAGATTGTATGAGGATTGGGTTGAGTGGTAGTGGTGGGATGAGTACTGGTGAGGTGAGTAGGTGCAGGTAAGATGAGGATGAGCTTTGAGTGGGTATGAGGGGTGATGTGACAGAGTAGTGTTGGCAGTGCAGAAGGAGATGTGGGGTGGGGGCGGTGATGCGGCAGATGGAGTGTAGGGGAATGAGTAAGTGTACTCACTTTGGCTGACCTACTGAGGTCATTGGAGCGCCTCCTGCACTGTATGCAGGTGCGCGATATGTTGGTGGTGCTGGTGACCTCCTCTGCCAACTCGAGCCAGGCCTTCCTGGTGGCAGTGGCAGGCCGCTTCCTCCCGCCCGCCGGGGGAAAGATATCTGTCCTCCCACTCCTCCTCACCCCATCTAATGATACCTGGAGTGAGGCATCATTAAACTGGGAGCAGCCTTCCCCCTGGGCTGCTCCATGCTGTAATTTTTCCTATTTGTTGCAGCATCTGTCAGTGGAGGACTGCCTCTTTAAATAGAGCTCCTCCAGCTGACAGAGCTTAGTGCGCATGCGCAGTCTGCCCGACGCGCAGATCAGCAGTGGGGAACCTGGAAGACAAGGTAAGTGGATCTAATTAGGCTGCGATCAAGCGGGGGGCAGACTAATTTCACCGGGCGCGTTACCCACGCGCCCAATAGCCCCCCTGCCGTGAACCCGCAGCCCTGCTAACATCAAGCCCTAGACCTCCATGTTGTGTGAACTCTGAGGGCCCTGCATCTGTGTCAGCCACATCTGCTGCTCTTCTGCTCTTCTGCATGCTACTCCATGCTCTCTGGCAAAACTACTGTCACTTGTGTAGGGATGATTGATGGATCAGATATGGCATCGTATCAAGAGTGACCGGTACACACACAAGGCATTCCCTCACTATATTCACTGATTGGTCTGAAAGCAGAATTTGCTAACAGAAATGATAGCAGAACAGCTATAATGTTTATAAATCCCTTGCTCAAGGTGGTCTATATCTGTTATTAAAGCATATTGAAACTAGCGATGAGTGCATCTTTGATGTTGAGACCTATTGTAATATATTTATTCAAGATGCTCCCACTGTTTCTTTGACCTGCTCTGCTGGCAAGGCCACATTCCCTGTTGCCCTAAGAAGTTGGTGGTTGACCTTTTCCTTTCACTGCTGCAGCCTTGTGCTCCTGCAATGGTGTGATGCAGGGAATTCCAAGATATTTGTCCAGCAACATTGAAGGAGTGTCAATGTATGTTCACGCCAGGGTTATATGTGACATGGAAGAGAACTTGGAGGTGATGGGGTTCCCATAATCTTGCTGCTCTTGTCCTTCTTGGTGTTAGAGCTCGTGGGGCTGAGAGATGCTGTTAAAGTGACTTGGTGAGTTGCTGCAGTGCATCCTGTAGATTGTGCATGCAGCAGCTGCAGTATGCCGGTGATGGGGGAGATGAACATCGAGTCTAGTGACAGGAGGGAGACGATCAAACTGACTGCTTTGTCCATGATGGTGTTGAGCATCAAGTGTTGCAGCTGCACCAATCCATGCAAGTGATGAGTATTCCATCACATTCATGATTTGAGCCTTATAGATGATGGTTAAGTTTTGAGGGATCAGGACTTCAGCCACTCATCAAGGAATACCCAACCTTCTTGTAGCCACAGTGTTGGTATGGCTGGTCCACTTAAACCTCTGATCATCGGTGACCCCCCAGGATGCTCAAGAGGCCAATAGGATCTTGGGTGGGGTCGGGGGCGCCTGGACAACATCCTCACTCCACGGGCCACAGGTGCCAAAGCCGAAAAATCCCCTGGACCTGATGGCCGACGTCTAAGGGTTTTAAAAGATTTGGTTGCAGAGATTGTGGATGCATTGGTTGTGATCTTCCAAAATTCCCTAGATTCTAGAATAGTCCCAGCGGATTGGAAGGTAGCAAATGTAACCCCACTATTCAAGAAAGGAGGGAGAGGGAAAACAGGGAACTACAGGCCAGTTAGCCTGACATCAGGAGTCAGGAAAATGCTGGAGTCCATTATTAAGGAAGTGGTAACAGGGCACTTAGAAAATCATTATATGATAAGGCAGAGTCAAAATGGTTTTATGAAAGGGAAATTGTGTTTGACAAATTTATTAGAGTTTTTTGAGGATGTAACTAGAAGGGTAGATAAAGGGGAACCAGTGGATGTAGTATATTTGGATTTTCAAAAGACATTCGATAAGGTGCCACAGAAAAGATTGTTATACAAGGGCTCATGGGTTTGGGGGTGATATATTAGCATGGATAGAGGATTGGTTAATGGACAGAAAACAAAGAGTTGGGATAAATGGGTCATTTTCAGGTTGGCACACTGTAACTAGTGAGGTACCGCAAGGATCAGTGCTCGGGCCTCAGCTATTTACAATCTATATTAATGACTTAGATGAAGGAACCGAGTGTAATGTATCCAAGTTTGCTGACGATACAAAGCGAGTTGGGAAAGTAAGCTGTGAGGACGACACAAAGAGTCTGCAAAGGGATATAGACAGGTTAAGTGAGTGGGCAAGAAGGTGGCAGATGGGGAAATGTGAGGTTATTCATTTTGGTAGGAAGAATAGAGAAACAGATTATTTTTTAAATGATGAGAAACTATTAAATGTTGGTGTTCAGAGAGATTTGGATGTCCTCGTACAAGAAACACAAAAGGTTAGCATGCAGGTACAGCAAGCAATCAGGAAAGCAAATGGCATGTTGGACTTTATTGCAAGGGGGTTGGAGTACAAGAGTAAGGAAGTATTACTACAGTTGTACAGGGCTTTGGTGTGACCTCACCTGGAGTACTGTGTACAGTTTTAGTCTCCTTATCTAAGGAAGGATATACTTGCCTTAGTGGCGGTGCAACAAAGGTTCACTAGATTTATTCCTGGGATGAGAGGGTTTTCCTATGAGGAGAGATTGAGTAGAATGGGCCTATACTCTCTGGAGTTTAGAAGAATGAGAGGTGATCTCATTGAAACATAGAAGATTCTGAGGGGGCTTGACAGAGTAGATCTGAGAGGGTGTTTCCCCTGACTGGACAGTCTAGAAATAGAGGATAAGGGGTCGGCCATTTAGGACTCAGATGAGGGGAATTTCTTCACTCAGAGCGTTGTGAATCTTTGGAATTCTCTACCCCAGAGGGCTGTGAATGCTGAGTCGTTGAGTATATTCAAGGCTGAGATAGATATATTTTTGGACTCTAGGGGAATCAAGGGATATGGGGATCGGACGGGAAAGTGGAGTTGAGGTTGAAAATCAGCCATGATCTTGCTGAATGGCGGAGCAAGCTCGAGGGGCCACATGGCCTACTTGTGCTCTGGTTTCTTCTGTTCTAATGTTCTTCCAATAGGCATCGGCATGGTGGCACCAGAGATATGCCTGAATTGATGCTTGGTTCTGCCTGACTCACTTTAATGAGGTGCCCTCCTACTGACCCCGAAACCTTGGGGTGAGTGCAGGAGGGCACTATCTGGATTACAACCCAAGAACTTTGGAGCTGGCATGTCCATGCCAGGATCAAAGCTGTGACAAGCGCTTTATTTGCAACATCATTTATCTCGCACCTGCTCCTGAAAAGGTTGACAGTGACATATCCTCATAGAAGGCAGAGCAATGAAAGGGTGAGTCAGCCTGGCTTCCCTCAAGCAACTGGCAACTGGTAAATCAAAATGGCACTGGGAACAGGTTGCTTACTCATTTTGTCAGATAAAGCTGCATTGTGTGAAGAGTGACTATGTAAAGTAAAGAAGGCTAAAAGACAAAAATACTAACATACAACAGACATATATATATATTTGTCATACAGCTAGTTCTTCAGTTCCTCACCCACTGCGACAGACTAGGAATTTACTTTCCACATTACAGTACTATCACTACTGTCAGTGGGCGTTGAGTAATCAGCCAGCTTCAGTTTAGCTCAGATGTTCTCCAACAACAAATTAAAGACAAGAGATTCTGCTGAGTAAATCCCAAGAGCTTCACAGCTTTGCTTATTAATTATTTTATATGCAAACAGTAACTGAGCAATTTGCTCAAGTGACATTTCAGTTGCTATGCCGAGTGTAACAGTCTTCACCGAAATCTACAAATGACTGGAAAGCTGGAGGGTGATGGCTTAAAGCTCAAATAAAGGCAATGCTAAACATTGGAGAGGAATGTTAAATTTATATTGCAAATTATAACTGATATCAACTGAACAATTACAGAGAACAATCACATATATAGAATAATCAATGTCCAAGTGATGGTAACACTGCGTTCCATGTGAGCAGTCATTAACATTTTTATCTTATATTCGTAGGAATAAACAATTGCCCTAAAACGACCAAGTCTCCTATGAACTGAAAGCAGAATCTTTATTTATGCCAAGAGTGGAATATCAAGCTTTAGGATGAACAATTATCCTTTAATTACCGTAGCCCTTTGGGATGTCTACTGTGTTCAGTAGAGGACACTAAGAATATCCCAACACTGGACAAACAGGGGGTTCTAGGGGGGGAGGAGCTAAATACGATTAAAATCACTAAGGAATTGGTACTCAGTAAAATAATGGGACTCAAGGCGGATAAATCCCCTGGACCTGATGGCTTACATCCTAGGGTCTTGAGGGAAGTGGCAGTAGGGATTGTGGATGCTTTGGTAATAATTTTCCAAAATTCTCTGGACTCGGCAAAGGTCCCGGCAGATTGGAAAACTGCTAATGTAACACCCTTATTTAAAAAGGGTAGTAGGCAGAAGGCTGGAAATTATAGACCAGTTAGCCTAACATCTGTGGTGGGTAAAATTTTGGAGTCTATTATTAAGGAGACAGTAGCGGAACATTTGGATAAACATAATTTAATAGGACAAAGTCAGCATGGCTTTATGAAGGGGAAGTCATGTCTGACAAATTTGCTTGAGTTCTTTGAGGACATAACGTACAGGGTGGATAAAGGGGAATCAGTGGACGTAGTGTATTTAGACTTCCAGAAGGCATTCAACAATGTGCCACATAAAAGATTATTGCTCAAGATAAAGAATCACTGGATTGGGGGTGATATTCTGGCATGGGTGGAGGATTGGTTATCTAACAGGAAGCAGAGAGTTGGGATAAATGTTGGCTTTTATTGCTAGGGGGATAGAATATAAAAATAGGGAGGTATTGCTGCAGTTATATAAGGTACTGGTGAGACCGCACCTGGAATACTGCATACAGTTTTGGTGTCCATACTTAAGAAAAGACATACTTGCTCTCGAGGCAGTACAAAGAAGGTTCACTCAGCTAATCCCAGGGATGAGGGGGTGGACATATGAGGAGAGGTTGAGTAGGTTGGGACTCTACTCATTGGAGTTCAGAAGAATGAGAGGCAATCTTATTGAAACATATAAGATTGTGAAGGGGCTTGATTGGGTGGATGCGGTAAGGATGTTCCCAAGGATGGGTGAAACTAGAACTAGGGGGCATAATCTTAGAATAAGGGGCTGCTCTTTGAAAACTGAGATGAGGAGAAACTTCTTCACTCAGAGGGTAGTAGGTCTGTGGAATTTGCTGCCCCAGGAAGCTGTGGAAGCTACATCATTAAATAAATTTAAAACAGAAATCGACAGTTTCCTAGAAGTAAAGGGAATTAGGGGTTACGGGGAGCGGGCAGGAAATTGGACATGAAGCTGAGTTCGGATCGGTCAAGGCCCTGTGGGTGGCGGAGCGGGCCCAGGGGCTGAGTGGCTGGGTCCTGCTCCTACTTCTTGTGTTCTTGAGATTTGAGGTTAGGATCAGATCAGCCATGATCTTATTGAATGGCGGAGCAGGCTCGAGGGGCCGATTGGCCTACTCCTGCTCCTATTTCTTATGCTCTTATGTTCTCTTATCTATTCTGAAAAATACTAAATATCACACTGACAAATTGTTATTTTCAGGCTAAAACTAGTAGATTTATTTATAAATAATTCCACAGAAGCAGAAAGATACAGAAAGATGTTGGTGGTACAAATATTAGATTGGATCACTTTTCAAGGGGCTGAAATATTTAGATCCTATTTCTTGTACAGTCCAATAATCAGCATGACATCTGGAGGAAACGGTCTTTTGTGGGCTTCCCAATGTGATGACTATGTGTGGAGGAGTACATTCCTGCTGAGTACATAGAGTCCATGGGGGGCAATTTTAACCAAACTCACTGGTGAGAAACTGGTGAGATCGGGTGCAACACTGGTTTTGCACCCTGCCCAATTTTACTCTTAATTCAAGTCAGTGGAGAGTATTATCAGGCGGGGTGTAGATCCAGCATTCACCCTTTCATGCCACAGATGTTGATCTTGGGGCATTAGCTGTGTTCCTTTCCAGATAGCCCTGATAGGTCAATCATTGCAGATAATGTCCACTTCTCCTAAATTTGCATATATTAACATTTCAAAGAAATAATGGCCCAGCCATGAAACAAACTCAGCCTGATTGCTTTCTGAATACAAACAGGAAGCCAGCCAACTCTCTTTGAAACCTTGGATGGTTCAGCCAGCTGAAATGCATTGAAATTGTCAGGACACTATATTGGTCAACCCTGGTCATAGAGACAAAGGAACTCTTTTTCTGCCTACAAGCAATAACTTTTAATTAACATACATTCTATCAATCCTAAAATAATATATGAAAATATGTTGTAGAAATCTTCTTTTGATGGTAAATGGAAACTCTGCTTCCATTATAACTGTATATAGATATAATAACAACTTGCATTTATATAGCGCCTTTAACAAAGTAAAACTTCCCAAGGCACTTCACAGGAGCGTTATCAAACAAAATTTGACACCAAGACACGTAAGGAGATATTAGGACAGGTGACCAAACGCTTGGTCAAAGAGGTCGGTTTTAAGGAACGTCTTAAAGGACGAGTGTGAAGTAGAGAGATGGAGAGGTTTAGGGAGGGAATTCCAGAGCTTAGAACCTAGGCAGCTGAAGGCCTCGGCCACCAATGGTGAAGTGATTGAAACTGGGGATGCATGTGGCCAGAATTGGAGGAGCACAGAGATCTGGAAGAGTTGTAGGACTGGAGGAGGTTACAGGGATAGGAAGGGGTGAGGCCATAGAGGGATATGAGAAAAAGGATGAGAATTTTAAAATGGAGGCGTTGCCGGACCTGGAGCCAATGTAGGTCAGCGAGCCCAGGGGTGATGGGTGAATAGGATTTGGTGCGAGTTAGGATACGGGCAGCAGAGTTTCGGATGAGCTCAAATTTACCACAATGTAGTGCAATCAAAGGATTCTGAGCATGCACTAAAGAAGAATGAAGTTTAGGCTGTACGAACACCATTTAACCCCCAAGACAGAATGACTAACATTGTTATCTTATGTGATTCATATCACATGCTAACTAGTTTTTGTAAATGATGTGGGTTCCTTGCTGTTATGCAGAGCATGTGCTTAGTGGCTGGTTGCGACATGATGTGGGGCAGTTTACTGCTGATTGTGATGTAGGATCTGTATGTCCGCAGCATTGCTTATAGTATTAGTTTTAGACATTTCTTTGGAGTTATTTTGTCAGTTCTTAAACTATACAATATGGGATTTCATTGTGGTTTTAAACAAATGAATGAATGATCTGATTACACCAAAAGCAGAGCTGTAGTAATATCTTTATTATTCCATACTATTAAATTGCCGAATAGTATCAGACAATCTAATTGAGTAAAAGCTGTGAGTTAAAACATTCAGAATTATGGGCAACCCAATGTAACTGACACCATTTTGTGTCACAAGACCATGTTTTTCAACTACTCGTGAGCTTTAAAATACTGCATTTTAGTGCTTGCTCCAGTGTACTGTATTTTGTCTGTTTGATAAGCTTGGACATTTCCTGCATCTAAAAGCATATTGCTTCACAGAAATAAAATTGTTTTCCATCTTTTCAATGTTATATGTAATAACACAAGAGAGTTCCAAACATTCTAAAGTTACAGATACACATCAGCCCCCAGGTTTAACTGTAATAAGATTGTAAATACATTGTCATTCCTGGAACGTAAAGCTTTACCCTAATAATCCACCAACAGAACCAAGGACCTACCTCAGTAAGTGGTGCCTCATATTGAGATGACTTATCATCTGTGAAAGCATTTATAGTTTGCCAGCAGATGCAGAACATTCCACATTTGGGATGCATGTTCTCTTGCTGGTCTTATTCTCTGGAGGGGCCGCAGTAATATTTCTCACCAGCTGTTTTATTATAACAAGCTTTTTTTTCAGCCAGTGTTTAACTATCAGTCAGCAGTATCTTAGTTCCTATCAGAGATGTCACACTGCTTGCTGTTTACAGATCAAAATGTCAGCCAAGTGGAATGGGGCTTTGCTCTCATAATCTGTTGCTTATTTCCTGTGCTAGTAACGTTGCCTGAAAGACTGTTGTTAACATTAATATTTACATTTAAAGACAAAACATCGTCTAATATATAGAGTGGTTCTATTTAAAAATAATTGTAAACAAGTAATGATTATGAGTATGATCACTACCATATTTCAACTTTCAGGTAGTAGACTGTAAAATGGCTTGATCAATCAATGAAATGATTACGATTGAAAGTTGAAATTTTATATAATAAGCTCTCAATCTGATAAAGAGTTAACCACAACAACAGCTTGCATTTACATAGCGCCATTAACATAGTAAAACATCCCAAGGCGCTTCACAGGAGCGATTATCAAATAAAATTTGACACCGAGTCACATAGAAGGATATATAGGGACAGGTGGCCAAAAGCTTGGTCAAAGAGGTAAGTTTTAAGGGGCATCTTAAAGGAGGAGAGAGAGTAGAGAAGTGGAGAGGCTTAAAGAGGGAATTCCAAAGCCAAAAGTGGAGCGATGAAAATCAGGGATGCGTAAGAGGCCAGAATTGGAGGAGTGCAGAGATGCCGGAGGGTTGTAGGGATGGGGAGGTTACAGAGATTGGGAGGGGCGAGGCCATGGAGGGATTTGAAAACAAGGATGAGAATTTTAAAATCGAGGCGTTGCTGTACCGGGAGCCAATGTAGGTCAGCAAGCACAGGGGTGATGGGTGAATGGGACTTGGTGCAAGTTACCACACGTGCAGCAGAGTTTTCGATGAGCTCAAGTTTAAGGAGGGTGCAAGTTGGGAGGCCGGCTAGGCGAGCATTGGAATAGTTGAGTCTAGAGATAACAAAGGCACGGATGAGGGTTTCAGTAGCAGATGAGCTGAGGTAGGGACAGAGACGGGTGATATTACAGACGAACGATGGGCCGAATGACTTCCTTCTGGTTCTGTGTGAATCTGTGATTCTATGTTTGTGACTCTGTGTCCAAACCCCCCTCCAACTACAGAGATACAAAATCTCTTGGAGAGAAGGAGGAACAACTGGTGACAATTGTGGAGGAAAACTAAAATGATTTAGTTAAAGTGTTTGCAGAATATTTCACATTAGAATAATCTGAGCAAGAGCCTGATACCTCGAGTGGTTGAGTGCTTAACTCCCGTTCGGAAGGTCATGATCTGTGAATTCAGGGGCCAGTGGTGCCTGTCAAAACAACGTGCCTTGCCTGAGTTGGATTTGTTTAGTCAGTCCAAAGACGAGCCACAAGATGGAGCCCCACGCAGAAAAGAGACTTCCATTGGGCAGAAGAAGAACTCTGCTTAAATTCTGCTTCTAATCTCTGGTCATGGCATGGGCACTGGCCAAGTAAAAATATTCACACTAAATTGTCCTGCCCTTCCACTGAAGGGGATATTTGAGGGGGTAAGGAATAGCATTTAAGGCAATATTTTTATTCAAAAAGATAAAATGTAATGCATTTCATTATATGTAGTGTTGGCAGTGTGAAATGATATCTCAGAGCCCTACGTGAATGTGGCCAACCTGCCAAAGCAATTTTTTTTTTATTCATTCATGGGATGTGGGTGTTGTTGGCAAGGCCAGCATTTATTGCTTATGGGCAATAAATGCTGGCCTTGCCAAAGACGCCCACATCCCATGAATGAATAAAAAAAAATGGCACATGTGGAACTGCAACCCCTTCAGCATCAGAAAAATATGTACACATACTAAAATGTTTTAAATAGAGAGAAATATAATACCAGTAAAACATTAACATTTCAGCCAGCAATATTAGGACTGATTCAATAATGTGCTCTTAGCCCATACTGTTACTCTTTGGGAGCATACCTTGTGAATCAAGCAACTAGGCCACTATACCTAACTTAGGAAGGTGCCAATTTCAGCTGGCTGCTAATTTTTGGGAGGTCTCACACAGAGCGAGCAAGAACATCTTTAGAACTCTTAATTTTAAGGAGAAAAATATACAAGGGGACATGAGTATAAGTTATGTCAGCATAGAACTAGGTTAGATATCAGGAGGCTTTTCTTTCTGCAGAGGGTCATCTTTGCAACAATTTGCCAGCTCGTCCGGTGAGTCCGGATTTGCTGCAAACATTCAAAAGGGAGCTGAGCAAGTTCTTGGCTGTGGCTGACAACACAGCGTGTGAAAGGTAGTTGGGGTATTGGGCAATGAGTCTCATGGTCGCTGTCATACTCCTGGAATCCGTTTTAATTGACTTTGGACGTCTAAAAGAAATAGCCCAGATTTTTCTTCCCTGAATTGGGTTTTTTCTCATGTGTTTTTGTTTCTCCCAGGAGATTACATGGCTGCTGGTAGGTGGGGGAGCAGGGGGGTTGGGGAGCGGTGCAGGCGGCGATGGGATCATGATGCTCAGTTGCACAATGACGGTATAGGACAGGCCTGAAAGCCTGCAGCTGCATGTCAGACCTCAAAGATCAGGACCTCCTGGCTACTGATGGAGATCAGCATCCAGAATGCCTCGGTTGCCTGAAAACCCATGAGGTGGTCTAAGCAGGGAAGCCGTTGTGGCTTTTCCATCAGGTGAAGACAGCAGAAAGAGGATCCAAGGCTTGAAGAGGCCCAAACAGGTACGTTTTTTTAAACTTTTTGTTACTCTACTTGTGAAGCTAGGAGGAACAGGAGTGGTCCTCCAGGCCTACAAGGAAAGTTTAGGCCTACTCTGCCCCATGCTCCTCACTTTCCTGAGCACGAGACCATGATGAAATCCCTTCCCCAGAACTTAACTGAGTTCTGCCGACTGTTCTTTAGGTCCCAGCCTGTGGCCTCATGCCACCCAACATTCCAGTCCCACCTACCAGCCAGCTTCGCTTCCCACCCATTTGGGGGCCTGCAGATGAGACCCGGAAGTTAAAATCAATGCTCGCCTCACCTCCTTAACCCACCTGATTCCTGCTCTGGGTCAAAATTGAGCCTTGAGAAAATATTTGAGCGCATAACTATTAACCAGTGTTCTGTGTTGAGGCTTTTCACATTACTGGACCTGATTTGAATAATGGCCTCACACTTCCTCCATACACATGACCAAGTCAGCCAATGTATAGAATTATGTCTCACTCCAACTCATTTCCAATTCAAAGGTGCTTTTAGCAGTAAAAAAAACTGCATGGAATCTCCCATCTCACTCCACGTGTTGAGATGAAAGCTATTTGTTACCTGGCCCTGACATCTGTAATGAGGTGTGTTTAGTGAATATTGGCTTTAGCAATGGATTTCATAAATGAGTTAAGGCCACCATCATATATTTATGACCTTTTTTCAGTACTGTTGTTGATTCCTGCAGAGAGCACACTCAAGCTGCCAAGAAAAAGTATGCTTTTGTCAGGTATTGCTCTTGCCAGAACCTCACCTTTCCACCGTTGCTAACTGATCACATGGAGAGAAATTGCTTCTAAACCATATGCTTTTAAGTAGAGAAACCTATAAAGCACAGCGCGAGTAAGTTTGCAAAAAATTATTGGATACACTCCACTTAGAAATCATACGTAAAAAGTCCTACATTCCTTGCAGTGACACTAAAGGAATAATGAGAGAAGCTAAGCCTTTAGTTCATGAGTGACAGAAAAACAAGTGAGGTACACAGGTCAGTTTCAAAGTGGGGAAATGGATAACGGAATCTTAAATGTGTTAGGTGTTGGTTGTGGCTCAGTGGTAGCATGCTTGCCTCGAAGTCAGAAGATGTGTGAGTTCAAGTCCCACACTTGAGAGTTGAGCACAAAATCAAGGCTGAAACCTCAGCGTCGTACTGAGGGCATGCTGCACTGTCAGAGGGTGCCATCTTTCAGATGAGATGATAAACCAAGGCTCCTTCTGCCCTCTTAGGTGGATGTAAAAGATCCTATCACACTATTTGATAGAAGAGCAAGGGAGTTCTCCTGGGTCCTGGCCAATATTTATCCCTCAACCAATATCACTAAAACAAATTATCTGGTCATGTATCTCATTGCTGTTTGTGGGACCTTGCTGGTACGGTAACCTAGTTGTTATGTTACTGGACCAGTAATCCAAGAGGCCTGGACTAATAATCTGGCAACATGAGTTCAAATCCTGCCACAGCAGCTGGGGAATTTAAATTCAATTAATTAAATAAAATCTGGAATTAAAATACTAATATCAGTAATGGTGGCCATGAAACCTACCGGATTGTCGTAAAAACCCATCTGGTTCACGAATGTCATTTAGGGAAGGAAACCTGCCGTCCTTACCCGGTCTGGCCGATATGTGACTCCAGACCCACAGCAATTTGGTTGATTCTTAATTGCCCTCTGAAATGGCCCAGCAAGCCACTCGGTTGTAAAATCTCGCTTAAAAAAAGTCATAATAAGAAAAAAACCGGACGGACCACTAGGCAACGGACACAACAAAGGCAAACCAAGCCCAGTCGACCTTGCAAAGTCCTCCTCACTAACATCTGGGGACTTGTGCCAATTTTTTTAAATTATTCGTTCCTGGGATGTGGGCGTCGCTGGCAAGGCCGGCATTTATTGCCCATCCCTAATTGCCCTTGAGAAGGTAGTGGTGAGCCACCTTCTTGAACCGCTGCAGTCCGTGTGGTGAAGGTTCTCCCACAGTGCTGTTAGGAAGGGAGTTCCAGGATTTTGACCCAGCGACGATGAAGGAACGGCGATATATATCCAAGTCGGGATGGTGTGTGACTTGGAGGGGAACGTGCAGGTGGTGTTGTTCTCATGTACCTGCTGCTCTTGTCCTTGTAGGTGGTAGAGGTCGCGGGTTTGGGAGGTGCTGTCGAAGAAGCCTTGGTGAGTTGCTGCAGTGCATCCTGTGGATGGTACACACTGCAGCCACAGTGCGCCGGTGGTGAAGGGAGTGAATGTTTAGGGTGGTGGATGGGGTGCCAATCAAGCAGGCCGCTTTTGTCCTGGATGGTGTCGAGCTTCTTGAGTGTTGTTGGAGCTGCACTCATCCAGGCAAGTGGAGAGTATTCCATCACATTCCCGACTTGTGCCTTGTAGATGGTGGAAAGGCTTTACGGAGTCAGGAGGTGAGTCACTCGCCACAGAATACCCAGCCTCTGACCTGCTCTTGTAGCCACAGTATTTATATGGCTGGTCCACTTATGTTTCTGGTCAATGGTGACCCCCAGGATGTTGATGGTGGGGGATTCGGCAATGGTAATGTCGTTGAATGTCAAGGGGAGGTGGTTAGACTCTCTCTTGTTGGAGATGTTCGTTGCCTGGCACTTGTCTGGCGCAAATGTTACTTGCCACTTATGAGCCCAAGCCTGGCTGTTGTCCAGGTCTTGCTGCATGCGGGCTCGGTCTGCTTCATTATCTGAGGGGTTGCGAATGGAACTGAACACTGTGCAATCATCTGCGAACATCCCCATTTCTGACCTTATGATGGAGGGAAGGTCATTGATGAAGCATCTGAAGATGGTTGGGAGAGCTGTCCCACAGACTAGTCAAGCAACAGCCTGACATAGCCATACTCACAGAATCATACCTTTCAGCCAATTTCCCAGACTCTTCCATCACCACCACTGGCAGGACAGACCGACCAGAGGTGGCGTTACAGTGATATACAGTCGGGAGGGAGTAGCCCTGGGAGTCCTCAACATTGACTCCGGACCCCATGAAATCTCATGGCATCAGGTCAAACATGCGCAAGGAAACCTCCTGCTGATTACCACCTACCGCCCTCCCTCAGCTGATGAATCAGTCCTCCTCCATGGTGAGCACCACTTGGAGGAAGCACTGAGGGTAGCAAGGGCACAGAATGTACTCTGGGTGGGAGACTTCAATGTCCATCACTAAGAGTGGCTCTGGTAGCACCACTACTGACCGATCTGCCAGATTGGGCCTGCGGCAGGTGGTGAGCGAACCAACACGAGGGAAAAACTTACTTGACCTCGTCCTCACCAATCTACCTATCGCAAATGCATCTGTTCATGACAATATTGATAGGAGTGACTACCACACAGTCCTCGTGGAGACGAAGTCCCGTCTTCGCACTGAGGATACCATCCAACGTGTTGTGTGGCACTACCACCGTGCTCAATGGGATTCATTCAGAACAGATCTAGCAGCTCAAAAGTGGGCATCCATGAGGTGCTGTGGGCCATTGGCAGCAGCAGAATTGTATTCCAGCACAATCTGTAACCTCATGGCCCAGCATATTCCTTGCTCTACCATTACCAACAAGCCAGGGGATCAACCCTGGTTCAATGAGGAGTGTGGAAGAGCATGCCAGGAGCAGCACCAGGCGTAACAATAAATGGCGTGCCAAACTGGTGAAACTACAACTCAGGACCACAGGCATGCGAAACAGCGGAAGCAACATGCTATAGACAGAGCTAAGCGATTCCACAACCAATGGATCAGATCAAAGCTCTGCAGTCCTGCCACATCCAATCGTGAATGGTGGTGGACAATTAAACAACTAACGGGAGGAGGAGGCTCTGTAAACATCCCCATCCTCAATGATGGCAGAGTCCAGCACACGATTGCAAAAGACAAGGCTGAAGCGTTTGCAACCATCTTCAGCCAGAAGTGCCGAGTGGATGATCCATCTACCCAACAATGTGGAAAATTGCCCAGGTATGTCCTGTCCACAAAAAGCAGGACAAATCCAATCCGGCCAATTACCGCCCCATCAGTCTACTCTCAATCATCAGCAAAGTGATGGAAGGTGTCGTAAGCAGCACTTACTCACCAATAACCTGCTCACCGATGCTCAGTTTGGGTTCCGCCAGGACCACTCGGCTCCAGACCTCATTACAGCTTTGGTCCAAACATGGACAAAAGAGCTGAATTCCAGAGGTGAGGTGAGAGTGACTGCCCTTGACATCAAGGCAGCATTTGACCGAATGTGGCACCAAGGAGCCCTAGTAAAATTGAAGTCAATGGGAATCAGAGGGAAAACACTCCAGTGGCTGGAGTCATACCTAGCACAAAGGAAGATGGTAGTGGTTGTTGGAGGCCAATCATCTCAGCCCCATGACATTGCTGCAGGAGTTCCTCAGGGCAGTGTCCTAGGCCCAACCATCTTCAGCTGCTTCATCAATGACCTTCCCTCCATCATAAGATCAGAAATGGGGATGTTCGCAGATGATTGCACAGTGTTCAGTTCCATTCGCAACCCCTCAGATAATGAAGCAGTCTGAACCCGCATACTGCACGACCTGGACAACATCCAGGCTTGGGCTGATATGTGGCAAGCAACATTCGCACCAGACAAGTGCCAGGCAATGACCATCTCCAACAAGAGAAAGTCTAACCACCTCCCCTTGACATTCAACGGCATTACCATTGCCGAATCCCCCACCATCAACATCCTGGGGATCACCATTGACCAGAAACTTAACTGGACCAGCCATATATATACTGTGGCTGCAAGAGCAGGTCAGAGGCTGGGTATTCTGCAGAGAGTGACTCACCTCCTCACTCCCCAAAGCCTTTCCACCATCTACAAGGCACAAGTCGGGAATGTGATGGAATACTCTCCACTTGCCTGGATGAGTGCAGCTCCAACAACACTCAAGAAGCTTGACACCATCCAGGACAAA
Source organism: Heptranchias perlo (assembly GCF_035084215.1). Lineage (NCBI taxonomy): Eukaryota > Metazoa > Chordata > Chondrichthyes > Hexanchiformes > Hexanchidae > Heptranchias > Heptranchias perlo. Next base: position 12,797,807 of record NC_090357.1, on the reverse strand, counting down.
GCAGCCCGCTTGATTGGCACCCCATCCACCACCCTAAACATTCACTCCCTTCACCACCGGCGCACTGTGGCTGCAGTGTGCACCATCCACAGGATGCACTGCAGCAACTCGCCAATGCTTCTTCGACAGCACCTCCCAAACCCGCGACCTCTACCACCTACAAGGACAAGAGCAGCAGGCACATGGGAATAACACCACCTGCACATTCCCCTCCAAGTCACACACCAGCGCGACTTGGAACTATATCGCCGTTCCTTCATCATCGCTGGGTCAAAATCCTGGAACTACCTACCCAACAGCACTGTGGGAGAACCTTCCTCACACGGACTGCAGGGGTTCAAGAAGGCGGCTCACCACCGCCTTCTCAAGGGCAATTTGGGATGGGCAATAAATGCTGGCCTCGCCAGCGACACCCACATCCCATGAACGAATAAAAACAAATATTTAAATGCAAATTCTTTCTCTCTATATTATGCTGCGTCAAATTCCCGATGGGATTGTCTACTGACTTTACGATTCCAGGGGTCATCTATACCTGCTGGAAGTTGACATCAGAAATTTGTGTGCGAGCTGAGCATTCGCGATTTCCTGATATACGAGGCCGGTGGGTGAAGTTCTCTGCCAAGATTGCGAACTCTGAAAATGTTAGCCCTAATAGATATAGGCAATGTTCACTTCAATCTTCAAAGAACTTAATTATTATTATTACTTTTCCACCATAGTTTTATATATTTAAAAGTTTAGGAGAGTGCATTATGTGCAGCTGAATTTTTTTAATGCCCTGAGGTTAACCATTCAATCATCTGGCATATGCGAGTTTACCGCACCACTGCTGTCATTTGCTTTTGTGGCTGGCTGGGCACCATCGGGTTGGTAGAACAGGATGTGGCTGTTATGCTGTTAGTGTCTCAAAGCCCAGTTATTTTCTGTCATGGTGTTATCTTGTGTACAGAGAATAAATTTCATGTTTCAGGAGTTTTGTACCAGTTGAATGTTTGGTGAAAGATTAGTACACGAGCAAACTTAGAGATGAAAATGGCCCGATCTTAGTAACAATTCCTCCTTCTGCTATTTTAACTTGTTTAAAATGCCTTTGATAAAAAAGCAAGAAAAAGATTTTCATTTAAATCCATTATTATCACACAGTGTAACTTACTGTTTTTTTCCCGCTTTTCTCCCCTCCTCCTTCCTTAAAGGTACTGATTACTTACTGGAAATGGGCACATGGGCACCAGGCACTCTCCAATACCTCACCAAAGTGGCCATTTGTCACCTGTGAACCATGGCAGAGTGTTGTCAGACCTTCTGACTGCAAGGGGGATCACACCTGAGCCTAATCCTGACATCCACACGCACACTTTCAGTAAGAGATACTACATAGTAATCAGGACTGAGAATTCTGCCCTACTTACCCTCCCTAGCTCAGGGACGCTGAGGCCAATTTATAGCATCACCTTAGTTGAGATCAGCTAACTTTCCTGGTCTGTATGGTTCAGTTACTCACTGGATAAACTTGCTAAGCAACGGCAGGAGCCAAAATTTAGTATTAAGTAGACCTTATACTAATCAGGACTGCTTTTAAGTGACCTTGTCTTCATCACATAAAAAGAAGAGTAAAGCCAACCACCCAGGACTGGTGGGAGCCTTATTTACAATATTTAAGTCAGAGTCCTACACCAGATGCAATTTTCAATGGGAGACGTGTACCAGATGTTCAGCTGCCTATCCAGTATAATTGTTTCTCCTGGTCCAACAAAAATCTTTAAGAACATAAGAAATAGGAGCAGGAATAGGCCAGACGGCCCCTCGAGCCTGCTCTGCCATTCAAAAAGATCATGGTTGATATTCAATCTCAACTCAACTTTCCTGCCCAATTCCCATATCCCTTGATTCCCTTGGAGTCCAAAAATCTATCAATCACAGCTTTGAATTTACTCAATGACTGAGCATCCACATCCCTCTTGGGGTAGACAATTCAAAAGATTCACAACCCTCTGAGTGAAGAAATTTCTCCCCAAATGGCCGACCCTTTATCCAGGGACTATGCCACCTAGTTCTAGACTCTCCAGCTAGGGGAAACAGCTTCTCAGCAGCTAGCCTGTCCAGCCCTCTCATAATTTTATATGTTTCAATGAGATCATCTCTCATTCTTCTAAACTCCAGAGAGTATAGACCCATTCTACTCAATCTCTCCTCATAGGACAACCCTTTCATCTCAGGAATCAATCTAGAGAAACTTTGTTGCACTGTCTCTAAGGCAAATATATCCTTCCTTAGGTAAGGAGACCAAAACTTGACACAGTATTCCAGGTATGGTCTCACCAAAGCCCTGTACAACTGCAGCAAGACTTCCTTATTCTTGTATTCCAACCCCCTTGCAATAAAGGCCAACATACCATTTGTCTTCTTAATTGCTTGCTGTACATGCATGTTAACTTTCTGTGTTTCATATACAAGGACACACAAATCCATCTGAACACCAACATTTAACAGTTTCTCATCATTTGAAAATATCCTGTTTTTCTATTCTTCCTACCAAAGTGAATAACCTCACATTTCCCCACATTATACTCTATCTGCTACCTTCTTGCCCACTCGCTTAATCTGTCTATATCCCTTTGCAGAATCTTTGTATCCTCCTCACAGTTTACTTTCCCACCTCGCTTTGTATCGTCAGCAAACTTGGATACATTACACTTGGTCCCTTCATCTAAGTCATTAATATAGATTGTAAATAGCTGAGGCCCAAGCACCGATCCTTGTGGCACCCCACTAGTTACAGCCTGGCAACCTGAGAATGACCCGTTTATTCCGACTCTCTGTTTTCTGTCCGTTAACCAATCCTCTATCCATGCTAATGTATTACCTCCAAACCCATGAACTCTTATCTTGTGTAACAACCTTTTGTGTGGCACCTTATCGAATGCCTTTTGAAAATCCAAATATACTACATCCACTGGTTCCTCTTTATCTACCCTGCTAGTTACTTCTTCAAAAAACTCTAATAGATTTATCAAACATGATTTCACATTCATAAAACCATGTTGACTCTGCCTAATCATATTATGATTTTCTTTGCCCTGGTTACTACGTCCTTAATAATGGGTTCCAGCATTTTCCTGACTACTGATGTCAGGCTAACTGGCCTGTAGTTACCTGTTTTCTCTCTCCCTCCTTTCTTGAATAGCAGTATTACATTTGGTACCTTCCAATCCACTGGGACTGTTCTAGAATCTAGGGAATTTTGGAAGATCACAACCAATGCATCCACTATCTCTGCAGCCACCTCTTTTGGAACCATAGGATGAAAGCCATTAAGTCCAGGGGATTTGTTAGCTTTTAGATTTGTTGCCAGCCATTCAGTGACCACCCCCCAACCCCCCGGAATGCCTCCCCCCCCACCCCACCTTCGGGGCCTGATTTCTGGCTCAGCTGCATGGTGGGGGGGGGGCCCATTGGATTCCCTGCATCCCTCACCCCCGCACCCCTCAGCAGCGAAGTCGATGGGAAGGAAAATTGGGCATGGTGTGCAATGGGATACCGATCTGCTGCCGCCAATTTTGGGCTCCTGCCAATGTTCAATTTTACCCCATATGTTTTCCTTGATTTCAAACAAGACAGTTATATAAAACTAAGGATAATGGATAACACAATCGGAAAATCAGGCAGAAAATCCAGTTGTGGATCTTTATTTCCAATTGGAACTTTTGCTGCCTTTTTAAAAAACTTTTCATCACCTACGCTGTGCTGCACTGCATTCTCTCATCAATCCTCACCACCTTCATAAACATGCTAAACTTACTCATTACCATAGAGATGATCATTCTGCTTGACATTGCTACAGAGGTTACCTAGCAATTACAATCAGAGGCAGAATGAGACTTGAATAACATTAACATGTCGACAGATCCGAGAAAGCAACGGGATGGTTAACCAATTGATAGCTGGAATAAAAAGAATACAATTGCTGAAAGTCGGAGATAAAAATGGAAAATGTTTCAAATTTACAGATGTCCTATTAACATCTGGAAGGAGAAGAAATAGGTTAACAATTTGTTTAGAGATCTTTCATCAGTACCAAATTCATAGCTGGGTTATTCTAAAAACATCTCAGGTTTGTTGAGGTGTTAAATAGCTAAAAGGATCTAGAATGTGCACAGTATAAGTCAGTAAATATCCTGGAAACTATAATAGCAAAACGTTCTAGTCTTGGGTTCATCAACAAAGAACAGCTTTTCAAGCAAGGTAAACTCATCTCAACTATCTTGCTGGTAGTTTTTTTTTCTTAAAAATGCACTGAGTAACATCTACTTCTGATAAGAACTAAATAGTACAATTTTAAAGGGGGTGCAGGAACAGAGAGACCTGGGGGTGTACGTACACAAATCTTTGAAGGTGGCAGGACAAGTTGAGAAGGCTGTTAAAAAAGCATATGGGATCCTTGGCTTTAAAAAGAGTACAAGGAAGTTATGCTAATTCTTTATAAATCACAGGTTAGGCCCCAGCTGGAGTATTGTATCCAATTCTGGGCACCACACTTTAGGAAGGATGTCAAAGCCTTAGCGAGGGTGCAGAGGAAATTTACTAGGATGGTAGCAGGGATGAGGGACTTCAGTTACATGGTGAGACTAGAGAATCTGAGGTTATTCTTCTTAGAGCGAAGAAGGTTAAGGGGAGATTTAATAGAGGTGTTCAAAATTATGAAGAGTTTTGATACAGTAAATAAGGAGAAACTGTTTCCAGAGGCAGAAGAGCCTGTAACCAGAGGACACAGATTTAAGGGAATTTGCAAAAGAACCCAGAGGCGAGATGGGAGAATTTTTTTTTTACGCAGCAAGTTCTTATGATCTGAAATGCACTGCCTGAAAGGGTGGTGGAAGTAGATTCAATATTAACTTACAAAAGGAAATTGGATAAATACTTGAAGGGAAAAAAATTGCAGGGCTATGGGGAAATGACAGGGGAGTGGGACTAATTGGATAACTCTTTCAAAGAGCTGGCACAGGCACGATGAACCAAATGTCCTCCTTCTGTGCTGTATCAGTCTATGATTCAATGATAACTCAAAGTTCATTTTTGCACTAAAAGTTTGAATTGTCCAATAATTTGAATTAAGTAGCATAAATAACACAGCAAATTATCAAATCATTTGAATGAAGCAACTTTGAATTAAAAAGAGTAGACCAACTTCATTTAGCTTGGGTGGCATTCCTTCAAGGTGGTGCAGAACAAAAATTGGCAATTCACCAAAAATGATTCAAGATTTTTGGAAAGAATCATTGAATAATAACTCACAAGTAAACTTTGAGCATCTTGAGTGCAGCAGCACACAAGGCCTTTCAGGAGAACACCGCAGGCTGGCAAAGTCAACTATTAATGACTTTGAAGTAATCTGGCCAGTGAGGATTACACTGCAGCTGAAGTAGATTAGCTGTGTTTCCTCTCTTTTCTATATAATGAGATGAAAGAATCAACACCCAGTGTGAGATGAAGTCACAAAGTTATATAAACCAGGGTGCTCACACAGTGCTTAAGATGTCATGTCAGTCCGTGAGCTCCTGTCTTTGCTTGAGGTGTGATTTTTATTTCTTTGGGGCTGGGGGATCTGCAACGTTCAGTTTTTGGATCCTCTAAATTTTCAGAAAATGTCACCAGCTGCATATCGCAAGGCAGATGCACATCTGGGAAAAATTGAATGTTTGTGCCTTACGTTATTCATCAGGTTTCTCATACAACTGTTACTTTAACTCCTGATGTCTTTGCCCATGTGAATGTTCATGTTTCATTTTGCTCACAGTCACTCACTTACCTGTACAGGACAAGAGTATGTGCTGCAGAATATAAATGAAGTTATATTTAGATATATGAGTCTGTGATGTGATTGTATTCTCATAAACTGTGACTATTTGCTGGAACAGATCCTTCAACCAATTAGCAAAGTCATTCGGTATAATCCATTTCCACACAGACATTAATAAACAGTTAATGTTAAATTGACAGCTTTTGGAACTGCTTATGTCGGAAAAGATTAGAGAGGATTATGTGGTTGTACCCTTCCATCATTGTGTACAGAAACTGCGCTCTCAATATCTGCTTCGTGACTTGTTTCAGTTATTTAGAACAACACTGTTTACTTGTCCTAATGGCACCTCATGTAATGCATTCTTAAAATTTCTCCCCTTAGTCACAGTCAGCTTCATGAGTAACACACAAATATGACAATAGTTTTATAAAGTGAGCAAGTCAAGCTTCGCTCAGATCAATGTAAAGGCCATGTAAAAATGTACAAACCTAGCAAATGTGCAGCAGATTTTCATTCCAGCATCATTGTGGCTTCCATTTGATGTGAATTTGTAACAGGTTTTCATTGTGATTAATGGGCGTGAAGTTAGTGTTACCAATTGAGAAAAAGGTTGGAGATAGGCAACATTGGATTTTTGCCCATTTATTGCCTATCTAATTATCTGGTCAGGTTTTACACTGATAGCAGAGGCATCTGCCAGCTGGCTGTGAATTACGTTAAAATTAGCCCCTCCCCTGACGTCATTATTTAGAAGTCTACTCAATTTCTAGTACTTAGACTGACAGCACTAAGTCATCTGCACACCCATGTGAAATGGTCTCCAAGACTGCTAGGATGTATTATTTACAGAAGTATATTTAAAAAGCCTTTCAATAAGATTCGTAGCAACATTTTGAGGCTATTGCTGAACCTCTTTTTGTTTTGTTTCTTTCCTGTTTCTGTTTAGTTGGAGGGGAGGCTCTGTGCTTCTGATAAAACAATTTTGTTTTGGTACGTCCACGATATTGGGTCCTTCTATGCTTTTTGGAGTAGAATGAGGAAGAATAGAGGGACACCTTGGAGGTCAGGCTCGAGGCAGACTGTAACCACCTGCCGGTGCGCTCCCATCCACAGTTACACATGGAGGCACACCTACCTGGAAGTGCCCAAGCAGAACTGGCTACATGGGCTGTGGGTCAGGAGGTAACCAGATGCAGAACAATGCCATGAGCTGCAGCTGGCATGCAACATAGGCTTGGCACTGCCAATGGCCATAACTGACAAGCTGCACTCTCAAATCCTCTTCCTCTGAATCCTCTCGGGCATGCTGCAGTGCTGTACTACAGGTACGGTGCCCTGAAGTGGAAAGCAGAGCCACCCACATCAATACCACTTCATTCCACACCACCTCCAAATCACCTGCCATCAAACAGTATTGTACCACTCACTCAATTGACCACAGATTTAGTTTCCTATCTCCATATTTATTGTACCAGTTCCTGGGTTTTACCAAGCACTTTTGCAAACATTAAAATATTCATGAAAAATATTAGCATATTTTTTAATTGCTACCAACACTTTATTCCCCATGAGGGTCCACTAGTCTTTAAGAGGCTGTATCCCTTTAAATTTATCCATCACCCCTTTAAGGCTGCTTCCATGTGATTTGTCTAGTGAGCTCCCAATGGAAAAGTCCAATATGGGCCAACAGCTCACTCACTGAATGAAGCTGACACTGCAAAATCAGACAGGGGTCAACACACTACCGGTTGGGCAGGTGCTAATAGCAAATCCTCTGGACTAATGCCCTAATCAGAAAATATATCCCAGTAAATTTCTGCTGAGAGAAGTGGTAAAAATGTCAATTTAAATGTAATCTGTACCTGAAAATCTAGATGCCACAGAATGCTTTGGAATTGTCCCAGTTTTAGTTTGGTTCTTATTGTACCCACATATTCCAGTGGACATACTGCTCTGACTGTGAATAATGTACCTAGGTCCCTGCCCCTCCCCCAGGGAAGACTCACTCCTTGCTAACATTGCATTTATACAGCTTTCACCTTCAGGTTTATTGTTTAATTCACATGCTGGTCATAAGGATACAAATGAGAACTCGTTTTTAAGCAACTTGCTCTGAGCAGAATAAACCACACTACACTGCCTTCAAAAGCTTCAAATAATAAACTTTTTTTTCACTTAATCGTATTGGTAACATACTTGGTTCTGCTTGAAACTTATTTAGGTTGACGATTGAAGGTCATTTATCAGTCAAGTGGCTTAAAAAGGGAACGGGGGGGAAAGTCAATTTGCTTCAGTACAGATGGACCACTAAACCATAGATGAAGGGCCTCACAGAATAAGGAGCATGCTTTGAGAATACATAGGAACAAAATCATCAGATGGAACGAAACAATTCATATGGTATCTAGGTGAAATGCCCGTCGGTATGTTTGACCTTAATAAAAATATCTGCATACAAATTCCTTACCTATTAAATGTCCTCTCTTTATCCAGATGCAATCACAGAAATATCATAATCAAGGTTAAAACTTTTTCATTGTTAAGTTGCAGGCAAAGATTTAAATGATGTGGGTCCTTCAATTTTAAGGGAATCGAAACCAGGACCTCATAAAAATGAAGCTGCAGATGTAACAGATTTTTAGTTAATCTCGCTAGCCCTTTAAATATCTATTATTTACAACAGGTGCCTCTAAAAATGCTTTAAACAGCCATGGCCATCTTGTGCACATGTGCACAGTACATGACCCAGAAAATATAGAGATGCTAACTTCGAAATCAGTTACAGTGCAGTGTTACAAAATAAAAAGCATTTCAATTTGGTGTATAGAAAGGTTATGGAGCATTTGACAACCAGGCCAGAAAGAACTTGTGTTTGATGTACCTCAGACAGCTTGTGATCCTTACCTTTCATGTAATCTCCTGTGGTGGCCCATGTTAAGCTGGATGTCCAAAGTATGAAATAAATAAAGCTTTGTGTTGCAAGATAATAAAAATCATGTGCTCTGGTGCAATGACTGAGTGCCAGGCTCTGAAATTCCATGGGGGTTCTATCAGTCTCCCACCATAGCCCCAGCCATGGGAACTCCCTAATCTGGAGTTCCTCTTTTGAGGCTCACTGGGGACCAGAATAGTAGTGACGGTTGGTACACTGAGAAAGACGAGGTATACTGGCCTCCACAATAGTTCATATGGGCCCCATCCAGTAGGGCCGGGCCTGGACACCCCTGAAGAAGACATTTTTTTATCCCGATCAGCCCCGTCTTCAGGAGGGTGGCCAGGCAAATTTCCACTGGTATGGGGTGGGTGGGCACCAAAGGTGCATTCCAAGTGGTACTTGTGCTAGCCTACTCCCTGTAAGTGAGCTACCATTTCACTGACCCCACAAGCTTTGGTGAGAATCAGTGATGATGATATTGGTTGAGAGATAATTGTTGGCTAGGACACCAGGGAACTCCCTGCTCATCATTGAAAAAAATACAAGAGGCTCATTTAAGCCTACCTAAACAGATGGTTTAATGTCACATCTGAAACATGGCATCTTTGACAATACAGCAATCCCTCAGTACTGCTCTGAAGTGTCAGCTTGATTATGTACTCAAGTTCTGCAGTGGGACTTGAACTCAGACCAGCAAAGGAGGTACTCAGCTCACAGTAGATACCACCTCAGGCTGCAGGTCTATTGTAACAAAGTCAACTAGCTGGGCATTGTGAAGAGACCATATGCCAGACTTTTGGTAAAGATAATGGCACATAGAATTATTGAGAAATGGGGTTACATGGATAGAGAGATAGTTAGAGGGCAGAATGCAAAGATTAGGGATAAAAGTATGTTTCTCAGACGATGTACTGATTTGTGTTCCATGGGACTGCTCTTATTTAGTTTATATACGCCTATAATGTTTAGAAATATCTCAAGGTGCTTCACAGGGGTTTATTCAGACAAAAATGGACGCTGAGCCAAAAAGGATATTGGGCAGAATTTTAACAGTGAAAAATGGGTGGGTTGGGGGAGAGGGAGGGCATTAAAAATCACAACAATTTCAGACCCGCCCCCAACCCACCTCCAACCCACGCATTTCTGGTTTTCACCAGGACGGGACGAGGGGCGGGCAACCAACCAGCTCCCAGGAAGTTTTGCAATTTCAATTCCCGGGCCTGAGAATCATAGAATCATAGAAAGTAACGGCACAGAAGGAGGCCATTCGGCCCATCGTGTCTATGCCGGCCAAAAAAGAGCTATCCAGTTTACTCCCACTTTCCAGCACTTGGTCCGTAGCCCCGTAGGTTATGGCTCTTCAAGCGCACATCCAAGTACTTTTTAAATGAGTTGAGGGTTTCTGCCTCTACCATCCTTTTAGGCAGTGAGTTCCAGACCCCCACCAGCCTCTGGGTGAAAACATTTCTCCTCAGCTCCCCTTTAATCCTTCTACCAATTATTTTAAATCTATGCCCCCTGGTCACTGACCCCTCTGCCAAGGGAAATAGGTCCTCCCTATCCATGCTATCTAGTTCCGTCTTAATTTTATATACCTCAATTAAATCTCCCCTTTGTACCAAAGAAAACATCCCTAGCCTATCCAGTCTTTTCTCATAGCTAAAATTCTCCAGCCCTGCAACATCCTCGTAAATCTCCTCTGTATCCTCTCTAGTGCAATTACATCTTTCCTGTGATGTGGTGACCAGAACTGTATGCAGTACCCAAGCTGTGGCCTAACCAATGTTTTATACAGTTCTAGCATAACCTCCCTGCTCTTATATTCTATGCCTCGGCTAATAAAGGAAAGTATCCCGTATGCCACCTTATCTACCTGTCCTGCTACCTTCGGGGATCTGTGGACATGAACTCCAAGGTCCCTCTGTTCCTCTACACTTCTCAATATCCTCTCATTTATTGTGTGCTCCCTTGCCTTGTTTGCCCTCCCCAAATGCATTACCTCACACTTCTCCAGATTGAATTCCATTTGCCACTTTTCTGCCTACTTCATGCCATGTAAGAGGAGGCAAGAAGGCCTGAAACTGCAGGTCAGTGCCTTTCTGGCACAGCTTGTGGGCCCAGAGGAGCAGGAGTGCTTCCCTCAGGTCCAACATGCCTACCTGCAGCGACCCCCCCAAGGATCGCAGTGCCCCCCCCCGCCGATCACCGAACCCCCCCATAACGATCGCGGACTCCCGCAATGACTCCCAATCGCACCCTCCAACGATCACAGACCTCTGCGATGACCCCCGATCCCAACACCACCCATCCCCATGATTGACCCCCGATCCCTCCCCCCATGACTGACTCCCCCCCAATAACCTCCATGCCCTTCGGTGCCCCCATGCCCACACATGCCCATCAGTGCCCCAGGCCCATCAGTGGCCACCCATGCCCCCGGGTCCACACATGCCCCCCATGCCCTCCATGTCCACCCATAGCCCCCATGCCCCCACCATCCATACAATCAAAGGCTTAACTGAAGACTTACCTGAACCATGTCATCTCCCTGGCTGCTCTCCCGTCCGACTGAGACCAGCCTGTCAATCAGGCCGGCCAGTCAGATGGCAATCCGACAAAAAAAAATAAAAGACGTCCTTACATCAAAATCGTAAAGACGTCCAGGAAACCTGTACTTCCGGGTTTCCCATCCGCAATTCGACCGCCCCCCCCGCTTCCCAGCTCGGGGTCAAAATCATGCCCATTAAGAGGACTGACTAAAAGCTTGGTCAAAAAAGGAGGGGAGAAAGATAAGACAATAATTTATGGTATAGAATTCCATATTCTCACCACCATCTATGTAAAGAATTTTTTCCTAATCTCCCTTAAAATTTGTGTTATGATTATCTTGAATTTGTTCTGTCCTGTTACCATTACACCAACCAACAGAAGGAATCTATTACTGTAATCCTTCATAACCTTGAAGACCTTTCAAGTAACTCTTAACCTTCTCGTTTCTGCTGGAAAAGCCCAAACTCCTCAAGTCTCTCTTCATAACTGTAATCTCTCATTCCTGATAACACCCTAGTGACCTGTACCTTTTTTCATTGTTTTTATGTCCTATATCGGGTTGGCCAAAGTTGAACACAATACTCTACAAGGTCATAACATAATTACAGATGAGGAAAACCGACCCATCTTAGTTTATCCATTCAAAATGACCCCAAAGTACCCCCACTGCAGCATTTAAGTGGTTCTTAAATGATTCCTGGGTTTTCACCTCCCACACTCTATCTGGAAGTCCATTTCAAGTGTTGATCACCCTTTATGTGAAGAACAATTTCTTGATATTGATCCTATATTCACCTTTAACTAGTGTGGACCAGTGGCCCCTCATTCTACCTTTGCAATTTAATTTAATGTAATTTTCTGGATTTACTTTTACCACACTGTTTACAATCTTATATCCCTCTACAAGATCACCTTACAGACATCTTTATCTATGGCCGAATAACCCAAATTTCATCAGTCTTTCCTCATAACTCAGACATTCAAAACTAGGAATCAGCATCTACACTGCCTCCAATGTTTGAATGTCTCTCTTGTGTCATAGAATCATAGGATTATAGAAAGGTTACAGCAGGGAAGGAGGCCATTCGGCCCATCGAGTTTGTGCTGGTTCTATACAAGAACAATACAGCTAGTCCCAATCCCCCGCCCGTTCCCCGTGGCCGTGCAAATTGTTTCCTTTAAAGTACTTATCCAGTTCCCTTTTGAAAGCCATGATTGAATCTTCCTCCATCACTACCCCTCCCCCCACCCCCGGCAGTGCATTCCAGATCCTAACCACTTGCAGTGTAAAAAAGTTTTTCCTCAGTGTCTTGGTGACCAGAACTGGATACGTTACTCAAAGTGCATTCTGAGCTAAACATTATGGAGTTTGGTGACATGCAGGGACAGTTAATCGTCCACACCACACAACTGAAGGCTGACACTGCCCTCAACTTCTATGCCATAGGGACATTCCAGGCACCCATGGAACATCAAAGGAATCGGCTACTTTGTTACGCTTTTTGACAACTGACACATTGGCCCTAATTATTAAGGGGGGTCGAATATGGTGTGCATGCGTGTCCCAAAGCACCTGGGAAGTGGAGGCCCGGGCGATCTTTTCTCCAACTCCTGACTGAACCTGATCAGATCCACCACCTGGCCAGCGAGCGGGAGCAGGACTTCAGGCAGCAGGAGGCAACGACCAGGGACCCAAGGGATCGGACTGTCTGCAATTCTCTCCCTGAACCCTCTGCCTCTCCACTTCTCTCTCCTCCTTTAAAAACGTTCTCAAAACCAATCTTCTTCACCCAGCATTCAGTCACCCCCTCTAATCCTTTTCCATGGTTCAGCATCCATTCCCTCAATTGATTTTTTCAATCTTCAAGCACCTTGGGACTTCTTATTAAAACTAAAGACGTTACATAAATGCAAGTTGTTATTGCTGTAGCTGTTGTGTTTACAGATTTCCAGGTATTTACCGGAGAATCCTGCTTTCTTCCACAGAGAAACTGCAATTTATTATTTACCAATCTGTAATTTCATTGGTAGAATTATGAATGGAAGTAAAACTAAACAGCCCCAGGTTCTACTTGTGACCTATCTGTAGTGTGCAAGGTAATAAGCCATGAAAAATGAGCACCTTAATTACAGCAGACGCAAGGTGGGCTGAGTCACATTGAGCTAAAGCTGTGCTGCAGGCCTGTTAAATCAATCATTCAGACTTTCAGAACAGTTAGCAGCTCTCTTAAAGGGCCAGCTTCTGGAGTAGTGACCGTCCAAGGACCAAATCAATTTATTCTTATTACCACACATTTGCTGACCATCTAGGTTTATTTAAATAATCCTCATTTTAAATCTCAAATCCCATAGCTTCCCCAATAGTTCAGTTTAACTCAGCCCGACAAACCAGGGCCTTCAGATTCAAATCCCAGTTTGTGCTCGGTTAGCTGCTCGCAGTTGGATTGGCAATAGATGAGCAAGGTGGCATCTCAGTAACAATCTCCCTTATGAGCTTCCAGTGAATGTTTTTAAATCCACAACCATCTCTGTGCTTACGCTGCCGTTCCCATCAGTTTGGTGAATTGCTGACTTTTACTTTTTTTTTATTCGTTCATGGGATGTGGGCGTCGCTGGCAAGGCCAGCATTTATTGCCCATCCCTAATTGCCCTTGAGATGGTGGTGGTGAGCCGCCTTCTTGAACTGCTGCAGTTCATGTGGTGAAGGTTCTCCCACAGTGCTGTTAGGAAGGGAGTTCCAGGATTTTGACCCAGTGACGATGAAGGAACGGCGATATATTTCCAAGTCAGGATAGTGTATGACTTGGAGGGGAATGTGCAGCTGGTGTTGTTCCCATGTGCCTGCTGCCCTTGTCCTTCTAGCGGTCGCGGGTTTGGGTGGCGCTGTCGAAGAAGCCTTGGCAAGTTACTGCAGTGCATCCTGTAGATGGTACACACTGCAGCCACGGTGCGCCGGTGGTGAAGGGGATGAATGTTTAGGGTGATGGATGGGGTGCCAATCAAGCAGGCTGCTTTGTCCTGGATGGTGTTGAGCTTCTTGAGTGTTGTTGGAGCTGCACTGATCCAGGCAAGTGGAGAGTATTCATCACACTCCTGGCTTGTGCCTTGTAGATGGTGGAAAGACTTTGGGGGGTCAGGAGGTGAGTCACTTGCCGCAGAATACCCAGCCTCTCACCTGCTCTTGTGGCCACAGTATTTATGTGGCTGGTCCAGTTAAGTTTGATGGTGGGGGATTCTGCGATGGTAATGTCGTTGAATGTCAAGGGGAGGTGGTTAGATTCCCTCTTGTTGGAGATGGTCATTGCCTGGCACTTGCCTGGCATGAATGTTACTTGCCACTTATGAGCCCAAGCCTGGATGTTGTCCAGGTCTTGCTGCATGTGGGCACGGACTGCTTCATTATTTGAGGGGTTGCAAATGGAACTGAACACTGTGCAATCATCAGCGATCATCCCCATTTCTGACCTTATGATGGAGGGAAGGTCATTGATGAAGCAGCTGAAGATTGTTGGGCCTAGGACACTGCCCTGAAGAACTCCTGCAGCAATGTCCTGGGGCTGAGATGATTGGCCTCTAACAAACACTACCATCTTCCTTTGTGCTAGGTATGACTCCAGCCACTGAAGAGTTTTCCCCCTGATTCCCATTGACTTCAGTTTTACTGTGGCTCCTTGGTGCCACACTCGGTCAACTGCTACCTTGATGTCAAGGGCAGTCACTCACCTCACCTCTGGAATTCATCTCTTTTGTCCATGTTTGGACCAAGGCTGTAATGAGGTTTGGAGCCGAGTGGTCCTGGTGGAACCCAAACTGAGCATCAGTAAGCAAGTTATTGGTGAGTAAGTGCCGTTTGATAGCACTGTCGATGACACCTTCCATCACTTTGCTGATGATTGAGAGTAGACTGATGGGGCAGTAATTGGTTGGATTGGATTTGTCCTGCTTTTTGTGGACAGGACATACCCGGGCAATTTTCCATGTTGCCGGGTAGGTGCTAGTGTTGTAGCTATACTGAAACAGCTTGGCTAGAGGTGCGGGCTAGTTCTGGAGCACAAATCTTCAGCACTACAGCCGGGATGTTGTCGGGGCCCATATCCAGTACACTCAGCCGTTTCTTGATATCACGTGGAGTGAATCGAATTGGCTGCCAATTTTTATCATTGCAACTTTCAGCTCTCACCTCGGAGGTCTCCCTACCCCACTGCTGGAGATCATGACTGTGAGAGATTTAACTCTGCACCTCCTCTGCTGGGGCATGACATAATGGAGCAGAAATGTAGGTGGAGTACAGTTGGAAGAATGAAGATCTTGCCTTTATATAGCGCCTTTTATGATCTCACAACGTCCTAAAGCATTTTACAGGCAATGGTGTACTTTTGACGTGTAGTCACTATTGTAACGTAGGTAATGGGGGTGATTTTAAACCCCAAGAACGGGTGGGTTGGGGACGGGTGGGAGTTGAAAATAGTCGTTTTTTGGGTCGAGACTGCAACCCGGCTTTATTTCAGGTTTAACGTCAGCGCAGAAAAGTACAGTCTTCCCACTGGGAATGCAAGGTCCGAAAATTTTGCGGTTGCGACCCAAAAAAACAATTTTCAACTCCCACCCGCTCCCTAACCCACCTCTTCTTGGGGTTTAAAATCACCCCCAATATGTCAGCTCTCCCGCCCATAATGTAGATAATGGCAAGTGTGGTTGGGTTCATGTCAGGCACAAGACATTCCTGCCAAAAATAAATGGGAGTTTAATTACAGCATGATAATATGGTGGAAGTGACATCATGTAGACATTAAATCTGTTTCCCAATCTTTTACGCCAGAACAACACTTAATCATAATTTTCCCCATATAAACTGGCCGTCTGGGATTGCTAGGCTGTGCCTATGAATTCAAAGTTAGTTAAAGGGTTCAATTTTCTAATTCCTTCTTTCTAAATGTCAGGTCCACATGGCAAGGTTGCAATTCCTTTTCTTTTGAGCTGAAAATAGCAGCTAATGGAATAGATCTTCACAGCTAAAAGTACTCTGCAAGAGGCCTCTCTGACAAAAATAAATAAGAATTGTGGTGCAGCTGATAAATGTATCTGTCGGTGTGGAACTGAGCCTTACAGAATGAGAAGGACCAAATCCCTACTCTGTACAGAGTTAGCTGATATCAGTTGGTGCAATGGTGAGGTTGACTTAACACCCCTGAACTCAGGAGAAAGCTGGAAAGTGCGTGAGTGAAGACATAGAGCAAGGGTAACACCAGACACAGTTGTGATGTTCCTCATGGTTAAATAGCCCGCTACCACTGTGTAGGCAGCCGTTAGAGCTAGGTACTGGAGGATGGTTTTCTGTTGTGGAACTACATCCCAACAAAAATCAGTGCTTTCAATTTGGGCAAAAAAAACAATTGAAGTCAATTTTTAAATCATATTTGCTCTGACCATCCATTCTGGTAATTGCCTGTGCTGAAGTTTGATATTTTTTCTCCAACACTTAAAAAATACAAGCTGCAGTCAATTTGAGAGTGATTGAAATGAAAGGGAGGAAGGGGCTGGTGTATTTCTGAGATAAAAGTTAGAACTCCTGAGATGGCCCTTTAGAAAATGAGCAACAATCTAACAGTTTGGCAGTGGTACTTGTAAAATGTAGTCCTCATTGAGTTAATAGAAATGGAGCTGAGTGAGGCTTGTTTTTGTAATTGTTAAAGATTTCATCTTCCATAATAAAATTTACTAAAAAAAAATCACTGGGAAAAGAAAGCAGGATTTAGATAGAATTAGATTACAATTCAATCATCATATGTTTATTGTTAAAAACACTAACTATGTCAAAGAAATGGCATCTTTGCCATGAAACAGAGCTTGGAACAGTGCCATGAAGTTACAGTATATTGGATACACCATATTTTAGAAAGTCATTTTAGAGTGAAGACTTTGAATTGTAAACTCTAAGTAACAGTAGGAGGTAAATTTTGTGAGTCCACATTGGCAGTGAGATACCTTGCCTACTGCCAGTGCATATCAGAAAATGGCAGGCGTACTGCTGGTGAGTCCCCATTATGCACTAGCAGCAGGTGCGGTGCCTCACCACTGTCATGGACTTGGAAAATTTGGGCCTAGAGCTCAAAGCTGGTGACAGTCACCGAGAGCCAGCCTCTACTACATGGTCACTGGCCACACCATGCAGATTTTCCTATTTGAATTGTGCACTGATGTAGCTAAAAAGCTGGCATTTCAATCGCCATGGGGGCGAAATTAGTCTTCTAACAAAAAATGGGAGAATGCCCATTTTCTGTAGCTGACAGCCTGCTAACAAAATTATGGGAGCATGTATCTTTTCTGAGAACGCAGTATCACTAGTGAGTTATTAATTATGGAGCAAAACTGTTATTCTGTTTTTCATAAAAAGAGAAATGTTATCGCCAAGGAGAATTGCCCTGTGGCAGAATTGTTTCCTTAGCATTGCCTCCAATTATTCCTGTGAAACCAACAGAGTATCATATGAAAAAGTTTGGAATAAGAAAAGGCTACTTTATGCAGCAAGCCTGCTCCTTCTGATGAACCATATGACATTTGTATTGCTATGAGTTTTATCTAATAGAGGTGACTAACCATCGGTAACACTTCCAAGAAAACAATAACATTTCTCTTAATCACAATGGCTTAAAAGCTCCAGGATAATAATCTAAAGGAACAAGGCCAGAGATTATTAGAGATATGCAACAAACTCCCATTGAAGTTGGTAGCTATCTACGGTCAGATCAGAACTTCAGTTAGTATTCCGCCAACCATCTGATCATCTATACCTGTATTTATTCTCTGTAGCCCTCAGTTCATTTCACAAGCAGATATTTGTCCAGCTCCATTTAAAATGGTTGATTACCATTAAACAATGTTAACATGCATTTGTTCTACTATCTAAATTGCTGCGGGCCTTTAAAGCCTGCATTAGCTTGCAAGTTTCCATCCCAACATTTGCAAGCTCCCATTGAGTGGTGTTTCTGACACTTGGAACTTGCCATGATTATTCAAATAAAGCTGACTCCTGATACTCTGCCAAAGCCAGGCCACTTCTCGGTGGGCAGGTGTGAATATCACTAGCAGATAATCGAGGCGTTAGACTATGCCCAAAATAGCAGCGGAATGAGGTAAAGAATCTGTGAAAAAAAAACATTTTTCTGATGTTAAAATAATGAACCAAAGTTATAAAGGGTTATCAAAAGGGATCAAGCCGAGGACATTGGCATTTGAACTTAAAGTAACTCAATGGTTTTTGGATCATTTTATAGTCCACCCTGGGTGGGTAGAAGGACCACCTCTGAGTAAGTTTGTGTGTGTTCATGGGTGGGGCTGTTTACAATTTTACTTTATTGTTGATGCTTTACTGTGTTCTTTTAATCAGATTGGACTGGTTTTCTTAATGTGGCCAAAAGAAAATAAATTCTTCATTGTAAGTGATTACAATGAAAATGTTTTTTGATTGTTCAATAGAAAATGCACCCATTGGAAATAAGGAACTAATTTGGTAAAATATTGTATGTCAGTGGATAATGGAATCTTTTTGGTTTTGTACGACAAAGTCTATAATAATTTGAAACATGGAAATCTCGACGCTAAAAGCTTTTTTTTTTAGCTTTGTTTTGCTACAGATCATTATTAGAGAAACCTAGGGCCATTTGTCACGAAATTAGCATCTCTCAATCCATAAGCCATTGCGCCCTATGTGTCCAATTCTTATTTGGATTTTAACAATTAATTTAGAATTAGATGTCCCAGGCAATAAATAGTAAATTATCACCAAGGTTTTCTATTTAATTAGGCTGCAGTTCACTTAGATTTACTTATGTAGATTCATAGGAAGATATTGAACAAAATTCACTACACCCTTGTCAGCCTGTTCAGTAGGTTGATCAGGAAATCTAAACCACCAAACTTTTTTTGTGTATTATTGATTTTATGATTCATATTTTATGGAAATATATATATACATTTCTCTGAATTCATAAGGAATTTAAATAAAAATCTTATTTTGAAAAGCCTCAAATGGTGCTCATATAGTAAGATCAAGAGTGAATGGCCACGTACCTTTTCTATGTTTCCTCATGAAATCAACTGTAAAGGACATCACATCAGGGATGTAAACTCATCCACCTTCTCACCATTATTGTCCACTTTCTTCAGTCTTCCATCATCCTTCTCTGCCCTTCCTCATATTGTAGGTAAAGTTAAATATTAGTTTCCAAAGCAAGAACCAGGAACGAGGTAATCTTCAAAACATGATTGGACCCAGTTTTACAATTGAATCAAACAAGGGGAAAAGCTGAGCCCTAATATCATAATGTTCAGGATTCAGTGACAGTATGTGCTACAATGGTCAAACATTTCATTATAATTGTGCAACTGTAGCGATAAGGTCTTACTTAGTGAAAACAGATTTTTTTCCAGTGCAATAATTTTCCACAAATACCAAAATTTATCAAGTCTACAGGTACATTTTTAGGCTGAGACCATTTATGGATGTGAAAAATGTTTGGCAGTGTATCCATTCACTGTAAAACTTGAGCCAGCCATGTTTGAGGGGTTTGGATTTCTGGCTCACTCAGCAGCACACACTTAGTATATGTATTCTATTTGTCTGGCAAAATGAAGTTTGGCAAGGCCCAGAGCAGAATTTCGGAGGAAATGCACTCTGCCAAGAGCCTGTATTGAACCCATTGCTAAATGTTAATCAGTACCACAAGTGCTTGCTGGGTCCTTGTTTCAAATAATCTGAACAATTAAAACCAAACAGATGGCACTTAGTGCTTGAACAACATTGCAATTACAAAGGGGTTTGACTTATACAGTAATGCACATTAAACCTTTTATTTGTTTCTTTTTGCTTCCAATTATATTAAAAACAACATTTCATTAACTCATACCATACAATGTGGCTGTGCATTCGAAACACAATAACAAACTCTCAATACAACTCCACACCAATATAACTGCAGTTTATAGATTCAAAGATCAGTCATTCAAATAACAGTTAAGTTTTTGCGTTAAACAATATTGACTCTTAATGGAACAGAAAAAATGTGCAAAGTATTCTGAAGTTAACAAATATAATACATTTTTCTTAAAGGGAAGCTCTTTCCATGCAAAACATCTTCAGGATTTTTTTTCTTTCTTGGAGAGGAGAAGTGTTTTTGTTGTCCTAATGACATCATGAACAAATGGCACAATGTCATGCTTTGTTACATTTTATGTCATTTCATTGTGTATTTCAAAAGGAATGCAGCAGATATGGGTGTATTTAGACTTTCAAAGGGCTTTTGATAAAGTGCCACATAAGACACCATGCAAAGACTAAGGCCCATGGCATTAAGGTGGTGACATGGATAGAGGAATGGCTGAAGGATAGAAAGTAGACGTAATTGGATGTTTCTTGGATTGACAGGATATAGGTGTTGGTGTGGCCCATGAACCTGTGTTACAGCCTTTCTGGTTGTGTATGTCTACAGATGATTTGGCAGCAGACATGACATGATGCCAAAGTCTAGTGCTGTATATGGCCAGTCAATTGACTGTTGTTAATGGGGTGAAGACAAAAATGGGGGAGGAGGAGCCGATAGAGGGAATCATATCAAAATTCTCAGGGATAAGAGGGTATAGTTATGTTTAGAGACTTAAAAAACTAGGACTGTATTCACTAGAGTAGAGAAAATTAAGGTGACATATAATAGATGAAGGTAAAGGTACACTCATTGATGAATTGGTAACATGGGGGCAAAAATTCATGTTAAAACTAGAAGCATAAAGGGGGAGGTTAGACAGTATTTTTTCATGCAAATGGTTATTAGAACATGGGACATTATAGCACAAATGGTTATTTTAGAGTCCTAAACACTTCAAGAAGAAAGATATTACCAGATAGGAGAAAGGACAGGAAAATGGAGATTAGCTCTGGTGGGGGAGCTGGTACTGAAATCAATGCATTGAACTGTATACCCTCCTTCTGTACTGAAAGTTCTATGATTCTATTATGTGTTAACATTTATTTTATGAATTTGATGTCTCTCAAAAACAATTTTCCTTCTTGCTTTGGATGCAATCACTGTTTGCCCAGAATCAAACAGCAAAGGCTACTACTAGAACACAATTGTATTTGTAGACATTTTTTCATCTCCCATCTCTACTTCCTGCTCCCCATCCCTCCCATCATTAAGAACAGTTACTTATCATAACTAGGCTGGCCAGAGACACCATAAGACATTGCCATCTGCTCTACCACCTCCTACAGCTGTTTTCTCATTGTCACCATTCCATGCCCATCCAAGCCTTCGCAATGCACATCTGATCATTGGAAATTTGGCCTGCCATGTCACCTTTTCCCAGCTGGGCTCCATTCCACCATCTTAGAATAGCACTGATCTTCTGCCCTGTGCACACCTTGCCCATTGCAACCATCTCACCGCAGCAGGCTCTGCCAATTCATGCAGGCAACCCCTTCTCATTACTTCATGTTGATAACTGTTTCCCCACTTGTAATGGGAAGTCCGCTAGCAGATCTGTTTTATTTGAATAAAAGTTTTTATAGTTTTATCATAATACAGCAGAAACATAGCTTTAACACAGCAGTGGGCAAATTATAAATCCCCACAACTAAATAGTACGTAAAAATACACATGATCAGTATGTAACCACATCTTACTAAGCCATGCCTGAATTGCCCATGTCCAGTTATGAATTTTCCTATAAAAGACACTTAAAGTAGATTATGTCTGGGTGCAATGTACTCAATATTTTTTGCCAACATATCTATAAACAGGGGGAAAGATTAACTTCCTGGAAAGGTCCTTTTCACAGCCATTTCTTCTGCGTGCAGAAAACAAAATGGCCAACCAGCCAGTTCAGTCATATTATTTCCATATGCCTCTGTCAACTCACACAGAGAAGAAAATAAATTTCCACATGTGTGTTCTTGGCCATGATTTTACACACATATTTGTGCTTGCATAATGTGAAGGGAAAATTGGGCCCGTTATGTTTTTAATTAAATCTCAAAAATAACACTTGTATTAACTCTTTCTCATGTGTTGTAACTGTGCATTAAAAAAAAACAAGACAAGAAACTGTAATAGAATACATTTATTTACTTCAACTAGTTTTGGTGGCTGTTCACTAATCAAGTTTCTGTAATAATGGTTAAGCTACTGTTTTACAGGCAGTAATTTTGCTGTAAAAATAGCGCTTAGAGGTTTCCTACAAAATGTACTTATTACGAGAACGACATTTGCAGTGTGCTTTAGAACATAAAGAAGTGTGGAACAAGGAAAGGTCATTTGGGCTATTGAGCCTGCTCCTTTCAATGAGCCATGTACAATATGCATTGCCATGGATACACCCTAGTTTATTTGATCTTCTGAAGGAAATGAATAACCACAAGTGAAACCCAGAAGAACAGAAAACTCTTGAGTTTTCACCCTGAATCCCAAAGGAAGTTAAACAAATGCTCTGGGGTATCATTCGAACACAATACATTATGCAGCCATGACAAATTACATTCCACAAATGACATTCCCATGATCCCAACAGGCTTGAAGTCAAGTCACAGTGTTCTATAGAGCAGATGATCATTAAGGTTAAATTTATCTCTATAACCTCTAATTCCTTTCACAACCAGATTTCAATTTCTTTTTAAGGAACCATTTAACATAACATTAAGTATATTTGATGGAAGCCAATTCCTCATTTCTACCACTATGTGGGAAATAGGAAAAGAAGCCTTCCAACGTCTAGACTATTTGAGGCTTGGTACTGTATTCTAGTCCTGTCAGCACAGTTTAAATTAAATTACCTCTCTACATCCACATAGTCATACCTTTCAACGTTTAAACCTATCCTCTCTCAAGGTTTATTTCTTCATTTATGAGGAGTCACTCTCATAAGTTAGTCATCAGTCATGGGAACATCTTTGTTGATCTTCCCTGATGGGGATATCGTTGTTGATGTTCCTTCAAACCTTTCTACTGCATCCTTTGAAGGTAAAGCATCCAAAACTGGACATAGTATTCCAAATATGTTCCTACCAATGAGTTATTATCGAGGGTTGAAATAAGCTGTGTTGACATTTTCTGGTTGATCAAAAACTGCCATTGCACTGTGGACACATTGATAACCTATAGCCAAGGCAGGCCAACTGTCAACTAGACGAGTTAAAAGAAACAGATTGTTGTCTGATAGGCAATCCCTCTTTCATCTCTAAATTCCAACTCCTCTCCATCACAATTTTTCGTGTTTCTCGTTATTTTGTTTGCATTACTAAAGCCACCGCTTCTCTAAACTTATCTGTTCTTGTCTCTACTAAACTGTAAATATGCTGCTTTACATCCTCCTCCCAGTACCTTCAATGTGTTGAAATCAAGACTCAACATATTGTCTTTTACTCTAACTGATTCTTCTCAGACCCTTAAAACTGTGGAACTCATCACTTCCCTTAACCTTTCCTTCCTTTCTACAATCTTCAAGTTTTAAATGCCAAGCTTGGATTGGCTAATTATTACTTCCTGATTTACCTCTCCTTCTCTTCCATTCCTTTCAATCTCGGTGTGTCCTGCATTACGTGATGTGGCTCCTCATCCATGGCTCTCATTAAAAGTTATGGGAATCAACAGATTGACTTTGTAAATTAAATCCAATATGCAAAATTTACATTAAATGTACTTTAATTGAGATTTTTCTGGTCTTCAAAGTGAGTAATGTTGGTGCTGAGGAATGAAACACTTACTCAGTTGTCACTTTATGTCAGCATAATGCATTCCCAGGTTAGCTACACCACAGGCCCAATGCAGAACTAAACTGTTTTGTCTCTACATCAGCAATGTACCCAGGTGCCAGGTTGAGAAGAGCACCCAATGGCACATCTACGTGGTTGCCAATTTGTTCTGAATTGTGGGCAGTTTTGTGCCAGAGGACATTAAGAACTGGATTGAGATTTGAGTCATGTGGGACCATTACATGTGGAGATTTTAATCCCATCAGTCTAAACTGGTTTCGGATTGAAGTCTCCAAAATGAAAGCTTGCCAACCCACCATGCCATCCAATCCCCGAGAATATTTCAAATTGATTTATTGCAATGACCTAAACACAAGGACTGATATTTTTCTAAAATTTACATTATTTTCTGGTCTTTATTAAATTCTTTCCTTCCTTTATCGCACAGGAACATAAGAATGATGCTGGTTGACTAACACATCAAATTCCTTTCTTGCCTTCTAGGAAATGTCTCGACTACACCTAGCACCTCTTCCCAGATACTCTTGTCAGATTGGAAACCTACCATGCAGGAATATGAGGAGACGTGTGCTACCATTTCATAAGTTTCAACACCACCAGGCTAATATTCTAATTTTAAATTAATTAAAGTAAATGTTAACTTTATATCATCAGTTTTGGTACTTCAAGTCAAAAACATATGGGGGTATTTACTTGAACTGATCTACACCTAAATTACACCTAAATGTCTTCTTTTCACAACATGCTCAGTCGTGTCCTTTCCAGCTAAATTTTATTTCTGAGCTTCACAAGACACACAAAACCTCAAAACTGCGGCTGAGAGAGCTCATTCAATCCAATTAATACTCAGCTATTAAACATAGTTTACACCGAATTAAATCCCTCAGCTATTAAACATAGTTTACACCGAATTAAATCCCAGCAGCTACAAAAGAACATAATGTTCCTACATGAAATCTGTGCCTGATACAAAAATCATTATAAGTACAATTTGTAGGTTTAATCAGTATTCCAGTGCTTGAATAAAAGGAGTGGTGAGAGTGAACCTGAGGGGTCAATAAAAGGAGTGGTGAGAGCGGATGTGAGCAATCAATAAAAGGAGCGGGGAGAGTGAACCTGAGGGATCAATAAAAGGAGCAGAGAGAGTGAACCTGAGGGATCAATAAAAGGAGCAGGGAGAGTGAACCTGAGCAATCAATAAAAGGAGCGGGGAGAGTGAACCTGAGGGATCAATAAGAGGCGTGGGGAGAGTGAACCTGAGGGATCAATAAAAGGAGCGGGGAGAGTGAACCTGAGGGATCAATAAGAGGAGCGGGGAGAGTGAACCTGAGGGATCAATAAAAGGAGTGGGGAGAGTGAACCTGAGGGATCAATAAGAGGAGTGGGGAGAGTGAACCTGAGGGATCAATAAAAGGAGCGGGGAGAGTGAACCTGAGGGATCAATAAAAGGAGCAGGGAGAGTGAACCTGAGCGATCAATAAAAGGAGCGGGGAGAGTGAACCTGAGGGATCAATAAAAGGAGCAGAGAGAGTGAACCTGAGGGATCAATAAAAGGAGCAGGGAGAGTGAACCTGAGCGATCAATAAAAGGAGCGGGGAGAGTGAACCTGAGGGATCAATAAAAGGAGCGGGGAGAGTGAACCTGAGGGATCAATAAAAGGAGTGGGGAGAGTGAACCTGAGGGATCAATAAGAGGAGTGGGGAGAGTGAACCTGAGGGATCAATAAGAGGAGTGGGGAGAGTGAACCTGAGGGATCAATAAAAGGAGCGGGGAGAGTGAACCTGAGGGATCAATAAAAGGAGCAGGGAGAGTGAACCTGAGGGATCAATAAGAGGAGTGGGGAGAGTGAACCTGAGGGATCAATAAAAGGAGCGGGGAGAGTGATCCTGAGGGATCAATAAGAGGAGTGGGGAGAGTGAACCTGAGGGATCAATAAAAGGAGCGGGGAGAGTGATCCTGAGGGATCAATAAGAGGAGTGGGGAGAGTGAACCTGAGGGATCAATAAAAGGAGTGGGGAGAGTGATCCTGAGGGATCAATAAGAGGAGTGGGGAGAGTGAACCTGAGGGATCAATAAAAGGAGTGGCGAGAGCGGATGTGAGCGATCAATAAAAGGAGTGGGGAGAGTGAACCTGAGCAATCAATAAAAGGAGTGGGGAGAGTGATCCTGAGTGATCAATAAAAGGAGCGGGGAGAGTGAACCTGAGTGATCAATAAAAGCAGCAGGGAGAGCGGACTTGACGGGTGAAATCAATAAAATCTAGAAAATGCAAAAGTGACAGAGTCAGAGGGCACCGAGGGTAAGTCAGTATAAGTATTCAGTTTATTGTTAAGTGTTTAGTGGTTATTGTGTTTAGTGGTTAGTGTCTTTAGTGGTAGTTAGTGTTTTTTGTGGTTAGTCTGTTAATGTTACTTAAAAAGCCTTAAAACTAAGCAGTTGAAAAAAGCGGGAAACTAGTTTAAAGCAGATAAATTAATTAGTTTTAAAAAAAACTAAAAATAAACCATGTCAATTAATTACATAAAAACTTTGATTAATTAAATATATAAAACAAGGTTAGATGGGGATGGCAGGGCAGGTGGTGTGTTGTAACTGCAGCATGTGGGAGTTGGTGGAGAGCAGCAAGATCCTGAGCAACCACATCTGCAGTAAGTGACTGCAACTCAAGGAACTTCGGCTCAGAGTTGTTGAGCTGGAGTCCAATGCAGACATTGCGATGCATCAGGGAGGGGGACAGTTATCTGGTCACTTTGATCCAGGAGGCAGTAACACCCCTTAGGTTAGGTACTAGTTTAGATTTCGTTAGTGGTCAGGGACAGGAGGACGTGACTGCGAGTCAGGCAGGTATGGAGCCAGGATGCAGTGATGGAGGAGCCTCAGCCTTTGACCTTGTCCAACAGGTACGAGGTACTTGCTACCTGTGTAGATGAGCTCAAAGACTGCATGGAGGATGGGCAATTTGACCACAGCACCGTGGTACAGGAGGCCATTCAAGTGGGGGAGTAAAAAGGAATGTGGCAGTGGTAGGGGATAGTATAGTCAAGGGGATATTGCCTGCAGCTGCAACCAGGAGTCCCGAAGGCTGTGTTGTCCGCCTGGTGCCAGGGTTAAGGATATCTCCTTGCGGCTGGAGAAGAACTTGGAGCATGAGGTGGAGCATCCAGTTGTTGTGGTCCATGTAGGAACCAATGACATAGGTAGAACTAGGAATGAGGTTCTGCTGAGGGAGTTTGAGGAGCTAGGGTGCAAATTAATAAGCAGAACCTCAAAGGTAATAATCTCTTGATTACTACCTGAGCCACCTGCAAATTGGCATAGAGTCAAACGGATCACAGAGTTAAATGCATGGCTGAAAGAGTGGTGTGGGAGACAGGGGTTTCAATTCATGGAGCACTGGCTCCAGTACTGGGGAAAGAGGGAACTTCTGTTGGGACGGGCTCCACTTAAATCGGGCTAGGACCAGTGTCCCGACGAATCGAATAACTAGGGCGGTAGATAGGGCTTTAAACTAAAAAGTGGGAAGGGGTGGGTTCAGGTAAGGGTGATTTTTATAAATCTAAAGAGAAAAGTCAAGGCCATAGAGCAATGTAACGATTTGGGTAAAGATAAACATGCTGTGTCAGGAAGGGACAGAGAGTTCAACGGTAATAGTGCATCAGTGATCAAGGTCAATTCAGGGAAAAATAGTAAAAAGTTAAAATTAAAGGCACTTTATCTGAATGCATGAAGCATTCCTAAAAAGATAAATGAATTAATGGCAAAAATAGAGATTAATGGGTTTGATCTAGTAGCCATGACTGAGACGAGGTTGCAAGGTGACCAAGGTTGGGAACTAAATATTCCAGGGTACTTGATTTTTTGAAAAAACAGACAAAATGGAAAAGGAGGGGATGGGGGGTAGCCCTGATAATAAAGGATGACATAAAGACAGTAGTGAGAAAGGATCTTGGCTCAGAAGATCAAGAAGTAGAATCAATATAGGTGGAGATAAGAAATAACAAGAGGCAGAAAACACTGGTGGGAGTAGTTTATAGGCCCCCTAATAGTAGTTATATGGTTGGACAGAGTATTAATCAAGAAATAATAGGAGCTTCTAACAAAGGTAATGCAATAATCGTGGGGGACTTTAATCTTCATGTAGACTGGGCAAATCACATTGGCAAAAGTAGTTTGGAGGACGAGTTTATGGAATGCATTCAAGAAAGTTTCCTAGAATAATACGTTGTGGAACCAACCAGGGAATAGGCTATTTTAGATCTAAATTAGTAATTAAGGGTTAATTAGTAATCTCATAATAAGAGTTCCTCTGGGGAAGAGTGATCATAATATGATAGAATTTCACATTGCGTTCGAGAGCGACGTACTTAAGTCCAATACTAGTGTCTTAAATTTAAACAAAGCCAATTACATAGATATGAGGGGTGAGTTGGCTAAGGAAAATTGGGAAATTAGATTAAAAGATATAACGGTAGATAAACAATGGCGAACATTTAAAGAAATATTTCATGATTCTCAACGTATATACATTCCATTGAGGAATAAAAACTCAATGGGAAAAAGTGATCCATCCATGGCTAACTAAAGAAGTTAAGGATAGTATTAGATTAAAAGAAGAGGCTTATAATGTTGCCAAGAAGGGGGGTAAGCCTGAGAATTGGGAGAGTTTTAGAAATCAGCAAAGGATGACCAAAAAATTGATAAAGGGGGAGAAAATGGAAGATGAGAGTAAAACTAGAAAGAAATATAAAAACAGATTGTAAGAGCTTCTACACGTATGTAAAAAGGAAGAGAGTAGCGCAATTAAACATGGGTCCCCTAGAGGCTGAGACAGGAGAAATTATAATGGGGATTAAGGAAATGGCAGAGACGTTAAACGAATATTTTGTATCTGTCTTCAAAGTAGAGAACACAAAAAAGATACCAGAAATAGTGGGGAACCAAGGGTCTAAAAAGACTGAGGAACTTAAAGAAATTAATACTAGTGAAGAAAAAGTACTGGAGAAATTAACAACAGCTGGCAAATTCCTTGGACCTGGTGGCCCACATCCTAGGGTTCTAAAAGAGGTGGCTGCAGAGATAGTCGATGCATTGGTTGTGATCTTCCAAAATTCACTAGATTCTAGAATGGTCCCAGTGGATTGGAAGGTAACGAATGTAACACCACTATTCAAGAAAACAGGGAGAGAGAAAACAAGAAACTACAGGCCAGTTAGCCTGACATCAGTCATCGGCAAAATGCTAGAATCCATTCCTAAGGACGTGGTAATGGGGCACTTAGAAAATCATTGTATAATTAGGCAGAGTCAATGTGGTTTTCTGAAAGGGAAATCATGTTTGACAAATCTACTGGAGTTTTTTGAGGATGTAACATTTGGATTTTCAAAAGGCATTCGATAAGGTGCCACACAAAAGGTTGTTACACAAGATAAGGATCATGGGTTTGGGGGTAATATATTAGCATGGATAGAGGATTGGTTAACAGACAGAAAACAGAGTGTAGGAATAAACAGGTCATTTTGAGGTTGGCAAGTTGTAACTAGTGGGGTGCCATAAGGATCAGTGCTTGGGCCTCAGCTATTTACAATCTATATTAATAACTTAGAAGAAGGGATCGAGTGTAATGTATCCAAGTTTGCTGAAGATACAAAGCTAGGTGGGAAAGTAAGCTGTGAGGAGGACACAAAGAGTCTGCAAAGGGATATAGACAGGTTAAGCGAGTGGGCAAGAAAGTGGCAGATGGAGTATAATGTGGGGAAATGTGAGGTTATTCACTTTGGTAGGAAGATTAGAAAAACAGAATATTTTTTAAATGGTGAGAAACTATTAAATGTTGGTGTTCAGAGAGATTTGGGTGTCCTTGTACATGAAACACAGAAAGTTAAGATGCAGGTACAGCAAGCAATTAAGAAGACAAATGATATGTTGGCCTTTATTGCAAGGGGTTGGAGTACAAAAATAAGGAAGTCTTGCTGCAATTGTATAGGGCTTTGGTGAGACCATACCTGGAGTACCGTGTACAGTTTAGGTCTCCTTATCTAAGGAAGGATATACTTGATCTAGAGGTGGTGCAACAAAGGTTCACTAGATTGATTCCTGGGATGAGAGGGCTGTCCTATGAGGAGCGATTGAGTTTAGAAGATTGAGAGGTGATCTCAATGAAACATATAAGATTCTGAAAGGGCTTGACATGGTAGACGATGAAAGGCTGTTACCCCTGGCTGGAGAGTCTAGAACTAGGGAGCATATTCTCAGGATAAGGGGTCAGCCATTTAAGACTGAGATGAGGAGGAATTTCTTCACTCAGAGTTTTGGAATTCTCTACCCCAGAGGGCTGTGTTGAGTATATTCAAGGCTGAGATTGATACATTTTTGGGCTCTAAAGGAATCAAGGGATATCGGGATCAGGCTGGAAAGTAGAGTTGTATTTGAAGATCAACCATGATCCTATCGAATGGCGGAGCAGGCTCGAGGGGCCATATGGCCTACTCCTGCTCCTATTTCTTATGTTCCTATGTTCCATGTGAGTGTAGAGAAGGGATCCAGAATTGCTGCTAATCAAATAAACTTCTGATCTCATCAGATAGTCTTGTAAATCAACCTTTGAGCATAAAGTAAGACATCTCATATTGGCAGCCATAATCTTTAGATAGATTAAAGGGTTCTGATGTGTCAAACTGTGCTAACTGTACATGGGTCTGTTCTCTTATCTCTGTAATCATTCTTAATTTGGGGATATTCTTGTTTCCTGTCATTTGTTTTGACAGTTGTTACTAGGCATGTATTGTATCTAGTGGACATATTGGTGCCTGGGCACGATCAGAAAACCTCAGGGAAAGTCACGCCAATGACATACTCCCCTCCTGGTCACAGCTTAAGGTAACAGAAACCAACAACTCATTGCTTCCACAGTGAAGCTTGAAATGAGAATAACATCAATAGAATATACCACTCAAAGTCAAGGCATGGGCTTCCTAAAGTCTCAATCATGAAGGAAACACGGGGCTTGTATTTGCAGACACAATCTTTTATATGGAGCTTTCTTATTCCTAAATTATCTTTACAAATATTTTCATCCCTACCCTCTTTTAGATCTTTTGATGCTATTCATGGTCAAGAGAGTAGGCAGCCAATCTGTTCCTTGGTCTCTGATTATACTGCTCAAGAACTGCCCACTAGGGGATGTGTGAGACTCGGGAGTAACTCATCCCGATTGTCCCTCTTGCTCTGGTTTCTGCTTGCCATCTCCCTCTGACAGCTCATCAGTGATTGGCAGTTCATGGATTGAGGAATGACAGGCACTAACCACTATGATAAAACATGTTAAGGCTCCAATGTGCTGCACCTTTTAAAAAAATTCATTCTCAGGATGTGGGAATCCAGGCAAGTAACAGAGAGGGATGACGAGGGTTGTACGGTTGATGCTGTGTAAATGGACTTTCAAAAAGCATTTGATAAAGTTGAGTAGAATGGTCCTATACTCTCTGGAGTTTAGAAGAATGAGTGGTGATCTCGTTGAAACATATACGATTATGAGGAGGCTTGACAGGGTAGAAGCTGATAGGTTGTTTCCCGTGACTGGAGAGTCTAGAACTAGGGGGCATAGTCGCAGGATAAGGGGTCGGCCATTTAAGACTGAGATGAAGAGGAATTTCTTCACTTGGAGGGTTGTGAATCTTTGGAATTCACTATCCTAGAAGACTGTGGATGCTGAGTTGTTGAATACATTCAAGGCTGAGATAGACAGATTTTTGGACTCTAGGGGAATCAAGGGATATGTGGATCTGGCCGGAAAGTGGAGTTGGGGTCAGAAAGCAACCATGATCAACCATGAAAGGCGGAGCGGGCTCAAGGGGTCATAAGACATACTCCTGCTCCTATTTCTTATGTTCTTATGTTCACATAATAGATTTGTTAGAAAAATTGAAGCCCGTGGAATTAAAAGGGTAGTGGGAGAGTGGATACAAAATTGGCTAATGGACAGAAAGCAGAGTAGTGGCGAACGGTTGGTTTTCAGACTGAAGGGCAGTATACAGTGGTATTCCCCAGGGGTCAGTATTAGGACCACTACTATTTTTGATATATATTAATGTCCTGGACATGGGTATGGAGTGTATAATCTCAAAGTTTGCAGATGACACGAAACTTGGAAATGTAGTAAACAATGTGGAGGATAGAAACAGACTTCAGGAAGACATAGACAGACTGGTGAAATGGGCAGACGCATGGCAGATGAAATTTAACACAGAGAAGTGTGAAGTGATACATTTTGGTAGGCTTCTTCGACAGCACCTCCCAAACCCACGACCTCTACCACCTAGAAGGACAAGGGCAGCAGGCACATGGGAACACCACCACCTGCACGTTCCCCCTTCAAGTCACACACCATCCCGACTTGGAAACATATTGTCGTTCCTTCATCGTCGCTGGGTCAAAATCCTGGAACTCCCTTCCTAACAGCACTGTGGGAGAACCTTCACCACGGACTGCAGCGGTTCAAGAAGGCGGCTCACCACCACCTTCTCAAGGGCAATTAGGGATGGGCAATAAATGCTGGCCTCGCCAGCGACACCCACATCCCATGAACGAATGAAAAAAAAAGGAAGAATGAGGAGAGGCAATATAAACTAAATGGTGCAATTTTAAAGGGGTTGCAGGAGCAGAGAGACTTGGGGATACACATACACAAATCTTTGAAGGTGGCAGGACAAGTTGAAAAGGCTGTTAAAAAAACATATGGGATCCTGGGCTTTATTAATAGAGGCATAGAGTACAAAATCAAGGAAGTTATGCTAAACCTTGATAAAAAAACAATGGTTAGGCCACAGCTGGAGTATTGTGTTCAATTCTGGGCACCACACTTTAGGAAGGATGTCAAGGCCTTCGAGTGTGTGCAGAAGAGATTTACTAGAATGGTGCCAGGGATGAGGGACTTCAGTTATGTGGAGAAGCTGGGGTTGTTCTCCTTTTAACAGAGAAGGATAAGGGGAGATTTGATAGGGGTGTTCGAAATCATGAACAGTTTTGATAGAGGAGAAGGAGAAACTGTTTCCAGTGACAGAAGGGTCAGTAACCAGAGGACACAGATTTAAGGTGATCGACAAAAAAGTCAGAGGCGACATGAGGAAACATTTTTTTACAAGGTGAGTTGTAATGATTTGGATGCACTGCCTGAAAGGGTGGTGGAAACAGATTCAATAGTAACTTTCAAAAGGGAATTAGATAAATACTTGAAGGGAAAAAAATTACAGGGCTACGGGGAAAAAGCAGGGGAATGGGACTAGTTGCATAACTCTTTCAAAAAGCTGGCACAGGCACGATGGGCCAAACGGTCTCCTCCTGTGTTGTACCTACTATGATGGGATACTATGATATATTGCCCATCCCTAATTGTCCTGAGAAGGTGGTGAGCCATCTCGAAATTGCTGGTAGCAGTTCGATACAGATGAGTGGCTTGCCAGGCCACTTCAGAGAGCAGTTAAGAGTCAACTATGTTGGTGTGGGATTGGAGTCACAAATAGAGTCATAGAGAGAGAATCATACAGCACGGATAGAGGCCCTTCGGCCCATCGTGTCCGCGCCGGCCATCAGCCCTGTCTACTCTAATCCCATATTCCAGCATTTGGTCCGTAGCCTTGTATGCTATGGCATTTCAAGTGCTCATCCAAATGCTTCTTGATAGGCCAGACAGGAGGTTTCCTTCCCTAAAAGACATTAGTGAACCAATTGGGTATTTAGGACAATCCGATAGCTTTGTGGTCACTTTTATTAATACCAGATTATTTCCAGATTTTCTAAACTAAAGTCAAATTCTCAAACTGCCATGGGGGGATTTGAAGTCACGTTAACTAGCCTGGTAACATAACCACAGCACTATAAATTGACATGAAAAAGTAGAAACGTAGAAATATAGAAAATAGAAGCAGGAGTAGGCCATTTGGCCCTTAGAGCCTGCTCTGCCATTCAATATGATCATGCCTGATCCTCTATCTCAATACCACATTCCTGCTCTCTCCTCATACCCCTTGATGCCTTTTGTGTCTAGAAATCTATCGAGCTTCTTCTTAAATATATTCAGTGACTTGGCCTCTACAGCCTTCTGTGGTAGAGAATTCCACAGGTTCACCACCCTCTGAGTGAAGAAATTTCTCCTCATCTCAGTCCTAAATGTCCTACCCCGTATCCTGAGACTGTGACCCTTCGTTCTGGACACCCCAGCCAGGGGAAACATCCTCCCTGCATCCAGTCTGTCTAGCCCTGTCAGAATTTTATATGTTTCAATGAAATTCCCTCTCATTCTTCTAAACTCGAGTGAATACAGGCCGAGTCGACCCAATCTCCCCTGATTCGACAGTCCTGCCTTCGTTGTACTCCCTCTATGGCAAATGTGGTAAAATTATTTGCAAGGTTTTACTGGGCTTGTAATCAGGCTATGCAATTATGCAAATAGTGAGATGATAACTTTGTCAATTGTGTCTACAATATCGGAAAATGCAATTCCAAAAAAAAATGCCGGAACTTGCTCTGACCGGCGTGGCAAGGCTGTCCGCACATCCTGCGGACAAACGCTACGAGAAAACATACCTCATGGTTCCCGACGTCCACT
The DNA here is from genome assembly GCF_035084215.1 of Heptranchias perlo. Classification (NCBI taxonomy): domain Eukaryota; kingdom Metazoa; phylum Chordata; class Chondrichthyes; order Hexanchiformes; family Hexanchidae; genus Heptranchias; species Heptranchias perlo. Next base: position 12,763,153 of record NC_090357.1, on the reverse strand, counting down.
TCTCTCCCTTCAATTCTTTTGTAAGTTGTGCGCTGTGAATTCAGCGCAGGTTCATTTGGGACCGATACAGACTGTGAGAATGGAAGACACGGCCACAGAATCTGTCAAGAAGAGAAATCACACCCACAAGCCGGCAACTAGAAATCATTCCTTCACAGTTAATATCTGACTGTTAAATAAAAATTTAACATATCTTATAAAATGCCAAGCAAATGATTTAATTTAATGAAACTTACAGTGATTAAAAGTAAAAAAAAATTAAATTTTTTAATTTTTTAAAATTATTTTTAATGATCAAAAAATATTAAAATAAGAGTAATTTGACATTCCATATTTTTAAAATTTAATTTTTTGTTTTTTTGCAGTCATTAACAGTCACCACGCTTTTGAAAAGCAATCTAGGGCTGGTATTTTTCAGCATACCTTTTAGTGGCGTAAGTATTTTCGTTCCAGCTGGGCAGACAGGTAAGTTTACGAATGTTTAATTGATTGTAGCGTAGAATGTCCCTTTAATTCTCCGGCAAACCAATGGGAGCAAGTTCGGGAATCCCGGGTTTTATTGCACATGTGCACATTCGCGAACTTGCTTCCTGTATTCACCAGCGGAGAGAGAGGACGCCATTGCAATTCGGCGTCCCGAGGTGAGCGATTTCTGACCCAATATGTTTTGAAGTGCGCATTATCACGAATATAACATGTATCACAGTCCTAAATCTTTGGGACTGACTCAGAAACATGAATTCCTTGAAAAAACATGAGTACATTAACAACTCCCTTTCCAGGAAAAGCTAAATCTGAAATAATTTTTGTGAAGCTTTGTCCAACTATTTTATTAAAAAATTGCATCATGTCATTATCAAGAATGTTTTGTCTGTTTCTCTTTGGGGGGAGTATGTTATTGGATACATGAGCTTTAATTTTAGTAGTTTGTGAGATCATCTATTATTGAATCCAGTGATGAGCTATTAAATGTGATATTTTCTGTTCTGTTCTTTAACTGTACAATGACTTCACCACAGGACCCTGCTGAAAATTAACTTCTGGATCCAAGTTTTTTCTTTGACGTTCTATCAGAACCTGTTTCAGGTTGCTATGCATTCGGAAAAAATATAATGAAATACATGTGCATATGCTGCTCAGGTTTCTACCTCGAGTGAAGGAAGGTACATCTTTGTAATGTACTGGTGCATCTCCCACAGAATTGCTAATGAGCCTACACTGAAGCAAACAGAAAGTAGACATCGACTACAGACACAAAAGAAACTGGTAAATCCATGGCCATATACGTACACAATAATGAATCATTCCATATATCAGAACCAAAATTAATGTTAAATCTGCCGATACAATGTCACAAAGCTAATATTTCTCGGGGTTCTATATCACTTATCAACAGGAATACAGCCACTGAAAACAGAACTTACCTCTAACACAATAACAACTTGCATTTATATAGCGCCTTTAATGTAGTAAAACATCCCAAGGCGCTTGACAGAACTGTTATCAAACAACATTTAACACTAAACCAAATAAGGAGATATTAGGACAGGTGACCAAAAGCATGGTCAAAGAGGTAGGTTTTAAGGAGGAGAAAGGGGTAGAGAGGCGGAGAGCTTTAGAAAGGGAATTCCAGAACATGGAGTCTAGGCATCTGAAATCATGGCCGCCAAAGGGGGAGCGAAGAAAATCGGGGATGCACAAGAGGCCAGAATTGGAGGAGTGCAGAGATCTCGTAGGGTTGTAGGGCTGGAGGAGGTTATGGAGATAGGGAGGGGCGAGGCCATGGAGGGATTTGAAAATGAGGATGAGAATTTTAAAATTGAGGTGTTACTGGACCGGGAGCCAATGTAGGTCAGCGAGCACAGGGGTAATGGGTGAGCGGGACTTTGTGCGTGTTAGGGTATGGGCAGCAGAGTTTTCGATGAGCTCAAGTTTACGGTGGGTGCAGGGTGGGAGGCCAGCCAGGAGAGCATTGGAATAGTCGAGTCTATTACAGAACACATACTCAGCAAATGCCAAAGAAAACACAGAATCACCCAAACATAAGAAAGTGTATTATGCAAGAAAAACACACTCTCTCTTTCTCCCTCTCTGCCTTATAAATGCTACCAATTGCTTCTCAGTGTATTGAAGATGATAACTCAGGTTCAAACAACAAACATGAACTATTTGAGCTTTGAGTCACTTGATTGGACTCCCAGCCTGAAATTCATGGAGAAGATGATACATTCTCTCAAGTCGCTGTTAAGGCTGCGTAGAAGTACGGTCATTTTGTAATATTGGCATTTAAAAATATGAAAAGTTGGCCTTGCATTTCTGCTCATTCCTCCACCTTTGCCTTTAATCCAAGATGTAAAGTTATGATTAGCATGTTTGATTAATCATTCAATCAGGGAGTCATTTTTTTCGGAACTTTGTCTTTTACATTGATGAGAATCAAAGTGCGATAAACACAATTGCATGGTGCCTGTTTAATTACATATTTGTAGGGTGGTTAAATATAATGAAGTAGCTGTGATGGCTAATGAAACAAACCAAAAGGCATGTAAATGCAGTCCAAGCTAGAAAGTACATATGGAAGTAAGGGAGGGAGGAGACTCGTATGGAGCATAAACACCAGCATGGACCTGTTGGGCCGAATGGCCTGTTTCTATGCTGTACGTTCTATGTAATTCTATGTAATTTACTTTTAGCACACACGCGTTTGTCAAGATAAACGATGCCAATGCTGGAAAATGAACCTTTCTTCCTCCAATAAAGCAGCTTTAGGATTCCTAGACCAGGTACAGCAGAGATTATGTGCCGTGCAGGGCTCTCTCCACATTGCTGCAACAATGAACCTCAATCCCAATCTTTCAGAAGGTTTTGCCTTGATTTTTACATTTCCTATTTTATAACTCTTGTGGCTAAGGTTGCCAACCCTCCAGGACTGCCCTGGAGTCTCCAGGAATTAAAGATTAATTTCCAGGAAACTGTTGCAAGCAACCCAGGAGAAAAACCATTGGAGCATTAAAAAAAATTGTTTTTTTTTTCACTTTCTTTGAACACTTTTGTTTATTAGTTATAAAAATATTGGAGATGATGAATAAAGGCTGTTTGACTGGGGGGAGGGCGGGCATGTGATGAAACCTCCAGGAATACGTCCAACCAGAGTTGGCAACCCTGCTTGTGACTCGTTAACTAATTAAATCACTAAAAGTACTTAAACAGGTAAAGTCTTAGATCTTTTATTGAGTGCTATCATGGGCTCAAGATCCTATCACAGAAACACTCTATTATGCAAGTAACAGGCAGGCATATTACTTATGAACACAGATTTAAAAAATATAGGCAGCATGATTGCATAGCTCATTGGTGCCATAGAGTGGTGGGACACAGGTTTCACATCCCATGATCACTCAAAGAGTGAGTTCCTTATTTTACTCATTGTTTGAGGCCAGGCGCTTTCCCACATGGAGTGGGGAAACATCTCAAGGGAAATCACTCCTAAGGCCACTCTCACGCACCACCTAGTGGCCAGTTACGAGAGCAGCACTGACAGTGTCACGGGAGCAGGCCCACTATCCGAGCTTGAGGTGGCCCATGGTCGTAATAAATGCCTTAAAATCCACAAAGGTGAGTGTTGAACATCAATACAGCTTTCATAGAGGTGAGATGATCCTGAATTAATCAATAAGACAAACTATTAGATATTACACCCCAAATATAATTCAAGGAATATCTTATTTATCCTCAATTTAAATTAGGAATTTGCCTTCTCGCTGCATTAATGAAGTTCTAAAGATATCTGAGTTAACAATGGGTCACTGAATAAAAACAAATAAAAATGATGGCTAAGGTTGCTGAATATTGTATGATCTGTCAGGTGTCAAATTTGTATCAGTAAAAATGTGAGTAATTGTCCATCACTGTAATGTCGTTGCATAAAGAGAATAGATTGAGCTGATCTCTCTTTTTTTAAATTATTGACTAGGACCATTGTTTGGGCACCTCCAAGGTCAAAAAAGCAGAAGACAAAAAGAGGTAAAACAGGAAGTAGTGATTTGGTGTTGTCAAGCTTGGGTTTTTAAAGCCTGTACATTGTAAGAAATTTAGAGACCGTGGAAGGAGATTATAGGAGGAATGAAAGACCAAGGGGCTTCCATAGTCTTGAGATTCTGGAAAAGAATGGTTAAAGTAGGGGACTGTTGATAAGTCTTGGAGGGAGATTTTAACTCTCTCCACCATAGGTGTTAAAATTGAGATGGTGAACTTACTGGCGTCTTCCCGCTACACTGTCAATTTCCCCAGGGCCTTCAGGCCATCTAACTCAGGTGGGAGCCTCATTAATCTATGCAAATTGGGGTCCTATGATGTATATGAGACCCCAATAACATTTTAACTGCCCATTTGCTGGAACGTACACCATGAATGCTCCCCTCAGTAAAACCTGGTGGTACAGCAGAAGAGTCCCAAAAATGTAAGTGCTAAAATTATTTTTGTGAGGTCACAAGAATAATGTGGGCCACTGCCAGGCTGGGCTCACTCCCCCCACCCCCCCCCACCACAGCCCCCTTGCTGTAACCACCACTGCTCCCCCACCCCCGACCTACCTTTTTCCCAGTTGGGTTAGCTTCTGGGTTGCCTGATATCATGCTGACCGAGGATGCATCTCGCCACATATATGTTAATGAGGCCCTGCCCTCGAAATTTACCGGGCTTCCATCCAGCATTATCGGGCAGCCAGCCATCCCATAGTTAAAATCTATTTCAACACAATATGAATGCAAGGAGAAGGAATAATATGGAGATGCTCATTAGCAGCTTATGATAGACCTGAAGTATCCAAACATTTTGTCTTTATAAGCCACTTAAGTGCATATTAACAGATCTTGGTGTGAGATAAGAACATAAGAACTAGGAATGGGAGTAGGTCATTGGGCCCCCCGAGCCTGCTCCGCCATTCAATAAGATCATGGCTGGTCTTCGACCTTAACTCCACTTTCCCGCTCTATCCCCATATCCCTTGATTCCCTTAGTATCCAAAAATCTATCGATCTTAGTCTTGAATATACTCAACGACTGAGCATCCACAGCCCTCTGAGGTAGAGAATTCCAAAGATTCACAACCTTCTGAATGAAGAAATTTTTCCTCATCTTGGTCCTAAATGGCCAACTTTTTATCTTGAGAATACGACTCCTAGTTCTAGACTCTCCAGACAGGGGAAACAGCTTCTCGGCATCTACCCTGTCAAGCCCTCAAAGAATTTTATACATTTCAATGAGATCACCTCTCATTCTTCTAATCTCCAGAGAATATAGGCCCATTCTACTCAATCTCTCTTCATAGGACAACCCTCCCATTCTAAGAATCAATTTAGTGAACCTTCGTTGCACCCATTTAAGGCAAGTATATCCTTTCTTAGGTAAGGAGATTTAGGATGTGTCCAACATTAGAAAGGAGTATTGAGAACAGACCTTTCCAAACTCTCAGGCCTGTGAAATTCAAACAGGAGAAAAAAGGCAAGGAAGAAGTTAAGCTCAAATAGAAACTGAGTTGCTGGAGCTTCCAGGGCCAGCTAGCCAAAGCTTGCAAATTGTCCATGGCCTGCGGGCCATCGTCTGGGCATCCCAGTCACAGACAAAGAAATTTAATGTTTCTCCATCTTCACAGGAAGTTATTTGAATGAATTGTTAATTTGAAATGGTATGAGCATCGTTCAAAACACTCAAGATGATGTTTGGAAAAAAAACAAATTTTACATGGGTCAGTGATGAAAGGATTAACAGGCTTGTTAATGGGAGCATCTGTGTGGATAAGGCATCATGTGCAACATGATATTGTGGTCAGCAAATGTTTTCTTTTGAATTGTCTAACTTTACTGCCTGTCCATCTGTGGCTATTGCCGAACACCTTTGTCTGAATTCTTCTTCCAAATGTTCGTACAGTATCACATTAAGGGCCCATTGCCTCTGGTACTTAAAAACTAGCCGCAGCAATGATAGAGGACATTAAAAGATCACTGAACACAGGAGTTTTATGTTCTATATGTTTTTTCAGGCAGAGCTGTTAAGTATTGCACATAAGAACTGCTTTGGATCATAAATCTTGCTCCTAACATTTCCTTGATTTTGACGGTTCTGTTTTTAGCGTTATTATTTTTGAATAATTCAAAGCCCATGTGTTTCACACAGGTTTTGTGTTAAATGACTTAGCATTTCCCCCTTTATTTCTTTTCTAAAATCATCCAAACCAAAAGGACAACTAACTTAATATCATTTTAGTCACATTTTTGTCCCATCCTTGTATAAATAAACAGCATTCAGACAAAAATAGCAAAAACTATTATTTCAATTCCATGTGCTGAAAAATTAAGCATCTTTGCAATGGAAGCAAGTCACAGGATTTATTCCCGATTGCTCAGGATTTATTCCCGATTTCCTGCTGTCCTTCTTTTTCCAATGATAAGGGTTGAAATTTCTTGTGGCCTGGAAATTCCCCATTTGCTTTGAGCATTGATTTGACCACTGAAATTTGATGTGGTATTTTACATTTGTTACTAGTATCTGTTTTTACATCTTCAGCAAGTAGTTGATTAAAACACTGGAATATGTTGCTTTCTTTATGATTCATCAAATCCCAGCGCTGGGGATAATGGAATGCTTGTCCCAGCCCTATCAGCAGTAAAAGAGCGTGTTGATAGTTTGTGTTTTTGTCATGAAGAAAAGATGACTGGTTAAGAGGTGCACTAGCCTTCATATTGTGACAGGTCCCTGACTATTCATTCCAAATATAGACCAATTTCAGTCTTAAGCCATGGTGAGAATAACAAAAGTTGACAGCTTGTGTTAATATAGTGAATGTTACCTCCACTCCCCTTTTTTAGATGTATGACATTGAGCAGTGTCAGGAGTAAAATGGAGCAGCCTTCTTTTTAAAAAGTATTTTAACTTAATAGTAATATGAAGATAATCGAGTGATATGGGGGCACTCATCTTGTGCATTAAGTTCGACATTCTCTTTAACCTAGGGTAGGTTTTAAAGTGAAACAGTGGCCCCGATATTAACAGGGAGTCAGGGAGGGTGTGAGGGAGCCCGTAATCAGGTGAAGAACCCGGCAAGGGCGGGGATATGGAGGCCCTGCCGATCTTAACAGCAGGGCTTCATTACAATATTGTTAGGCCACCACCCACCCGACAGCCGAACAAGTTGACAGCCTAGCCAGGGCATGGGAGGCTGCAGCCAGGAACCCTTGGGGACGGTCCCGGCGCTAGGAAGGGTGGCTGGAGATCGGGACCGGGGGAGGCTGGAGATCGGGAACGGTGCGAGGCTGGAGATCGGGAACGGGGAGGCTGGAGATTGGGAACGGTGGGAGGCTGGAGATCGGGAACGAGGGGAGGCTGGAGATCGGGAACGGGGGGAGGCTGGAGATCGGGACCAGGGGAAGGCTGGAGATCGGGAACGGGGAGGCTGGAGATCGGGAAAGAGGGGAGGCTGGAGATCGGGACCGGGGGAGGCTGGAGATCGGGAACGGTGCGAGGCTGGAGATCGGGAACGGGGGGTGGCTGGAGATCGGGAACGGGAGGAGGCTGGAGATCGGGAACAGGGGGAGGCTGGAGATCGGGAACGGGAGGAGGCTGGAGATCGGGAACGGGGGGTGGCTGGAGATCGGGAATGGGGGGTGGCTGGAGATCGGGAACGGGGGAGGCTGGAGATCGGGAACGGGGGAGGCTGGAGATCGGGAACGGGGGAGGCTGGAGATCGGGAACTGGGGGAGGCTGGAGATCGGGAACGAGGGGAGGCTGGAGATCGGGAACGGGGGGAGGCTGGAGATTGGGAACGGGGGGAGGCTGGAGATCGGGGCCAGGGGGAGATCTGGGCCATGGAATGGCTGGATATCTGGACCTGGGGGAGGCTGAACATCTGGGCCTTGGGGAGGCTGGATATCTAGGCCTGGGGGAGGCTGGAGATCAGGAACAGGGAATAAGGGGTCGCCCGTTTAAGATGGAAATGAGGAGGAATTTCTTCTCTCAGAGGGTCGTGAATCTTTGGAATTCTTTATCCCAAAAAGCTGTAGAGGCTGAATCATTGAATACATTCAAGCCTGAGTTAGACAAATTTTTGATCAGCAAGGGAGTAAAAGGATATGAGGAAAAGGCGGGAAAGTGGAGTTGAGGTAAAAATTAGATCAGCCATGATCTCGTTGAATGGCGGAGCAGGCTCAAGGGGCCGAATGACCTACTCCTGCTCCTGTCTCTTATGGTCTTATGGATGGCTAGAGATCTGAGCCTGGGGGAAGCTGGAGATCAGGAACAAGGGATGGCTAGAGATCTGAGCCTGGGGGAGGCTAGATATCGGGGCCGGGGGGGGAGGCTGGAGATCGGGGCTGGGTGTGGGAGCAGAAGGCTCCGGGCAGTGATCGGGACTGGAGGAGACCGGTCCAATCCTGCTCCTCTGGGCAGCCGACACCTCAGGCCTCCCCCTCACTTCCAGCTAAATTTAAGTCACTGTGCTGATGATGTCCTCAGGCTGCGACTTTGGAATGTTAATTAGGCCCCGCCGGCCTAAATGTTACAATTTAAAGGGGCAGGAATGGGATTGGTTTGGGTTCGGGTTGCTTGATCCCGATATTTTAACCGTGCACCCCCCCCCCCACCACAACCTTCTTCTGCCCATCAGCGGGGGGTGGGGGTTAATATTGAGGCCAAAGTCTCTGTACCTGTACAATCATAAAGTTTAAACTACTGCAACTGAGTAGAGTAGGATTTGGGGGAGGAGGCAGCATTACATATTGCAAACCCTGATATCTCTATCTCCATCTCTCAACTCAATGAACAAATGAACCTTGTGTAACTATTGTGCTGGTGAGACTAATGCTAGAAAATATTCACAGCAGAAATCCAATGTTTTATAAATCCGTTTGTATAGAGCTCATTGTTATATGAGTGTGATGACAGCAGTCTGATACTAATTACCCCGTCACCACCCTCACCTGCACCTTATGACCTGCTTTCACACTGCTGCTGTTGGAGTCAAATTGCAGTAAATGGATAAACATATCAATTAAATTATAAAACGCAACCATCTAACACAGAAAGGCCCACATAAAGAACCTCTGAAACGTTCAAACACTATGAGGATCTGGATCCCACCTTCCAGTGTATTGCCCAAAAGTCTGCACAGAACCACAGTATTTCTCCATTACACTGTTCACAAGTTTAAGGTAGGCTCAGCATCTATTTCATTTTGTTCAACTTATTCAAGAGGGGAGATAAAACAGACACAGGCAACTAAAGACCCATCAGTCACTTACGCCCGAGCTTCCTCGAACTTTGACGCTGGAAAATGGAGTAACTTCATACCAAGGAAGTACCGGGCTGATATCAGGAAGTTATTCTTCACACGGAGAGTGATCAACACTTGGAATGCTTGTTGGGAGCAGAGTGAGATTGGAGATGTTGTACTTGTGGTACCAATGGGCAGTACACAAATTTTCCATAGCCTACAAATTCCTTCAGCAATCCAGGTTACAAAGAAAAACAATTTCTAGGAAGTTATGAGGACAGCAGCAATGTCTGGGAATATTCCACAGGCAGGAGAAGCAGAATGGGAAGCTTCAACATTAGCTTTCTCTAGTAATTTTTTATATTGCTACAGAAAATATCAATTTGGCTAAAATAGTAGCACTCTTGTCACTGAGTCAGAAGCTTGTTGGTTCAAACCTTACTCCTATACTTGAGTAAGTAACCTTGGCTGACTGCTAGTGCAGTATCAAAGCAGTGCTGCAGTACTATAGGTTTAACTTTCAGATAAGATGTTAAACTGAGGTTTTATAGTGGTTTGGATAGATGTTAAAGCTCTCATGAATCTGTGACAAACCAGAGTTTTCATCCTGCATCCTCAAGGAATCTACGTCATTGTTTTACAAAGCCTATTTTCATGTTGTGATGGAAAGTTTCTGAGAGAGGTGATAAAGTGCTATTTAATGCAAGTTCTTTCTTTCAATTGAGCTGTAGCTGCAGCAGCTCCTGCATTCCGAGCATACGGATGACAGAAGCATTGTAGTGCATCTCTAGTCATGCATTACATCTTATAGAACCCTGACAGCCAACCATACATCTCTGATGCTTTACAGTGAAGTAGGCCATCTTGCCAATTGCCTTTGGACTGAACGGAATGGAAGGTGGGAATCGTCTGCAAAGCACCAAACAAAGTATTCCATCACTACATGGAAACAGGCTTTGCAAAGCACTGACATAGATTCCTTGAGGATTCTTACTTTTCTACCTCAATTCCACTGCTTAAATGATTGCTCCAGGATAGATCAGATGTGACTACTAAGTCAAAGAAACTGAACATTTGTAAATGAAGGGATTACAGCTGAGTAAGCAACATAATGGTCAACTGAGTTACAACAAGGTTATATCTTTGACTTAAGTTGGTTGTTATTAGAAGACAGGAAAATAACAGTCATGAAGATGCCAGGCTTCACCACAGCTGATTAGATCATTACTGCAGTATCCTGTTCATCAAAGACATCAACAATCAGATATCAGCAATGACATGGTTACCCAATCAAGTAAGTGAAAGAGATAAATCAATATTGCATGTGTGGGCTGGGAACTCTGAACATTTCTTCAGATCTCCATCCTAAACTAATTCTAAAATGGTTTTTGAACATGTGGTTTAAATGGGATATGTCACAGTCAGCATTAAAAGATGATAAATGCGGTAAATATCTCCACAATGAGGCTGAACATAACTCACTCTACTTTGTTGCAGTCATTATCGCTGTGGTGGTATCTATTATATCCCACAGCCGGTCATGAAATAGCTTCAATTTATGAGTAAGATTTTGATCTCTTTCAGACTTAAGTGGGACTCAGTGTACAATCGATTGTTGAATTTGGCGAGCTTTGTTCAAAAATCAACTGTGTGTCATGTTCCACCCATCAAAACAGACCACCGCTTAACTCTAACACCAGTGTGGCACTGTCTGTTATACCATTGCTAGCAACAATTACTGATTGTCAAACAATGGCCACATTATGTGGTTTACATTCATCAGCAACTTTGACTTCATTTAATTTAATTTCAATCGGAAGCAATGGTCTTGTGAAATTAGCCTCACCGTAGTTCTATCGAGATGGTTACCTGAGACAGGATGTGTGAGGTCCACCTGGAAACTTTTTATATTTAGAACATTCCTGCTCCCCTTGCCTCCACAGGAAGGGTTTTTAAAACATTTTTTACACTCACTTGTTGTTGGCGGCCGTGGGGTGCTGAAGAATCCTGAGTGAGCAGGCCCGACGCCTGCTCTGCTCATCGCCAACAAATTTTGAAAAGGGGTCCTTTAACAGGCGTCGGGCCCTTAGTTTTGATATTTAAGGGGCCTAACACTTGTTTAGGCATCTGCCGAAGACAAATGTGTCCCACGAATTTAGGAGTGGGATCAATACCTGCTAAGTTGGTATGCTTTGTTACCGTTATATGCCCGAAAAACAGGCACAACACAGACCAATTTCTACCCCAATGAGTTTCACAAAACTTCAGGAAGAAGAGAGAGTGGCTCACTCGGAAAATTACAAGAAAGTTCAGAAGTATGTCAAACGGGTGACTAGGGAGACCAAGAGGGAACTGGAAATGTGGATAGCTGGTTCTGTTGATACCCGCTGTTGTTGTCACAGCTGTTCAGCGTGTGTGACACAAACTGTCACCTCTCCAACCATACTGAGATATTTCAGTTAAATCTGACAGTACAGAAGTCAGCCAGAGTATTTCAATTTGTACTGAATATCACATCTTTCCCATCAATGGTTCCTTGCGGATTTTTGGTAATGTGTGAAACCTTTGTCAGATGATTAAAAAACAATTTTTGGTCATTTATTTTGTACTAAGTGAAGGTTAGTTATATTTAAATGAATCTTGTGCCTTTCAGAAGCGAATTGAAGGGCAGCCAGACAGGCACAAGTTGCAAACTGAATACAAATAGTATAATTTGCTCAATGATGTGTACATTTGGATGAGCACACTCACAACCTCAGACTAACTCACTAATATGGTGGTTTTGAAACTGGATCAACATTCTAATGTGTGGAGGTATGACATGAATAAACTCAATTTGTTAAAATAATTAGTGTTCTGATTACAGGCAAAAACTTTGATATTCTCTGGAGAACATATTGCTTATTTTCAAATAAGATTAACAAAGATCTATCTCTTTGAAATAGGTTGCAATTTTATATAAAATTGAGCTCCTACATCCACATGTTCAAATGCACATTACTTTCATGCAACAATTTCTAATTAAGACTTTGTGGTGGTAATAATGCAATTGGTATTAAATGTGTTGCTTATTTTTGCAAACCTTTTGTGAAAATACTTTTTTGTTTTGCGTCCAAAGTAGAGGTGAGGTCAGAATAATCTGCAATGTGTAATTATGGAGAAAGGTTGTTCAAACTGAAATTACCAGCCTTGCTGAAAGGATTAAAGAGCCCATATCTCCATTGTTACATTTTTGGTTTGTGAAAGATAGCTTTGAAAATCTGGCCTAGTGTCAAGTTATTATTGCAGCCTAAAGAGTTGCTAAGCCAATGATATTACGTTAGGCCGTTTTCTGTTGCTGTCTCAATAAGTCATTTTCCTTTTATCAAATTAAAGTTACAAAATATATTATTATCTGTTGCTAAACAGTTTCTGTCATAACAGCTCAATTTTCTTTGGTAAGTTTCTTTGCACTTCAAAAGTATTTCATTGGCCGTAATGCACTTTGGGACACCCTGAGGTCACGAAAGGCACTGTATAAATGCAAGTCCTTTCTTTCTTTAACATTTTGGATTTTTTTTTTGGTACAGCTCATAAGGAAATTAAAAGTTATCACTCAGAAAAATTGTTAAACATTGTATAAAAGTTTGAAATGCTGAATGTGGTGCAAATAAATGCAAGTTGTTGTTGTAAAAAAGGTTGGGAGGCAATTGTCCCATTTTTGGTAGGTTCTCTCTATTTGATTTTCAAAAGTACTTAAAGATATATCTCTCTACAGAGTTATAATTGGACCAGAACTTCCATAAAAACATCATTTCTGATAATGGGCCTTTCTGTATTTGAAGTGTAACTTTGGCATTTGCCATCTGTCACATTTAGGGTTTCAGTTGGCCACTTTAAAATAATACTTCCATTTGGGAAAACGGTTGATAGCTCCCAATTGCCACCACTGATCGCACATTGTGAATGACAGTGAGTCTGCAAAGTAGCAAAGCAGAGGGAATCCAGGTCTGTGCAAAGGATACGATTGAAGGGTCATCATTTTATGGTTAGGAGGAAGCAAGAAGACATCAAAAGAGATTACATTCTCTAAGAAGGTCACATTCATAACTCTCTCTTTGATTGTGCCAAAGAAAGGCTGCAAATAATTGTTTCTCACTTGCATTTATACAGTGCCTTTCATGACCTCAGGGTGTCTCAAAGTGCATTACGGCCAATGAAATACTTTTGAAGTGCAAAGAAACTTACCAAAGAAAATTGAGCTAGGCTAGCACTTCAGTCTAGTACTAAGGGAGCACTGCATTGTTGAGGATGCTGTCCTTTCGATGAGATGTGAAACAAAGGTTCCATCTGCCTGTACAGGTGACTGTAAAAGATGCCATGGCAGTATTCAAAGAAGATCAGGGATTTTCCTGGTGTCTTAGCCAACATTGCTGGAAGTCACACTAAAACTAATAAAGTTATCAATTTCTATTTATCTCCCATTTGCCCCTTTTAATATGTCTCTGTGGTTATTCCTGTTAATCACCAATGGAAAACAGACACTAATGTCCTCAAAGGGTTACAATGTGTATCAGGCAGCTTTAGTATTTCATAACTTTACCAATATAATAAAGTTAGAAAGAGAAATTCCCCTTCAACGCCCCATCCTTCCCCCAGCCTATTCCACAAACTATACTGACTCACCCCTGTTTATTGGAGAAATGGGAGGCTGTGACTAATCTTCTTCACATTTATGCTCATAGAAAGCCTGGATGATAATGCTGCATAACTGGATGAGGCAACTCTTATTAACTAAGTAACAGGATGGTGCGTAACTTGTGACTTTTGATATTTCAACCGCAGTGACCAATAAAGTAACAGGATTAACAGATTACTTAAAATGCCACTTTGTTGCCAACGGTAGATAACAAAGAAAAAGGGTAAGTGTTGTCGGTGAAATGCCCGAACTAGTCTTCCACAATATTGGTACACTTATCGGGGATATTAAACGTAATGTGTGTCTGTATATATGTATATATATATATACATAGTAGCACAAAAGCACTGGTTATTTAGAAAAATACTGTTTTATTTTGAAAGTATTAGGACAGTATAAAACAGCTTAAAGAGCTTAATGTTTACATCGTCTAGTGTTTAAATCAGCAATTAACAGATTAACGTTTGCAGTGGAGACATGGACTGTATAACTATATGCTTAAAAAGAAAATAATTTATCATAATACACTTAACCAAACTAAGTACTATGGAAGTTCAAGCAAGACATTTTGGGGGTAATTTTAACCTAACCCGCCTGGTGGGAAACTGACAGGATCAGATCGTCCATCCATTTTACACCTTGCCCGGTTTTACTCTCCATTGACTTCAATGTAAAATGGGCGGCCCATCCAATGCCGTCAGTTTCCTGTCAGATGGGTTAGCTTAAAATGAACCCTTTGACCTTTGACAGAATTCACATAAATCAATAAATCCATGCTTAACAGGTATACAGTTAAGTGGCATAGGCCATCCACTTATTCTAAGCACACTTAAATTCCACAAGGCAATCAGTTTAGAAAAAATGAGGTGCCAGGACTATTGTAGTCAAGGAAGGGCTGAATCCCTTTGACCTCCCAATGCATTCTGTATAAAGTATATCATGGCATTCTACAATCCATGAAAGAAGTGCTTTTCTATTACTGCCCTTTTGGCAAATGTTCAGTCATCTGGCTCTCATCAACTTCCTAAGATACAAGGACATTATTCCCAATTTATCTGGTCTCATCTTTTACCATTTATTCAGTCTCTTGCGAAGGTGACAAGTGATGAATCTGTCAGTCTTCTTAAGATACAAACTGCCACATTGCTCTTTCTTATCAAGAGGCCAGAAACTTACTAAAAGCCAGGATTCACCTCCCCAAATATGACAAATGAAAACCTAAATGTCTATAATTGACATAATGGTCCATATAGGCATGATTATGATGCAACATAAAAAAACCCATACAATGTGGACAACAGTAATAGATGGGAGATTTTTAATGCTTTAAGTACTGGACGTTCTTCTCACTTTTAAAAATACCCTCTTGTTTCCTATATCTGACATCTGTGAAACATGTGAGCAACTTGTGTATAAGCAAATTCCTTAATTAAAAAGATCTGTATTTTTAGAACCTATTTTTCAGTTAACGTACAGAAGGGTTACTATTCCCCCTAACGCCACAAGTAAAACATTAATTGAACTGATGAATACTAAATGTATCTCCATAACAATCACCTGAGTCCCCTTTAATAACCAATCTTATGGGCCTAGCAGCACAGTTTAGGAGAACTGGATCAATTAACCCATAGGCTGCCCAGTAGTCAAGGAAACAGATTGTTTCCCTGGGATGAATAGTTTTGCAACACCATGTCATGGAAATAAGTGAGAATATTACCGTAATAAAGCTTATGTCGGCATAGATGTACAAGTTTCTCTGAGATCGAGAGAGTGTGATTTAAGCCAGCTAGTCCAGATGCAGTTACCAGTGCAGAAGGTGAATTTACCTAACAGCAGAGGATCCAGGAGGAACCTAGTGGGAAGTTGGTACTGTAAATGCTAATATAATCCAAATTGGCTGATGTAAGACAGTTTGCTGAGCCAAATATAGGCATGGACTGAATGGTAAACCCCAGAGAGGTTCTTAATGACTTAAGGTAAAAAAAAATAACGATTCATCTGGCGCCTTTGATGAATATTCTTGTCAAGATATTAATCCCAGTATAGCTTGGTCTTTCTGGCCTATCACTCTCACCACCACCCTACTGCCCCGCCTCAGTACTCCAAACTTCTCAGTTAAATAATAAGATATTTTGAAATCATTTAATGTCACTTGTTCATTTTTAAAAAAAATTTTGGGAGACAAAGCTGAGGCTTTCTTCTTCCATGAAAGGAACGTGCGCTTGTGCATGAGTGCATGAGAACACAAAAGCCGCTTTCTCCTTGAGCTAGATATATTTTCCTATCGTCTCATTTGGTTGGAACATGTATAGGAATGTTCTACAAATTCTTCAGTGGAATATCATGAAACAGAAATTCAGAAGCGCATACAATCATCAACTCTTTTTTCTCCCCAGTGTTGTCAAAATGCAAAGAAAACTAGTCTTTTTTTTAAAAAATTGTTTAGTGCTGAAACATTATAATGAAATAATATGCAATACAGAATCAGTGGGAAACTAAACAACAGAAAATATTGTTTATTAAAATAAGAATTAAGACACAATCGCAAGATAAAGTGAACATTTTATTTAGTCAGAAGGTTAACAGTGACCAGCAAAGATATTGAATCCCTGGTGCCCTGACCTCTCCAATCCCCCTCCCACCACCCAATCCCCACTTCCCCTTTGAAGTGCTTCTGTGTTTACTTGTCTACTATCCAACTTAAATCTATTATATAATAGCCCAGATACACATACTGGAATTGACAACACCGGATACTGCAATCGGATACTTTTTTGGTTTCTGGGGTTTTATGACGAGACATTTAAAAGTAAGGTCAGTCTTAAACGAGTTGACAAAGTACAGTTATGTTTAACTCTGCATAAATTAATATTCATCACACACAGGTCTTTCAAACCATGGTTAACCCTTTGCAAATCATCAATGCAGTCAATTTCACCAAAGTGAATACTTACTGCATGAATATTTCTGTTTAAATGCATAAAAATGAAAAATATCCCAGAGCCGAGAAATTAGTGTTTGCAATCTTCATGTAACATTCACCTAACATGTTCACAAGACATTCCCCTGTCCATTATTTTAATGGAGGTGTTAACTCGGGTGAAATAAAAAAGGTGAATGCATCAGTTAAACTAGCAGATAGAGGAATGTCAAAGAGATGTGTCAAACCTTCATGCACTATTTTCTTAAATGGTCATTTCTGGGCTGAAATCATTTGCTATCTAAGTTCATTACATTGCTGCGACGCTGGAGGGGGATGATGAGGAAGAAGTGATCTCTCTTTTTTTTTTCTTTTGTCATGGGTTATATCACACTGCACCGCTCCAAATCACAAAATTGTCCTCAATGTTATCGTCAACTTTTTTATGTGGATCCACATTAATTCATTGTATTCACTTTTATTCACACAATAATTTTAGCTATAAGGATTTAAGGATCTGCGCTGAGAAGAAGAAGAATAACTTGCATTAATATATCGCCTTTCACATCCTCACAGCCAATGAATTACTTTTGAAGTGTAGTCACTGTTGTTTTATAGGCGAATGGTGCAGCCAATTTGCACACAGGAAGATCCCACAAACAGCAACAAGATGAATGACCAGATAGGCTGTTTTGGTGGTGTTGATTGAAGGATAAATGTTGGCCAAAACATCGGGAGAACTCCACTGCTCTTATTTGAATAGTGCCATGGAATCTTTTATGTCCATCTGAGGGGCCAGAAAGGGTCTCATCTGAAAGACAGCATCAATGTCGTACTGCCTCAGTGAAGAGGCATGTGCAGCACCAGCCCTACCCACTGCATGCCATTTTCAGGTGCAATCAAACTTCAAGGCCATTGTCTGTATTTGAAGTTTGTTCTTCCATTAGTAACACAACTTGCACAACTCTAAAATACCTACTTCCACCACTGGAGCATCCTGTCTCACTCTGAATACTCATTCTTCCATCATGAATATGATTTGCCTCACATAAATACCACTGCCGCCGTTATAATGGACACACAGCCTACTCACATTATAGAGTAGATACATGGTCCATATAGAAGTTATTGTTAGACATACAATAATTATACATTACCAGCAGGCTGAGTTTAAGGACTTATTTGCCCAAGCACAACTTGAAATGAACCACCCCTAGTCACTTTGTCCAATCCATATTAATTTTCAAGTTTACCTTCTAGGCACATCTCAAGACACAAAAATAAATATTCTGTGCCAAATTCAATTAAAACGAAATATGATTTAGCACATAATCTATTTAATACTCCGGTGGGGGAATCCAGAACAAGGGGGAACAATCTTAAAATTAGACCTAGGCAACTTGGAAGTGAAATCAGTGAGCACTTCTTCACAGAAGGAGAAATCCAGAACTCTCTGTTCCAACAGCCTGTGAATGCTGGGTCGATTGAAATTTTCAAGATTGAGTTCAGTTTTTGTTCGTAAGGGTATCAAGGGTTATGGATCAAAGGTGGGTAAATGAAGATAAGGTACAGATCAGCCATGATCTGATTGAATGGTGGAACAGACTAGAGGGTCGAATGGCTGACATTTGTTGTAATGTTTCTATTTTCCTATGTTTATAATAGAATAGTGAAATAATAATCAAAATTAAGTTATACAACTATAAATAACCAAAGCAATAGACATTAGTATTCTAGAATAAAGCACACATAGGTTATGTAGATTTGCATAATGTACAGCACAGAAACAGGCCATTTGGCCCAACTGGTCCATGCCAGTGTTTATGCTGCACACAAGTCTCCTCCCACCCCTCTTCATCTAACCCTATCAGCATAACCTACTACTCTTTTCTCCCTCATGTGTTTATCTAGCTTCCCCTTAAATACATCTATGCTATTTGCCTCAACGACTCCTTGTGGTAGTGAATTCCACATTCTAACCACTCCCTGGGTAAAGAAGTTAGGTTAGATTTTCCATCCATTGACTATGAATGGGTGAACTCTACATTTGATTCTATATTGCCAAACTCTGTGAGATTTTCAAATTTCATAAGATTTGCATCTAGCATCATAAATCTGTGCTGATCTTGGTGTTCCCATCTCACCTCTGAGTTAGAAGGTTGTGGGTTCAAGACCCACTCCAGAGACTTGGGCACAAAATCTAGACTGACACTCCAGTGCAGTACTGAGGGAGTGCTGCATTGTTGAAGGTGCCGTCTTTCGGATGAGATGTTACATTGAGGCCCCGTCTGCCCTCACAGTTGGATGTAAAAGATCCCAAGACATTATTTCAAAGAAGATCAGGGGAGTTATCCCCAGTGTCCTGGCCAATAATCACCCCTCAACCAACATAACTAAGGAAAAACAGATTATCTGGTCATTATCATATTGCTGTGTGTGGGAGCTTGCTTTGTGCAAATTGGCTGCTGTGTTTCCTACATTACAACAGTGACTACACTTCAAAAATACTTCATTGGCTGTAAAGCACTTTGGGACGTCCTGAGGTCATGAAAAGCGCTATATAAATGCAAGTCTTTCTTTCTTTTAGTGGTGCCCAAGGCACATACTTAGTTGCCTATGCCTTAATCCCGCCCTGACAGCAGACGTGAATGAACTGTTACTTTGTAATCCGACACGCAGTAGTAATCTTGTGGTCAGAGAGGGTTCCTTTTGTTATGTGCTGCATTTAAATTGTAAACCCTCTAAAGTGCTCATTAATGCATTTGCTGCACGAATCACATGGAGTTCATGTTTGTTCAGCAGGCCAAAGGTTCAACTATCAAAAATTAAGATTGCATACCGTTCTCTTTATTGAAATACTCAATGTACTTTGATGCACTTGAGTTAAAAAGATGACTCAGCTCCAGCTGAGCAATTAAAACCCTGGCTGCCCAACCAGCTGGCGATGGGTTGAAATACCAGGTGATTTGTCACCAAAATTCATCTGTCACAGTTGAGCTGGGTTTTGTCAGGTTTCTGGCAGTTTAATGAGGTTCCCATGATAGCAAAGCAGTCTACTTATGAGAATAGAAAACTTGCACTCATCCCATTTAAAACTCACTGCCGGTCATATGATCACTGAATTGTATTGGCTTTGTTAATAGAGAAATCTATGGTTTCTTCACTCCCAAACCCCACCCCATTCCTTGGGGAGACCATCTTCCTAAGATCATGTCTTCATGGTAGATCTAACACTGAGCAGAGATTTTAATATTGTTAAAATATTGCATACTCAGCAGGCATTAAAGAATGATGGAAAATACATGTGATTCATTTATGTTGTGACTGTGCTATTTTCTGTTAATCAACTCATCGATTACACAATATATATGTAATAGAAATAAAGGACACATGGGAGCATTTTCAAGGCAGTAATCTTATCTCTGGATTCAGATGGCCACTGTTAAAAGCCTCTCAAACTGTATTTTCATGGTTCATGATATCACCCGGAACTTTCAATGATCTGTTTACTGTCTCGTAGTCATTCCTAGGTGTTGACTTTTTCTTTGTAAATACAACTGACGGCAGGTCAAAGGTGAAGTTTCGCTTCCATTGGAAAATAACAGAAGCTTGGTGTTAGCTGTCACAATTTCTTGGATCATGTCTCTTAGATGTACAGGTAATTAAAGATATGATACTCTGTAGAGAGAATACTGCAGTGCCCTGAGCAAGTCAGGTATTCAGGCATTCAATATTCAAGTAAAACCAAAAAAATTAGCTGTTGTTTTCTTGACATGGAAAACTTGCTCACTCAGGGATTTCATTAAATGTTGATGTTTTCTTTAACCAGCTCCAGATCTCATTAGTACATTGTGAAAATGGTCTGCCAGTGCGGCATTGAATGAGTGAAGTTGTGACATCCAATAACTGAAAGCAAATTCTATACCATATGTCACCGTGGCTCAGTTGGTAGAACTATTGTCTCTGAGTTACAATTTTATGGGCTCAAACACCACTTAAGGATTGCACCGCACCTTCGGAAGGACATATTGGCCTTGGAGGGAGTGCAGCGTAGGTTTACTAGAATGATACCCGAACTTCAAGGGTTAAATTACGAGGAGAGATTACACAAATTGGGGTTGTATTCTCTAGAGTTTAGAAGGTTAAGGGGTGATCTGATCGAAGTTTATAAGATATTAAGGGGAATGGATAGGGTGGATAGAGAGAAACTATTTCCGCTGGTTGGGGATTCTATGAGTAGAGGGTACAGTCTAAAAATTAGAGCCAGACCTTTCAGGAGCGAGATTAGAAAACATTTCTACACACAAATGGCGGTAGGAGTTTGGAACTCTCTTCCTCAAACGGCAATTGATACTAGCTCAATTGCTAAATTTAAATCAGAGATAGATAGCTTTTTGGCAACCAAAGGTATTAAGGGATATGGGCCAAAGGCAGGTATATGGAGCTAGATCACAGATCAGCCATGATCTTATCAAATGGCGGAGCAGGCACGAGGGGCTGAATGGCCTACTCCTGTTCCTATGTTCCTATAACCATATAATTTAGGTTGATACCTAAGGCAGCACTGAGGGAGTACTGTATTGTCAGACATGTTATTTTCAGATGAGACATTAAATCGTGGCATAGTTTAGGTGGATGTAAAAGATCTCTTTGATGTATTTGAAGAAAAATAAAGTGTTCACCTGGTGTTTTGGATGACATTCTTCCCTTAACCACCACAAAAAATACGTTAACTAATCATTCATCTCTTTTGTTGTTTGTGTGCTCATTTGCAAATTGGGTGCCATTTTTATCTGCACAACAACGGTGGCTGCATTTCAAAAAGCAATTCTTTGGATGTGAAGTGCTTTGAGATAGCCAAAGGACTTGATAAGAGGCTACAAATATTCAAGTCCCAAGTTCCTCAGTCATCGGTCACCCTCCAGTATCTTGCGCAATTGACTATTATTCATGTATAAGCTTTGACGTTTACATAAACCTAGCACCATGTCCCATGGCCAACAGGCATTTTGTATTGAGTGGAGGTATTCATTCTCATTTAGCTGATGTCAATGTTCAGACAGTAAGCATCTGGTCTAGAAGTATAGAGATTGGCACCCTTTTCCTTTCTGAATCTCAATTCAAAGCTACAATTCAATATCTAGCCCAATACTGGATGTTAAGAAACATATAGGGGAAAAATTCCACACAGTGAATTACAATGCATTTATGCCAACAGAAAAGGAATTATGCCCGTTGATGGATCTGGGTCAGGATTCTAATAGTTCTTCATGCCAGTACAGTGATTTTTGAATATATCTTTACTAATTTATTTTATTGTCATAATTAGGGATTATTGGCTATTTGACCTAGGAGAGATTTTTGCTTTAAGCTGCAACATGTTTCTGATATTAACTCAGGTTCAGGACTTTAAGAATAAATTCACACAGTTAAAGGCTGGAACCGCCTAAAGCAGGGATTAGTATAATAACGAGCCTGCCATTGAAACTGGTACCTATAATGATCTGGGACAAGAGGGGATTTGTTATCTCAGTTCAAATATTCCTCTGAAACAGTTACTCGTTCAGGACTGGAATTTCACATCCTTTTGGACTTTTCAGGAGCTCGTCTCAAGGAAGCCCTCACCAGTTTAAATAGAATCTCTATTGAAACAGTCTCACGGCAGGGGAGGAGTCAGAGGTTGAGTCCTCCCATTTTCTGTGGATGCAGGGTCAGTCCTAACAAAGGCTCCTGAATGAGGCAGGAAGGAGTCAAGTCTCCTTTAAGAAGAAAGCTTGCCTAGGCTTAAGCAGCTGGCCAGGCTTCAGCGAAAAAGACTGACCAAGAAAAGTGAATTTTTTTTTAGCCCACAAAAAGAGTCAATGTGATAGTGGGACCGGTGATGCCAAATGAAGAGAATGTCGAAGGCAGACCCGAGATTGGTGACGTGTATATGTGTCCCGTGTTTCTACATTATAGTAATATTCATACCTTAACTTTCTGCTCTTCTTGGAATCATGAACTTTCTTCCAGACCTCCTGCTAGGTCTCCTGGTGTTGCCCATCATGTATTTCCATATTTCATGGGGATCTCCTGGGCACCAAGAATGTGTTTGCATTGTTCAGTTACATTTGCTGGCAGAGCACTGTTGGTAAATTGACCTTTTCTCTGATGATATTCAGGCATTTCTTCCAACTATTTTGCACTCACCTGCTCTATTATCAAACTTTTTGACATTTAGAACAGATACGTAGCTCATTAGCTACCTGAGAATGATCAGAAGATCATTAATGCAGGGGTCTTGTGATTGGCTGCTAATTTTGCATTGCCACTATTGAAATCATGTTCTCACAAGTCATATGTTGGAAACCGCACAGTGGCATAATTGCATTCGCGTTTCATTTAAATCGCTGGTAAAATGCTTTCCACACGTTTTTGCGGAAACATAAATGCCAGCTCCCAGGTGATCAATTTGCTGCGTGTTAATGTGCTGAGCATCAATACACAAATAATTGGGAAAATTTCTGCTTTGATCAGAATTTTGTATGCAAATGTTACACTTGGATCTGAAATCCAATACAAAAGAAATTAATAGGAAGTGGTTTTGTAGATTGGAATTCTCTGTTCGGATCAGAATTATACCAGGATCAGCCATTTTCTTTTATCTGAGATCAACACTAATAATTAAGTTATTATTTATTGCATCTAAAGCTGGATTTTCTTTGTTTTTATTGAATCTCGGAGAAAGTTTTAATAAAACGTACGCAAAGTGTAATGTTCAGGCTGCAAGAAGTAAAATATTTGCTTTCATGTTATAAAAATGTCTCTTGAACTTTAGCTTCTAATACAGGGCTGTCCAAATCCATTGATTAAAATTTTTAATGGTAATTAGTAGAAATTGATGAATTGGCTGTACTTCGACCAAGCTTGCATGGGACTGTTACAACATTATATAAAGGAACTTTTGACTTGATGGTTCAGACCCTGTTTTGTGCTGTCCTTGTTTGAGTAACTTGAAATGTGTTGTTTTGGTCTTTATTTGGGCAACTTATTTTTTGGCCCAAAGTTTGATCAGAACAGGTTCAGATTTATTTAGAACAACACTAGACTGCTGTACAAGGCACTGAATGAATATTGAACCCAGAAGCTTTACTGTTTAACTCATTAATCTACAGGGTACTATGGAATGGTAAATCGTGTCTTTGAGCTGGTAGTTTCTCCTACAGCAAGTTCTTAATCCCAGCAGGCATCATATGTGGTTGAAGACCGAATTAAGACAAACAGGGGGTGATGTGCTGCTTGAACCAGAAAGGAGGAACCAGAACCAGCAGCCCATGCCACGTTTGCCCATTTCCTAGTAATTGATTACCGATTGGTATTAGCAGAGGTTTGGATCTGTTCGTCGGCCCATCCTTTTGGTTGCAGTCTCATTCATAGCACAGCGGCATCTCGGAGAAAGAGAAGACATTTGGGTATGGATGAGGAGAATTCTTTGTCTTTTCCTCAGGTGGATCTTCCTGCAAATACACCATTGGGGGGGAAAAAGGGTAAGCAATTAACTTGTTGCCAGGCTTCTGCCAATGTTATACTGAAATGGTCAGCAGGAAGAGAGTCAGAGCAGCCAGTCGACAAGTTTCTTTCTGAATATACGTTCCCTCCCTCAGAGGAATTCCTGCCTCATCTCAGGGCTGTCCCACAAGAGTATAGCTGATTGGTGACTCAGTGATGTTTGGGACATGGTACATATCTGTAAAACCTGGAGATACGACGGATCTCTTAATCCCCTGAATATTTGCTGGCCAATTTGCGCGTTAGTAACGGTGAGCATCGTTAACATGCCGTTATTTTACCAGCAAGACTTGGCCCAATTAATGTGAGTTTGAAAGTGATGATGGGTCAGTCCTTTACAGTTGATAGCCATGTTCATTCCTTATTTAATTGGATGTGAAAGAGACTGGGCAAAGACTACAATGCGCGTTGCAGGTGACAGGAGCTTTTAAAATAAAGATCTGTGAATATTCTCTCAAACGACCTGAAACAACATGTAAGTCTTTCCACTGGCATACACACAGGCTAGTCTCTGAAACCGCTTCACATCATTCTTCCATGAACATAACTTCTGTTTATCTTGGTTGGTCCATAAACTTTAATATGTTATTTTGTTTTTGTTGTATCAATAGATGACATTTTAGTTTTATTGTATAACTATAAAACCATTCTTCAGCAGTTAGGATTTTTGTGTTTGTTTTTGTTCAATTTTCTCTGCTCCTCTCTTGAAGGTGGAAACTCAAGCTGAGATACACTTCCACAGATGCTAGCAGTCCTCCAGTACTTTACCCAACTTGCCATTCTTCATGTGCAAGGCTTGACCATGAGTGTCAGCGAGCTAGACAACTCTGCAACAGCATCACAGCCAAGCAAAATCCTGTCCTCACCTCAGCTCCAAAGATGCCTATTTTCTAGCAGGGATAAATATATTATGATAAGCAAAGGGGGATTTGAGCTGATTTTTCCCTTCCCTAGCTATGGACAGTGCCATCGTTGAAATCAGCTAACTCAAGACATAGCAAGGATTGAACCTAGGATGTTCCTGTTCTATCTGGTTCAGTAAGACTGCATGCAGTGCCATCAGGAGAGCTCAAAAGGAATCCAGTGAGGTCAGTGATAGCTACAATATTAATCATTGGAACTAAGTAAATTGGCCACCTCTCACATTCATTGGAATCACATCACATGTACATGACATGATAATATTTACACATCACACGCATAAGTGACATTGCTAACTGTGCTACTGCACTACAGTGTTTGGCAAACACAGAAAAAATGGCAAGTACTTTTCAACAAAGACAGTGCCCCTTTAAAAACAATTTTATTTTAGAAATTACACTATTTGAAAGCATGTATCTTTAGAACAGATGATTACTTTGTAGTGTTTGCTGTCATTCTATGAGAAGAAAGGTGAATTTTCATATAAAAGCTTGGTCAAGACTATCTTTTTTGTTGAAAAATCCTGACTCAGAAAGAAAGATCATTTCTTTAGCATCTTAGCATTTCTCTCAGAAATGTCTCAAAGTATGTTATACACATTGGGCACGACCTTAACATTGAAAAAAGGGCGGGTTGGGGGCAGGGGGGCATTCAAAATCGCAACCATTTCAAACCCGCCCCCAAGCCCACCTCCAATCCGCCCACTTCTGGTTTTCACAGAGTTGGGACCAGAAGGGCAGGGGACCAACCTGCTCCTTGGAGGTGGATTGGTGATTAAAACCTTTCAAGGAGGCTGCGGGACTCCATTTTTGCAGATTTCAACCCCTGGGGGCCAGGATTCCCTGATTGACTCCCCCCCCACTCCCGTCACCCCCATGCCCACCCATGCCCCCATGCCCACCCATGCCCCCCATCCCCCTCCCCATCCATACAATCAAAGACTTACCGGAACACGTCCTCCCTCTGGCTGCTCTCCCGTTCGACTGAGACCAGCCTGTCAATCGGGCCGGTCAGTCGGACAGGAAACCAAGAAAAAAAAAGTCGTCTTTACGCCAAAATCCGGGATACCCGTACTTCCGGGTTTCCTGTCTGCAATTTGACCCCTCCGCCTCCTTCCCGGCTGGGGGTCAAAATCACTCCCATTGAATTGCTCTGAAGTGCATGCCTGTTATGTACATATCAAATAGGATTCAAGCAGACTGAGAACACCATAATGTACAATGAAATTTAAAGGTTCATGTTAGCACGTAATTTTCAGTAACACCTCATTGCATTATTTGCATTGAATTAAAAATAATATAATATTGATATAAGATTTAACTAACAGCAAAATCCCTTTCAAGTTGTAAGTTACCATCAGTACTAAACTTAATTATGGTTGAGAGAAATAAGCTTTATTTATTCAGATTTGGACTGAATGAAGTCCATTGTAAAATCACCTGCAGATTTTCATAAGAGCCTATTCTATATTTGATATATATTAATTCCTGATGTTGAATCTCGTCTACTTGTTATAATTTATTCACAACATGAGCCCACAGTAGTGGCCAGAATTTTCAATGTTTAGGAAGTTGACAGAGGACATTCACAGCATGGCATTGTATAATGGCCACAGAAGCTAGTGCTGGAATAAGCACCAAAATATTACAGTCCAAATCAGGTAAAATAATACACAATATTATATACAATTAGGACTGTAAGAAACTTACTTTTCTGAAAGCATATCAGAGACATGTTTTGATACTAAGGTTCAGTGATACGCGGCATCTACTACAAGTAATATGCTTGCCAGTAATTAAAAATGGTACAATGGATGAAATGGAATATATATTTGTACATTTACATTGCTTAAATCAGAGATTTAGGTTTGAGATATTATCTATCATATAAATTATAAACTGTAACATGTATAACACATATATGCCATTTACAAGGTAGTTAGTTTGTCTCCTGTGCCAAGTAGCACAAGAGACAACTCATTTCTTCCACTGTTGTATGCCCAGAGCAAGATATTTGACTCTGTCAGAATATCACCTTACCTTACATCCAGCAGATCGTGGTTTTCCACAGTTGATGTTTGTATTTGAAAGTTGTAACAGACTCGTCTTGTGTCTGGGTTGTTTCTGTGACAAAAGGCATTTTTACGTGGACAAGTCATTATAAGTCACAACCCTCTACCAGGAGGACCGATGGAATACTTTTAGTCTGGCTCCTACTTTTTGACCTATCTGGCTTGGATGATCCTTCCAGGAGTTATACTCCAGCCAGCATTGCTCTCAGGGACATAGGTGCATGCAAGCACCACTTCAAGGTGCTGTTCCTGGGGAAGGATTTACAAGGCAGCTGCACAGTATTTGTGCTGGAAGTGTATGTGACTCATATTCCTACTGTATCGATTCAAGATACCCACGACCCCTACCCCATAGAAGGACAAGGGCAGCAGGCACATGGGAACAACACCACCTGCACATTCCCCTCCAAAGTCACACACCATCCCGACTTGGAAATATATCTCCGTTCCTTCATCGTCACTGGGTCAAAATCCTGGAACTCCCTACCTAGCAGCACTGTGGGAGAACCTTCACCACACGGACTGCAGCAGTTCAAGAAGGTGGCTCCCCACCACCTTCTCAAGGGCAATTAGGGATGGACAATAAATGCTGGCCTTGCCAGCGATGCCCAAATCCCATGAATGAATAAAAAAAATAAATAGCACTTTATAGCACCTCTTGCTTTCTAATTCTATCACCAAAACAGGTTGTCCCAAGTTCAAAAGTTGTCTTAACTTACATTGTGATTAATACCAACCATGTCGTACACAGACAACTATAAATTATATTTGTGACAACTATGCCCTGTACCAACACATCAACAAACACATATTGGCAGAACTGATTTCAATCTTTTTTCTATCTTCAGTGCTGCTGATACGCAATGTGTTCAGAATGATTTGACCAACTATCTTAGATTACATTAGCTACAGAATTATGATGGAGAGCCAATAATGGACTTAAATACCCTTTAGTAATGATTACTGAAGACAAGAAACACAAGGATTCCTGGAGATTGCTCAATTTACATATTATATAAATATTATTTATGTATAAGGCTTTTTTCTAACATATTGTCCCAAAAATACAAAGAAAATCAAAGATGCAGGATTCCAATGAATATGAAGCCAAAGTTTATAATTGACACCTATGACATTTGGAAAAAAAAGATTGGTTTGCTAATGAATAGAGTCAATTGATTGATTATTGAAATTAAGTGGAACCTGTTGCATGTCAGTCTTGAGTGATTGAGTTTTCATTGTGACAAAATTCTTGCTCTTTCCAGTGAGTTTTCATGGAGGGATAAAATTAATTTCAATCTGATAATTCATTAAGGTGAAACTATAAATCATCAGTGAAGGTCGATCTTGCAAACTATGTTCTAGAATGAAACCAATGACTACAGCTTAAAAAGAACTTTCCACTTGTGATATATTTTCACTCTTCTCTCAGTCATGTGGGAATCTTTTACATTGTACTCAAAGTGCTCATGTCACACATCTCACTACACTCCTGCAAGTGCAACAGGGGTGTACTCACCTCCAACATAGTTCTCTTTACTCTGACAGGCCTGTTCTGACCCCCTTTTTCATTACAAAGTTCAGATGGAGTATCAGCACAGTTGGATAAAACAAAAGCAGCTCATTGAGACACAGAAAAGCAGATCATCCATCAATGCAGCCAAGCCACCTGCCACGCTGAAAGCAATCTCAACAATACACATAATTAGATTTCTGTCTCTACGTGTACCTCAATTGAATTGAATAAATATTTCCATTTCATAAACAGTATTATCTTAAGTTATTGCAGGCATAATATTTGTTGCACATGCTGCATATCGCAGAACCCAATATTAATACATTTTTACAATTGAAACCACATCTCAGGCTTGAACCTATCACATTCTTTTAAAGCTGGCAACAGAGAGAGCAGTTGGGAACTGGGAATAAGAGGACCAATTGTCCAGAATCTGGACAGTCGGGCAAGTCACCAATCCAAATCTGGGAGAACAGTCTTTCGAATGGGGTGAAGAGGAAGGGTCTATAAGGAGCGAAAGAGCCAATAATCTTTTCAAACTGCTCAATGCTGGAAAAATGGGCCCTTAATTGATTTCTTAGCTCCAATTGCTCCTCCAGGTCCATAAGCAGTGCAATAAAGGCACTCACCTCATGGATCCAGCCCTATCCGGCTCCTTTCACCTGACGTGAATCAGAAGTGATGGGAAACCCGAACGGGTAAGGTTCAATATGTTTTACATTTCTAATACACAAAACATTAAGTGCCTCAAGTGTCATAATGAGGTACATTGCCCCTTTAAGTATCGGCCCACCGGCTTTAAGTGGGAACAGAACTTCTGGGTTTCTGTTGCGAGTACGCTCCAAATACGCCCAGAAGTGGGCTTGTTGGATCCGGGTTGCGGTCCTGTTCCAAAACTCAACTATATTTACTGCCCACCTGCCCCCCAACCCACCCATTCATGGAGGTTAAAATTACCCCCACATCTGTGCTTCATAAGGTAAGTTTTCTGATTGTACACTCCTGCTGTGGAGTCCCTCCCACTGGGAGTGCTGGGGCCGCACAGTTAAAAAGTTTACCTTTCTGTACGAATTTTGGTGTAATTTATCACAATATCACATCAAATCTTTTTCACTCTTCTGTAAGTATTTTGGTGTGATTTAACATATTATCACATCAAATCGTTTTCACTGGATCAAACACCATAGCTGGAGTACCATCACCACAAGGACTGCAGGGGTTCAAGTAGAAGGCCCACCACCACCACCTTCTCAGGGCAGCTACGGATGGCCAATAAATGCGGCCTTGCTGGCATCATCCACATCCCAAAAACAAATTTTAAAAATATCAAAGTGCTGCCACAATGACCTGAATCACATCAATCTGGTGCATTTAGCTTATTTCCTTGGAATGAGTCATTTTCCTACTTTCCACTCTCTGTATTCACAGACTTAAAAAGTATTATTCAGAAATATAATCTTCCCTTGATTTAACTCACGAGAAAAACTTGGGCTGATCATCAGCAGTAAATCACTGTTACTTTTGAAATTAATAGCAGATTATACTGACAGCTCTGCTTTATGTATTTATAATCCAGTCATTTTATATGTATAGATTCTGGTTAGGAACGAGTGCCAAATCTGAAGACCAAATACAATTTGGATCTATGTAGATTTATTGGGAAAATCCAAGTTTGGCCACTGTGGTGTATTCAGATGAGTCACAGGCAGAGAAGGGTGTTTCAGTCCTCAGTTAGTGTGTATGGATGTGTTTTTCCAGGCTGTCTTGTGGCAGGATATGTCTGACTCCCAACAGACTTGTAGGGAACATGCATTTGTGTCCTTTGCACCTCTAGTGATTGATATGAATTCAATCCCCAGAAGTCTAGAGGGGGAGGAGAGAAATCAGCCAAACGTTGGCAGAGGGTCTGGTATTCTCCCCACTGCCTTGTCAATTGAATGTCAGATTTGAGTTAGACGAATCAGAACTTTGTAACGTGCAAAGTCAATTTTAAACTGGGATTCATCCAAATTCTAATCCTAAGTGTAAAATACAGTGTATTTTAATGAGATGTATATTGCTACAATTTGAAATGGGAAATCAATCATTTGTTGCAGGGCAGATGCCATATGATTTTTAAATGAAAACTGAAAACAGTTACACTCTGATGCCTCTGCTATTGCGAAGCAGATCCATCTCTACATTTCTACGGCCTGGGTCAGAAATGATGATAGTTCTTCTTATGATTAGTTAATAAAGTGGAATGTGAAATGGGCTCATGACGCAGCCAACCCCAAACTTAGGCAATTCACACAACTATTTGGAACTGGCCCAAATTCAACAAACATGCAGGAAAGTAGAACTGTGACTTCCTGCAGACAACAAAAAAAAAGAAAAGTAAATAAAGGTTGCCAGTTTCTCTTGAACCCCACTCCCACCATCTCTAATGTTTGCTTCCAAGGTATTCTGAGAACTTAGGGCTCACTTACATAGATTTACATAGAATGTACAGCACAGAAACAGGTCATTTGGCCCAACTGGTCCATGCCAATGTTTGTACTCAACATGAGCCTCCTTCCACCCCTCTTCATCTAACCCTATCAGCATATCCTTGTAATCACCTGATCGCATTCTACCAGGGGAGATTCTCGCTGGTTGGCCGCGTATTCATAGGTCAATTCTATATGTTTTCTGGACCTTAAAGCTTCAGGCACGTTGCATTGGGCCAAGGAAAGAAGTAACTAAGCTGGAGAAACACAACAGGTCTAGGGAAACACAAATTGGAGCCATCAATAAATCTTTGAATCTGGAACTGGGGTTTCGAGGCCATGTTAAATGAATGATGCTTCCATATACCAAAGCCCTTTTATACCCCAAGCTTACACACCAGTTTACAGTGATCTCACTCAACATCCTGAACTCTGTTTAGCCTGTACATACATAGTGGGGTGACATGGCTGCTGCTGAGACACCACACCTTTGGCCCGAACCACAGAAGTATCAGCAGTTTTGAAAAACAACCCATTTAGGCTGAACAAAAGGAATGTTGTGCAATTTAACTGAGTAAATGACCAGGAAACAAAAACACATGGGATAGCTAAAGTTAAAATGTTTGCTCTCCTGAGCAAAAGTTTAATTAAAAACACAAGCCAAGTGTTAAAATTAATGATTTTTTTCCCAACACCTGACCAATTAAATGAGAAAAACCAGCAGCATTGTCAAGCTGTTGACAGCCACAACTGTTAAACAGTGAAGCGTACAATGTGTGTTTCACAAACTCTGCTACAAAATGTCACTGAGGAAACATTGTTCTAACTGCACCCTATGGGCTAGCAAATTGCATGAGTAATACATGAGATTTGGAAGATGCGACTGTATATAAGGACTACCATGGGAACAGTTAGTGCTTTTAATAATATGGTATTAGAAAACAATGAAGAGAGACAGACCTCTCCACTCCAGTCCAACAACCACCATATTTTGAGCCACTGCACGTTGGGGGACAAACACCTTTGACCAGGAGATTACTTTTGTATAGACAAAGTTTAGAATCCAAAATGCAATAACCTTGACTATGTGTAATGCAGCACTGAAGAGGCCTATTTACATTAAATGCTTTTCTCAGGTGCTCCACAGCTCTGTTTGCTGGATCTCCTGCTCCAAATGGTTCTCCACTTGTACCCACATTATTTCCAGCCTTTGTTATGCAAAATGAGTGAAAACGGTTGAATTGAGTCTTCTTAGGTTGTAGTCAACTTTCAAATAGTCTTTCAAGAAAGTGAGTTTTAAGAGTGCAAAGTGATTTATGGAGAAGGATATCAGTTGCTAATTCCGGCTTATCTAATTTAATTTCGAAATTATACTCTCTTAGCTACAAGGGAGTCATGACCAAACTGCACATTGCTCTGGTCACACTGCATCTTGATGATTAAGGTGCAAGGGAGACATGCAAGTACTGGACGCAGTGCAGAGAAGAGCCATAAGGCTGATCTCTAGTGTTAAAGGTCTGAGTTATGAGAAAAGACTGAAGAAAAGGGCTTTGCTGCTTGGACATCTGAGGTGATTTTATAGAGGTTTATAAGATAGGTAAATGAGCGGAAAAGGTAAACTTACAATATTACTTTAAATAGCGAGAGTGGGACAAGAAGACACAGATCCAAACTAATGAAACACAAATTTAGGACTGATGTCAGGAAATTCTTTCTTATGCAAAGAGTGATCAACATGTGGAATAGTCTTCCAGGAAGCACAATGGAGGTGAAAACTCTGGAATCTTTTAAGAAACAATTGCTGAAATGGGGGACATCAGGATCTTTCTGAGTGGATGAACTAAGACAATCTTCCTCATCCACAGCTATCTTGTGATCAGTTTAAAGATTTAAGATTATTCACTTTGGAAAAATGTAGACTTGGGAACAATATACACTGCGTTTTTTAGATAATGAAAGGATTGAATATAGTAGGTTTTAAGATATTTGATATGGACAGTGACAGTAAGACTAGAGAGCATTCTGGCGGAGTCTGGTTAGATAGCAGGAAGTACTTCTTTTTTCAGAGTGTTGTCACCCTCTGGATCAGGTTGGTAATATGGTAAGTATGATTTGCAATAGTCCTTAAAAAATGGACTTGACAAGTTCCTGAGAGAGGAGAACACAGGTGCATATCGGTTGTCTGTGGGTAAGTTAAGTTCACATGTTAATGCAATATGTCTAAACTGTAGTCTTCTAGAGTTTGCTTGATTGCTTTATGGGGTGATAGAGGAATTTTCTAGCGTGTTAATTGAATTTGGCTACAATTTTCTGCCTCCCTTCAAAATGCATATTACAAGTCATTGGGAACATTGTGCATAATGGCATAGCCTTAAATGTAGAAGAGGGAAGGTAAAAAGCCAGCATGAATTTAACTATGTGGTGAATGTATGGAATGGACTGCCAAGGGAGGCAGTAGGGACAGGTTG
Organism: Heptranchias perlo; assembly: GCF_035084215.1. Taxonomy (NCBI): domain Eukaryota; kingdom Metazoa; phylum Chordata; class Chondrichthyes; order Hexanchiformes; family Hexanchidae; genus Heptranchias; species Heptranchias perlo. Next base: position 12,729,298 of record NC_090357.1, on the reverse strand, counting down.
TATCAGCAAATTCAAGAGAGAGTTGCATAAATGCCTGGAGAAAAAGAATGATGGGCGTACAAGGGGTAGTGTGGGATACTTTCTAAACACTGAGATGGAGGTTAGTCTTTTCTGCTACGTTCCTCTATTTCTAGGCAGTAGTTAGGATGAGCATTGGTGGCTTCTCCTCACCCTTTTTGTCATGGGCACGTCGTAGTTCACAGTGAAGCATTGCCTCAGCTTATCTGAAAAAGAAATAGTTAGTGTCCTTGTCCTTTAGCCTTTTCTAAACTGAAGGATTAAAAAATAAAGTTCCTGATAAATAATATAAACCATGTAACAGAAGGTGTCATAGCGTTTGGTTATTTGGTAGTTGTCAGACTTTATTTTTCCACCTGTCATGTTATTATGGATACAAGTAAGACATGTTAGCTTCCCCAATGGCTTAGCAAGTTTTCCCATAGAGTAACTAAGCCGCTCAGATCAGGCTCACCCTGGATTCAATCCCCATCCTGTGCTGATTTAGCTGATATCAGCCAAGATGATGGTAGGGGAATTAAAACTGGCTGCACTGCTGCCCTTGTTGTCTGAAGGGGGAAAATCAGCCCTGCTTACCTCGTCTGTTTTCTATCCATTGAAAATGTGCATGTATGAATGTCGGGTGAGGAGAGGATCAGGCGTGGCTACACCACTTCATGCAGTTCAATAGCCAGATGCCTTTCATTGTCACGGCGCAACCATGGCTACTTGTGTGAGATACCAGATGCATTTGACACCCATAGAGATGTAAAAAAACAAAGAGTCGGCACCTTCTGGCAGACAGAATTGAGGAGAAAAAGAAAATAAACTACAGAAGTACTTAACCAAATTATACAGCATTGAAAATGTCCATCTTTCCACTGGAAGCAGGGTAGGTTAGCAATGTTTAGAAAATATTTAAGTTTTACTCTTGCGGTGTATGGCAATATAAGAGCTGCTCAGCTGCGGTGCATTCACACACCATAAACTTAGTGTTGGCATGAAGCTGAAACCCATCACACGGACAATAAACCTGGATTGTAAATCAGGAGTAATGGCCTGAACCAACACTGAAACAAAGTGGAGTGAGGTTGCCCCCACCAAGAAGTCTCACTCTGATTCATTCTGGTACCATGTCAGGTCCTAACACTGGATTCAGTCTGTATTTACGCTATAACTGAAGTATCGATACGAGGCCTAACCACTTCATACTAACACTACAGATAAAGTGTGACCTTAAGTTATCAACTTGTAGCTCACTGCCAGTCATCTGTTGCCTTAAGTTAAAGCTTTTGCCCCACTTCTAAAAAATGGGGTAAAATGATATAGAGATATCTTTAGGTTAACACAGCTTCATCCTTCTGTTGAATTTTTTGCACATTGGCAAGGTTTGCAGAAAATTTACTGCCTAATAAAATTTAATAACACAAAAAAGGTTGTAGCAGACTATGGCTCTGATAGTTGGGTAATATAATTTTGTGGAATTTTGGTAATGCTTTTCTTCAACTTGATATTTTGTTTCAAATCTTGTATCATAGTGGGGCTCGCCCTCTGTTGCTCTTGACCACATTGCATGGAGGGATCACACCAGATTCCTGTACTTGTTGTACATGTGGAAATGTTCAGAATTGAAGCACAAACAATGAGGTTGAGTGGGAAGCAGAAGGACGGCTTTGAAGAGAGAATCGGATTAGCGTTGGCATTAGGGAAGTGAGAACAGGTGTTCAAGAGTAGTTGGGAGTAGGAAAAACAAGGCAAAGCGATGGAATGTATGGAAATCACAGTTAAAAATTGATTAAGGAGAAGGGTGTGTGATGACAGATTGAGAGAAAGAGGTACTGGCCAAGACAATTCATTAGTGAGCCCCCTGAGAAATGCTCTCTACTGGAGAAGTGATTGGGAGCAATGGAATTCAGAAGCTGTTGACAGGCTGAATTATTCAAAAGGTGCATCACTCTGGAGTCTCGTTTGTTGTCTAATTTACCCAATTCATTTCGAAGATTCATTTTGCTGGATCCCTAATAATTAAAAAAGCTTGACTACGACATGAGTCCCATTATAAACAAAATGATTGCTTTTAATAGCTGGAACCTATAACTTTGTGAAAAAGCAATTGCTGATTGTATTTTGGAATGTGGACTACTGGAGATAATAGCAGTTTTCAAATCTGAGTCAATACCCACACTCTAATTAGCTAAGGTTTTCTACAATGCTGACAGACTTGCTGTTTTTTTCTGTCAGCTAATGTGACTGATTTATTTAGTAATGCTCAATCTGGAACACATTGCAAGTCTGAACATTGTTACCAATTTCACTGATGTGACTCCTTCAGCAACTTATGCTTTGATCCTGCGCCAAAGAAGGATTGGAGTAGTTGTTGTGCTTACAGATTTTGTTGCATAAGTAGGTTATTTGTTGGCATATTTTGTTAATCATCCACTTGACATTTGTCTAGTGCCCAATTAATTTCAGGCATCTGAGAGGGGAGCAGGCGGAACTTTCAATTTGTGTCCAAAACAGGCACAAAGCGGCCAGAATGACTGCATTGCTTGCTTGTTGATATCGACATGAGGCACCAACCTTTTTCAAGTTTGTGCCTCATTTAAATTGGATGGTCATAAGAACATAAGAAATAGGAGCAGGAATAGGCCATTTGGCCCCTCGAGCCTGCTCCGCCATTCAATAAGATCATGGCTGATTTTCTACCTCACCATCACTTTCCTGCCCTATCCCCATATCCCTTGATTCCCTTAATGTCCAAATATCCATGAATCTCAGTCTTGAATATACTAAACGTCTGAGCATCCACAGCCCTCTGGGGTAGAGAATTCCAAAGATTCACAACCCTCTGGGTGAAGAAATTTTTCCTCATCTCGGTCTTAAATGGCCAACACTTTATGTTGAGATTATGACCTCTAGTTCTAGACTCTCCAGCCAGGGGAAACAGCCTCTTAGCATCTAGTTTATCAAGCCCTCTAAGAATATTATATGTTTCAATGAGATCACCTCTCATTCTTCTAAACTCCAGAGAATATAGGCCCATTCTACTCAATCTCTCCTCATAGGCAACCCTCTCATCCCAGGAATCAATCTAGTGAACCTTCCTTGCACCCCCTCTAAGGCAAGTATATCTTTCCTTAGGTAAGGAGACTAAAACTGTACACAGTACTCCACGTGTGGTTTCACCAGAACCCCATATAATTGCAGCAAGACCTCCTTACTCTTGTACTCTAACCACCTACAATAAAGGCGAACATATCATTTGCCTTCCTAATTGCCCGCTGTACCTTCATGTTAACCTAGCAGCTTGAATCAGGCTGGTAATTGGACATCTCACCCATTGGGAGGGAGGGAATTTGGGTGGACCGACATCAGTTCCAGGTGGTTTGCACCTCTTAAAGGGAAGGTGCAGTCCTCATTGTGGAGCTTGACTGAAGCTGTTTGAGGCGAAAAAAATGTTGAATGAGAGAGCCCCCACATTCTACGGTGATGCCTTTGAGGGTTTAAAGGAGGGGGTAAGAAGAAGGAGAAAGAGGAATTTCCTATTTCCATCAGATGGGAAAAGAGTGATCTGTCACACAGCCAGCAAAGGATGGTCTGAGATGGCTGAGTGTGTCAATGGCAGAAGTGTAACCCCTCAGACCCGGAAGCAGTGCTGAAAGAAGGCGAATTCTGTGCACGGAGCGGGCGTGCAAGATTACGACTCAACTTTCGGTGCCTAAGCATGGATTTTTTGACGGTAAACAGGTATTCCAAGTTGAAAGTTACTCCTCCACAGAAAGTAAAGTACATGCAGGAGTTTGATTCTGGATGAGATAATAGGTAGGCATAAAACCCTAAGGACTTTGATCAAATCTGCAATACATGCGTTGTCTTGCTGAGCTGACTAGCATCAAAGCTACTGTTGTGAAGACATGAGGATTGCAAAAAGAAAATCAGTCAGAAACATGAGAATCACCCCAGTAATACAGCAAAAGTGCATTACCATTGAAATCTTTGAGAAGGGCTCGAAATGCTCAGTTAATTTGTGAAAAAGCATTATTTGCTACAGGAAAAGTACAAGGCTTGAAACTACTGTAAAATGAGAGAAATCAATGTACTTTAAGGAAGGCTCATTGAGAATGTTAAAGATCTATAATTGACAAGTGCCATTTGAAAAGACTTTTATATAAAACTGGACACAAAATAATGACGTGTCGGATGGGCAATTTTCATCTCACCATTTTCCTTGTGCTGCCATTGTTTTTCTATTATCTCCAGGAGTGACAGATATTCATTTTTCACCATGAGTTGTAAATAGGTTCTTTAATTCCAAGAAAAAAACATGCTCATACAGTTTTTATCTAAACCTATCAGGAATAGAAGGGTATCCTGATGGGGTTGGATGATGTAGGGAGGGAGGAGGCTTGCATGGAGTATAAACGCTGGCATAGACCAGTTGGGCTGAATGGCCTGTTTCTGTGCTGTAGTTTCGATGTAACTGGATGTTTTGGAATATTTGCCATTGTCCTTTGTTACCGTGAATGAAAGTTCTTCTCGACATGAATGAGAATATGATAAAGGTGTCTCCTGGGTGAACAAGTGTTTTCATATCTTGCAATATTAGTCAATATAATCAAAGTAAATGTTATAAGAAATGGTTCTGACAGCTTCTCACTGCACTGTTTAGTGTGGAACTGAACCATACGGACCAGGAAAGCCGCAGGTTCAATCCCTGTTAGTGATCTCAGTTAGCACACAAATGTGCTTCATTTGATCTCAGTGCCCTTGGGCTAGGGAGGGTAAAAAAATCAGCCCGAGTTGCCACTGCTGACAGCACTGCTGGAAACTGCTTGTGGTTAATTATTAAATAATTTAATTCAGATGCACATTTGGGCAACGACGAGCTTGAGAAACTACGGACATTTCCTCAAGTTTGCAAATAACTCTTTTTAAAAAAACATTGGCTCAAATGAGATGGGTTCTACACAATAATCCAGTAGTTTCTCCGCAAAGCCACATTTTTCCGGCACAAAAAGCAAAACGATGCATCTTCCAGACACCACAGACAATGAGTCATGCATATCTGCTTCGAAAGAAAGCCCAAATTCTGTGGCCTTGATTGAGCACAGCAGCTTTGCCATGAAATGGTTGGCAAAAAATCTTATCTCAAATGAATACAGATGTGAATGATGTTGACTGGAGATCACTAGATTTGAATACACCTGGCAGACCAGCAAAGTAATACCTGAGGCAGTGTCACATCACCAAAAAACATCAAAAGGTACACATCAGCCATTCTAATTGAATGGAGGAAAAGGCTTGAGGGGATGTAAGGCCTACTCCTGTTCCTATGTTCCATTCCTGAGGAGAAGGGGATACTAACTCTGAAGTTTTTGGCATCCCACATGAAAAGAATTTCCATAATAAAAAGATTTGCAAAATCTGTCTGGGCAAATGCATAATAATTTCATTAATCTAACTTCTAACCTGACCAATATTCAAATGGAAAGCTTGAAACAAAGTAGATGGTCTCTTGCAACAGCTTGTCAGTTGGTTGATACACTGTGGCTTATGATGAGGTAACATCTCATCAGTTTTTGAGATGCTGCAGGATATTTGATCTGTTCTGTTGCTCAATGCTATGGAGCCTGTAAAGCCTCTCCTGAGTTTCTTCTAGAAATGTCAGGACTTGGCTGTCTCATCACAAATGAAGGATGTTTTCTAAATGACCATGATCAATTCTGATCAGATCTCCAGCATCAGTGGCAGTCACCCTGCACCTCTTTTTGGAAGATAGAGAGGCATCAAATGTCCAGAAGAATCAGCCAGAAGAAAAGAGTGAACATATTCTGAAGTAGAGTGTGTGAATCTTTTTACACTGCAATGTTAAAATAAGCATTTTTAAAGCTAATATCTGACAAATATACATTTTTGTATTTTTTCAAAGGAATTTAGAGTGAGTTTTTTTTTCAGTTAAAAAGACAAAGCACGGCTTTGTTTAAAACTCCTGTCACATCATTACAACTGCAAGATAGACAAATATATAAACATAATTAAAGGATTTACCAATGTGAGTGCATGAATTCAAACATCTGCATTATGTATCATCCTCAACCCCCACTACATTCTATCACTGTTCTGTCTCTCCAATTTATCAAGGGAAATTAGATGATAAATTTCTTCCATAGTTCAGTACTAGAACAAGTCTGTCTACAATCTTTGCACACAGTTAACTTCAGCGGAACATAGCATGAGATGAGCAAACTGACTGGTAATGTGTCACGTAACGTGACTTGTAACATGTGGAAACAGCATGGTCCACAAACAGCAATGAGATAAATGGCCAGACGATCTGTTTTGAAGGTGTTGATTGAGGGATAAATGTTGGCCATGACACCTGACAGAACTCCCCTGCTCTTCTTCGAAATAATGTTATGGGATCTTTTACATCCATCTGAGAGAGCAGACGGAGCCTTGGTTTAACGTCTCATCTGAAGCCAGCACCTCTGACAGTGCAGCATTCCCTCAGCCTTGTATGCTCAAGTCTCTGGTTTGGGGTTTGAACCCACAATCTTCTGACTCAGAGGCAAGAGTGCTACCAGTGAGTCAAGCCTGACGTAACATAATAATGGGACACACAAGCTGTTGTGCACAATGATCTTTTGAATGTTCATATGGATCTAAAGAAGATTATATGGCAGGCAACCGGCCAGAGTTGATTAATGAAGGTGCGAGCATGAATGAATATTCTGGAGTTTTCCTAGATTATCTATGGGGACCAGGGAGTATTTGGACAGAATTTTTGTTTGGAGCATTACATCGGTGGGGTCGAGTCCACGATGGAGTAAGTTGCACACGGTCTGTGAAGGCAGCAGGTTTGATGGCCTGTTTGGGTCTTTTCTCTTTTCGTGCTTCCCTTCATCCTTTTCAGCAAACACAGTTTTACCTAAGATACAAGGGAACATACGGAAACTATTGAGTAGAAATTAGCATTGACAATATTATTGCAGAAACATTTAACAGGTTTGTACCAAATTGCTCTCCACAGGCATTAACCGTTTTTTTTAAATGAGTGAAGTGCTTGTACAATAGCATTGCTGACAGTCAATTCCACCCTTATATTACTAATCAGCTGAAAATACCCGTTGCTTAATTTGAACAATGCTTAATGGCAATATAATTTATAATTCAAACTGTATTTGGTAGGGAACAGAGCCATCTCCCCATACTCACACACCATATGATGTACTCAGCCCTGAAGGGATAAGAATCTCAATACAATATCTGAAAAATCATCAATTAACTTCCACAAGTAAAATGGAACTCCTGAAAGATTTCAGGAGAAACTCATTATGAAAAAGTGGAAAGTTTGGAAAGAACAGTGTTTCTAATTTAAGCAAACTTCTCATCAAAAGTAAAGAAACTTGAGTATATTTGGATCATAATTAAGGAAAAGCTGGAAGAATTAATGCAACTTTTCATTCAGTGTAGCCAATAGGAACTGAAACTCTATAGGAAGTTTGGCACAAATCATCCATTAGAGAATTGAAAGGCTAATTGCCGATTTATATTATCTCTCAGGCCACAAAAGCTGGAAACAACTGACTTTCCTTTTCCAGATGACTCAAGTTAATTTGTTCTTGCCTATAATTTCAGCCCTAGACTTAACGCTCCATACAGATTATCCATGAACAGCTAAAGACTGTTTCACTTAATGATAAATTTGATAAAATTGAACTCAGGCTGTTTAAGAACAAATTTGCTCTTATGAACTGATTTTCCCTTTTAATTGCTAGCGTATTAATTTCCTGTTAAAGGCCCTTCTCCTTATTAACAAAAATGTTAGTGAATCATGTGTCCTCTTTAACTGTTGCTAATTGTGCACATGTAAACTTTCTTAAATAGTGTGCTTTAAAACTAATTGCATTGTACTGAGTTTACTTATAACTTTTTTCCTCATTATTGTCACTTTTTAACAATGTAGAGGAGACCACATCGCGAGTAGCGAATACAGTATACTAAACTGAAAGAAGTACAAGTAAATTGCTGTTTCATCTGGAAGGAGTGTTTGGGGCCCTGGACTGTGGCAAGGGAGGAGGTGAAAGGACAGGTGCGGCATCTCTTCCGCTTGCATGGGAAGGTGCTGTGGGAAAGGGAGCGGGTGATGGACGAGTGGACCAGGGTGTCGCGGAGGGAGCGGTCTCTTCGGAATGCTGAAAGGGCAGAGGAGGAGAAGATGTGTTTGGTGGTGGCATCACGCTGGTGGTGACGGAAATGGCGGAGGATGATCCGTTGAATGTGAAGGCTGGTGGGGTGGAAGGTGAGGACAAGGGGGACTCTATCGTGGTTCTGGGAGGAAGGGGAAGGGGTGAGGGCAGAAGTGCGGGAAATGGGACAGACACTGTCAACTACATTGGTGGAGGGGGAGTCCTCGGTTGAGGAAAAAGGAAGACATATCGGAAGCATCGGTGTGTAAGGCAGCATTGTCGAAACAGCTCTAACTTCTTTCATCTTCCTTTGATGCAAGTATCTAGATTCTGACATCTCCCCACAGGGACATGACTGAGAGACCATTAACTCACTGTGCGTGAAATCATGGTTGAAAATCTCTTTGCTGTCGGTTTGTGACAGGCTATAGTAAAATCACGAGAATAAATATTTTGATGCTTGGATGAGTGCAGCTCCAACAACACTCAAGAAGCTTGACACCATCCAAGATAAAGCAGCCCACTTGATTGGCACCCCATCCACCACCCTAAACATTCACTCCCTTCACCACCGGTGCACTGTGGCTGCAGTGTGTACCATCCACAGGATGCACTGCAGCAACTCGCCAAGGCTTCTTCGACAGCACCTCCCAAACCTGCGACCTCTACCACCTAAAAGGACAAGAGCAGCAGGCACATGGGAACAACACCACCTGCACGTTCCCCTCCAAGTCACACACCATCCCGACTTGCAAATATATCGCCGTTCCTTCATCGTTGCTGGGTCAAAATCCTGGAACTCCCTTCCTAACAGCACTGTGGGAGAACCTTCACCACACGGACTGCAGCGGTTCAAGGAGGCGGCTCACCACCACCTTCTGAAGGGCAATTAGGGATGGGCAATAAATGCCGGCCTCGCCAGCGACGCCCACATCCCATGAACGAATAATTTAAAAAAAATTCCCCTACAGTAATATTGAAACACATAATAGGCTTCTGCATTGGTACAGAGCAAACACATATTTAACTTAGCAAGTTCACTACTACTGAATTTTGGAATGGGCAAACTCCTAAAACTCCTAAAGTGTGTTGCTATCTCACAGTGTAGTCTATCCAAGGTAACCAAGCTTGCACCCGCTTCTAACAAGCTTTTATCTTTTTTTTCTGGACAGGTTGATGCTGTTGCTCTATACTGCAGCAATTATTCTCAAAATCATGAAAGGATTGGTGAAAAGCAAAATTCTGGCAGAAAAAAAGATCTAATTAACAATATGGTCGAATCAACCAGAACTGCAGAGAGCAGAATTCTCAGTCCACTCTGGGGATTTTGACAAGAATGACATTGATAAGGAAACAAATCCAATTTTTAATCTGATGTAGAGATACATTTTTTTTAGGAGATAAAATATCCAAATCACACATTATATTATATTAGAAATGACGACTCTCCCAGGTCACACAAGCAGTTCCTGGCAGCAGGTGTAAGTGGCACTTTGGGTATAATGTTCTCCTGTGTGTGGTATCTGAGCAGAAGATCTACCAAACATATTAACCATTTTGTTTTGTGTATTCATACTGCTAGTTATTTTCCTCGTCTTTATATACCATTAGCATTAACTAATACCACCCAGCTAAAATATGCTAGAATTCCAAAACAAAATGTGTTTGTTCTCAAGTTGATTCAAAATATTATGGAAATGTTCACTCCAGTTTTTGCACTTTATTTTTCTGGCGATGGTGACCTTTTTGCTACACCAGGAAATAAAATGGTTGGAACAACAATCACACTCACTTGCCTTTTGAAAGTAGTGGAAAATATTTTCTATTATTGTGCAAGATTTTGCAAGAAAATCCAACTTTTCAAAATGAAACTCTAAGTCCTACCTGCTCCCCTCAACTCAACAGAAGTATTAAATTCAGCAAGACAGGCCATCACAGTCATGGATTGCAGGAGGACTTTGAATGAAACAGTTGTTTTCCTAGCCACGTCTGAGACTGACAGCTGCTCTCACTTCCCACATGCCTGGTGTCAACCAGACTTTGGGTAGAAATTGCTCCAACATCAATGAGTCTACGTTTGTAGAACTGTTCAGCTGGTTTCAGCTGTGTTGGGAAAGAAAGCAGACAGACACATCTGCTTTCCTATAAACCAGCAGCAGGGGAAAAAAAACAGCAACAACTTTATAACATTGTTGGATTTCCCAAAGTTCTGCAGGCCATCAGTTGCACACTCGTGGACAGAGTGTACCTTCAGATCACGAGGCCACTGAAAAGAGCACCATCTTCTGAACACACAGATATCAAATGATGCCAAAAATGTGGCCACACTTTCATTGGCAAAATTCCCAGAACCCTTAGCTTCAAGAGAAATTGCTAAGCCTGCATTCACTCTCTCCACACCCTGTTGGACTCCAGGGAGAGCAGTTCTGTGGTGTTTTGCTCAAGTCAGTTTTGTGCAAACCTCTTCCATAAACCCTCTATTTCACAGCTAATGTTTTCTAAGTATGTTTCAGGTGATTTAAATGTTTTCTAGCATGTTTGCAAATCCTCATCACTCTGATAAAGTTGACTATGTCATAAATTAAGAAAGTAAGAAAAGAGAAGGATGAAAAAAGGTCATTTATGCCCTGTCATACATTATCTAACTCTCCCAGCCTAGCATCCATTTGCATTTTGAATGCCCTTAATGTGCCTATCTCAAATCCTTTTACCTAGCAGGTTATTTCAAAAATTTGTCAGTCTTTGAATAAGGTTGTTCTCTTTCATGGCACTGCAACCTGTTAGCTCATTCCATGGAGATTAGGGTTGGGAATGCGTCTTGGAACTTTTCAGCACATTTCAGCACATCATCGACTATCAAAACCATTCTAATGTCACTGTGTCTAATCTTTCCGTAATAAAAACAGAAAAAGGTTTAGGTTTTGGGTGTAGACCCTTCCCGCAATGTTAACCTGCCTTTTTATTTCAGATGCTTTTAGACACAATGGGCTCAATTTTAAAATCGAGCTGGGAAGAGGGCGGGGGATCAAATTGAGGACAGGAAACTCATTAGTACGGGTTTCCCGGACATCCTTATGATTTTGACGTAAGGATGTCTTTTTTTTTGTCGGTTTCCTGTCCAACTAACTGGCCTCTTGGCAGGCTGGTCTCAGTCGGACAGGAGACCAGCCAGGGAGAGGTCGTGTTCAAGTAAGTCTTTGTTTGTGTGGATGAAGGGGGGGCATGGGAGGGCACAGGGGTGCATGGGTGGGCTCTGGGGGGCATGAGTGGGCACAGGGCATGGGTGGGCACAGGGGCTTGGGGGAACATGGGGCATAGGGGCATGGGTGGGCACAGGTGGGCATAGGGTGGCACAGGGCTCATGAGTCATGGGAGGAGAGATCGGGGGTCAGTCACAGGGGGCGAGATTTTGGGATCAGGGGTCGTCGCGGGGGTCCGCGATCGTTGAGGGGGAGGACTGGGGGTCGGGGTGGGAGGATCGGGGTCGGGTGTTGGAGGATCGGGGTCAGGGATCGGAGGATCGGAGTGGGGAGGAGGATCGGGGTCGGGGGTCGGGGGTTGGGAGGTGGAGCGGGGTCGGGGATCAGGGATGTCCGCGATCGGGGGTCGGGTGTCCGTGATTGTTGGGGGATCGGTGCAGGTAGACTTGTTGGACCTGGGGGAAGTACTCCTGCTCCTCCGGGCCCACAAGCTGTGCCTTTCTAGGCACCTACCTGTTAGCCTCGGGCCTTCTCGCCTCCTTTTAAGAGGCGTAAAACAGAAGGCCCGGGAATCCCGGCCCCCCCGAGGTTGAAATAGGGAAGTCCGTAAAAATGGAGGCCCGAAGCCTCCTTGAAAGGTTTTAAGGCCCAAAACACCTCCTGGGAATTGGTTGCCCGCCCCTCTTCCCGCCCCAGTGAAAACCGGAAATAGGCGGGTTGGAGGCGGGTCTGAATTGGTGGCAATTTTCAATGCCCCCCACCCCCAACTCACTCCATTTTTCACTTTGAAAATTGAGCCCAATATGTGCGATGCCGTGGACTGGTGCAGCATAGGTTGGCACCCACAAATCCCACAGAGTAGCAAGTCATGGAGAAGCATCGAGAACAAGCCAACTAGTTCCCTGCTTAGAGGAAGGGAAAACTGGATAGTGCTGCCAAGGTGTTAACAGTCACACTGTGACTTTTTTATATGCACACTAAATAAGGACGCACATTGGACATTGCTATGTGGCATTTTAGTCAAAAGGGATATGACTCAAAAGCACTTATCAAAAGATTAGTTATTTCTCAAATCTGGATTTTATCAACCTATCAATTCTCTCTCCTACCACCGTTTTCAACTATCAACGGACACTAAGCATAATCTTCCATCGCCCTCGAATCCAGAAACTTCTGCCTCCGCTGTTGTATATCCTCATCCTTCACCATCATAGCAAACCTCTGCCTAAATAGAGAGATCTTCACCTGCCCTTTCCTAGTGATAGTTAACTCTTATACTTGCTCCAGCCCACGGCCTTGCCAGGATCCTTGTACATAGTACCTAAGAAAGCATGGAATGAGAAAAGGGCCATTTGGCCTATCAAGCAAAAGTTTTGCAAACTTTCTCCCTGACTCTCAAATGTAATCAAGCAAGGATATCTTCTTATCCTTAAATCCCTACCATTCAGTCCCTGGTTAGTTTCCCCCATAGATAATATTTCAATGGAGTATTTGATCATTCCTGTCCATAATTATGGCTTTAACCTTCCTTCCCATGCTTAAACATATTTATCCAGCATTTTTTTGCAAGAGTTGATCAACATAACATTATTCTACCTGTGGAGTTTTCCCATGCCAACTACTTGAGGCTTGTTGTTTTTATACTTGTGTCCTTCAGTTTCCTGCTGTGAATGTGTGGACCTTGGGTAAGGGTGGCATCAGATTTAGCTGCAGTGCCCAATGGCGGAAGAGTGTGACAGCGCTCACTGTTAAGGCTCACACATAAACAATAGTCATTTGGATGAGGCACCAAAGGGCTCCATAAGCATTTGGGTCTAAACCTCAGCAAAGAGTCAACAGTTTTAGAACACAAGGGAAGGAGACAAAAATGGGCAGAGAAAATTGGTAAGAAAAAAGAATAGTGGATCTGACAGGGTTTTTGCCACATTACTTCTTGTGTTCTTAGTATTATCACCTCAAGTAAAGTACTAGTGAAGGAAAGGGAAACGTTTTGCTTATTCTATGCATTTCTGTAGAGACAACCAACAAGTGTTCACATGCCTTAAAACCCTCTGGGGCTCCTTTTTTTGGAACTATAAAATAAACAAACTGAATATCTGGAAACTGGAAACGAAAATATAATAAAGATTTCAAAAGGGGAGATCATGCTTGACCAACCTTATTGAATCCTTTGAAGAAGTAACAGAATGAGTAGACGAGGGTAATCCAGTAGATGTAATATATTTGGATTTTCAAAAGGCCTTCGAAAAGGTACCGCATAATAGACTTATGATTAAGGTCAGAGCATGTGGTGTCAGAGGACAAGTAGCAGAATGGATAGCAAGCTGGCTACAAAACAGCAAAAAGAGGCTAAGGGTTAAGAGTAGCTACTCAGACTGGCAAAAGGTGGGAAGGGGTGTTCCACAAGGATCGGCGCTGTGATTACATAAATGATTTGGACTCAGAAGTACAATTTCAAAATTTGCGAATGACACCAAATTGGGGGTATAGTTAATACTAAGGAAGACTGTGACAAGATACAAGAAGACATTAATAAACTTGCAGAATGGGCGTGTTTTTGGCAAATTAATTTCAATATAGATAAGCGTGAGATGTTACATTTTTGTAGGAAGAATAAGGATCATAAGAATCTAAATGGGGTAGAGGAGCAAAAGGATCTTTCGAGCAAATGAATAAGAATCTTTCACAAAGGGCTAGAATATACAAACATATTGACGGGGAAGTTAAGAAATGATCTAGAGGCTTCTTTCAGGGGAGGAGCATTTTTTGGATATAATAAACGATGAGCTGTTTGTTAAAATTCCATTTTTTTTTAATCACCATAGGGTGAGGTTGATTACTTTGGGTTAGTCAAATAATACATTACTAGTAAATTTAAACATTGCTCTCCAGTATGTTCTCCAGTTTTGTTTTTGTGTTACACTAGCTGTAAAAGAGCACGTCTGCAAACAAGTAACAGGACGCTGCAGGACAAAAGAGACGCCAATAGTATTTTTGCTTCTGGGTCTGCAACCCTTGCATGGACTGTACTGTGTGTGTGGTTCGAGCAACTACACATCCTAAAGGACCAATGTAGATGACATATTTGTGTCTTCAGAAGTGCCAACTTTTGTAAAATTGTTATGCTGCTTAACCTTGTTGATTTGACTTTTATGACCCTTCCTGGAGGAAAATCTGTCACCCCTACGCTGGTCTGGCCTAAATGTAACTCCATGGTTGACTCTTAATGCCCTCAGGGATGGACAATAAATACTGCTTTGCTAGTGTTGTCCACATCCCAGGAACAAAATTTAAAAAAATATTTATTTGCCTTTGAACAAAATCCCGTATAAGTAAAGATGCAAATTCCCTTTCTTAGTTACCTCTGATTCAGTTAATCTTTCCTAAAATGAATCAGACATTTCTACTGGAAGTCTTACCACATGCAGGGACTTCTGGGTAAAGTACACTCTTTGTTGAGCCATTCCACACAATATTAGCATCCTTCACAGCTGGATTGTCAAACTGTTTAACATTCCTACCAATTAAATAGCTATTTAGCTGCTTGCAAAGTGTAAAAGGATAGGATTATAGTTGCGACATGACGGGCCAGTTTTTTAATCAAATCAACTTTCATGAAATTATCTGCTGAAAAATCACATGGAATCATTTTCTTGATTGTGGCTCATTAAAATCTGAGAAAAAGGTAAAAGTTGTTTTTTTGAAAACTGAGGAAAAATACAACCTAATTGTTAGTTTGGCTCTGTGAAATCTTCTTAGTCACACTACTACTACTACTACTACTACAACAACACCAACTGCAACAACAGCAACTTGCACCTTTAACAATAGCACCTTTAACGTAGTAAAACTTCCCAAGGCGCTTCACAGGAGCGTTTTCAAACAACATATGACACCGAGCCACATGAGGAGATATTAGGACAGGTGACCGAAAGCTTGGTCAAAGAGGTAGGTTTTAAGGAATGTCTTAAAGGGGGAGAGAAAGGTAGAGAGGTGGAGAGATTTAGGGAGGGAATTCCAGAGCTTAGGGCTTAGGCAGCTGAAGGCATGGCCGCTAATGGTGGAGCAATTAAAATTGGTGATGCACAAAAGTCAAGAATTGGAGGAGCACAGAGATACTTGACTGGTTTATGAACAGATTATCATTCATCCCAAAGAGCTGCTGCACTTAGTTAAGTAAATGTCGATGAAACTCCAATTAATACTGAGAATTAAAGCACTTAATGTTGATAATGGATTGGATATCGTGCTGACTGAGGCAACAGCTCCAATATAACCTTAAATGAAAGGCAACTGACCAAAGGCTTTCTTTAAACGAACGGTTTGGGTAACTAGCAACTGGCTTTTATTTTCATTCAGCACTTTTGTTCTGAAAAATGGAATATCTCCCAGAAGAAAAACTACTTTGCTGTAATTTTTTCAAGCCGGCCTCAGCTGGGAGAGAACCATAAATACAAATGGTGACCTCACACAGCTTGAAGTTAAAATATGAATATGACCAGCGGGAGCCCTTTTGAAAATCAATCTATTATGAAGAAATATGAGAGAGCCCTCTTTAAACTTCTCTCGTAGCATGAACAACATAATATGAAGAATTGGCTGGACAGAGTTATATGGCTCAGCTGTTATCAATGGAGCACACTAGTAACCCCAGGCTTGTTTACTAACGGTCAAATTTTAGCTTCGTAAGCAAATTCAGCTAGCTCGCATCGTCAGGCTGAGTAACGCTTCATGGGCAATCACCCAAAAGAGTCATCAGAATTTACTATTCCCAAATGCAAATGAAAAGTTAGAATTAATCACAGTTCTTTGCAATAATTTTCAGATAGGTTACTAGCCATGAAACTTGACCTGTGAAGCAAGCCATATTCCCTGCATCAAACATATCAGGGTATATTCTGCAACCAAATGGTTAACTGGTCTGTTCTCTCCACAGATGCTGCCTGACTTGCTGAGCGCTTCCAGCATTTTCTGGTTTTGTTTCAGATTTCAAGCATCTGCACTTTTCTTTACTCTTTGTTTCCAATGGTAATTATAGCCTTTACAGACCCTTTGGCACATCACATAAGCAGATTTCAGTTATGAACAAAGAGTCCACAGCAAAAATATTATGAAATGACTTGTAAGTTATAACATTTTCACACAATTTATATTGTTCTGTTGAAATATGAAATGTACGGGCCTGGAATTGCTGGGAACTCGCGCCATAGTAATGATGTATTAATGGCGTGCACCGTAGTTAATATGGAAAAATTTCAGGAAATAAGGCAGTAAGTGAGTTACAGCATGAGTTGCGTTGCCTCATAGTTTGCTGGCACATGTGCGCCGCTGCGCCATTAGCCCCGACAAAGTTGATAAAAGGCGATAGGCAACCTGTTCATTTAAAGAGTGCCTTTGGTCAGATGCCGTTCATCTAAGGTTATATCAGAGGTGCTACTTCAGTATTCGTGCTATAGTCAGTTAGACTGAAAAATAATGGCATGGGTGATCTGGTAATGATGTGATTTATGGCCAATACATGACTCTCAGCCTGGGAGGCCAACAAAAGAACCAGTAAAACTGTGAGGCCTCACCCCAGCAGTCTGGAAATTGTTCTACGAGTTTTTTTTCCTAAATCTCATTTTTGGCAGTTTATTTTTGCCAGCTTTGCCATCCAGACTGCTGTTAGTTTCCGAACGCAATTACTTTCAGTGTCCCCACCTATTTCTACATGTAAGGAAGGTGAAAGCATTGTAATAGCCTATCCACTTAGCATTCCCCAGTTCCTGATCATCATGGACAAGGTGGAGGAGGAGCAGAGGGAGCAGGTGCGTCGCTTGAAGCCCAATGGCCAGAGACTGAACCAATCATGCTGCTACCCCCCACAGAGAGTGTGCAGGGAACAGTTGTCATTTGAGGCACTGTCGGAGGAGCTCTGCGTGCCCAGACTGTGCTTCAGCAAGGAAGTGATTGGCCACCTATGTGAGATACTCCATGAAGACCCAAATCCACGGTACAGCTCCCGCAGGGCCTTGTCTGTTGCATTGAAGGTGATGATACCAATTCCTTCCAGTCAGGCACTAGAGACCTCTGTAACTTCAGCCAAGGAGCTGCATTCAACAGGTAACAGATACTATCTTCTGCAGGGCATCTAACTTCATAAAATACAACATGTTCCCTGTGCAGCAAAAAGATAGATCCATCAACTTCCACAGGATCGCTGGCTTCTGCAGGATGCAGGCGGCTATCGATAGGACCCACATGCTGCTGAAGGCTCCACATGAGGAACCTGTCACTTTTATCAACAGGGAAGATTATCACTCATTAAATGTGCTAATTGTCGCTGATACCTAACTGAAGATTCTGCGTGTAAACTCAGAGCATCGGGGAAGCACTCACAACGCCTTTGTCCTTCACCTCTCCAATATCGACGATTTATTCAGCAGGGAGGGACATGGAGGTGGATAGATCCTGAGGGACAAGGCCTACACACTGAAGCCGTGGCTGATGACACCATTCTGAATCACCAACAATGCAGCACAGGAAAGGTACAACCATATACACGCGGCAACACAGCAAGTGGTAGAGAGGACCATCAGGTTGCTTAGAGCACATTTCTGGTGCCTGGACAGGCCGGGCGGGGTGGGGGGGGGTGGGGAGGTGACCTACGGTATGCCTCCGATAAAGTTGCGAAGATTGTGGTGGTCTTCTGCGCACTACACAATTTTGCCCTGCAAGAAGGGTTTGCCCTTGACTTGGCAGCTGAGATGCCAATGGAACCAGATTGCGCTGACCCACATGTCCCTGAGCCCATGGATGGTGGCCTGCTCCCGGAGGAAGGCACGGTGGCAGCGGCCAGAGAGCAGCACGTGGCTCAAGTGTTTGGTCAATCATTACCCCTACTCAGACTCCTCACTCTCTTCTCACCGCGCCCCCTCTCCCCCGACACATTCCACCAAAGTTCAACCAGTGGGATGGAGGTGCTTCAGGAAGTACAGCGTGATATTTCCTTGGAATTATCCCCATGGTGACACGAGCACAAAGGAGGACATGCACGATTTAAGCAATTGAACTTTTATTAAATACAACATCACAATAACAAACAACCTTTAAAGACGGTTTTTTTAATTGTAATTAACATTCTAAAGTTGAGTGAGACTGATTTCAGAAGTTGTAGCTCACTTACCTCCCAGTGCCACAGGGAGGGAATTCCAGAGCTTAGGGCCTGGGTAGCTGAAGGCATGGTTGCCAATGGTGGGGCAAAGGAAATTGGGGATGCACAAGAGGCCAGAATTGGAGGAGCACAGAGATCTTGGAGGGTTGTAGGGCTGGAGGAGGTTACAGGGGTATGGGAGTGTCGAGGGCATGGAGGGTGTTGGAAACAAAGATGAGAATTTTAAAATCGAGGCGTTGCTGGACTGATGACCAATGTAGGTCAGCGAGCAGAGGGCTGACGGGTGAACCGATTTAGTGTGAGTCAGGATATGGGTAGCAGAGGTCCATGATTCATCATTGACCTCGCCACGCCGTAGGTGGATTAGCGTTCCAGCAAATGCCGGCACAAATATCACTTGATGTGAACAGGAAGCTGAAAAGTCCAAATAATGGCTTGCGCTGCTAAACACGCCATTCCAGCAAATTCAGGTCCGTAATATTTGTAATAGAGCATGTTAACCAATTAGTGATCTGTCCAAAAACAAATAGAATCATTGAATAATACAAAAAAAAATGCCAAATATAATCAAACTTTTGAGGGAAAAGAAAGACATAGCTGTCCAAATGTTTCAAAACACTTCACAAACGGAATTATTTTTTCTGTGTTCAGTGATTGTTATGTTGGCAAACCTGGCAGCCATTCTGCTCCAGAAAAATAAACAGCAATGATATAAATCAAGAGTTAATTTATTTTTCAGTGGTGTTGGTTGAGAGAGGAACGTTGGCCAAGTCACTGCAGGAACTCCCTGCTCTTTCATTAGTACAGTGAGATTTTCAATGTCCACCTGAGCAGGGAGACCGCAGTTTAATGCCTCAGCTGAAGGACAGAATAAATAAGCCTTTGGAATAGTTAAGGAATATTTCCTCATTATAGAGGAAGTGCTGCATTGTCAGAGGTGCTATCCTTTGATGCGATGTTAAACTGAGGATGTATCTCCCTGTTCAGCTGAATGTTAAGAAGAGCAGACAGTTCGTCCAGTGCCCTGGCCAATGTTCTTCTCTCAACAAATACAATTAATAAGATATTAAATGGTCATTTAACTCATTGTAAAAATTTGCTGTGTACAAAATGGCCGCCACGTTTGTTTACGTACTGATATCCACTGTACTTCAAAGTAATGCCACAAGGAGTAGATTTTCTAACTGACGCTGCTCCTGTGTCAAAATTTAATGCACTTGTTGGTTAATGCCTACAATAAAATAATGCAGAGGAGAATTTAATACAAGCAGTAGTACATTTTGTGATGTTTCTCAGAGATGTGATAAGATGCTACATAACTACAATGGGAGAGAATTTCCACTCCGTTTTCAGTATAATTTCAGCGTAGAGGTTGGGTAATTAACTTTTTGTGGCAGAAAAATGGGGAAGAAGCCTTTTGATCCAATTGGCAACAGTAACACTAGAGTCACATTTCAACAGCAAACTCAACTAGAAAAGCCCACAAAGGAAAAAAACATTGTTTGTATTACCTATTTTAATTAACAAAAGATGGTTATAAACATATTCAAGGGTGTAACATGCTCTAGAATTTCAGACGACTTCATAAACTGATCAAGTTTCACTATTGGGGTTTATAATATCAACCAGACCTGTTTGTACCTTTAACATGCTCTCACCAGTCTATCACTCATGATTATTCTCTGGACTTAAGGCATTACCAATTCTACTAAATGGAGTGAGAATTACATAACATGGAGCTCTCAAGCACACATTCCAGGGAATGGACAGTATGCTACACCACTGGATCATTTGACAGTACAACTGCCTGTAGGAAAGCATGACAATAATAACTTACCTGGGAAACTGCTCACTTCCTTTCATGTTCCTGGACATATGGTTAGATCCTGATAAGGCACTTTGGTTATAGCTTGAAATATGTTTCTGTTAAACAAATGATCAGTTTACCACCAAATGGCATTCATTTGTAACACAAATGGAGTTAGGATACAGATCAGCCATGATCTCATTGAATGGCGGAACAGGCTCGAGGAGCTGAATGGCCTACTCCTATTCCTGTGTTCCTAGATAATAAGACTGTGCTATGGAAGAACCAGTTTGCTCTCAATGAGACAAATTGTGTAATTGGTTGCTGGTTAAAGCTTGCCAAGGAAAATGAATCATGTGCTTGTCTCAAGTTTAAAAACCATGAAAATTCCACTGGTCTCCTGCTGTACCTTCAGCAAGAGACTGGTGGAACCACCAAGGAAATGGGAGAGACCTATTATGCCAAGTCTCCGCCCATTCTGCAAGTTTCCAAATTGTCTTGTAAGGGGCAGAACTTTCACACACTTTTTCAGACCCAGTGTTTCGGTGGTGATTGATATGCTGAGACAGAAGAGATATACCAGCCTCAAAATGCACAATGAATTCATGAAATACATTTGGGAATGTAAACTCGTGAAAACAAAATCCTGATACTCACTGCCAATGTGAGGTTTTCAGGAGAAGTGCTGAGGACAAAAATTTGCCCTGTGGTGCTTTTTGATAAAATATGAAAATAAATTGCTTCCCACCAGTCGAGAGCAGTAGACACAGCCCTGGACTGCTTCTTACCTCGAAACCAAAGGACCATTAGTGAGATATTCAGTTCTATCAGAAATGAAGCAAACCACAGGAAGGAATGGCAGTGATGAATCAACCTCAGTAATCTGGGGGATTTTGGCAAGATAAGGTGGTATATTTTATTTATTGGCCAAAGGAAAGCATATATTTTCTTCCAATTTGGCTCCAGCAAAGAGTTTGCACATTTATTCTGGTTTGAATCAAGCTGAAACCCTCAGCAGGTAACCTAGGGTTCTCTATCACATCGAGCCACAATTAATCGAAGTCAGATGGAATCAGCATTGGATCAAAATGCACTTCTATCGGAGCTGTGGCCTTTAGCTCATATGAAATGTACATTTCAATTAAGTTTGGTGACTTTACACATGTGTTAAACTGGAAGAAAATGTCAGTTTACATCTTGTGTGAAGAAAAATGGCTCCAAACCCTCCAACATTGCACACGATAACCAATCAGGATAGAAAAGGGTGACTGTGTCAATGAACCTCAGAAGGATGAAGAATCCTTCAAAAAGTTGCTGAAAGCCCCTGAGGCGCTGAAGAAGTAAAATATCCAATTAATCACTGGGTGGAACACTACATATGGCCTCTATTACAAGTACTTTTCCTTCCTTAATTACCTAATAAGGCTTAAAGTTTGTAAAAGTTATTTTAAGCATTCTACTGAGAAACAAGGTTTAGTCAAACTAGTGATAGTTTGACATATATACGGAAGACATAGCAAAATAAATCATCAAAAGGATCAGTCTTGAACTGGAGTAGGTTTTACTAATTATATTGCAGAATACATACCTCCCAGCAATTCACAACTTTATGTAAGGCTGGAAAAGGAAACCTTGTTAATTTTACCTCTTGCCCGATGGTTAAGTGCCCTGTCTCTGTGTGGTACCGTGTCCAGGTTTGCAGCCAAAATTATCCATTTGCCACTTCAAAAGCCCAGATGCTCAATTGTGTGTCAAGGCTGGAACTCATACCCAGACCTCACATTTCATAGATGAGCATGCTGCTTTCTTGTAATAAACAAGTTATTCAAAACAATACCATTTCTCTCCATGAAATAAAATGTTGAACATCGGACTAACGGCAAATTAAAGGTTGATTTGATTTTTTTTTCTTTATTGTACGCGTTCGCAGGATGAAATAGCTGATCAGCTATGGTGTTGTTCACCGATAGTCTGGGTTCTGGGGTATGATTGGAATCATTAGCTAATAACTTGACCTATCCCTTTCAGGCCACTCCTCAGGTTCTCCACTTGGGGAAGTGGTAGAAATAGACACACCCCGCGGGCTCATTGGTGTTGCTGTTCTCGCTGCTCGACACCTCTTCTTGGGAAGGGGCCAGATTATCTCAAGGTCAGAAAAAAATTCAGGTTTCCCTCTTAAAGGAAGATTCCTCAGTTGTAACTTGTTGGTGGCTTGTCCGCTGTAATGTCTGAAGTGTAACAGATGCACTTCCATTGCTCTCCTGGCCCTCCTCCCACATTGCAGCTTCCGTAAACTTTTAAGCGTACCTTTTTTGTGGCGATATTAGTTAGTTTCCAGCTGGGCACCTGTCCTAATATCTCCTTATGTGGTTCGGTGTCAAATTTTGTTTGATAACACTCCTGTAAAGCAACTTGGGATGTTTTACGACATTAAAGGCGCTATATAAATGTAATTTGTTGTTGTAGTCTCAAGACTTTAACATTAGCAATGTGGTTGATTCTTAATTGCCATCTGAAATGGCCAAGCAAGCCACTCAGTTGTAAAATCTCGCTAAAAAAGTCACTAGGCACTGGACACGACAAAGGCAAACCAAGCCCAGTCGACCCTGCAAAGTCCTCCTCACTAACATCTGGGGACTTGTGCCAAAATTGGGAGAGCTGTCCCACAGACTAGTCAAGCAACAGCCTGACATAGCCATACTCACAGAATCATACCTTTCAGCCAGAATCTTCCATCACCATCCATGGGTATGTCCTGTCCCACCGGCAGGACAGACCGACCAGAGGTGGCGGTACAGTGATATACAGTCAGGAGGGAGTGGCCCTGGGAGTCCTCAACATTTACTCTGGACCCCATGAAATGTCATGGCATCAGGTCAAACATGGGCAAGGAAATCTCCTGCTGATTACCACCTGCCGCCCTCCCTCAGCTGATGAATCAGTCCTCCTCCATGTTGAACACCACTTGGAGGAAGCACTGAGGGTAGCAAGGGCACAGAATGTACTCTGGGTGGGGGACTTCAATGTCCATCACCAAGAGTGGCCCGGTAGCACCACTAATGACTGAACTGGCCGAGTCCTGAAGGACATAGGTACTAGACTGGGCCTGCGGCAGGTGGTGAGCGAACCAACACGAGGGAGAAACTTACTTGACCTCGTCCTCACCAATCTACCTGACACAAATGCATTTGTCCATGAGCGAAAGGCGACAGAGAGTAGGGATAATGGGTAGGTACTCACATTGGCAGGATGTGACTTGTGGAGTCCCGCAGGGATCTGTCTTGGGGCCTCAATTATTCACAATATTTATTAACGACTTAGATGAAGGCATAGAAAGTCTCATATCTAAGTTTGCCAATGACACAAAGATTGGTGGCATTGTAAGCAGTGTAGATGAAAACATAAAATTATAAAGGGATATTGATAGATTAGGTGAATGGGCAAAACTGTGGCAAATGAAATTCAATGTAGACAAATGTGAGGTCATCCATTTTGGATCAAAAAAGGATAGAACAGGGTACTTTCTAAATGGTAAAAAGTTAAAAAAAGTGGATGTCCAAAGGGACTTAGGGGTTCAGGTACATAGATCATTGAAGTGTCATGAACAGGTGCAGAAAATAATCAAGGAGACTAATGGAATGCTGGCCTTTATATCTAGAGGACTACAGTACAAGGGGGCAGAAGTTATGCTGCAGCTATGAAAAACCCTGGTTACACCGCACTTGGAGTACTGTGAGCAGTTCTGGGCACCGCACCTTCGGAAGGACATATTGGCCTTGGAGGGAGTACAGCGTAGGTTTACTAGAATGATACCCGGACTTCAAGGGTTAAGTTACGAGGAGAGATTACACAAATTGGGGTTGTATTCTCTAGAGTTTTGAAGGTTAAGGGGTGATCTGATCGAAGTTTATAAGATATTAAGGGGAACAGATAGGGTGGATGGAGAGAAACTATTTCCGCTGGTTGGGGATTTTAGGAGTAGGGGGCACAGTCTCAAAATTAGAGCCAGACCTTTCAGGAGCGAGATTTGGAACATAGGAACATAGGAATAGGAGTAGGCCATTCAGCCCCTCATGCCTGCTCCGCCATTTGATAAGATCATGGCTGATCTGTGATCTAACTCCATATACCTGCCTTTGGCCCATATCCCTTGATACTCCTCCTGATATCCCCACCATCACAGAAGCTAGTCTTCAGACAATTCAATTCTCTCCAAGTGACATCAAGAAACGGCTGAGTGCACTGGATACAGCAAAGGCTATGGGCCCCGACAACATCCCGGCTGTAGTGCTGAAGACTTGTGCTCCAGAACTAACTGCGCCTCTAGCCAAACTGTTCCAGTACAGCTACAACATTGGCATCTACCCGACAATGTGGAAAATTGCCCAGGTATATCCTGTCCATAAAAAGCAGGACAAATCCAATCTGGCCAATTACCGCCCCATCAGTCTACTCTCAATCATCAGCAAACTGATGGAAGATGTCGTCGACAGTGCAATCAAGCGGCACTTACTCACCAATAACCTGCTCACCGATGCTAAGTTTGGGTTCCGCCAGGACCACTCGGCTCCAAACCTCATTACAGCCTTGGTCCAAACATGGGCAAAAGAGCTGAATTCCAGAGGTGAGATGAGAGTGACTGCCCTTGACATCAAGGCAGCATTTGACTGAGTGTGGCACCAAGGAGCCCGAGTAAAATTGAAGTCAATGGGAATCAGGGGGAAAACTCTGCAGTGGCTGGAGTCATACCTAGCACAAAGGAAGATGGTAGTGGTTGTTGGAGGCCAATCATCTCAGCCCCAGGATATTGCTGCAGGAGTTCCTCAGGGCAGTGTCCTCGGCCCAACCATCTTCAGCTGCTTCATCAATGACCTTCCCTCCATCATAAGGTCAGAAATGGGGATGTTCGCTGATGATTGCACAATGTTCAGTTCCATTCACAACCCCTCAAATAATGAAGCAGTCCGAGCCCGGAAGCAGCAAGACCTGGACAACATCCAAGCTTGGGCTCATAAGTGGCAAGTAACATTCGTGCCAGACAAGTGCCAGGCAATGACCATCTCCATCAAGAGAGAGTCGAACCACCTCCCCTTGACATTCAACGGCATTACCATCGCCGAATCCCCTACCATCAACATCCTGGGGGTCACCATTGAACAGAAACTTAACTGGACCAGCCATATAAATACCGTGGCTGCAAGAGCAGGTTAGAGGCTGGGTATTCTGCGGCGAGTGACTCACCTCCTGACTCCCCAAAGCCTTTCCAGCATCTACAAGGCACAAGTCAGGAGTGTGATGGAATACTCTCCACTTGCCTGGATGAGTGCAGCTCCAACAACACTCAAGAAGCTCGACACCAACCAGGACAAAGCAGCCCCCTTGATTGGCACCTCATCCACCACCCTAAACACTTATTCCCTTCATCACCGGTGCTCTGTGGCTGCAGTGTGTACCATCCACAGGATGCACTGCAGCAACTCACCAAGGCTTCTTTGACAGCACCTCCCAAACCCACGACCTCTACCACCTAGAAGGACAAGGGCAGCAGGCACATGAGAACAACACGACCTGCACGTTCCCCTCCAAGTCACACACCATCCCGACTTGGAAATATATCGCCGTTCCTTCATCATCGCTGGGTCAAAATCCTGGAACTCCCTTCCTAACAGCACTGTGGGAGAACTTTCACCACACGGACTACAGCGGTTCAAGAAGGTGGCTCATCACCACCTTCTCAAGGGCAATTAGGGATGGGTAATAAATGCTGGCCTCGCCAGCGATGCCCACATCCCATGAACTAATAAAAAAATATATATTGGCAGATAAGGACAAGAAATGTATTTTATTTTATCATAGAAATGAAATAAATCAGACTGTCAGGATAATTCAACATCTGTATATTTAGACAATCTTTCCTTGTATTACCCATGTTATGGTTTCTTTTAAATTGCTGGATGAGAGAAGAAAAGTAAATGGAGAACATCATGGCCCAGAAATTGCTTAATAAAGAACGGTGAGCTCAACAGCGCTCACTATTATTAGTGGCGAAATCAAGGAACAAGTTCCAGCGTTCGCACATGCGCAGTGAAATGCGGAAATCTGGAACTTGCTCCTCCTGGTTTGCCGGCGAAAATAACAGCTTCGAATTAAAGGGATATCGCCGTCTGAAATCAGTGAAAACAATGGACCAGTGTCAACTTGCTCATCTGCCCAGCTGGAAACTAACTAATATCGCCACAAAAAAGGTACGCTTAAAAGTACCAGGTTTAAACTAAGTTTTAACAGGCAAGTCTTAATGACTGCCAAACAACTAAAAATCAACTTTTGAAAATGTGGAGTCTCATTACTCCTTATTTCAATAGTCTTTGGCCATTAAAAAAAACTTTATAAATTAAAAAATGTAATTTTTTTTACTTTTCCCTTCGGTCTCTTTTATTTAATTCGGTTATTTCTACCCTTTCTTTTTTTCGCCGTCTTTAACAGCTTTTACAAAAGATTTTAGTGTCGTACCTTTCACTTCCTGGATTTTGCATTGCAGCTTGCAGAAACCATTCGCAACTTATCAAAAATACTGCAAAATGACTGGTTGAGGGGAGAGAGAGCGATCCTCTCGCTTCTCCAATGGGAGCTAGTTTCGTTTGAACTAACGCTGGGCTCTTCTCCACTTCCTGTTAGAGGAAGTGCACCCTGTCAAGAGTTAAAGTAATGAGTTAATATAAATCTATGGAGTAGCGAGCATTGCTGGTTCGAGTAATTTCTGGGCCCATGAGTTCATAAAAATTCTGGAAATAGCCTCTGCTTTTTGAGGACACATTCTCAGTGCTCACATGCTATAGAATGCAAGCTGTTACATGTGAGAGCGTCTGAACACATATGCTAATAAAAGCGGAGAATTCTCTCAGCAAATGTTAGAAAATTACACCCAGTGGTTATGCAACAATTTCACACATGTGCAACAGCAATTTTATTTAGCCAGTGTGAAATATCACCTTCAGGGAACAGGAAAATCTCAGCAACACCCACTTATGAGTGTTTAGCTGTAAAAAGAATGCACAAAGCATAACTATGGACCATTTTCTAAAAGAATACATTCAGAGAATGAAACAAAAGCTCATACTATTGTTACAGGGAAAGCTTGTTACAACTAGTATTAGAAACATTTCAACAACAACAACTTGCATTTATATAGCGCCTTTAACATAGTAAGCGTTCCAAGGAACTTCACAAGAGCGTTATCAAACAAAATTTGACACCGAGCCACATAAGGAGATATTAGGACAGGTAACAGAAAGCTTGGTCAAAGAGGTAGGTTTTAAGGAACGTTTTAAAGGAGGAGAGAGAAGTACAGAGGCGAAGAGGTTTACTCTCCTTCCCAATCACCTTTCTCCCCATCCCTACTGAAGGCAGTGTTGGTCTCCGTGGACATGCCCAAATAGTGAGGTGCGGTATTTGACCATGGGAAGCAACGCAGCCGAGTAGATCCTGTCCTCATGCACAATCCTTCCAGCAGGGAATCACTGCACAACAGTCAGGAGACTTTTGGCTGAATTTCCCCGCTCCAGCCCCAGGATGCTGTGGTTAATTATAGTGCCCTCACCGCAATCTGACTGGGATCAACTAACTCAGTACAAACCAGGGAACAAAACCAGGGATCTTTCTGATCTGCGAGGCTCAGTATTACTCCATGCAGTGCATTTTCCCATACTGTTACTATGAGTGAAAAGGTGCTTTTATACTATAGAAGTCCAGATGAATGAAACGTGTGCGTCTCCCCCTATTTGCTACACTGCATAGTATAAACCATGGCGAACTGGGGAACTGGTGACATTGTAGACCTATGTGAGTCTATGAATGTACCATTGGTTTTGTGGCATGTGAGGATCCAGTCCCCTGTACATCCACTGAGAGAGCTATTGGGTAATGCTATTCCTCAGCAGAGTCCCGCACCCAATAAAAGGGGGAGAATGACAGACAGAAGCGAAACAACTGGGTGACCTGAAAGAACCATAGATGTATTCAGATCCAACTAAAACAAGGAAGTAACAGTCAGTAGGGGAGTTCAAACATGGACAAGATGGAACCTTTAATTTTTGTTAGGTAAGGGTATCAAGGGATATGGAGCTACGGCAGGCAAATGGAGTTGAGGCACAGATCAGCCATTAAATGGTAGAGCAGGCTTGAGGGGCTGAATGGTTTACCACTGCTCCTATGTTCCTAACAAGAAGGACTGCACTGCCAGTCCAATTTTGCAGCAGTGAAGCCTGCCTCTGTTTTATTTTCTACAATGTTGCTGCCAAAATGCTACTTCAGTACTCAGAAGACTGGACCAGGTGACTGGATCTGTCCCGTTTCAAGCAGACCTCACTGTAGTGGAAAAACAACAATTGCTCAGAACCCTGCGGATTACGCTGAAGTCAGTTGCAGATTTAGTGCTGAGCTGAGGTTGTGATATCATCACCCTATTGCCAGGTGTTAAAAATGTGCCCCAGATGGGCATTTAAGTTTCAGAGGTCAGAGCTCCACACGTATTGCTGTAAGGAGGGCGGTGGGGGAAAGTTGAAGTCACATCCTTCCACTACGATGCATGGTTTATTTGGAAACAAATTGGAAACACATCCCTCTCCACTCACAGGCTTCTTTCAAACTCAAATCCAGTAAACGGATGGTGTAATATTTTTCTTGTGGTCAGGTCCAGGGGAGCTGGTGTGGGAGGGGGGAATTGGGCTTTGACTATGCGGGTGTCTACAGGGAGTTTACTGAAGAGCAGCAGAATCAGGTTACACACAGATTTTTCTCTCTAATTGAAATCTGGCACAGTTGCATACATTAATTTTACTGTGTTTTATTTTGTAATTCTCCCTTCCCCCACTTAACATTTAAAGGTTTAAGTTTTAGAAATAGTCGACAGGACAAAAAGTAAAGGAGAAATAAATTACAGTTGTTAAATGGAAAATAGAAGTTAAAAGATGCATTTAAAAATAAAATGTCCATGGTTGTGATTTGATGCCGATGACTTTTATACTTTGTTCAATATCCTGATTCAACCTCAGATTTGCATGTTAGTTTTGATTAGTCTGATGACTGTTTGGAATATTAAATGCATCAGATCTCACTGGTCTCTGAAACTCCACCAGGTCTTCAGATTTGTCAAGACTGACCTCAAGCTTCAGTGAGACCCAAAACCAACGTGGAGTCCTGATCGGTAAATGCACACTGGACCTACTCCTGAATCACACACCCCAAACAAAAAGGTTCTGGTGGGGCCAATATTCTTCCACTTACCCTGGTCCCCTGTGTGTCCTTTTATAAAAGGCAAAAAAAAACACAACGTGCCTTTCTTTTAAACTACATTTCTTAGCTGGTCCCAGTACAGTGGACAAGGTAACTGTTTTGAAATCCACTGGTGATGGCAGGAGGCAGAACTGGAGGGTAAAGACTAGAAGCATCCAGGAGAGTGTGGAATTGATACCCGCCATGATTTTTGTGGCCAATATCTTTACTCTTTCCTGTTAATGAGATCGTCCTGGAGCATAACCACATGGCCCGACCAACGGGACAGAAAACCTGCAAGTCCTCAGAGATGTTACGATAAACAAGATAGATTGTGATGGAATTTTTCAAAGATCACTCATGATTTATGCAGCTGTTTGTTGAGAAGATGCTATTAGCAGATTCAGAATCTACTGGACATTGCACCAAAACTATGGATCACCAAAAAATCCAGATAGGTTTTCCATACGAGTTGCCCATAATTTTTTTCATTATTTCACGCAATGACAAATCTTCAAGCTAGTGTCATGAGCGATGAAGCTGAGAATCATGGACCATCCGGAACAAATGGGTACATAAGAAACATAAGAACATAAGGAATAGGAGCAGGTGTAGGCCATATGGCCCCGCGAGCCTGGTCTGCCATTCAATAAGGTCATGGCTGATCTTTAACCTCAACTCCACTTTCCTACCCGATCCCCAAATCCCTTGATTCCCTTAGAGTCCAAAAATCGATCGCTCTCAATCTTGAATATACTCAATGACTGAGCATCCCCAGCCCTCTGGGGTAGAGAATGAACTGAACATGTAACCCGCTAATAGGATCATCATGATCTTGACTGCCAGCATTGGTCAATAGGTATGATGCGGGTGATTTTAGGAGGCAATTGCAGGTGCGTTGGTGGCAGGGGGGCTCCAAAAATCGCGGAAATCCCTTTCGGGTTCGGAAGCCGGCTCCAACCCGTCGACTTCCGAGTTTTCCAGGGACCCACTTGTGTGTGCGCGGGGGACCCGAAAACGGAAGTCCCGCCGGCTGACAGTTAAAGAGCCAAATGTACCTCATTGGGTACTTAAGGAACTTTACCTGTGACAAATTAAGTACTTGGAAAGATTTTTAACTTACCTGGGCGGCTTGTCCACTGCTTCTGACTCTCGCCTGGTGAAACCAGGTGTGAAGGGCCGGATCAGGGAACAAGAAACTAAATAAAGTAAATAAAAAACCATAGATGGAAGTGAAAACACTAAATGAACCTACCTTTGCACCCTGCTGCGATGTCCGATGTCTCCTGTTCCGATGCGCCCCTCTTCACCCCCCCCCCCCCGATGTCCCCCCTTAACCCTCCCAATCTTCCCCTGATGTCCTCCTGATTTTCCCCTATCCCCCCCCCCCGATCTTCCCCTCTCTCCCCCCCAATCTTCCCCTCTTCGCGCCCCGCCCTCTCCCAGTCTTCCAGTCCAGCGCTGGATGACGTCTCGCTCTCTCTCGTTCTCCCCCCGCCCCCCCCCACACCTCGTGTTGCAGCTCCTGACGGCAGCCAGTCTGCTCAATCAGGCTGGCTGCTGGGCCCGAAACCCGGAGAGGACGTTAATCATCAGCAATCAACACGCGATCGCGTTGGAAACGATAAGTTTTGTTCATGCGCGTTTGCCACGCGCACCTTCATCCCCCCCGCTGCCAACCCGCCACCATTGCAAAATCGAGCCCAATATCTTCATTATTAATGGGAGATAAGGGAGTGCAGTGTAGGATAGGGTAAAAGGCAGTTGTGAACAGGGGAACGAAGGGGTCTGGAGGAAGATGTTAGAGTCCGGTCCAGCTCTAACAGCTGTTCTCTTCCACTTGGTTGGGAAAAAGTAGACTTTTTAATGGGAACAAAAACATTAACTGTCAGACACCTATAGTGTGGTCACATAACACTGCACACTTTAACTGGGGAAGTTATTCATTTTATAGGTTGCACTGATGCAGATTCAGAAGTTGATTTATATTTATTTATTTATTTTTTAAAACTATGGCTCTGATTTTAAAAGGCAGGGGCGGGAAACAGTGCCGCGAGTCCCAAAGCGGGTAGAGTCCGGGGACATAAAAGTTCCCACAGTCCCATCCAACACCCAGCCAGATCCACTACCGAGCCCGTGAGCGAGAGCAGGAATCTGGTGGCAGGAGGCCGTAGCCGGGGATCCGTGTGGACGGGAAGTGGGAGGAGGGGTCTGGAAGCGATCCGGGGGATGAGGGGGTTTCATCACGATCAGAAGGAGGCAGGAGCTGGGGAGGCCCTTGCGGGGCCTTGGGAGAGTGCTCCTGCTTCTCCTAGTCCACAAGTACATTTTTAAAACTTACCTTGGCCTCTTCTGGCCAGTTGGTGCCTATCGCCATGGTCCTGCTGTCGGGCTACAGACAGCGTGGGAATTCCTCCTGACGTCATCTGGCCGTGACTTCTGAATGTTAAATAGGTCCCCGCCTGTCTGTAGTGGGCGCCTCGTCAATGGCCTGAGCCATTACAATCACGGCAGCCGGGAACATGGCGGGAGCTAGAATTTTCCAATTTTAGCCCCTCGCCCGACCCTTTTCCTTCACTTCAGGGGTGGGGAGGATTAAAATCAGGGCCTATGTTACAGCGAGCAATCAGGAGAATTCTGGAAAGGCAAGAAATACATTTGTGAGCTGCTGATTGCTGGGAGTTATGCAGACAATCTACATCACATTGTCCTATTGGCCGTGTCGCCGTCTTGTACCCTGCTGTGGTTTTATTTTTTGTGGGGAGAGTTGCATTGTTGAGACTATGGAAAGCCGAGGCACTGTTTGGATAGTGTCTCTTGTACCTCTCACTATAACACAGACTTGGTGAACTATTCAGCTTGTTCCTTCTATGTAGTTTTGGATGTTCTGGCTGGATTGAGGTACTCTTTGTTCTCTACCCCACCATGTTCTTAATACTTACTCAGCAACCTTGCACAATTAAACATTTCTGATAAAATGTTCTGGGTGTGTTGTCTTTGGCTGCAATATCATAAATATAAAACTGACAAAATCCCTGAAGTATTTAAAAACAATGAGTGTCACTCTGCAAAGCATAGAACAAGCTGCAACACATAATGTGCCCAGGCGGAGAGCTGGTATGTTCCCAGAACTCCTTTGGGAAATAAAATCTCCCCCCAAAAAATTGCCTTCAAAGATAATAAACAACTGGTTGCTAGAACAAGCGAGTCATAAAACTAAAATCAAAATTGTAAAAATACACAAAATCTCAACTGTCACACCATTTTAAAACATCTAATTTAACCATTTCACTTGCTAAGCCCTGTGTGTATTAGGTGCAGATGAAGGAAAGTTTATCATGGATGTCTCAACTTTAACCCGGGAGGTTGATGGGAACACATGCGACCATAGATAAATTGCAGTGAGGTACTGGTGGTGATCCCGGAGATTTCTCGTTGCCAAGTAACTGCAAGGACCGCCATCGCCAATGAAAACAAAGTGGTATGTGAGATTATTTGAACTTCTGCATACAAAAGGATAGCTGCTGCAGAGTCTGGGACAGATATCCACAAATAGGAAAAGCAAGATGTGGAACTTCATTGGAAAGTATGGCCTCAGCAACAATGCAGCCACACCTCACTGGAACCACTTGTACCTTGGCAACCGTGTTCATGGGATGCCGGGACCATGCCAAGCACCAATCCACCTCTGTGGAAATAATAATAGTTTATGGGTAGGAATGATATATTTTAGAAAAACTGTTCCACACCATGACATTTTTGTTAGTGCTTTTGCTGTGTGTGTGGTATACTCACTGAAGGTTGTTTCAATAGATTTATTTTCTGATAAACACTGACCCAAGCTACATAACTTGCAATTGAGCAACACGCATTCTATGCAGTTGAGCAGCGATGTTAGCAGAAGTATACATTAAGTATCCTCTATTGAAACGTACCAGAGTTCAGTTCATGTAGCCTTCCACTGATTCTGCTTGCATATTAAATTCTACCATAGATGGTGTTGCTTATGTTCATTTTGTCCAGTACACTCGAATTGTAAAATTGAACTTAATTACGAGTCCGCCACACAAATGATCTCCTCCAGCCAGTTTAGTTTAAATAAAATCTGTACATATGGTAAATGTTACCTGAATAATTAGTGCCATTTATTATTTTACATTAGGATTTGTGTTTGTGTACAGACATCTGGCTTTTCTTTTGTCAGTTTCTACAGAGGTGTGTTGATCCTAATCAGACTGCGTAAAGGCAGGGTTTTGATACAAATTGCAGATTTGTACAGGGTGGATTTTTAATTCCCAGTGCTCATATGGCAGGACCAATATGCAATAGGCTATTTCCCTGCCCACACACTCCGGAGAGCTGATCTCATTGAAACTTCTGGGGTGGTGCCTAGTTTGATTTATAGTGCGAGTTCCCAACGTGGAATGCACCTTCCCTAGGAATTCACAGAGTTAGTGGGTGGGGGTCAGAATTTCCTGTGCTATTGTGGTTATGTAAAGGACTGCAGCAATCATTTGAAGGAATAGAATCATAGAATCATGGAATGGTTACAGCACAGAAGGAGGCCATTCGGCCCATCAAGCCCATGCTGGATCTTTGTAAGAGCACTCCAGTTAGTCCCATTCCTCCGCTCTTTCCCTGTAGCCCTGCAAATTTCTTTCCTTCAATTATTTATCCAATTCCTTTTTTGAAAGCCACGATTGAATCTGCTTCCACCATCCTTTCAAGCAGCGCATTCCAGATCATAACTACTCACTGTGTAAAAACACTTTTCTTCATGTCGCCTTTGGTTTTCTTGCCAATCGCCTTAAATCTGTGTCCTCTGGTTCTTGACCCTTGGAAAGATGACCACTTAAAGGTAAGTAGCCAAAATGTGGAGTGCAAAAAAAATGGATGGCAAAAGTCTCCCGATGGCAAAACAAAGTGACTGGCAAAAAAAATCTGGATGGCAAAAAAATGTGGAGGCAGGTAAAGGAGTCTTTGGTCAAGTGATGAAATTGCACAGGACCTGAACTCCAGTTTGATGGATAGCAAGGTGCTGCTACATGAGGTGGATGTTAGGAGGGTTGCCCTTATTGGCACTCAAAGACAACTTTCCCAGAAGAGAGTGGTGCAGCATGCCTGGGGGGAGGTGTCGGCCAGGGTCAGTGCTGGGGTAGAAGATGGCTGCATTAAGGAAGCTGCAAAGGTAGGGATATCCAATTGTACCATAAAACAAGTAGATGGCTGAATTATACATGCCACAACGTGCTGTTTGTCCCTGCTACAAATAATTGCTGGCCCATGCATGTTCATATCATAATTCTTTGATCATTATTTTAACAGACGCATTAAACTGTTTTAAATAAGTTGGTTAATGCCTCCATTAAAACAGTGGAGAGAAGAATTTGATATGGGTTATGCATTTGTACAGCAATATCACACGGGGTAAATTCAGACTTTACAGAGATTCATCATCTTACCTGACTACATCACACGATCACTTAGCCAAGCAATATTTTTCTAAACCATATTATTTCATCACATCAACAACCAGTAAACTGGCCCGACATCTCTTCTTATTTTCCACACATTCATTACATAAACATACGATTATGATCCAGTCAATAAAAACTGTTAAACTAAAATAAATTACCTCATAAGGCATAACAAACGGCATGGTGCGGACTGCAGACTTTCATATCTATTACTGGTTTGTCACAAGGAAACCACGAGTGTCTGAAATAATAATTAACACCAGCAGCACCAAGCAAAAATAAAATAAATCCTGCAAAATTAACAAAATTGAGTGAGATTTCAGTTTAATCAGCAACTCCCACTCACTGATAGTTGCTTCCTTCCCTTTTCATTTTACACTCAAGGCCTGTTCCATTTATTCCTAAATTCAACTAATCTCAGACAAGGCAGCAGTTATGGTGCTACAAATTGGCCTCAGTGCCTCCTATGCTGAACATGACAAAAGTTAACCAGGCTTCCTCCTCCTGTTTGCAATCCAGTGTCCTCTGATTCCAGGTGCATTTACATGGACATTGGGCAAGAACAGGATTGGGCTTGATTGTGGTGCTCTCAATGGTGGACTAGTCTGTCAGCATTCACTAACTAGGCTCACAGATGAAGAATAGCCTCGGGATAATGGAGGCCTGCCAACACCAGTGGGATTGTATCCCAATAACAATCAACAGAAGGGATGGGTGAAAAGGAGAGAAAATTGGGGGTTGGATATCATGTCGTATCAGTTTTGCTCAATCACGTTAATACAGTTTGCTGTGGAGCATTTCCATTTGCTGTTACGTCTGTTGTTTGGAGACTAACAGACTTTACTTTAGCTTTTGAGACAGAGTCATATTTTTAAATTTTTGCTAAGATAACAAATTGTATAAAGTATAAAATCTTTGTATTGATAAAAGCTGCAGAAGCCCATTAATCATAATGCTTAGGAAACTTAGGCCCATTATCAGCAAGTGAAGTAAATTAGGAGATGGCAACTACCTCGAAAACTTTGTTTAACCCAACACTGGAGTCTGCTCCCTTATCGGTGCTGTCATATGTGGACAGTCATGTCTTTGCTACATGCACTGCTCTGCCAAAAACCTTTCTGCCAAGCAATGCTTTTCAGTTTCAAATTCAAAGAAGGGGAGGGGAGGCTTTTATTGCAGCCAGGAATGTCATTTGATTTAAATTCAAAGGATTACAGCTTTCCAAAACCTGATTTCATTCTGCTTGGGGATGGTTGAAGCAAAGGGTATGGATTTATTCTTCATTAATGTTCCACAAGTGTCCATATTGCATACAGAAGTGAACTTATGTTGAATTGGGCCAGTGAAAATGTTGAGTAAGCACCCACAGGGGATTCAATTTTTTTGGGGGGAGGGGTGGTGTCTAGAATAATCTTCCCATTGCAACCCCCATTCCTTTACCTCTGACTCTTTGAGCCTATCAAATTTGTGGATATAAGACAAATAGGGTGCATAGATGTAAATTAAGCTACATTTAAGTCACGTATAAATGTTTGTTTAAGTTACATTTGAACATTGGTTACTTATCAGAAATAATTTATAACCATGTTCCTATAGCTGACATTTCACACAAATATTGATGTCACCTGTAGGTCAGGGTCTGGCAGCAAGGTTAGCAGCCCACCTTTAATACACCAGACCCAGCACTAATACAAATATATTCAAACACAAGACCAATCACTAATACAAGCATACACAAACATCAAACGTACCACCAATACAAAAATGCGAACGGTTGACCCACCACTATCTGGGAATTTGGGCACATTGGATTCAGTGGACAGCCACTGAATTTGGACACCAATTAGAGTGCTGAATGATTTGGATGCAATGGACTGG
The DNA here is from genome assembly GCF_035084215.1 of Heptranchias perlo. Taxonomy (NCBI): domain Eukaryota; kingdom Metazoa; phylum Chordata; class Chondrichthyes; order Hexanchiformes; family Hexanchidae; genus Heptranchias; species Heptranchias perlo. The sequence goes on along the minus strand of NC_090357.1, from coordinate 12,692,327 downwards.
AAAAGAGTTCGGACTTAATGGACAACTAAATTGCTAGAAATCTGGACACTTTGGAACTAGAAGCAAGTGATATTTGTCGACTAGCAAATAGCACTAGTGAAAAAAGGGACAAAGGCAAATTGGACCATAGACTGAGGTCATATTGAATGATAATTCCACATAATCAAATATCTCCTTGTGCTGTAAAAAATTCCAGGCAGTGAAATTGGTCTTTGGCTAATTCGTTATCACCAGTTTTGTACTTTCGCTAAAGACTAATTTCACCTCCCTATTTTCATCGAGTAAACTGAATTTTAAATCAGGAAAATACATATTTTCCTTAAGATATGTGGGAATCACATTTACTCCAAACTAAAGGGAATATCTTTGCAGCAGTAATCATGCAGTAGAGATTTGTTTCAAGTAAGAGTGTTTTCTTTATCTTATATTTACAAAAATGTGTCTAATCCTCTGATTCAGAGTAAAGAGCCATTTTGTTCCTGTGCAAGATAAATTGAGCAGCATTTAATTCAGAACTGCCTAAAACCATGCCTTTGAAATAAGACACTCTGTAAAATATTTTTTTAACTTTGATTTTCCTCCCTGCTCCCTAATTCCCACATAGGTTAAGTTTCCCACTATGTTTGCTTTAGCCAAAAGATTCGGACAATTTAGGTCATGACCCCCATCAATGATACTTTGCAATCTTCTAACTGGATGTGTGCTCACAGTGGGATGAACTAACAATACCTGTGTAGATTTAGGATCTCAGAAGAGGTCATGGAAGGACTAGATTACTTCTGTTGCTTAAATCCTCTATCCGATCCCAATCGCAATACTACACCACAGTCAATAACCTATTAATCTTCGGACTTCAACTAGATTCAACAGTCAGACAAGAGATTTAATACTCTTGTGTGAGATGCATGTGAGATGGATGTGATACTCAAACCAGGATTCAGCATTATAATGTAATGTGCTTCTAATGGATTACTGATCACTTCAGTTGAAACCTCAGTGAACTGTACAATTTTGTGCTGGTGAAGGATTTAAGAGGAAGCTAGATAAGGAATAGAAGGATTATGTTGATAGGATTAGATGAAGAGGGGTGGGAGGAGGCTCGTATGGAGCATAAATACCGGCATAGATCTGTTGGGCTGAATGGCCTGTTTCTCTGCTGTAAATTTTATGCAATTCTATGATTTCACCTCCCCGAAATGTTTTTTCCATTTACAGATACTGACTCACCTGCTATGTATTTCCAGCACTTTCTGCTTTTATTTCAGATTTCCAGCTTTTTTGTTTCATCGTACTGCTTTGTTTGGCCAATGTAAGGTCTGCTTTTTGGGGTGTTTTTATTTACTTGATGCTGGCAGATCTGCGAGGTTGCACTGAATTTATTGTATATCCTGAGGGGCCAGGAATCACCCTGGAAAATTACTCAGAAGCAGATGATTAATAGAGATTCTTTTGGTAGGAAATGGTTGTTGGCGTAAAATAACACATTTGTGCATCCATTCCCAATAGTATAGGCCCTCTGATTAACTCAAACTCTGCATCTTGAGTCAAAAACCCCAACTCCCACAAGATTACATAGTTTAGACAGAAAATAAATATGGCAGTATTTTTTAAAAATATAACAGCTTTTTTTTGACTGGCACAGGATGAGAGGCTGAAGTTTTCAGGGATGCCAGTCCTAGTGAGTAAAACAATTTTCTGCCTTTGCATCCACAGTCAGCATAAAGCTTTAACTACTCAGTCCCAAACAGCATGCCTTAACTCTGACTTCAGAAGACACGTTGTCTTGCAAAAGTGAGTAATTTCCAACTCCCACACTATGTCAATGTCGTGGCACTTTGTGCTGATTTATGGCCAATTTTGTGCTGGCAACTTGCATTCACTAATACTCATAGAGGAGAATGTCCCTAGTTCACCCAGAACGCAATCGGAGATTACCACATCAAATTAGCCTGGGTTCAAACCAAAGTCTTAGAGGTGAAAGGGCATTGATCTTATCTGCTGTGCTATCCAATCCAAGAAAATAAATGATGACCATTGCATTGCTAATACGCCTCATAAATACCAATAATCACAACATTTACAATAAATAATCATGATAATCATCTTGGCTCAATTGTGAGCAGTCTTGCCTCTGAGTCAGAAGGTTGCGAGTGCAAGTCTTACTATTGACTTGAACACATAAATTAGGCTGATACTAATAGTAGTGAGGGAGTGCTGTTTTATTGCTCTATTCCCTCCAAGAGATCTGTGTTCCTCCAATTCTGGCCCCTTGGCATCCCTGATTTCCTTCATCCCACCATTGGCAGCCATGCCTTCAGCTGTCTAGGCGCTAAACTCTGGAATTAACCTCCCTAAACCTCTCCGCCCTTCTCGCCTTCTTTAAGATACTCCTTAAAACCTACCGCTTTGGCCAAGCTTTTGGTCACCCATCCTAATATCTCCCTATGTGGCTTGGTGTCAAATTTTGTCTGTTTATGCTCTTGTGAAGAGCCTTGGGACATTTTACTATGTTAAAGGCACTATATAAATGCAACTTGTTGTTGATGAGCTGCTGTCTTTCAGATGAGATGCACAACCAAAGCCCAGATAGGTGTAAAAGATTCTATGACACTATTTGAAGAAGAGCAAGGTATTCTCCTGGTGTCCTAGCCAATACTCCTCCTTCAACCAACACCAATCATTCATTCCTTTGCTGGTGGTGGGACTATTCTATGTACATATTGGTTGCTACATTTGCCTACATGATAACAGTGAGCACAATTCAAAAGTATTCACTGATTACCGAAAGTTTGGGACATCCTGAGATGTGCTGAGGGACTATAAATGCAAGTTCTTCCTTCTTTCTAACATTTGTTTGAGAAGCTATTCTTATATTATTTAAAGCTCCTCTCACAAGGCATCTTGCTTCTGTTTGAGTTTCTATCTCCAGGTGGTACAATGATTCAGTTGTGGACTTCTTCATAATGCACTTCTACGCCACTAAAACACACTGATTTTTGGGTATGACCAACACTGATAGGTTTCCTCCATTCTCACTGGCAGTGAGCAGCCTAACCAGCGGTCCTTAAAGGGATTGTTGGAGGCCGCTCACAAAATGGCCTAGGAATGATCATTTTTTTTGGAGGGCCCAGGAGGAGCAGGATTACTGAGTCTGCTTCAAATTCGGATCCCCCCGTTACCAGAGCAGCCCCAGCCCCAGAATTTTCGAGCCACAGAGAGCAACCTTCATCTGGTAGATCTTTTATAGCAACATGTTGTGATTTCTTGCCTTTAAAAATGGTGAGGGGTAAAAATTAAATATATAGGTAAAGGAACATATAAAATAAAGGCCACTCTTTCATGGTTTTAACAGAATAATTTATCGGCATGGAATTCATTCCCCAAAGCGCTAAGAAAAATATCAGAATGCCAAGTAATGAAAACAGAATTTGACTTGTTCATTCATTATAAATCAGTTATCCAATGCATGGGATAAACACCCTATTGTTGTAAAGCAGTGTATTCTCTGACTCACCGTGAGCACCACCACAGGTGATGTCCTGGTATGTACAATGAACAGCTGTATGCTGTATGAGTCATAGTTTGATGGTTGCTTTTAAATTCCCAAAATATATACCAAACATATATACTGAAATGATAAATGAGCTCGTGATTTTTATACCGTTGTGACATGTAATACAGATTTTTAGGATAAATGAAATAAAGGAAGCTGGGAAGTGTTTGATTTCCACTGACTGCAGTAGCGAGGTTGTGCACGGCACTCGGAAAAAACGTACGATAAAGTTTTTCTAAAGTCAAAGCTCTACCCAGATACAGTTTGCTTAAAGCTCTGTGCGCTTCCATAAGGTGGTTAAAAAGGCAAATGGGATACTTTCCTTTATTAGCCGAGGCATAAAATATAAGAGCAGGGAGGTTATGCTAGAACTGTATAAAACATTGGTTAGGCCATAACTTGAGTACTGCGTACAGTTCCGGTCACCACATTATAGGAAAGATATGATTGCACTAGAGAGGATACATAGGAGATTTACGAGGATGTTGCCAGGGCTGGAGAATTTTAGCTATGAGAAAAAATTGGATAGGCTGGAGTTGTTTTCTTTGGAACAAAGGAGGCTGAGGGGAGATTTAATTGAGGTATATAAAATTATGACGAGACTAGATAGAGTGGATAGGGAGAACCTATTTCCCTTAGCAGAGGGGACAGTGACCAGGAGGCATAGATCTAAAGTAATTGGTAGAAGGATTAGACGGGAGCTGAGGAGGTTTTTTTCACCCAGAGGATGGTGGGGGTCTGGAACTCACTGCCTGAAAGGGTGGTAGAGGTAGAAACCCTCAACTCATTTAAAAAGTACTTGGATGTGCACTTGAAGTGCCGTAACCTACAGGGCTATGGACCAAGTGTCGGAAAGTGGGATTAAGCTGGATCGCTCTTTTTCGGCCGGCACGGACATAATGGGCCAAATGGCCTCCTTCTGTGACATAACTTTCTATGATTCTATGATTCACAATCGCTGCAGTTCTGAGTAATTCTAGCTTGCTCTTGTCGTTCTGCATTTGCGCATTGTCACGGAGCTAAGCTGCAGGATGGCACTCCATGTTTTTCTTATGGTTACAAATGTGTTTCAGTTAGAGAACTGTAATCTCCATGGCAGACAGATTAGTTATAGTAACCCAACACTCCTTGTATTGACACAACACGAAATTTTCACACAGTTCCAATTTTTCAGTCTTAATGATTTAAAGAGATTGTTCTCACAAGTCAAAGTTGGATACAATACCTGCTGTTTGGAACAGAAAAGCATTGCAAGCTCAACCTAATCACTTTGACTGTGACTGCCACTTTGACACCTATTTTAATTCCTGATTCCTAGCTCCGAAATACAATCATTTTTAATCAATTAACAGGGTCAAAGAAACTTTCTGAGAATTGTTGAGAAATCTGTGGAAAGTTTGCTAAGGATTTACGGGATAATGTCCCAATACTCTTAACATTAAGAACCCTTATAAACATCCCAATATAAACAAAGCAGCAAAAGGCAGAAATGACGTGACATTTGGCAATTTTATGAAGTGGCAAAACCTTTTGGAGACTTCAGGCTGACCCACTTTCCACTGGTTCATTCTTCACCAGGCCGCGTGACAAATCAGGTTATCCGTGGCTAATTGAAAGGGAGGTCCAAATGCTTGCAGAGAAAGGGATAACAGTGTGAGTGTGGCAGTAGCTGTTTCACTGAATATATTTAATGGTTTTATTAATTTGGTGTAACCAGCAGGCTGATAATATGGCAGCAAGTGCTAGAAAAGTCTTAGTGCTGGTCACCGAGTCACAAAGGAGACATTCAAGCCTGGAGGCGATGCAGAGAAACGCCATGAGTCTGATCCCAAGAATTAGAAGATTTATGAGGAAAGACTGCAGATGCTCGAGTTATTCAACCTTGGAATGAGACAATTGAGAGGGACCTGAGAGATATATAAGATAATAAATGGTATAGAAAAGATAAATCTGGAGCATTAAGTAGGACAAGGAGGTGCAAGTTCAAACTAGTAAAAGGAAAATTTAGAATTGATGTCAGGAAGTCCTTTCAAAATAACTGGAATGGTTTTCCAGGTTGGGTTGTGAAGGAAAAAACCCTGGAATCATTTATGGATTCTGAGACAACTTTATTTTTGTCTGTATTACATTCTTGATTTAGATTCTTTATTACTAGAAACAGCTTGTGAGAGGTTAAAAACCCAGAGTCACACGGAGGAAAGCAGGTTAGCTCAGAGATCAGATGAACTGTCTGCTGTAGACAACAGAAATTTAAGGGTGACCTTAACATTGGTTAAATGGCCACAGCGATGACATTCAATCAAAAGCATCTCCTGTCATTGTCAAAGAACAGCTAACCAACTAATCTTGCCTTTGTGAATGGGCTTTATTTTTTACAACTTCAAAGGGTTTGGAATTGCATTCCTTTGTGGAAGTTTATCTGAGAAGTCAGTTTTTCCCAGCTGAACAGTTGGCTTCTCATAATCTGCCTTCACCCATCAGAAGTCCTGGTCAGCTTAAGAGTTTTCTATCCAGCAGATGAACTGAGCTTGTTTTTGAATTAAAAAATACAGAAAATGCTGGAAATGCTCAACAGGTCAATCAGCATCCATGGAGAGGACAGACAAGTTAATGTTTCAGCTACAAATAGGGATAAATTTTAACCCCCAAGAACGGGTGGGTTGGGGGCGGGTGAGGAGTAAAAATCCTTTGTTTTCAGAGCGGAATGGCATCCCAGCTCCAACACGCCTGCTTCTGGGTTCAAATCAGGCAGGTTTGTCTGTGCGTGGAGAGCAGACACTAGGAAGTCCCGCCCCTTCTTAAAATCAGTGAACCGATACCTAAAAGGGCAATGTACCTCACTGAGATACTTGAGGTACTTAATATTTTGTGTATTGGAATAATAAAATTAATTTAACCTTACCTGTTCGGGTTTCCCACTGTTTCCGATTCACGTCCATTGAAAGCAGGTGGCAAGGGGCAGATCCGTGAGGTGAGGGCCTTTATGGCACTGCTTATGGGCCCGCAGAAGCAGGAGTGCTTCATCCAGGCCCAACAAGCTCACCTGGCCGACCCCCCCCCCCCACCACCACCGTGGACCCCATCTACCTCCGGCTCTTCATCCAACCTCTAGCTACCTCCAAGCTTTTCCCCAGCCCTCCTGATCTTCTTCTCAGCACCCCCGATCTTCTTCTCTGCCCCTCCGATATCCTCCTCAGCCCCCTGACCTTCTCCTCAGTCCCACGACCTTCTCCTCAGCCTCCTGACCTTCTCCTCAGCCCCACGACCTTCTCCTCAGCCTCCTGACCTTCTCCTCAGTCCCATGACCTTCTCCTCAGCCCCCCAAATTCTTCCTCAGCCTCCCCCCTGATCTTCTCCCCTGCCCAACCCCCCCCTACCCTTGCCCCGGCTTGTGATCCCACCCTTCCTCCCTCCCTCTGATCCCTGGCTGCGGTCTTTTGCAGCAGGCCTGCCTGTCCATCAGCCAGCCTGTTAATCAGGCTGGTTGGCGGGCACGAAACCGGAAGTGCAATTTTATGGGGCTCATTAACCGCCCATTAACCTTCCGGGTTTCACACCTGGAAATCTTCCCCCCACCCCCCGCTCCCACCCCCCGGGCTAGAAGTTAAAATTTACCCCACGGTCTTTCATCAGACTGCCTTTGAACCGGTAGGGTAGGTTAAATCAAATCAGAAGTAAACATCCATTTACAAGTCTATGTATGTTGAGATCGAGAGCCCAAGGAGTGGCATATTTATTATGTTGTTATGTACCAAGAAAATAGTCAAGTTTATAATACACTGTTTTATATACTGTTCATTTAACTGTAAAGTAAACCATCTGTTGATTTGAAGCCTGAGTCTTGGTCTGATAAAGTGTATATTCAGTCAGCCTTCCAAAGAGAGAAGAATCATCTGGCAGCATATGATACATTCCAGTAGGCAGTATACAGTTTAAGGCTCTCTGTTTGATCCTCGGGTCTTGTCATTGTTTACCAGAATATTGGGCACATTCCAGGGGTGACCCGAGATCTGCTTATAGGAGCGGTTAATGATGCTGAGCCTGAGGAGAATATCTAGCATAAAACACAAAATTATGGCAGGCGTATTTACATTAAAAGGTTTAGTGTTGGTGCAAAGCAGTTTTGGTTTTGCTGATGCTGAGCTTGTGGAGGGTAAATTGGGTATTACGGTCCAAACTGACTCTGAAACAATGCAGAGTGAGGTTTCCTTCTCCAGAGAGTCTCGCTCTGTTTCGTTCCACTGTCAGGTTAGGCCCTGGATCTGGCTTAAGGCTGTACCTACACTATAACCACATCCTTAGTGCAAACCGATGCTACGGTTGTAGATTAAATGTCCCCAAAGAAACAGTTTGAAGCTGATATGAGAGGACTGCAGGTTTTAAGTAGGATAGGCTAAATCATCTTTTTCATCCATATATATCTTGTGATCAGTCTAAAAGTATCTGCATGCTTATTTTCTTCATTCTACATTGTATCCAGTAGGAGAAGGCCCGCGGACTGAGCTTATTAGTTACCAGAGGACGCACTGGAGGGCCTGAGAAACTTCTGATCATCCAGTCATGCAATCATTGGCACTTTGCACTGTGTGGCACTACATGGAGGAAGTACTCATGAAGATTAAGACTTGAATTTATCAGAAGAACATAAGACTGATCTCTCAACGTAAAGGATCAAATTGGTATTTCTTCAAAGAAAAAAAGAAAAGAAAGACTTGCATTTATATAGTGCCTTTCATGAACTCAGGACATCCCAAAATGCTTTAAAGCCAATCAAATACTTTTTTTTGAAGTGCAGTCACTGTTGTAATTTAGGACATGCAGCAGCCAATTTGCGCACAGCAAGGCCCCACAAACAGCAATGTGATAATGACCAGATAATATGTGTTTCTTGAGGGATAAATATTGGCCAGGACACCAGGGAGAACTCCCCTGCGCTTCTTTGAAATAGTGTCATGGGATCTTTTACATCCACCTGAGAGGGCAGACGGAGCCTCAGTTTAACGTCTCATCCGAAAGACGGCACCTCCGACAGTGCAGCACTGGAGTGTCAGCCTAGAATATATGCTCAATTCCCTGGAGTGGGATTTGTACCCACAACCTTCTCAGAGGCAAGAGTGCTACTCTTGAACCACGGCTGATAATCCATTTTATGGACAGTATTGTGTGTTACCTGTTACCTTGCCTGGAACACAGACCAGGCCTGAAGAAAAATCTAAATTGCTATAACTCAGATCCTGAATGATTTTGAAGCTAATCTTTAATGGAAATATCTTTAATTGACTCTATTAATATCACAGAAATGGACTTTAAAAGGACTTTTACTGCACAACAACTTTACTGTAAATACAAATGAGATAACGATAAGTTAATGGAGGTTTGACTCACTCTACATGACCTAGTACTACAATCTGATTTCAGCTTTCCATCATTTACACAACAGCATTTAAAACCCAGTCAAATTGTCTAGTCTTATTTTACAAGGGATTTACTAGTTTAATCCCTAAATGCATTTGGCTTGGCAAAACATCAAACATGAATCCCCTTTCTTGCTCTCTTAAATGCATGAGCTACAGTACTTCATGATTTAAATGACAGAAACGGGAAGTAGAGAGAGATTCTTCTTCTCTATCCCCCGTTTATCAGTGAGTACAATCACTTTCACCCTTGGTGTTGCTAAATATAATTACACTTCCTTAAAAGACAGTCTATAATATTCCAATGTAATGTTTTAATATGCTTTTATAAATGTTTGCACTTGCCATTAAAGTAAGAGAGAGGTGAAGTTGTTCCCTATTTATTGTATCTAAATCATGAAATATTTGGACAATTGGCTTGGATTTTCCTGGCGCTGCCCCAAAAGGGTTGAGACGGGACTTTCACCTGCTGCCCCAATCCCACCATGACCCAGCCCAGTTTCCTGAGACGGGGTCATTAGCTAGTCATGGTGGGGTCCTTCTGAGACCTAGGCAGTCAGGGTAGAAAGAGGAGGCCTCCTGTAAAACCTATCCTTCCATTTGATGTATATGGGGCCATTCCTACAGGTATCCCAGGCGTACCACCATGCTTTACCTGAGGTCCCGGGGAACGATGGGAATAGGGGTTGACAGCTGGGATTCATTAACGTCTGCCCCCCTCCCCCCACTGGCATTTGCATGTGATGAGGTAGGGAAAGAGCAGCTGGGGCAGTCCCAGCATAAGGCTGGGGGAGGGAATGTATGGTCGGGCAGTGAGATAGCGAGAAGCCTCCCTCTCTCCCACTATTTCACCCGATTTTGAGTAAGATAGTGGAGAAAAACCTAGCTGTTAGTTTAAAAGATGAAAGGCAGGAATCCAAGATCTCGCACTCCTGGTGGGGGAGATGCGCTCACAGGGAGAGTGGACTTCCACTGGGAGCATGGGATGGCAGGAGGGTTCTGAGTGAAAATAAGAGGTTGAAGTATTAGTGATAAACCTATTAACCTGCTCATGTGAAATTGCCATGTCTGCTATTTTAACACGGATATTAACCTACTCAAAATCAATGGGTGCTGCTTTCATTAAAATATTTCAGACAAATGCATTAATGAATTTATTACTAATATTGCATTGAGTGATTGCAACCCCATAAGAGTCAGAATTTCCTTTGAACTGTGATCACCAGTATTGATGTTGAGTTAATTCGATTAAAATTAGGAATAACAGCTGGGATATAAACTTCTTTGTCTCTTTGTGTCTCAGTGCCAGTATAAAGTATTAGCAATTCTGTTGTAAGAACATAGGAAATTGTTCAAATCCCTGCTTCACTCTGCACGCAGCACTGAGACTGCTCTGGTCAAAGTTGCCAATGCCCTCATTTGAGACTGCAATCATAGCATATTATCCCTCCTTTCCTCTTTATGGTGCTTGTCACAGTTGACCACTCCATCCTTGTCCATCAGCTCTTCTCTATGATCCACCTTCATTGTCCTGGCCAATATTTATCCCTCAACTAACATCACTAAAAAACAGATAATCTGGTCATTGTCACATTGCTCTTTGTGGGGCCTTGCTGTGCCCAAATTGGCTGCTGCATTTCCTACATTTCAATTGTGACTACATTTTAAAAGTACTTAATTGGCTGTAAAGTGCTTTGGGACAACCTGAGGTCATAAATGCCAGTCTTTCCTTTTTCTCTTTTACATTGGACCATCCTGTGTGGTTTCATTCCGACCTTTCCCAGTGGAGTCAGCACAGCTCTTGCAATTGCTCCTCCTTTTGTGCCTGCATGGTCTCTAGACTACCCCAAAGTTCCACCCTTATCTCCCTTTCCTTGTTTACACACTGCTGCTCAGCAATATCATTGGAAGGCACTTAATCAATTTTCATATATGTATGCTGACAGCATACATGTCCACCACCGCCTTTACTCTATCACCACCTTGGTGCTGTCAGATTGTTTGTCCGACATCAACTTTAGGATGAGCCAGAACTTCCTCCAACTGAACATTGGAAAGACTGAAGCATCTTATTTGGCTCCTGCAAAAACTCTGTGACCTTGCCTCCAACTCTGTCTCCTGCATGGTTATTCATTGAGAATGAACCAGACAGCTCTCAACCTCAATAGTCTGTTCAACTCTGAGCTGAGTTTCAAACCCCGTATCCTTTCCAATACCAAAACCACTTACTTTTCTGACTGTCTCTGTCCCCACTTCACCCCAACCTCTGTGCAAATCCTCACCCACAATTTCATTAACTCCAGAGTTGACTAACACAAACTCCAACTCATCCAAAACTCCACCAACTGCATCCACTTGTACACAAAGTCCCTAAGGGCCTAGGCCCCTATCTTTTACAACCTGCAATGTCTTCCTGTTTCACCATACACTGAATTCAAAATACTCATTTACACTTACAAATACTTCCATGGCATCACCCTACCCTACCTCTACAATCTCTTCTAGCTCCACGTCCCACTGTATGCACCTCAGTCCTCCAAACCTGGCCTCCCTGTTAGGGTTGGACAGGAGTCCCTGGAAAGGGCGAATGATCTCCCAAGCACTGCTGCTGGTGACCCAGGTGAAACGGTCCGTGTATGCCTGGTTTATGCATGCGCAGTACCTTGCTTGTCATGGTTTGCAGTTAATCTGCATCGTTCGGCCCCTGCTGCTCACCCCGCGATTCAGAATGCATCCCTTCATTATCGGTTGTGAGGATGGTGGCTTCGAAGCCAACGAAAATCGTCTGGAAACTCTGTGATTCCTGAGAGAGAGAGAGAGAATAGAAAGCAACACAAACTGGGGGAAGGAGGGAGAGAGGGGGCAACACAAACTGGGGGAAGGAGGGAGAGAGGGGGCAACACAAACTGGGGGAAGGAGGGAGAGAGAGAGCAACACAAACTGGGGGAAGGAGGGAGAGAGAGAGCAACACAAACAGGGGGAAGGAGGGAGAGAGAGAGCAACACAAACTGGGGGAAGGAGGGAGAGAGAGAGCAACACAAACTGGGGGAAGGAGGGAGAGAGAGAGCAACACAAACTGGGGGAAGGAGGGAGAGAGAGAGCAACACAAACAGGGGGAAGGAGGGAGAGAGAGAGCAACACAAACAGGGGGAAGGAGGGAGAGAGAGAGCAACACAAACTGGGGGAAGGAGGGAGAGAGAGAGCAACACAAACTGGGGGAAGGAGGGAGAGAGAGAGCAACACAAACTGGGGGAAGGAGGGAGAGAGAGAACAACACAAACTGGGGGAAGGAGGGAGAGAGAGAGCAACACAAACTGGGGGAAGGAGGGAGAGAGAGAGCAACACAAACTGGGGGAAGGAGGGATAGAGAGAGCAACACAAACTGGGGGAAGGAGGGAGAGAGAGAGAGCAACACAAACTGGGGGAAGGAGGGAGAGAGAGAGCAACACAAACTGGGGGAAGGAGGGAGAGAGAGAGCAACACAACATGGGGGGAGTGAAAAACAAACTGGGGGAAGGAGGGAGAGAGCAACACAAACTTGGGGGAGGGAAAGTTCATGTTGGCCAGTGATGCACGCTGTTGTATATGTGTTTTATTACAGGAGTCAGGCAGCTTTGGTGCTTCTCCCTGAGGACTGAGCCTCAATTGCCTGAAGCTGGGCTTCAGCAGTGGGGGGTGGGAACCAGTGAATTGAATTAGGCTCAATTTTGGTTTTGGTTTTATTTACTTTTTTTATAACTTGCTGTGTATTTTAAGACAGCATAAAACTGTACAAAAACTTTAGTTAGCAGTTACTTATATCGATGATGCTTTTGTTGAATCAGTGGAATTTACTTAGTGTTTCTCATTGCGGTCGATACTGTAGAAACATTACAGAAGCAGTTTTTATTTAAACATTACTTATCCTTAAATCTTTGTATTCTTTTGATTTTTTTTATTTATAAGTTTTGTTATTCATCTCACGAGAATTTTATTCGGGGCTTGGTGATACTGAGAAACTCAACTAAGGAAAATAGAATAACATTTTCAAACAATGGGCAAATATCACGTGATCAAATGTCATGTGATTAAGCATTACATGAGCGGTGTCATGTGATCAAATGCCATGTGATCATACGTCATATGATCAAATTTCCAGGAATATGTCAAACCAGAGTTGGCAACCTTACCTCCCATTCATCCTTCTTTTCCTCACTTCATCATTGATTCATATCGAGCAGAAGTTGATAGCCAAGTTCCGCACCCATGAGGACGGCCTCAACCGGGATCTTGGGTTCATGTCACACTACACGTAACCCCACCAGCAAAAAGGGAAAAAAAAGTTATGTTTTTAATATTCTCTCTCTCTCTCTGTCATTTAGGTTTCTTTCTGTCTGTCTGTGTAATTGACACAATGTATATCCAGTGTACTGGGACGTGCTGTTCTCCGTGACTGGCCTGTTTGAACAACAACGACACCTTTTGATTGGTGTGATGCTGTCCCAGCCTAGTATAAGATATGCGATTTGAGAACCTTTTCACTCATTCACCTGACGAAGGGGATAATCTCCGAAAGCTTGTGATTTTAAAATAAATTTGTTGGACTATAACCTGGTGTTGTAAGATTCCTTACATTTGTCCACCCCAGTCCATCACCGGCATCTCCACATCATCATCGATAGCAGGTCTTGACTCTACTTCCTGAAACCCCTTCCCTAAACCCCTCCACCTTGCTACTTCTCTGCTCACCTTTCAAAGCCTCCTAACTTTCCTACCACCATTCAGTGTCCATTCTGTCTCTATGAAGGGTCATTTGGATGTTTTCTGCAAACAATTGCACTCCATTCATCCATGATTGCAATAGCATAGAAGACTATGACCTTGAAATTACATTGTAGGATAGGAACTGGCAAAAGCTTAATATATTCATTTGAAATTTTTCTCTCAGCTACTGTAGCAGAGATTTTAACTTGTTTAAAATAACTAGTGGAGAGAGAACTTTCAGTTGAGTGCTATTGCTTTTTCTGCTACTACCTCATGGTATAATTTCAGAATCCCATGTGCTCTTCCCTAGAGAATGTGATTATCAAAACCTGTTCTTTTTCATTCTAATCTTCAATTACATTCTTAAACCAATATTTATCGAGCTATTTTAAATCAAGTTAATCAATATTCCATTACCTACTGGGTGCCTAATCTAAATATAATACCCTCAGGGGGAGGACTTAAAAAAAAACTTGAAGTTTCTTACTTTTGCACTCATATCTTCTAGTTCTTTGATCACAGATTAAGTTAAATTACAGAGAATTTACCGCACAAGAACAGGCCATTTGGCCCAACTGGTCTGTGCCAGTGTTTATGCTCCACACGAGCCTCCTCCCACCCTACTGCATCTAACCCTATCAGCATATTTCCTTCTATTCCTTCCTCACTTATATGCTTATCTAGCTTCCCCTTAAAGGCATTTATGCTATTCGCCTCAACTACTTCATGTGGTAGCAATAGCCTGTTGTCATCATCTTAAATACCTGGATCATATCGACTTACAATTTTCTTTTGGAAACAAGCTCAGTTCTGTGAGTCCCTTTTCATGATTAGGAATCCCAAGACTCAAAATTATCTTCATTGTTCTTCTTGTAATTATCTCTAATGCATCCAAAATTGCACACAATATTCTAATGAACTGAAACAGCCAATGCAGCACTATGTTCCCAGTTGGATTTCCCATTTCAGTAGCTGTAACATCTGGAATAAAGGCACATCTCTTTAAAAATAAATATTAGAAACTGTTGATTCTTTACAGTGCGAGCGCTGAATAACCCACTTCATTGATCCGTAATGAAGCTATTCTCTGTGGACTATAAAACCAGTCCATGTGCAGCTCTTGTACCCTCAGTGGGTATGCAATGAAGACTGCTTAATCTGGGCTTCAGGAAAAATGGTCTGGGAAAGATCAAATGCATATAATATTTATGGGAATACTTACAGCATTCCAAAAATACTTCATTTGAAATATTGCCGGAGTGTTAAAAAGTGCTTCCATGGGTGACTGAAATAAAAGTCTGTTGACAAATGGCTGACTTTTCTGTTTATTTTATATTTCATCACACATGATGTATCTTAACTACAAGATTAAGCTCATCCAGAAACAGTCAATCAAGAAACACAAGATACAATAAAATTTAAGCTGTTTATAAATTGTTGATATCTTGGGATTATGAAACACTTTTGATGGAAATTACTGTTAGTGATGTTACCATACAAAGTTGAACATTTTCATGTCAAGCTGCTCGCTCCCTGTTTTTTTAATTTAAAATTTATGCTCATCAAGTTGAGGAATGTTTAATGCGGAGGAAGGGAATACTTTACAATCTAGTCGCCCAGTGTCACCATCCAGCAATCCCAAGTCAGATAATAAGACAGCTAGATGCTTAGTCAAGTTACCTCTACTCTGCCCAAACAATGAATTATAGGACCACCCTCTGAATAGCACCCCTACAACACCAATGTGGCATTTTATCCATTTCCCACATCAGTTATCCTTAGGCCTGCTGATTGACATTACCAATTGATGGCAAACTAGGGCAGGTTTGTGCTGTTGACCCATGCCCACATCGAAACTGGATTGAGACTGCCAAACTCATTCCATACAGGACCCTTACAGCCAATGGAGAGGGGAGACTTTCTTCTCATCAGTCAGAGCTGAATTTGAACCCACGGCCCAGAGATGAAAAGTCAGTGTTTAAACCACTGTGCCACCCTATTATCGCTCTCTACTTTTTTTTTGAGCTAGAAGATATGAGTGCAAAAGTAAGAAAATTCAAAAGCGGTGAGCCGCCTTCTTGATCCGCTGCAGTCCGTGTGGTGAAGGTTCTCCCACAGTGCTGTTAGGAAGGGAGTTCCAGGATTTTGACCCAGCGACGATGAAGGAACGGCGATATATTTCCAAGTCGGGATGGTGTGTGACTTGGAGGGGAACGTGCAGGTGGTATTGTTCCCATGTACCTGCTGCTCTTGTCCTTCTAGGTGGTAGAGGTCGTGGGTTTGGGAGGTGCTGTCCAAGAAGCCTTGGCGAGTTGCTGCAGTGCATCCTGTGGATCATACACACTGCAGCCACAGAGCACCGGTGATGAAGGGAGTGAATGTTTAGGGTAGTGGATGGGGTGCCAATCAAGCGGGCTGCTTTGTCCTGGATGGTGTCGAGCTTCTTGAGTGTTGTTGGAGCTGCACTCATCCAGGCAAGTGGAGAGTATTCCATCACACTCCTGACTTATGCCTTGTAGATGGTGGAACGGCTTTGGGGAATCAGGAGGTGAGTCACTCGCCGCAGAATACCCAGCCTCTGACCTGCTCTTGTAGCCACAGTATTTATATGGCTGGTCCAGTTAAGTTTCTGGTCAATGGTGACCCCCAGGATGTTGATGGTGGGGGATTCGGCGATGGTAATGCCATTGAATGTCAAGGGGAGGTGGTTAGACTCTCTCTTTTTGGAGATGGTCATTGCCTGGCACTTGTCTGGTGCAAATGTTACTTGCCACTTATGAGCCCAAGCCTGGATGTTGTCCAGGTCTTGTTGCATTCGGGCTCGGACTGCTTCATTATCTGAGGGGTTGCGAATGGAACTGAACACTGTGCAATCATCAGCGAACATCCCCATTTTTGACCTTATGATGGAGGGAAGGTCATTGATGAAGCAGCTGAAGATGGTTGGGCCTCGGACACTGCCCTGAGGAACTCCTGCAGCAATGTCCTGGGGCTGAGATGATTGGCCTCCAACAACCACTACCATCTTCCTTTGTGTTAGATATGACTCCAGCCACTGGAGAGTTTTCCCCCTGATTCCCATTGACTTCAATTTTACTAGGGCTGACAATAGTTTCTAGCTATGTATTATTTGGTTTGAGTATGTTTGGAATTATCTGGCACTTAGAGATCATTAATAATTTGTTTGTTAAAAAACTGAAAAATGGTTGATAACAGCCTTTATTTTGCTATTCTCAGAAAAAAGTCACATTTTAACCCTTTAAGCACTGAAGAAGTTCAAGTACTCCATGTATGTGTTGAAATAATTAGGGATGAAGTTGAAAGAAATCTAGGAATTTTAGTAGAATTGACACTCAACACGTTCATGCAGATCAGCAATCAACAAAGCAAACAGAATACTAAACCACACAGTCAAAACAGTAGAATATAAGTTGGAGGATGTCTGTTCGGTGGCCAGGTAAGACCAAACTTTGACTTTAATATCCAGTTCTGCTTATTGAGCCAGCCAAGATTATGTACTCAAGACCTGGAGTAGGGCTTGAACTCATAGCCTTCTAACTCAGAGACAAGAGTGCTACTATTAAGTGAAGGTTGACACCATGTTTGGTATCCCATCATGACATTATTGCTTTTCGTTTTTGTCCAGATCTCCATGTGCTTAGAGCCCAAAAAAATCAACGCTGAAGTCCAATTTAAGCAGCTTCCTCGCCCAATGTGAAAAGTTGAGGAGTTTATTGGCACCAATAAAGCTGAAGCGATAAACAGTGGTATCTTCAGTTACCTCTTGAGCTTGTGAAGGGCAACATGAGGTGAAATTACTCTTATTGCATCGAATGGGGGTTAAATCTTTTGCCCTTTTTTATAAACACACTCTGAGGAATCCACAAGTTTACTCTGTGTACTTTCTGGAAGCTTGAGTGCATGTTAGTGCATTAAAACTACCGTACAACTGAATAGCTAATCTGAAAGCACCTATAATAAATCTGCTCATCTAGTTAAACAGCCACTTAACTAATATAACTAATATACGCACATTGTATGACAATTCAGCTGTGGAATGTGCAATTTCTGGGCAACATGGAAGGAGAACACATAAGACACACATTAAGATTGAGCAAGTAATAGCTGATGGTGTGTAACACCAAGAATTGTTCTGTCAGATGAGTTTACCTGAGTACCTTAGCACATTTAACCCAAACTAATCCAGTAACTTGCTGCAATTACAACACAAATAGGCAGAAAAGATCATGCAGAAGGATGCAACTGAGAAAGAATAACTTTAATTATTAATTATTTGAATGTGGTCAACAATTACAATGCAGTCAATCAGCTCTCAAATATGCTCTCAAGCATTCTGTAGGCAAGATAATTTAAAATCAGGTAAGCTGAACACTGTGCTGCACCCTAAAATACACAGGGTCAGAATTTATTGTCAAAATTGTAAGGCTAACGGTTATTTATGCGCAAGTCGCGGGAGCAGATGCGCAGTTAAACACAAAAATCAGGAAGTTGCTGTCCGAGATGCACCACTCCGCTGATAGCTTCACAAAAACGACATCTCGCTGTCTGACTCACCATTCAAATACAGTGAAGGGCATGAAGTTCCTGTACTTGCGTGGTAGATATCAACTAAACCCACCACAGAAAGTTAGGGCTTGTCCTTTTCAGTCTCAGTACCCTTTTTAACAGCGTGATAAATGCTAATCGCTGCCAAACAACCTCTCTGGCACTGAAAATTAATTTTTACAAGAGTGGTGATTCATTTCTTCAGCTTTTAGTTGTTGTTGGAGATAAAAAAAAATCTACTTTTTCTCTCTTTTAATCCAAGATTTCTTACCCTCTCTTTATTTCACTTTCTGTACCTGATTTGACAATGAATTTACTATTCTAACTTACACTTCCTGGTTCAGACTCTGCACTGCTCATTAACGATTCTTCAATCTGATTGGTGAAGGGGATACACAGTTGCTTGCCAGATGCCCTGTTTGGATCTCTAACTTGCAGCAACTTCCAGTTCAAAAGCTTATGGAAAGTATAAGGGCAAGGGCAAGTCTAACGAATGGCAGGCACCGTTTGTTCGCCAGCTAGTGTAAATTCTGGCCCATAGTTTATTCAAGAGTGTGATGCAATTATATCAGGTGTAAAGCAATGCTTGTGGTGCATGAAGAACTGTGTCGTGTATTAACCATGCAACAATATGGCTGTCTGTGCACATGTCTTTATCATGCACATTTGTCTGCTTGTTACAGGCATGACAGAACCCCAAAAGTAGCAAGTAGACCATAAGAGATAGGAGCAGGAGTAGGCCATTTGGCCCCTCGAGCCTGCTCCACCATTCAATGAGATCATGGCTGATCTGATTTTTTACCTCAACTCCACTTTCCCGCCTTTTCCCCATATCCTTTGACTCCCTTGCTGATCAAAAATTTGTTTAACTCAGCCTTGAATGTATTCAGTGACTCAGCCTCCTCAGCTTTTTGGGGTAAGGAATTCCAAAGATTCACGACCCTCTGGGAGAAGAAATTCCTCCTCATTTCCGTCTTAAACGGGCGACCCCTTATTCTGAGACCATGCCCCTAGTTTTAGATTCCCCCATGAGGGGTAACATCCTCTCAGCATCTACCCTATCGAGTCCCCTCAGAATCTTGTATGTTTCAATAAGATCTCCTCTCATTCTTCTAAACTCCAATGAGTATAGACCCAACCTGTTCAATCTTTCCTCATAAGACAACCCTTCCATACCCGGAATCAACCTAGTGAACCTTCTCTGAGGTCCAATGCAAGTATGTCCTTCCTTAAATAAGGGCACCAGAACTGTACGCAGTACTCCAGGTGTGGTCTCACCAGCACCCTGTCCAGTTGTAGCATGACTTCCCTGTTTTTATACTCCATCCCCCTAGAAATAAAGGCCAATATTCCATTTGCCTTCCGGATTACCTGCTGCACCTGTATGTTAATCTTTTGTGTTTCATGTACGAGGACAGCCAGATCCCTCTGTACCGCAGTATTTTGTAGTATTTCTCCATTCAAATAATATTTTGCTTTTTTGTTTTTCCTCCCAAAGTGGATGACTTCACATTTTCCCACATTATATTCCATCTGCCAAATTTTTGCCCATTCGCTTAACCTGTCAATATCTCTTTGCAGACACTTTGTGTCCTCATGGCAACTCGCTTTTCCACCTATCTTTGTCTCACCACAGAATTCAGTGCCTTCATAACTTGACGCAGGCACCAACCCAGAAACACGTATCAGATCCTATTGCTGATTTGGAGGATAAAGCGTCGGGTGTCACTTCACATGGATGTAACACCTACCTGCTTAACTACTATTAAGTAGGTGCCTGGGGGTGTCCGCAGCTTGACGGCTCGATGATAATGAGGCCCGAGGCCTCCAAGACCTTTGTTACTTTTGTAGCAGTTGTCATTTTGTGCAAGCTCCAATTTATTTGACAATACTTTGTGTGTCTCACTAAAAGAGAACACAAGGATGACCATTGTGTGAAATGGAAACAAATCACTAATTTAGTAAGAAAGTGCTCTTGTGAAGTTGGAGCTAAAAGCATTGTTGGAGCAGGGAACTTTATTCTGCATTTGCCCTGTGCTATATCTGATCCAGAAGTGCTAACGGTTGACACTGGGTGCTAAGTGCGGACAGAAGTTCCATTTCCTAACACTGACATCATTCACCTCGAAGAGCAGCAACATATATCCAATAAAAAAAACATTGTCAGTCTGAAAGGCAGGCTTAAACCTAGAAGCTTCGGCAGTCTGGAGCTTTCTGATTAAGTCTGCCAAATGAAGCCACTTTTCTTGAATCTCTTCTAACTTTGATAATCCTGAAAAGAATTTCCACCTCCTTAAAATAAATTCCATGAGGTAAACCTTATTGTATTTTTGGACACCAATGTTTGAAAAAAAAAACTTTTGTCGACATTGCTCTTTGTACAACACAGCTAAAATTAAGGAAACGCCTTTGGATTAATGTGAACACAGACCAGGGCAATCATGAATTATGGTTATATGATGCTCCTGGTCTAAGATTGGAAGGTGCAGAGTACAGTTTACAGCTACGAATCGCACCCTGGCAGCCAGGGGATATTCTGCGCTTCATGTTCGCACGCATGCTCAGAGCTCTGCTCCCAGCTTGTAAATTTCTAATGTTTTGGAAGCATCAAATTTTTACAAAGGCTCTGGGTAAGTTTATAAAGGACCACCTGAACACTTTCTAAACTGGCCTAACACCACACTGGAGGTATACACTGCACAGTGTGAAGTCCAAGTGTCTGACATGGCTTCCTTGAGAGAGTCTCACCATTGCATTCCAGTTATACTGTCACTTTGCAAATAACTCAGGTACATCTCCTTCACTTCCTTTCCCAAAATTAGGCCAGGCAGCTGACATCAGCTAAGATGTGGTTGCAAGGTGACCAAGGTTGGGAACTAAATATTCTAGGGTATTTGACTTTTGGAAAAGACAGACAAAATGGAAAAGGAGGAGGGGACAGCCCTGATAATAAAGGATGACATAATGACAGTAGTGAGAAAGAATCTTGGCTCAGAAAATCAGGAAGTAGAGATAAGAAATAACAAGGGGCAGAAAACATTGGTGGGAGTAGTTCTTAGACCCCCTAACAGTTAGACAGTGTATTAATCAAGAAATATGAGGAGCTTGTAACAAAAGTAATGCAATAATCTTGGGGGACTTTCATCTTCATATATACTGGACAAATCAAATTGACAAAGGTAGTCTGGAGGACGAGTTCATGGAATGCATTTTGAGACAGTTTCCTAGAACAAAACATTGTGGAGCCAACCAGGGAATAGGTTATTTTAGATCTTGTCTTCTGTAATGAGACAGGGTTAATTAGTATTCTCATAGTAAGGGATCCTCTGGGGAAGAGTGATCATAATATGATAGAATTTCACATTGAGTTTGAGAATGACATACTTAAGTACAAAACTAGTGTCTTAAACTTAAACAAAGCCAATTACATAGGTATGAGGGGCGAGTTCACTACAGTTGATTGGGAAATTAGATTAAAAGTTGTGATGGTTGATAAGCAATGGTGAACATTTAAAGAAATATTTCATAATTCTCAATGAATATACATTCCATTGAGGAATAAAAACTCCACAGGAAAAGTGATCCATCCATGGCTAACAACAGAAGTTAAGGATAGTATTAGCTCAAAAGAAAAGGCTTATAATGTTGCCGAGAAGAGCAGCAAGCCTAAGGATTGGGAGGGTTTTAGAAACAAGCAAAGGATGACCAAAAAATTGATAAAGAGGGAGAAAATAGAATGAGAGTAAACTAGCAAGAAATAAAGGAACAGATTGTAAGAGCTTCTACAAGTATGTAAAAAGGAAGAGATTAGCGAAAGTAATCGTGGGTCCCTTAGAGGCTGAGACAGGAGAAATTATAATGGGAATAAAGAAATGCAGAGACTTTAAACAAATATTTTGTATCTATCTTCACAGTAGAAAACACAAAAAAATACCAGAAATAATGAGGAGCCAATGGTCTAATGAGAGTGAGGAACTTAAAGTAATTAATCTTAGTAAAGAAAAGGTACTGGAGAAATTAACGGGACTAAAAGCCAACAAATTCCCTGGACCTGATGGCCTACATCCTCGGGTTCTAAAAGAGGTGGCTGCAGAGATTGTGATCTTCCAAAATTCCCTAGATTCTGAAATGATCCCAGTGAGTTGGAAGGTAGCAAATGTAACAATGCTATTCAAGAAAGGAGGGAGAGAGAAAACAGGGATCTACAGGCCAGTTAACCTGACATCAGTCCTCGGGAAAATGCTAGAATCCGTTATTAAGGACGTAGTAATGGGACACTTAGAAAATCATAATATGATCAGGCAGAGCCAACATGGTTTTATGAAAGGGAAATCGTATTTGACAAATCTCTTAGAGTTTTTTGAGGATGTAACTAGCATGGGAACCAGCAGATGTAGTATATTTGGATTTTCAAAAGGCATTCGATAAGGTGCCACACAAAAAGGTTGCTACACAAAATAAGGGTTCATGGGGTTGGGGGTAATATATTAGCATGGATAGAGGATTGGTTAACGGACAGAAAAGACAGAGTAGGAATAAACGAGTCATTTTCAGGTTGGCAGGCTGTAATTAGTGGGGTGCCGCAAGGATCAATGCTGGGGCCTCAGCTATTTACAATCTATATTAATGATTTAGAAGAAGTGATCGAGTGTAATGTATTCAAGTCTGCTGATGATACAAAGGTAGATGGGAAGTTAAGCTGTGAGGAGGATACAAAGAGTAGACAGGTTAAGTGAATGGGCAAGAAGGTGGCAAATGGAGTATAATGTGGGGAAATGTGAGGTTATTCGCTTTGGTAGGAAGAATAGAAAAACAAGATATTTTTTAAATGATAAGAAACTATTAAATGTTGGCGTTCAGAGGGATTTGGGTGTTTTTGTATATGAAACACAGAAAGTTAACATACACGTACAACAAGCAATTAGAAAGGCAAATATTATGTTGGCCTTTATTGCAAGGGGATTGGAGTACAAGAGGAAGGGAGTCTTGCTGCAATTGTACAGGGCTTTGGTGAGACCACACCTGGAGTATTGTGTATAATTTTGGTCTCCTTACCTAAGGAAGGATATATGTGCCTTAGAGGCAGTGCAACAAAAGTTCACTAGATTGATTCCTGGGATGAATGGGTTGCCCTCTGAGGAGAGATTGAGTAGAATGGGCCTATATTCTCTGGAGTTTAGAAGAATGAGAGATGATCTTATTGAAACATATGAGATTCTGAGAGGTCTAGACAGGGTAGATGCTGAGAGGTTGTTTCCCCTGGCTGGAGAGTCTAGAATTAAAGGGCAGGGTAAGGGGTCGGCCATTTAAGACTGAGATGAGGAGAAATTTCTTCACTCAGAGGGTTGTGAATCTTTGGAATTCTCTGTCATTGAGTATATTCAAGGCTGGGATCAATAGATTTTTGGACTCTAACGGAATCAAGGGATATGTGGATCAGTTGGTTAAGTGGAGTTGAGATCGAAAGTCAGCCGTGATCTTATTGAATGGCGGAGCAGGCGCGAGTAGCCTACTCCTGCTCCAATTTCTTGTGTTCTTATGTTCTTATATAATATTTAAGGAGGCAATTTTAACTGTCAATGGGTTTCTGACAGTGAGTTTCCCTCCCGCCCGCTCGTGGCAGAATGAGGTCATGCCAATTTTTACCACCAGGCCTCATTAACAGGCCGCTGGTCCACTTCCTGCCTGGAATTGGCAGAAAGCGGCTACTGGCCTACAGAAAATCGGGCAGTCTTTGACCACCCACCAGCACTCAGGTGAGTGTGGAGAAAGGGATAGGGAAGTGGAAGGGGCGGAGGGGGGCGGGGAAATGGTGGAGCCCGGGTCTAGGGAGGCCTAAACTTTCCTTGAAGGAATGATCATCTTTACACTGGCAGGAAAGCTGTTCAGCCCAAAGTTAAAATTGCTCTTGGGCCCCAATTACGTCATCAGACCCCAAGTAGCATATGTGAATTAGGACCCTGCCGGCTTTGGGTGGCCGGCTTAGATACCTGTCCAGAAGTGTACATTAAAATCTAAAATGGCAGGATCCAGGCAGTTTTTTGGCAGGTGAGTAAGTCAGGGGATTTTAACTGCCCACCCACCAATTTCTGCCGAGCGGGTACAGTTAAAATTCGCTCCCCCCCCCATTAGAAGTTGACACTATTTCAGCTACCCAATTTACCTGCTTCCAGCCAACAGCCGCCATCTGCCAGTTTTAAGCTCAGCTTGCCACTCTGAGCAGAATTTTCGGGACACTTTTGGTGAGATTTAGAAAAATAGCATGGCTCGGGCAATAAAAGAAGCAAATTTGGTGAAATGGTAAAGGGCCAGCATTCCAAATTCAAATTGGTTCAAATAGGCCTAGATTTGATTTGATTTTTCAGAATGTTGTTCAATTCAGACTAGTTTAGATTTAGATATTAGATCTGACTCTCATCGGCAACGAGAATAATTTACTTCGACAGTTCCTTCTACCTGGTTCCAAGTTAACTATTCCATATTCAGGAAAGAGGCCAAACTTGAGCATGACTTTATTTAAGTGTTCACTTGCCATTCCATTGTAAAAGTTGCATGCCATAGCAGTGTCACTGAGTGCGTTATACAAATACAAAGTCCTCTGTGTATGCCCAGAATATGCCAATTCCTTAACAGCAAATAGGAAACAGATGATTGTTAATGTAACATATGAATTCAATCTAGTTAATTTGTAGTATGTTTGGCCACAACAACTGTTATTTTCCAATACTTGCAAGAACATAGTCTGAAGAAACCATTTACTTAGGCTAGGGACAAAGGCTGCTTTTGTAACATTCAATGTTTCCCTCGGAAAATCTCAATGGTTTAATACAATTTCTATTGCTTTTTTTTCCTCTATTCTTTCTTTACCCCATATGCCTATCTACATAATTTTATGTTCCTTTAGGGAACAGTCCTGTGGATTATGTATTAGACTGTCATCATTAGCCCATAGGCAAATCTTGGCAAAACAGATTATTTTCTGCATTACCTGTGAATGCTTTCAGGTATGCTACGTTCTACATTAATTAAAATTAAAAACTTGTGGCTGATCAAGGCACAAGTCAAGAATGTGATGGAATACTCTCCACTTGCCTGGATGAGTGCAGCTCCAACAACACTCAAGAAGCTCGACACCATCCAGGACAAAGAAGCCCGCTTGATTGGCACCCCATCCACTGCCCTAAACATTCACTCCCTTCACCACCAGCGCACTGTGGCTGCTGTGTATACCATCCACAGGATGCACTGCAGCAACTCGCCAAGGCTTCTTCGACAGCACCTCCCAAACCTGCGACCTCTACCACCAAGAAGGACAAGGGCAGCAGGCACATGGGAACAACACCACCTTCACGTTCCCCTCCAAGTCACACACCATCCAGACTTGGAAATATATTGACGTTCCTTCATCATCGCTGGGTCAAAATCCTGGAACTCCATTCCTAACAGCACTGTGGGAGAGCCTTCACCACACGGACAGCAGCGGTTCAAGAAGGCGGCTCACCACCACCTTCTCAAGGGCAATTAGGGATGGGCAATAAATGCTGGCCTCGCCAGTGATGCCCACATCCCATGAACAAATTTTTAAAAAATTGTGGGTTTCTATAGGTTAATTCCTTGCGATCAACAGTTTTATTGTAGAACATAAAGGGAAAAGAACATAGAACTAACTTCTCCAGCACAGATCTCAATAATGGCATTTCTTGCTCAATTTTAGGTACATCAAGGCTGAGGTGGACAGACTTATTTTCTAGACTTCATGCTTTATCTCTGACAGTGCTACCAAAGGAGCATCATCATCAATCCACCCACAGTGTGGCCCATTTTGCACAAAATTTGGGCGGGTTCTCCAATGGACAGGCAAATTTCTGCACCAGGCTACCACCCAGGCAGCGAAGGTTAAAATTATCCCAACATGTTTTGTCTGAATTCCACTCTCCGGGGCACTAACCCATTTATTTTGGATGGATTGGTGCTTCCGCTATGATGGAAAAAGGTGTCTCAGATGACTGTGTTGATCATTTATATGCTGTTGTCCCACTGCATAATCTCAGGACTTCTGTTTCTTACTTTGCAAAGAACTCACCAGGTATGCAGCATACCCACCAATACTGGAAAAGGCTTACAAAGGTTACTTTGTCACAAGGAAGTAAGACATTTTTTTTAAAAATCTGATATCCATTACTGGCATGCAAAGCTCTGTACTGGACACACACATTAATAAAATCTGCCGTTATATGTCTGTTATTTGATGAAGGAGTAACTATCTGCCATGTACGTTTCATGGTGGGGAATTTCCTCAGAGCTGTTCCCACTCCGGTGCCATAACTCCGCTGGCAGAGCCGTGGAAATTCCATCGAATGGGGTTTCCGCTGAACTTATGGCGGAATTAGGGCGACAGAGAGGGAGCAGCTCCAAGGAAATTCCCAGATACACATACTGGCATTACCTTTTATGCTTTGTGTGCTGTGTGCACAACATTGAATGTCTGGACTGAAATATTAAAGGCAGGCAATGGTACGGTGGACCTCAGCGTCCCTGGAATCAGAAAGGAAGAAAACATTAGCCAGATTCCGGTCCAGATGTGCCCCGCCAGCTAGATTTCTATCCAGTAGACTGTGGTTGGACGCTACACTCATGTAAATGTCAGGTCAGAGCAGGTGGGTATAAAGTCAGTGTGAACATAGATTGAGTTTTCCTGTCACCTCAACATTTTTGCCAGCATTGGTAAAAAGAGGACAACATACCTGGGGTCAAGCTCAGCTTTGATGACCTCAATAACTGAACAGCCTGTAAACATTTGCTGTTTAGACTCACACATGAAGAATGAGGTAAAGAAAGGTTGCAGATGCAGAGGAACTGCACCCCTGTAAAACGTCAGTGGCTTCACAAGAGAAAGGAAGATTGGTGAAAAAAATGTTTCTGTGCAATCTTCAAATACTCATTAATAGATATGAAGGGGTTTAATCCCCTCTGTGCACTATTTTCAGCGCACTGGTTACTGCGTGTGCATTAACTTCCTGTCTGCTATTCTAATGCGGTTGTTAACTCATTTCAAATAAACAGGCTACCTATGTATTGTTAAAGTAGGAGAGACAGGATGTTAAAAGTGAACATATTAACTACTGCACTCTAAATAGGGCACAAAGGGAATTGAAGGCCCAATTCAATAATTGGGCACTAAGAGATCCCAAGAGTAAATAACATGATGAATACATGATGAGGCTCTGCCGACATTAGGATTAAGCTATGTGGGATTATGTGCAGCCCGAATAACAATCTAAAATGGGAGTACTTGATGCTGTAACTAGAGGCAAAGAGGAAAGATTTGTCATTTCCCAACATTGTCACCCTCCATCTCAAAGAGCTCACAACTGCTGTAAGCAAATCACCTTAGAGGACATGGCAAACAAAGCTTTGAAATTTTACTTTTGCAAACTGAACTCTTGCAATAGTGCCAACATCCTTTCTTTTTAAGTTCAATTTTTAAAATTATAATGCCTTTCAAGCAGAATTCTTCTTCCTACAAGAAAAAGTTATTTTGTCTGCATTTAAATAAGTTGTCAAAGTTAGTGTTGATCTTATCGGATCCACAAAGGACATGATATGCACAGTAATTGTTTTGACTGGGATAAAGCCACCAGCTACTTCTGCCAATTGCCTATAGTAACATAAATCTCTCCTTGTGGCCATGTTTTTTGCTTAATTTACAGTTAATAGTTTCTAATTGAAAGCCAAGAATGACAAATACTGTAGTATTTTACAGTGTCAGAATCCTACGTCAAATAGACTGCCTTCATTTTAAAGGCAGCGCTTTGTGAATTCATTCGTATTAAATTATATATCGGAAACACATCGTATAGCATATTCTATCTCATTTATAGTTTAGATGCTCAGTTCTTTTGACAGACATTTGGGCCTACCAATTCCTATAAGATAAATTTTGTTAAATTTGGAATGAATCACTACGAGTCCCTCTATCCCTGAGCTCGGCAGAATTCAGTTCAAGAAAAAAATAAGCCCTACTCTTGTGTGTTCTGTAGTAAGCACATTCCCCACTGGTTAAATACTGAAGCAATTGAAGCATAAGCGGTCACAATTCAGACAGTTCACTCTCCTTGACCTTTCACCTATCCTGCTGGTCTGGAGGTAAAGTGGTTGCAGTAGGGGAGGAACGATGTAGAACTTAGTAAGATAAGTATTTTTCCCTTCGATTTTCTCCCCTGGTCCCTCCACTCCTGAAGCCATGCTGGGGTTCAGTTCCTACCCCAAGTGATCATTCTTCCTGTGTAAATTTAAGCAGAGAGTGTCAACGGCTGTTTTACTGTGAGGACAATTGCAATTGAATCTGAAACTGTCCTCACCTGGCATCCAGACAAGCACATGGGGCCATCAGATGGAGATCAGGGGGGTAATTTTAACCCCCAAGAACAGGTGGGTTGGGAGTCGATGGGCAGTAAAAATAGTGGATTTTTGGAGCGGGACTGCATCCTGGCTCCAACGCGCCCACTTACGGGTTTGACCCAGACGCGTTTAGATGTACGCCATCCACAACAGACACCCGGAAGTCCCGCCCTCACTTAAAGCCGGCTGGCTGATACTTAAAGGGGCAATGTACTTCATTGAAATAGTTGAGGTACTTAAATTTTGGGTATTACAAAAGTAAAACAAATTAAATCTTACCTGATTGGGTTTCCCAAAGCTTCCCATTCACATCAGGTGAAAGCAGGCAGGAAGGGCCGGATCCACGAGGTGAGGGCCTTTATTGCACTGTTTGTGGGCCCGGAGGAGCAGCAGTGCTTCTTCCAGGCCCAACAAGCTCACGTGGTGTGACATGATCCCCCACCCGATGCTGGACTCCACCTCCCAAAAGTGGACCTCCCCCACCTCCGATCTCTTCTCCCGATCTGTGACCGACCTCTGATCTCTTCAACATCTTCGAGCGACTTCCAACCTCTTCCTGGCATCAGCCCTCCCTCCTTGATCTCCTCCTGGCATCAGTCCCAACACCACCCCCCCACCTCTTGTCCTCCACGGTCCACGATCCCATCCTCCCTCTTCTCCAATCCCCGCCCTTCCCACCCCAAAGCCGGCGAGCCTGTAAATCGGGGGGGCAGGGGCTGATACCAGGAAGAGATCGGAGGTCGCTCGAAGAAGTTGATGAGATCGCAGGTCGGTCGGAGAGGTCAGAGATCGGAAGACAAGATCGGAGATTGCTCGAAGATGTTGCAGAGATCGAAGGTCAGTTGGAGAGGTTAGAGATTGGAAGACGAGATCGGAGGTCGGTCGAAGAGGTTAGAGATCGGAAGACAAGATTGGAGGCTGCTCGAAGATCAGGCTGGCTGCCGGGCGCAAAGCCTGGAAGTAAAATTTATTGACCTCATTAGGGTGGCGATTGCAGATTGCGATGCGCTAACTTACCTTTTGAGTTTCGCAGCCGATTATCTTCCCCTGGTCCCTTCCCGCCCCCACGTTAAAATCATTTCCCAGGAGTGGGAACTCTGCCTGTTTTCTCCTTAGCCTGGAACAATGAGGCTTATTGTAGGCCCCAACAGCTACCCAGGCTGAGAGTAAATATTTCAGAACAGTCCATGATCCTTCCTGGTGTACATAACTCAGTACCACATCTTATACTTTATTTACTCACTCAGTCACTAGTTGGGAGAGAGGAGGAACTAAGGTCCGTTGAAGGATATAGCTCTTAAGGTATTACCAAACTGTAATTCCAGCACAGCAATCGTGAGAACAGATACACAATCATATCACAGGTGAGCCAAGAACAATGCCTGTAAGGTCAATTTTAACTCACCCCACTCAGCAGGAACGAGGCGGGAGGCCTTTAATATGGAGCATACTGTCTTACCGTCCTGTTCCTGCCAGAGTATCGCTGGCCACCATTTTAACTGTTCACTCGATGGATGTACCACCTGCCAAAAGCTGGTGGGAGCCTTATGAATTAACGCAAATCATGGTCTTATTACATTAATGGAACTCTGATTGTATTTTAATCCAAACCTAAGCGGCAAATCGGCAGATGTCATGAAGAATGAAGAGGCCCTCCAAGGTAAGTGATGAAGTTCCCTTTGTGCGGCCAGGTGGAACAGGAAAGTCACAGTTCCCCTGCCCTGGACTTCCGCCTGACCTAATGTGAGACCCTCCCGAAACCCCCAAATTCTATGCCTATACTCAGGGCTGAAAAATTTCATTATTTATGTTTTCCTGATTTTGTTTTCTTGATTGGAAGATAGCAACATTTCTGGAGCACCCTTCACATACAAAGAGATGTCTCAAGGCATTTGAAGAGAGCAGATGCCAAGCAGGAGAAGATAAAGGAAAGGTAAAAAGTTGGGGCAATAGATGGCAATCCCACTCAAAGAGGTGTTTTTGGCGACTTTCGAAAGCAGGGAGAGAGGTGGCAAGGGACAGGGTTTTGGGGAGGGAGTTATAGAGGGCAGGGGTGGAATAGCAGAAGGAGCTGTTATCAATGGTAGAGTAGAAGGAGGAGCAATAAGCAATAAACAAAATGACAGAAGAGTGGCTGGTTTGTGCCAGAGTGTATAGCTAGAGAAACGTGCTGAGGTAAGACTATGCAGGAATTTGAAGCAAGGATGAGGATCTCAACAAAGGAGTTTAGCAGATGTTGCTTAAAGGTTGAAAACATTATTGGGGCTGAACATATTTAATTTTGCCTATTGTGTTGCCACCTCTTCAGTTCTGTGCTGAGTTAACTTTTCTCAGTTAGCACAGTGGTGGTGGTGGAGCTACAATTGGTCTCGGTGTTCCTGCACAAGGGAAGGGAAAATCAGTCGTGATTCTCCACTCTTGGTCACTATCACATGACCCTGCTTTAAAAAGGAGCATTTCTGGACAACAGGTGAGGACTGGAACGTGCTCAGCAGTAAAATTAAACAGCCAGCCAATATCAGTTGTCCAGGCTCACACATGGTCCAGGTGAGGTACCATACCTCAGAATGAGTCACTGCCTTCAGAAATGGAGGGACTACAGGAAAGAAAGGTGAAAAAGTAAACAAATAAGTAGATAGAGGATTAGTATGTAACTTGTTTCCAGATCTCTTGCACCAGCAACGTAAAAATGTTGAGAAGAAGCCTTGGTTGGTTTCCTCTCCAATCATGTGAGAAAGGCTTGGCTCTGCTTTGTATCTTCTCCTATATGGTTTAGCTGAAATTGGAAACTCATGGTTTTGAAATCATGGCTACGAACTTGTGCTGAACCATCCCAAAGCTCAGTGAATGAGTGCATTGTGCCACATGGCCAGTCTTCCAGCTTTCAAGTTTTATTAATTAACAATAATACTAAAAACAATAATATATTTGCAAAAGACAGTATCTATAATGAAGGTACCAATCGGCTATGGCTATATTTACAGTGGCTAGCTTGTTCATTATAATAGCAAAATCTCTTGATGTCCCTGCTTTCACGACTTCAGGACGTCCCAAAGTGCTTTAGAGCCAATTAAGTACTTTTGAAGTGTAGTTACTATTGTAATGCAGCCAATTTGCACACAGCAAGGTCCCACAATCTGTTTTAATGATGTTGGTTGAGGGATACATGTTGGTCAGGACATCAGGAGAACTCCCCTGCTCTTCTTCCAATAGTGCCATGGGATCTTGTACATCCACCTGAAAGGGCAGACAGGACCTCGGTTTAACGTCTCATCTGAAAGATGGCACTTCTAACAGTGCAGCATTCCCTCAGTACTACACTGAAGTGTCAGCCTAGATTATATGCTCAAGTCTATTGAATGTGTTTGAACCCATGACCTTGAAGCATAAACAGTAGGTGTTAGAAAAAATGACCGCAGAGGGATTCATAAAGTACACAGAAATCTTCCTATTTTGTGTCTACTGCATTAGACAAAGGAGCCAAAACATAACAACACTGAACAATATGATATCATGCAGTTCTCTCTCTATGAATGGCTGGAAGAGGTCCAGTGAGGGCACCCAGATTCTCTGATGCCACGTTGGAGGCCCTGGTCCAGGCGGTGGACAGAAGAAATGAGATCCTGTTCCCCCAAAAGGAGCAGAAAGCCTTTCAGGCAACACCTCCATCACCAGTGGGAAATGGTTGCATAGGAGGTCAATGCCAGGAGCTGAGAAAACTTAGATAATTGTTAGGTAAGGGTATTAAGGGATATGGAACCAAGGTGGTTAAATGGAGTTAAGATACAGATCAGCCATGATCTAATTGAATGGTGAAACAGGCTAGAGGGGCTAAATGATTTACTCCTGTTCCTATGCTCCTGTGACCACTCCTCCACATTCAACAGTTGACTAATCCATCCTCAGCCACCATCTCACCTTTAATACAGTGCCCTCACTTGGTTCCCTTCCTAATTATCCCAACATAGCCAACGTATCTCCTGCAATGCCTTCTTTTTCACCACTGTGCAGTCACCTTCAGAGTTCTGCAAGGTTCCATCCTTGGCTCCCTTCTGTTTGTCTGCATGTTACCACTCAGTAACATTACATGTAAGCATGCAGTCAGCTGCTACATATATGTTGATGGCACTCACCATGTACTGTTAGGTTGCTTGTCAGATATCAAGTTGTGCAAAAGGCAGAAGCTTGTCAAATTCAATATTGGTAAGACCAAAGCTAATCTGGTTCCCACCAAAAGCTCTCTACCTTATCTTTGACTCACATTTCCCACTGCTTGTTGAGAATTAACCCAATGGTACACAAACCCAGTGATCTGTTCAACCCAAACTGATCATCAGCAAACCCTCCCCCTCGCCATATCCTTTCCATCACCAAGAATGCTTACTTCCATCCTTACCCTTCATTCATGCTTCATGTTGTTGAAACCCTTATCCATACCTCCAGTCTTGATATCCCCAGCCTTGACTTCTCCAACACTCTCCTTGCCAGTATCCTGTCTGCCCATCATCCCGATCGTATTGAATTCCACTGTCTTTCCATCCCCCAACCTATTAAATTCAAAATCCTCATCCTCATTTACAAATCCCTCTGCAACCTCCTCCACCTACGTCCTAGCCTATGCCCTCTAGTCTTCTGAAGTTGGCTTCCAATGCATCCTCCTTCTGCTCCACCATCAATAGCAAAGCCATCATCTGTCTTTTTGAGTATGCTTTGGTCAGTCACAACCCCTAATTCTTCTTCTACTGCTTACTGGCCATTTCTTCTTTGTGAGAAGTTCACTACCTTAAAGGCGCCATATAAAATGCAAGTTATTATCACTTTTTAACCTTCAATGTTAACAATAACAATGTTAGCAGTAACTTATTAATTCTGGATCACTCTGTATGGTGAGTGATATTGAACTGATTGTTTACATATAATAAAACACACAGATGAACGTGTAGAAAATGAATCCTGAAATTAAAATGTGGTTGTCCATCAAATCTCGAGTGATTTTGATCTGCTTAAACAGCATTTAACATCTAATAGTGTTTATTCTTCACGTTCTCCTGGCTAGACATTTTGGCAACCATAAATATTACACATTATCGACTTCCTTCAGTTCTATAGAATTGCTCAGCTGCCACCTCACAGTTTTAAAACACAAGAAGAAGCCTTGAGAACCTCTAATGGGCCTTGAAAACTTGTAATGTTGCAGCTGACTAACAGCTTCCTGCTGTTAATGTACCCGAAATGTCTTTTTTTGGCAGCTGCAGACTAAGACTGAATGTGGAGCTAATGGTTCAAAAAGATCGAAGTATTTCTGTTCTGAACTGGATAGTGTGTGCCTAAATGTACCTTTAACGTAGTGAACTTCTCACAAAGAATAAATGGACTGAGACCAGTAGAAGACTCACAGTATGTGACTGAGGGAAAGGCAGGAATGAGATCAGGATGTGGGATGAGGAGGACAAAGGATTAGACAGATACAAATGAATACTTTTGTAGACAAGTAAATCTTTGTAAAATGTAAAATCTTTTGAAGATTATTTATTTCTCTTTCCTGTTATTTGATCTAGTATAAGTTTGTATGCATCATAATAAGATAAATATAAATGTCTATTTGCAAGGTGCCCTACAGCTTGTGTTGAATGAACAAGTGTGAATACATCAATTGCTGTGACATCATACATATGTTTATAAACAAATACAGACCAGAGGAATTCTTCATGAATAAGTTACCATGCTACTCTATCTAACTACTGGAGCAATTCTTCCCTCCAGAAGGTCAGAAAGAGTTTTCTCCTCTCCCAAAGCTTACTGAGCAGGAAACCTCATCCTTCTCTTCACCTTATACAACACATAAGAATGAAAAGGACACAGGGGTAAGAAACTCTTGTGAATAGGAGATGTCACATTGGTGTCTCTGGATAAGTTCAAATCTGAATCATACAGTAATCTGTTTACTGCAGTGACATGACTACCACTGAAGCAGCTGAAGCTGATACTTCAATTAGAAACATGTTGTGTTTGCAAAAACCCTCTTGTACTTAAAACAGAAAATACTCAGCAAGTCAGGCAGCATTTGTAGAGAAAGAAACAGAGTTAACCTTTCAGGTCGACGACCCTTTGTCTTGAAGTTAGTTGACAGAAGCATCTTCTTGTCTTCAGAAAATGCATTTTCCATACTTTGTCAAAATGCTTACAACAATTTAATAGAAGTAAAATGTGTTGAGATAATCATCCTTCTGCCTCAAGCTGGGCATCCTTTTCCATCCCACAGTAACACTCGACACTGCCTCTAATCCAGTAACCACCTTACTGCCTCAACCCCTCTCCAGGCACATTCTCCATTCATTTTGCTCCCCCGAGCCTATCTCCTAAATTTCCATCTACCACCCAACATAAATTTCTCTGCATCCCTCCATCCTGTCCAAAGATCATCTGGAAACCCACCCCTCCACATCACCCTGCAAAATATCCACCAACTCGCAAACAAGGCCGCCCCCCCACCCCCCCCCAATCCACAACCTTATCCTGGAGGGAAAATCCTGGAGAGTAATTCCTGACTGAAAGCTGGCTTAACTGGTGATTTCTTCCCCCTCAGCCAGGCCACTCTGCCTGGATTTACATCATACCATATCCCCCGCCCAATCCATCATACTAGTGGTATGGTGTTCAAATAAAGATCCCACCTGATGTTTTCCTTGCCTTCCCCCACCTCCCTTTCCTTGTTCGAACCCCTCTGCCTTACCACCCCTCAATCTTTCATTCAAGGTTCTCTTTGTTTATCAAACTCTGTGTGCTCCAGGTTCCATCTTCACCAAGATTTCCTCTCTCCTGTCCAAAATCAGCCTTTGCAACGAGTGA
Organism: Heptranchias perlo; assembly: GCF_035084215.1. NCBI lineage: Eukaryota > Metazoa > Chordata > Chondrichthyes > Hexanchiformes > Hexanchidae > Heptranchias > Heptranchias perlo. The sequence continues at coordinate 12,656,801 of NC_090357.1, read as the reverse complement.
CTCCACATGTTTGATGGTTTCTATCTTCTCATCTTCTCCTTCCTCCACTAATTCTTTGCTCTGCTCATCTCTCTGAATCTCACTCTTCATATCAACTCCCCCCCCCCCCCACTCACACTCATGGCCACGCCCTCAATCTCAACGTCACATGTAGAGTTGACACTGTCATGGTATCTATTGCTGATGAGGCTCTTTGACCATTTCTTCATTTCCATTTTCCTACACACACCCTGCCCCCCTCTAACCCCCCCTTCTGTGACTTTTCACCTTTGGGAAAATACTATCACTAAACTCACTCTCTCACGCCTCCCTAACTCTGGTCTCCCCGGCCTCTAGCCTGCCACCTTGACATTTATACCTCTGTCAATTTGCACCCTAACAATTTCCACCTTCAACGCCCTCATGCTCCTCAGATTCCATCTAGTCTTCTATTCCCACTGCCCCCATTAGTATAATTGTCACCTGTATTGCTTCAAATCATCAAGCTATAAGCTTTACCAGACTTGGCATTTACCTGGCCTGGCTGTCCAACAGTAGCTCTGGATATATCACCAACATTTAAGTTGTACTATCACTCCTTCTCCCTGGCCAAAACCACTTGCTACTCCAGGGTCATCCTGGAAAGCAGTTCAATTCTATATTCCTTTTCTCCACTCCTAAGTGCCTCCTCAGACCTTCCTCACAATGGAAGAAATTAATGGACATTTTTGTGTCTAAAATCAAGGCCATATGCATTGCAGCTGCTGCTTCCGACCCCCTCCACTTAACCATGCCCTCAGCATTCCCATTCTTTCCCATCTTCCCCTCTGCCTCAGCTGATTTATCTCATCAATTAAATAAATCTTTAGGAAGGATGTGAAGGCCTTTGAGATGGTGCAAAGGAAATTTACCAGAATAGTACCAGGAATGAGGGACTTCAATTATGTGTAGAGACTAGAGTAGCTAAACAAAGACATTTAAGGGGAGATTTAATAGAGGTGATCGAAATTATGAAGGGTTTTGATAGAGTAGATAGGGGGAACCTGTTTCCACTGGCAGGAGGGTCAGTAACCAGAGGACACAGATTTAAGATTATTGGCAAAAACTCCATGGGAGAAATGAGGAGAAATTTATCTACGCAGCAAGTTGTTACGATCTAGGATGCACTGCCTGAAAGGGTGGTGGAAGCAGATTCAATAGTAACTTTCAAAAGGAAATAGGATAAATACTTTAAAAGGAGACATATGCAGGGCTATGGGAAAGGATAGGGGAGTGGCACTAATTTGAAAGAGCCAGCACAGACACAATGGGCCAAATGGCCTCTTTCTCTGCTGCATGATTCTATGAAGCTCACCACATGCTCCCTCAATCTCTTTCTATCCCAGCTTCTGAGCACGCAACTGGAGACAATCAACCTAGGAAAAATTAGTATAGGCTACATAATGTGGGATATCCCTCTCTTTTGTTGCAGGGGCAACTCTTCAGAGAAATACTTGTTCTACACATGGTTTTATAAAGAGATCCCATTACTGAAATCCATTTAAGACTTTCTAGAAATGAATTGTTGACATTTGTTTATATAGTAAAATAACTGTTCATTGTACATCATCTGTCTCTCGTGGATTAATCCCAGCACAAGCCAAACTGTGAACACAATGCTTGCCAATTGTGCAATGTTATTAACTATCTAAAAGTATTTTTGCGGTTTCAGGAGCAAGAGAGATTTACACAAGTTGAGAAACCCAATTGTTACATTCTTTAATAATTACCAGCCTTAGTTTTCTTGCATACAAATGGATATTGGAACATTGCACAAAGGGTTATTATTTACGGTCAGATGATTAACAGTGGAAGAGTAGACTGAGGTTACGACAGTAAGAAAGATATGATCTAACCATGCAGACAACAACTTTGGTCAATTAGATCTCAGCTTCAGAAAACAAGTTTGAGACATAATTCTTCTGCATTAGCCAACTATGTATCTTACAGTGATAAAATTCTACTGAAGAGCATGTCAAAAAAAATTATTTTAAAATTGTAAATATTTATATTGGTACCAGAAGCAAATCTTTAATACATGTCAAGTAGTTAAGGTCACCCATTGGCTGCCATTTTAAAATATATTGCATTTTCCTGTGTAACAACAGTCAATACATTTCATTGTATGTGAAGTTCCTGAGAGGCATGATAAGCTGTTATACAAGGGCAACATTTTTAAAAATTATGCTTTTAAAAATTAATAAAATCTTTAAAACTTTGCAATGACCCTAAATATTTTCCATTTTACAATGGAGAAAACTTTCCTCTGCTTGATATCTACAGTGAAATTGTAAATACGTGTGCCAAGTATGTGTTTATGATTTCACTACAAATAGTGAACAGAGAAAGTCCTCCCTCATTGTATCTTCTTCTGGAAGTTTCACTCTTCCTAAATATCGTTTAGATATCAGCATAAAAACATGGCTGACAACAATTGAAGAATAGTCCATTTATACCATTCTCTACCTATATTTAGAATTGTAAACGATTTTACAACACCAAGTTATAGTCCAGCAATTTTATTTTAAATTCACAAGCTTTCGGAGGCTTCCTCCTTCGTCAGGTGAACGATGTGAAAATGAAAACCTCGAAATGAAATCGCATTTATAATTCACAGAACAATGCTTGGTGAGTACAGACAGTTTTTTCAACTGCCCGTTGCCAAGGCAATCAGTGTGCAGACAGACAGGTGTTACCTGCCAGGTCTCACAGAATATACAAATCACCAAAAAAAAAAAAACAACAAACAAAAAAAACAGAGATAGAGAGGTAGAAACATAGAAAAGACAGCAACTGACCCGTTATATTTAACGGGTCAGTTGCTGTCACACCCACCAGCTCAACAAACTGATCAAGACCTTCGATCCAGACCTTCAAAGCATCCTACGCACTCTCATCCCACGTACTCCCCGCGTGGGAGTCTTCTACTGCCTCCCAAAGATACACAAAGCCAACACACCCGGACGTCCTATTGTATCAGGCAACGGAACCCTGTGTGAGAACCTCTCTGGATACATCGAGGGCATCCTGAAACCCATCGTGCAGGGAACCCCCAGCTTCTGTCGCGACACTACAGACTTTCTACAAAAACTCAGTACCCACGGACCAGTTGAACCAGGAACACTTCTCACCACGATGGACGTCTCGGCACTATACACCAGTATCCCCCACGATGACGGCATCGCTGCGACAGCATCAATACTCAACACCAACAACAGCCAATCTCCGGACGCCATCCTACAACTCATCCGCTTCATCCTGGATCACAATGTCTTCACCTTCGATAACCAGTTCTTTACCCAAACACACGGAACAGCCATGGGGACCAAATTCGCACCCCAATACGCCAACATTTTCATGCACAAGTTCGAGCAGGACTTCTTCACTGCACAAGACCTCCAACCAACACTATACACCAGATACATCGACGACATTTTCTTTCTATGGACCCACGGCAAGGAATCACTAAAGAGACTACACGATAACATCAACAAGTTCCATCCCACCATCAAGCTCACCATGGACTACTCCTCAGAATCAGTTTCTTTCTTGGACACACGAATCTCCATCAAAGACGGGCACCTCAGCACCTCACTCTACCGCAAGCCCACGGACAACCTCACGATGCTCCACTTTTCCAGCTTCCACCCTAACCACGTCAAAGAGGCCATCCCCTATGGACAGGCCCTGCGAATACACAGGGTCTGCTCAGACGAGGAGGAACGCGATGGACACCTACAGATGCTGAAAGACGCCCTAGTAAGAACGGGATATGACGCTCGACTCATCGATCGACAGTTCCGACGGGCCACAGCAAAAAATCGCATAGACCTCCTCAGGAGACTAACACGGGACGCAACCAACAGAGTACCCTTTGTCGTCCAGTACTTCCCCGGAGCGGAGAAACTACGCCATGTTCTCCGCAGCCTTCAACATGTCATCAATGAGGACAAACACCTCGCTATGGCCATCCCCACACATCCACTACTCGCCTTTAAACAGCCACCCAACCTCAAACAGACCATCGTTCGCAGCAAATTACCCAGCTTTCAAGAGAACAGCGTCCACGACACCACACAACCCTGCCACGGTAACCTCTGCAAGACATGCCAGATCATCGACACAGATACCACCATCACACGAGAGGACACCACCCACCAGGTGCATGGTTCATACTCCTGTGACTCGGCCAACGTTGTCTACCTCATACGTTGCAGGAAAGGATGCCCCAGAACATGGTACATTGGCGAGACCATGCAGACGCTGCGACAACGGATGAACGGACACCGCGCAACAATTGCCAAACAGGAGGGTTCCCTCCCAGTCGGGGAACACTTCAGCAGTCATGGACATTCATCCACCGACCTTCGGGTAAGCGTACTCCAAGGCGGCCTTCGAGACACACGACAACGCAAAATCGTCGAGCAGAAATTGATAGCCAAGTTCCGCACCCATGAGGACGGCCTCAACCGGGATCTTGGGTTCATGTCACGCTACACGTTACCCCACCAGTGAACAAATGTTATCTGTTTTTAATATAACGGGTCAGTTGCTGTCTTTTCTATGTTTCTACCTCTCTATCTCTGTTTTTTTTGTTTGTTGTTTTTTTTTTGGTGATTTGTATATTCTGTGAGACCTGGCAGGTAACACCTGTCTGTCTGCACACTGATTGCCTTGGCAACGGGCAGTTGAAAAAACTGTCTGTAATCACCAAGCATTGTTCTGTGAATTATAAATGCGATTTCATTTCGAGGTTTTCATTTTCACATCGTTCACCTGACGAAGGAGGAAGCCTCCGAAAGCTTGTGAATTTAAAATAAAATTGCTGGACTATAACTTGGTGTTGTAAAATCGTTTACAATTGTCAACCCCAGTCCATCACCGGCATCTCCACATTATATTTAGAATAGAATACAATCATAGAATGGTTGCAGAAGGAGGCCATTCGGCCTGTCGAGCCCATGCCGGCTCTCTGCAAGAGCAATCCAGCTAGTCCCACTCCCCCACATTTCCCCATAGCCCTGCAATTTTTTTCCCTTCAAGTACTTATCCAATTCCCTTTTGAAAGCCACGATTGAATCTGCCTCCACCACCAACCCCTCAGGCAGTGCATTCCAGATCATAACCACTCGCTGCGTAAAAAGGTTTTTCCTCATGTTACCTTTGGTTCTTTTGCCAATCACCTTAAATCTGTATCATTTGGTTCTTTACCCTTCCACCAATTGGAAGTTTCTTTCTATCTATTCTGTCTAGACCCCTCATGATTTTGAACACTTCTTTCAAATCTTCTCTCAACCTTATCTGCTCTAAGGAGAACAACCCCAGCTACTCCAATCTATCCACATAACTGAAGTCCTTCATCCCTGAAACGATTCGAGTAAATCTTTTCTGCACCCTCTCTAAAGCCTTCACATCACTCCTGAAGTGCGGTGTCCAGAATTGGATACAATACTCCAGATGTGCCCGAACCAATGTTTTATAAAGGATCATCATAACTTCCTTGCTTTTGTACTCTATGCCTCTATTTATAAAGGTCAGGATCCCATATGCTTTTTAACTGCTTTCTCAACCTGCCCTGCCACCTTCAATGATTTATGCACATATACTCTCAGGTCTCTCTGTTCCTGCACCCCCTTTAGAATTGTACCATTTAGTTTTCATTGCCTCTCCTTGTTCTTCCTACCAAAACATATCACTTTGCACTTCTCTGCGTTAAATTTCATCTGCCACGTGTCCGCCCATTCCACCAGTCTGCCTATGTCCTCTTGAAGTTTATCACTATCCTCCTTACTGTTCACTACACTTACAAGTTTTGTGTCATCTGCATATTTGGAAATTGTGCCCTGTACACCCAAGTCCAAGTCATTAATATATATCAAGAAAAGCAGTGGTCCTAGTAATAGTCCCTGGGGAACACCACTGTATATCTTCCTCCAATCCGAAAAACAACTGTTCACCACTACTTTCTGTTTCCTATCACTTAGCCAATTTCGTATCCATGCTGCCACTGCCCTTTTATTCCATGGGCTTCAACTTTTCTGATAACCTGTTATGAGGCACTTTATCAAATGCCTTTTGGAAGTCCACATACACCACATCAACAGCATTGCCCTCATCAACCCTCTCTGTTACGTCATCAAAAAACTCAAGTTAGTTAAACACAATTTGCCTTTAACGAATCCATGCTGATTTTCTTTCATTATTCTACATTTGTCCAAGTGACTCTTAATTTTGTCCCGGAATATCATTTCTAAAAGTTTCCCCACCACCAATTTAAACTGACTGGCCTGTAGTTGCTGGGTTTATCCTTGCACCCTTTTTTGCAATCCTCCAGCCCTCTGGCACATCCCCGTATGTAAGGATGATTGGAAGATTATGGCCAGTACCTCCACAATTTCCACCCTTGCTTCCCTCTGCAACCTAGAATACATCCGCCTCTTCAGCAATTTTTAGCACATCCAATATCTCAACTACCTCCTCTTTTACTGTGACTTTGGCAGCATCTTCTTCCTTGGTAAAGACAGAGCAAAGTATTCATTTAGTACCTCAGCCATGCCCTCTGCCTCAGCCCCACCCCTCCTCTTACTACCCATTTATTATTTATATGCCTATAGAAGACTTTAGGATTCCCTTTTATGTTAGTTGCCAGTCTATTCTCATACTCTCTTTTTGCCCCTCTTATTTCCTTTTTCACTTCCCCTCTGAACTTTCTACATTCAGCCTTGTTCTCACTTGTGTTATCAACCTGACATCTGTCATACGCCCCTTTTTTCTGCTTCATCTTACTCTCTATCTCTTTCATCATCCAGGGACCTCTGGCTTTGGTTGCCCTACCTTTCCCCCTCATGGAATGTGCCTAGACTGTACCCGATCTATCTCCTCTTTAAAGGCCGCCCATTGTTCGATTACAGTTTTGTCTGCCAATCTTTGATTCCATTTTACCCAGGCCAGCTCCATTCTCAACCCACTGAAACTGGCCCTCCTCCAATTAAGTATTTTTATTTTAGAGTGTTCCCTGTCCTTTTCCATAGCTAATCTAAACCTTACGATACTATGATCACTGTTCCCTAAATGTTCCCCTACTGACACTTGTTCCACTTGACCCACCTTATTCCCCAGAACCAGACCTAACAATCCCTCCTTCCTTGTTGGGCCGGAAATGTACTGATCAAGAAAGTTCTCCTGAACACACTTCAGAATTTCTACCCCCCCCTCTCTGCCCTTTACACTATTACTATCCCAGTCTATATTAGGAGAATTGAAGTCCCCCATTATCACTACTCTATGGCTCTTGCACCTCTCTGTAATTTCCCTGCAAATTTGCTCCTCTATATCCTTCCCACTAGTTGGTGGCCTATAGAATACACCCAGTAGTGTATTGGCACCTCTATTGTTTCTTAACTCTAACCAAATAGATTCTGTCCTTGATCCCTCCAGGACATCCTCTCTCTCCAGCACTGCAATATTCTCCTTAATCAATACTGCTAGCCCCCCTCCTTTCTTTCCTTCCCTATCTTTCCTTAACACCTTGTATTCAGAAATATTTAGTACCCAATCCTGCCCATTTTTGAGCCAGGTCTCCGTTATCACCGTGACATCATATTTTCATGTGGCTATTTGCGTCTGCAGCTCACCAATCTTATTTACCGGGCTTTGTGCGTTTACACACATGCACTGTGAACCTACCTTAGACCTATTTAGATGCTTAACTGTGAGGCAAGGGCTCTTAGAACTGGTGATGTATGGAGAGAGACACTGAAACTTTGAAAAGAAGGAAATTATTTATTTGGGTGTCCAAGTAGTGTGAATGATGATAATATTGCAGTCTTTGGATAAGAGGTCCAAATAGTAGATTACAAAGTGCCAAACACTGTCCACAGATTAACTAAACCAAATCATGGAATAATGTTGTGGAAATCATACCAGATAATTGATTTAATAATTTAATTTATTTTTGTTTTACGAAATGGAAATATTAAGAGAATGTGGATATCTTCCACTAAGTGCACATTTTAGTAGTAAATGCATGGCTAATTTTCAGCAATGAAAATGTAGGTCTCAGCTTTTTATATTCAAGGTCATGGTTTCTGAATTTTGTGAAATCACTGAAAACACATCTGTTATATTTAATTGATAAAATTAGGTGACGAGCCAAGGCCCACAGATACCATGGAGACAAGGTAAATTAAGAATTATCGGTTGGATGATGCCAATATTGTACATATCTATCAATATAAGAAAACAGTACATGTGTATGCATCAAATCACAATTCCTGTCACACTGCTCTAATACTCTTCGATGTTACACTTAAATATAGACAATTTACTTTAGCCAAATTCCTTACAGCTGATTGGCCCATATGTAAATTTGTTTCAAAAATCTTTTAAAAAGAAATAAACCAATCATTTAGAATGTACAGAAAATCTCCCCACCAACAGAAAATACTTTCTTAACACAGGAATCAGAATGGCTGCAGATTATGTCTTAAAAAATAACCTCAGCAATGACACTTACAAAAAGATAAAAGAAAGCCAAACATTTTATCCTGGATTCTGATTTGCACTTACCTCACCAATTCTAATCGACCAGAAGCGTTTTTTTTAAACAAATGATTGGATGTTGTGCCCTTATAAGGACACTGCTGCACCTTACCAACAGGATTATGAATTACGTGGTGTAACATTATAAAACAGTCTATCATCTGACTTACTGTGAGCTAAGCTATGGGACATCTTCTTGCATATTCACATATGCTCCATAGATAAGTTCAAACGGGGTAATTTTCAACTTCACCACCTGGGCGATAACATGGTGGAGCAAATTGCCCACCCGTGATTCCCATTGAAAATCAGGTGAGTTCTATAACGGGTGCGCGTTCTGCTCTGATACGTTACAGCCCAGGCAGTGAAGTTCAAAATGACTCCCAGTATATATTAAAAATGTTTCAATACATAGAAAAATGGGGAAGATTTCCATAGTGTGCAATTTACAACAAAATCACTAATCCATGTGTAATGAACTAGTTTACGATTTCACTATACATAGTGGAAATCTTACTCCTATATATTGCATTACTGTTCAAAATCTAAAACAATTACAAGGAAAAAATATTTTTTCATTTAATTAGTCTAAAGAAAGTTTCGATGGTGTAATGTGTTTGAACATAGTTTTTTCAAGGTGTAGAATATGGATTAAAATCCAATTCAGACAGACAAGATAAATATCTTTTGCCTTTGTGGTGTTAAGAATTTTTATATTTAACAGCTTTCTATCTAGTTTTCTATGGACATATTTTAACAAATCCAGCTTTATTTGGCATTTAAGTTGCTTTGGTTATTATGAGAAACCAACAAAATAGTTTGGGAGGTGGCAACATTATGTTGGAAAGGTTAAAGGAGATGTTTTTCTGAGGTTAAAGTTGAAGTATGGCCGGTTAGCTCAGTTGGTTTGAGTGTGGTGCTAATAACACCAAAGTCGCGATTTCGATCCCTGTAAGGGATATCAGCTTCTAACTTAGAGTATGAAAAGAAACTTGCAAGGGATACCAAAACCAATACGAAGAACTTTTATAGTTATATTAGGATAAAGAGGGTGGTCAGGAGCAGCGTTGGCCCTTTAAAAATTGAAAGTGGGAATATTGTCATTGACAATGGGGAAATGGCGGACATGTTGAATAATTACTTTGCGTCAGTATTTACAGTGGAAAAAGAGGATAGCATGCTGGAAATCCCAAGAAAACTAATATTGAATCGGGGACAGGGACTCAATAAAATTAATATAAGTAAAACAACAGTAATGAAGAAAATAATAGCACTAAAGAGTGACAAATCCCCAGGACCAGATGGTTTCCATCCCAGGGTTTTAAAGGAAGTAGGTGAGCACATTGTAGATGCCCTAACTATAATCTTTCAAAGTTCTCTAGATTCAGGAACTGTCCCTCTAGATTGGAAAATTGTACATGTCACTCTGCTTTTTAAGAAAGGAGAGAGAGGGAAACCAGGGAATTATAGTTAGCTTAACATCTGTTGTGGGGAAAATGCTGGAGTCGATAATTAAGAATAGGGTGATTGAACACCTCGAGAATTTTCAGTTAATCAGAGAGTGCCAGCATGGATTTGTGAAAGGTAGGTCGTGCCTGACAAACCTGATTGAATTTTTTGAAGAGGTGACTAAAGTAGTGGACAGGGGAATGTCAATGGGTGTTATTTATATGGACTTCCAGAAGGCATTTGATAAAGTCCCACATAAGAGACTGTTGGCTAAGATAGAAGCCCATGGAATTGAGGGAAAAGTATGGACTTGGTTTGGAAGTTGGCTGAGCGAAAGGCGACAGAGAGTAGGGATAATGGGTAGGTACTCACATTTGCAGGATGTGACTTGTGGAGTCCCGCAGGGATCTGTCTTGGGGCCTCAATTATTCATAATATTTATTAACGACTTAGATGAAGGCATAGAAAGTCTCATATCTAAGTTTGCCGATGACACAAAGATTGGTGGCATTGTAAGCAGTGTTGATGAAAACATAAAATTACAAAGCGATATTGATAGATTAGGTGAATGGGCAAAACTGTGGCAAATTGAATTCAATGTAGACAAATGTGAGGTCATCCACTTTGGATCAAAATGGTAAAAAGTTAAAAACAGTGGATGTCCAAAGGGACTTAGGGGTTTAGGTACATAGATCATTGAAGTGTCATGAACAGGTGCAGAAAATAATTAATAAGGCTAATGGAATATTGGCCTTTATATCTAGAGGACTAGAGTACAAGGGGGCAGAAGTTATGCTGCAGCTATACAAAACCCTGGTTAGACCGCACCTGGAATACTGTGAGCAATTCTGGGCACCGCACCTTCGGAAGGACATATTGGCCTTGGAGGGAGTGCAGCATAGGTTTACTAGAATGATACCTGGACTTCAAGGGTTGTTACGAGGAGAGATTACACAAATTGGGGTTGTATTCTCTAGAGTTTAGAAGGTTAAGGAGTGATCTGATCAAAGTTTATAAGATATTAAGGGGAACGGATAGGGTGGATAGAGGGAAACTATTTCTGCTGGTTGGGGATTTTAGGAGTAGGGGGCACAGTCTAAAAATTAGAGCCAGACCTTTCAGGAGTGAGATTAGAAAACATTTCTACACACAAAGTGTGGTAGAAGTTTGGAACTCTCTTCCACAAACAGCAATTGATGTTAGCTCAATTGCTAAATTTAAATCTGAGATAGATAGCTTTTTGGAAACCAAAGGTATTTAGGGATATGGGCCAAAGGCAGGTATATGTAGTTAGATCACAGATCAGCCATGATCTTATCAAATGGCGGAGCAGGCTCGAGGGGCTGAATGGCCTACTCCTGTTCCTATATTCCTATGTTCCTAAGTATATTATAATGGTAAATCCTGCATTGTACACTGGGTGTGATACACTATCACTTGATGGAAAGTTTACAACTTCCAATCTGTAGCTCTACCATGAAAAAAAGTGATTATTTGGTCATTATCTCATTGTTGTTTGTGGGATCTTGCTGTGCACAAATTGGCTGCAGTTTTCTTACATTACAACAGTGACTACACTTCAAAATCATTGGCTGCAAACCACTTTGGGATGTCCTAAGGTAGTGAAAGGCACTAAACAAATAAATTCTTTCCTTCTTATTACTCACCTTAAAAATCCTACATAATATTGAATTTCTTAAACTATTTTTCCTTCATGTGTTTCTAATTCCATCAGCTGATCAATTCTTAAATCTCATGCAGTGTGCTTTACCTAGGAATCTCCCCGCAGATCAAGTTCATAGTCACTCTTGAACTTAGTGCTTGAAATATTTCACTGAGAGGTTTAGGTTGGTGAGCCCTCTCCCCGAAACATTCTTTCCACAACCTTCCTCTGCTGCCTTAATATGTGTTTGTACCTAATTTGCCAAAACAGTAAGTGTTGGGATTACTTTGTAGGTTCACCTAATGGTGAAGGAAGTAAATGCATTGCTCAGTTTGGAGCTAACCTACACTGCCCAGGTTTGATTACCATTCTGTTCTAAATTCTATGATCCTTTGATTCTTTCTATGAGCTCGCTGATCTCAGTGAGGGCAGCAGTAGGCCACTAAAATTGGCCCCAGCCCTCCAAGTGGAAACTGCATGTGTTAGTCCTCCTCCATCTCCTAGGTCTTCTTTTCCCTCTGCTACACATGTACCCCTGCCCCCCACAACCGTGCAATCCCACCCACCCCAATGCACAGTCCCTGGTTAAGGTCAAAACAAGACAAAAAAATTGATTGACAGTAAATAACAATTGGTAATTTACATTGATATACCAATCAAACTGTCCATATAATAAAATATACAAGCTCTGTATTGAAAGGAGGAATAAACTTACATTTATATAGCACCTTTTACCGGGACATCCCAAAGCACTTCACAGCCAGTGAAGTACTATTGAAGTGTAGCCACAGTTGTAATGTAGGGAAACACAGGGGTCAAATTGCACACAGCAAGCTCCCACAAACAGCAATGAGATAAATGACCAGATATTCTGTTTGTTGGTTGGAGGATAACTTCTCTTTGAATAGTGCTATGAATATGCTGAGAGGGTAGACACGGCCCTTGTTTCATCTCTCACCTGAAAGACAGTATCTCCGACAGCGCAGCACTCCCTCAGTACTGCACTGAAGCATCAGCCTCGATTATGTACTCGAGCCTCTGGGGTGGAGTTTGAATTCACAATTTTTTGACTCAGAGGAGAGAGGGCTACCACTGGGGGGAGGGGATGGATTAGACAAAAAAAAATGATGGAAATTGCATTTATATAAATAAATAAAAACAGAAGAAATAATGCAGTCTAACTCTTTCACCTCCTCTTCTACTTCAGTTTTCTATTTTCTTGCATATAAAGTAATTAACCTACTTTTCAAAAGCCAGACTATGTGGGTGGAATGAATGTGAGTGCCATGGCCTTGACATTTAATGCAATGCATTATTCTTTGTGAGCTACAATTGCTGAAAAATGTCATGTTTAGCCTCTGAACTACTTTCACGCACTTCGTAATATCACTAAATAACTCTCTGACTTACAGACAAACTAATCACAGCCTTCAGGCTCTGGGAAAAATTCCAAGATTTATTATACTCAGGAATGCAACAGTGATAAAAGTTAATTAGGCTGCAAATTGTTGTATAATTTGCTTTTGGCCAAACATTCATCAGAAATATGTTTTATGTTTGAGGTGGGAGGTTTCAGAGTAGAAATAACATTCCATAAAATTAAGAAAAATCTGGAGTAGACATTTGTTCTCATTAATACTCATCATGAGACTACCCCAGTAAATATTTTTATGAAGATGCTTTAAACAGAAGCTCAAATTCTTCAAAAGCAATAAATTATACCAATTTAATGAAATTAAGTAAAAACAAATCTAGATTGTGGATTACACATTAAATGATGAAGTAACAGAGTAAAGAAAGAACTTGAATTTATGTAATGCCTTTTCATGACCTCAGGACATCCCAAAGCGCTTCACAGCCAATGAAGTATTTTTGAAGTGTAGTCGTTGTAATGTAGGGAAATGCATCAGCCAATTTATACACAGCAAGGAGTCACAAATAGCAATGAGATAAATGATCAAATGATCTGTTTTTTTTAGTGATGGCGGTTGAGGGATAAAAGTTAGCCAGGATATCAGGAGAACTCCCCTACTCTTCATCAAATAGTGCCATGGGATCTTTTACATCCACTTGAGAAACCATTTTGATTTAATAACTCTTCCTAAAGACAGCACCTCCATCAGTGCAGCTCTCCATCAGTACGCACTGAAGTGTCAGCCTAGATTATGTGCTCAAGTCTCTGGAATAGAGCTTGAACCCACAACCTTCTGTCTCAGAGGCATGGGTGCGATCACTGAACCGAGGCTGACATCTCAAAAGCCAGACTATGTGGGTGGAATGAATGTGAGTGCCGTGGCCTTGACATTTAATGCAATTTGGTGTAAAAGTCATTAAAACCTTCAGCTCAGTGTTCACAGTGGTAGGAAATACAATATTGAGATGTATGATTAGGGGTGTGACTAAGGAGTTGATGTTGAAGTTGTATCTGGAGTACTTTAGTTTTAGTCTCCATATTATTGAAAGGATAGAGAATTATTGAAAAGAGTCTGGAGGTGGGCTACAAGACTGATTTCTGAATTTAAAGAGCTGAGTTATAAGGAGAGACTGCCTACCCTGGGATATTATCTTGAGAAATGGGAGACGAGGAGGCATTTGCTAGAGGTTTTTAAATTCATCACGGGGATAGAAAAAAACTAGATGCAGTAAAGCTCTTCTGTCAGGTGCAGGATTCGAAGAGTAGGGGGAACAGTTTAAAGTTAAGGATGTCAAAAGAGAAGAAATGTGGAGAACAATTGTTCAGTAGGTGGGAAATAGAATTGTGGAACAGAAAAATGATGAAAGAGGAAAACCATGGCAAAGGTTTAAAGTCTGGATGAAATCCTGTTAGTAAAGGGGATACTATTATCGTTCTGGAATCACAATAAGGAATCTAATGGGAGGTTTGGAATTGTAGGTTGGATGAAGCAATAGCCTTTGCCATCCCAGATCATTACTAGATTACAGAAATTGGACAAAATGATCCCAATTTTGCAAGAAGTCCAAAATCAGGACTGAACTTGCCTGTGGCACAGGTTATATTAAGTCTGAATAAACATTCAAGTTGGTGTGGCAATATCATGGCTACTTTTATTTTGGACTCTGGAACATTCCCCCAAAGATATAACATTTGGTAACTTGGAGACCCTGGAGTGTAATTGCTGCAGAATGCGTACTCGCACCAGGGGGTCCCTTTACTGTTCAACTATCAATATGCAAGTACAATTCATATCGCCTGCCTCTCTCAAAATTTTGATATGGCAACAACCATCTCTAAGAATGAGCCAGTTTCGGTTTCAACACTATCAGGTTTGACAACTACCATCAGAGGCCATTCCGGAGAGTTCACACAGAATTAGGAGCACATTCTGGGAGGCGGTTGGTTCATTTAGCATGGGAAAAGGCAAAACATCTGAAGATTTGTGAGGAATTGTAACAGTTACTTCCTTAGTATCAGATGTCAGCTCCTGAACTTGCTTCATTAACTGTTGAAACATCTGTGGTGTGAGTTTGTTCAGGATGCTTCTCACTCTTTGGAATAATTCCTGTATCTTTTGTATTTCAGGATCATCAGGAACTCCTTCACTTTGTGGTGGCCTTCCAAAATCTGCATAGGATGGTGTGAAGACTGGCCTCCCGAGTAGCATTCGTCAGGGATTCAAAAATCTTGTCAATAGATTAGTTTGCTTAATCTTGTCAAGGACAACATTGCCGATTGCTGGCAAATCATCTGGTTTCTGGACACTGGTTGGTATGAATTGAAGCCCAAGAAGAAATTCCTAGTCAAATTGCTTCTTGCTCGTTGGATTGAGCAATTTCCAATGTTTATCTTTGAAGCCACACACTAGACTGTCATCAGCGCTTTCTTTGGTGCTGGTCTCAATGCTTTCACTTTCAGGATGGCCTGTTGAGCTTTTAGCACAGGTGTGATCGGGCTTGTCGAATAAATTCCTCCTCCCTGAATATGGGGTCTTTAAATGTTCACCTGAGTAGGCAAATAACACCTCAGTTTATCAATTCACAAAATCGCTGTTTTAAAGTGTCATAGATTCGCTGTAACTTATTTAAGCTCCTGAGGGACACAAATAACCACTGACAAAACGCCCAAGAGGTGAAAATCTGAAGTTTCTTCCTTACTCTTGAAGGCAATAAAGCAAGAAAATTCAAGATCTCAGTGTAATTTTTGGGGGCTGTTAATGCAGTGGGGATGTTGTGTATGAATAGGTGCCGTGGTCTGATGCTGACTCCACACCCAGTGTGCCTAGCGCACCTCAATGCAGTTGGCCAGTGACTGGGAAGTGGGAGTCAGCAAGGCTCGCTGAGTTTCTAGAAAACATTTAAATTAATGGGCCTCGCTATATTTAATTGAAGTGCCTGAGTGACAGTCCAGATGCTAAGGACCCATTTAGAAGAATTTTAATGTTCTTGAATTGTAGTATTCATAAATACAAAATAAACGAATATCAATACTACACCAGTGAATTTATTATACTGTCTCCCTAACACAGGAGTTTTGCTCCCAGTGGGACAGGGACCTGAAGAATATGGAATCACAACAATCCAGAGACAGCTGGTGTTTTTAAACATGAATCTGGCCTATATTTGGCTGCTAGGCTGAATGTCTTTTATTCCCCTGTGTGCCAATCAAAAAATTCCTCCCCTTGACTTCGACAATGTTTTACTGTTTTGCAGCAAAATTTAGCAGTTGATTAATTATATTTGGTGTGCTAAGTATTATGAAGCTGATAATTAGGGAATATTTTATGCTTGGGTTGGGATTTTGTACTTAAGTGTTAGGTTTGGATCAGGAATTCTGTACAATGGGAGTTAATGAGACATGGCTTGGTGCACTGGAATTCTTCATTTGGATCAGGTATGCATTTAAGTGGACTTAACCGCTTCTGATCTATTATTTCAGGGACGGGGCAATTAATAAGGCCCATGTTAGCCTTGGCTCAATGGTAGCACTCGCCTCTGAACCAAAAAGTTGTGGGTTCAAGCCCCTCTCGAGATTTGAGCACATAATCTAGGCTGCCACTTCGCTACAACACAGAGAGTTTTGTATTGCTGGAGGTGCTGTCTTTTAGATGAGATGTTGAACTGAGGCCTTGTCTGATTTGAGGAATGTAAAAGATCCCTGGGCACAAATTGAAAAGTAGCAGGGTGAGTTTTCCTCGTGTTCTGGCCAGCGTTTATCCTTCAACCACCATAGAATAGAGAATTGTATATCCAAATTTGCAGCTGGCACAACCTTAGGAGGCACAGTAAGTTGTGTGGATGGGAGCAGGAAGTTACAAAGGGACATAGACTGAGTGGGCAAAACTATGGCAGGTGAAGTTCAACACAGGGAAGGGGGAGGTCATCCACTTTGGATTTGAGAAAGACAGATCAAAATATTAAATCAAATCATTAAAAGCTACTGCACAGGTATAAATAGAAATCAAAAAGGCTAATGAATGTTGGCCTTTATCTCAAAGGGGTTGGAATTCAAAAGTGAGGAACTGATGCTTCATTTGTATAGAGCCTTGGTTAGACCCCATCTGCAGTACTGCATTCAGTTTGGGGCACTATACCTCAGGAAAGATATATTGGCCTTGGAGGGGGTACACGGCAGATTCACCAGAATGATACCAGGGCTTAAATTATAAGGACAGGTTGCATAAACTGCTTTGTATTCCCTTGAGTTTGGAAGGTCGAGAGGTGATTAATCAAGGTGTTTAAAATGATTAAGGGATTCAATAGGGTAGATATGGAGAAACTATTTCTTCTGGTGAGGCAATCCAGAGCAAGAGAGCACAATCTTAAAATTAGAGCTAGGCCATTTACAGATGAAATCAGAAAGCACTTTTTCACATATAGAGTAGTGGAAATCTGGAACTCCCTTCCCCAAAACACTGTGGATGCTGGATCAATTTAAATTTTCAAAATTGAGATCGATAGATTTTTGTTGGGTAGGGGTATCAACGGATGTGGAGGAAAGGCGGGTCTAATAGAATGGCAGTACAGGCTCGAGGGGCTGAATGGCCTATTCCTGTCGATACATAATTTTACAATTTTATTCAACCCTATGCCTCAGCTTTGACCTTCCAGTCTTCTGACTTTGGTCTGCTGTGTGATTCCACTCCAGAATCAATAGCAGGGCCTTTAAGTGCCATGCCCATGGATTCTGGAGAGCCTTTACATGGATACCACTCTTTCAGCTTCAAAAGTCTCCTCAAAACATACCTCTTCAATCACATTCTATAACTCGTCTTCCACTTTTTGCTCAGTGTCCTCCAATCTCCTGTAAACTACGCTGGGATGCTTTTTATGTGAAGAACACTATAAAAGCAAGTTGTTCTCGTTTGTCAGAGATGGGACGAGAGACAGTGAAGTAAATGGTTAGTTGTTTTTTGATTGGTTGCAGAGAAATATATGCCAAAGACAAGGCTTTGTGCCTTTGATCACAACCGAAAATGTTCCCACAGCCACAAAGATTGGGTGCGTGCCCATAGCGTGCGGGAACATTTTCAGGTATTGGAACATTTTCATAGGGTGCAAATCATTCTCTTTTAAATGATAATGCTTCAACTCATTCATTTATGTTTACTGCTGATTCCCAGCTGCTTCACGTCAGGTCACACCGTATCCCCTCACTAAGTCTACACTGTTAACTTTGTTCAACAAAGTGAATAAAAATTAAATTTAAATTCTAAGAAAAATTAAGAAGCAAATGCATTGTATGAATGGTATACACATAGAATTATTAATTGTCTAAACTCACTGATGTTACCGCCATTATGACTAATTTTTGTCTACAGAAGTTGTGACATAAGTGGCCGGCAATTTATTTAGCCTAAACGTCCAGCCACAATGTGCATCCAATAATTATCTTCATGGACATCCATCTCACAGTTGAGCTCCTACTGTATTTAGCCACAGTTGAAGGGGCAGGGACACTCTTATCAATACTATTAGACTGCTACTGTATCCAACCAAAGCTGAACAGACACTGTTGAAAGGCTCTTATCCCGAAAACCTGGCACCCATTATCAAAATCACTCAAATACGTAGAAGTGACCAGAGAGTAAGTTGCTTCAGCACGTATCACAATATAACATGATACAGCCCTTACATTTCAAATCAATTTGTAAATAGGTCAGACAATGCAGCCTAGAAAATTATTATATGCAATATTAGCACGAGTGATTTACAAGTTTGTATGAAATTAATTTGCCTGCTATTTAAATTAATTCATTGACCCATTTATTTTAAATTAGTTAAGGCCTCTGTTAAATAGTGGGCAATGTCATGCCTGACGTAGGCACACTAATATTACACACAGTAAGTTCTACGGCTACATCAGATATTAAGTATGAGCAAACAATACTTCACGTACTACCCGCAAGCAGAGTAATGTAAAGTTGTTAATAAAATACTTCATTTCAAACTCTAATATTTATCTGTACTCAAAGTACATCTAGAACTACCTGCTTCTATTAACAAATGTAAGGCAATTACAACCAACTGCAATTAAGTAGCAAGCCATTATATTGGGTCTAGTTCAGAGACTAAGATAGCTGTTTTCCTGCTTACGTTTCAAGTTCCAAATTTAATTCAAAAGAAGTTCATCCATCTTAAAAAGCAGGTCAGCGATGTGACAATCGCACACAATCCAGAAGTGTATGTTTATATTAGGAGTTTTGTAGGAAGCATCAGTCATTGAGTGCATTCTTTGGATATTTGACAATAATTCCATATTCTTCCAGGTCTGTTTCAGTCACTGAGTTCAAACATTTGGTACTTATTTGCTTTTTTTGTTTTTCTGCAGTTAATAGGTTCCTCCTGCAGAGATAACAACCAGAGACCTGTTCTCAGGGGCCTTCTCCTGGACATTTGCTATTGTTGCTCTTGATCTGCCCACCAGTAATTGTATAAGAACAGCTCAGGCTGATTCATCCTCTAGCTTTATTTCCATTCCTATGGAAAGTTATTGGTCAGAGGTTCACGTTAAGTTTGCACGAGAGGAGCTCTGCTTTTTCTCCACTCATCAGAAATGCAATGGGGCATAATAGCTGGTGTGCAGACACTGCCACTAACAGTGCAGTCATTATTGGACTAATTGGTGCTGTAAAATGGGGCATTAGTAAATTCCTTCCTCATACGGAACAAGCAACAATTCAAGTTTAACTTAACTATTACTGTGACAGCTTTTGAATTTAATGTATAATGAATGCAATAGCCCAGCCAATTTAATTGTTCCAGACTATAAATAAAGGATGCTGTACAGATGGATGTAAATTACCAATATTTTCACCAGTGGACCAACTTGGCAACTCATAAGTCTTGCAGGACTGTGTTATGATCATAGGAACAGGAGTAGGCCATTCAGTCCCTCAAGCCTGTTCCATCATTCAATTAGATCATGGATGATCTATACTTCAACTCCATATCACTTGATATCCTCACCTAACAAGGATCTATCGATCTCAGTCTTGAAAGCTCCACAGCATTTTGGGGCAAAGAATTCCAGATTGCTATTACCTAATGTGTAAAAAAATGCTTCCTGATTTCCCTCCTAAATGGTCTAGCTCTATTTTAAAAATTATGTCCCCTCATTCTTGATTTCCCCCCATCAGAGGAAATAGTTTCTCTGTATCTACCCTATCAAATTCTTCTAACATTTTAAGCATCTCAGTCAGATCAGCCCTCGAACTCCTATTGTCAAGGGAATACATGCCAAATTTATACAACCTGTTCACCTTTAAAAATTATTTTTAGAGCTGTTTTTCATCTGATAACTGCATTGTATCTGTAACCAGGAGGTGCAATCATTTGATTGCACTACCATAATTCCAGAAATATGAAAAGTATCTCCATGGTTATGAAAACTGAAAGATCAATACCAGGCAGCTATGAGAAAATACAGATTATAAAATCACAGAATCTTACAGCACAGAAGGAAGTCATTCGGCCCATCTTGCCTGTGTCGGCTCTTTGAAAGAGCTATCCAATTAGTCCCACTTCCCTGTTCTTTCCACATAGCCCTGCAATTTTCTCCCCTTCAAGCATATATCTAATTCCCTTTTGAAACTTACTTCCACCACCCTTTCGAGCTGTGCATTCCAGATCATAATAACTCGCTGCGTAAAAAAAAATTCTCCTCATCTCACCTCTGGCTCTTTTGCCAATTACCTTAAATCTGTGTCCTCTGGTCATTCATTTCATTGATGTTTGTGGAATTTTTTTGTGTGCAAAATGCCATCCAAGTTTGCCTACATAACGCTTCACTGTTGTAACAAGTCACTGTACTTCAAAATAATTCACTGTAGGTAAAGCTCTTTGAGATGTTTGAGAGTTACACAATGTGGTGCGACATAAGTGAATATTTTTAATCAAATAATACATGACCAATGCAGTCACAAGTCTGCTTCTACATAAATATTGTATCTGGTTACCACACATTTCCATTTCTACGATGGTATAACTGTACGACTTGGAGTGCCTTCAGAAATTATTGCTGGAATAATTTCAAAATTGGAGTTGGCTGGTGTGACATCCTTTGTTTTGAAATCTTGTCTAGTAAATGTTACACTAAAGCTTGTCGTAAAATTTCAAGTATAATACACACCCATTAACAAAGGAAACGTAAAGTGAAATGCAAACATATGAAAAGGATCAGCATTTCAGGTGTGGCACTGTTATTTCACAAATGTAGTACTTTAGGAAAGATTAATAGCCATTTATATAGCCATGTCTGGCAGCTTTAGTGTGAAAGCTACAGTTTTGTTATTTCTATAGCAATAAACTGATCAACACAGATTTAAGTTTCTGTGGTCTACTAGTGCTCTGTTCCTTGATGTAGTTGTCTAGTTTCCCAGGGGTGTTATTGTAAGCTCCCCACACAGCAGAATGATCTGCCCCAGAATTGAGCTTGATCTGGGAGGATACAACTTGTGTATCATTGTTATACACTCAGGGTGTTCCAGTAACTGAACACAGCTGTAATGGGGGGGTGAGGGGAGAAGAGGGGGGGGCAGGAATGCCTGTGGTGTGACCTGTTTTTGCTGGACAGCCCTGCACGCCTCATTTGCTTACAATGCAGAAAGGAAATGGTACAGCTGAGTGTTACTGATACTAATCTGTTTCTGCGTGTGTTCTGAGTAACAGCCCTTAAGAAGTTTATTTTGATAATATCTGACCGACGAGTGCAGTGGGGAATGCTTATTAACAAATCCAATCAGGTAGGGAATGAAGTCAAGTGCAGCAATGGCCATAAACAAAACTGGTCAAAGGACAGAATCGAAACTACAGAAGGCAACAAAGCAGAAGTATGATAATGTTGCATCACGAATATTTAGTGCTATGAATGATCAAAGTTTTTGTTCTCTGCTTGGAGGATAGCTCCAGGGATGTGCTGTGTAAGAAGCCTGTGCTGTGTACGAGTTGTTCAGTAACAGGGACATAAGGTGGTCGGCTGATTCATTTGTGTGAGCATCAATGGCATGAGATTATGTGAGTAAGTATATAACAATTGGATTAATTATAATTTCAATGAGTCAAAATTCAGGGATATTTAGAATTATAGCTTCAAAAGGACAAATTGTGCGACTTTACACAAACCTTATTATAGAACTGGAAAATCTATATAAACACATCAGTTACTTTTGTTATTCAAAGGTTTTATCCATAAAGAATAGATTGTGTGGAAATACAATACTATAGACCCCCAAACAGTCAGAGGGAGATTGGAAAGAAAATATGAGGCAAATTTCTGAGAAGTGCAAAAATAATAGGGCAGTAATAGTAGGGGATTTCAACTACCCTAATATTAACTGGAATAGAATCAGTGTAAAAGGTATCGAGGGTGCAGAATTCTTAAAATGTATTCAGGAGAACTTTTTTAGCCAGTACATAGCAAGCCCAACAAGAGACGGGGCAGTTCTGGATTTAGTTTTAGGGAATGAAGCTGGGCGGGTGGAAGGAGTATCAGTGGGAGAGTATTTTTGTGGTAGCAATCATATAATTCAGTTAGATTTAGCATAGTTATGGAAAAGGACAAAGGTAGAACAGGAATAAAAGTTCTCAATTGGGGAAAGGCCAATTTTACTAAGCTGAGAAGTGATTTGGCAAAAGTGGACTGGAAACAGCTACTCGAGGGTAAATCAGTGTCAGAGCAGTGGGCAGCATTCAAGGAGGAGACAGTGAGGGTTCAGAACATATATGTTCCCATAAAGAAACAGGGTGGGGCTACCAAATCTAGAGCCCCCTGACTGTCAAGGAGCATACAGGGTAGGATAAGACAAAAAAGGGAAGCTTATGTCAAATACAGAGAGCTCAATACTGCAGAAAGCTTAGAGGAGTATAGTAAGTGCAGGGGTGAAATTAAAAAGGAAATTAGGAAAGCAAAGTGAGGGCATGAAAAAATATTGGCAAGTAAAATCATAGAAAACCCAAAGATGTATTGTAAAAACGTAAAGAGCAATAGGATAACGAAGGAAAGAGTAGGGCCTATTAGAGACAAAAAGGTAACCTGTGTGTGGAGGCAGAAGATATGGGTATGGTTCTGAATGAATACTTTGCATCTGTCTTCACGAAAGAGGGAGACGGTGCAGATATTGTAGTTAAGAAGAAGGAATGTGAAATATTGGATGGGATAAACATGGTAAGAGAGGAAATATTAAGGGGTCTGGCATCTTTGAAAGTAGATAAATCACCAGACATGGATGAAATGTATCCCAGGCAGTTAAGAGAAGCACGGGGAGAAATAACGGAGGCTCTAACCATCATTTTCCAAGCCTCTCTGGCTACAGGTGTGGTGCTGAAGGACTGGAGGAGTGCTAACGTTGTACCGTTTTTTTAAGAGGGGAGAAAGAGATAGACTGAGTAATTATGGGCTAGTCAACCTAACTTCAGTGGTGGGCAAATTATTGGAAAGAATTCTGAGGGACAGTATTAGAAAGACACAGATTAATCAAGGACAGTCAGCATGGAATTGACAAGGGAAGGTCGTGTCTGACTAACTTGATTGAACTTTTTGAAGAGGTAACAAGGAGGGTCGATGAGGGTAGCGCGTTTGATGTAGTCTACATGGATTTTAGCAAGGCATCTGATAAGGTCCCATGTGGCAGACTGGTCAGGAAAGTAAAAGCCCATGGGATCTAAGGGCAAGTGGTAAGTTGGATCCAAATTTGGCTCAGTGTCAGAAAGCAAAGGGTAATGGTCGACTGGTGTTTTTGTGACTGGAAGGCTGTTTCCAGTGGGTTCCACAGGGCTCAGAACTAGGTCCCTTGCTTTTTGTGGGGGTATGATTAAGAAGTTTGCAGATGATACAAAAATTGGCCATGTGGTTGATAGTGAAGAAAGAAGCTGCGCTCTTACGGGAGATGTCAATGGACTGGTCAGGTGGGCAGAAAAGTGGCAAATGGAATTCAATCCGGAGAAGTGTGAGGTAATGCATTTGGGGAGGGCAAACAAGGCAAGGGATTACACAATAAATGGGAGGATACTGAAGTGTAGAGGAATAGAGGGACCTTGGAGTGCATGTCCACAGATTCCTGAAGGCATCAGAACAGGTAGGTAAGGTTGTTAAGAAGGCATAGAATATAAGAGCAGGAAGGTTATGTTAGAACTGTATAAAGCACTAGTTAGGCCACAGCTAGAGTACTGCATACAGTTCTGGTCACCACATTACAGGAAAGATGTGATTGCACCAGAGAGGGTACAGATGAAATTTACGAGGATGTGTCCAGGACTGGAGAGTTTTAGTTAGGAGGAAAGATTGGAGAAGCTGGGGTTGTTTTCTTTGGAACAGAGGAGGCTGAGGGGAGATTTAATTGAGGTGTATAAAATTACAAGAGGCCTAGGTCGGTCCTATTTCCCTTAGCAGAGAGGTCAATAATAAAGAGAGGGGGCATGGATTTAAAGTGATTGGTAGAAGGATTAGAGGGGAGTTGTGGAGAAATGTTTTCATCCAGAGGGTGGTGGGGATCTGGAGCTCACTGCCTGAAAGGATGGTAGAGGCAGAAACCCTCATCACATTTAAAGGGTACTTGGATTGCACCTAAGGTGCCGTAACCTACAAGGCTACGGACCAAGAGCTGGAAAGTGGGATTAGGCTGGATAGCTGTTTTTCATCCGGCACAGAGACGATGGGCTGAATGGCCTCCTTCTGTGCCGTAAATTTCAATGATTCCATGAAATCCAGATCCTAACGTGAGATTTCATCGATTTCCCTAGTTGATCCACTATGTTTTCATTTTGGTTTGGTTTGATTTATTTTAGAGACACTTTTGAAAACTGATCCATACAGTTTTGCATTCACACACTTTTTTTTTTAAATGTCATTATTGGCTCTACATTCCCAGCTGCAGAAAAATAAATAAATCTACTTGCTATTTCTCTCCAATTCTTTCCTCTCATCTCTTGAAGGCAGTGACACTTGCTGGTAGATGCTTCAGTTGGAAGCAGCAAACCTCCAGTACCTCACACAAGTGATGAATCTTCATGCACGAACCTGGATAGTGAGTGTCAGCACCACCTTGGGATGACCTGATCATAAGATCAAGCGGTATATAAATGCAATGTTTTTTCTTCCTTATTCAACTGGAGCAGGGGGGTAAACACCACAGCCAATTCCAGTCCTATCCTCAACAGAATTCCACACAAGTGCACTTCAAACCAGCAAGCATTAGGTTGCAATCAAGATTGGGAACTTTGGCTGATTCGCAACCCCCCACCACACTCCTTTCCTAATTCAGGACCCTGAGTCCCCAACGAACTAAACACAAGGCTGGATTAAACTTGGTCTTTGTAGCTCAGTATTACACTATGCAATGCATTTGCCCACCACAACATTGGAGGAGGGGACATAAATGTGGTCTCTGTGCAGCTAGGACTATTCCACCAGTATTTTATAGATAAAGTAAGATGGAAGAGTTAAGCGCAAAAATATTCCTTAACAAATTTTGATTTCTCTTCTGTTACCCTTCAAAAATGTTAATTTGTGGTCCTGAGAACTTTAACATTTTTTTGACACAGAGTAAGGTCAACAACACTGTTGGAAATTCACTACTGTCAAGATGTTGGTGGTAGACTCAGTTGAGTTCATCTTCTAGTATCTGCCAAGCCTTCACTCCTCAATGGTTCAGTCTAACTTAATAAAATGTACTGAACATAACACCAGAAACATAGAAGTTGTGTGACAATCCAGCAATAAACAGAGGATCCAGCAAGCCTGGATCATCATCACAAGGAGGGTGAACAGAGTATTTCCCCACCCGCAATGTTTGGAGGGATGTGTGGAAGGAGGCACCTGAATTGATGGAAAGGCCAGGGTAAGCACAGTTACTTATCTTGCACAGCGGTAAATGGCTATTGGAGGAATTTGCAGGTGCCAGCCATATTTGTCTGACTAGATTCACAAAGCAGTATTGGTAACCCAAAACTATCCAGTAATGAACTGGAGGCAGAGAACAAAAATGAGGTGATGAAGATATTTCAGATGTATTACAAGAGGCTAAGTTGCAGCTGGAAAAGGTTGACCAACTATCCTTATTCACAGGTAGACAATATTAAGTACTCAGTCTGCTTATAGAACTTCACCAAGCAAGGTGTTTGATATTTTACTCAACTATTCCTAACAATATGTACATTGCTGTACAGCCTGCTCTCCACTGCAGCAATTTCTCTCATGCAACATACACTGTCTTTGTTTTGCAGAAGAAGGCAGTTTTTTATCAAACACTAACATGCAAGGAGAAACATAGGGCCCATAAAACAACTTACCTGCCACGGGGAGGCCATCAGGAATATCACAGAGGGAAGTGTCGGACCAGTGAAATACTGAAGTATGTGTAATGTGAGTTGTATAGAATTTACAGCACAGAAACAGGCCTAAGCCAGTATTTATGCCCCACATGAGCCTCCTCCCACCCTACTTAATCTAACACTATTAGCATATCCTTCTATGGACACCGTGGTAATGATTTAACGGCTTTGGCTCGTCATTGGTGCTGGCTTGGAAAAATATGTTGACCGACAAGCTTAATGCTCACAATGTGAAGAACCAGGCCCATGGTGCATGTCTGCAACTCGGCCTCCAAGGGATGCTGTAGCTATGCAGCAGCCTCCTTTAGGAGGTGGAAGTGCCAAAGACAGATCCTCCTCTGACCTGTTGGGGCCATTAATTGTGGGTCCTGGGGCAACAATGCGTGCGTATATAACGTGAGGTGCAGTAGCATTTGCCCCTACTTTATAATGGCAACCATACTATTTTCCACATGGTGTGGCTAACTTTTCTTTAAGAAAGACTGCTGACTAAGTATCATCAAAGCCACATTTGTGAACAGTTATGTGCTCTGCACTCAAATCTTATGGAAAGTGGACTGAGCATCTCATCGGGACTCATCATTAGAAAAAAATGATCTTCATCAATCTGCTTGGGCTGGCTTCAAGCTGTATGTCCTTAATCAGAATAGAGTGTGAGTGTGGGTGGACAGCTCTATGTGTGGGGTTATCATCATTGAACACAACAGTTATCTACCTGTCAGTATCAGCAAATGATTCATTAACGTTGTGCACTTTCCATTTGGAACTGCTTTGCCAGTTCTTTGTATGGATGGACATGTGATGGTGATTACATTTAGGAGAAAACGTACTGAGGTTAACAGACTCTGATTTGACCCCTCACACGGCAGCAGATTCTTTGGCTAACAAATTCCTGGGTAATCTCTCAGCAATTCCCAGAACATTGCTAGCAGTTAGATTCAGGCCACTTCCCTTCATTTATTATTGCCTGTTTAAGCTCATTACAGATGCCAGCTTCAACATAACAGTTCCTGCTTCTCATTAGGAATTTGCTGAAGAAAGCAAGAATGTTCTGGGTTGCTGAAAACCTGGAAGGGTTAGTTTAGCGACACAAGTGTACGCAACAATGAAATCTAACATATGGGCAGCCATTCCATGTCTGAAATTAACATTGACAACATATAGAGACTTAACAAACATTTAAAGGAGACCAGGCAAAGCAGTGGTTATGGTCTTCCAATTCATTTGCAATATCTCTTGTAGGCACTCGTACAAAGCTCAAAATGGTGTGGTTAGACTTAGTTTAGTACAAAATATGCTGTAGTGATGCAAACCTGATCATTTTACGCTGTTGCCATCCTCCTTCACCAGGGGTTTTTCATTCAGAGAGAAATAGTTGTTCAAATATAAGTGATGTCATCATCACTTATTGTTTAAACAAATACAGCACAGAACTTCATAGAACTGGATGAAAATAACTGGCAGTTTGATTATTTTCTTTAAATCCTGATGAGTCACTTTCGTAATTTTTTTTTACATTTTGAGTTGCAATCATATGAAATTCCTTTAATCTGTTATTTTAATGGAGGCGCTAACCAGTTCAAAATAAATAGAGAACAGATGAAGGAATTTTATACAAATGTGATCAGTGTTTGCACACTGATATTCAAACGACCTAATTGTGTTAATTGGAGATAAATTATAGGCTGTCATCATCAACAATGATGGACAAACCATCATCATCATTCAGACAGCCTAATTTCAAGGTGGTGATGTCACTAGCGGGTAAAGCAGTAATTGATCTTCCCTTGAAGGAGACTCTGGATTGAATCAGTGCAGCAGATTTATATGAAACAGGCTAATTCCTTCATTAAAATACCAGACAGAGGAATTTCAGATGAACATGTACACTACTACTGATCAGAATAATTTCACCCCATGGAACTGTGTGACAACAGTGGCTTTTCAAATACTTTGAACATTGCAATCCTTGGAGAAAAAAAACAATTGAACGATAACTTATTTTCAACAGCTGGGATAGAAATCCTTAAAAGAATTAGCATCAATATGTTCCCATGCGCAAAAAAACTTTAAAGATAGACTTTTTTTAAATAATTAAGATGAGAAGAGAATGGACATGGTCTCAAGGACAGAAAGAAAACATTGACTGCATGTTTTTGTAATTAGCTTGTGGCAATGCAATTTGCAATCATTTATTTGCTATGGAAACGACAGCAACATACCCACCACTTGGTCAGTCATTACAAGGTGCTGCTCTCAAACAAAGACAGGACAAAACATGCCAGCAATTTTCATTCCAAAATGAATATTAAAAATGTTGGCAACAGAAAACAAATCATGTTAATGCAAGCATCTAAAATTGTTTTCCAGTGGCTTGAATTCAAATACAATTTCCATCTGGGAAACTTAAATGCAAGA
Organism: Heptranchias perlo; assembly: GCF_035084215.1. Lineage (NCBI taxonomy): Eukaryota > Metazoa > Chordata > Chondrichthyes > Hexanchiformes > Hexanchidae > Heptranchias > Heptranchias perlo. The sequence goes on along the minus strand of NC_090357.1, from coordinate 12,627,928 downwards.
TTTAAAATAATGCACATGACCTCAACATAAAATCATAGAGTTTTACAGCACAGAAGGATGCCAGTCAGCCCAATGCACCTATCCCAGCTCTATGAGTGAGATATTTACTTTGTTCCATTCCCCTGGTCTTTCCTCATACTCTTTTACATTTTTCTTTTTCAAATATTTATCCATTCCCTTTTGTAAAGCTAATTTTGATTCTGTGCCCACCACTGTTTCTGGTAGGGCATTCTGTATCCAAACAAAACTTCCATAAAAATATCCTCCTGGCCTCTCCCTTCATTATAGTTACTGACATAATCTCCATTCTTGGTGGAGAAAATGTATACAATTATACCATGAAGGGTTAAAGGGTTAAACTTTATCTTTGTAGGAAATGTTAATGAATAATGCCCCTGTCTTTTTGTTCTTTCCCAGGCACCATTCCTGCTCATTATCCAACAACAACTACAACAACAACTTGTATTTATATAGCGCTTTTAACGTAGTAAAACATCCTAAGGTGCTTCACAGGAGCGTTATCAAACAAAATTTGACACCGAGCTTTTAAGATAGGTGACCAAAAGCTTGGTCAAGGAGGTAGGTTTTAAGGACCGTCTTAAAGGATGAGAGAGAGGTAGAGAGGTGGAAAGATTTAGGGAGGGAATTCCAGAGCTTAAGGCCTAGGCAGCTGAAGGCACGGGCACCAATGGGGGAGTGATTAAAATCAGGGCTGCACAAGAAGGCAGAATTGGAGGAGCGCAGAGATTCAGTTTTATTCTATTTTAATTTAGTCAAACCAGTGCACTGTTTCAAACCAGTTATCACAAACCACACCCTCAAATTTATGGCAAATATCTTTTGACTATTTAGACCTGTGCTTCTCAGTTTATACAATGTTTAAAGCATTATTTATTTCCCAGTGGTGCAATTGTGTTGGAACAGTCAGTTTATGTCTGGCACTTGAGTTTGACCCCAGTTGAGACCAATGGGACAATAGTTCCCCTTCTGTGAGAACTATTCAAGATCTTTAAGGAATAAGTTTGAGAAACAGTTTTCAGTGGATACAAGTCGATGGTACAAAAGTGTTCTTTAACTGAGATTAACTGTAGTTATCTTTTTCAAGGAGGACTTGAGGATGGAGATTATGGAAAATGAGAATGTCACAGGGACAACACTGCACTCCTCAGAACTACTAGAGTCAGAAATGTGATTTCTTTTAATACCACCCACCCTACAGCCCCGATATAATAGTGTCTATTCTAGTTTTTAATGCAGATATCAAACTCTTCAAAATATATGCTCAGAAGTTACTGTTTAGGATATTAGTGCATGAGTGATAATGGGCTCCATTTTAGCACCCGCTATCGGGTGCGTTCCTGGCGGGGGGGGGGGCTCCGAAAATCGGGGAATCCCGGAGCGGGTCAGAAGCCAAGCTCCAACCCGCCCACTTCCGGGTTCCCCACAGACGCGCAGACGTGCACGCGCAGCCCCCGCATGTAGGACACCCGCAGGCAATTAAAGCCAGCGGGGTGCCACTTGAGAGCATTTACCTTGCTATTTTAGGTCATTAACAGACCTGATTAAGGGAATACGTCAGGAGGGGTGGGATTTTAGAAACAAATGGGACTGTTTCCCATACTGGGGAAAACACTCCCAGTTGAAATGGAGGTGTTGCAGCCACCAGCCTGTGGCATCTGCAAAGGTCCATTTGACACGTTGGCGGGGGGTGGGGTGGGTGGAGACCCTCACTCATTGCAGGAGGCCACTCTGTCACTTGGGACAAAGTTTGGCCTCCACCACCCTCCCCCTGACAATCAAATTCACCAACTTGCACACTTACCCCGGAGTCCAGAGACGTGTACCTACCTTGCGGACCCCCTCAGATGTACATCTTCCGGATGGGGGCCGCCGTAGCTGCAGTCATGACCTCCTCGCAGGGCAAACAGCATCACCAGCCTCGCCGGCCAAGCCGTCCACCTCTGACACGTGCAGCGACACATCCACCTGCACAGCAGGAGGGAGGGCAACGGCAGAGAGAGATGCGTCGCAGGGGGCACTACCCTCGCCACAGGGTCCACAGACCGAGGCTCAGCTTCCTAGACTTCTCTGAGCAGCAGTGCACATGGAGGCTCAGAGTCACTCGACATGTAGTCATGGACATCTGCAGCCTCCTTCATGCCGAGCTGCTCCCGGCTGGCCCGAGCACCATCTTCTTACCTGTTGCTGTCAAAGTCACCACTGCCCTCAACAACTTCTCCTCCGCATCCTTCCAGGGTGCCACCGGGGACATCGCCGACGTCTCTCAGTCGTCTGCACAAAAGAGCCCTGCAAATACACCTACACCCACTTTGCAGTGACACAATGGGTGGCATCAGGTGTGGGTCTTCATTGTGATCCTCAGGAAAGGGCATTATTGCGCAAACCAGACAAGATTCGCAAAGACGTGGCAGTAGTGGTGCCAATATAATATGTGATGTGAATTGATCAGAAATTAAATATAAGTAAAAACCATGACAAACCCTCAAACACCCTTGTGCATCCCCTTCATGCTCACAACACGTTTGCCTTACGCTGCCTACTGCACATATGTGATGCATGCCCTGTGGCTGCAGCACAGGTAGTGGCAGGTTGAGTGAGGCTGACCGTGAAAGAGATGCATGAGAGGGTGAGTATGAGATAGAGCCATGAGATTGTATGAGGATTGGGTTGAGTGGTAGTGGCGGGATGAGTACTGGCGAGGTGAGTAAGTGCAGGTAAGATGAGGATGAGGTTTGAGTGGGTGTGAGGGGTGATGTGACAGAGTAGTGTTGGCAGTGCAGAAGGAGATGTGGGGTGGGGGCGGTGATGTGGCAGACGGAGTGTAGGGGAATGAGTAAGTGTACTCACTTTGGCTGACCTACTGAGGTCATTGCAGCGCCTCCTGCACTGTATGCAGGTGGGCGATATGTTGGTGGTGCAGGTGACCTCCTCTGCCACCTCGAGCCAGGCCTTCTTGGTGGCAGAGGCAGGCCGCTTCCTCCCGCCCGCCGGGGGGATGATCTCTGTCCTCCCCCTCCTCCTCACCCCATCTAATGATACCTGGAGTGAGGCATCATTAAAACTGGGAGCAGCCTTCCCCCTGGGCTGCTCCATGCTGTATTTTTTCCTCTTTGTTGCAGCATCTGTCAGTGGAGGACTGCCTCTTTAAATAGAGCTCCTCCAGCTGACAGAGCTTACTGCGCATGCACAGCCTGCCCGACGCGCAGATCAGCAGTGGGGAACCCGGAAGACCAGGTAAGTGGATCCAATTGGGCTGCGATCGCGCTGGGGGGCAGACTGATTTCGCATAGCCCCCCCCCGCCGCGAACCCGCAGCCCTGGCAATATCGAGCCCAATGTTTCTGTTAAAGTAGCAGACAGAGGGATGTTATAGAAATAATCAGCATGCTGATAATACCAACAGTAATTTTGGGCTTTGATTTATTAGTTCCTACCCTGCGTTGTAGAATATTTGCACGTAACTTGTACAACAAATGACATGTAGAAGAGTTCCAACCCGACGCATTCAGAAAACAGAATTTTAAGCAACAAAAATTCTTGAGGTCCAAATAAGCAGCACTCAAACAAACACCAAACACCTGTGATCAAACACCAAGGGGGGAATTTTAACCCCCAAGAATAGGTGGGCTGGGAGCCTGTGGGCAGTAAAAATAGTTTTTTGAGCGGGACTGCATCCTGGCTCCAACGCGTCCACTTCCGGGTTTAACCCAGGAGCGTTTTGATGTGCGCGCACAACTGAAACCCAGAAGTCCGTCACCATTTAATGCCGGCAGATGGATCATTAACGGGGAAATTTACCTCGTTGAAATAGTTACGGAAGGTTTTTTTTTATTGAATGTTACTCACCTTTAAATTCTTTCCCACAGTTCTTGAATCACGTCAGGTGAAAGGCCGGATCCATGAGGTAAATATCTTTATAGCACTGCTTGTGGGCCAGGAGGAGCAGGAGCACTCTTTCCAGGCCCAACATGCTTACCTGCTGCGCATGGACCCCCGCGATCGGCCGACTACTCCCCCATGATGGGAGACCCCCCCACTGATGACCGACACCCCCCACCCCCCCCCCCCGCCCCCCACCGATGGCCACCCCCCCCACCGATGGATGACCCCCCTGTATGGGAAACCCCCCTTTGATGGCCGACCACCCTCCCAGCCCCCAGTCTTCTGCACGACTCCGATCTTCTGCCTGGCTCCAAAATTCTGCCGACCCGATCACCTCCCAGCTCGCAATCTTTTCCCAGCCGCTCAATCCCCCCCAACGTGTTCCACAGCCCATGATCTCTCCCTCCCTCCCTCCCTCCTCTCTGATTCCCGGCAGTGTTCCCTCCCGACAGGCAGGCAGGCAGCCTGTCAATCTGGCTGGCTGTCACGCAGGAAAACCCGGAAGCAACATTAATTGCCTTCAAATGAGTTGCGATCGCAGATTCCGACTCACTCAATTCGCTTCCGGGTTTCCCACACGAACATCTACCCACTTGTTCAATTCCTGGGTCCATGCTAAAATCATGCCCCAAACACCAGCGCTCAAACACCAAACACCAATGCTTAAACAACAAACACAAACATCAGTGCCAGAACACCAAACACCAGCATTCACTCAAACAGCACTGCTCACACATCAATGTTCAAACACCAGCACCCAAAGAAAAAATAAATAACAGGCCCGTATGCCTAGGAGGCTGTTGGGCAAAAGGTTATTTTTAAAGATTTCCTTCAAACTGACAAAGCCTGTTTCTGTCTGGAAGAAAGCCTGCCCAAAAATGGAGAAACGACCAGTGGAATGCAGCTCTTCTGAGAAACTTGATCAAGTTCCTTCCATTCCTTAACATGAACATTTTGGCTACAAGACCACTAAACTGTATTTGGCAGAACTCTTCCAACGATTAGTGCCTATCCATTTTAAAATATTAACCAAAAATGCCTTTATTAATTTGTCATGAATTGATTTCTGCGTAATCCCATCACATCATATGTCGGACTCTCCACAGGGAATATCACGGCCAAAACCGCTGTACAAGGCTGGGCCCAGAAATCAAAACTGTGACCTGAAAATTAACCTCATTATTTCTTTTCTTGGAACAAAAAGTATTATGACCAAAGAAGGTATGTTGGTGCCCAAATTTGTATTCCATTTTTAAAAAGCTGTTTACAGAATCACAAACATTTTCTTCTGGGAATTGCAGTTGACCTAAATACACAACTGCTTCAGAATTCCATTCTACCCAGTGCCCAGATCTGCCTTTGTGTTGTTAGGAGGTGAGATGATATGCTCAGCTGCTCAGCTTGGAACACCTGGAAAAGACAGATAAATATGTTACATGTTGGGATAGGCTCCTGGCAGACATAAAAAATAGAGGTAGGATGCTACACAGTTACAGGCCAGGATATAAATAGGCAATGGGTGCATTTATACTGACAGTGCACAACAGTTTTACCTTCGCACTGAAGCTAAACTTACCTAATGTAACTTAGTTATTGAGGCTCAAAGTGACTCATCAATCAAAGTAGAATGAGACCACCTCTGCTTTGCTCTGGTGTTAGATCAGGCCCCGATTCCAGATTCAGGTCACATTTACACAGATGCGGTGCACACCAGAAGATCAAGGGCAGCGTGCCCGTGATTTTCCGATAGGCGCTAGTTGTGTGCGGCCTATGCCAGCAGTGTGGGGCCTTGCAAAATTGACCATTATAACTGCAGCATCAGCACTAAGTGAAGCTGCTTCGTACCAGTCCACAGTTGTAGGGTAAATCCACCTCATGACTTCATTACACCAATAGGTCTGCATTTTAACAAAAGCCCTGGTCAAACCTACAGAATGATCTTTCGTGCCCGTTTCACCCTTGTACTTCATACAATGATGTTTCTTCTCAGATTTAAGCTAAGGGGCAATAAACCTGCTTCAAGTGGCTGCATCTTCAGGTTTTGCTATGTAATTCCTCTTGTGTTCAGTGCCAAATGCCTGTAAAGAAGCCCTCACTCCCTACAAAACTGCATACAATTTTACTCCAATATCTGGTAATGTAGCATTGCCCAGGGTCTAAGCACAAACCGCTGACTGAATTGATACGAGACCCCTTGTGTTCTCCTAATCTTCAGATAATGGAAGAATAAACTCAGTAACCCCGATTTTAAAGGGGAAGGCCAGGTACAGTGCAAGTGAACCCCAAAACGGGCGGTGCACCGGTGGATTCCAGAGGCGTGGAGGCCCGGCCAATCTTAATGGTGTCATCGCGACCTGATCTGCATATTTAAAGAGGACCCCGCTGCCTTCTTGCAGGTGTTCGGCTCGCCTGTACAGAAGAGCAGGTTAATATTTGGACCCGACAGGAAGGCAGCGGGATCGAAGGGGGGTGGGTAAGTCATACCCCTAATTTTAACTGCCCGGTTTGCACCAGGCGAGGGGAGGTAAAATCAAGGCAACATTACTATGACTCAGGCTATAAACTAGAATTCAAATTATGTTTCACTTGATTGTAAAGTTTCAAAATTATACAAAAATAACAAAATATGCAACACTTTGCTAGATCTCTTAATAATACTCAACCCGGACCCACTTCCATAACATTAAACTTATAACCAAGGTTTCAACTAACCATCATGTAAAAAGTTTTAACTTTTGGCGATAGTGTAAAACAGGAGATATTGGATCAGCCGCCCATTATATATCTCACTTCAGTTAAAACGACCGGAAATTGCTTTCAAGGTAATGGTGAGCTCAACAGTGCTCACTATTATTTGTGACGAAATCGAAGAGCAAGTTCCGGTGACCTCACATGTGCAGTCAAACACGATAATCCAGAACTTGCTCTTCCTGCTTCACTGGCGACCTGACAGCTTTGCCTTAAAGGGACATCGCCAGCTGCAATCAATAGAATCAATGGACCAGTGCCAACTTGCTCTCCTGCCCAACTGGAAACTAACTAATATCGCCACAAAACAGATACGCTCATTTTTAGAATCTAAACTAAGTTTTTTTAACAGTGTGGTAAATCTTAATGAATGCCAAACAGCCTCTCTAGCACTAAAAAATAACTTCTTAAAAATGTGGAGTCTCATTTCTCCTGATTTTAATAGTTTCTTGGACATTTTTTAAAAATTAAATTAAAAAATGTAATTTTTTTTATTTTTCCCTTCTGTCTTTTGATCTTATCCTTTCTTTATTTTACTTTATGTTATTTTATAATACCTTATCGGGCACATCTGGGTTTTTAGTTTGCGCCGTTTGTCAATGAACTACACTTCCTGGTTCTCACAGCGTGGCTTGCTTCAAGCTGATGGGTTGAGGAGCCTTAGAGATCCTTTCACCACTCACACAGCCTGGGAAAGAACGGTGATGTTTTTTGAACTTGCAGTTCAAGCAAGTTGCTGCCAAAAAGAACGCGATAACTTAGTGGGTGAATTTAAATCTAATGAGCGGCGAGCACTGCTGGTTCACCGCTTGGAGCAATTTCCGGGCCAAAATTATCCCCATGGATTCTTTAGGAATGGCATTCATCTCTAGCTCAGCCAACCTAGAACAGCTGAAGAACTGGGGAAGGCTGTCCCATTTATCCTTCAGCATCGGCATCTTCCTATACCAAACTGTTGGTCAGCACCCTTCCCCCTCAAAAACCTGCCTCCGGCCGAGTTGACAAGCTGTTAATCATTAATATTGAATAAAATAATAACGATGGGCATACTCATCAGTAAGTGCTTTCAGTCAAATCAACACTAATGGCACTGCAATTAAAAAGTATTCAAATATCAGGGCAGTCTAATGTACTGACAGCTATTGGTGGCTGTATCTGTGGACCTGGTTTCACTCACAAAATGTGATTTCTAACCACACCTACAGAATGTAGGTTTTATTTCACCCCAGAGAAAATAAGCTTAAAGTAATGCAAATTTAGAGTATCCAGTCGGATTGTCACAAATATATATTAAGATATAAACATTCTCCTGATTTGAATTATTATTTGAGCTGCCTCTTGTCACACAAGCATCAGCCATAATTATAATAGAAATTTTTCAGTGATGGTTCAGTTGTAAAGTCAGTGTGTAACTATTGTACAGACTAGAAGGTGCCAGGTCTGTGCTGAGTTAATTGACCTCAGTCAGGTGACATTGGAGCAATATAACTGGTCTCAGTGGGAAGGACAGTCATGTTTCCTGCAGTGTGTGTGCACGTGTGCATGTGTGTGTATGCCCAGTACCCATAAAACCATACTCCAGCAAGAGCCAATGTCTACAAGATAGCAGGGGGGGAAAATTCACAACATTTTTGTTTTAAAAATACCTTAACAACAGCAAGCAAGAGTTGAGATAAAGGAATCAAATGTTATAAGAACATTGGGGGTTAATGTTAACTTTTAATCGCTGGGTGAAAAATGGGCGATAAAAATCGGCCGCCCATTTTATACCCCACCCGATTTTCTTTTCCACCAATGTAAAATAAAACTGGGCGGGGTGTCAAACGGGCAGCCAATTCGCTATCGTCTATGTTTCGCCTGGTGATAAAAGTTAAAATTACCTCCACGTGTGTGCTCTGATCCTAACTCTCTACCTAAGTCACACATTCAATCTCTGCCAGCAAGTTGCATTAGGTGTTATGAGGGTTTAAACCCTTCATAATGAGATCCTTGGGGTTGGGCTTCTTCTCAGATAGTAGCAGTTTATCAAAACCAATCAAATAACAAAGTTCTACCTTAATCTGGTTATGAAAAACCCAATCTATCATTGCACACCACAAAGGTTCCCAATACTTAATGAACTCTGAGGTCAAACAATTTCATGGTTGTTTTTGTTTAAATACTTTAATCCTTCCCACATCGACCAACAACAGTGCCTTATGGGTCAATCATGGCATTCTTGACATCTGTGGACTGGGTTTCACACTGTCCCACCTGAATAACAAAGCTGAGATTCTGGCAGTGGCAGATTTTTCTGTTCTTCAAGATCAGGAATGCCCACACTGTAGAATGGAATACATTGCCACTTTTTGGCATCCAGCATTAGATTCAACAACATCCAGATCAGGCATAGCGTAAGCCAGATGTAAAGTAATATGCTGTTCCAACATACTTTAAATGAGCAGTATATTTTAATTGGGGCAGACGCTAGCTGTTCTAAGGAAAGGCATAGCTATCTTCCCAATCTGACTGTACGTAGACCCTTACTTTCATGTCTTGAATCCTTTTCCAGTATTTTAAATGAAACTATAGGTTTCAATACTGCTAAACAATTGCATGCTGGATGATTCTATCAATGTAGAATGTACAAAGATTGTTCGCATCCATTTTTAATTTTCTGCTCTGGAAAAATGCATTTTAATGGTTTCACAGGCAGAAGTGGAATAGCTTATGGGGACATTTGGACTCTTGATAGCCATGTTGGCTTGCAGTCTCTCCTTTCTGCTGATGAAAGCATTCCTGCATTCTAAACAGGGCAATAACTTTTCAACTTTCTAATGCGCTTCTAAAATACCAGGGAAGGGAAGAGTTTCTGCTTTTCAGTGTATACAGTGAAATCATAAATGTGTGTATAAGCAGCTTATTTATGATTTTGCTATAAAAACAGCAGAAATCTTCCTTCCAGAATGTGTTTTAAAAGTTACATTGTGATATCGTTCCGTATAATTTTTTTCTTTTACTTTTTGAGAACAACAGTCCTGGTGATAAGGAAAGGTGGAAACGAGTTTTCCCTCCGTGATAGACTTGGTAATTAGTACGTGAGCCCAGTAGGTCTGCAGTACTGCAGGGCATGGTTGACGATTGATCAGCCAGCTTGGCTCACTGATGGGGGTGGGGGGTAATTTTGACGTTTAGTGATAGCGTAAAACAGGCGATGCGGGATCGGCCGGCCATCATACACCTCTCTCTGTTTTTATTTCTATTGACTGCAATGGAAACGAGAATTGGGAGAGGTGTATAATGGGCGCCCAATCCAATATCACCCGTTTTACACTATCATCAAAAGTTAAAATTATCCCCATGGCATCTGAATGGTTAGACACATCACTGAGGCCAGGATTCTTCCCACGTGGCTCCAGATAACCCTGCAAACCAATGTCCTAATAAGTAAGGGTGTCCTAGAGGACAGATATCTGGAAGCTTACCAGTACTCTGCATGATTTTAGCTGGTTAAATATGAGTAATATCCCTGCAATCTTTGCTTGGCCACCTGCACCTAAATTCCTTGAATTTAGGTAAGTGGGGTATGTCCCTATGACAAGAGAGTGTGCATTCCATATGAGGCAACAGAAATTCTACCTGTATAGATTTATTAGTAACTTGGTCTGAAGACTCAAACATACTAATGGATCATCTGGCTGTCCATTAGAAATATTTATTCTCTTGAAAATTAAAAGGTTCTCACTGCAGAAGAATGTTGCATCATAGTGCCAAAGCATCAGAGCTCAGGTATCTCAAACATGCTTTTAATATGTTCACGAAGATGGATTATTTACAAAAAGAATGTCATTATTTTTCATAAATATATTGCTGTCAGTATTGTTCAAGTTAAGAAATTCTACGGTGATTGCTTAAATAAATCCTCTGGAACTTTCCATTCTCAACCTTTGGAAACTCAAGTGCTTCAGCTTTAATAGCCTTTGGGGCAGGGTCATCTTGAACTGGACTGGAGTTACAACAGCTGAAGATAAGTGGGGGCTTTGAAACCCTGCAACCCACTGACGTCACTTGTGATTTCTAGTGCCATGAGGGCAAATATCTCTGAACAGTTACAGGAATCATCATGGGGGTAAAAAGAAAAAGTAGTTGATTACTGTAGAGGCAATTCTACCCGAGATGGACAGTGCTCTAATGAATTATAAAGTTTTGGGGCAATGTTCAGATTACTTCAATATTTGGTTTTCCAAAGACCTCCCTTTAAATCTGAAGTGGAAGCTGAGGTCATCTAAGGTCAACTGCAAGGGCTACCAATAAAGAAAACAAGAAAACTTCCATATTTGTCCTCAGGATGTCCAAAAGTACTTCATAGCCAATGAATTACTTTTTCCAAGTGTAGTCACTGCTGTTTTGTTGGTAATTGCAGCGACCAATCTGCACACAGTAAGATCCCACAAACAGGAATGAGATCGATGTCCAGTCACTCTGTTTTGGTGGTATTAGTTGAGAGATAAATGTTGACCAAGACACCAGGAGAACTCCTCTGCTCTTCTTCAAATAGTGACATTGGGTCTTTAACATCCATCTGAACAAGCAGATGTGGCCTCAGTTTAACATCTCATCCAAAAGGCAGCACTCCCTCAGTACTACTCTGTTAAGTATCAGCTTAGATGATGTGCCCAAGTCCTGCAGTGAGGCTTAAACTCATGATCTTCTGATTCAGTCCCAAGCATGCTACCACAATGCATATTACAGGCCATCATTACACTTCTAGTGATCAGACACACTCACTGCTAGACCACCAGGCAACACACATGGATCCCCAGACTTGTACAATATCAAGAATGGAATGGAATATAGATTCATCATTAGTCTGGTATGAAGTATTGATTCATCACAAGTCCCACGAACTATAATGGATTAGACCTTGCCCAGGAGATCATCAGATTAGTTCATTTTCTCCTTTTTTCTTTGATGTTATTTAACTCCCCTTTTTAGGTCCACTATTTCCTCGAATACTGGCAGTGCAGATGGACAATCACTAATGCAGCTTTTAGAAATGGGTACAAACTATATAGTATTGAGTAATTTGGGGTAATTCACCCTATGATTTTCCATCCATTGACGTTGGAGACTATACAGGTGGGGAATTACGGATATGAATCTACATTGTAGATGCTTGTGTATCCCAGAGTGTACCAGAGCTGCTAGGCAGGGAAAATAAATAAAAGGACAACCTTTTTAGAAAATAAAAAGTGATTTGCGCTGTAGGATCTTGAATTGCACATTAAAAGGGCCCACCACCTGACACAGGCGGGCACTCTGCTCGCCATCAGCTACCCCATCGGTGGGAATGGGGCAGTAAGTCGTACCCCACCATTTTTAAGGGCATTTCCACTGGGCGGGAGGCCTCAAAATCTCCTCCGATGTTGTAAATCAGCTTACACCAGAAAATTGAGGTCTATTTGTACTTGATGTCATGGCACAAGATTTGCACCAGTTCTTAACTATTTAGAACTGAAGATGAAAATCGAACCTATCAGGTTTTTGCAGCATATAATGAGACTAAATAATTTCAATATATTTGCTTTCTGTATAGAGCACTTACACATTGAACTGAGCAGTCAAGGATATCATCATCTTTGAAGATTTATGTTTCATTCTCACAGTGAAACCAAAACTTGTTACTTCATCCCAGATCACACTGTGGGAAAATTGCTCACCGAGATCCTTAAACTCTAAATCGATTCACACATCCATGTAATAACTGGTATGAAAAGCTACAGAACATCTAGCAAAGCATGTGGTTTTTTTTCTTGCATCACTGTCTCATTCAGTTATTTTTCACTTTTTTTTAAAATGGAAACTCTGGACTGGGCCACGCAATCAATTTCTCTTATTTCCTCTGAAATTCAGCTTTCCCACTCAGTCAACAATAAGAGTGGCCTGTGCCAATGGTCCATGACTAACATGAACATTTGCAGAACAGCAGTACCAGATGATTGCAGAGAACGATCTGAGGGACTCTGCAATCAGTTCAAAGAATATTTTATTTATGATCCATATCCATGAAAAATGTAGGTGAGCCAAGTCTTATTTCTTGGATTTCTTAGACTAGTACTATTAATGGTTGTACAGCAGCAGATTTATTTACCAATGTCAGCTTAGAGGTCATGCATTTGGATGCCTGGGTTCACCAAAGCATAATGATAACGATATAAATCAAACGTAAAGTTGCTTATGCAATGAAATACCCCAAGTTAAAATGTGAAGACACTTTTCTTCCATCTTCCTAATGTTCCTTATGGAAAGGGAATGCATGTTGCTGTAAAACACAAGTTATTCTATCTACTAGCTGCAGAGTGGAAAATTTCACCAAGAGAAGTCAGGAGAAGTGGAACATAGGAACAGGAGTGGGCCATTCAGCCCCTCGAGCCTGTTCCGCCTTTCAATTAGATCATGGCTGATCTCCATCCACCTACCTTGGTTCCATAACACTAATAACCTTACCTAACAAAAATCTATCAATCTCAGTTTTTAAATTTTTAATTAACCCCCAGCCTCAACAGCTTTTTGCAGGAGAGAGTTCCAGATTTCCACTATCCTTTGTGTGAAGAAGCGCTTCCTGACATCACCCCTTCACGGCCTAGTTTTAATTTTAAGGTTATACTTCCTAATTCTGGACTCTCCCACCAGAGGAAATAGTTTCTCCCTATCTGACCTTTCAACTTCTTTAATCATCTTAAACACATCAATTAGATCACCCCTTAATCTTCTATACTCAAGGGAATACAAGCCTAGCCTACGTTCCCATGTTCCTCGAAGAAGTGCTTGAACCTTATGCATGGTTGATAAGAAGACCTACTTTACCAGTCCTCAGATGCCTGCACTTTTAATCTATCAGTTCTTACAGTGCTTTTTATAAACATTATCTTTTAAGGTCTTCATGAACATTGCTGTGCAAAAATATATTTAATTCCGATTTCATTTGTTTCCCTGCCTAACCGTTTTACAATATCTACAATTCGTACACTGCTCTAAGGCAGGGTCTATTCCCTGCCGGGGATAAAGATCAGGTTAGATTCTGGTTTTCCTTTGTTGTGAGAGCACCTCCTGTTCATTTGATTGCTTCCCCCGCAACCTGACTGAGATCAGGAATTGATTATCTGAGGAATCAGTCACTCCATGGCACAACACGTTACTATTATCAGTACACGGTGCCACCAGGCGATAGTATCATTTCTAAGTTTCTTGTTCCAGAAAATGCCATGAAATAAAGAAATGTTGAGGCCAGTTTTGGTGTCCATTACCACCCAATTTCAATGCAGACAGGGTGTAACAAACCAAGAAATATGTCAGAAATCAGTCTCACATAATTTCTGCCAAATTTGTGCTCTATTTGATTTTCCAACGTGCTTTGGGGTAGGCAGGGGAAGCAGGTGGGAGCTTCAGTAGTATAATTAAATTGGACCAAAATTATGTCGTTAGGATGTAGATGCAATTTCACATCACTTATGCCATTTCCTGATTCCACTCAAAAACAGGGCATCAGGTTAACTCACTCAGAAGGTTTAAACAGGACCTACTTAAAGGGCCCAACAGCTGATGGAAAATACCCGTTAGAAATTGTTTTTTTTTCTGGCTGCAGAAACTGTTTTGCTGATAATTATGGACATCTGTGTGAAGTTTGCTCATAGCAGTAACTTTAATGAGGGCATTGTTGCAAGTTGTCTATCCTTTGTACCATGGCACATCTTTTGGAAATCCTACCTTATTTGTCTTACAATAGAGGAACAGGAAAAGATGGTGAAGCAGGAGGAAGGAAATAGAACATGGGAGGAAGACCGAGTGCACCCTGTCCTTACCTTTCCTACTCAGTGTGCATGCCATGGTGAACATTCTTGCACTTAACAGAGGAGTAATGCTTGATGAGGTTACACTTCTGCAGGAGGCAGTGACAGATCGGAGGTACCTGCTGCAACATTCGGAGCAAGTAGAACACTGCCTATTGCATCAAAGATTGCTGCGGCCCTCAACGTTTTTTCATTCTTGGTCCTTCCAGGCTGCCACAGGAGACATCAGTGATATCAGGCAATCTGCAATGCATACCAACATAAAGCAGGTGCCTGATGTCTTGTTTTCAAGAGCTAACGCCTTCATCTCTTTTCCTGGGGAAATCCATAAACAGCAGGAGAGGGCCCTAGGTTTTGTGCAGGTAGTAGGCTTTCCCAAAGTACCGGGTGTCATGGATTTCACATGTTGGCCTGCATGCTCTTCATCACAATACTGTAGCCTTCATGAATCACCACAAGATGCTGCTAATCTATGACCATCTGCACAGGATCATACAGGTTCTGGGTTGGCTCCTGCTAGATCAAGGCTACTTATTGCAGGCCTGGCTTATAAAATTTGTGCACCACCCACAAATACTTGTATAAAAATATCCACATTTCCACTAAAGCCAATATTGATTAAACAATGAGAATGTCGAACGTCTGGTCAGCTGAGCCCAACCAGTGTGTCACACATCATCATGGTTTGTTGCATACTGCACAACTTTACTGTGCAATGTGGACTACGCATGGAGTTGCCAGGGGAGCAGGACCTTCAAGCTACTGATGGGAAGACACAGAAGACAAGGAGGATACTGAAGGGGCTGCTGGGGAACAACAATTGCCAACTGCCAGAGCTATGCAATTTCATCTGATTAATGAGTCATTCATATAATGACCCCAAGCCCCCTCCCCTGCCTTGCCAACTATCTTCCACAGTCCCACATCACAAGCAACAACCACTCCACAACTACTAAGCAGACGATTCAACTCACCTCAGATTCCAATTTACAACGCCGCCACAGAAACACACTTTAGACCAATGCAAATGAAGTGTCATCTCATTTTATTGCCCTACATTGCTACCTGACCATTGTTTTTCCAACTCTGTGTTTGCCCTAGTGATAAGTAATAAAGGCAGCCTTGCCAGTATCGCCTACATCCCGAGAACGAACCTGGGGGGGGGGGGGGGGGGGGGAGGAGGGTCTCCTCCTGTGTCTTTTGCAATGAGTAGAAAATGGTAAATAAATCGACAATGGCAAAAGGGTTTTCTACTTTCACCATATCCCAACTTGTTATCCTTAGTGTGTATGATAACAGGAAGAAGCATCATACTGTTACAATAAATGAAAGGAATTGTCAGGTGAAGCAGCTTTTCAGGGTGTGAGGAAAAGCAGAAAGGAGGGGCAACAAAGTTTGGTCTGCTGGCCAGACTGCCAGGCCTGTTCGCCAAGGCCACCATAGGACATACTGCCCATCCATGAGGAGCAAAGTGCCCTTCCTCTTATGAACATGACCTAGCGAGACTTCTATTACCTCATTGGGAAGCCAAAGCATTCTGCCACTCCCTAGCTTATGGGAATTATTCAGTTCCAGACACTCATTGCTGTTCCTCACGCAGCAAAAGTGCAAGGCCTCTTTAAGGTGCTGCGATCCTTTAAGACCCACAGCAGCGTACAGTTCTTCCACCTCTGCTTTAATGGGTGAGCTGCCACTCCCAGGTGCTACTTATACCTGCAGCTTGCCTACATTATGCCAAACATGGAAACTCGATTGGGTTCAGCATTGATCCGGGCAGGCATGCAATATTGTCGCCTTGCCCAACTCCCACCAGCTCGAGACCAGCAAAGAAAAACCTTGTCCACTGGATTTATAACATTTAGTTTTAGAGACATACATTTTCCATGAATGTTCTTGTAAAATTGGTATACGATAGAAAACATGTGTTGTGTGAAAACTGCAAGGGACATTCAGTGCTTAGAGGATTATAAATATAACAGTGTTCTTTGTCTTTTTTCTCAATGTGTCCTCTTTCAGTGAGCAGACTGTACCTACTGCTGTTCTTACCACTTGTGCTTTAAAAAAAAATCAAACATCTGATTCAAATAAAGAGAACTCTAATCATTGATTCCCCTTTGAGATTAGAGATTACTGCTTGAAAAATACTTTTCAAAACATTCATAAAACGTCCAACTTAGAATGTTCATAACCAGCAACAACACATATGTAACCGCGTCACAATTAGTCAGTTTCAGCTGACATAACAACTTGCCTCACTAAACCAAGGGGCGGGGGGGAAAGTGGATAGAAGGTCTGAAAGCAAAGACAAGCAACATAGGGAAAATTAAATTATTTTAATCATCTCGTCATTGTTCATTGCCTATGTTCAGTATTGGGCCCGTAATACTCCCAAGTTTTGTACCGATGTAAAGTGTTTTGGAATGTGCGTTGGCCCAATGCCAGTAGTATAATTTGGGAATTATGCTGGTAATCTGACTGGGGATCGCAGTAAAGCAAAGGGTCTGAGACCACCGCCAGGACATAGTCTCACACCACTTGGACCTCACACCAACTGCAAAGCCAAGCTGAAATCTTTTTTGTATTAGCAGAGAGCCAAGCCCACGAGACTACTTTCGGTATTTTTCTCATGAATCATAACTGTCCGCAGAAACTTGGGAAACTAAGCGTCCCAACACTGATATCAGATCTAACTCCAATTTTCATATAATAGGCACAAGAATATCAGGGCAGCTAAAATATAATCAGGGAGAAGTTTCATATGATAATTTGTAGTCGACCAACCAATATTTTGGTAGCCCGAGGCTATGTAAGTTTCAACACTGGAAGAAATTATGCCACATCTGACTCTTGCTTTTTAGGATAGAGGCAGAATTCTTTATGCTAATCAAAGTGAACTAAATTAATGCTGAGAAATTCAATATTTTTCTTGTTTTTGAACCCAGCATTAGCATCAATCTCACTCAGATCAAGTACAATATAGTCCAAATGTACAGTAAAAGCCCTTTGACTCAACTCCAACAATATGTCTCAACTCCAACATCAGAAGCACACCTCCTAGACCAATGTACTTTTTTTCAGTTTGACACCATCTATGTTTGCAGGTAATCACTGAAAATTAGCACTGAATTATAAACAGATTTTGAGCTGTGGACTTGGCCCATTAGAAACTTGGTTGCGTCTGCCTAAATTAATGTTACTTGGGACTCTTATAATCAAAAAAAGGACACTTTCATCTCAATAATCTGGGCTGGATTCAAATTCAAATCCTAATCCCAAAGGGAAAAAGACAGTGGGGTAGGTTTTGATTTTGTGCGATAATGTAAAACGGGTGATGGTGAATTGGCAGCCCGTTCTACATCTCTGCCGATTTTTATTTCCATTAAAGTCAATAGAAATAAAAATCGGGATAGATATAAAACGGGCTGCAGATTAACTACCACCCGTTTTATAGCATCGCACAAAGTCAAAATCTATCCATGTGTGTGAACCCACTAAGTTAATCAATCCTTATGCATCAGGCCATTTTGATTGTCAGTGCATTGAGCAAATCACTTATGTGGCCAATGATTATTTAACTCTTATAACTGATGATGAAGTATATTCTCAGAGTGAACTAATGTTCCACTGTTCAATGGTTGCACTGCATTTTTGGACAGAACTAAATGCAGATTATTAAATTATCTTGAACTAGACTTAATATTTTACAGTAGTACCTAATTGTAGCCGATATAATACATAAATACTTTTCCATGTTTCACGTGACTGTGCTTTCATGCCATCTTTCATTTTACCCATTTACAAATATTATAATACAATAAATTACTTTATATTTAACTTTAGAAAAGAGAGTATTAGGACTGAATTAAAGTGTAAAATTGAAAATGCAAGGCCCATCTATGCCACACATACATCCTGCACTGATGCGTCAGGAACCAATGAGTCATTGGTCAAGTTGATACTATAATGAAGTCATCAAAAAAGGAAGATGAGGTCAAGATAACACACAGTGTACAAGGCTGGGACTGAATGCTTCTGGCTCAGATTCTTTTCAATCAGAATCTATGGAAAGGATGCCATTGAGTACTAACTCCAATAGAGCTTATTTGCTGCTGGTCCGCACAACCAATGTCACCTAGAAAGAATTGGCGAAAGTGGAAACCCAAGATGATGGGGCTTCAGGGGATTGAAAATCTATTTTAATTGATCTACTAAATGGGAAAAAGGTTTTTTTAAATTTAAACATAGAGGAAGCAGTAAAAGAAAGAACTTGCATTTATATAGCGCCTTTCACGACCTCAGGACTAGCTATTTACAGCCAATGAAGTACTTTTGAAATGTAGTCACTGTTGTATTGTAGGAAACGCAGCAGCCAATTTGCACACTGCAAGGTCCCACAGACAGCAATGAGATAATGGCTAGATAATTTCTTTTAATGATGTTGGTTCAGGGATAATTATTGGCCAGGACACCAGGAAGAACTCCCCTGATTTTTTTCGAATAGTGCTTTGGGGTCTTTTACGTCCACCTGAAAGGGCAGACAGGGCCTTGGTTTAACGTCTCATCTAAAAGACAGATGCACCTTCGACAGCGCAGCACTCCTTCAGTGCTACATTGAAGTGCCTGCTTAGATTATCTGCTCAAGTGCTTTGCGTTCAGAATTTTCTTTACATTTTCCTTTACCAATTGTAACAAAGAATGTATTGACACTGCAAATATAGCACTGGTGTGTCGCAGTTCCACTTTGCACTGATGTTGCAGTTATAATGTAAATGTAGCCTGAACCTGAGTCAGGGCCTGACTCAACACTGGAGCAAAGTGAAGTGAAACTCCCTGTAGGAGGGAGTCTCACTTTGGAGTCAATTTGGGTCTTAACACTTGCTTTGCAGTACACAAGTTAAGTATCAGTAAAAAGCCAAAACTGCTTTACACCAATTGTAAAATTGTAGTATAAGTGCATTTGTCACTCAGTAATTGTTTTATAAGTTGTTAAAAAAGTATCTTTCCATTTTTCTCTGTGAGCTACCTAATCATCAGCCAGCATCTTCTCATCTATTGCTGCTTTATTAGTTGATAAATCCATTGGATCTGAGTGACCTCAAAGACACAATATATACTTGGCAATAACATTCCACGGGAAAACCAAGTAAAAGTATCCATCCTGAAAATAATAGACTCTGCTCTTAGAGGGAGGTGTGATAGCATATGTTAAAAATTACTGGTCAAAATATGAGCTTTCAGTGGGAATTGTCCTAAGAGATTATGCCAGGAATATTTAGAGAAAAAGAAAAAGCGTGAATTCTGAAGATTTTAAGTAAAAGCAGAAATGCTGCAAATGCATTGTTGGCGGGTCTATGTCCAAAAGAGAAAAGACAGGTTAGCGTTTTAGGTGGGATTTTCATCAGAACTGGCAAACTGTGACCAGTATTTCTCTTTCAGATGTTGACTGACCTGCTATATATTTTCATAATTTTCTTCAATGTCACTTTAGCGTATAATTGAAATGCAATAAATGTTTTATATCTGTCCTTGGTTTTAAATTATTTCTCTTTTTTTTGGGTCCTTTGAACATCCACCTATCTGGTTGAAAAGGTGGGCAGGGAATTTATTCCCTCATCTCCTGCTAACGCTGCTTTGTGACTGACCTGTACTGAGTTACCTGCTGATTTTTCCTCTTTTTCTGAGAAGTATGTTGCCTCCACATGACACTTGGGTACATAGGAACACAGGAACGTAGGAACAGGAGTAGGCTATTGAGTCCCTCGAGTCTGTTCTGCCATTCAGTGAGATCATGGCTGACCTGTATCCTAACTCCATATCCCTTAATACCCTTGGTTAGCAAAAACCTATCGATCTCAGTTTTAAAATTATTAATTGAGCTAGCATCTACTGCTTTTTGTGGGAGAGAGATCCTCACTTCCAACAACCTTTGCATATGAAAGTGTTTCCTAACTTCTTTCCTGAATGGCCTGGCGCTGATTTTTAGGTTATGTCCCCTTGTCCTGGACTCTCCTCACCTTTCACCAGTAACTCAGATCACTGAGAGATCAGGACCTCAAGGGGTGCAAACGTAGAGGCGGGAATTGGGGGCGGGGGGGAAAATCGAGGAGGGAAGGAAAATCACAGGTATAGACCCATATATCACCACTACCTGGTGTGTATGTTACTGCATCAATACCTGCTTGATTACAAACACTTCGGTTATAATTGCAGCCTAAATAGACATTCACCATTTTGGGAGGTGATAAATACACTGGAACTTGTGAAATATTTCATTATAAATAGAATTTCATTGTAACGGGGTTCATGTGATACTGTGCATATATTTGGAAAAATATCAATGCAGTAGTCAGCCGGAGGGGAACTATTGAGAAGACGGTCTGATTTTATAGGTAACTTTGGCAAGTATGACATATTGCTTTGTATTGCATTGATTTGGACCATTGCCTGCTGCCTTTTGAAAATTATTCCTGCCTTCTCTTCATTTTCACAAACATGTACACTTGCATAGTTTCCAAGTAAAATAACTTCAGTGTTGATGTAGGCCCATACAGGCCTCTTTCCCGCGTCTCCTGGCTGCAGGCCCAATTTCTGTCTGAGATGTGGCAAACACTCGCCAATAAAATCTAATAAAAATATTAAGTGACTGTTTGTGACCATGACATCACTGCTCCAATGTTCTAAGCAGGACGGACCATTTTAACTCTTACATAGATCGGTGCTTTGTTTGATACCAGCAGTAAGTGATGAATCCACATTAATTTTTTTTTTTAGGTGTACAAGGGACACTTCAGAAATAGGGCTGAAATATGAGCACCGGCCACCAAGATTAGTTTACGCTTAATACCAGATCATCTAAACTGATCCGAGATAACAAGTGAAAAAAATGCATTCCTGTACCCCAGCAAAAAATCACCGGCCTAGAAATTGGATCGCTCCCAAATCAGGGCACGATCCGGGATAAGTGCGTGCTGCATGCGCCTATAGAGGCCAGCGGCATGACCACGGCAAATTGGTCCACCTGCGGGCACCTGCTGCGGCCCCAGATGCAGCTCGCTGGTCTTGGGAGGGCAAAGGCAATCGGGAGGGGAGCATGCTGTGATAATGTGGCGCCAGAAGCAACTCTTCCGGCTCCGCATTCAAGTGTGTATTTTTTTAAACTTACCTTTTAGGAAGCAGCCGCCCGAAGGCCCTTTTAGGCCGCACGTAGACCTGATAATCCTGAACACAGCAAGCCCGGCACAAAATAAATGAAGAGTGATTTTAAATTGTACTTACAGCTATTGACTTCCATTGTTTCTGTGTAATTTTTTTTTAAACTGTACCAGTGTGAAACCCTCTTTCATAGTTTGACTTTGTAAACATCTTCAACCTTAGCTTTATTCTGGTTTTTTTCCTGGATTCTGGTGAAATGTTGTGATTATACAATTATACTTATTAAATATTTCATTGCATGTGTTTCTCTTAAATACATACTTGAAATGTTTGGCCTCTGACTCAGTGAAACATTAAACGCCCTTCAACATTTCCGAAGTTTCTAACCGCTAACAAAAAAAGATGAACAAAAAGTACCATGACATCTCCAGCATTTAATGCATGTCATAATTAATCCTTTGCAATAAATCAAGCAAATCATGAATTCTCCAAAGACTTATCAGCTATGTAGTTAATGGACGGAGTTCTTGGGTCCACTGTGGATGAAGATTTTCCATGTAAAACTACCCCAAAATCTAACTAAAGGTAGAGTAAGCTACAAACAAGTTGTACATAAACTATTTTGTGGTTTGTTTCCTGTCTGGATGACACAGGACTTCCAACTTTAATGTTTTTAGCCATATATGGAAAGAAATTAATGCTGCAGAAATTCCACGTTAGCCGTCCCCAAATGTGTTGAAACCTTCATACTTATAGCTGTCCTCACCTCCTGAAAGGGAAATATTATGGCTACAGCTGTTGTAATCTTCCATATAGGGCTCTGCACTTGCTTTTCTGGAATAATGCTGGGCAGTCAAAGCAAGCAAACAAAAGAGCAATACACAGGGACATAGGAATGTACAAGAATCAAAGAGAGCATTGTGGTGCATCAACCAGTCCCAAAGTTCAAAAATTATTACACACTCTTTTAGCTCTCCTCTCCCTCAATGGTGTTCTTTGCCAAATTATCTATTCAATTCCCTCTTTAATTATCCATCTCCTCTGTCTCCCAACCAGCCTCGCCAATATATTCACCTCTTCCAGTGTAAACTAGTTGAATTGGAATTGTCTGGTCACCTTCCCTCTTCTGAGATGGAGTCCTTGATAGTGAGCAATCTTTCAACTCACTCTACAACAGGAAATTCAGTTATGTCCCCTTCACAATAAATGTATTCCACCACCACTCGCTCCCCCTCATTATCCCTCGCTGGTTTCATTGTCCTCCCTATAGCTCATCAAAACAAATTGTGTTTGACTGGTGCCATTTTTTTTTATATCAAGTTGTAATAAAATCCACTGATCTGAATGCTATTCTTTCAAACTCTGCTCAGGCTAAGCCAATGTGAATAACAGACTTGCGACCTTGCACTCCCTTTGGTCATTGGCATTCATCAGTTGACGTTGGCACTGAAATCACAGCAGTGCCTTTGGAAACAAAGAAAGAAAGAGGTTAACTGAAGTTTCATAGTTCACTAGTATTTCCAAGTTTACTAATGTGAGCCTTGACTGTGTGTGTCAGCAGGCTAGTTTAACATAGGTGTCCAATCTTATCCTCACCCAGGTCTACATGCCTGCACCTAGCAGGGGTCACTTGATAGAGCTCAGGAGCAGGAACCCTGGCTGATTTTCCAGGGTGCTGAGGTCAATTCTGTCCCCTTTACCGCTGACCTAGTTAAGATCAGCTAACTCAATATAGACCAGTGATCAATCCCTGGTCTGTATATTCAGCAACACACTGGATAAACTCACTGAACTATCAGGGTAACCATTTGCTACTGTTAGAATTCCTCATTGGCGACTGTTGTGTGGGTGACATAGGTCTGATCAAATGCTCAACCTCTACTCTGTCTTCCTTTGGATGACAAATTGCTGATCTCAGCCAGGGAGCATCCACATCATGTGGCAATGAACAGCTGAACGAAAGGGATGGAGGGAGCATCACAGTGAGGGAACCTGCTCTTCCTGATATTCAGCATGAGTGCTGAATTAGGAGTGGGATAGAAGTAATTGACTGCTTGAGGAACAGTGTGCGAGAGAGAAATGAAAAGAGGAAACATTGCATAATCACCTGATCTTTATCAGATCGGATATGTTCACTCACATAATTATAACACACATAAAAATCACACGCAATTGGGGTTAGAACAAATTCTGTGCACTTGATGCTGGTGATTTTTAAGAGACATAAACACCCAATAACTGTGATGTGTTTTTTTTTCTGTTTCCATAGACTTGATAACAACAGACCTCACTGCAGGAAACTCCCCCTCCGTCTAAATAGTAATCTTCTTACCTGGGCATGTGCTGAAATATTGCTTTGATATTTATCAGAAGGTAACACATTTTTAAAATTATGAAACAAGTGCACAATTTCTGAAAATATCAGTGCTATTTCTGCATATGATCACATTGCAAGTCTAAGACTCCAATTTTACTTCACATAAGCAATGAAACACTTTACGTTTTGATCAAATCAGGTACCAGCGTCACACACATACTCCACAGCTACTGTATTACTGAACGGGAGCATACAGTACAGGCAAGCACTGTTGAGTTTTACAGTAAATCTCACTGGACAACTCCTGTGCTGGGATTTAAACCTGGAGCCGGGAAGAGAACGGAGGGAGGGAAGTTAATCGGACGAGAAACGCAGAAGTAGAATTGGCAGGTCAGAGTCTGTGATCACAACTTAATTGTAGGGTAAAAATTTTACTCTTGGGTTTCGCGCCAGATTGACAGGCTGGCTGCCTGTTGGCCAGGGAGAGATCAGAGTCTTCGGGGTTTGTTTGGGGGGGGGATATCGGGGGAGAGATCGGAGTCTTTTTAGGGTTTGTATTGGGAGGGCGTCAGGGAGAGATCAGGATCTTCGGGGGTTGGATCACAGGGTGGGGGGTAGAGAGGTGAGCAGTCGGCCATCATTGGGGATGTGAGCGAGGGGTCTCTATTGGGTGTTTATGTCTCTTAAAAATCACCAGCATCAAGTGCACAGAATTTGTTCTAACCCCAATTGCGTGTGATTTTTATGTGTGTTATGATTATGTGAATGAACTTATCCAATCTGATAAAGATCAGGTGATTATGTAGTGTTTCCTCTTTTCATCAGACATCGGGGGGGTGGGTGGGTGGGTCAGCGATTGCAGGGGTCCGATCATGCCTGGTAAGCTCATAGGGCCTGGAGGAAACACTCCTGCTCCTCCTGGCCCACAAGCAGTGCAATAAAGGCACTTAACTCTTGATCCAGGCCTTCGCACCTCCTTTTCACTGGCAAGACTCACGAGCCCCGGGAAACCCACGCATGAGGCATTAAATTTAAAGTTAAGTCAAATTCAATTTAAAAAGACCTACTTAACGTCTCACAAGGATGTTAACTGATGATGTAAATACCCGCCCACTTGAACTAATTAAGGTCCTGACTGCAGCGAGTAGGTTATGCACAAGCATCCAAACGCGCCTGGGTTAAACCCAGAAATGGGCGCGTGGAGTCAGGTTGAAGTCGCGTCCAAAAATCAAATATTTTAACTACCCACCCGTCCCCAATCCGCCCATTCTTCTGGGTTAAAATCTACACCCCTGGTGTTTCAATACAATGGGCTACAGAACTAATCAAAATTGTTAGACTTGTACTCTTCTTTTACAATGTAGTAGTTAGAGGTTTATATGAAAAAAAATAATGAGTACCTGGGAATGATTATAAGGCAACACTCTTATTGTGGGATTAACATTGCATTGTGAAGAATGAAGCTCATGTGGCTTATTACTGACATCTGACCCTTGAGGTGAGATCTCAGGCATGGAATCAGTCCGGGGTATATTTATTTTTCATACTTTGTACCAGGGGTAGTCAATAATTTAAATACAGTGCAGTAACTTGCTTGAGGGCACTTTCACAAACCTACCATGAGGCAGCATCATGCGATTTAACAACTTTTACATCTCTCAGGCACGCATTTGGGAATATTCGTAAGCGCGCACACAGTACGACTCTTGTGGTGTTGCTCACAGTGAGGCAGAGGAGATACTGTTTTATAATGACAATGGCATCCTATCATGTAACATGCAATGCATTAAATACTATAGGGCAAAATTTCCCAAGACTCCACATTGTTCGAAAAGCATTGGATGCAGCAGTAATGACTTATCAGAAAATTGGGAGCACATTGCCTGCAACTTTCTATCCATTGCTAGATGGTGAAAGGCGAGCAGTTCGCCCATAATTTTCTGCTAAGCCTCCCGCTCCATGCCCATAATGTACAGAAACGTTCTATCCAGTAACACAGGGGAAGATTTCCTCTATGCTTTGGTGTACTGAAATCAAAAAACCTGTTCTTTCGAAATGGGTATGTAATTTTGCTGCAGCCAGCGCAGAGTGGAAGTCTCCCGTGTGTGTCATTACGCAACGAGCTGATCTCGTGGAGCTGATCATAGCCCAAAAAATGTGTCTGTCTTGCTGTAACTATTTCTTTTCCACTGCATAATTCTTTCTGCCCCCTCTCCCTCTTTCTGTGTATGTTCCACTCTTTTTCCGTGCATCTGGCTCTTACGCACTTTTTCCACTTATGTCTCTATCTCTCTGTTTGTGCCAGACTCTTTATCACACTTTCTGCAAGTCTTTCCTTCCTTGGCTCTTCTCTCTTCTGTATGTATCTCTATGACTCATGTTTGTTTGTTTGCTGATATAAGACAAATAAATTCAGTACCTTTGTTAAAGCACAGGTTTTACAGCAAGATGGGGAGCAAATATGTATCGTGGAGGTGGGTACTTCAATCAAGTGGGGATATGGTGTCCAGGAGTTGATACAACACATGCAGATGAGGAAAGTGGGAGCTGGGCCTTAGGGTTGGCGTGTACCGTACAGTGGGAAGCTGTGAAGGAGAGAGGTACATGGGCAGGGCCTGGGATCTGGTTGCAGAACAGACAGTCTACAACACTCAGGAATGGGGTCTGGGGTCTGTTAGCATCAAAGAAAAAGGATGGGTTTCATAACAAGCAAGAGTGACAACACATAGGGGAGAAATTTGAGGCCTGGCAGCATGTTGGGAATGAAGGGCGTAGAGTATTCAAGAGCTGAGACTAGAATCTGCCAGCACTGGAGGGTAGGGGTGGTGGGCAGAGCAGTTTGGGCTGTCAGCCTTCAGGAGGGCTTGGGTCTGCTAACACCCAAGGAGTCTGAGTTCAAGCAGCATTCTGGGATCGGTCAACACTTTAAGGTTTAGCAAAATTGGGGAAGGGGAAGAACTGGGGTGGCCAACACTGGGAAGAGGTTGCAGTCTCGAGGTGCGGAGACACTGTCTCTTAGGGGAGGGAAATAAATGGTATTTAATACAGGCCACTGTTGCCCGACTTCTTTTGCTTGGTTCCCAAATGGCATGGATAGTGGCTTTGTATTAGGTTACCAGGCTGCTCTTTCCAGTGTCCCATGTTGCATGGGATGAAGGCACTGAATGAGGGTGAATATAAGCTTTAAAATGAACAATAGGAAAGAGCTGTAGCCTAGCATCCTAACTCACTCTGACGGGGACAGAGCGCTGTGGGAAGATACTTCCTGAACCCCACAGTGATGATAAACGAGTACAGTAACTTAACTTGACACTGAAATTCCAAATGGTGCAATATGACTCATAAAATGATCATCGTGGGCCAGTAAAGACAATGTTAGTATGTAATAAACGCAATGTAACAAAGATTGACTTCATAACAGAAACATCTTTTTTGCAACAATGCAATCAAGATTCACCTCTATGTAATAAATAAATAGTAATACTTACAGTTACATACTGCCTAATCACATTAAGACATTGGCTTCACACAATAATTTTTTTTTAAGTGCTGTAGCTGCTAGACAGATAATCATTGCTGTTTGTGGGACATTGCTGTGCACAATGAGATGAATGACAGTTTATCTGTTTTTAATGTTATTGGTTGCTGGAGGAATGTTGGCCTAGACTCCAGGAGAACTCTCCACTCTTCTTTAAATAGTACTGCAGCATCTTTCGTGTTCACCTGAATCTAAAGAACATGAGTGGCTCTATTTAATACCTCATCCAAGCATCACCACCTCCAACAATGTTGTCAACCTAAATAGTTACCTCAAACCCAAGTTTGGGATTTGAACCAACAACTTCTGACACATAGGCAAGAGTGCTACCAAATAAACTGTCACATATGTAACACACAGGTGTGTTTCTAAAATCCAGTCAACACCAAAGATCTGGAACCCAAACCTTGTTATTAATCTAAAATATTAAACACTTTTAGTTGCCACTCAACACCATAACTGAGCCAAACATAATCTTTATCCAATCATAGCATTCCAATGTGCTAAACCACTTTCCAATCACTTCTATTGTTTAGAATTCTTGTTCCAAACATAATACTTGAATTAAAATTCCAATCCAAGCATAAAATGTTCCCTAATTATCTGATTTTTAATGTTCGGCTCACTGAATACAGCCAATACACTGCCAACTTTCACCTACAAACAGCTGTACAATTTAAGGAGTGCAATCACGCTGGTGCTCATTATGCTTTTGTTAAGTGTTTTTGTTGAGACTGAATTCTAAGTGAATGATTCTGATTATGTGGGCGCACCACAGAAATCTGAAAATTGGCAATTGTATCTGGTGTTGGTGGAAATCTGTACTTCGAACACAATCTGTCTTGATATTAAAAATAGAAAGTACTGGAAATGCACAGCAAATCAATCAGCATCTGAAAGAGAAAAGTACATTGTTGGTTGTGGTCTGTCATTGGAACGGTCTGTGCTGTTCTCACAGTTCAATAGCCTTGCATGAAGAATGGAAGAGGTAGAAAAGGACGGTCAGCCAAATTGTAAAATGGGAAGTGAGGGGGAAACTTCTATTTGTTATCACCTCTGAAACATTATTAACTGAACAACATTTACTATACATTAAAATACATTACTATTGAGCATGTATGAATTGCAGCTGTTCCCAGCTGGCCTGTTAAAAGCTCATGGATCCTTGATCATCTGGACCATTTCCAGCTTTCAGTTAGCCATCCCTTTGAGAGAAATAGAAGATCCAATGGTTCTGTGCATGTGCAATAGCACAGTCCATGTACTAAATTCTCCCTTTGCATATGTACAGTCAGTGCTTCACCTAAAGTTTCCCCACATCCATAGCTTCAGGCACAATCTTGGGTGCAACTTCCAGTTTGAGCCCAAGGAGGAAACCTCAGGCCCTAGTTGGTTAAAGTAACATATCTTGGGCTGCATCCTCTGGCAATGGAACGAACCAAGACATTCCTACCGTTGTATCTTAAATCTCTAACAAAGTGGAATCTGATGAGACAGTGCAACTTTCAGACTATCCAACACTATTGTATCTGTGACTAGTTGAAAGCACAGCACGTGACCTGTGCTGTAATGTTTCACCTGATTTCATTGAACTTTAAATAAACTGGATCTGTTTATCGTGGTTATCATGGCAACAAAACAAGGGACAGAGACACAACCCAAACCACAGAATGATCCTCTCCATATCCAATACAGTTCAAAACCAGAAAATGCAGCACTACTCACTCAAGCAACTATTTTGTTCTGCCATTCACTGTAACTGACTTGACCTTGTTAATTTCTCTTTCATCATTGAATCATACAGCACAGAAGGAGGCCATTTGGCCCATTGTGCTTGCTCTTTGAAAGACCTATCCAATTAGTCCCACTTGTTACAAATTAGATAATACCAGACGAGTCTTCAGTTGCTTTCAAGCCTTTATTCACAAAGCTCCACATTTACAGTCACACCACACCCTAGATCACCTCTCTTACAAATGGATACAAAAGAGTTCCCAATTGAAACACACCACCTGAATACAATTAACACTAATTGATATAAATCGCATTGGATATAATTAACACCACTCCCCTACTTTTTCCCCCCATAGCCCTGCAGTTTTTTCCTTTTCAAGTATTTATCCAATTCCCTTTTGAAAGTTATTAATGAATCTGCTTCCACCACCCTTTCAGGCAACGCAATCCAGATCATAACAACTTGCTGTGTGAAGAAATTTCTCCTCATCTCCCCTCTTTTGCCAATTATCTTAAATCTGGGTCTTTTGGTTACCAACCCTCCAGCCAGTGGAAATAGTTTCTTCTTATTTACTCTATCAAAACCCCTCATCATTTTGAACACCTCTATTAAACTCCCCATAACTTTCTCTGCTCTAAGGAGAACAATCCCATCTACTCTTGTCTCTCCACATAACTGAAGTCCCTCATCCCTGGTATCATTTTGGTAAATCTCCTCTGCACCCTCTCCAAGGCCTTGACGTCCTTCCTAACTGAACAACTCCTAACACAGCAATTCCCCACATACTGAAAAATATTATATTGAATAAGATAACTCTATAAAAGGGACTCATTTCATCAAACTTATTTTGCTGTCAATACATTTACTTCACTGTTTAAGGCACAGGATGAATCTTAGCCATGCTTCTTCAGATCATTAAGTTGCTGACAGGCATGGATAATAAGGATATGTCATGTTACTTAACTTAAACTGTGATCACAGGATAAGGGAACATGAGTAACAAATTGGCAAGGATCAAGCAAGGCTAGAGATTACATGTTTTTTTCTCTCAATATCTCTACAGATTATAGACTCCCATCAAATGTAGTTAAGTTGAAAATATTTTGCTGGGGAGGTGATAAGTGGAAATGACAGCATCTGAGCAATTCAATAATACTGGCCTTTTTTCGACAAAGCTGATTGGGAGTGTCTAAAGCACTGCCAAACCAAATTGGCTCACTATCCTGTATTAGTCCATGTGCTGTGTTGGTTGATTGCTTTAAAAAGGAGCTGGATAAATATCTGGTTACCGCAGGGGTGGAAGGTTATTCAAGACAAGTATAGGCCAAGATTATCAAATACTCCATGGGCACCATGGCTTAGAAGTACAATTGCTGCCCAAAAACAGGTGCATGGGGGTGGGACACGAGCTGCAGGCATCTGTTCACTTGGTCGCAGCGACCACATTAAATTGGTGCTGCCAGCTCATTATGATGAGCCAGGTGTGCAGCCAGTGCCACCCATTGCTATTCATTGACCATGCGCCTGTTTGGGAGGGCAGGAAATCGGGCTTCACTGAAGGTGCTTAAAGACAGCCAAAACCTCTTAAAGGGGAGGTGCACTCTGGCTGCGTACAGCAGGGAACATTTCTGAAGAAAGAAATGGCTGCAAGACTTGCAGTTCAGGCTCCCAACTTCTCCAGTGCTGTTTTGGAGACCCAGGTCCAGGTGGTGGACAATGTTTTAAACCCAGATGCAGCTGGGATTAAAACCACAATGACATGAGGAGCAATCGAGCGTCATAACTGCCTTTTGTCTGGCGTCAACACCAAACACAGGAAACATTGCTAAATAGATTAAATGTGTAATGATTCCTCAAAACAGCAATAATGAGAATAATGTGCACTGCCTCTTGACAATGTTAAGACTGGCTTGATACGACTTTAATCGAACCTGCGGGAGATTGAATCTACCTGATGGACCCATCCCCCACCTCTATAAGTGATTGCTATTCTGTTCTCAAAACAAAGCCAGGAGGGGAATGCAAGGAATTTGATTGATGTTTTTCCTCTGCATTTTTCTGGAACAAGATATGAGCCAGGCTGTTAAAATTCAGACCCAGATTAAAGCATCCAGATGATGAAATGCTTGTTCTATACAGTAAGTTGGCTTGTGAGATTCAAAATAATGTTTCAGTATAAGTATTTTTTGGAACAACTGTTGTATTTAGCTTTTATTGGCTGCTATAAAATGTTGAACAACCCATTTCAGTTCAGATGTTCTGCCGATTTCCAAAGTCAAAACTGTTGCAAAAATTGGTGGGAAAATGACAAGATCTACCCAAGAGAATGTTTCATTTGTCTGACTGGCAATTATGTTTACGAAAGAAAGAAGAAAGAAAAGCTTGCATTTATATAGCACCTTTCACAACCCCAAGACATCCCAAAGTGCTTTACAGCCAATTAAGTACTTTTGAAGTGCAGTCTAAAGTAGGAAACGCAGCAGCCAATTTGCACACAGCAACGTCCTACAAACAGCAATGAAATATTGACCAGATAATCTGTTTTTTAGTGATGTTGGTTGAGGGATAAATATTGGCCTGGACTTCAGGGAGAACTCCCCTAGTCTTCTTCAAATAGTGCTATGGGATGGTTTACGTCCACCTGAGAGGGCAGACGGGAGCCTTGGTTTAAAGCCTCATCAGAAAGACGACACCTCCGACAGTCCAGCACGCTCTCAGTGCTGCAAAGGAGTGTCAGCCTAGATCTTGTGCTCAAGTCCCTGAAGTGGGACTTGAAACCACAACATTCGGACTCAGAGGCGCAAGTGCTACCACTGAGTCATGACCGACGCTGATGTAAGCATGAATTGCATGTAAAATGGCTGCCATGTAAATGCATTACATTACAAGTTTAAAGCAAACTTGTAGGCCTAGAAATTGGTCTGCTGGCACAATCTGGGTGCAGGGAACGATCCCAGATAAAACAGTCTGTCTTCAGTATTTAATGAGAGAGGAAACAAACTATTTGTTCAAAGTTCTCCCTTTTTTTTAACCTTTTAGTTGTGGTCCCATCATGTTATGCCACTTTGGTGGTCTTGCCAATGGCATGTATCCCTATACTTCAAAGACTGGCTCCATGACCAGTGGGGTCCAGGGCTTCAGATCGGTTTGAGAGATATATTGGGACACTTCAGTCACAGTAAAGGCAGAGATATATGTATCCTGAGGCTATAAAGATAAGCATGTGGCTCCAGAGCAGCTCTCAGGCTGGTCTAAAAATGTGCCCCCCAGTGTTTACTATGGATGCTCCAGGGCACTGATCCTTGGTGATGGTACTGGAGCAGCCTAGTAATCTGTAGACCCTATTTGGGGTTTCCATGCAGGTAAGATTTATAAAAAGCGTCAACCAAAATTCTCCTGAGGAAAATATTTTCTTCTTTAAAAGAGTGAAAACTTTGAACAATACTTACTCCCACTGGTGTTTCAACCCACTCAAAGAGGCAGTGTATTTATCTAACTTGTCACTTAATCAAAAGATGCACAGCCCTCTATCATCCCCATTCAACCGTTCCATTTCAATTGGGACATCCTGTCCTGACGTTAAAGAGCACACTGAGAAAATGTGGAGCTGCACGCAAGACTCCCATGCTAGCAAATTCATCTGGTCAACTGGTTCTACATAAAACTGCACTCCTGCCTTATGTGCTGACAGAGCAACTCAAAATAAGTCATTTTGTGGTGTCAGCCTTGGCTCAATGGTAGTACTCACATCTCTGAGTCAGAAGGTTGTGGGTTCAAGCCTCCCTTCAGAGATTTGAGCACATAATCTAGGCTGACAGTTCAGTGTACAACGGAGGTGCTGCACTGTCGGAGGTGCCATCTTTTGGATAAGATGTTAAACCGAGGCCCTGTCTGGCCTCCTAGGTGGACGTAAAAGATCCCACGGCACTATTCGAAGAAGAACAGAGCAGTTTTCCCGGTGTCCTGGCCGACATTTATCCCTCAACAACATCTAAAACAGATGATCTGGTCATTATTGCTGTTGGTGGAACCTTGCTGTGCACAAATTGGCTGCCATGTTTCCCACATCACACCAGTGACTACACTTTAAAAAAAAAGTACTTAATTGGCTGTAAAATGCTTTGGGACGTCCCGAGATCGTGAATGGCACTATATAAATGCAAGTTCTTTCTTTATCGTACAATAGAAAATAATAATTACTGATTGGAGTGGCAAATGCCAGTATACTGACAACAAGAAAGCAGTGCACCAAAACCCACCTACACGGCTGAAGGAAAACCACAAGGATGAGAAGCCCAGTGATGTAAGCTCGATGCTTCTGATGCTTGCTCAAATACAGGATAAAGGAGGTCTTACAACAACAGCTGGGAGCTTGGGGAAACACAGAGTCTTCATTGTATGGCAGCATATTTAACTGGTGAGATATTGTACTCAAATTTGTTAAGGTTATTAAAAATCTGGACTATTTCTTCAGTGCTGTTTTAATAAGCAAGAAGCAAAATTACATAAAGTCCTGGTTGTTGCCAAGAGTGATACATTAGAAGGTTTCCATTCAAGTAGAATTACAGTTGCTGTCAATGAATGGAGAGCATTCCTTAGCAGAAGAGTTTTCTCAGGCATTAATTGACATGCAATTTGTTTCTTTGGAGAAGGGTACACTCTGTGCTCAATAAGGTGATGGGAAATGGAACATTTCTTCATACTTTGCATCCAGTATCTGGATCAAGCACTTCTCATTAAAATATAGCACAGGTTTGGTGCAGTGTAGAGCTCCGATAATTTTGGCCACAAGAATGCCCTAACTAAGACCTCAAAGTGTCTCCTACAGCATCAGTGTCAAATTTCCGTGTCCCTCAGCTGCCATCTTTGTATTCTCTAACATGGCCAATTTAATACCAATCAACACCACATTTTGAACAATTTTGCACTGTTGACCAGTAGGAATTGGATTGAATCTGCGCAAACTTATTTCACTTATATCTGGTACAGAAAGGTTATTTTCATCCTTTCAGTTTGAATTGAACCCAATCATTGCCAACTGATGTTTAAAAATTCCAAAAAAGGTTTAATTACATCAAAACAAAGTTCAAATAGCGAAGTCAATTCTTTGTTTATAGTTGCTATTATCCCTCCTCACCTTCTTCGCATGGTCTGCACTCTTGAATCACCGTTATGCCAGGGGATGTCTAGTGTAATGTGTAGTGTGGAAGGGCATCTTTGGAGCAACAGCAGGTGTATTTTTGAATAGGCTATGAATCTAGTGAAAGTACCATAAGGGCTGCCTGCACGCTAAACACCAAAAGACAGCAGAGCTAAGCTTCCCCACAACCAATGGATCAGAGCAAAGCTCTGGGCCCCCCAAACCCCTCACCTCATCCTTATCGAGAAAGGTGGTGGACAACCTGGCAACTGACAAGATGAATCTCCAACATCCTGAAACGGAGTGGAGCCCTGCATTGGGGTTCCTACCATCGCAGGTACCAGTGTCCAACCCATTCGGTTCACTCCACATGACATTGGTAAGCGGCTCAGTGCACTGGGCACACCAAAGGCCATGGGCAGTGAGAACATCCCAGCTGAGGTACAGAAGACCTGTGCACCAGAGCTTGCCGCTCCCCTCGCCAAGCTGCTCCAGTGCAGCCATGACGATGGTATCTATCCGTTAATGTGGATGGTCACCCAGAACAAACAGGATAACTCTAACCTGGCCTCGCATTGACTTGTCAGCCTCCTCCCAATCATCAATAGGGGGTTGATAGGAATCAGCAAAGGTCCCATCAAGCAACACCTACACACAGCTAAGCTGTTGACCAATGCCAGGCCAACCCAGCAATTGATTCGTGGGCCCCTTCAAATATACGACCATGTGCTCAGACACTGTAAACTGATGCGGAGTGCTGCAGCTGTTTTTGCTCACAGTGTTCTTGCCTCTCCTCGCCCTTGACTCGGAGCATGTGTTCTCAGCATTGACGTTAAATTTCCCCAGTGAGCAGGATCACCCTCACCCTCCCTCTCACCCCCACATCTGGCTCAAGCCCTGCTTATC
Organism: Heptranchias perlo; assembly: GCF_035084215.1. NCBI lineage: Eukaryota > Metazoa > Chordata > Chondrichthyes > Hexanchiformes > Hexanchidae > Heptranchias > Heptranchias perlo. The sequence goes on along the minus strand of NC_090357.1, from coordinate 12,592,661 downwards.
CTATTCATTGATAAAAGACGACTGCCGGTGCGTGCTGTGTTCTGACCTGAACAGGTAGAAGGCAGGCATGTGAGAGTAACGGTGAGTAAATTAGCAGATAAGTGGAATAGAGGAGTGCCATCGACTGACACTTTCAAGGACGCTATGGACAGATGTGTTTTCCACCTGGGCAGTCCCAGAAGCACTCAGTAATGCATAAGAAAATCCCAGAAGGGGGAGAATGTGAACATTTTCTTCAGCGTCAGCGCAGCACGGGTGATTATGAATGGACAGCCCATTTTACACTCTGTAGGATTTCAGAATGGGAGAAAAGTGTTACCTGCTGATTCGCCATCGCCGTTTTGCACTACTGCCAAAGACCAATTTCAATTTCCCTGCCCATATGTGCAGCACATTAAAGGAAGGCCAGAAATAAAAGGAAGGAAAAAGGAAACGGGATATTTATGAGTGATTAGCAACACTATAGAATCATAGAAAGGTTACAGCACAGAAGGAGGCCATTTGGCCCATCGAGTCCAAGCCAGTTCTATGCAAGAGCAATCCAGCTAGTCCGACTCCCACGCCCTATCCCCGTAGCCCTGCAATTTTTTTCCTTTCGAGTAGTTATCCAGTTCCCTTTTGAAAGCCATGATTGAATCTGCCTCCACCACCCCCTCGGGCAGTGCATTCCAGATCCTAACCACTCGCTGCGTAAAAAAGCTTTTCCTCATGTCACCTTTGGTTCTTTTGCCAATCACCTATGCGGCCACTTCTGGTTTTTGGAACCTTCGTTGGTGCTGGTCCCCACCCGTACGCAAACCGATCAGGCCTTCTGATGATGGCACTTCCTCACCCAACCTTACAGGAGCCCCATGCCTTGATGCCTGAAGTTGTTGCTTGAAATCAATCTGTGCAGCTAAAGTAAGGAGCAGGGGTGTCTGTGCTTTGTAAGAATCCGTCACTAACACTAAAATAGCTACGATTGATGAGCTCTTTGCTTGCAATTCGTAGTGCTACAATTAATTGTCTGATTAACTACTCCAGTTGTATAATTGTAGTGGCATGAATCTCAGTAGTGAATCGTAGTAGTGGCAGGCACGACTGCATTAATCACGGTAGTGATTTACGGGTTCAGACAATCAATTGTAGCACTACGAATTGCAAGCAAACAATTCACCAAAAGCAGCTGTTCTAGTGTTAGTGACAGATCCTTACAAAAAAAAAGCACAAAGACACCACAGCTCCTTAATTTAGCATCATAGATTGATCTCAAAAAGCAACAAGGCACTGAACTCCTGGAAGTTTGAACTTCCTGGTTGAGGAAGTGATGTCATCAGATGCCCAAAACCAGAAGTAGCTGCATAGTCATGCCATTCACTCCGTAAAAGCAAAGCAGCAGACATTATGAGGTGTTATTGCAGGTGTAACCAAGTGTCACAAGGTGTGACAAAATTGAGACACAGGAAGTAAGTGTAACAACAGGAAGTGCTAAGAATTTTGATATATTATAGATGTAAAAACATTACATCAAATACATGTTTTGTTCAGGAATCACACTTCCTGTGTCACATTTCACACATCACTAACTTCTCACATACAAATTTCTTGCAGCTGATCTGTTCATGAAAATAAAATTTGAGCCAATCACAACAAGTAAGAAACATACCAATCAGGAAGCAGCACAGAAATGAAAGCCAATCCTGAAGTTCAAAAAACTACCAATCAAAATTAACTGGTCATTTTTAGACGTAACCAGAATTTTTTTTGTATAAAGTGCAAGAACAAAGTAAAGCATAAATTCCTCAACTTTATTTGATGCAAGTTTGACGGCTAAATTGTATATACTAAATTATAGCTCACGTCTCACAACCACAGTCGGCAAGTACATTAAGAGCACACAGATACAACTGAGGAGCTGGTAAGTGAGGTAAAACTTGGAGCAGGTCGATATTTTGTAATATATTCTAAATCATTGTAGCAGCTACATTTTTTTTGTTTCTATGAATATTTATTTTTTAGTTCTGAGTATAACTAAATGTAAGAATGGATATTTTGGTAATATTGATTGCAGAGATATTTGGTAAAGAAGGAAAGATGCAAATTAGTTAAACCTTTTCTTAAGTTTTGCTTATTTTTTGGCTTTCACCAAAAATGTTCTAAACAAAACAGTGGTAAAAAGTTGTTCCCCATCTACTGCCAGAGATTTATTTATTTAAGCCTGAAACGTAAGGAAAGAAAGTTATTTATGTACTTGACGTGGGCAAAGAAAATGCGATTTATGTACTTTCTAGGAAACAATCAAAAAACACTTACTTCACAGTCTCTGGGAAAATCTCCTCCAAAGTCTCTCTGTAGGGATATGCATCTATCTTGCACTTCCACCCTCTAGCAACTCCCTTGTCCCTTTGACTCACACTTAGCAACTCCATCTGATAGCTACTATTTGCTTAAAATTGATTTATTGAATTAACATATTTTGAAATCATTTATTAAAACCCCTCCCTGCCAGTACATGTTGGCATTCTTCCACCACCCCCCCTCCAAGATCATGACCACACTCTTCTCCCCGATTCACACTGACACTATTCCTCTCCTTCCAGTTGTCACGAGCATTCTTCCCCCTAGTTCACACTAGCGTGCTTCACCTCGTTCCTCATTCACACTGGCACCCTTGTAATCCTACTATGGTTAATGATGATATGGTTCTCTCCCTATCCCCAGTTCATATTGGCACTCTTCTTCTTCTCACCTGTTTGCATCAGCTACGACCATCAAATAAAGCAGGCAAATAAAGGGAAGCTGGTACAAATATCCCCATTAAAATAAAGTTAAGAGAAGATAAAGTTTATAATGTAATCAAAGTAATTACTTCACCATGATTGCTTATTTCTCCCAGTAAAGGTAATCCATAAATAGAATGGATTGTTCCAATTCTCATGGTCTGGTTACTGGTATTTTATAGACCAATACATGGAATGGGTTTTGGTTCATGACCACCCACACAAACTTGCTAGCCCTTCCAATGCAAGCTGAAGTCAGTGTTAGAGTTTGGTACAATCTTGGAACACCACCTGCATGCTCTGGTCTCACCTTGTGCGCATTGCCCAACCTCCCCTCCTTTTGCCCCATTACATGTGGAAGAGCCTTCAGTGACCTGTGGGTTCAAGTCCCATTCCAGACTTGAACACTAAATCTAGGCTGGCACTCGGAGATGCCGTCTTTCCGATGAGGCATTAAACCAAGGCACCGTCTGCCCTCTCAGGTGGACATAAAAGATTCCACTGCACTATTTGAAGAAGAGCAGTGAAGTTCTCCCCGGTGTCCTGGCCAATATTTATCTCTCAACCAACATCACTAAAACAGATTATCTGGTCAATATCATTTACTGTTTGTGGGACTTTGCTGTATGCAAATTGGCTGCCATGTTTCCTACATTACAACAATGACTACACTTCAAATTACTTAATTGTCTGTAAAGCGTTTTGGGAATCCTGAGATTGTGAAAGGCATTATATAAATGCATCTTTCTTTCTGTAATTGTACAGTTGAGCCTACTCGACTCTGCCAAACAATGTGTCTTAACCCTCAACTCAGAAGTGCATCTCCCAGTGTAATTAGGAAATGAATTGAGACTGCCCAAACATGTTTTGTTTATAACACTTATGTGACGAATGCTATATTGAAGGAGTTACATTTAGCTTAGTTGAAATAATTAAAGTACTGAGAGACCTTACAGCTATGAAAGAGAGGGAACTTTCATCTATTATTCCAGGCTGGATTCAAGCCAATATCTGGAGGAGATGAGCCACCTAGCCCATCCCCTCCTTTCAATAGAAATCCAAGCATGGCAAATGATGAAACTGCTGACACTATAGTCAACATTTCTATAACAAATTGGGAAATCTTTTACCTATTTTTCACAGGCTGTAGCCTATGCATCAGTCAGAATTATTCTGTTCTATTGCCAACTGACATCACTCACTGAAGACGGATGATGGCAATTTGAGGGTGTAAATAAAACGGGTCACATATTTTAAATTTTCTACCAGCATTTCATTCCAAGGCTAAAATAACATGAAATACATGGGACCTTTGATGGAGCATCATGCCATAACACTCAGAACCCGTGTACATCAGTGATACTAGATATCTGTCAATAAACCCTTGAAATGTGTTAATGTGATGTTTGACTTGGGTAGAGCAGAACAAACACGGAACATGGAGACTTGGCTTGACTAGGACCAGATTAAGTTACAGTCATCAAAATATAGCAATAAAAAGAATTAAAAACTAACAGTGTTGATCTGTTGTCTAGACAAGGTTGCATTCTTTAACACAAGTATATATGTCACTAGGTAATTCGGAACACATTCGCGATGCAAGGTATTTAAAACTTAGCAATCAATACAAGGTCAGAATTATTAAAGTAAATCAATCTTTTTATCTTGGCGGTAGTTTAGGTAGTATTTTAAAAGCACACCTTCAAGGGTTTCATGAAGATAAGAAAAGGGGATGCAGTTTGTCATTTATACCTTGAGTGAAGTGTCTTACTTGCTTTTACAGATTAAGTGTTAGATGCCAAATTTCTCTTCAGTAGAACAAAAGCAGTGCATTTCAGAATTCATGCTTATTTGATTGCCTTATGGAGTGAGGAAGACATTTCCCAGAAGTTCTCTTGCGATTGGGTAAACGTCTTTTTCTCTGTTGTCTTTTGACTCCTTGAGGAGTTAGTATTATGAACAGTCTGGGAAGGCAATGCATGAGGTTGTACCATTCAGTGAAGAGGCTGAGCTTGGATTGGGCTGACAATCCTTTCATGTGTGTGCTTCCAGTACCCCAAATCTAAGAAAATTCTTGCATTTTACAAAAATAGGAACACTGATGTAAGAGAGAAAAATAAACCAGTAATGTACAGTGCTATTGTTTTGGGAATGTTAAATTACAGGGGAGCATAAAACAGAACAGATATCTCAATGCTTGTATATATATGTTTCAATGGGGATAGGCACATAATCAGACATCGCACTATCTTCCAATTTATATGTCTGATACAGCAGTGGCACTTGTAAGTCTAATATGGTTCTCCCATCTGAACCAGGGCAGCATTTTTCTTTAATATTTAGCAGAATATGATTTTAAAAATGATATGGCTTTCATTGTGTTTCACTCTAATAAGCATACAAGAAAAAAAAACAAAAAATAAAGCTTACAGGAAGAATCTGTTCCTGAGCAGAACTTTTCCACTTAACAGAGGATTGTATTTGCGAGTCAATAGGTAGATTTTCTACCTCTTAAACAGGCTTCAAATTTGCTTGCACGCATTCACAGAAATGAATGATATACGTATTCAGTGTCTTGTTCAAGTTAAATTTTATGACCTGATTTGAGATTGATACTGCTGGTTGAGGCTATTTGAAGCAATGCTTTCCAAAACGCTGGTCTTCTAAATAACTGGTGAATGTTTGCTCAAATAACTCAGATTCCAGGTCAAGACACGTATTCACATTAACATTCAAGATATTTGCTGTGTTTGATACTTGATGTTAACAGTCAATTTGCTGTTTATTTGCTGAGAAATAACAAGTTGTAAGTCTTACTATGGGTATTATGTTGAGGTTGCAATATAATTGAGAAACCTTTGAACTAGATTTGGCAGGGAAGGAGCCAAGACATTGATAAGGAAAGATGACAAAACTGGTGGTTGTTTACTCAGCAATAGGAGATAACGGGGAAGGGTGAAGATTTTCTCTGTGTGCTATTTGTAACAAACTGGGCAAATGTGCACACAATGAAACAAGTTTAGGATTTTGCTTCAAATAACAAGCAGAGAAAATCCTCCCCAGTATTGTTTCAGGTAATGAAAACAGTGAGTGAAACAAATAGGTTCAAACAAACTTTTAACAAATAAAAGACTTGCATTTATATTGCATCTTTCACCACCTCAGGATGTCCCAAAATGCTTTACAGCCAATTAAGTACTTTTGAAGTGCAGTTACTATTGTAATGTAGGAAACGCGGCAGCCAATTTGCACACAGCAAGCTCCCACAAACAGTAATATGATAATGACCAGACAATCTGTTTTAGTGATGTTGGTTGAGAGATAAATATTGGCCAGGACACATAGAAACATAGAAAATAAGAGCAGGAGTAGGCCGTTCGGCACTTCGAGCCTGCTCCGCATTTCAATATAATCATGGCTGATCCTCCATCTCAATACCATATTCCCGCTCCCTCCCCATACCCCTTAATGCCTTTTGTGTCTAGAAATGTATCTAGCTCCTTCTTAAATATATTCAGTGACTTGGCCTCCACAGCCTTCTGTGGTAGAGAATTCCACAGGTTCACCACCGTCTGAGTGAAGAAATTTCTCGTCATCTCAGTCCTAATTGTCCTACCCCGTATCCTGAGACTGTGACCCCTCGTTCTGAACCCCCAGCCAGGGGAAACATCCTCCCTGCATCCAGTCTGTCTAGCCCTGTCAGAATTTTAGATGTTTCAATGAGATTCCCCTCTCATTCTTCTAAACTCGAGTGAATACAGGCCGAGTCGACCCAATCTCTCCTCATACGATAGTCCTGCCATCCCAGGAATCAGTCTGGTGAACCTTCGCTGCACTCCCTCTATGGCAAATATATCCTTTCTTAGGTAAAGAGACCAAAATTGCACACAGTACTCCAGGTGTGGTCTCACCAAGGCCCTGTATAACTGCAATAAGACATCCTTCCTCCTGCAATCAAGTCCTCTTGCAATGAAGGCCAACATACCATTTGCCTTCCGAACTGCTTGCTGCACCTGCATGTTTGTTTTCAGTGACTGGTGTACAAGGACACCCAGGTCCCTTTGTATATCGACATTTCCCAATCTATCACCATTTAATTAATACTCTGCCTTTCTGTTTTTCCTTCCGAAGTGGATAATTTCACATTTATTCACATTATACTGCATCTGCCATGTATTTGCCCACTCGCTTAACTTGTCTAAATCGCCTTGAAGCCTCTTTGCATCCTCCTCACATCTCATGATCCCACTTAGTTTTGTGTTGTCAGCAAACTTGGAAATATTACATTTGGTTCCCTCATCCAAATCATTGATATATATTGTGAATAGCTGGGGCCCAAGCACCGATCCCTGCGGTACCCCACTAGTCACCACCTGCCACCCTGAAAAAGACCCATTTATTCCTACTCTCTGTTTCCTGTCTGTTAACGGGACACCGGGGAGAACTTCACTGCTCTTCCTCAAATAATGCAGTGGGATTTTTTATGTCCACCTGAGAGGGCACTCGGTGCCTCAGTTTAACATCTCATTGGAAAGACGGCACCTCCGAGTGTAAGTCTAGATTTAGTGCTCAAATATCTGGAGTGGAACTTGAACCCACAGTTCACTGAAGGCTCTTCCATGTAATGGGGAAAAAGGAGACGGGAGGTTGGGCAATGCACACAAGGTGAAACCATGATTGTACCAAACTGTAACACTGACTTCAGCTTGCATTGGAAGGGTGCTCCCCTGCTCTTCTTCAAAATAGTGCCAAAAGATCTTTTACGACCACCTGAGAGGGCAGACGGGGTCTCAGCTCAACGTTTCATCTGAAAGGTGACACCTCCAACAGTAAAGCATTCCCTCAGTACTGCACTGGAGAGTCATCCTAGATTTTATGCTTAAGTCTCTGGAGTGGGTCGTGAACCATCAACCTTCTGACTCACAGGTGAGAGTGCTACCACTGAGCCACAGCTGACACTTTTTATCACACTTTTATAAATATGCCAGCAGATTTCCCATAACATTGCTCACAGTAAATCGGCTGTTACTCAGTTTTATAATGACGATTGTGATATCATGCAGCACAAAATGTATTATTCTGCTGCTAAGGTGGAGATGTGCTTAATGTTGTCTATTCCTTTAAAACAACTAAGTTTAACCATTGCAAATAGAGGCATCTTGGAGTCAATTAAGAGTTAATTGTTGTAGGTTAGGGAAGTTTGCTAATTAGCAGGTGTTCTTAAATTTTCAGCTCCAGGTCTGAAGAACCGTGTCTTTAATATTGTTTACACATTGAAATGTGACTCAACATTTTTAGATAGATAAATTTTATATACACCAGGACGTTCCATATAACCTACCACTTTGACCAAGCTTTTGGTCACCTGTCCTAATATCTCCTTATGTGACTCGGTGTCAAATTTTGTTTGATAACGCTCCTGTGAAGCACCTTGGGATGCTTTACTACACTAAAAGCGCTATGTAAATGCAAGTTATTGTTGCTGTTGAGATCATTGTGATCGCCTTTAAAAAGCAGACAGCTGTAAATTTAGCACTCTCTCTACCAAGTCTCAGTTCCAAATGGTCGAGTCCCCTATCACAGATCACAAACACATAGAACTGAAGTACAGCTAGATCTCCTCATCCACATATAATCACAAAATGTGTTTATCATAGATTTCTTGGCAGGATCAAGTGTCTGGCCAGAAGAAAGTGCACATCTAGGAAAAACATCCAATCTTATTGACTGGCCAGACTCCAACTGACTCAAATCTCCATTCTTGATTTGTGTTCATCCTTAAATGACAATTTTTTTTGCAGTAAGGCAAATTAAGCCCATTCATTTCTCTTATAATGTGCTGGAAATGATCCTGTGCCAATCAAAAGTGCAGCTCTGATTTCTGTCGCTAATCACTGCCAATCATTGTTACAATCCCCTTTTTATATTAGTATACATCTCTAAGAGCTACAATAGCAGTAACTCCCTGAAGCACAACAAAGTTACCCTTTTTTTGTTTTGAATTTACTGAACTATTATCATGAATTCAGCAATGCCTCATGGTTCCTACTGTTATTCTAGTTCTAATTTATAATGGTCAGCTATTGAACAGGAGCCAGTTTTGAAGATGATACAGTGTGTGAGAAAAATTGAGAAAAATTGAGCCAACGCTTCAGAAACAAAAATTTACGAACATCAGAAATACACAACAAGCTCCTCAGAATCTGTAAGGAGAAGAGAAAATTAGCATTTTGGGTGCCAGAAGTTTGGAAACAGGCTAATATGGTGCCCATATTCAAATGGGTAACATTCGCCTAACATTCCTTTCAAGCAAAATAATGGAATTGCTCATCAGGAGTAAGCATTTGTACATCAGTAACCTAGTTAACAGCGATCAGTATGGATTCAGAAGGGGAAGACCCTGACTGATCAACTCCGAGACTTCTTTGAGGAAATGACAGCCCAAGTGGACTGTGATAAACCTTGATTTCCAAAAGGCTTTTGATAAAGTTCCAAACTAAAAGCTATTAATTTATCTCGAAACGCTAAACTTAGAAAATAATAACAGGATTTGGCAAAGTCAACATGGATTTATGAAAGAGAAATCATGTTTGACAAACCTATTGGAATTCTTTGAGGATGTAACTAGTAGAATAGATAAGGGGGAACCAGTGGATGTAGTGCATTTGGATTTTCAGAAGGTCCCACACAGGAGGTTGGTGAACAAAGTTAGAACACATGGAATTACGGGTAATATACTGGAATGGATTGAGAATTGGTTAACAGACAGAAAACAGCGAGTAGGAATAAACGGGACTTTTTCAGATTGATAGACTGTGACTAGTGGGGTACCGCAGGGATCGGTGCTTGGGCCCCAGCTATTCACAATTTATATCAATGATTTGGATGATGGGACCAAATGTAATATTTCTAAGTTTGCTGATAACACAAAACTAGGTGGGAATGTGAGTTGTGAGGAGGATGCAAAGAGGCTTCAAGGGGATATCAACAGGCTAAGTGAGTGGGCAAGAACATGGCAGATGGAATATAATATGGAAAAATGTGAAGTTATCCACTTTGGTAGGAAAAACAGAAATGCAGAGTATTTTAAAAATGGTGAGAGATTGGGAAATGTTGATGTTCAAACGGACCTGGGTGTACTTGTACATGAGTCACTGAAAGCTAACATGCAGATGCAGCAAGCAATTAGGAAGGCAAATGGTATGTTGGCTTTTATTACAAGAGGATTTGAGTACAGGAGTAAAGATGTCTTACTGCAATTATATAGGGCCTTGGTGAGACCGCACCTGGAGTATTGTGAACAATTTTGGTCTCCTTACCTAAGAAAGGATATACTTGCCATAGAGAGAGTGCAACAAAGGTTCACCAAACTGATTTCTGGGTTGGCGGGATTGTCGTATGAGGAGAGACTGAGTAGACTAGGCCTGTATTCTCAAGAGTTTAGAAGAATTAGAGGTGATCTCATTGAAACATACAAAATTCTTACAGGATGCGACAGGGTAGATGCAGGGAGGATGTTTCCCCTGGCTGGGAAATCTAGAACCAGGGGTCACAGTCTCAGAATAAAGGGTAGGCCATTTAGGACTGAGATGAGGAGGAATTTCTTCACTCAGAGGGTTGTGAGTCTTTGGAATTCTCTACCCCAGAGAGCAGTGGAGGCTCAGTTATTGAGTACATTCAAAACAGAGATCAATAGATTTCTTGATATTAAAGGCATCAAGGGATATGGGGATAGTGCAGAAAAATGGCATTGAGGTAGGAGATCAGCCATGATCTTGTTGAATGGTGGAGCAGGCTCGAGGGGCCTACTCCACCATTCAACTCCTGCTCCTATTTCTTATGTTCTTATGTTCTAAACCGTGGGAATGGATAAGAAACTGGATGGAGGGTAGAGGAGCTATCTTAGAGTTGGGGTGGAGTGGGGGGGAAGAGTACCGAGTGGATGCCTCAGGGCTCAGTATTGGGACCACTACTGTTTATAATTTGCATAAAATACTAGGACTCAGAAACTCAACGCAAACTTGTCAAATTTGCTGAAGATACCAAACTCGTAGGGACAATGGAATCAGAAAAGGCCGCTCAGAAACAACAGAATGAGTTAGACAAAATATGTAAGTGGGCAGAACAGTGGCAGGTGAAATTTAATACAGGCAAGTGGAAAGGAAGGAAAAATAGACGAAATACATACTTCATGAAAGGTGTTGAAATAGCCAAGGATGAAGTTGAAAGATACCTAGGAATCTTAGTAGACTCAATGCTAAATATGCCCAACCAATGCAAAGCAACAATTAACAAAGCTGAACTACAAAGGCAAAACAGTAGAATATAAGTCAGAGAGGTGATGATCAAATTGTACAGTATTCTGATCAGAAGTCAGGCTAGGGTCAGATTTCCACCCACTAACTGTGAATGGGCAGGAAATCTGGCTGTAATGTTAGTTGAATTTGGGACTAAAACTCAGAACACCTATTTTAGGACTTTAGAGATTGTTGGGCTTGACATATTTAGGGTTACTGACATTTTATCAACATGGGAGGATCACACTGCAGATGAAATACTGAATTTAAACATTGTTGAGATTTTCATGTCTGACTTTCCTTGGTTTTACTTGCTTTTCTGCCAGCTTGTATTCACCTCAGCATTTTTTTAAATTATCATTGAAAATTATAGGATTTCAATCAAACCTAGATTTGTGAAAAAATTTGAAAACTTTTCCCTGTCCGCTTTTCCCATTTGAGTGACAGGTAATGTATTAACTTTGTACACCTTAGAACAGGTGCCCAAGCTTTTGTCTTGGTGGGCTGCATAGGTGTACACCATAAAATCTCAAAGGCCACATAAAAGGGTTGATTTTGACTTTTGGGTGACCAATTCGAGAACCTTCCAGTCCTCTACCATCAAGAGGGTTGAGAGCAGCAAGATCACGGGAACACCTCGTATAGAACCTTGGTTAGACCACGCATGGAGTACTGCGAACATTTCTGGACTTCATAGTATAAAAAGGATGTAGAGGCACTGGAGAAGGTGCAAAATAGATTTACTAGGATGATACCAGAACTGAGAGGTTATAACTATCAGGAAAGATTGAATAGGCTGCGGCTCTTTTCTCTAAAAAAGAGAAGACTGAGGAGTGACCTGGTGGAAGCCTTTAAGATTATTTTTTTATGCGTTCATGGGATGTGGGCGTCGCTGGCAAGGCCAGCATTTATTGCCCATCCCTAATTGCCCTTGAGAAGGTGGTGGTGAGCCACCTTCTTGAATCGCTGCAGTCCGTGTGGTGAAGGTTCTCCCACAGAGCTGTTAGGTAGGGAGTTCCAGGATTTTGACCCAGTGACGATGAAGGAACGGCGATATATTTCCAAGTCGGGATGGTGTGTGACTTGAAGGGGAATGTGCAGGTGGTGGTGTTCCCATGTGCCTGCTGACCTTGTCCTTCTAGGTGGTCGAGGTCGCGGGTTTGGGAGGTGCTGTTGAAGAAACCTTGGCTTTAAGATTATGAAAGGGTTTGATAGGGTAGACGTAGAGACGATGTTTCCACTTGTGGGGGAGACCAGAACAAGGGGCCATAAATATAAGATAGTCACTCATAAATCCAATAGGGAATTCAGGAGAAACTCCTTTCCCAGAGAGTGGTTAGAATGTGGAACTCGCTACCACATGGAGTAGTTGAGGCGAATAGCATAGATGCATTTAAGGGAAAGCTAGATAAACATATGCGAGAGAAAGGAATAGAAGGACATGTTGATGAGATTAGATGAAGAAGGGTGGGAGGAGGCTTATGCGGAGCATAAACACAGGCATGGACCTGTTGGGTTGAATGGCCTGTTTCTGTGCTGTACATTCTATGTGATTCTATGTAACCGATGGAGGGGCAACAGGAACAGGAGGGTGATCCGGGTGCTCAGAGGTAGGCCCCTTTCAAAATGGCACCATCCCGTTAGCTGGTGTTAACAGGCGGTAAGGCTACCGACCCCATGTCAGGCAATTACCGCCCCATTTACGCCATGCGATAGAAGTTAAAATTGAGCCCTTGGAATTTTATCCCATGTTCCCATTAATTTGCATATTTCCCAAATTCTTGATACTGACAGATCTTGGTGTTCTGATTTAGTTGCAAGAATACTCAAAAAAAACCTTTTGAAACCTTTAACTTCTTGCAAAAATCTTGAAAATTAGAAATAGAAGCACAAATAGGACCAGGCTATGTTGGCTTTGTGGGCCAGATTGCCGGAGTAAGGGTCCCGCATGTTGGACATCTCTGCCTTAGAAACACTGAAGCTCCTACCACAGTGCAGCACTGTCATTTTGATTGTGTCACAGCTCCAGATTGTTGCGTCAACAAAACGAGGGGTTTTGGCCTGCAAGTCTGAAAGTTCTGATGACACAACCCCTTTAAAAAGATTGCACTCCACCTAGTGGCCTATTCATGGTGAAGTATTAACATTTTTAATTAAAGCAAGTTGTTGCTCACCCACCAATAGATCAAAGAAGCAGACAGGAAGGGTGCCAATCAACGATCTTTAGCATTAATTTAGTCGTGGCTTTCTTCTATGTACCTGGCAAAAACAAATGGAAAATCAACGAATTAATTTCAGATTTCAGAGGTTAGATCAGAATCTTTTATGGGTTCCGAGTAATCAGTGGATTTATTTTGGACTTCATGGCTGTTTTCCGATCTACAAAATACAATCAACACCACCCATACAATCATCATTCAATCAGCATGTTTGTCTGCGCTGGCAGACTTTCTGCAACGACAACTGGTGTACCTGCCAAATGCAAGGTGTGCTGCATTCGAGCAATGAACACTATGAACACAATACATTTAGGAGAAACATAGATTATACTCCTGAAAAGAATGGATTAATCCTCAAATGAATAGGACAGAAGCATATAGAATCATAGAACAATACAGCACAAAAGGAGGCCATTCGGCCCATCATGCCTGTGCCGGCTCTTTGAAAGAGCTACCTAATTAGTTCCACTGCCCTGCCCTTTCCCCATAATCATGCAAATTTCTCCTCTTCAAATATTTGTCGAATTCCCTTTTGAAAGTTATTATTGAATCCGCTTCCACCGCCCTTTCAGGCAGTGCATTCCAGATCATAACAACTCGCTGCGTAAATAAATTTCTTCTCATCTCCCCTCTGGTTCTTTTGCTAATTATCTTAAATCTCAGGCTGTCCTTTGGTTGCCAACCTTTCTGCCGGTGAAAACAGTTTCTCCTTATTTACTCTATCAAAACCTCTCATCATTTTGAACACCTCTATTAAATCTCCCCTTAACCTTCTCTGCTCTAAGGAGAACAATCCCAGCAGTTTTTGTATGAGATTTGCAATAACCACCAGATAGGTTGGGATGAAGAAGTCCCTTGAGCTCATTTGATCTCATAGTTTCTGCATACTAACTGCAACACATTCCCATTACAGCTTTAATACCCATCTGAACAGCCACACTATGCCTCAGTTTATCATTTCATGTGAAGAATGCCACCATTGATGATGCAGCATTCCCTTAGTACTGTACTAGAGTGTCAGCCCAGATTACATCCTGGTATGAGGCTAAAAGCCACAGCCTTTTGACCCAGAAGCGAGAGTTCCACCAACTGACTCATGTTCAGCTGACAGAAGTGTGCTTGATGGTGGCCAAAGTTTTCACTCAATGTCCATTTCCTAGGAAACCCAGTCTAACAATCTGGTGAATGGCTGATCTAGCTTCCTACTTGTAGAATTGAGGGATTTCATTGTCAGGCAGCCCTTACGCTGAAGTATCTGTGACAAAACTCAAGCAATTTTGTCTAAGATGTAGCTTCTTTAATTCTGACCTGATACTTTAAGGGTTAGAAACTAGCCTCACTCACAGAAAAACATGTCCTCATTTATTTTGATGGAATAGTTGCAACAATTAGTCATTTTGTCTTAGCTTGATGTCCAACAGAGGGGACCCAGCCATTCAATTCAAATGTTGTGCGATTGGTTTGAATACATATTTGATTGGTAGATCTTTTGCAATTTAACAGAGTTATTTGTTTGGTCCTGGTCATTCTTTTTTGACCCATTTAATTACCTATTATTTCATACAATTATTTTGACATTTTTCAAATTGTAGTAGTTCCTCTTGTTGCCATGACGTTGATGTGATTGGAGGTCTGACGATAGCAATAATTATTTATGCTTAAAAATAATAGTGTAATAGGTTAAGATACTGACCTTTCACCTCTGGAACATGATTTCAAATCCAGCACAGAATGCACGTCTGCTGGTGAGAGAGATCCGATGTGAAATATGTTTGGGTAGTTTTAAAACAATGACGAATGGGCATAGGCCCACAGCATTCAAAATTGGCATTAATGAGCACAAAGTTAGCTATCCAACTCAGACAGGACATATGATTGGTTGGGGGTAGGAAATAGAAAACTGCCACACTGGTACAGGAGGGGACACTCTTGTTTGGTTGGGGCTGAGGAAAATTTGGGGGGCAAAGTTAAAGGAACTTTACAATCGTGCTTTACCTCACCTTCACAAGCACAGAATTCGCAAAAATAAAAGGTTGAAAGAGATTAAATGTAAACGTGATTCCGTTAATAGTTAGTTGCGAAGTTTGCCTAGGCTGGAAGATTGGTTAATCAGAAATGAGAAATCCATTATCTTATTGTCTAGCATGGATCTGAAAATCTGGCTCAGTACATCAGCGTAGGCCTAGAGTGCTGTCTATAGTGAATCCCTGATTACAAAAGTACCCCAAAGAGCAGCGGGGGGGAGGGGGTGGCATACAAATTCGAAGGCTGATTTAAATTCCCCCGCCTTGCTCATACAAATGAATGCAGGCCTTCGAACAACCTCACCAAGGGGGTGCGTCTTCATTAGACGGAGAGTGCTGGCAGGCTATTCAACCATGAGAAAGAGGGCAGAGATCACACCTGAGTTTGATACGCTAGATTTATTTTGTTAAATAGTTTGAGTTGTGTTTCAACTCACCTCAGCTGGTATGCAAGTCTTGCCTGGGAAATGGAGGAGTGGAATGTTCACTCAATTTAATTGTCCAGAATCTGAACACATCAGTGTGCTTTAAAATGCCATACAGATGCATAAACAAACAGTCGAACTTCATTATAAGCAGCCTTGTTATTACAAGCCTCCTGTTATAATAAACCTTTCCCTTATTCCCAATTGAAGTTCCATATAGTCCACAGAAAAGCTTAAATCCCCACAAGATGGACACCTGATAAAAGAGCTACTTTATCACACCCTGCAAGTTTATAATAATGAGCTTGAACCCTTAGACTGCTGACAGATCCAGAATTTTGTTTTGTTGTTAGCTCTCACACTCCAAGGCTGAAAATACTAATATTCCTGTAATAAAGTTTTCAAAAATCAGGATTAATTTTCGTGCTGTAACATTAGCCAATAAACAAACACTGAAAGCACAATGGGGTAGAAATTGGTATGCATTGCACCCATTTTTTGGGAAGATGCATTGCGCCCCTTAGATATGTAAGTTAGGGACCTAATACCTGTTAAAGGATCCCTTTTCAAAATTCGACAGTGATGAGTGGGACAGGCATCGGGCCTGAGTTTAATTGTTTGCTTTGTTGATGACAAAATGTAATTGGAAATCTCAGTAGTCTTAAAACCTAACACCTCTGCATCATAAAACACCAAATTAAATTGAAAATCAGACTTAGCGCCTCCTGATGGCTCAGAGACTTTATCCAGTGTGCAGCTGAGCTCTACAGGCCAGAACAGGCATGGGAGAGAAAGCTGAGCTCAAAGTCAAGCAATATGCCTGGGCTCTGCACCTCCTCGTTGTGCCTGAGGTAAAAGCCAGGGAGATTAACAGTGGCCCGGTCAAGTAGGTGGTGTGAGGCACTGAAGGGGATTGTTTTGGTTTTGCTGACAGTAAGCTGGAGGAAATTTTGGCTTGTCTGGGTCTTGGTGTCAGACTACTAGTTGAAGGGTTTAGTAATGGCATTTGAATGGATGGAGGAAATAGAGAAGCAGAGCCTTGTGTGGTCATTCTGTATGTGAAGCTGATCCCATGCTTCTAGATGATATTGTTAATTGTATCCATGTGATTTATATCAATTAGTGTTCATTGTATTCAGGTGGTGCGTTTCAATTGGGAACTCTCTTGTATCCATTTATAAGAGGATCGAGGGTATGGTGTGTGTTGATGGGTGGAGCTCTGTGAATAAAGGTTTGGAAGCAACTGAAGACCAAACTCCATTATTCTATCCTTTGCCATCAAGCTATCTAGTTATAACAGATATTGCCAAAAAGTAACATATAAATGCTGAAGAGGAGAGAACCAAGAATGGACTCTGGTGTACATTGGAGATGACTGCGCAGGCAGAGAAGGAAAAGCCATTGGAGGCAATGTAATGCCCATGCTGTGACTGGTATGAGCAAAACCAGGAGACTAGTAGTCTACAAAGGAAGAGGATGGAATGGACAACTGTGTCAAAGGCTTGGAGGGCTCTAAATGGATCAGGAGACACAAAACTACTGTCACGATCAGACAGGAGGCCATTTGTGACTTTGACCTGTGTTGTGGGTGGATAGGAAACCAGGCTGGATGATCTCAAACCAAAGTGGGAGATAAAAAACATCAGTACAAAGTAACAACACATTCCAGGACATTGGATAGAAAGGAAAGTATGGAGAAAGGGTGCTAATTAGAGAGAAAGGAAGTTCTGAGGATAAGTTTGTATAGGAGAGGAGTGATAACAGGGGTATTGAAGGATATTACTTCAAACATGATTGCTTTGATTTAATAACTATGTACCAGTACATTTTATTACATATAAGGCCACTCCTAATATAGCAGTTGTGTTATTACTGCAATCTTAAGGAACCCTTAAATACTTGAGTATCTGAGATGAATTCTTAAAAAGTGTCCAGTCTGGTGAAAACTGGAAATGTTGGTGCTTTAAGAGTTAATAAAAAACAAAATATTCCCTTTATCCAGTTGTTCTGAAATTAATTGAATTGAAATCCTAAATGTTGCAGTTAAATGGGTGTTACCAATAACAGGGTGTCCATTAAATGGCCTGTAGGGTATATATTTTTACAGCATAACAAAAACAGGATACCTCTCAAGCTGAACTAATGGACAAGAGATGTATACTTACTAAAGAGTTTAACAATTGGTGAAATCAGGAAAGAAAATATTATTTTAAGAGCCTGATTATATTCAAATAAATAGTGTCTGATATATGTTGTAACAGCGAACCGATTGCTATTTGAACATTGCGTAAGATGCAGGTCTCTGACTGACAGCCGTGTTCGCAATGATTAATTGCCTACCTGTAACTGACCTCTTCCTTGAGGAAAAGATTGAAAAAAAAATAGATTGCAGTCTTGTTTATTGTTCAATGACTATGGCAGCTTAAGGGGTTGTTTAGAATTTTAACAGATGCACAAAAGTTACTTTTTTTATTGAACACCTTGGTATAGTCCAGTTATGCAAATCTAACATTGCATTCAGGTTTGGATGTAGTTACTCATTTCAGTATTTTCAGTTTTCAAGCATTTCTCACTCCGATTCCTCTCCCTTTCCTACTCTACATACAGAGCTGAATGGAAATGTCAACATTTGTAGACCATTCCTCATTTCCAATGTCAAATGTAGCCTGACTATAATATGTTACAATCAGGCTGAAAAAGAATGACTTGTATCTAATGTTAATTGGGCTCCATGTCTGTATTGTATTTCATCTGATGAAAGAACAGGGAACATAAGACTGAATTATATAAATGACACCTTGGTCTTCCAATACTTGGTTATTAGTATTTTGTGCACTTCATAGAGAAATTTAATTGTATGTTCGCAGCCGCATTTCCAATATTTTAGAATCACTGGCATATATGTGCTGAGAATGACCACATCCAGTTCAATTGCACTTCTCAATCAGACACAACAGAGGATTTCCTAATTAACAAAGCATGTATTTCTTCAAAGTATCCCAATTAAACTGAATCACATGCTAAGCTCTAACTGGTACTACCCAGTGAAATCATTTCATCATTGCACATATAGTCCTTTCCTTGTTAAGTTCAGTACTCTATTCCAGCATCTTCAAACTTCATACTTCCATAGAAGTATTTGTTGACACAATACTTTAATTTTCATACCACCTACTGGATCTACCACTATTATAGCCTCCTTTCTCAATCCTAACACATTGCAAAAGTCAACATACAAAGATTAATCTCAGCATTTGTGAACCAGATTGTATAATTCATGAATATATGTCATAATGTGCACACTTGGGGGCCATTGTTGCTATTTTCAACAACACTGGAAAAAAGCAGGTTTCTGCTAAGACCAACACAACTTATAAATTTTAGATGTATGATTTGTAATAATGGCATTTCATTCGTGCCAATGTAATAATAAATCCCTTCACACTTCTCAAATAGATAATAAGTCACTTAAAGTTCAATTATCCAGATGTTGAGTGCACAGTTATTGGAGAAACTGTTGAATGCCATCAGAGAAAAGACTGAATTACCCTTAAGACCTTGCAAGTGATGGTAACCTTTGTTGTGTACCAGCCTGAGCACATTTTTGGTGCTGGAAAAACTACCACCCAGTTTGCAAAAAAGTCATGAAGCACGGGAACACATGAGCCAAAGTGTCAACACCATCTCAGCCACTTGACAGAACTGGCAAGAAATTCAGAACAAGCAACATGACTTAAAGAACAGTATAAGTGTAAGGAATGAATATTGCTGTAAAGTAGTAACACAGCACATGTATATACATGAGAGAAAGCAATTATCATAAAAAGATATCCGCAAATAATGCAGAACTGAGAGAAACGTTAGCAAGTATGTATCATTTAAAGTATTAGAAGTTAAAATAACATGGTACACAAATTGTGATATATACCATGATGGGAAAGACAATGTAGTGCAGAAAAAAAATTCCATGGGCTAAATCACCATGTATTAATCCCCGTTGGTGTTACATTTAATAGAAAACTATTGCAGAACAGGAGAGCCGGGTATATAAAAGGCGGTAGAAACTCAGTTCCCATGAAACTCAGTTCCTATGAGAAAACAATGGTTAATGTATTCAGGAGGGAAAAATTAGAAGGTGTCACAAATGTGGAGAATGAAGGAAAGGATAGCACGAATGACATGTGGTCCACCAAACATATATTCTATGATGTTCACAATATATTACATTGTGCACAAATACATAATAGTGCATAGTGTTAACAACACAGTACCCAAATATTTATGTGCTCATAGTGAACATTTAGTCTTTTCACAGAGCAAGAACTAACCAGCCGATCACTAATAGCATCTGAAGAACACCACATACCTAAGTAACATTCACCAAAACCTCTACTTGAAGTAGGCACCTGCACAGATACACACACTATAGGATAAGTAGATAGTGATGATGATAAGAAAGAAGTAGTGATGGTGGTGGTTCATGAGGTGCCATCTAGTACAGATGTAAGGAATCTTACAACACCTCTGTACAGGACAGAGACTTAGCAATGTTGAGTGCTGCTACTGAGTTGTATAAGGATACAGACCTCAAATGACCTTCTTTTAAATGAAGGAACACCAAATCTGTAATGAGGAATATGGGCTGTGTGGGGAAGTCCAACACCAGATGTTTACTGCCATGTTCCGCACGAACGATGCCATACAGCACTGATTGTAGGCACTGCAGCCTATCATTGAACACATTAATGGCATTGACAATAGAGACCACAGTTATGCAGGCTGCAAGCACGGTAGGAGCATCTTGCATGAATGCTCCCATTGATGCTATAGAAGCATTGGGTCAGAACTCTAAGATGCATCATTGCTGTCTTTACTTTATTTGAATAATAATTACAGACAACCATAATGGAGCAATTCTGAAACCTAGTACTCTGCTTTATGCTCACACAGGTGCCATACACCAATGGCTTGAATCAAGTAGCACAGGAGCAGTCAATTGCCATTCATATCAATAGTAGTTCTTTGCCATCATGTAGCTCGGCACAAGTGACAATAGGTGGCATCTCAGAGTGATGACACTAGTCACCCGTGGCAGACAGATATAGATACAGATGGCCTTCTGTATCCCTTGCAGCTTTGCGGTTCGTTATACAGCTGTTCATCAGTGCTACTTCTTTAAGCACTTAATTGTAGACGCATGAACAATGTGAAAAAATTCATGACACATAAGGGAGCTAAACACATTGAATACATACACAACATTGCACAACTTAATACTATTAATTCCCTTCTTAATATATCTTGCACTGTGTTATTCCTTCATTGCGCAAAACATAAAGCATCAGTTGTCCAAAAGCCAACAAAACATGTATAGGATGCAACAACAACTAAATTGGGATGGCAAATATTTGTTTCATGATTGTAAATATGTACAAAAAAAATAGGAATATTCAGTTGCATAGTCTACTGGAAATTCTGGGCAATGAGCCTCTTATGCTAAACTACTCTTGATTCTTGCTGAGGTATATGCAGTGGAGTACTTGGCACCTCCATAAGGGAATATTATGTGCCAAAATGGCTACTCTTGAATTGACCTCCATGGGTGCCTATAACGCCTCTGTGCCACAAATGTCGACAGCAGTGTCAACCTTCATTGCCACTGGTAATGCGTTACAGATGATTTGCTGCCCTTATTGGTCTCCATGAACTATAGTTTAATGAAAGCCTCCATGGTCATCTGGAGCCATATCATGCACTGTACCTCCACCATGCCTAGAAAAGCTGGACCTGTGGTGGTACAACTCATGTCTCCTGCAAGGGATGCTCTTCCTGCACTCTCTACAGTCCTGGGCCATCCACTCTTCACACTCCACCATGTTATACCAACATCTGATGTTACACCCATACTCTTGGGAAGAAAACTCCTCTGTTCTATACATCAATGTGGTGATATTTCAAAATATTCACCCTCATTAATGACAGGTTTGATCCATTGTAACATATTAATTTGTCAATATGGAATGCTGCACAGGTTCATCATTAATGACTTTTAAGAAAGCCTTCAACTGGTAAAATGGGAATTTTTTTCTATTTCTTCACTGGTATTTTTTACTCCTTGGTTTTTAGAGGAGGAATAACAAGCATGAATTTATTAATTGGTGCTTTTTCCTCAATATTCCAGCACTTTTTACTCACGTCCACTTTTTTTTACTAAGGACATTGAAGACAGGAATGGCCATCTAATCTCTGATCAGAATATATATATATTTCCTGGATTCTTCTCTTTTTCTTTTTCTCTATCTCTCTTATATTCTTTCTTTTTTACCTTCAATTTTTTTTCTTGCTCTCATTCCAGTTCAAAGGCTCACTGTGGTGAAACCGGTCATAAAACAGAACATTAAGCAGAGGCACAGCAAGTGGGTGACCAGTAAGTTTGGGGACGGATAAGTAATATATTAACACCCTATAAAGCAGTCACCACCCAGGTAAATGAAACATTGTTACTAAATTGGTCAGAACTTGTTCAATTTCAGAGGTTAAAACACTTATCAAGCTATCTGAAGCATGATAGACTAAAATTACACTCTTGTGTCAAATATTCTGATTCAGGAAAAGACACAAGGCCATTAATGTTTAAGTACTGAACTATACTGTAGGAAAAGGCCAAAAGGGAGATTAATACATAGTAATGAAAAGAGCAAGTGCACAGCATTGCTTGTACATGGAATTCTGCTTCAAAGGTTTTGCTATAACCATACCCAACTAACTTTAGCATTAAATTGGATTGGAAGCAGGGTTTTCAAGAATCTCTTTGATTTTTAAGAAAAAGCATTTGAAGTACAAAAATAAAACTTTGCTCAAAGGGGTGTGTGAATGAGAAAAGCAATTGGGCCAGAATTTACTGTCAAAATAACAGTGAGGCTAATAGCACTCACCGTTATTTATGCGCAAATCACACAGCAACTTCAGGCGAGGGCAGATGCGCCGTTAAACGCAAAAATCCAAATGTTGCTGTCCAAGATGTGCCACTCGGCCGTTAGCTTCCCAAAAATGCCATTTCACTGTCTGACTCACCATTTAAATGCATTGAACAACGTAAAGTTCCTGCGCTTGTGAGATATGAACTAAACCCACCACAGAAAGTTAGGGCTTGTCTATTCCAGTCTAAGTACCCTTTTTAAAGGCGTGATAAGTGCTAATTACTGCCAAGCAACACCTCTGGCACTGAAAATTAACCATTACAAGCTTGGAGTCTCATTCCTTCAGCTTTTCATTGTTGTTGGAGATTTTTTGTTAAAAATGAATTAACTTGTTTTTACTTTTCTTTGCCTCTTTTTTCTCTCTCTGTTAATTCAATCTTTCTTTCCCTCTCTTTACTTCTCCTGCTGTACCTAATTTGACATTGAATTCACTATTCTAACTTACACTTCCTGGTTTAGAACTATGCACTATTCAACCCTCAATCTGCTTGGTTAAGGAGGTACACAGTTGCTTGATCATATAGGTCCCAGATGCCCTGTAGAGGACACCGTGTTGTTTCGATCTCCCACTTACAGCAATTTGCAGGGCAAGATCTCATGGAAATTAAATGGGCAAGGGCAAGTCTAATGAACAACGGGTGCCATTCAGTCACTGGCTACAGAAATTCTAGCCCAATTAATTTAAGTTAATGACACCAGCACAATAAAACTGTAAAACCGATGTCAAGTGGTACAGAGTTTTGCTGCACCTTGGAGTTATACAACACAGGATATTTCAACACATGTTGCTTGAACCAAACTGATATTTTGGGGAGGCTTAAAGGAATTTTTCAGGTAAAGAATATGGAAACCTTTTCCACAAGTGGCTATTGGAGCCAAATAAATCACAACATTTAATGTGAAATTACATAAACACCGGAAAAATAAAAATATTAAGTGGTACACGGAAAGAGGAGAGGGATGGAATAAGAGTAGATACCTCTAATGGGGGAGCTAGCACTGGCATAGGCACAATAGACCGAATGGCCTAACTCTGGACCAAAATTTCTCTGATTATCCTTTTATGGCAGAAGTATTCCAATATTTTAATCTGACTTCTCCGAAACACTATACAATTTGTCTTGTACATTTTCATCTCTGGAAAAATACAAGAACAATTAAATGGTTTTCATACCTTTCTTACCGTACTTTTTGTTGCTTTTGGTGTTTTTCTTATTCGTTCATGGGATGTGGGCGTTGCTGGCGAGGCCAGCATTTATTGCCCATCCCTAATCGCTTTTGAGAAGGTGGTGGTGAGCCGCCTTCTTGAACCGCTGAAGTCCGTGTGGTGAAGGTTCTACCACAGTGCTGTTAGGAAGGGAGTTCCAGGATTTTGACCCAGCGACAATGAAGGAACGGCGATATATTTCCAAGTCGGGATGGTGTGTGACTTGGAGGGGAACGGGCAGGTGGTGTTGTTCCCATGTGCCTGGTGCTCTTGTCCTTCTAGGTGGTAGAGGTCGTGGGTTTGGGAGGTGCTGTCGAAGAAGCCTTGGCGAGTTGCTGCAGTGCATCCTGTGGATGGTACACACTGCAGCCACGGTGCGCCGGTGGTGAAGGGAGTGAATGTTTAGGATGGTGGATGGGGTGCCAATCAAGCGGGCCACTTTGTCCTGGATAGTGTCAAGCTTCTTGAGTGTTGTTGGAGCTGCACTGTGGATATAGGTTATAATTATCATCAAATATTGATCGAAGATTATTTTGTAGTTTCTCTCTCCTTGCTTTTCTCAGTTTCCTTCTTTCACTTCTTGCTGCCTTTTTTTGTTTCTGGGTATGTTTGATGTATTTTTTTCCTTTCCATTACTATCTTTTTTTGTTCAATTTTTCTTTGCTTTATCTTTCTTCCCATCCCACTTCCTTCACATTCATTCCTGGAAGTCTCCACATTCTAACTCAGTCCATGTGTTTTGCATCTCTGCCAGCACTGCCCTTTTCCTGTAAGGCAGCACAGCATGTTTCACAAATAGAGCGATTTCAGTGTTATTTTTGTATTAGGGGAACAATAGCACCCATTACCAAGACTGACAATGCTTAAATTCATTGAAGTGCCCAGAGCAATTTGGGCCTAGCAGAAATCAAAGTGTCTCATTTGCCCCTGACAAATTTAGGCCAGATAACCAGGCCTAAAGCTTTGAGCTCATTCTTGATGATGTGTGTTTGTATCATTATACTTTGAGTACAAATAATGTACAAATATTCAAATTACTAAACACTTGATAACTTTAGCAAAAACAAACAGGTACAACGTATTTAGAGAACATGCTAGGGAGCATAACTCCTAACTCAGCTACTACAAAGAACTAGAGAATAAGTGGAACTAATCAATCATCAAATCAATGGTGAGCAATCTAGCTGCAATCAATCACCCAGAGTCCACAGGTGTTACTTAAAAGGGTTATATTGTGCTTTGTTAACTTATTGTACAATCCTCCCCACTTAGCATTATACTTCTGCCTCGACATGTCTAACTTCATCAGCTGGCAATTTAAATGTTTAACACTTAAGAGGAAAATGCTCAAGGCTAATTTTCTGTAGCAATCCAGGCGGCCATCAATCATTATCATCCAACATTTTCTAATAGCCCAGGTCAGGAAAATTGAGCAGATTCGTCCCCATATAGGTGCAACACACCTCTAGTAAACTGCGCCAAGCAGAGGTGCCCAGAGGAAAATTAGCCCTATGGTGTCTCTTGCAAGACTAACCAAGAAGTACCACCTCTTAACTTTGATGGCTGCGTAATTAGCCTTTCTTCACTGATCAATGTTTTAGTCCTCACTATCTCTTTTCTGGATGGGAGGAGGATTATGTGGAGCATAAAAACACCAGCATTGACCTGTTGGGCCGAACGGCCCGTTTCTGTGCTGTAAATTCCATGTAATGGTCTCAAATGGAACTCCCACTTCCCATTGCTAAAGCTTTCTGCAAGGAGATCAGTTTCCTCTTTTGTTCCAAACATTTCTTTTCCCCTCATCCACTCTATATAGAACTTAAGTCAAACCAAGAATATATTACTGCTCCCATAGCTGAGGAGGCTTGACTAATGCCTCTCACACTCCTGGGTGCAAGAAAAGGCTTGTTATCGTATAATCTCACCTATAGATTTAAACAAGTGTCTCTCTCTTGTAAATTTTCTTGTCTTTCTTTCTATTTTAAGATTGCTACCGTGATTGATACTCTTCAGAATCTTCCAACTTGTTCCTCCAAAACTGCAGCAATGCCATCATATGCACTCTTCTTACTCCTCGCATTCTTATTGCTTAAATTAAGACTCCAAACTAACCCATTTTTTCTCAGGACTTCAGAACTATAGAACTCTTTACCTCTCTCAGTTTTCTTTCCTCTAAAATTTTCAGGCTTTTAAAACCCAAGTTTAGTATTACCTAATCACGATTCCCTGATATACCAACTCTTCTGATCCTTCCAGCCTTGGTAGTATTCTGCCTTGGCCCTTCAACTAGCTTTCTCAATAAAACAAAAATGAAACAACATCTTAACAAGCCATTTCCCTTTCTCTCTCATTATATAGAATTTCTAATCCAAGGAATAAAATTCAGAGCCAACTATACAATTGTGCAAAGCTATTCACAACACAGAATGCAAATCATGTCAATTCTTTGCCCAACTGGCCTGAAACCTGCAGCATGAACAATTCTGATCTTTGCCCATCAGTTCCCTCAAAAATAAAAACAAATAGCAAACACAAGATGAACATAAAGTATGGTCCTAACATTGTGATGTGACTGCAGTATGTTATCCCTCTTTAACCGTCCCATGGTGTTCAACATGGTTAATCATTCTCCTTCAACCCCTCTCCTCGATAATCCACTTCCATGACTCTGCCATATCATGGTTCCACAACTACTTGTCCCAGTGTAGTTAGTACATTTCCTTCAATGGCTTCCTCTCTCGTGCCAGCAGTCACAAGGTTCCCGAAAACTCAATCCTTGCCCCATCTATTTGCTGAACCTTCGTAAAACCTATCTTTTTGTCCACTTCTTGAGCCACTTCGTCTAACTTCTCTCCAAGTTTCTGCTTAGCATCCACCATCCCATGTAAAGTGCCTTGAGATGTTTATTACGGAAAAGTCTCTCTCTCTCTCTCTCTCTCTCTCTATATATATATATATATATATATATATATATATAAATGTGCAAGTTGTTGTAAAACTATGTTCAGTCTAAACACTGTATAATGAAAGAATGCAGCAAAACAGTTGACTTTGGGTCAATGTTTTTCTGATCCAAATACAGAATTCCAATGTGCAAAACCATTTCTCATTGACTACAACTCTTGACCCAATCATAACATTTTACAATAAATTCCTAATTCAAGTGCAAATGCTCCATAACAATCCATATTTCAAGCTCAAAAAGCAGTCATTTACATGTCTGTGTCTGTCCCATTAAAGACTGCAGCATATTTTATCTGTTTTTCAGTGTGTTCTGTTAATTTTCTTTAGATTTAACTGCATGATGAATATTGAAATGGGCTGTCATAAAGATTTGTGAATAGCCAAATGATAAGAATAAAGACAGGAGTTGCTAAGTCACCCAACTGCTTCATTTTTGCAAAGATAATGCCAGTCTGGGCGTATATTACTGGTTATAATACAATCTTGGAAACATGAACACATAAACTACAAGAGCAAATTATACCATTAGAACTACCTTAACAGTAATACGGTCCCTTCTTCCTCCCACAAAAATATGTACTCTATGTATTAGGTTTCCAAATAACAGAGTGTTCATGGCCTTGCATTTGTGGGTTAGGACTGCATGTCACTTGCTGACAAATTTGTGTCTCTACTTCCCTCTCCTCTTCCCAAAAATGAAGGAGATGCTAACCAAGCAATTCACTGCAAGGAGTGAAGTGGATTGGACCAAGGAAGGAATTGCATGCGTGCAGCTCTCCTCAAACAAAAGCGTTTGTTGCTCACTCTCTGTCATCCATTGAGAGGGCTATTCTTTCAAGTATGGCCTCCTGAATTCACAGTTCACCTAGGTGCACTGTCAATAGACAAGTGGTCGAGCCTCAAGTGTCCTGAGTTCTTCAAAACTAAAATTTTCATCCCGTTACCCATTATAATGTGTCCTCCTATGGTTTACTGTGAATGGTATGGTCATAGGGACAGATTGTATAGGTCAGCTGAATTACCAGGGAGTGTCTGTCTATATTTTGAGAGAGATGTAGCATTGCACAATGTTGTCAGAAGACAGTAAATATATCTCATCATGGTGAAATCTGAATAAGCACATATATTCATGATATAATATCCATGATTTGATGTTGTAGAAAACCTGTTGTCCACATAGTGTTAACATTATTAATGCCAGTTTCTGATCTTTTCAGGTTTAAATGAGTTATGCTCACCAGAATATGCTGCCACACACCTAACTTCAATCATGAAGAAGATCTCCTCTGTGCTACATGTAATGAAATCACAGGCACATTCTTTATAAACATGTTTATCCTTTCCCACCATACAGAGTCATCAAAGGACATCTCTCATTTCCCCTTAAGTACACAACTGTGCATAACCACTTTATATAAAGTAAGTCAGGCTAGGGTGAACTATGGACTGTTGCTTGTATCCCATCCCCCCAGCTTTTAAACTGTATTTTAAAAATTTCAAACATCTTGACCTACAGGAGAGTGCCTCTCTACAAATTTATCAATCTAATAATAATCTCAGATTACTGAAACTTTCAGATGTACTTCATATCTATACAGCTCTCCTACTCTATTCTATTAGTAAACTATCTTTACTAGTTTTATTTCTTTGCCCAAAAAATGAAATTGAAATAAGAGACTGTATTTTCCATTCCAATTTCTGGGAGTAGGATGTTCAGTGACTATTTCCATATGAAAAGTATAAGGTTAATGACTGTCATTTTTGTACCAACAATTATAGATTTATTTGAAGTGAATAACCCATTGTTAGTCATCTTTAAAAAGTAACTAGCATTAAATTATTATGGTAACATTTTAATTATCTTGAAAGAGGCCAAATGCAATGTGAAGACAGAGAGCCAATGAGACGAGATGGATTACAGCTCACAAATATTGTATTCAGTTAAAAAATTCAAGAAGGATGTGAGATGGCAGGAATGTTTCATGAAGAACATTTTAACCTGTTCTTTAAATACTTTGTGATGCAACACGAGCACCCTGCAAATAGAACTATATCATCCTGTAACAAACTGGTTGCATGTGAAATAAGAATGCAGAAAATTGCCCATCAACACTTCTCACCAGTCTGATGGAAGAGGAATACTGGTTAACAGTGTCCAAGTGGGAAATGCAGCAGCATCATCTGAGAATTGGCAAAATGTATCTGCTCCTCTTATTCTAAAACACATTTCATGTTAGCAGTGAGGATATCTTCCAGAATTTTACACATTGGCCTTTTTACAAAACTGCTCGTCATATCACAAATTACTTATTACTAGACTAGAACTAAGACATTGGTAAGTAAATATCTGAGTGTTTCAACCAGTTAAGCATTTTAGATGAATTGTATTAGCATCTTCCCACTGTCTCGATTTTATGGTATAATCCATTTTTTCAGAATTTACTTGACATGCATTTATCATTTTTAACCAACAGGTGAATGGATGAGTGGAACTATGCAGAATCTATATGTTTAGTGATTTACACTAAACACTTCGAAAATCATCCAGTGGGACTGATATTATTATGGCTATATATTAATATCTTTATAACTTGTATTGGTGTTTTCTTGGCAGCATGGAAATAACCCTTGAATCCCAACTTCAGCAAATGCCACTACGTAACAAACAAACATACAAAATATATTTTGTTTTTAAATAAGGAAACTGCTAAGGTAGTTCTGTGTGAAAGTCCTGTTGCCTGACTAGGGTACAACAGTGTTAAGCATTTTAAGCCATTCACAGTGCAGGTACAGCTGCATAGAATTGTGGTCTTTATAGACAGGGTAAGCTCAATCCTTGTGCTACCAATGTAAGGAATCTTACAATACCAGGTTATAGTCCAACAGTTTTATTTGAAAATCACAAGCTTTCGGAGCTTACCTCTTTCGTCACCTGACGAAGGAGGTAAGCTCCGAAAGCTTGTGATTTTCAAATAAAACTGTTGGACTATAACTTGGTGTTGTAAGATTCCTTACATTTGTCCACCCCAGTCCATCACCGGCATCTTCACATCTTGTGCTCCCAATCCAATTATCTAACTGTCTGGTGCTCACATAATAGGCAATTAGAAAAGGAGTCTATTAATAAGAAAGCTATAAAAATGCATGTTGTATCAAGAGTGAGGTATATAACAAAACATTATGTAAGGGAGAGTTGACTAGATGTAATACAATTGAACAGGGAGCAGGGATCATTCAAAATGTTCGGTGTCTTAGAGTCTAAAAATAGGGCTGTGAAGGCAATGATCCTTGCACTTTAGACTCATATTAATCTCCAAATAATCAGGGAATACAGGATCTTAAGAGGTAAAAGGATTGCAAAAATCAGGTTTTACAGTGTTCTGAAACAGATTGAAGAAACTGTCCTATAAATCTTTTTGTGTGTTACCAATTAAACCCTTGCCAAGAAAATTCTTTGCAGAAAATCAACATTTCTCAAACTGATGTAAAGAGAACTAAGAGAGTGCTGAGAATGATTGATTGATTATAAAAGCAACAATCTCCATTTTTAAAAAATTAATATAAAATGGACACAGGATATTTTTCACAATTTCGTATTTTCTGCTCTGAATTTCCCAAAGGTAATATTTCAAAAATTATTCCATGTTACTGAATCCTGTAATAGCCATAGCTTTTGTGTTTTGAGTGATGATTTATGAATTGTGTAATATTTAATGGGTATTGGAATAAATACTCATGATTGAAAGACTGTAATTTATAACTAAATGATAATCTCCATTCTGAAATGATGTATGAGGCAATAAAAGCTAACCACATAGTTTTAGGGTCCATGCCAAGGTGTTTGTACAATGGCACAATAGGCTCTTATATGAACAGAGAACGTCAGGATGAGGATAATCACTATTCCACTTTAGATCTTGTAACAAAAAAGTAGTATATCTGACATGCAGAAACGAAGGACCAAAATAACTGATTATCATCAATATGTTGCTTTTTTTGCCATTTTGAAGTTCTGATGCAATGGCTGTCTAGCCAACTAGGCCATACGCCCTGTCTCATTGTGATTATATACAGAATCCTTTCCAATTGATGTTACATACATGCCAACCTTGAAAGCTTGCAAAAGCTGACCAAGAGCTTCAAAACAGCTGATATCTCAAAAGCAACCTTGAATATGTGACATGAAAGCTAGTTAGACTAAAAATGCAATGTGACAGTGGCTTCTCTTAATTTTAGCTGTAGATTTACCCAACATCCAATCACTTGTACGGAAGGGTATGGTAGCCTAATGGTTATGGTACTGGATTAACAACCCAGAGATTGAGAGTTTAAATCCTACTATGGCAAGTTGTGAGACTGAATACAATAAAGCTAGTAATTTGTGGGCTAGCACCAGGCAATGATCATTCACTAATGTCCTTGGGAGAAAACAGCCTGGTCTGGCCTGCTACAGTCCCATACTATGTGGTTGCTTCTTAATTCCCTCAGGGCAACTGCGGATGGGCAATAACTACAACTTTGCTTGCATCACCCACATCCCAAAAACAAATAATACCAAAAGGGAGACAGTGAAGTACATGAGAATGCATTGCATAGTAGTGCTGGATTCAGAAGTGACTAAAGAGCACTGGTGACAGAAAATACATTTTTATTTTTCATGGAGATTCTGGGGGCATGTCCCCCAGAAAATGTTGATGCATTTTCCACCATTTTGGAGTCTGCTATAATTCTGCCCTTCGAACAAAAATAATTTATCCTGGCAGGGTTACGGATATTTGAAACAGGAAAAAATAGTTGTAAAACTTCAATAATTCTTTACAGTTACCTCTACTGTGAATTTAACCCACACGTTCCAATCTTTTATGTGAATAGTCTGTGATGGGATCCAGTATCTGCTTCTCTGTGTTGGCCAGAGAAGTTAACGTGGATTTAAACCTTCCATACTTCTCCACAGTCGCTCTACAGCTGCCATTCAAAACGGATGCGAAAAAAATAACCAGTGGGAGCCTAATGCAAAACCCACTGATATCTTGCTGCGACATGACATGGGATGGAATGGGCCAAATATCTTGAGAAGTAGCAGGGTAAGACAGGAAGTGTCAGACAGGCAAGCATAGGAACAATATGGGAATCTGGCACAATATGGACATGCTATGGTTAAGAATTTAATGGTGAGTAATATAATGGGCACTCCACTAGATACAGACCAACAAAGAACATCAAGTGTCACATTTTAATTGACAGTAATTAAATACAGGTTAAATTATCCACACTACTGGGGAGCCAGGATCACATCTCCCCTACAAACTGCAACAGGCAGTCCCTGGTCTCCCAGCTTGGCAAACTGATTGTATTCTGTCACAAAATGAACACTGCTCCCACCAATTATAGACATATAGGTTACAGATCTGTCACAAACCTTTAACAATGAGCTGGAGCAAGAAGTAACTGAATTAAAAACCATTGGTTCGCAACCCACTTCTGAGATTTCATCAACCTGTTGCAATTTACTTCTAATTTTGTTTTTGAAAAGCTTTTTACTTACCATAAAGAAATTATCATCTTTCCACATCCTTCCTCTGGAGGGTGTCCAGTATTGGAGTCTGCTCGAGTTGGACATTGTATCAGTTTATATTTTGCTGATCATTTCCGCTGGTGTCGAATGGGATCGTTCTCTCTCATCTCCTGCCCAGCTCTTTCCCTATCTGCTAATGGCTACCGCCCTTGCCTTGGTTAGCATGTATGATGTTAGAACTTTACTTGTTCCTTACAAGTAAAATACTCCAATATTTTATTTACTGATACAGCAGCAATCTAAATATCAAAGGTAACAGTTGCTGTAAGAGTGTGTGGCAAGTAGTGAAATGTAAATTATTTTTACTGCACGTAAAATTATTACTGCACGTAAAATAATGCATAGCAGGGAGTAATTTAAAGTTGTAATCTAATCAAGGAGTTTAGATGACATCAAAAATCCGAAGTTCAAAGCTTGAGTGTTTTTTTGACCTCATCTGAACCCTGTGGTTGGATGAGAATCTTGAAATCACATCCTTCTACGTAACACATGCTTGGAGTTTTAGTTTATGTCATTATGTTTGACAGTCTTACCATATTCAGTCATGGTCCTGTATTCAGACATTGTGAGGAAAAGGGTTTTCAGAAGCTGCTATTTTAGCCCCTATGGTAAATGGACAGCTTGTGTACAGTGAGAAGTGAGATACTCACGAAGTCTATTAAAGCTGTCTATGATGCCATTCCCTTGTGTCTGAAACCTGCAGACACTTGCAGACATGTCAAGTCTCACTCACTTTAGAATAAAAATGTAATCCATTTTGATGTGTTGCACTTTTAAAATAAAGGCAGCTCCATGTATTCCAATGGGTTGCTGTGATCTGTCTCACTTTTTTTGCTCCTAAATCTCACTCTGGACGTTTCCCCAATGTTGACAACTCTGTTGGTCAGGTACCAGAAAATGTTATGCCTAATATTATTTAAGGAATTGTTTAATATCCATGATTCAAAAACCAATGAGTATAGTTCAAGTGCTTAAAAAGATAAAATAACTCATAATTTGTCTCCTTTACCACTGACTCCCCTGTAGAATTCATCTGAGTGTTAAATGTCAGAGTGCTACAGAGTGCACAAGGCAATATAACAATTCTATATATGCACTAAATAAATGTAGAAGTTAAATGAGCGCAAGAGCCTGTTTTGTAACTGAACAGACTCAGGGCTACTGACATTTATCGCTGTTCTGCTCCACATGTTTATTTTGGAGGCCATCCAATCTCCCAGATTAAATAAATGATGATAACCTCCATCACTTCTGTCATTTAATTTTAATTCATTGTTTGTCATTTTTTTCCAGCTGGTTTTAAGAGCAAGACATAAACTTTGCTGTATTTGATTTGGAACGAAGAATTTTTTGTTTAGCCAGAAACGTTAGAGAAACGTTAATTTTCTTTCAATGTCGTGTTCAAATGTGTGAGAAACCTCTGTGTTTGTGTTAATTGATATTTAAAGAGACCAGCATGACTCGGACTGCTGATGTCATGCTCTTATGTCATGTTATGCAGACAGGTGATATTGTTGCCATATTCTGATCAGGTAATGGTAGATCTGAGTGCATGCTCATGGTTTTACAGTCATCTCATGAACCAGCATCTCTCTTACCTTATGACCTCAATGTGCACTCCAATTTGGTTTAGAGCGGTGACTTTAATTTTAATGACCTAATACAAGGTAAGGTGTGGAATTTAATATTATGCAGCAAAGTTGAGCAGTGTGATACGAATAAAATGCAAATGAAACATTCAACAGGTGATGACCCTAATGCAATATTTCAAGTGATATTCCAAGTTGAATCTTAAATAGTAATCCTGGCACAGGATTATAAATAGTTCTCCTGAAGCTGAATCCCAAATGGTGATCATGATGTGGATTTCAAATGGTGATCCCAATGTTGTGTTTCAAGTGGGCACTCCCTGGTATATGTCATTTTATATATAATGTTTAATTTAAAGCTGAAAATGTTAGCTTCTGTTTCTCACCATTAATAGTAATGTTTCAGTTACTTGGTTCTGGTTAGTGTCAGCTGAGGCTCAGTTGGTAGCACTCTCGCCTCTGAGTCAGAAGGATAATGGGGTTCACGTCCCACTCCAGAGACTTGAGCACAAAATCTAGGCTGACACTCCAGTGCAGTACTGAGGGAGTGCTGCATTGTCGGAGGTGCCATCTTTTGGATGAGATGTTAAATCGAGGCTCTGTCTACTCTCTCAGGTGGATGTAAAAGATCCCATGGCACTATTTCAAAGAAGGGGAGGGGAGTTCTCCCCGCAGTCATGGTCAATATTTACCCCTCAACCAACATCACTGAAAAAACAGATTACTTGGTCATTATCACATTGCTGTGTGTAGGAGCTTGCTGGACACAAATCGGCTGCCGCGTTTCCTGCATCACAACAGTGACTACATTTCAAAGGTACTTCATTGGCTGTAAAGTGCTTTGGGACACCCTGAGGTCATGAAAGGTGCTATATAAATGCAAGTCTTTCTCTTAGTTGTGACATTGGCAAAATAGTATTAAAGGGATACCGCCTTTGTGCAACGAAAGGAGGCAAAATGAGTTGTCATGTCACTTGTGCACAATATTATCATAATGGAAATGATCCAAAGCTTCTCTTCCTTTTAAGTGGCCCTTTTTTAATTTCAAGTTTTAATTTGGTGTTCCACTTTCATATTTCAAATGTTGGAGATGCTAAACTAACCAGAAGCCTATCACTTCCAAAACCAAACAGTCCTGACAGCTCACTCCCTGCTAAATTCAAACAAGAATGCTAACCTGATGCCTTATCTGCTAACTATGTACAGCTCTGTGTAATTATTGAGCTTCAAGTAAACTCACATGGTGAGGATTTACGATAATGAGTATACAATTGCTGGCCCTGTTTGACAATGAGCTCCTTCCTAATAAATGGAAGTTGCATGGTTTCCATTTGACCCTCGTGCCCATCTTGTATTTATCAGGCATTTGCACATATCATTAATCACAAAGTGTAAATACAGTGACTATCTGAAGTTACATTCTTTCCCACACATAACCAACTCAGGCAAGGGAGGAGTTTTTTTTCAAAGAAAACAATTTGCATAAGTGCTGATATAATATGTATTATTAATACATTTATTGCTCTCGTCACATTGTACCAAACCATAGACATATATATATATATATATATATACACACACATGCATGCTTTACTTTTACCATTACAAATTCATATGTCCCCATTTATAATGGAAACTGTCTATGTAAACTTGTCATGCTGTAATTACAACCTCCCTCCAGCGGAGGTGCTGCATATTTGATCCTGATCCACATTACCCATGAGCAATACCATAGCAGATCAGCTAATGATACTTCATAATTCTATAGAAGCTCAATTTGATTTCATCTATTAAATTGCCAAGATCAACTGACATGATACAAGATTGCTGGCTTATTGTGCATTTTTCTTGTGGGGTGGGGGGGTTAAACCCTAAATCTGAAGTGCTGATTTAAACTACTTTGACTGTGACTAGTTTAGGTATGACTAGGTCCTTGTAGTAATGATTTTATAGTATGCTTAGCTATATGTTAATCTCTGTAACCAATTCACTTGCAATGACACAACATTTTTTAAGTAAAGAACTAAATTTAACATGCATGATATGTATTAGTATAAACAGCCATTTCAAAGACAGTGGGGTAAATTTTTATCTTCAACACATGGGCGGTAATCTGGCGGACAGGAACTCCGACCTGTTATAGAACCACTGACTTTCATTCTATTCACATAATTGAAAATCCAACAGGTTCTATAGAGGGCAGGCGAGACACGCTGCCGAATCCTGGCCCATTCAATGAGGGTGAAACATTTACCCCAAGATCTTTGCATTTGCACATTTTTGATTATTCATAAATCAATTGAATAATTGGAATGGCAGCTTTGTGTGTAAAGTCCACACAGCGGATGAACAGTGGAAGGATTAATAAAATCTATTGCATGTATGTGAAAATATCAACTGCTGCACACAGACCGACAGTGACATGAGGTTAGAAAATAATCACATGCAGATCATATTGGTTGGACCAATCACAGAGCTGTAAATGATGGTTACATAGACCTCTGACTACTTTTTACATTGAATTATGAATCCTAGTCATCATCTCTATGGAAAAAATTTACATATTTCTAAATATGAATATTTGCAATGCATTATGTAAATAATTATAGAACAAATTGAATATTGCATTGCTCTATTTCACCAAGAGATAATTCTATGACCTATGGGCTAAAGTTTCCCAAAGGATTATTTGTTGATAAATCAATAATCATGAATTCTTTAATGCAAATATAACCAGACATACAGACATGAGCACCCTGATGATTGACAGCTGCACTGACAATCAATGTGGGAACAAAGATGAATTATGACTAAAAATATATTAAAAAAGAGATAGCTCAGATTGATTTTAAGGTAGAAATTTAATCACATGATTTAGATGATGGTTATAAACCATCACGGTTTCACCTTATGATCCATATCTGAATCCCTGTGCAAATCACTCAAAGGTATTATTCTTCATTTCACACTCAATAAATAGTCCCAATCATGTACCATTATTGCTACCTATCCTCTATATAGCTAACTAATCAAACACTTTGATAACAGATAAGCCACAAGGAATACCTAACAGAACAGCAAGAGAAGCTGGGTATGATTATTATTGTAGGTTCAGCACAATGTTTCAGGGTAAATGGTAATGCAGATATTGGTGTGCTCATCCTGACGTCACAGCATAGTTTACATATGTCTTATAATCCTTCTGTGTCTGGTGGAGCTGTGGGAGTGAATGGAACAGAAGTTTATCTTTCATTTATTTTTCCCATTCAGATGTGAAAGCAGAGATAAACAAAACGGCCATACACAATCAGGCTTTAAAAGAGAAAGCACCTTAAAAACCGTGTAATTCTATCCCTCACTGGCAGATGAATGCTGAAAGTTATGTGACCATATTGACATTCTGCTGTATACTATTCCAGTTGTGTCCCCACATCTTCCAGTGGTGCCCCCTATTGTGGACAACAGGTTGGAAAACCACAAAATGCTTGCAGTCCCCACAGACCCACCCCACACGCGCTGGGTCTACTCCCCCGCAACACCCCCCACCCCTGCCATGAAGGCCAACGCAAGCCTGAGTGATAGCTGCACAAAGCTGCATCTTTCTCGCCTTGGAGGAGAGCAACCCATGCTAGCCCCCATCACCAAGATGTGGGTGAAACAGTTGGAGAACACATCAGTCAGAATGTGTAATGTATGGCCTCTGTCTGCAGATGTGGCAATGTTAGCACTCCAGTGTCTATTCCTGAAGGCCTATAATTCACATGGTTCTCCTCAAACTCCACTCAGGAGAAACAGACAGTGTCCAAACTCAGCATGGCTACCAACCTGTGTAAGAAGGGCCTCCATGTCCCAAAGCCCAACTGAACTTCAAGCAATATACCCAAAATGTGTCAACTCTCAAGCATTAACTAATGTTAGAGCATGCATACTCATTCCAGTAAAACTAAAGGGCTGATTTTAACTTTCAGTAGTGGGGGAAAACAGACAGTAGAGGATCAGCCACCCATTATACACTCCACCTAATTTTCCTTTCCATTAACTTATGTATAAATACGCTGTTTCCCTTTTATTCAAGAAAGGATATGGAAGAACACTGTTAATGGTACAGCAGGTCCATATGTAACTGTTCACTACAAAACAGCATAGCAACAAAATATCTTATCCTTGGAAAAGCTGAAGTAGAAGGAAACTGGTCACTTGCAAGGACAAAATGGAGGCAGTGATTTCTGTTGAAACTGGAAATAACTCCCCCCTAAACAGAATGGTATCTGGAACCAAACTGCCTTTTCAGCCTGCAGGCACTGTATAGAGCAGCAATGAAGCTGATTGAATGCATACTGAGCTGCTACACTCTGTACTGCACCCGCGGGCACAATGAAATCAGCATTGGTGAGGTACAAGTGAAGAGATCCATTCCCTCAAAATCATTCTTTATAATTGTCATTCAATTAAGATTGAAATGGTTTAATTTACTCCACTATCTTTGAGGACAGGATTCTGTTTCTTCCCCCCCCCCGGCAATCACCCCACCCCAACCCCAAATGTACTTGACTAAAAAACATAGGGGGAAAAAAAATTGGATAAGGCCTATTATTGGGCGTTGGTAGCGCGATCTGCTATTCACCTGTGCCCGATGGCCCCTATGCGGGCAGCACGTGAATTTTGTGCTACCTGCTAATTAGCATGATTGCTCCATGCAGCAAGTGCTACCCCCTCTGATGAGAGGTTGCACAGAGAATCAGGAAGCCCGAATGGGGCATGCTCAGCGCACGTCATTGCAAGCCTGCACCTCTTAAAGATACAGGTGCACATTTTAAATGGCACATGCAGAGTCGACTGGGAGGAGGGTAAGTTGGCTGGAAGGATGGCAGGATCGTCACGAGAGTGGGCCCCATGCTTCTCCGACGATGCAGTGGAAGCCCTGGTGAAGGGGGTGGATGAAAGAAGGGCCAATATGTACCTGCAGGATGGCAGAAGTCCCTCCAGACTCCAGTTCCACAGGCATTGGGAGGCTATGGCCCAGGAAGTGAAAGCCAGGAGCATTGCACCACGCACGTGGGTACAGTGCCGAAAGAAGTTCAATGATTTGACACGAGTAGTCAAGGTGAGTGAATGCAAGTGTCAAGTGGCACATCCTACCAACTGCACTACTGCTCCACGCATCACACCCCCCGTCACCCACCCAACAACAAACTCTGCCCATCCATACATAGTGCTCTGAGGCTGCAGTTGTGGCCGTACCAGTTGACAGAACTCCATCATGGCCTTTTTGGTGAACCTCAGCCGTCAGATGCAATGCTCCTCGCTCATGTTGAGGTAAGAGAATTGGTCCCCAAAGGCCCTCATTGGATATGGCCTCCTGCTCAATGCCCTGCACCTCCTCCTCCTCCCTCTCTTCACAGCTTAACCTGCAGTGCATGGCCTCTCTGCATGCTCCCAGTCGTGCTCCCAGGAGCCCTAGCAGACCACCCATGGTTGCCAGGAATGTTGATCAACCACGGTTGTAACTTTCCAAACCGTAAGGCAGTACCTGCCAAACCACTCTCAAATGTACTCTCAGAACTCTCAGTAAGTATAGGGAGCTTCAAAAAAACACTCCCTATTTCACCAGCAGCAAGAAGCAGTAATCTAGCAACTAACCTGCAACACCTGCACGGTCCCTTTAAATAGCACTGGTAGGGGGTCCTCCAGGCCATCTCAGACATGTTCAGGTATGCGTGGTTAGACTGTGCATTGAGTTGAGCATTAACATCTAAAATGGTGCTTATCACATTAAATCAACATTGCACACTGATTGTACGCATTTTCTCCCTTCTTTACATGCTGCTGGCGTTCGGCATTTGCGCATGCACTAATACCTATACTAAGATGGCGTCTGACGCACGTCACACTGGAAACGTGCGCACACAGCCAAGACGCCACCTTGGCACTTTGGGTGGCTGCCTAGCGCCAAAACAACGGGCGCTACACGGCCCAATTTCTAGCCCATACATTTGTATCATGGCACCCTGGCTATACAATGATCATGTTGCCAATTGAATCTGCCTGCAACAAGACTATAAATTTGGAAATAGCTGCCGATATACAATGTTATTTTCTATTTGTCACTAAGAATATATCAAAATTTGAAAATACGTACCCAGATTTTACTAAATTTTATAAATGATATTAACTCTTCTGTAAGAAGAAAAACTTGTGAACATTAGTATTATTTGATTATTTTTTGAACATTGCTGCACTTTCACTGTTCATTAGAATGCAGAAATGATATTGCACTTATCAAGGAGTCAACTGCGGTACTTATTTGCAATAATCCTGTGTCATCCTTGTTTGATCTCAGTATTCTCGGCATGTATTCATTCAGGTCCATAACACACTGCCTGACATTTCCATCGTCAATTCTATAGAACCCCGTCGAATGCTGGCAAGATATTCAGTTCAGCCTATGCAACCCTCAGCCCTGCTCATAAACAAAGCTTTTCAATCGTTTCTTCCTTTGCCACCAGCCATTTATACACAAATGCCAACATTCCTCACCCTCCACAACAGTGATAAAATTATTTAGCGTCACATGCTGTCTAATTGAACTGTACATTAATCTAGCTTTTTAATCCTTACCAGAATTGGCATGCTCATGGCAAAATACAAACTCATTATTGTTGCTTAAAGTGCACGAGAATGGTTTTTAAGTGCTGACTATTCCAAATTGTATTGGACTAAAGATTACAACAGAGAACATTCTCATGCATCTCTAGTATTATCAATGAGTGTTGCAAAGAACTGTTATTTTTGCAGTGAGTGCACTGAATCAAGTGCTGTTAGTGCAAAGCTTGCCAAACACTAAAACTGAATTTGTAGCTCAGTGAAGACATTATAAATGCAAAGGTTCTTCCCGACATCTGCTTTCAATTCGAATTCTCTGCCAGTCCACTGTTTATTTCTCCGTTTGTGTTCCTTTCTTCTGCTACCACTCATGGTTGATTGGACCCTATACCCCACTTGGCTCGTTCTGCCAAGACTTTCTTATGTTACTAACCATATCGTGTTGCACTTAGGGACCAACTGCTGGGCAAGGACATTGCAATATGGCTGTATAAATACCCTTGTCAGATTTACCAATAGCAATGCAGCAGAGAGCATTTCAACAAGACAATAGAAAAGGCCATTTGGCCTAGTACTCCAATTTATTAGATTTAGACTGGAGGTAATTTAAGTACTCAGGTATTGCCTTAGGATTGTAAACACAAATTCAGGTATGATTTCAAATCTAAACTCCTAAGAAACGAGGCTAGTGCTCAAGATGAGAGTATTCACAGGGCTTTCAGAGAGTTAGGCATAGACCCGTTAGTAGCCCACGAGGGAATTCGAAAATAAAACCCATTACTACTTTTCTGGTAATTGGATGAATACATAGTCAATCGAGTGTCAAGGAAAATAGATGTATAATCTTGAGACACCACAGAAACCAGCAAAATAGCTCAGAAAAACATGGAAACAAAATCATAAAGAAACTGATTCTTTCCAGCTGGCAACAGCCACTATTACCATCAACCATGGAAGCAGCAATTGCAAACATGAACACAGAGAAATATAAAGCATTGAATCATTCCACTGCATTTGTGTACCATCACTTTGAAGATCAGTGTGGATTCAGATTTAAGACTCATTGGGCTCAATTTTGCAATGGTGGTGGGTTGGCAGCGGGCGGGGGGTGAAGGTGCGCGTGGCAAACCCGCATGAACAAAACTTATCGCGATCGCATGTTGATTGCTGATGATTAACGTCCTCTCCAGGTTTCGCGGCCGGCAGCCAGCCTGATTGACAGGCTGGCTGCCGTCAGGAGCTGCAACACGAGGGGTGGGGGGTGGCGAGAAAGAGAGAGGGCGAAACATCATCCAACGCTAGAACGGACGACGGGCGGGGTGCAGAGGGGAAGATCGGGGGAAGATCGGGAGGACATCGTGGGGAGGTGAAGAGGGGGATATAGGAGCGGGAGACATCGGACATCAGAGCAGAGTGCAAAGGTAGGTTAATTTAGTGTTTTCACTTCCATCTGTGGTTTCTTTATTTAGTTTCTCATTCCCCTTATCCAGCCCTTCATGCCTGGTTTCACCAGGCGTGAATCAGAAGCAGTGGGCAAGCCGCCCAGGTAAATTAAAAATCATTAAAATTATTTCATCTGTCACAGGTAAAGTGCCTTAAGTATCTCAATGAGGTACATTTGGCTCTTTAAATGTCATCCCACTTTTCGGGTCGCCCGCGCAGACACAATTGGGTCCCTGGGAAACTCAGAAGTCGGCGGGTTGGAGCCGGCTTCCGAACCCGAACGGGAATTCCGCGATTTTCGGAGCTCCCCTGCCCCCAATTGCCTCCTAAAATCACCCCCCCATGTTTCCCTTAATCATCTTCCAACAATTTCTCATATCATCTGAGTTACAGGTACATTCATGAGAAATTTCAATAAAAGATTGCGAAATAAACTGTGACTCAAAGTTTGGAAGTAACTTCTTATCATACTTTACCACAGCGAAAGACAGACTAAAGAAATCAAGTCAAACGCTCCCAAGTCCATTCCATAAACAAAACATTAGCAAGTTTAAACTATTGATTTTCTCACCCAGAGTCTAATGTTAATGGGGTGGATGACTGGTTCATTGATTAATTGATTGATTTTCTTCTGACGTTATTTAATTTTAAGTTTACTCTGCTTGTTTCATATTTTAGTTTTATAAGCCTGGGAATGACTATTGCTGATATGGGTCAACAGTTAATAGTTCTATGACATTCCTCTGACTATTATTTCTTCAGAATCATTAACCCATTTAAAAGAAATAAGTATTGCCTGCATTAAAATAGCACCGAAATGTCATACGATTACATTAAGCATTCATCTGCTGGTATCTATAATGGTAATTTCTGGGCTCTAGGGGTTGCATTAATATTTAGGTACTTGGCAAAAATGCATCAAACTTTCTGTCTTAATAACAGTATATTACTTTTACATCGTAGTCCAACCTTATGAAAAGCATAGGCAGTTTCTTCATCTTAGGAAACACAATGGAATTGGGATTAAGCTTTATTTGACTCAAATATTCCACCACTATTGTTGTGCTTTCCACCATGATCTACCCTGCCATAAAATGCAAAGAAATCATGAAGGTTTTCTATTCTGATCATGAATAAATGGTGCTATCTCCAGAGGATGTCATTACAGTAATGATGATTGATAAGACCTAATGTTTTAATGTCAGTCAAAAAAGCAAGTTGTTATCGTCCCTTGAAATCAGGCAAAAGCCCATTGCACTTGATCTTGAATGTACAGTATTTAGCACCAGTACTGTGCTCCCATGTTGATAGAAAAAGAGAGTGATTGTGATTATAAGTCTATTGTCCTTTCATAGTAACTTCACTCCATTATATAGTATAAAGTAAACTGTTCCTTTTATCTAAGTACGATTCACATAAGTACCCAGGTAATAAAGTCATTCATTCATTTCTGACAGTGTGTTTTTTCATTAGATGGTATGAGGATGTAAGTTCTCCCACTGAGTCCTTGAGGGGAATTTTAACCCCCAAGTACAGGTGGGTTGGGGCCAAGTGGGATGTTAAAATAATTGATTTTTCCAGCGCTACTCCAATGAACCCACTTCCGTGTTTCACGGAGACGCATTTGGATGTGTGCGAGTAACCTATTCGATGGAGGCGGCTCCATAATTAGTGTAGGCGGGTGAGAGCTATTTACCTCATTATGAGATGTTTAGTAGTTGTTTTTAAATTGAATTTAAGAGACCTTCAAATTTAACGCCTCCAGCACAGGTTCCCTGGGGCTTGTGAATCACGCCAGTGAAATGGAGGCGAGATTGAGCTGCAGTTTATGGGGGTATTTAAAATTGTGATTGCCCGATGTGAATAAAAGCTCAGTTATTACAGCTGGTGCCTCAGTTCCCTCTGGAAAACGTTTGGCAGAGAGTTCTTTTTCAGAACTTTGGAGGCTTTCAAACTGACAAGATCAGGATGGGGGCAGGCACCATGGATGTATTCTATAGGACAACGAAGGAGGAAGATAATGACCATCCATGGCAGCGATGTCGTGCTGAGGTGGGATCTGCAGGTGCACAAGAGAGAGGTGCACAACACAGATATGGAGAACAGCAGAGAGGAGAGCAGAGTGGAGAACAGCAGAGAGGAGAGCAGGGTGTAGAACGGCAGAGAGGAGAGCAGAGTGGAGAACAGCAGAGAGAAGAGCAGAGTGGAGAACAGCAGAGAGGAGAGCAAAGTGGAGAACGGAAGAGAGGGGAGCAGAGTGGAGAACAGCAGAGAGGAGAGCAGAGTGGAGAACAGCAGAGAGGAGAGCAGAGTGGAGAACAGCAGAGAGGAGAGCAGAGTGTAGAACGGCAGAGAGGGGAGCAAAGTGTAGAAGGGAAGAGAGGGGAGCAGAGTGGAGAACAGCAGAGAGGAGAGCAGAGTGGAGAACAGCAGAGAGGAGAGCAGAGTGGAGAACAGCAGAGAGGAGAGCAGGGTGGAGAACAGCAGAGAGAAGAGCAGAGTGTAGAACGGCAGAGAGGGGAGCAAAGTGGAGAACGGAAGAGAGGGGAGCAGAGTGGAGAACAGCAGAGAGGAGAGCAGAGTGGAGAACAGCAGAGAGGAGAGCAGAGTGGAGAACGGCAGAGAGAAGAGCAGAGTGGAGAACAGCAGAGAGGAGAGCAGGGTGGAGAACAGCAGAGAG
The DNA here is from genome assembly GCF_035084215.1 of Heptranchias perlo. Classification (NCBI taxonomy): domain Eukaryota; kingdom Metazoa; phylum Chordata; class Chondrichthyes; order Hexanchiformes; family Hexanchidae; genus Heptranchias; species Heptranchias perlo. The sequence continues at coordinate 12,547,896 of NC_090357.1, read as the reverse complement.
AAGAGCAGAGTGGAGAACAGCAGAGAGGAGAGCAGGGTGGAGAACAGCAGAGAGAAGAGCAGAGTGGAGAACAGCAGAGAGGAGAGCAGGGTGGAGAACAGCAGAGAGGAGAGCAGAGTGGAGAACAGCAGAGAGAAGAGCAGAGTGGAGAACAGCAGAGAGGAGAGCAGAGTGGAGAACGGAAGAGAGGGGAGCAGAGTGGAGAACGGAAGAGAGGGGAGCAGAGTGGAGAACAGCAGAGAGGGGAGCAGAGTGGAGAACAGCAGAGAGGAGAGCAGAGTGGAGAACAGCAGAGAGGGGAGCAGAGTGGAGAACAGCAGAGAGGAGAGCAGAGTGGAGAACAGCAGAGAGAAGAGCAGAGTGGAGAACAGCAGAGAGGAGAGCAGGGTGGAGAACAGCAGAGAGAAGAGCAGAGTGTAGAACGGCAGAGAGGGGAGCAAAGTGGAGAACGGAAGAGAGGGGAGCAGAGTGGAGAACAGCAGAGAGGAGAGCAGAGTGGAGAACAGCAGAGAGGAGAGCAGAGTGGAGAACGGCAGAGAGAAGAGCAGAGTGGAGAACAGCAGAGAGGAGAGCAGGGTGGAGAACAGCAGAGAGAAGAGCAGAGTGTAGAACGGCAGAGAGGGGAGCAAAGTGGAGAACGGAAGAGAGGGGAGCAGAGTGGAGAACAGCAGAGAGGAGAGCAGAGTGGAGAACAGCAGAGAGGAGAGCAGAGTGGAGAACAGCAGAGAGGAGAGCAGGGTGGAGAACAGCAGAGAGGGGAGCAGAGTGGAGAACAGCAGAGAGGGGAGCAGAGTGGAGAACAGCAGAGAGGGGAGCAGAGTGGAGAACAGCAGAGAGGAGAGCAGAGTGGAGAACAGCAGAGAGGAGAGCAGGGTGGAGAACAGCAGAGAGGAGAGCAGGGTGGAGAACAGCAGAGAGAAGAGCAGAGTGGAGAACAGCAGAGAGGGGTGCAGAGAGGATAACAGCTGAGAGGGGAGCAACAGAGGGGCCAAGGTTGCAGGAGGCTCTACCCAGGTGAGAGGGTCTACAGACAGAGGCTGAGCTTCCTGGACCTATCTGAAGAGCAGTGCCTATGCAGGCTCAGATTGAGCCAGCAGGTGATCGCAGACATCGGCAACCTCCTTCAAGAAGAGCTGCTCCCTGCTGGACCTGCTGGCCACACATTGCCCATCGTAGTAAAGGTCGCCACTGCCCTCAATTTCTTTGGCTGTGGCTCCTTCCAGTGCACCACCGGAAACATCTCCAGGGTCTCTCAGTTGGCTGCACATAAATGTATAAGGCAGGTAACGGATGGGGTGTTTACTAGGGCAACCACTCATGTGAACTTCCCCACGGCAACAATAGCCAAAATGAGCAGGCAATTGGTTTCGCCTCTCTTGCCGGCTTCCCCCAGGTGCAGGGTGCCATCGATTGCACAAACGTGGCAATCTGAGGACCACCACATGAACCAGGAGTTTTTCTCAATCACAAGAGATTTCATTCAATCAATGCACAGCTGGTGTGCAACCACAAGAAGAGGTTCATGCAGGTGTGTGCCAGATTCCCTGGCAGCTGTCATGATGCCTTTATACTGCAGCAGTCCAACAGTCCAGACCTCTTCCTATCTGGAGACAGACTTAAGGACTGGCTCATTGGAGACAAGGGATACTCCCTTCAAACTTGGCTCATATCACCTGTGAGGAAACCCACTAATGAGGCGCAAGAGTGCTGCAACCAGAGCCACATGACCACCAGGTGTGTCATCGAGCAAACCGTCGCCATGTTCAAGATGCCCTTCAGGTACTTAGATGGTCTGGAGGCACCTTCAGTACTTGCCAACAAGGGTGTCAAGAAACATAGTGGTGTGCTGCGTCCTGCACAACATAGCACAGCAGAAAGTATTAGAGGTGGAGGAGGATGAAGGCGCTCATCGATCATCTTCTGATGATAAGAACATTGAAGAAGAGGAGGAGGAGGAGGACAATGAGCAATATGAAGATGGGGCACCCATCGCCAGACCAGCTGCATACATTGCAGCCCGGGAAGCCAGGGATGCCCTCATATCTCAATGGTTCACTTAGTCAGAGTGGGAAAAAAAAACATTTAAATAGTTCGGCCCGCTCCCATCACCGCCAACCTCCCCGCACCCCTCCCCTGCACAAAACAGTCCTTCAGCCCCGCATACACCCATTGCACACCTGCCCAATGGGCCCGTCCTGTTTTGACATTCATCACGAAGCAAATGAAAGGGCGAGTTGGCATTCAGGGCACAATAATGGGCAAGATGTGGAAATAGTGCTACGCAATAAATTTTATGTGCCAATATAAAAACAGGAAAATACCCATGTGCATGACCTTGGTGAATTACAATTGCTTTCTCTTACACTTCCTGCCACTTTTACGTGGTGCATCTCCTGTGGCTTCAGCAGAAGTGGTGGCAGGCTGCTCAGTTCCCTGCCCTGACTGCTGAGATGCTATTGGCCTATGACCTCTGGGTTTTGGAGCCTGTGAGGGCCCCGCCAAAGACAGCTCCACCTGCACCTGTGCAGGGGCAGACTCAGCCATCGGGAGCGGAGGCAGAATGTCGGGTACTGGTTGGAGAGGGGGAGCAAAGTAACAATCTTGCCAATCACCACACTCAGGCTCATCATAGTTCAGTTATTGATGAAATAAAGCCAGCATGTGTGTGAAAGATGTTTAAATTCTGTCATCAAGCATCTGCAAGTTCCCACTTTCTCCATCTCCAATTGAGAATGATGCAGATGTGCCACTAATCTCCGTCGTGTCCTGTGTGAGCTGCACTATTTGTGGAGGGCCACCTCTGGTCCTCTCCCTCTCCTTTGCGTTTTGCGCTCTCTTCTCAGAACAGACATGCGAGTGGCTGAAGGTCACGTATTCACCCGATAGATGCAGTGCATTGGGTGAGGGTGACTATCAGACATATGCATCACATTGCATAAGGATTGGGGGGAGTGGCAGTGGTGGATGGATACATGGGGAGGTGAGGAAGTGCGTAGAAAGTGAAGGATGGGTGCTGCTGAAACCTAAGTGGGTGTGAGGAGTGATGTGATAGAATATGCTTGGCAAGACAGAGTGAGGGGGGGGGAGGGGGGAGGGTGTGGTACACCACAGGATGTAGGTGAATCAGCAACTGAACTCACTTTTCCTGACTTGGTTAGGTCATTAAAGTGTTTCCTGCACTGCATCCAACAACGGGCCACAGTGCTCCTGCTGCTCATCTCCTCAGCCACCTCCAGCCAGAAACATGTTTCTTCCTCCCATTACTGGGGTAAATTATGTCCCTCCTGCTCCTCGCTGCAACCAGCAGTACTTCAAGGGAAGCATCGGTGGATCTGTGAGCTGGCCTTGCCCTTAGTGAATCCATGCTTAAATTCCTCCCGTCTCCTCCAAATTCCATGTTTGCATTGGCTCTTTAAATAGTGGACTTCAGATTGCGGTCATGCAGGTGCACATTACGCCCACTGTGCAACACGGAGACACGAAACCCAGAAGAAAAAATATAATCCTTCAATTAAGTTGCGATCGCAGATTCCGACCCCCTAACTTGACTTCCGGGTTTCGCGTCCAAAAATCTTACCCCCCTCTCTCTTCCCAGCTCCAAGTAAATATCAGGGCCCTTGGATCTGGTTGCTTTGAATGCATGAGGTGACGTGAAATCTAATTGAACAGTTGTGCTACTCATACATTTATGAAAAACTTAATCATCATCGCTCACAATATTTGGTTAACCACATTCAAATGAAAGAAAGGAGAAAAAACTTGCATTTATCTAAATCTGATTAATTTTTGTTTAAAGTATTTATATCTACCAATCCAGTAATGAAGCAGATGCAACACAAGGAATTATGATTATGAACCCAACATTCCCAATGCAGACTGTTCGTGTAAGCTGAGTTTTATACCCTTTTAACTAACATATGGGGAAATCAATCTGTTCCTGAACAAATGTTCCCTTTAATGTCCCCGTTAACTGGTGTTTCGAGTTAATGGGGATATAGGGAAATGAGTGGAGAGTCAAAATCTTGTAAATAGTGAAGTACTATGAATAAAGAACTGACAGTTACAGTTTATTGGATAAATTCCTGGAGCCAATATAGTATATTGTATTAGTTAATGTTGGATATGCACAGTATTACCTCCTAATCTCTAATACATTGTGTTAAGTTGTAGAACAGGAGAAAACCTTCCCGTTCTACCTTGTAACGCTTCAACCAAACAGGGGCAACCACTGTCTCGAACATATCCATCCTTAGTTCATTGAACACCGTCAATCTTTCAGTGATTGACACAATTACATATTCACATCACTACTTTATAGCAAGTTGAAATGGCTCCTGTCCTTGTAAACAAGCTTCTTGATTCCTAGCAGGTGAAATTGATGCTGAAGGTTACATGTCCAAACACTACCAACAGGCCTTTAAAACTGCCATGGGAACAGAGACTGAGCCATTACCTGTGTAATGGTGATTAGAATTAAATAAAAAATGAATGCAGATGTTCGGCACAGTCATTTCCACAACTTTGGGTAGAGCACAAAACACAGTTAGGAACCAATTTATTAAACACAAAAATGCATGGCCTAGCCCAGCAGACTGTAAGTATATGCATAGTCGTGCTCTGAACTACTCTACATCTCATTTGTATTATATGCTGCATGCTTCCCAGAAATTAAAAGAGAAGACCTTGAAATCATGGATCCCACAATTTGGCTACCAGAGTTGTGATTTCACTTGCCTCTCCATTATTCTTAACCTTCAATCACTTACATAATTGTCCTGCAGTCCTTGCTCCCTTAGTACCCACTACATTGATTCCAAAATGTCTTCACGTACTTCTCAGGGCAAAGATATGGTACTCCTTTCCTCTTACCTGATGGCACACATTGTGTTAAGTGTAGTGTAAGAGAACACCTCCCACTTTTACTTTGTAATGCTTTAGCATGGCAATTGGAACACTCTTTCTCCATATGAATCTTGACTTATGCAACTTGTGTGGAGAATAGCCTACCAACAAGTAAACAGTTTGCTAATTAAAAGCTTATTAAATAAATATAGACTTTTGGATCCAGGACAACAATGATGTATTTTCTTTAAAGTTCATATTTGCCCAAAGTGACTGATAGCTGCATCACAGCACAAGAACAATATAAATGTCAAGGACTTGTTTACTAAGAAACCTACCATTTATGACAGTAAAATGCTACCTGAAATACCAGAGTTAACCCATTTAAGTTATTATCAAGAGCCACTATAGTCTGCAACTGCTCGGTCCAAAGAAGCAACTAGATTTGATGGTTTTAACAGCAATGTGCAGGGTTTGTAACCCAATAACTTAATTATTTATATGCTTACATACGCCAAGCAACAAGGATAGAAACTGACTTAGTCAGAGATTTGATTCGAACAATTAACTGTTCGTTTAAAAAAAATTAATTTACAGGGTGTGGGCGTCACTGGTAAGAAAGGAATTTATTGCCCATCCCCAAACTCGGTGGCTTGGTAGGCCATTTCAGAGTGCAGTTAAGAATCAACCATATTGATGTGGGACTGGAATCACATATAGGCCAGACCAGTTAAGGATGGCAGGAATCCTTCTATAAGTTACATTAGTGAATCAGTTGGGTTTTAACAACAATCCAACTTTATGGTTACTTTTTTTTACTGACGCCATCTTTTCTGTTATTTCCAGATTTTTTTTAACCTGAATTCAAATTCTCAAATTGCCATAATGTGATTTGAACTCATGTTCTCTGGATTATTAGTCAGGGCTCTGGATTACTAGTCCAGTAACATAATTACACTATCGTACCTCTTCATTGTTGGGTTTGTAACTGAAGAATTATCTTCAACAAGTAATTGCAACTGTATGTGCACATCAATACAGTCCTATCTCACCGACATAAGATTACTGACTGCTCACTCAACAAATAACATTGTGACCCATATGAACTATTGAAATGTTGGCATGTTGGATCATTCCATGAAGACTTTCCTAATGGGCCTTGACTATAAGTGAGTCATTCAATTCAGATTTGGGACAGGGGATTAGTTCTCGAAACTCATCATACTTAATATGAACAACCAATTGCTAAACTCCCTGATATTCTCAGGAATGTAAACCACATAGTGACAATTTGAGCTCAAGAATCCAAAATAAAGATGTTCACTGCTTGTGCCTCTTATAGTTGTATGTTTGTGCTCTAATGTTTAATGTGATCATCAGCTGGATACCACTAACCATTAAGGTTCTGATTCAATGGACCTAGGGCATCTCACACCTGCACCAGACTTGTCACTTTGTGGGAGTTAGGTTGGTGATCTTCCTGTGTTACATTAATGCGAAATCTATTCATATCCCATGTGTGAAGCATATCCTGCTGTTAGAGGATGGTTTTATTTATGATTAGATATTGTATCTACTTCTGAAATCAATAAGGCTCTTGAACGTTGAGGGCATAGATGTATACAGTACATGCAAAGTACTTAACATACACTTAACAGTTAGTACTTACAACCGCACCTGATGATGGTTTGGTTGGGGATTCAAACACGTTACAGTTCTGAGCTCAGTATCTTGGGCCTTTACAAATTAAAATACTCATTAGAAACTGCCACTGTTTATACATTTCTCTCACCCCCACTATGTGACAATCCACACGATTATGCAAATTTGAAATACAACGCCATGTAAGGAGAATTTAAGCTGATTTTCTTACATAACAAGCTCCTTTTTTTGTTCAGCTAATGAGATTGCTAAAACTCCCTTACTTTGTTATCTTATCAATAGTTTTGCTCTTGTTACATATAATTGCTAATCTACCAATCGAAACCTTTAATTATAAGTCTGTCTTTGATGCTATATCATTCGGTACCAGTGAATCTCCTGATTCTACAGAAACACCAATTAAAAGGGATCTTGTGTGCCCAACTGTTTCATTTCTACAGAGCTAACTGTTTTCCCTGAAACTTATCAACAATGATCATAGAATCTTGAAACTTGGGAACCAGTATGCAAAAGCATGTCTTTCATTAAGCCCCTCATTACTTCATCCTGAAACTGACCATTGCTGTAGGGTGACCCTTGGTTCAACAACTCAGTGGTCACTATTTTAAATTGACTTATACTTCCCTGCTTAACAATCAAACGCTAAAGGTTAACATTACTACAATATAAAAGAGAAATCAATAGTAATATAACATTAGTAGACTTCAGGGCAGTCCGATTAAACCTTTTCTTAAACTGCCACCCTAAACATGATCTTCTGTCACTTACCCATGAATCCAGCTTGCTTAATTTGGGCAATTTATTCGTACCCAAACAGAAATTGTGATGACTGCTTCAAGTGTAAGCTGGGGATGATTGCGGTTAGGCTGATGGTGTTTAATGCTGACCAAAATGTTAATCCGCAGCTGGGCTGGAGATGTTGACAGGACACTCCCCCACTCGAATAGTCTTGAATAAGGTGTGATGAAATTACCGTACTGGGTCTCCAAATAACAAAGAAGCTTCAGAGGGAATTCCATGTTACTTCTTGCATTGACCAGAACATCCCATCTAGTGTGCTAGCAAGCAACTGCCACTGAGAGCATGAATAACATACTTATAATCATAGAATCATAGAAATTTACAGCACAGAAGGAGGCCATTCGGCCCATCAGGTCTGCGCCTGCCATAAAAGAGCTAATCCCACTTTCCAGCTCTTGGTTTGTAGGTACAGCACTTCAAGTGCATATTCAAGTACTTTTTAAATGCAATGAGGGTTTCTGCCTCTACCACCTTTTAGGCAGTGAGTTCCAGACCCCCACCAGCCTCTGGGTGAAAATTTCTCCTCAGCTCCCCTCTAATCCTTCTACCAATTACTTTAAATCTATGCCTCCTGGTTATTGACATCTCTGCTGAAGGAAATAGGTCCTTCCTATCCACTCTATCTAGGCCCCTCATAATTTTATACACCACAATTATTTCTCCCCTCAGCCTCCTCTGTTCCAAAGAAAATAACCCCAGCCTATCCAATCTTTCCTCATAGCTAAAATTCTCCAGTCCTGGCCACATCCTCGTAAATCCCCTCTGTATCCTCTCTAGTGCAATCACATCTTTCCTGTAATGTGGTGACAAGAACTGTATGCAGCACTCTAGCTGTGGCCTAACTAGTGTTTTATACAGTTCTAACAAAACCTCCCTGCTTTTATATTCTATGCCTTGGCTAATAAAGGAAAGTATTCCTTATGGCTTCTTAACCACCTTATCTACCTGTCCTGCTACCTTCAGGGAATCTGTGGACATGCACTCCAAAGTCCCTCTGTTCCTCTACACCTCTCAGTATCCTCCCATTTATTATGTATGCCCTTGCCTTGTTTGCCATCCCCAAATGCATTACCTCACACTTCTCCAGATTGAATTCCACTTGCCACTTTTCTGCCCAACTGACCAGTCCATTGACATCTTCCTGCAGAGTACTGCTTCATTCCTCACTATCAATCACACGGCCAATTTTTGTATCATCTGCAAACTTCTTAATCATGCCCCCTACATTTAAGTCGGAATCATTGATATATACCACAAAAAGCAAGGGACCTATTACTGAGCCCTGCAGAACCCCACTGGAAACAGCCTTCCAGTCACAAAATCACCCGTCGACTATTACCCCTTGCTTCCTGCCACTGAGCTAATTTTGGATGCAACTTGCCACTTTCCCTTGGATCCCATAGGCTTTTACTTTCCTGACCAGTCTGCCATGTGGGATCATGTCAAAAGTCTTGCTAAAATCCATGTAGACTACATCAAATGTGCTACCCTCATCGACCCACCTTGTTACCTCCTCAAAAAAATCAATCAAGTTATTCAGACACGACCTTCCCTTAACAAATCCATGCTGACTGTCCTTGATTAAGCCGTGCCTTTCTAAATGATGATTAATACTGTCCCTCAGAATTGTTTCCAATAATTTGCCCACTACCGAGGTTAGGCTGACTGACCTGTAATTACTTGGTCTATCCCTTTCTCCCTTTCTAAACAATGGTACAATGTTAGCAGTCCTCCAGTTCTCCGGCACCACTCCTGTAGCCAGAGAGGATTGGAAAATGATGGTCAGAGCCTCTGCTATTTTCTCCCTTGCTTTTCTTAACAGCATGGGATACATTTCTTCCGGGCCTGGTGATTTATCTACTTTCAAAGATGCTAATCCCCTTTATAGTTCCTCCCTCACTAAGTTTATCCCATCCAACATTTCACACTCCTCCTCCTTAACTACAAGTCTGCATCGTCCCCCTCTTTTGTGAAGACAGATGCAAAGTATTCATTAAGAACCATATCCACGTCTTCTGCCTCCACACACTGGTTACTTTTATGGTCTCTAATAGGCCCTATTCTTTCCTTAGTTATCCTCTTACTCTTTATGTATTTATAAAACATCTTTGGGTTTTCCTTGCCAATATTTTTTCATGCTCTCACTTTGATTTCCTAATTTCCTTTTTAATTTTACCCCTGACTTTCTATACTCCTCTAGGCTTTCTGCAGAATTGAGCTCTCGGTATCTGACATAAGCTTCCCTTTTTTGCTTTATCCTACCCTATATGCTCCTTGACGTCCAGGGGGCTCTAAATTTGGCCCTTCATTGACACACTACGGGATATTGCTCAGCTTATGGTGTCAGGACTCAAATCAGCATGGCTGCCTTCAGTAATGCCCAGTGAGATGCTTTACTTCACAGTGAGTTGGCAAAATTTAAACCATTATGGGATCAGTGTCAAGTTTCAGATATGACCTTGTTTTAGTTCATATTGTTAGGCTGGACATCAGATGAATCTGCAGGAAGAGCCCACCCAAATAACATGAAGGTCCCTGGACCATGGATTCAGCATCATCAGAACGTCATGTGGTTAGCCATGCATGAAACAATCTCACTGCCAAGATTGTAGTTATCTGATTTCCTTTCAGCTACATGCCATTCTACACTTTCTTACCATTGACAACTGATGTTTCTGAAATTTGTTTTACATGCATATTATTTTTGCTCTCAGTTTAGGTCTCTGTGGTTTAAAGCAAAATACGGTTTCAATAAATTTCCAATTGTAATGTACCCAAAAAGTACAAAAAAAAAACATAGCTATCAGTGAGACTGGGATATCAGATACCTCAGCTGTGCTCTATAATTTTACACGGTAATAGAAATCTTTGGCTCCGTAAAGAAATGCTGCTTCTCCCTGAGTTAAAGCATGACTTAATTACATAACCAGTTACCACTGGGACAATTGAATCTACGGTTGCTATAGAAACTGGACAAAGTATTTACAAACAGTGTGTTAACCGTGTCCTTGTTCCTGTTTTCTTTTCATCCATTTGCTTTATCTTCTATCTTTTGCTTCTTTATGTGTGCTGTCATTCTCAGCTGCTGTGGCTGTTGTTGCAAGAGAGCAGAAGGATGAATGTATGAGGAAGTGATTCTCTTTCACTGACAATCTAGAGCTAGAGGGATACAGGGGGAAATATAGTTGAAGACCTGACTCCCGCTTTCAGTTTCATTATAGTGTCAAGGTAAAAGCCGTGTAGGGTCACACGTTAAAAGCTGCTCAAAATGAAAGGGGAAATGTCAGTATAGAGGCAAATAGTTACCAAGTCACGTATGCCTTACGTTTCTTACCTACTTTGCTTTAAAACTTCTATTGTGCTTCCTGGATGATCTGTCCAGTGGATAACAGCTGTCAGTAAAACTCGATTTTGTTTTACAAGATTAAAAAGATTTTGTTTCTGAGGGAAGGAAGAAGAAAATGACGTGCACAGGGCCTGTACATAGATTAAATGGGAAGGATGGTCTCGGGGAAGGGGTAGGGGACAGTGCTGTGTGTTCAAAGTAATCATCAATTGCAAAAATGCAGAGGCATAAAAATGTTAGGGTAGATTTTCCTCTCCGTGCACTGAGGTGTGCTGCACATGTAAAGGGAAAGGTGTCCTTCAAGGTTCTGGTCAGGGCCATTTGTATGGTCCTGGTGCATTCCTGGAATATTGCCCATCCCTCGGCCCTGCTTGTTCTGCGTTTTTACCTGCGCTCTTTTCAACAGCTGGATCTCTGCCCACATTTGCTCTCCTAGCTTGCTAGGTCTAGAAATTAGTCTGGGCCCATTTTCAGGCCAGACTCGACGCAGCACGACTAGCGCACGCCTGAACCAAGAGTCTCGAGGATGGATGGAAATTGGTCCTTAGGCCTCTAACATACTTGGCGCGAGCTGCCGACGCTGGTCATGATGTCATCGGAGCCCAACCTGCATATTTAAAGAGGACCCCGCCAATTTGAGGCAGGTGTCCTTGCCGCCTGCAATTTAAAATTGTCGGTCAGATGGAGGCGGGAAAGGAGTGGATAAATCCCCCGTTCCATTTTAAGTTAAAACTGAAGCCCATGACTCTATATACTCACAGAGATCAGACTTCCTCCAATCTGCCTTCCACTAGAACACAAGGGCAACAGATGTATCCTCTCAATCATTATTACTGCCCTCCATCGAATTGACAGGAAAAAGCAATCAGTTTGTTTGTTGCCGGTCATCTGGTGATCTTCAAAGGAAGCTGATGATGAAATATGCAGAAGGGTTGCAGGCACAGGCACATTTTGTTTCTCTGTACATGTATATTAACAGTTTTTTTTAGATTAAATGCTCACAAGTTCAAAGTGATTAGAATTTGACAAAATTCAGATATTTTTGAATAAACTCAAAATGAACTGATTAGAAATTGTGGAATTCAATTTGTCTTAGACAAACTGCCTATATAAATGAGATTGCCCATGTTTATCATGGGCAGCCACCTGGATTGGGCAAATGGCACTAACCATTTGCCATTACCATAGGAGTCCATTATAAAGATGCCACGAATAACATCATAAGTCCGCCGACTATTTCGGGCAGGTTTTGTCATAGAATCCTTCTTTCAACAGATTTTCCTGCTTCAATAACTGCAGGTTTTCGACCCTCATCCATTTCTCGTCTTCGAGCAGCTGCTCTGAGAGTTTGTTTTTTTTCTTCTCTCGCTTCTCTTTCCTGCTGTGCCACTTAGGTACTCTCCCATTCGGTTAGATAAAAGGTCACTGTTGCAGTCCTAGGAAGTCACACGACTGCCTCCTGTCTTCCTGCTACTTGTTTTACCATCCACAGCCTATAGCGGGAAAACTGTGTCACCATCCATGCACCCGTCATAAGCGAAGGGGACTATACTTTGTTTTATTATATTAGTTTTATGAAAAATTGAATTTCTCATGATGGCCATTAGCAGCACAGTACAGCTGGTGCTTCCTTTGTATAATGTCAGTTGAGAACTATTCTCTTCAGCTCATTTCATCTCATCTGTTTTGATTCTATAGTTGTAAATCTTGCCCATTTTTTAAAGTAACTGTTTGTGCTGTTCATACGGCAGGTTAAAAATGAGAGGGGGAATTCCCATGGGGATTCTCCCATTCATTGGTGGAAGAGCCACGGAAACCCCAGAAAAATGGTGTAAATGCTCTTCTGCCTAAGTTATGGTGGACAAGTGGGAGAAACCCCATGGAAATTCACCCCTGAGCTATTCTGAGGTTTGATGAAATTACCCCATAAGACATCATGCTTCACCTCTTGACTGCACCAAGCCCCCAAGTAAGTGAGAGAGAATCTCAGGATCTAAGAACATAAGAACATAAGAAATAGGAGCAGGAGTAGGCCAATCAGCCCCTCGAGCCTGCTCCGCCATTCAATAAGATCATGGCTGATCTGATCCTAACCTCAAATCTAAATTCATGTCCAATTTCCTGCCCGCTCCCCGTAACCCCTAATTCCCTTTACTTCTAGGAAACTGTCGATTTCTGTTTTAAATTTATTTAATGATGTAGCTTCCACAGCTTCCTGGGACAGCAAATTCCACAGACCTACTACCCTCTGAGTGAAGAAGTTTCTCCTCATCTCAGTTTTGAAAGAGCAGCCCCTTATTCTAAGATTATGCCCCCTAGTTCTAGTTTCACCCATCCTTGGGAACATCCTTACTGCATCCACCCGATCAAGCCCCTTCACAATCTGAAATAAGCGATGGTGTCATGTTTCAGGATTTCTGGTCAACTTATCCTTGACGGAAAGGATTTTGGGACTGAGTTGTGTTTTAAGTTTTGTGTTTTGGAGGAAGGAAGTGAGGTTAGGCTAAGTAAGTGGAATTTGCTTAGGCTGAAAAAAAGCAGCTTAATGATTCATACTTGGCCTCCTTTTAAGAAATATTTTCAGTCTGTCTTTGAAAAGATTAGAGAAGTGCATGTGAGGACATGTGCAAAAGACAAAGCATGCAATTCATATCACAAGGAGGTTCTGTTGTAACACCTTTGGATTCTGCTATCATATGGTTAGATACTGGGCAGTATGGGCACACCCCTAAATGTAAGACACATGATGCTTATGGGAGTGACCAGAACTGCTGTACCTGAGAGGATATCGAAAGTAAACCTGAATATTGTAACAGATGGTTAATGGCAAGAACTGAAGGAAGTGATGGATAATCTGACAATGAGGCCTTTCTCTACGGCCTGCTTCCCTTGGATCTGCAGAGCTTCCTCCTCATAGCAAGTAAGAGGTCTCCGGTTTGGGTGTCCACCACTAACCACTGATCTCCATACATGCCAATCATGTCGTTTTTGTATTTGGTGCCCATTCACATTTGTAGCCTACAATCAATTTATCAAATACCTGAGCCCCCATCCCACTCCTCCTGAGGCGGATGCACCTGACTAATGGCCTGAATTACCGCATTTGTATGCTGGAGACGATAACTCCCATTCAGGAGAGTGTTCCTGTCTCTAAATTATTTTGGCTTCAAATACTGAATCACAATACACTTCAAAATGATGGAAAATTTACAAAAGAAATGTCAAAAATCAACAATTTCTGGGATGGGGGGTGGGGGCATGACCTCAGACTCCTCAGGAAATACATTCTGTACCATCAGCCTAAGTTCCCCCTTCAAAAATGTCAAAATCCAACACAGCAAAAATTAAATTTTTATGTACTTTTGTTTTTTTCTCCCTACAATACAATTGATGGACTATTGGGAGTAGCTGCAGATTAAGTCATGGCAAATTTGTGTCTTGCTACATTCCCATTGTAACTAATTTTTGTTTGTCATACATGAGGCCGTTGGGTTTCAGTTTGCACAGAAATACAAGCTGAATCGCAGAATGTGATCCCAAAACACAAATAAAAGTCCTGAAAACCAAGATAATAACAAGGAATTTAATTTATTCAGTCACCTTGAAGCAGTGGCCTTAGTCATAGGCCTTTATTCGGGATTGATTTTCAGTTGTACGTGCTTCTCCTTTAAACAACAAGGCAACCAGAGAGATGGATAATACTTTCTTGCACTTATGGTGCAAAAAAGTATTATTCATCTCTCTTAATACTTATGTTCTTAAACACTGAAAACGTAATGCCCTTACGAGCTGCACTTTTCTTTTTTAAAGTCAAACCAGCCAAGTGTACGACTTAGTTTTCAACCTGCTCCATCATGTCAAGATTATTGCACTGGCAGTGAAACTCGGGTCTAACCGCCGCATAGGAACATCATGATAATATCTCAGGCAAATGTCTCAGAGCACTTTGGAAGGGGAGAGGTGAACATTATTTTAAAGCATGCGGGTGGAAATTTGTCTTGAGTGGTAGTACAAAACTTGCAGTATCGCATCAGCTGCCCCTTATACACCATGTTCGATATTAAATCCCAGTGACATCAACGGAACTAAATATCGGGTGGGTTGTATAGCAGGCAAACCATGCCCTACCGCCAGTTTTGCGCTACTATAATAAACCAAGATAATGAAAGGGTTTGATAGAGTAGACGTAGAGAAAATGTTTCCACTTGTAGGGGAGTCCAAATCTAAAGGTCATCAATATAAGATAGTCACTAATAAATCCAATAGGGAATTCAGGAGAAACTTCTTTACCCAAAGAGTGGTAAGAATGTGGAACGTGCTATCACAAGGAGTAGTTGAGGCAAATAGCATAGATGCATTTAAGGGGAAGCTAGATAAGCACATGAAGGAGAAAAGAATAGGATGGTATGCTGATAGGGGTAGATGAAGTAAGAAAGGAGGAAGCTTGTGTGGAACATAATTGCCGGCATAGACCAGTTGAGCCGAATGGCCTGTTTCTGTGCTGTAGACTCAATGGGCTCGATTTTCCCAGGAAATTGCAGATGCGTTGGGGACGAGATGGCTCCAAAAATCGGAGAAATCCCATTCGGGTTCGGAATCCGGCTCCAACCCACCAATGTCCGAGTTCCCCATGGACACACCTATGTGCGTGCGGGCATCTCGAATCTGGACGTCCCGCCAACAATTAAAGAAGGCGGGATGAGAGTTAAAGAGCCAAATGTACCTCATTGAGGTACTTAAGGCACTTTACTTGTGACAGATTACGTGGTTAGAACGATTTTTAACTTACCTGGGCAGCTTTCCCACGGCTTCTGATTCACGCCTGGTGAAACCGGGTGTGAAGGGCCGGATCAGGCTGGCTGCTGGGCGCGAAACCCGGAGAGCACGTTAATCATCATCAATTATGGTGCGATCGCATCGGAAACGGTAAGGTTTGTTTATTCAGGTTTGCCACACGCACCTTCACCCCCTGCTGCCAACCCACCACCATTTCAAAATTGACCTCAATGTAACTCGATGTAATACCCAACATGGATTTCTACCTCATGATTTCTTAAAGTTGCTGAAAAATATAAATGATACTGCTGCAAGCAAGCCAAGGATAAGCATCTAGTCATTCTTCAATTAAAAAAACCCTAGTCAGGGCATATTTGTGACATGAGGCTGCTTTAACTGAAGTGGCCAATATATAGAAATGAGTTGCAATTTATTTTTTGATAGGCTATCAGGTTTGATGAGCTGCTAACCTGCAAAAATTAACACCGACTTCAATACTACAACATGGGCAGTACAAGGCTGTTGATATAACAAACATGGCATCAACTCCCAGCACATTGCTTCTGAATTCAGTGTTTATAACCTCATAGGTTAATACACAAGTGTGTGGCATTAGTTTAACAAACACAAACCAGAGTTCCTGTCAAGCTGTTAATTATCTAAGCCATCTGCACGTCTGATACAGTAGATGCATTGAAAAGGGGTTTCTGGACATTGTCCATGAATTCACCATGTGGTCCTCTGAAACCAATGCAAATCAACAACAGGAAGCAGATGAATATTAGGGATATGCCAGTTAACTAATATTCACTCACTTATAATGACTCTGGTTAAATAGAGCTGATTTCAAGACTTGAATTAGGTCTCACAGTGATACATGACAAACTTTCTGCCAATGTATGAAATATGGGTGTTCTACACACAGGGTGATTGCTAAAAACTTTTACGACTCGTTTAACAAGTTCAAAAAAATTAAGCTTTATGAATCTTGTGTAAAAAAAAATCATTTTCAATTCTTCCTTTCATTCTCTTCTGTTCCATAATGTATCTCTTAAAATTACTTGAGATTAAGATAAATGGTGTGTCAGGTACATTAATTAAATTGTTAACTCACTGCACTCCTGCTGACACATTATGCAGTTTCCAAAATATTTCCATGAGCCCTGTATTTGTTTTTGCATGCTCCTTTGTTACAATTCTGAAAATTACACTATCCATTCTAAAGGAGATAATTTTGGCATTCTAACAATTTACAATCACAACAATGACAACAACTTGCATTTTTAGTAACACCTTTCACCGAACAAAATGTCCCATGATGTTTTACAGGGAGGATTGGGCACCAGGCAGGAAAAGGAAGAGAAATCAGGGAGGTGGCCAAATATGGAAAGAGATGAGTTTTGAAGATGGAGGAGTGCAGAGGTTCTGTCACCAGTGGTGCAAAAAGGGAAAGGGGTAGAAATACACAGCAGAATAGAATTGGAAGCATGGTGGGCAAATTCTGAGAATATTGCATAGGTAGAAAAGAGCAATAGAAGAGCTTTTTTTTAAAACACTTGATGGTCTTGTTATTTTATTATTTTTACAATGTTGGTTGAAAGGAGTTTGTCTGCCTCCCTCTCTTCCCACCTTCAAAAGCCTTCTCAAAACCTGTTTTTTTTCATTGTGCCTTCTTGCTTTTTCTGAGACTCCTTTTCCCACATTAGCCTAATTCATGATGCCTTTACCTAAAAGTAGGCCTTTAACGTCTTTGTAACTGACAGCTTCCATCTGATTTGTCATCTTTTATTGCGAATGAAGGAACTGGCAAATTTGGTACTAGGCCCTGCCATATGGACAAGGTCGCTACAAAGTTGTTGTAATTCATGTCCTTGTACAATAATAAATCATGTGTAGGCCAACAAAAAACATGCTTATTTTGACTTCTAATCCAAGACATTGCCCAGGCATTAGTAAGGCACCTGCAGATGAGCCAAAGAACATAAGGCCTTGAACTCTACAAACCAGAAATTTTAAAGCAAACATTTTTCCCCAAAAGTTTAGACAAAAATACATTCTGAGGAGATGCAAAAAACATTTGCAACTGTGGAACAATTTTCTTCAGAAAACATTCTTTTTCCACCCTCCTTACCCAATATTGTAAATTCTTTTCTCTTTCATCGTTCACTCCCTTTTGCTCCAGAAACACACACTGTTCTCCAATTGCCTGGGGAAACAGGAAAATCTTGTCTCAGGCTCCTACTTATGCCGCCCCTGAGACGGCCATTAAGGTGTGTGAAAGGATTGACTCACATCTCTAATTGTTTCATCTCCCTTCCTTAGATAATCCAGCCCAGAACAAGAACCCATTCTTTGGGAAATGCATTAAGCTTCCAGAACCATGGAGCATATTATGCCTGTCCCTCAAAGCTGCCTGTACCATTTACATCAACACCGGAACAGACTGCAATGATGCAGGTTGCTTTCAATTGATGGTCCTGATGTCACCTAAATAGCTGCAAGTTTTGTGAACATACGTCATGAACAATAAGATAATGTTGATGCTTTCTGCATATTAACATTTATAAGCAATAAAATAAATGATACAAATGCTTTAGTCACCATTTATAACACACAGAAAAAAAAGCTGGGGATCAACCTAAATCAGAACCTGGAAGTGAAGCATGTCATTTTGATAGAGGTTGGAAATAAAAAGTCAATTAGGCATTGATTCGTCAAGATGAATCTACAAAGTCAGCGATTCTCCTCCAATCTGTACAATCAGAATTGACAACATGTTTTGGAATAGGCAGGATGTGGAGATGCCGGTGATGGACTGGGGTGGACAAATGCAAGGAGTCTTACAACACCAGGTTATAGTCCAACAGCTTTATTTGGAATCACAAGCTTTCGGAGCTTTCCTCCTTCGTCAGGTGAGTGTAGGATTCCGTAAATGCACAGCATATATAGTCAGAGAACAATGCCAGGTGATTACAGATAATCTTTCCAACTGCCCGTTATCACACCTCGGCATAGATATAATCAAAGCAATCAAAGGAATGGATGGTGTTCAGGCAGAGAAACATTACATCCCAGACTACTGAATATACAAGCGGTCATAATACAAAGACAGAGCGAGAGAGAGAGAAAGAGAGAGAGAAACACCCGAAAGGCAGCGAAAGAGAGAGAATGACCAGTTGTATTAAAAGCAGATAACTTTTTTTTGCTGGTGGGGTTACATGTAGCGTGACATGAACCCAAGATCCCAGTTGAGGCCGTCCTCATGGGTGCGGAACTTGGCGATCAATTTCTGCTCGACGATTTTGCTTTGTCGTGTGTCTCGAAGGCCGCCTTGGAGAACGCTTAACCGAAGATCGGAGGCTGAATGTCCTTGACTGCTGAAGTGTTCCCCGACTGGGAGGGAACCCTCCTGTCTGGCGATTGTTGCGCGGTGTCCGTTCATCCGTTGTCGCAGTGTCTGCATGGTCTCGCCGATGTACCATGCTCTGGGGCAACCTTTCCTGCAACGTATGAGGTAGACAACGTTGGCCGAGTCACAGGAGTGTGACCATGTACCTGGTGGGTGGTGTCCTCTCGTGTGATGGTGGTATCTGTGTCAATGATCTGGCATGTCTTGCAGAGGTTGCCGTGGCAGGGTTGTGTGGTGTCGTGGACGCTGTTCTCCTGAAAGCTGGGTAATTTGCTGCGAACGATAGTCTGTTTGAGGTTGGGTGGCTGTTTGAAGGCGAGTAGTGGAGGTGTGGGGATGGCCTTAGCGAGGTGTTCTTCGTCATCGTTGACATGTTGAAGGCTGCGAAGAACATGACGTAGTTTCTCCGCTCCGGGGAAGTACTGGACGACGAAGAGTACTCTGTTGGTTGTGTCCCGTGTTTGTCTTCTGAGGAGGTCTATGCGATTTTTCACTGTGGCCCGTCGGAACTGTCGATCGACGAGTCGAGCGTCATATCCTGTTCTTACGAGGGCGTCTTTCAGCGTCTGTAGGTGTCCATCGCGTTCCTCCTCATCTGAGCAGATCCTGTGTATTCGCAGGGCCTGTCCATAGGGGATGGCCTCTTTGACATGGTTAGGGTGGAAGCTGGAAAAGTGGAGCATCGTGAGGTTGTCCGTGGGCTTGCGGTAGAGTGAGGTGCTGAGGTGCACATCTTTGATGGAGATTCGTGTGTCCAAGAATGAAACCGATTCTGAGGAGTAGTCCATGGTGAGTTTGATGGTGGGATGGAACTTGTTGATGTTATCGTGTAGTCTCTTCAGTGATTCTTCGCCGTGGGTCCATAGGAAGAAAATGTCGTCGATGTATCTGGTGTATAGCGTTGGTTGGAGGTCCTGTGCAGTGAAGAAGTCGTGCTCGAACTTGTGCATGAAAATGTAGGCGTATTGGGGTGCGAATTTGGTCCCCATGGCTGTTCCGTGTGTTTGGGTAATGAACTGGTTATCGAAGGTGAAGACATTGTGATCCAGGATGAAGCGGATGAGTTGTAGGATGGCGTCTGGAGATTGGCTGTTGTTGGTGTTGAGCACTGAGGCTGTTGCAGCGATGCCGTCATCGTGGGGGATACTGGTGTAGAGTGCCGAGACGTCCATCGTGGTGAGAAGTGTTCCTGGTTCAACTGGTCCGTGGGTGCTGAGTTTTTGTAGGAAGTCTGTAGTGTCGCGACAGAAGCTGGGGATTCCCTGTACGATGGGTTTCAGGATGCCCTCGACGTATCCAGAGAGGTTCTCACACAGGGTTCCGTTGCCTGATATGATAGGACGTCCGGGTGTGTTGGCTTTGTGTATCTTTGGGAAGCAGTATAAGTCTCCCACGCGGGGAGTACGTGGGATGAGAGCGCGTAGGATGCTTTGCAGGTCTGGATCGAAGGTCTTGATCAGTTTGTTGAGCTGGTGGGTGTGTTCCTTGGTCGGATCTGCGGGTCACCGTCTGTAGTGTTCCTGGTTGTCCAGTTGTCGGTATGTCAGGTGTTAGAAGCTGGGGGTAGCAATATCTTTGGAGCTGTGGAAGCATTGTTGGAGATTGGTACTTCCTTTACTGAGGGAATTGCATAGAAAGTTTGCACAAGACAAAATACTGCAAAAATGTATTGAACTCATATAAAGCTAAAGGTCGCTGGTCTAATAGCTCTACGTACAAACAACAAGGGAGAAAGATGTGTTGATTCATTGGCACATATTGGGCGGGCAGTAGGTGGGGTGACCGCAATTCCTGCCCAGTGATGTCGGCGGGAGGCCAAATCAATTTTGGTGGTTGGGTCTCATTTACATGCAATAGGTGAGCCACCAGCACTAACTGTGCTGCTTAAGGGCAGCTCACTGTTTGGGAGGGTGGGAAATGTGGTGGGGAAATCAGGGTCCACATTTAGGTTAACGGCACAAATAACTACGTATGGGTATGATCTTGTGGCCATTACAGAAACATGGCTGCAGGGTGACAACGACTGGGAATTAAATATGCCAGGGTATTTAACAATCAGGAAGGACAGGCAGGAAGGAAGGAAGGGGAGGTGGGGTGGCTATGTTAATAAAGGAAGGAATCACTGTAATGCAGAGAAATGATATTGGGACAAAGGATCAGGATAATGAAACAGTTTGGGTAGAGATAAGGAATAATAAGGGGAAAAAAAACACTAGTGGGCGTAGTATATAGGCCTCCTAATAGTTGCAACTCTGCTGGAAGAAGTATGAATCAGCAAATAGTCGGGGCATGTCATAAGGGAACAGCTATAATTATGGGGGATTTTAACTATCATATTAACTGGACAAATCAAATTGGGCAGGGCAGCCTTGAGGAAGAGTTTATTGAGTGTATTAGGGATGGATTTCTTGAGCAGTATGTAACTGATCCTACAAGGGGGCAAGCAACCTTGGACCTGGTCCTGTGTAATGAGCCAGGATTAATTAATAATGTCCTAGTTAAGGATCCCCTTGGAATGAGTGACCATAACATGGTTACATTCCATATCCAAGTAGAGGGTGAGAAGGTTGGTTCTCAAACAAGCATACTGAGCTTGAATAAAGGAGACTATGATGGTATGAGAGCAGAATTGATTAAAGTGGACTGGGAAAATAGATTGAAGGGTAAGACGATATATGAGCAGTGGTGTTCATTTCAGGAGTTATTTTACAACTTTCAAAAATATATATTCCACTGAGGAAAAAAGGGTGTAAAAGAAATGACAGCCATCCGTGGCTAAGTAAAGAAATTAAGGATAGTATCCGACTAAAAACAAGGACATATGAGGTAGCCAAACTTAGTGGGAGGATAGAAGATTGGGAAGTCTTCAAAAGACAGCAAAAAGTAACTAAAGGATTGATTAAGAAAGGGAAGATAGATTATGAAAATAAATTAGCAAAAAATATAAAAACAGATAGCAAGAGTTTCTACAGTTATATAAAAAGAAAAAGGGTGGCTAAGGCAAACGTAGGTCCCTTAGAGGATGAGACCGGGAAATTAATGGTGGGAAACATGAAGATGGCAAAAATGCTGAACAAATATTTTATTTCAGTCTTTACGGTAGAGGACACTAAGAATATCCCAACACTGGACAAACAGGGGGTTCTAGGGGGGGAGGAGCTAAATACGATTAAAATCACTAAGGAATTGGTACTCAGTAAATTAATGGGACTCAAGGCGGATAAATCCCCTGGACCTGATGGCTTACATCCTAGGGTCTTGAGGGAAGTGGCAGTAGGGATTGTGGATGCTTTGGTAATAATTTTCCAAAATTCTCTGGACTCAGCAAAGGTCCCGGCAGATTGGAAAACTGCTAATGTAACACCCTTATTTAAAATGGGTAGTAGGCAGAAGGCTGGAAATTATAGACCAGTTAGCCTAACATCTGTGGTGGGTAAAATTTTGGAGTCTATTATTAAGGAGACAGTAGCGGAACATTTGGATAAACATAATTTAATAGGACAAAGTCAGCATGGCTTTATGAAGGGGAAGTCATGTCTGACAAATTTGCTTGAGTTCTTTGAGGACATAACGTACAGGGTGGATAAAGGGAAACCAGTGGACGTAGTGTATTTAGACTTCCAGAAGGCATTCGACAAGGTGCCACATAAAAGATTATTGCTCAAGATAAAGAATCACTGGATTTGGGGTGATATTCTGGCATGGGTGGAGGATTGGTTATCTAACAGGAAGCAGAGAGTTGGGATAAATGTTGGATTTTATTGCTAGGGGGATAGAATATAAAAACAGGGAGGTATTGCTGCAGTTATATAAGGTATTGGTGAGACCGCACCTGGAATACTGCATACAGTTTTGGTGTCCATACTTAAGAAAAGACATACTTGCTCTCAAGGCAGTACAAAGAAGGTTCACTCGGTTAATCCCGGGGATGAGGGGGTGGACATATGAGGAGAGGTTGAGTAGATTGGGACTCTACTCATTGGAGTTCAGAAGAATGAGAGGCGATCTTATTGAAACATATAAGATTGTGAAGGGGCTTGATCGGGTGGATGCGGTAAGGATGTTCCCAAGGATGGGTGAAACTAGAACTAGGGGGCATAATCTTAGAATAAGGGGCTGCTCTTTCAAAACTGAGATGAGGAGAAACTTCTTCACTCAGAGGGTAGTAGGTCTGTGGAATTTGCTGCCCCAGGAAGCTGTGGAAGCTACATCATTAAATAAATTTAAAACAGAAATAGACAGTTTCCTAGAAGTAAAGGGAATTAGGGGTTACGGGGAGCGGGCAGGAAATTGGACATGAAGCTGAGTTCGGATCGGTCAAGGCCCTGTGGGTGGCAGAGCGGGCTCAGGGGCTGAGTGGCCAGGTCCTGCTCCTACCTCTTGTGTTCTTTAGATTTGAGGTTAGGATCAGATCAGCCATGATCTTATTGAATGGTGGAGTAGGCTCGAGGGGCCGATTGGCCTACTCCTGCTCCTATTTCTTATGTTCTTCTTATGTTCTTATAAATTACTTGCCATCTTTGTTGGCAGGCGATCCCCGGGGCTGGTTTCCCTGAGTGCAGCTAGCAATGGCGCTGGTTGCCTCAGGGCAAGCCAACCTTGGAGAGGGGGCCTCAAGTAGGTGTTAGGCACCTTACTTACATAGGCAGAGGGCCTAATGTCTGCTTCAGGCATGGGTAAAGGACGCTTTTTGTTTTTCCTTACCCAATAGGGCGGAAGGTGCACTTCCCGCCGGAAGTGTTCACGCGGTTCCTACCCGCCATTTTGGGGCCTTAGTGGCCACATAGTGCCTGAGAAACGGGTTCTACACGGCTCAATTTCTCGGCCAATGAATTTCTGCTTTCATTCCACTATACGTCTAACATTATCTATTATTTGTATCAAATATTATTTACAATTGAATAACTTAGAACCTTTCATATAACAAAAATG
The DNA here is from genome assembly GCF_035084215.1 of Heptranchias perlo. NCBI lineage: Eukaryota > Metazoa > Chordata > Chondrichthyes > Hexanchiformes > Hexanchidae > Heptranchias > Heptranchias perlo. The sequence goes on along the minus strand of NC_090357.1, from coordinate 12,524,128 downwards.
TACCGCATTCTTTACAGGAGAAGCAGGAAGGAGGAGGGGGAATAGGGACATGGCCTAAGGCACTGTCAAAGAGAAGTGGCAAGGCAAAGAGGTTTAAGGAGAGTTCCCAAGTGCAGTCTGAAGGCTCTGCTGCCAATGGTGCAGCAGAGGGAAGGAGGAAATGGTACAAAGGAGCAGAAAACATGACTACAAGATAATGCAACATGTTCAAACTTAACTTTGAATGTTTCGATACTGTTCAGCTTCAACTTTTTAAAGAAACTGACCTTTTTTTTTAGAAAAAAACCTTGGGCCTCATTGTGATATAAAACAGGGCCTTCTGCTCCACTGATATCAGACACACATGCAAAAGATTTTGTAAAACTTGAATGTTTTGCGCTGAAGAAAATATTGTTGAATTTCAATGTGCTTCCTGCTGCTGTCGGGAGTCTCTGTATTTAATTAATATCTATGGAAATGCTGAGGTTCTGAACCTATTTTTAAATTTTGGACCAAACATTCCAGAAAGGCATCTGGGTGAGTCTTGTGCTGATATATTCCAGGCTCTCCTTGTTTGGAATTTGTTCACGGACACTCAGATAGATCAGCTTTTACGTACAATTAGAATCCAGAAACTGTTCCCTGCAAATGAGGAGTGTTTGGCATCATTTGATACTGCATAAAAGCTATCAATCAAAAATACAAAATGGCTATAAATTCTTAATAACAAATGCATATTTCACAGCATCTATATTTCATTATAGGCATAATTCACACAGCTTGTCGCTTATTAAAAAGTGTGCAGAGTTTTATTTCCTTTCTGTAAATCATAGAATCATACAGCACAGAAAGAGGCCATTCGGCCCATCGTGCTAGTGCCAGCTCTTTGAAAGAGCTATCCAATTAGTCCAACTCTCTTGCTCTTTCCCCATAGCCCTGCATATCTTTCCTTTTCAAGTATTTATCTACAAATAAATCTACACTTTTGTTACATTCTTTGCATGTTTTTCTCTCTACAGTTCACCCTCTCCCTTGCAGCCAGAAGAGTGATTCTGGCCTCGGACTTTTCCACAGGCCATTGCCACAACTGGACCAACAAGAACCATGTATGCGACAAGGCAAGATGGGTACTATTAGTATTCAGTCCAACCATTTCATAAATTCTTTACTAACTGAGAAACTTAGTGCTACTCAATGATAGTGAATCCAAAAAAAAAATTCAAGATTGTCCTCAACACAGCATTTGAACAATGAGATTTTGGGGGAAGATTATCCTCTTCAGGCAAAGATCCAGTGGGGTGGATCTTCTGCCTCCCTTCCATATCCATCCCAACACTGACCTGTTTTCCTGGTTGGAACTCATTGCGTATGCACACCTGGCTCCCACTGGGATTCCGGCCATCAAGAGGGAACTCGCCAATGCAACCAAGGAAACTCTGAAGGTACTGCAGCAGTGATAACGTTGCAGCACCAGAAGAGGCAGCAAGGGACCTGAAAGGGCCAAAAATGCACTAACAATCAGGAAGAAGGCTCCCATTGAAGGTCTTGGCCGAGACTGGGACCTTCAGCAGATCAGTGCTTGGGACAAAATTGACGTGGAGTAGGCTGCTATAAGGCCCTCTTTCTCCACTGGGGAAAACTCCGGAGCCTTACCACCATTTCCTTGGGCCCAGAACCACTTTCCACATGGCAGCCCCAAGAAGCGCAATAACAAGGGTGGAAAGGAAGGAAATCCACAAAGGAGCTGGGCCCCACCCTCCTCCCGCCATCTGCATATGATGGTTGGGGAAGTAGCAGAGCGTGAAAATGGAGGAGGAAAATCCTGGTCAGGGCGGTGATGTGACAGTAGACTTTATTGCCTGAATTTTTTGACATTCTCTGCCGCAATTCCCAAGAGAGAGAATTGCCTCCATTTTATCAGAGGTGAAGGCATAGTAAAGGCATATACTTCCTTCTGAACTTGTCATATTAGTCTTAAACTCTAATCTAATATACCTTACATCCCATCCAATATTTTGCGTGTTTCATATGTAACTTTTAGAATTTCATATAAAGATGTCGCCTGATGGCAAAGTGGGTGTGTGCAGCACCGAGTATAGTATTGATCCATGTACATCAGAAGTTCTCAGGTTTGATGTGTGATCTCAGTTAGGGAGGTAGTAGGGACATTCCAACTGGCCTCAACATCCAGCCCCTCAGCACATTAAAATGAGCTAAGGATGGTCTCGAGTCAGAAGGCAATGGGATAATCATGGTGATAGCACCATTTCAGATCACTTTGACAAAATGATTACCAGGATTAGGAAGTCATCAGGGAACAGCATGTCTAAATAACACATAGCTAGCCCCCAAGAGCTCTTTTGTCTGGCATGAATGCTAGTTGATTCTCTTTTGTCTAAGAGTTTTGGTCTAAGGAAAAGTATCAGAGCATCCTAGCAGTCCAACATTCTAGTTCAGGGACAGGTAACTATTTTTAAAATTCATTCATGGGTTGTGGGCGTCGCTGGCAAGGCCAGCATTTATTGCCCATCCCTAATTGCCCTTGAGAAGGTGGTGGTGATCCTTGAATTGCTGCAGTCCGTGTGGTGAAGGTTCTCCCACAGTGCTGTTAGGTAGGGTGATCCAGGATTTTAACCCAGCGACGATGAAGGAATGGCAATATATTTCCAAGTCAAGATGGTGTGTGACTTGGAGGGGAACGTACAGGTGGTGGTGTTCCCATGAGCCTGCTGCCCTTGTTCTTCTAGGTGGTAGAGGTCGCGGGTTTGGGAGGTGCTGTTGAAGAAACCTTCACGAGTTGCTGCAGTGCATCTTGATGGTACACACTGCAGCCACAGTGCGCCGGTGGTGGAGGGAGTGAATGTTTAAGGTGGTGGATGGGGTGCCTATCAAGCGGGCTGCTTTGTCCTGGATGGTGTCGAGCTTCTTGAGTGTTGTTGGAGCTGCACTCATCTAGGCACGTGGAGAGTATTCCATCACACCCCTGACTTGTGTCTTGTCGATGGTGGAAAGTCTTTGAGGAGTCAGGAGGTGAGTCACTCACCACAAAATACCCAGCCTCTCACCTGCTCTTGTAGCCACAGTATTTATGTGGCTGGTCCAGTTTAATTTTCTGGTCAATGGTGACCCCCAGGATGTTAATGGTGGGGGGTTTGACGATGGTAATGCCATTGAATGTCAAGGGGAGGTGTTAGACTGTCTCTTGTTGGAGATGGTCATAGCCTGGCACTTGTCTGGCGTGAATGCTAGTTGATTCTCCAATCCGCTTTTCCAGCGAGCAAAAAAAATTTCCAGAGCCTAACGGTAAAAAAAATGCTTTGAAAACTGATCTGGCCTTTTTGTACTTGAAGGCTTAAGCCCTCTGAATGGGAGAAAAGCACTGGTATTAGTATAACCAAATGAAGTGGCATTTTCTACATTACGACTGTGGTTCTCAGGATCCTTGTTAATGAATGGAATGAGAAACAAGTCCTGTTCCAAAATAGACTCAAACATATTTCATAACCTTGACTTACAAATAGTACATAGTATTGTTTCCAACACTTTTAAATTTTACAGATGTAGGCTAACAATGAAAACACTGCCATTTCATGGTTACCTCACTGTTTTCTAATGGAGGCCCATCATTGCTTAAAATTTCCCAGTAACAATGATGTGCAGTAATAAAGCACTCAAACATTAAGTAGTTCAGTGTCTGTTCAGATTGAGAATATTTAGCTTCTTCATATTCTCCCCACCCTAGAGGGCTGTTTGTTGGACTGCATTCCTGTGAGCTTGGGAGATGCTACTCCTTCCAAAATTATAGGGGTTAACATACCCATTTTATACTGGGGTATGGGAAATCCTATTTACTATGTGAGGAAGGTGAACAGAATTATCTTATAAAATGGATGTTTTGCTTGTAATTTCTCTTTGATTTTTCCTTGTGCACTAAGAAAGCCAGGTAGGACTGCTTCCATTGTACCACTTCTATGGCTTGCACTGTGACTAATGTGCCTATGCTGGGTTTAGCAAAACTTTACAGCCAGAATCTGGATGTAGGAGTAGAATAAGAGCTACAATCAGATATAAGTATAGGGGCAAGTATACAATTTGAAATACAAATAAAAGTTAAAGGAATAAGTAATAGCTGACATGTAACAACACATTTTATATTGAAATTCTGCTGCTGAACACCAAATTGACCAGGGTATGCAAGAATGATTAGATTTCAACGGGAGCTTTAGGTAGACACTATATTATACTGGTTTTACGCCAATGGTATCTAGGCAGCTGGATTAAAAGACCTTCAACATTTTCATTTGATTATTGGTGCTGCTACTTTGGATCCTTTCTACTGGAGCATTTACAAGTGTGAAGCACACAAGGTTAAAGTTCTAGACATAGGGCAATGCCTGGAAGCATAAATAGTATTGGAGGCTCCAAAGTAGGTGTATCTCAATAGCACGATTCTCAGTAGATCAGATAGATTTACATGTACATGGAAGGCTGTACAGAGTTTTATATTTGAAACATTTATATTTACATCTGTTTTGTTAGTCACAGTGACTTATAGTGTTATATTTATGATCTCTTATTACAAATTTCTGCATTGTTCTGCTGCATTTTGCAAATGATAGTCTAAGCATCATAATACTTACTTAGGATGCGATCTAGTACTAGAGGTTTCACAAAGACTTGGGGGAATAATTCCTTTCCTTGTAACTAATTGATAAGTCTATTGACATGGCAGATGTAGGTATGGATTTTGCTCAGTTAACCTAAGATACTTTCCACAAACTATCAGATTTAACTGAAATAACTACTTGTAGCAAGGATCGGGCTTCATCTAAATGCATCAATTAGCATTTGCACCATTTTCATAGTGTTGACGTTTAGGTGTGAACAACTTTAGGTGTGCTTGGCAAGAAGGATAGTGTGGTCAAGGCGGTTGTTCTGGAATAAGGTTGGGAATAAATTGGGTTTCTTTCTGATCCATAGTTATTTTCTTATTTCCAACTTATGTGATCCATCAAACTCAGTAATGCTGTTGCTGTTTTGAATCTTATAGCTGTCAAAAAAAAATCTAGAAGAGAATCTCAACCCATACAACTGCTGTTAAAGACTGAACCATTAATTCTGATAGAAAAATTTCCTGGATGAATTTCAGGTTATAAGCTTGAAAGTGCATAAGATATTGAGTAGGACTTGTTTTCAATTTTCTTCAAATTCAGCAGATGGAGGCCAACAAGGATATTGTGTCATTTTGTGGTTACCACACACTGTTATTTTTCTGGTGTAGGTACATCCTTACCACATAAATACGCACACTAATATCCCCCAAACACCAGTGATGTAACGTAAGAAGCACTCAAGGGTATAAATCTGAAATTAGGCCAAAGTTGGTGATGAAATTAACATCCCACAATATATCAAATTAATTGAAACAAGATCAAATATTAACAAATTCTGGAAACTATGAGGTGGCTTATATTTCCAGTTGATACAGTGTAAACATTCAAAAAATTCTAAACTTATGTAGCAAGCTTCCAGGAGCAGGCATATCTGAGGATACTCAGCAACACAGCTGCTGTGACCCATGGTCAAGCCAGTTGACCCATCCTAGGGCATCCATTGGCATGGGATGATGTTCGGCACAAAGGGAGGACATCTCTATGAAGAAAACCAGGGCAAGTTGCCAGCTGTTCTCTCAGAAGTTCCATTCCCAGTGCATTGTAAGGAAAATCTAATCAAGCACAATTGCGCGCATTTCTGTGACTTGAAATTCCAAGAAAGTATCTGCGTCTTTGTGCTTCTTTCATCTCCACGTATCTTTGATAACAGCCTCGTCCAGCCAACTACATTAGCCATTTTTAGAAAGTTTTATCTTACATGATCATGCTGTAAGGGTAATCTAACTATGCAGAGCAGTCAAATGAAATAACCCCACAATCTAGTCAACTCGGATAAAATTTAAGAGTACATTTTACCCTTTAAAAAGGAAAGTTTTCTTACATCATTAATTAAATTTTTTAACATCCGCCAATCAAAATGGCAACTTCAGCCATTTTCTTCTTTTGAAACGCAAATTCAATTCAATGGGGTCAATTTTAACCTAACAGGCTGGGCTAGAAGCCCACGGGATCGGGTGAAATGCCGATTTTATACCCTGCCCAGTGACTTCAATCGAGAGTAAATTCAGATGGGGTGTAAAATCAGTGTTCCACCCAATCCCGTCAGTTTTCTGAAAGGGGGGTTAGGTTAAAATTGACCCCATTTGCTCAAATAACAGAAAACTGACGAATCACGATTTTCTTGAAAATATGTTTTCAAACTTCTTAAGCTTCTAAATTGGCTCTTTAATTAAGAATGACAAAAGAGTCCTTACCGTTAATGTGGCATGTGCACAGCCCATGAAGGATTTGCAAATCCACAGCCTAACTCAATGCAATATTACTGATCCAACCTGATTTCAAGTTTCAGCTCTCTTCACTTTACCCAACTCTTAAAACTAATGTTCCTCACCCAACCTCATTTTCTATGTCAGCCCATGTTACTTGGCCCAAGTCCTGATGTCAGCCCTCTTCACGTGACCTGACTCCCAAAGCTAGCACCCCTCACCTGGTCCGCTCCCTTTATCAACTCTTTTAACCTGGCCCAACTCATGATGTCAGCTCACGTGCACAAATGAATGAATTTACAGCTGACAAGTGTTCTACTTTTAATATGGAGGACATATATGGAAGATGAAATTCTGAATCTCAGCATTTTTAATTATGATTGAAATAAATGAAATACTTATAAAATTCAATGCATGAACTTACAGCTGGAAATAGAAGGTGTGATATTGGGTTGCCAATAGTTTGATTCAGTAATTTGCCTGGATAAGTAGAATAAATAGTCCTATCGCTGCTGTTTTGAACTGACTGCAGTGCTTCACAGAGAAGTGAATCAGGAACTGTGAAGTGGGGCTCTGAAGCAGGTAAAATGAATTTAAGTAGGTTGTTTTTCTGTCAAGTTCTTGAGTGATACTTTAAGAAGGAGTCAATACTAAGCAAATCCATTTGTTAACTGTGAAACCACATTTCTAAAATTTCTTTATGAGTTTTTGCTATGAAATGCTGAAGCATTTCATTTTTTTCCCGTGGTGTTTACCTACCCAAACAGCTGCTACTCAGGATAAAGTGTTCCAGAGGTTTCACAAGGATTTGAGGAAAGCAATTCCTCACGTGGCTCAATTCAATGACTAAAAAAAAAATTGACATGCCAGATGAACATGAGAACTTTGCACATTGTTGATTCCAGGACTTTTTCATTGCCACTATGTTCACTGAATTCCAATAAAGCATTTTTTTAATTCATTCTCAGGACATGGGCGTCGCTGGCAAGGCCGGCATTTTTGGCCCATGCCTTGTTGCCCGGAGAAGGCGGTGATACAACTGAATGGCCTGCTAGGCCACTTCACAGAGCAGTTAAGAGTCAACCATGTTGGTGTAGGACTGCAGTCACATATAGCCCAGGTTGCATCAGGACCCGATTGCAATTTTAGTAGAAGGCCCGAGCTGGGTAGCAGTGATAGCTTCCCACGTCAGGCCAAAACTGCCGGGAGAGACTGTCGGCGACCGTACCCACAGGTCACTAGTGATGGCCCTCCTGCCGCCCGAGTTCCCACTCCCGTACTTCCTGCCAGGTAGTGGATCTGGCCGAGTTCAGGCTGGAGGCTGGCAAAATTTATGGAAATGAGGTCCAGCCGTTACAATCGTCTGGGCCTCGCTGTCTCCATTGTTTCCGAGTGCATCACCCATTTTGTAGCTCGCCACCCGAACCCACCTCCGTTAAAATCGGGGTCAATGTCTCAGTTTAGCATTTGCTGTTAGTAGTATTGGGATAGAAAAAAGAGCATTTTTCCAGTATGACACAGACCCCATGATTCCTGTTCCTGATGGAATGAGTAATCCTGACAAAAATTAATCCTAGACACATTTCATAATTTGGAAAAGGGGTGAGTAGAGTTTGTTTTTCATAATTTTCAAATTTCATGAATGTAGACCGACAAAAATAACATGATGTCATTGTGTGGTTATCCCACATTGTCATATCACCACCCCAGCCTTACAGTAAAATCTTCCATTAACAATGATATGTAATGATAATTACTCAGTTAAATAAACCTCAAACCAAGTCACAGCTAGAGATAATATGAATTTCCTTTGTCCCAAACTTATTTATAACAAATTCAAATATATTCTTGTAATTGCATAATCTGATTTCTATTTTAATGGATACAGTGAAGTTATTAAAAATTCTGGACTTCATTTATCACAAGGATGCTTAGGCAGCTGATTTGGCTGGAAAATGCTCTGGGACGAACTGAGCTCGTGAAAAGCTCTACATGAATACAAGTCTTTCTTTCTTTAGTTGAGTCTTACAGATCAGGAAGAACCCAAGTTTGATCTCCAGTCTGTGCCAAATTAGGTGATATCAGCTGGCATAGCAATAGTGCCCCAGTGCATGTTTGTGAACATTGCAAAAGGACAAGATGAGGCAAGGGTGTGGTACCCCAAATAGTTGAATAGCCTGTTGATAATCATTGTCTTGACTCACTTGACATAGCCACTTGGGTGAGGCATCTTTGGAACAGTTAAGCAGTCAATATTTCCAGGAGAGAAGGGTGGGAAAAAAATAACAGAAAAGGAAGGGGAAAAAAATCAAAATATAGGATTTAAGAAACAGTTTTGCTGTAAAATTCTGAACTGTCTGAGATGTTTTCTTTTTCATAATTAATACTCAATTTGTTATTGCTCATTATCATGTTTAGGACAGGGTGCTCTACTTAAGATCGCATGAGGGCGTGAGGGCTGCAATTCTTCATATGGCTCAGTTTGCCCCAATTCAGCTGTCTATTGCGTTAGGAGAATGTGAGTATTTTACCCAATATTTGTTGTTCCACTGTCCATGGATATCAGTCGGATATCAGTGAAGGAAATACCTATATGTGGAGTTCAAAGTTAGAGTCTGTTCCAATGGAGCTCAACTCAAGCTCAAGGAACAGCACCTCATCTTTTGATTTGGCACTATACAGACTTCCAGCCTCAACATTGAGTTCAACAACTTCAGATCATAACCACCGCTTGAATTTTCTGGAACAGCAGGTGCCGGTGATGGTTCTTCTGTAACCATTTACAGCTCCTCTGGACCTATCTTTTGTTTTTTTTACTTGTCCCATTACCGTTCCCTTTTGCCTTGTACCATCATCCCTTTTGTCATTTAATTGCTCTTGCCCACCACCCTATCAGAGACCTTTCCCTTTCTATTTTCCTCCCCCCTTGTCCCCCTTTTCCCTGGCTGTGTACTTGCTTATAAACTGTTAAATCTCTAACTTTTTCCCGTTCTGATGATAGACCATCCACAAATGCTGCCTGAGTGTTTCTAGCATTTTCTCTTTTTATTTTGGAGTCTGCATGTATTTTTCTGCATTAACACACTTTCCTTGGTGATGAGTTTTCAGTTGATGGACTTCATCCATTCATCAATTTGCTTCAGGTAATTTTATACATATAAAAATAGGTATATACACAAAGAAGGAGATAGAACAGAGGAAGCATAATATGTAATTGAATGTTGCGAGTATATAAGGTATCTTTGACTTATGATTAATTTGTTCCAATTGATTGGTCATAATTGGGAATGGCAACAAACCAAGAATAGAGGTGTTCCACATTCAACAGCTTTAAGTACAGACAAGCAGGTACCTACTAGTTTAATGACCTGGCATCCATCCATTAATGTGCTGGAATATATGCTCTCCAGTTAACTAACCTTGGCAAAGTAGGTTGCTGTGGTCAAAGCATTCAAAGTGGAGTGAAGCAAATGAAGTGATTAGTTTCCGATCCCTGTTCCAGAATATGTTCATCTAGTAGTCACAGCAATGTGGTTGTTGTGAGAATTATCACTGAGAAACAGGATTTTCTAGAATATGATGACAGCCCAGTGATTACTGTTAATGACTAGAATGAGTAATATGATGAAAAATAGTTCCACATGCATTTCAGAAACTGGGCTCGGAAACGGGTACCTTAGTTCAGCTTGTTTTTTTTGTCAAACACCCTATAGTTTCCTACCACGGACATATTATTACTACACCAGCCTTTGCGGTAAAATCTCTCCAAAACATCAATTACTCTGCTTATGAAATTAATATCCCACTATATGTACCACATTAATTTGAAATAACACAATGTACTTAATTAACCACAGGCTATTTCCTCTACATGGTTCCCATTGAATTTTCATCTCACAAAAACAGCTTGCTTACAGGTGTTATGAATTCTGTTAGTCTAAGCCAGCTGGCATAACACATCATTGCCAGCAGCCTAAGATCTGCAGGATAGTGCCCCTCAAGTACAGGCTCCAAAACCAACAGTCCAGCTGTTTGTTCACGATTATGGTGTATTTTGTCTAAATATATAAATCATTTACCCAATTGGATTGCAGTGGTAGGGAGCAGATGGAAATCTTTAGCCATTGTGCAGTCGGGGGGAATGACAACAATTCAAATTCTTTGGGCCTCTGCAGCAGGGCATTTTTCGACTCAAAGTTCATTGAAGAATATGTTGACAATAGGTAAATAAACCAACAAAGAAGACCAAGTATAAAAATTGTAATTTTTTTTGCCAACTGTGTGCAAAGTGTTTCTTCTCTGTCACAGCTCCGAGTTTAAACTACTGCAATAATGTTTCCTAAATTGTTGGTACCCATAGCAACACCAGCATCGCAGCTATACAGCTTTACTAAACTTATCCACAAACTTGGCACTTTTGCTAACGCCGCTCCAAGTCACACTGAATAAAATAGTCTATTATTTTAAAGTACACCTCTGGTACTTTAAATTTATAGACAAAGTCAAGTAAATCTTGGGCCTACAAAGTCCACAGCTCAGCCAAGAATATACTATAGTGTCTGTCCTGTGCACTGCTCAATTTGCTCTTGATGGAATATTCCTGTAATCTGGTAAAAATCACAGACTAGCGTAATACTCTACTCTGCATGTCATTTATCACTGCAGTGACTCACACAGGTGCCCCATTTCCATTCCCTGAGTGCGGTACCATTCACTGAAACCATTCTTACAAAACTTCTTTTCAACTCTATTTTCTCATATTTACATAGCATGAAGCCTACACTCACCTTAAGGCAGGTCCACATGAACATAGTGCATGACATTTGTATGCATCGTGGCTTGGTCATTCCAAAAGCACCCTTTCATTGTGCATTGAATTTTTGGATTAAAATACTGGATTGGAGATGCTGACATGTTTAAACCAACACTGAAGCTATATGAAATCATGAATTGCTTGGCAGATGCAGAACTGTATTTTACCAATTCTGTACCAGGACTTGGAAAGCAATGGTGCTTACATTGAAAGTTAAACTGTTGTGAGCTATGTATTGGTATAAACAGGCAGTGTAAATAGGACACGTAACACTCAGAAAATGACAAGAAAATGGCGTGTGAATCTGACATCATCTGAACCCCAGGATCAAGTTATAGCCTCAAAACTCATTCCCATTATATTCTAAAAGTCACATTAATTTGTTAAAATTCTGGCATAGTTATAATGGGGACTCTCGGGGAGACTTAAATCACATTATTAGATTTCATGTTCACATTAACTCTTTGTTCTCTGTGTTCAGATGGAATGCAAAGCAAGTATTTTGCAGGGACCAAAAGCAATTTATTAACACAGTCACAGGCAAAGTAATCAAGAAAGTAATTTATGTTTTATAGTGAAATACAACTCTTTGTGTACACAGCTTATGATACTTGATGCCAAAGCTTCCAACTCACCTATGGGTGACACTTGGGGGGAGGTTTTGAAATCAATGGAAATTGAGCGATTTACATAATGGGCAGTGAATCCACAATGCCAGTTTTATATTCGGGCGGTACCTTGAAATCTGCCCCTTGCACTTCAAAGCACTCATACATATTCTCAACACACACTCAAGCATTCCCACTGCTCTCTAAAGTCCTTGTTCCCACTGCTCTTTCTCTACTCCTGGTACCCACTGCTCTCTCTCTCTACTCCTGGTTCCTACTGCTCTCTCTCTCTACTCCTGGTTCCCACTGCTCTCTCTCTATTCCTGGCTCCCACTGCTCTCTCTCTACTCCTGGTTCACACGGCTCTCTCTCTACTCCAGGTTCACACTGCTCTCTCTCTACTCCAGGTTGCCAATGCTCTCTCTCTACTCCTTGTTTCTACCACTCTCCCAACTCCTGGTTCCCATTGGTCTCTCTCTTTACTCCCATTGCTCTCTCTTTCTCTGTGTCTCTGTCTCTGTATTTCTCCTGCTTTATGCCCCCTCACTTTCCAGCTCATTAAAATAGTCTCAATATGCAGCAGAAACAGAGCACCACAACCTCAAATACAGTCATTCACACCCAGAAATAAAAAAATCATCAGCATCATTATGAAAGATTTACACCCAAAACAGCATAATTTGTCGTTTCTTTTTACAGATGCTTACTGACCTACTGTGCATTTCCAGCATTACATGTTTTCATTTGCTATTTTCTTCATTTTGAATTAGCATATAGTTTAGCTTGTTTAAATTACACATCCAGTCTATATCTACTAGCATTAAAAGTAATCCAGGGACCATGCTACAGTTGTGCAGCAAAATAGAAATGGAATAACCTTTACTGCAGCACCGGATCAGACAAAGTACAAGGCCTGAAAAACAATGCAGAATTGTTCACTTGTTTTGTATTTTCTCTTCTGTAATGATTTAAAAACTTTTACCAGACAAGGGATTTTATTTTGATACAAAGCATTACGGGGTAAATTCAGAGATCCTACGCTTCTGGTGTACAGCCTTGTTTGCCAGGAGTATTGATTGAACAAACAAGTGTGAAGGGCAACTTCCCCTGATAATATCATTGGAGATTTGGATTGGTATGAATTGGACGAGCTCACTTTCTCTCCAGGTTGCCCAATCACTGACTCTGATGTGCAAGGCTCTGCTCCAGGAGCTTGGTCTCAATGAATTGACCCTTATACATAAAAATAATCAAATTAGAACTAGGCCATTCAGGGGTGATGTCTGGAAGCACTTCTTCACACAAAGGGTAGTGGAAATCTGGTACTCTTCCTCCCCAAAAAGCTGTTGAGGCTAGGGCAATTGAAAATTCCAAAACTGAGATTGCTAGATTTTTGCTGATTTTAAGGGTTAAGGAACCAAGGCAGGTAGATGGAGTTAAAATACAGATCAGCCATGATCTAAGTGAATGGTGGAACAGGCTCGAGGGGCTGAATTGCCTACTCCTATTTCTATGTACATGCACAACAAATATACATGGTAGGAATAATAGCAGCTTTTAGAACGTTAACTAGTGCCAGGAGTCAACAACATTGTAGTAATACAAAACAATGTCTGAAGAGTCCATGAGTCCATACCTTTTCTTTGGATACAAGATGACTTTTTATTTAATTAGTACCCATCAAAGTACATTTATTCCTCAATCCTCATTATTCCATTAATCATCATTATCTTTAATCTTCCTCCAATCTGGCATGGGTGGAGGATTGGTTATCGAACAGGAAGCAGAGAGTTGGGATAAATGGTTCATTTTCGGACTGGCAACCAGTAACCAGTGGTGTTCCACAGGGGTCGGTGCTGGGTCCCCAACTCTTTACAATCTATATTAACGATTTGGAGGAGGGGACCGAGTGCAACATATCAAAATTTGCAGATGATACAAAGATGGGAGGGAAAGTAGAGAGTGAGGAGGACATAAAAAACCTGCAAGGGGATATAGACAGGCTGGGTGAGTGGGCGGAGATTTGGCAGATGCAATATAATATTGGAAAATGTGAGGTTATGCACTTTGGCAGGAAAAATCAGAGAGCAAGTTATTTTCTTAATGGCGAGAGACTGGAAAGTACTGCAGTACAAAGGGATCTGGGGGTCCTAGTGCAAGAAAATCAAAAAGTTGGTATGCAGGTGCAGCAGGTGATCAAGAAAGCCAACGGAATGTTGGCTTTTATTGCTAGAGGGATAGAATATAAAAACAAGGAGGTATTGCTGCAGTTATATAAGGTATTGGTGAGACCGCACCTGGAATACTGCATACAGTTTTGGTCTCCATACTTAAGAAAAGACATACTTGCTCTCGAGGCAGTACAAAGAAGGTTCACTCGGTTAATCCCGGGGATGAGGGGGCGGACATATGAGGAGAGGTTGAGTAGATTGGGACTCTACTCATTGGAGTTCAGAAGAATGAGAGGCGATCTTATTGAAACATATAAGATTGTGAAGGGTCTTGATCGGGTGGATGCAGTAAGGATGTTCCCAAAGATGGGTGAAACTAGAACTAGGGGGCATAATCTCAGAATAAGGGGCTGCTCTTTCAAAACTGAGATGAGGAGAAACTTCTTCACTCAGAGGGTGGTGGGTCTGTGGAATTTGCTGCCCCAGGAAGCTGTGGAAGCTACATCATTAGATAAATTTAAAACAGAAATAGACAGTTTCCTAGAAGTAAAGGGAATTAGGGGTTATGGGGAGCGGGCAGGAAATTGGACATGAAGCTGAGTTCGGATCGGTCAATGCCCTGTGGGTGGCGGAGAGGGCCCAGGGGCTATGTGGCCGGGTCCTGCTCCGACTTCTTGTGTTCTTTAGATTTGTGGTTGGGATCAGATCAGCCATGATCTTATTGAATGGCGGAGCAGGCTCGAGGGGCCGATTGGCCTACTCCTGCTCCAATTTCTTATGTTCTTATGTCAGCAAACACAATGGAATCCTCAGCGACAATAACAGACCAATTGTTTAAATCTTGGTCAGGCACGTTTCATAGATTACCTTCAAATATACTATCACAAGCTAATATTTTGAGAAATGTTACATTTAAAAATAAACCATAAACCATATCTAAGTCACTATAAAAGTTCTGAAGGGATTCAAGAATCAATGCCCCTACTCCTCAGTAACCCAATAGTAAATTCTTCCATTTTCTTTTCACAATCAGCCAGCCCTTTATTACTTGCCAGTTAATCAACATGGCTCATACGAGCAAGATTGAAACATTCCGCCATTGAGCAGCCAGTGTTAATGTCAAATATTCCCAGGTCAGGTGCAAGAACATTCCAGAACTGAGAGGATATCCTTGTCAGGAAAGGCTGAATGGGCTGGGGCTCTTTACTCCAGAAAAAAGAAGGCTGAGGGGTGTCCTGATAGAGGCCTTTTAGATAACGATAGGGTTTGAAAGGGTAGACATAGAGAAAATGTTTGCACTTGTGGGGGAGTTCAAAACTTGAGGTCATAAATATAAAATAGTCGCTAATAAATCTAATAGAGAATTCAGGAGAAACTTCTTTACCCGAAGAGTGGTAAGAATGTGGAACGTGCTACCACAAGGAGTAATTGAGACAAATAGCATAGGTACATTTAAGGGGAAGCTAGATAAATACATGAGGGAGAAAGGAATAGAAGGTTATCCTGAGTTAGATGAAGTAGGGAAGGAGGAGGCTCATGTGGAGCATAAACGCCAGCATAGACCAGTTGGACCGAATGGCCTGTTTCTGTACTGTCGTTTCGATGTAACTCAATGATGCAGAATAAAGCTCCTGCTGCTCTGCTCCAGCAACGTGTTTTAAATTCCAAACTTAGAAAGGTGTCACTTGCAGCATCCTTTCACTTCCTATTCTAATCATCCTGATGTCCTCTCTAAGAGAGAGTGCTAATTTGGGACTATTTTGTGTTGAATTGTAGGTAGTTTAGTTTTGCAGATCCACAACCATTATGAACTTCGGTCAGGGTGGCCAAGCTCATTTGATGATGGGCCCGTACAGCTAGCAGAACGAAAAAACTTGCGTATCAACAACCTAAGCTGGATTCAAAACTCGATCCCAAAGTTTAAAGGAGAGTGTGCTAACCCATCAACAACAACAACTTGCATTTATGTAGTGCTTTTAACATAGTAAAATGTCCCAAGGCGCTTCACAAGAGCGCTTATCAAACAAAATAAGGAAACATTAGGACAAGTGGCCAAAAGCTTGGTCAAAGAAAGAAGGTTTTAAGGAGCATCTTAAAGGAGGAGAGAGAGGTAGAGAGGTAGAGAGTTTTAGGAAGGGAATTCCAGAGCTTAGGGCCTAGGCAGCTGAAGGCACGGCCGTCAATGGTGAAGCAAAGAAAATTGGGAATCAACCTGTAATTCTGAGTCTTTAAATGGGAAACATTTAGGCAAGCAAAGACCAGCTGTTTATTTTAATCGGATTGCGTTGGATCCTTTCAACCAGTTTAACGGAAAACATATAGCCTAGTAGCAGCTGCCATTGTGTTTTTCAACTTATTCATTTAAAAATGCCTTGCAGCTTAAGTTACTTAAAAATTACATGTGCATTGTATTTACGACTGCTAATAAAGAAAGGCTGCATTAAAAGTAAACTCAGGAGACTTGTTATTCCAATGTACAGCTGCAGGGAAGCCCAAGCCAGGGTAAATAGAACATGTTAATCATTTTGTTGCAACCAATTGAGTATTGAAATCCTTTACAGCTTTGAGAATCCTGTCATATTCTATCAATTAACATCTGTAAATTTCCAATACTGGACAACATGAAGTACAAAGGAAGACCTAGTGGAAACAAAAGAACACTTTTTAACTGAACAGAGTAAGAAATTGTAAAACTTGTTATTTTTCTGTTTTGGGAGAGAATTCTGACTATGGTTTTTCTAGAGCTCAAATGATATGAGATGAGGCAATAATGTGGGTTCTCAATGGCAATCACTGCCCAGTGAGATTCTGTTCTCCGCTGTGCTAACTGGGGATCTGGGGATGGTATTGTGTACAGAAGAAGTGCATCCTCAGAGGAAAGGATAAGCAGAGGTCGAGTCAACTTACATTGTTTATGTGAACCTTCTAGCTGCCAACTAAAAAGAACAGCAAAAGCACGGGTCTGTGAGGGACCAGATTTCACTGCTGGAGCACAGGGACTAAAATAACTTGCAGAAATAAGATGACAGCATAAAATAACCTAACTAGCAAAAATAGTACAAAGTAAAAGAAGGGGAGACAAACTGAAAATTCTGAGCGAGGAGCTTTGAATAATATTACTTCATAGCACATTACTTGTTTAATATAAACCATGCAAGTATGAATTATGTGTGAAGATAAAGATGCAATTTCTAAATGTGAGTATGTTAATCCTTCATTGTGAAATGGACTCCAAAAGGCTTTTGAGCATTACAATGGTAATAGAATAGATTGCTTCAGTCCACGACAGACACAGTGGGGTCTAAATTGGGCCGCGTAGCGCCCGTTGTGTCGGCACTAAGCGGGCTCCTAAGGACCCAAAATGGCACCCACGATGCATGCGCACATTTCCGGCGAGACGTGCACAGACGCCATATTGGTAAAGGCGTTTGCGCACGCGCACTTAACGAACGCCGGCTGCATGTAAAGTAGGGAGATTATGCGGTAATCTGATTTAAAGGGACAGATGCGATTTTGGAACTCCACGCTCCGGCCAACGCATTGTCCTAACCTCACATAGCTGAACAGGTTTTAAAACAGCATGGAGGACCCCCCCCCCCCACCACCACCAGCGCTACTTAAAGGGATCATGCAGGAGTTGCAGGTTAGTTGCTGCATTATTGCTTCTGGCTGCTGATGCATTTGAATACTAGGTCAAGGGGATAGAGCCTAAAAATTAGAGCCAGGAGTGAAGTTAGGAAACGCTTCTACACCCAAAGGGTGGTAGAAGTTTGGAACGCTCTTCTGCAAACTGCAGTTGATGCTAGCTCAATTGTTCATTTTAAATCTGAGATTGATAGATTTTTGTTAACCAAAGGTATTAAGGGATATGGGGCGAAGGCCGCATGGAGTTAGGTCACAGATCAACCATGATCTCATTGAATGGCGGAACAGGCTCGAGGGGCTAAATGGCCTACTCCTGTTCCTATGTTCCTATAATAAAGTTTCAATACTCAACAGGGAGTGGGCTGGCTAGCTGACAGACAACAGCAAGGGCACTGGCGGAGTGGCAGGGATGGGACAGGAATGCTGTCATCCTGAGAGAAGACATCAGGTTCATGTTCCATGGAGCCACTGCCACTTGCAACCTCCTGTAATACTCCATCTACTCCTGCAAGAAAGTAGGACGTGTGTCGTGAGTGTCCTGCAAGATATTTGGGTGATATGGCTGTCATAGTTGAATAGCTGCCAGTGTGTGTGACCTGTGAGTTGTGGTGTGTGGCTTGCAGCAGTGGTAATGTGTGAGGGTGAGATGAAGCATCTGATTGGAAGAGGTAAGTACTGATTGAAAGAGTTTATTGGTAGGTGGGTGATGGGGAGTGTCGTGCTGAGCAACTTTTATTCAATGTTTTGAAGGAACGCAACAGTTTGTAAACATAAGGACGGGAGCTGCATCTGTGTTTTAGGTGTGCAATTTCTGATCTCCGTTCAGATCTGTATCTTATATTTTGAAAATACAAGAGTCCCGCAAACTTTGAGCAGCCAAATTGTTGCTCATTAAAAATTCCAGAGTTCCCATCATCACCATGCTTCATTATATTGCAACACTGATTCACTTCACCATTGACTTCCACCACTAACTGCAGACATTGTGCACCTTCCCTTTAAGAGGTGCAGGCTGCCTTTAAGTGGTGCAAGCCACTCACAATATCTGAGCCCCCTGCTGGTGAGCAGCCACTCAACAGAGCAGGGAGGGATGGCTGCCATCATCGAAATCACCAGGCAACTCGACGACCGGGCGTGGGTTAATGGCGCACCCCGATCCCCGCGCCTGTTTTCAGGGGTTAACCAATTTAACCCCCAGTGGGTCAAATGGCCTCCTTCTGTACCAAAATACATTTGATTTCTATAATAATTGTTCAAGATATTATTGATTAGGAACTCTGCTGGAAACAGACCATCTCTTTAATTAAAATGGTGACTAAGCACTGTACAACTTCATAGCCTTGTTTTTTCAGAAAGCATGAAGTTTTTTTAAATTATTCTCCTGTGGTGAGCTAATTACATAACAGCAATAATCAATCACACTGTGACTATCTACTTTAGTTTTATTAAAGTAAATTCCATGACGATATCCTCACCAAGGAGCTGATATTCAAGAGGATGTTGTACAGACAGGGTTATTTAATAGATGCCTGTAGAATTGACAAAAGGAATATTGTCTTTGCACAGTACACAACAGGGGCAGCATTGCACAATTTCCTGGGGCATTAGGCAAGAATCTGTCAGCCATATCACAGGTATGTGTGGTGGTAATTAAACATGTATTTCCTTTTTGAAGGATTTGGCTGAAATTGCTCATAGAGATATGCTGTACTTTTACATGTCCTAACAGAATGTCAAAAATGTACAATAACTGGAGCCAAGTTATTATACAAGTACTATATGTTCCTTAACTACTGCAAAATAAGACATCTGATGGAAAGTAATGTCTACCTAAGCAATTATGAGCAAGGCAGCTTCCACGTAATAGAGTTTTATTTTTGCTCCCTCCCCCACCCACCCCGGCCCCCACACAGGATACTTATGCTGTACATGAATGGTAAGGTCCGAGGAGTCTGGAGTTCAGTTGGGAATCTCAGGGCCAAGGGGGCCAGGAGCTCCGGCAATCGGGATGGTAGTTTAACGTGGGGTCAGGAGGAGCACTCCTGCTCCTCCCGGCTCTACAACGGTCAGTAACTTACCTATTCTGTTGCAGACGTTCTGTAGGGTTGGTTTCCTGAGCAGCCTGCGATGGCACTGGCTGCCTCAAGGCACTGCACTCTTACAGTGGGGACCTCAAGCAGATGTTAGGCCCCTAATTTGCATGTGCAAAGGGGCTAACACCTGCTTCAGGTGTGGGTAAAGGATGCGTCTTGTTTGTCCTTACCCAATATGGCAGGCAGTGCAATTCTGGTTGGAAGATTATAAGCTCTTCCTGCCCGCCACTTTGGGGACTTAGAAGACCACTTAGCGCCTAAAAAGAGGCGCTACCTGGCCCAATTTCTAGGCCGTCGACTCTTCTGGACACTTGGGTCACATAAATCTTTTTTCAGATTCCTAATTCAAACATATATTCTACAGGAGAAGGCTGCGCATAACAGGCACCACCAAGTACAAACCAGAGGGAGGAATCAATTGACTCCTTATGGAAAGAGGACTCCGGAGGTTGTGGGTGTGAAGGGCTCGAATTGCAGGAGGGAACACTTGATGAGACAGATTTTGATTATTGGGTGGCCAACCATCGGAGCTTGTCTGGCCAGCTGCCCGATAATGTTGACGGGGACCCTGGTGCATTTTGACGACTGGGCCTCATTACCATACCTCTGGCGGGCTGCAAGTGGAAAACGGGCACTCCGGGGCATCCTGTGGGCTCCGGGCCAGCACAATATAAGGTAGTCCGGAGGCCAGACCAGAAAAAGGTAGGTCGGGAGGTACTATCCACGGGAGGGTTATTTTTGTGCAACCCTGAGGAGCACTCCTTCTGGATCTAGCAGATGGACAGGGTCTTTAAGAAGCTGTTTCTATACAGTTGCATTGTCCTGAAGCAGTTAAACAGCAAAATTACAAAACACTTTTCCATTTAGGTCAACAAAATCCAACATGGACTGTTAGTAATTGAGACAGCATGAGGCACCTTTAAGAGGTGACAACCATCATGTTCAGGCATTTGAGATACATTATATGTTTAAATTTCCATTGTTTCTGAAGATGTAATGAGCCTTGTGAGCAACACATGTGCAGGCCAATAATGCTACAAGCACTTCTGGGGCACACTACCAATCGGCACTAAGTAGGCTCAGGCCTCAGTGCCCAATAAGGTGAGATGCCAGCCCAAATCAGATACGATGCTGAGGAATGCACTATAAGCTGCATTAAGAAAATAATGTACAAAATATGAATTAAAGCTTCAAAATAATAGCCTAATCATCAGTAGAAAGAGGAGGTGTACAGTGGGAATATTCAGTATCAACACTGAGTGTGAATATAACAAGACTTTTACAACAATGACAGCTAATCACAACATTGCTGATATTTAAAGCTGTGTATCAATTTTGAAACATTCAATCTAATTGTCAAGTGACCTTTGTATATTTAAGAGGATTTCAATGATCTGTTTGTTAATCACATAACAAAAACAACTCCTTAGATAGCCAGGGAGGTCATACTGAAGTGACAGAAATTTGTGCATGACAAAGTTTATTGGGATCTTTTTACAGATTTTAATATAGGTTTGTAAAAACATCAGGAAATGAGACAAAAAGATCTTAAAGAAATGCACAACAATCGTGTATGTAAGGCCACAGGAAAGGAATATCTTTTAAAATATCAAATAATGGGGCAGAGAGAGGAACTTCCAGCTATCATAAAAAGAAAAGAAAGACTTGCATTTGTATAGCACCTTTCATGACCTCAGGACATCCCAAAGCGATTACAACCAATTAAGTACTTTTGTAGTGTAGTCACTGTTGTAATGTCGGAAATGTGGCAGTCAATTTGCCACAGCAAGATCCCATAAACAGTAATAAAATAAATGACCAGATCATCTGTTTTAGGTGTTGGTTGAGGGATTATTGTTGGCCAGGACAATTCCGCTGCACTTCTTTGAATAATGCTGCGGGACCTTTAACACCTGAGAGGGCGGACAGGGCCTCAGTTTAACATCGCTTCCAAAAGACGGCACCTCCAACAATGCAGCACTCCTTCAGTACTGCACTGCAAGGCCAGCCTCGATTATGTGCTCAAATCTCTGGAGTAGGTTTTGAATCCTTAGCCTTCCGACTCAGAGGCTGCCACTGAGCCAAGACTGATACCTTAACATGAACAGTATAGTAATTTTATTTAACAAAAGCTATTTTACAAATAATATTTGGAATTAAATTATAAATATCTTTTAACTTTTAATTCAGTCCATGTGAATCTGTGGTTAATGCACTCTGCCTCCAGTGTCTGATCTTCTGTCAAAAACAATTTCAACTCTTGCAACAGTTTTCTTTGTTCACCTTAATTTAAAATTAGTTATTGGCCCTCTGCTCTTCTGTCTGGCCTCTCCCGTACATGTCTTAGTTTCCTTGTTTAAGTTTTTTCTAAATCTCCTTTCTTTTGTTTCCTCCAAACTCCTGGTCTAGGATTCCTTTAACGTGGTTTCCATTTGTTACTGAACTTTCAACCTTTTTTGTTTACAAAAGCCTGTTATTCCGCACAACAATGGTAGAATTCTGTCTCCTTTCCCTCCACACTGGGTCAATAAATCGTAGCCCACCTCACATCAGTCTTTCTTATTCCTATTTTTTGTTCACAGTTGGAAGTTTTCCTAGTTTCTTTTTGTGGTTTGTCTTTATTTTTTGGAGAACTGTGTCAGTTTGCCACTCTTCTCAGCCTTCCTGTTCTCCGCCTGCTCACCATTTGAGCTTTTTCCATTTTTTCTTGTTACCATACTTTTTATTTTATCTCTTCTCATTTGTTTCTTTTCATTCTTCGACAGCACCTCCCAAACCCACGACCTCTACCACCTAGAAGGACAAGGGCAGCAGGCACGTGGGAACAACACCACCTGCACGTTCCCCTCCAAGTCACACACCATCCTGACTTGGAAATATATCGCTGTTCCTTCATCATCGCTGGGTCAAAATCCTGGAACTCCCTACCTAACAGCACTGTGGGAGAACCTTCACCACACGGACTGTAGCAGTTCAAGAAGGCGGCTCACCACCACCTTCTCAAGGGCAATTAGGGATGGGCAATAAATGCTGGCCTTGCCAGCGATGCCCACATCCCATGAACGAATATTTAAAAAAATTCTCACCTTTTCTTTCTTGGCTCAGGCAAGCTTCCCGCTAAAGATGTCCAGTTCTGACGAAAGGTCATTGACCTGAAACGTTAACTCTGTTTCTTTCTCTGCAGATGCTGCCTGACTTGCTGAACACTTCCAGCATTTTCTGTTTTTATTACAGACGTCCTATTGCCCTCTTTCCAAGCTTGGCCAAGCTCGTGCCCTTTTTTTGGCACTTGGGCAAGGTTATTTTGTGTTGCCTCATTTTACTCTTGCCACTCCTGGTGCCCACAACCCACAAAACCATCACCTCGTTCTACATGAATCTGGCTTCCATGGCATGCCTATTTATCAGTCACAAATCATGAAATGGCACTAAGGGTTCCTTTCATCTAAAAACAATGTACATTTAATAATAAGAGCTGTGGAGGAGCAAAGGGACTTAGGTGTCTATGTGCAAATCATTAAAAGCTAGTGTATAGGTATAAAAAGCAATCAAAAAGGCTAATGGAATGTTAGCCTTTATCACAAGGAGTCTGGAATACAAAAGTGAGGAAGGGATGCTTCAGTTGTACAGAGTCTTGGTCCGACCCCATCTGGTGTTCAGTTTCGGGCACCGCACCTCAAATATAATGGCCTTGGGTGGGTACAGCGCAGATTCACCAGAATGATAAGTGGGGTTTAAAGAATTAAATTACGAGGACAGGTTGGATAAACATGGTTTGTATTCCTTTGAGTTTAGAGGGCTAAGAGGTGCTCTAATCATAGAATCAGAATGGTTTCAGCGTGGAAGGAGACCATTCGGCCCATCGAGTCCATGCCGGCTCTCTGCAAGACCAATCCAGCTAGTCCCATTCCCCCACCCTTTCCCCATAGCTCTGCAATTTTTTTCCTTTCAAGTATTTATCCAGTTCCCTTTTGAAAACTACAATTGAATCTGCCTCCACCACCCCTTAGGCAGTGCATTCTAGATCTTAACCACTTGCTGCGTACAAAAGTTTTTCCTCATGTCGCATTTGGTTCTTTTGCCAATCACCTAAAATCTATGTCTTCTGGTTCTTGACCCTTCTGCCAATGGGAACAGTTTCTCTCTGTCTACTCTGTCTGGACCCCTCATGGTTTTGGATACCTCTATTAAATCTCCTCTCAACCTTCTCTGCTCTAAGGAGAGCCACCCCAGCTTCTCCAGTCTATCCATGTAACTGAAGTCCTTCATTCTCGGAAATCTAGTAAATCTCTTCTGCACCCTCTCAAAAGGCCTTCAAATCTTTCCGATGCCCAGAACTGGACACAATACTCCAGTTGTGGCCAAACCAATGTTTTATAAAGGTTCATCATAACTTCTTTGCTCTTGTATCAAGGTGTTCAAAATGATAAACGGATTTGATGGGGTAGATATAGAGAAACTATTTCCTCTGGTGGGGGAAATCGAAAACAAGGGGGCATAAGCTTAAAATTAGAGCCAGGCCAGTTAGGAGTGAAATCAGGAAGCACTTTTTCACGCAAAGGGTAGTGGAAATCTGGAATTCACAATCCCAAAAGTCTGTGGATGCTGGGTCAATTGAAATTTTCAAGACTGAGATCGATAGATTTTTATTAGTTATTAGGGGATATGGATCAAAGGCAGGTAAATAGAGTTGACGTACAGGTCAGCTATGATCTAATAGAATGATGGAACAGGCTCGAAGGGCTAACTGGACTACTTCTGTCCCTATGTTCCTATATTTACAATATTTGTACACACATTCATTAGAAAAGTGGTGAAGAAATTTACTTTGCACTAACTGTTTTGGTCATACTGTATATTTGACTTTTTGTAAACCACATTGCCAGCAACGAGAGGAATCTTTACCCCTTACCATCAACTCCACACACACATGGAATGTCACGTTAATTTCAATACTGCCTCCAAAGATTTATTTTTCTGTGTTTTACTTTCACTCAGGATTTCATTTTTCCAGTTCTTGTGCATGTGCACGGACAGGCAGCTGAGAGGCTGTTGTGCAGGATTGTGCATTGGCTAAGAGAGGGTGACAGCAGCAATTTGGGGGCAACTGTGGCTATTTTTGTCCCACTTGACAGCAGGAGCACAGACGATGCGAGATCATCCATTTGATCTGGTGTTCAGTACAATGCAGTTCCCTAATTGCATCGTACATTCTGCCTCTGCTCTCTTGAGAGGGACAAGAAGCAAAAAACACATATCAAAAATGATAAAGCCAAAACAAATCAACCAGAATCTGATCAGATCATCTCTGCGCCAGTATCCACTTACACAACACATTAAAATTGGCATGGAGGCTAGTATCATGTAGAAACCAATTCTATAAAGGAGACATCTCACATTTGTACATATGGTGTTCACTGTTTATACAGATGCTGACATATTTCTGAAGTTCTAGCCAAATGAACACAAGCCCTGCCAGAGGGTCTTCTGTCCTCTGATGGAGGATTCCATACAAAACATTAATGTATCTACTTCTTTCAGATGATCTGTTGTATTTCTGCCGTATTTATTTTTATTTCTGATTTCTAACATTTATGTTTTTTTCTTCTTTTTATCAGTGGCTCCTCCATCACCAGTTTATCCTGGTCTTCAGTATCTGCACCTCTGTTATGGTGGGAACACATCTGAATGTACTTGTAGGAGCTTACACAGAGGTATATATGAACCGTACAGTATCAATACAATCAATAGGATCAGGTTTTACTGAGTGTGCTATACCCTATCAGTGAAATGTGGAGTTATTCTGAATATCTGAATAAAAGCTAGCTTTCAAGACACATGGCGTGACATCATGTTGTGCAATAATAGAATTGGATGTGTTGCTTTAAAAGGATTAACACCTTTGTTAAAATAGCAGACACAGAAGTTTCATACAGATACGTTAACATGTTCACTACCGTTTCCACAAAGCAAATTTAACCCAATAGACACTAAACCTTGGATCTATTAATGAATCATACAAGAGGCCACTAAAAAATACAGTGTAAATTCTCAATCAATCTCGAGATGAGATTATTGGCCTAATTCTGGCTTCCACTGCAGTTGGTAAAGAAATAGGATTGGCTCATGTTTTCCTCAGTATTGCAGGACGTGAAAGAGGAGATTGTAAATAAGAACTTTATGTTTTTTTCTTCTTTTTATCAGTGGCTCCTCCATCACCAGTTTATCCTGGTCTTCAGTATCTGCACCTCTGTTATGGTGGGAACACATCTGAATGTACTTGTAGGAGCTTACACAGAGGTATATATGAACCGTACAGTATCAATACAATCAATAGGATCAGGTTTTACTGAGTGTGCTATACCCTATCAGTGAAATGTGGAGTTATTCTGAATATCTGAATAAAAGCTAGCTTTCAAGACACATGGCGTGACATCATGTTGTGCAATGTCTGCCACTTTTGTAGAACTTAGTGCTTTAGTTACTGTACAAACCACATAATAGGAATGTGCACCAAATATTCTACTTTGAAGATTGGCATCACATAAGAAATGTTCCATTTAACAGTGCCTCATGTATTTTCGTTAATTTTAGAAAATAATTAGAACAGAATATTTTGCTCATTTTTGACAAAACACAAGGTTCTCATTCAGTCTAAATTTCCTAAAAGATCTCAGTGTCTGTTTTAATGATATTTTTAAAAAAGGATATGAATTTGTCCCAGACCTCTATCCAACTCCTAGAACTTTCTCCACATTTTGCACACACCATTTATCTTTTCTAAAACATGCGAACGAACATGTAATATAATGTCAGTCCTTTACCAGTTGATAGATTTCTGCACCCTAATTTTCTCCCTCCCATCCTAATTTTCTCCCTCCCTACAATGAAGGTGCTAACTTTTACTGCCATATGCTTTCACAGGCACTCACAACACTGTTAGCTCACCCAAGCAGCCGTTCTTCACATGCCTAGAATGTGGGGTATTTGACAGTTGGGAATGGAATCACTGCCAAACGTACTCCATCCTTATTCAACAACCTGTCCCCTCCCGTCTCTCTCTTTCTCTCACACATATACATTTTCCAACAGTGGTTGTTGGGTAATGATCAGGAGTGGGAATCCTAGTTAATTTTTTCCCCTTCCCTTACCAGGGACATTAAGGCTAATTCTAATGTGCTTTCACTACCCTGTCAGCTAATCTAGCACAGACCAGGGGTGAAATATGACTGATCCCAGCATATCCTCTCGCCTTTATCGGGACAAAAGCAAATCCAAAAAAGGGAAAACCATCAAATTGCAAGACGAGAGAGGAAATCTTAGCTCAATCGTCTGGGAAAAAATTGCTTCCAGTCTCTCCCATCACGTCACCTAACTGGACCGTGAATGATTCTAAGCTTTTCACCTCCACTACCAAACATGGAAGACCATTCCAAATGTTGATCACTCATTGCTTGAAGAAGTTCTTCATGACATTAGTCCTAAATTATCCTTTCACCAGATTTAGCTTATGACTTTTGTTTTGAAATGAGATGACCCGAATCCAAACACACACTGGATCGATCACAAAACCACATAACAGACCCTTCTCAAAACAAAGACAAAACATGGAGATCTTCCCACATCATTAATCATACACTGTCCGCTTAAATTGTTTTGTGTTGTAACAGAGAGTGTGACTCACACTCTGTAGGCTCCTTGTGTGGAAAAGCTGCCTCATTTGCAGAAAAGAAATGTTTCACTCAAGATATTTTAATCATTTTAATGCATATCCTGTTGGGACTGTAAAAAACCTTGGGGATGAGAGAATGACATGATAAGTATTTGTAATATCTAGTTTTGCAATAATGGCTTTTTCTTGAATTGAGAATTCAACTGTGAAGTCTCTCAATATGGAAAATGCTGTCTGCTCAGCAAATAAGAAATGGGAATCGAGTTCTGCGTAACCATAATCACATTTCACGGAAAAAACAGTTTAGTGAAAATCATTTCGTTTACATATTGCTGCGATAACATAATCTGGAAATTGTTTTAATTACAATTAGTGGAGGAGAGCCCTTGCCTTTTGAACTCAACCCAAGGTCCTTCACTTTAATAGAAGCTCTCTTTCTGGTGTTGTCAGAGGGGTAAACTTTTCTGAAATAAAAGAGGCAATTGGAACAAAAAAAAAATTATTTTTTAAACTCGGAATATTTTAATGCAAAATAAAACCTAGAAAAAAAATGCAATAACTTAGATTTTCCAACATGGGCCCAGTTTACATCAGGATGGTTTGAACCAGCTGTTACACTAACCAGAAGTAAAGGTGTGTAGCTTGCACTCAATTTTCTGTGGTCAGCTCATTATGATAATTGTGCATAGCCTCAGGTATAGATTTGGACAGGCGCAAGGGGCACACTGAGCGTGGGAGCAGAAGATCGCATGTAAGTGAAATTTAATGGGAACGCAGACAATTAAAGGGAAAGTTCAGAATAAGGAATCAAAAATCTTTACAATATTAGGAACAGCTGATAAAGGTATTTCAACCCACTGGCAGACAGGTTGAAAGGGGAGAGTGGAAAAAAAAAGTAGCAGGCAAAAATTAAGGGAAAGGAAATGAAAGGCATGATTCTGTAGCCAAGTGATGGAGCAGCCCATCACTCAATCCCCTGTTTGATGGCTGCTGAAGTGTTGGATGAGGTCTCTGTGAGGGGGTTGTCTGATTTACCACTCCATGGCACCATAACCATAGGTCAGTAATGCAGGATGCCCACAAAGAGGTGTAAGCAAGTTTCAGGCTGCAACTGGTACTGTTCACTGGTTGTGCCAGCCCTCCCTTCTACGGTTGCTGCAGGCGTCCTAACAGTGGGCGGCATAACTCTGCACGCGCCTCTCTGTTGACCTCGACCCTGTGAAGACAGATGGTCAATGCAAGAATATCTGCACCTATGGTTGCTGGTTAATCTGGCTATACTGGCTGTTAATCACCCTGGCATGCCTTCTTACATGCAGTACCCCTGCAAGCATGATGTACTGTGATTGGGGGTAGTTCCAACAAAGCATCCAGTTGGTCAGACTTTCACATGTCTTTTTTGTGCTATCTGCTAACACAGCATCCTTTGCAAATAGAACTTCTGGCAAAGCGAGGTATTTGAACCTCTGTATGTAGATACGGCCGTATTGGTAGTAACCGGTGGGAACAGAACACCTCTTGTACAGCTTGACCTGCTTAGGAACAGTCTGTTGATGATCTTCTTCCTCCAAACATATCAAACATATGCAGATTCCCATCAGGGAGCTGTTGGTGGCAGTGATGCAGTGTCAGCTGTGACTCAGTGGTAGCACTCTCGTCTCTGAGTCAGAATGCTGTGGGTACAAGTCCCATTCCAGAGACTTGAGCCCATAACCTAGGCTGACACTCCAGTGCAGTACTGAGGGAGTGCTGCACTGTCGGAGGAACCGTCTTTCAGATGAGAAGTTAACCCGAGGCCCCATTTGCTCTCTCAGGTGGACATAAAAAATCCCATGGCACTATTGGAAGAAGAGCAGAGGAGTTATTGCCGGTGTCCTGGCCAATATTTATCACTCAACTAACATCACTAAAACAGGTTATCTGGTCATTATCACATTGCTGTTTGTGGGATCTTGCTGTGTGCAAATTGGTTGCTGTGTTTCCTACAAAAAAGTGCTTCATTGGCTGTAAAGCGCTTTGAGATGTCCTGAGGTCATGAAAGGTGCTATATAAATGCAAGTCTTTTTTTTTAATATAGTGATGATGCTGGTGACAAAAAAGACAGCTCAATCAGTAAAGAGTACCAACAAAGAAAGAAGTGAAGAAAAATGGTCAAAAAATGGCTGATGTACACTTACCTTAACATTACTTAGTCCCTTCAGTGAACTTCTATCTATTTATCTTTACTTAGGAACCCTAGATGTCCATTTCACACGGGTGTAATTATGAATGGGTGGTTTGCACACACAAAAGTCAGGCAATGGCATGCAGGGAAATCCCTAATGACATTTAAATGAGGATCCTCCGATATATTGGCGCATGCCATAAGGTGGGCGGAGATCTAGGTTTATGGATCTCTGCCCAGTTTACCAATTGGATCTGCCCAATTCATTCGACTGATCAGAAAATCTGGGCTAAGGCACGAGTGCTGGATGCAGCCAGCAACTGAAAAGTGGGATGGGTTCCATTCCTCAACATGCCTCACTTTCATCCAAAAAAAAATTGGGAAAAAAAGATTGAAAATGCCAGAAAAATATACAAAGCTACAGAATGTTTCTTAATTCATGATCATGTGTGTCATCATTTATTATTTATTTTGATGCAGTAAAATTCTACTGTAGATTGAAACTGCCATGCCCCATAGTGTGACAAAACTATTTACATCTTCCTTCTTATATCCTCCAGGCTTTTAAAACCCAAACTTGGCATCACCTAATCACTAATTCCTGATTTATCCTGTCTTCTCTTCTATTCTTTTCGCCTTTGCTGGTGTCCTGACGGCCTTGACCATTCATCTATTGGTGATTCAATAATAAAAATCAATTTCAGAGCTAAATTTGTTCTCTTTGAAAAAAAATGACAGAAGAGAGACCCAATTTTTTGTTCAATTAACAGCTGTAAGGCATTAATCTTTATCTTTAACCCTTTGAGAATTGCAGTTGATTTGTTGCAACAAAATTAAAAAATTTTAAAAACACAAATTCTTGTGAATCATGAAGGAGAGACACATGTGAAAATGTTACATAGAGATGTTCTCTGTGCTGAACCAAGGACATTGAACTAGAGAACATAGTTATAAACCGAGGAAACCTTGAGTTGCATTATCTAAAGGAATAAAGAATAGAATAGCAATCAAAGAGAGAAATGGGCACATTTCTGACTCACTGACACAAGATGTAGAAAGTCTGACTGGGTTCTTTACATTGCCCTAAGTAACTAGGCCAGCTAGATGGATTGAATGGCCTACTTTTCCTTCTACCTTTTCACAAGTATGAGCTAAAGAAGTCAATTTGTTAAGTCATTACTTTCTTAGCTCCATCTTTTCCAAAGATGATGTCATCAGAGCCCAATCTGCGTATTTAAGGAAGGACCCCGCCAATTTCAGATGGGCATCCTTGCCGCCTGCGCAGAAGAGCAGGTTAAAATTGAAGACAGCAGGAATTTTTCTCCTACTACAGCTCAGTATCCGTTTTTGCCTGCATGAAGTGTGTTTGGATATTTCACTGTGGCAGATTTTTTTTGTATTTTAGTTGAGAGATATTTATCTGAGCGAAAGGATTTTGGCATTTGAGAACAACTAACATAGAAACAGACATGCACTATCTGCCGCTGCAAAGAAACAGCAGACTTGCAAGGACAAGAACAGAAACATTTGTTCAACTGCCAGAAGCCCATGATTCAGTGATTTATTCCAGCTCTGAGCCTCCAACATTGTTGAACGCCTCGTCACTGATTAGATGCTCCACAGTTCTAGATTGAACAATGGTGAACTGGATAGATGCTCGAGTGTTGTTTCGCATGGGGCAAAGGGAGGAAAGAGAAGAACTGGCAGAATTATTCCGTCTTACAGAAACATTTCTCCAGTCAGATGATCATTCAGCTACATTAATACTGCCCGTTAAAAGGTTGAAAACTTTAACTATCTCCTCTTCCCACCTGACAAACGAAACAAATTGGGGAAGCTGAAAAGGAGGAGTGGATCACAAATTAAATAACAAATCTGGAAGAATAAAAGAGTTTCTTAAATTAAATCGAGCAGAGTCAGTTTTTTGTAATTCACTATCAAAACGAATGTGAGGCCCTACCCCAGGAAACTCATATCCTGAGAGGCCCTGTAACTTGTAGGAATGCTTTAAGTAAATATAACTGTGATATTGTCAATGTTATTGCTTGCAAATTACCAAAACTTTACGACCTATTAATAATAATGAACGCTTGTCCACAAATTGGGTACCGTAGTATAATGATTATGTTACTGGACTAGTAATCCAGAGAACATGAGCTCCAATCCCACCATGGCGGTTTAAGAATTCAGTTTAAAAATATCTGGGAAACGTCAGTAAAAAAAAAATCAGTAGAAGTGACCATAAAGCTGTAAAAACCCAAATGGTTCACTAATGTCCTTTAGGGAAAGAAATCTGCTGTCCTTACCCAGTCTAGCATGACTCCAATCCCACACCAACGTAGTTGACTCTTAACTGCTCTATGAAGTGATCTAGCAAACCACTCAGTTGTATCGAGCTGCTACAGAAGAAGGCACACCACCCTCTTCTCAGTGCAACTTGGTATGGGCAATAAATGCCAGTGATGCCCATATCCCAAGAATAAATAAGAAAAAAATATAAAGCAGCAATCCTCTCATAAGGGTACATTTTTTTAAATGCAACAAATGCTGGAAATGTTAAAAATAGTAAATGCTAGAACTGCAGCAGAGGATAGTGATATGCGAAAGAGCAAGATCGGTAAATATTTCAGGTGACATCCTTCATTGGGAGATACACCCAAAACATTAGACCTATCTTTCTCTTTTACATGTTGACTGATCTGCAGTGTTCCAGACAATCCAAACATAGGGTTCAGATCAGAAACATAAGTCACCTGAGATTCAGTCCTGCAGCTTACGTTATCTGAATCCTTCGAGGAGATTACTGTTGTGCAGGGGGTGATACAGCCATCCCGTTCTCCCAGCAGGGAAGCCGCACCTGCTGGGAGCATGGTCCAGAGGCAGGGCTACAACACTGCAATCCTGACTCTGTGACCCGTGGTCCTGTCGAGCACGGCTCCCCACTGGAGCCACCCTTTTAACTCATTGACAGCTGCCCAATATCTGTTATATTCACACAAGCAAACTGCAATGTTGTACATAGTACTTCTGCACCAAAATAAAATAGATCACTCATCCTTATAGGGTTAAATAATCCAGCATATATGACATTAGCAGCTAGAGAAACAAGTGGGTCCATAGGATGCTTTCCTGGAAACTACTGGCAAGGGCACATGGCTATCCCCTGCTCAATACTGGCATTTACGATGTCTGTGTTTCACTCCAAAATATGGAACTCATTAGATAAGATCATTTAATTGTTGGTTATTGAGCTAGCGAGAAGGTTTCGCTCCATGACTAATTAGTAGCTGAAACATTTGATTACGAATGAGTTCCACATTTTGGAGTCAAATTCAGACTTGTAAATAGAATAATAAAACAATATTATCTTTGTTATGGTAACAGCCGTGTTGTTCAACTTAAATTCTTCCTTAAAGCATTTTCCATATGGCGGTTAAACACCTCTCAGGAGAGGATAAAGCTGCCTCGCATGACTATTGGGAGAATTAAACTGCCCTACAGGCTTATAATGCAGTCCTCACTCAGATTAAATTAAAAGTAACTTTACAAATGTTGAAATATGGGGATTAGGTGGCAGTGTGTTTTCAGCGTTGGTATTTTGGTTTGACTCTGCTTAAGGCTGATGGGATAAAAGTCTCCTTTCTCTTAGCTGTAAGGGTCAGAGAGGAACTGGGTTCACAGTCTCGGTCTTGATATCATTCTAGATCTCCATAGTCTTAAAACTATAGCAGAAAACTGCCCACAATTCAGTGCAAATTGGCACTAACTTGTCAGCATCACTTAGCAAGGCTGGTAAGTGAAATGATAATGTCACACTGTTGCAATAGTGGATACTCTCCTGGGAGGGAGGGGTTGAAACATTTTTGGAGCAGGGAAAGGGACGTTTAACCTGTGTCTAACCCACGTTAATCTGGACCATTCCTTAGCACTTAGAATCCTGAAGACGATAGCAAATATTCATCCAAAAAAAACATTTTCTAAAAAGACAATTGACTGCAGAATAACTGGCTGCGACATTTTTATTTTTATTTATTGTGAAATACCCTGCACAATTCAGTCATGATGTTACCCCAAAAAAAATCACACAGTTAAGTAGAGATGAGGGAAAACATTCGGCCCCTCCAGTTCATCCTTCCATAGAAACCTATGATCTTCCCATCACAGCATCCAATTGTCTTTTGAATGCCTCCACAATCCTACCTGAAACATCATTCCAGATATTAGAGCTACCCATGTCCTGCTGTTATAGATTAACTTGAAATAGTGTTCAGGCTTAATCTTTTCTATTCCACGTAGTACCTTATATACCTCTATAAGGTTTTCTCTCATTCACTTCTGACAGTAGGGATCAGACTCATGGCCCTTCTCTGCACCACTTCCAGGGCTTGGATATTTCAAATGTTATCATTTATTGCAAGGGGAATGGAATATAAAAGTAGAGATGTAGTGCTACAGTTGTACAGGGCATTGGTGAGACCACATCTAGAATACAGTGTGCAGTTTTGGTCTCCTTATTTAAGAAAGGACATAATTGCTTTGGAGGCAGTTCAGAGAAGGTTCAACTGATTCCTGGGATGAGGGGGTTATCTTATGAGGAAAGGTTGGACAAGTTGGGCCTGTATACACTAGAGTTTCGAAGAATGAGAGGCGATCTTATTGAAACATATAAGATCCTGAGGGAACTAGAAGGGGTAGATGCTGAGGGGATGTTTCCCCTTGTGGGAGAGACTAGAACTAGGGGCCACAGTTTAAAAGTAAGGGGTCTCCCATTTAAGATGGAGATGAGAAGAATTTTTTTCTCTCGGAGGGTCGTGAGTCTGTGGAACTCCCCCAGAGAGCGGTGGAGGCAGGGTCATTGAATATTTTTAAAGCTGAGTTAGATGGATTCCTGATTAACAAGGGAGTCAAAGGTTATAGTAGGTAGACGAGATAGTAGGGTTGAGGTCACAATTAGATCAGCCACAATCGTATCAAATGGCAGAGCAGGCTCGAGGGGCCGAATGGCCTGCTTCTGCTCTTAATTCATATGTTCGTATTTCCCCTTGTGACCAGCACTGAATACAAGTTCAAGGTGCAGCCTTACCACAGCACTATACATTTCTTGAGTAATGGCCTGATGAGCATTACTCAGGAGTTATCCAGTTGTTCAGACTGAGAGAGGAAGGATGGTCTTCTAGAAATACCCATCGACTCCTTCATAGAATACCAAAAGAAATGCAAATGACTCCAGGACAGAACAGAGGACTCTGGGCAAACAAAGCTGATCAATGCATGAATTTTAATATACTATTGCTGTTCACTCCTGTTATTTAGAATTACTACTTAAATCATTAATCCAATCCAAATATAAAACATCTCGGCAAATTCATTATGCATTTATTAGCTTCCAACGGTATTAACTTTAAATCATCCATACAGAGTCTGGTAAAACCTGAAGGTTTGCAGAGAAATAAAACTCACAATCCTTTTCCTATAGTAAAATCATAGAAGCGTTTAAAAAGAATGCCCTAGAATTTCCTCAAAATGAGTTACGCCTCTGTTGCCTCTTTAAAAAAAAATGCAAGTCTGCCGGTGCCCTGCTGGGGGAGTTACACATGGCATTCCAAGGTCTGCTTATTTGTATTCTCATTGGTGGAGTCATTGGCGTAAAACCAGTGTAAAATGGGTGTAAACAACTGAACTTTCTGGAAACTTCAGTGCAGCCTTTAAAAAGACAGTTCAGCGTGCACTCTTCAGCAGACTGTGGGGACAAACAGGTAAGAGGAAGAGTGCTTGGCTTGTTCACTTCATTCTCAAATAACTTCACTGCATGTCTTAACAATATTTTTATTATACTTGTACAGAATTGCAACTATTCAGACATTGTCTGCACCCAGAGGGCAGTAGGGCAGAGCTACATCCAGGAGAAGAACAACACAACTTCACTGCTCCAAGCCCTCTTTCGAGGAGATTGAAGGCAGGAGGCACTGACTCCTGGGTGTGAGTGCCAAACAGTCTGCCAGGAATGTAACTCATGCTGCCTGGAGGGAAGTGGCACTGGCAGTGCCAAATCCCTCACCCCCTGGACTGCAGAACAGTGCCACAAAAATTCAGTGACCTCACCAGGGCTGGCAGAGTAACACACTGGGCTGTCTCCTTTTCTTCCTTGCTCACCCTGGGCACCAGCACACTCTTCACCCTCTTAAAGCAACACTTGCACAACTAACCCTTCGCAAAGCTACTATTGTAACTTCAACAGAAGATCGGCGAAATTCCAGGGAATTGGCGTGGACAGCTAAAAATGGCCAGTGACGCCATTTCTCCAGGGTTTCCTCCAACCTTCTGCTGACATTATGCCGAGAGATTGGAAGAAGCCCCACAGAAAGTCACCCCCAAAAGTTTAAATACACAATTTTAATAAAAATAAAAAATAAAAAATATTTAATTCTCCTAACCCTTTCATCACTTGTTCCTCCTATTTTCTTGTTTTCCATCTATCTCTGGCCTATTTTATCAATTTCACTTTCTATTTATTTTTGAACTTTTCTAACTTTAAAAAGAACTTTAAAATGTTATCCTTTTTTTTGCTTCTTCCTTTCAGGCCCTCTGGTTTCAAGATGGGAGCAAGTTTCAAAAAACTGGTTTTCATTGGCTGAGAACTAGACGTCTTTTGTCCAGAAATCTTGGATGTTAAAATTGATATGGTCATGTAATAGCTGCAAACTTGAAAATCTCTGACATATCAAAAATGGAATAAGAATACTAGAATGAGAATACTCAATGGGTAGGCCATAGATCCCAGCAACACCCAAATTAATAATTGTCTACACAGCACTGCAAGAAGTAAAAATAGATATCAGAAAGTAAGTTAAAGCTGTTATCTAATCTACTTGTTCAAATACCTTCAAGGTACTGGATTAGATAAGAATCTGAACAGTGCATTGGAGGTCCAATGTGACTTGGCCATTTGGACAGTTCTATGTAAGCTAGGAGGTCTACGATAATTTTGCAGAGGACACCTAAGCCATCGTTGGCAGGTGTCAGTAATTCAATACTCCCACCACAAATCTAGAACACTGAACTGCTTCACTGGGTTTTCCAGTGGTAGCATGTGGTCAAATAAAATCTAGATGCATACCAACATTGTGATATTACATTAAATTATGCAAGTTGACTGGGTAAAGTGGCAGTTCACATCGAGCTATCCAGTTAATCTAGTCACAATACTTGTGAGAAATCACCAACCCTCGTCATCTGTGGTAGAAACAGTGCACTATCCATAATGCGCTGCTAATACTTCCAATGAACTGTGACCTAGGGCTCGATTTTAGCACCCACAATCGGGTGCGTTCCTGGCGGGGGGGGGGGGGGGGGGGGCTACGTAAATCTGGGATTCCCGGGGTGGGTCGGGAGCCCGGCTCCAACCCACCCCATTTCCGGGTTCCCCAGTGACGCGCTGACATGCGCGCGCAGCCCCCGCATGTGGGACTCCCACTGGCAATTAAAGCCGGCAGGGTGCCACTTAAGGTATTTATTTAGGTATTTCAGGTCGTTTAGAGACCTGATTAACATGATATTTTAGGAGGGTTGGGATTTTGCAAACAACTGGGACTGTTTCCCACACTGAGGGAAACACTCCCAGTTGAAATGGACGTGTTGCAGCCATCAGCCTGTGGAAGCTGCAAAGGTCCATTTGACAGGTGGAGGGGGGAGACCCTCACTCATTGCAGGAGGCCACTCTGTCACCTTGGACAAAGTTTGGCCTCCACCACCCTCCTCCTAACAATAAAACTCACCAACTTGCACACTTACCCCGGTGTCCAGACGCATTTACCTACCTTGTGGACCCCCTCAGATATGCATCTTCGGATGGGGGCCGCCGTAGCTGCAGTCATGACCTCCTCGCAAGGCGAACAGCATCATCAGCCTCGCCGGCCGCGCCGTCCACCTCTGATACGTGGAGCCCCACAACACAGTGCTGTGACACATCCACCTGTACAGCAGGAGGGAAGGCAACCGCAGAGAGAGATGCGTCGCAGAGGGCACTACCCTCGCCACAGGGTCCACAGACCGAGGCTCAGCTTCCTGGACCTCTCTGAGCAGCAGTGCACACGGAGGCTCAGAGTCACTCGACATGTAGTTGTGGACATCTGCAGCCTTCTTCATGCCAAGCTGCTCCCAGCTGGCCTGAGCACCATCTTCTTACCTGTCGCTGTCAAAATCACCACTGCCCTCAACAACTTCTCCTCCGCATCCTTCCAGGGTGCCACTGGGGACATCGCCGACGTCTCTCAGTCATCTGCACAAAAGAGCCCTGCAAATACACCTACACCCACTCTGCAGTGACACAATGGGTGGCATCAGTTGTGGGTCTTCATTGTGATCCTCAGGAAAGGGCATTATTGCACAAACCAGACAAGATTCGCAAAGACGTGGCAGTAGTGGTGACAATATAATATGTGATGTGAGTTGATCAGAAATTAAATAGAAATAAAAACCCTGACAAACCCTCAAGCACCCATGTGCATCCCCTTCATGCTCACGACACGTTTGCCTTACGCTTCCTACTGCACATATGTGATGCATGCCCTGTGGCTGCAGCACAGGTAGTGGCAGGTTGAGTGAGGCTGACTGTGAAAGAGATGCATGAGAGGGTGAGAATGAGATAGAGCCATGAGATTGTATGAGGATTGGGTTGAGTGGTAGTGGTGGGATGAGTGCTGGCGAGGTGAGTAAGTGCAGGTAAGATGAGGATGAGCTTTGAGTGGGTGTGAGGGGTGATGTGACAGAGTAGTGTTAGCAGTGCAGAAGGAGATGTGGGGTGGGGGCGGTGATGTGGCAGACGGAGTGTAAGGGAATGAGTAAGTGTACTCACTTTGGCTGACCTACTTAGGTCATTGCAGCACCTCCTGCACTGTATGCAGGTGCGCGATATGTTGGTGGTGCAGGTGACCTCCTCTGCCACCTCGAGCCAGGCCTTCTTGGTGACAGAGGCAGGCCGCTTCCTCCTGCCCGCCGGGGGGAAGATCTCTGTCCTCCCCCTCCTCCTCCTCACCCCATCCAATAAGAGCTGGAGTGAGGCATCATTAAACCTGGGAGCAGCCTACCCCCTGGGCTGCTCCATGCTGTAATTTTTCCTATTTCTTGCAGCATCAGCCAGTGGAGGACTGCCCCTTTAAATAGAGCTCCTCCAGCTGACAGACCTTACTGTGCATGCGCAGTCCGCCCATCTCGCAGCTTAGCAGCGGGGAACCCGGAACAACAGGTAAGTGGATCCAATCAGCCTGCGATTGCACGCAGGGCAGACTGATTTCACCGGGCGCGTTACGCACGCGCCCAATCAACTCCCCGCCGCGAACCCGCCGTCATGGTAATATCGGGCCCCTAGTGTGAGATGAAATTGGTTACTCAGTTTATCACTGCCATTTTGGAACTGTCTGGTCTGGGTCTCAGCCGTGATACATTGCACTCTGCTAGCTTAGGTTTCATGCAGTTAACTGATAAAGCACAGCTAATAATGGTTTCTAGCCTCATTAACAGAATTTGGTAAATAACAGCACTTTACCTTTCACTTATTAAGAAACTTGGCAGGAAGTATTCTCACAGCAATTTTCACACAAAATTAACAAATCAAATCGTCCTAGTCGTGAACTTTCAGCTAAATTTATTTTAATATTTATCCAAATTAATGCAATTAGACCTTTTCTCACAAGGTCAGAGAGAAAATAACTCGAATTCCATGTGTTGCACACAGATTAAAGTGAAATATGGATACATCAAGCAAAAAGCTAAAATTTATATTTTCTTATAATGACTCCATATTGTGAAAATTAATCTAAGATTTATGCCAAGATAAATATATTTCTTCTAAATTATTGTTCAAATTGGAGGACAAAGGAAAAACACTGCAGACAGTAACACGAGCACAGTCAGAAAATTAAACAACATTCAGACAAGTCGAGACCTTTGAATTAATTTCTTTTTTTTTGGTAGTTAATAATTACAATGTTGAGAAAAGCAGGCTTTTCTACAGCTCTGTGACACTCACTCTTTGCATTACTTCTGTCAAGGTGGCACATGATCAGTTAATTCAAAACAAGCAACGGGGCGGGGGGGTAGAAATCAAAAGGGATTGACACCATGAGGACTGAATGCTGCAGAGTAAACATCGAACCTAGGGCACATTGTTCTGTCAATTGTTCGGGATGGCCGATTATCAGTTGTTTGAAGTCACTTTAATACGAGATTAAATTACTGCCTTTGAAGTCTGCTTTGGTATTTTCTCTAATCTATTATTTTTATGCACGGCGAGGAAGAGTTCATACACAGAGCTTGACTCCCAGTCTCCGTCAGCACGGATTTTAAAGCTGGCATTGGCCATAATTCCTACACAGGATTCAGTTCACTCTTATTGAAACAGCTGTGTGTCTAGTTTAAAATATGCAATGATATTAATTATCCAAATAGTTCTGTTTTGATAACATCAAACCACATGGCAGCAGCAAGAGCGATGAGAGTGGTGGGCCTATGCGGGTTTTTGTGGTTTAAAATTGTTCATTCGAGATTCAAGCAGCATTATATCCCTAATCAACAACAACTTGCATTCAAATAGCACCTTTAATGAAGTAAAACGTCCCAAGGCACTTCACAGGAGCCTAAACAGTTAAAAAAATTAAAACCAAGCCAAAGGAGACATTAGGACAGAGGTAGGTTTCAAGGAGCGTCTTAAAGGAAGAGAGAGGGGTGGAGAGGTTTAGGGAATGAATTCCAGAGCTTAGTGCCTAGACAGCTGAATGCACGGCCGCCAATAGTGGCAAAGGAAATCAGGGATGCACAAGAGGCCAGAATTGGTGGAATACAGAGATCTCAGAGGGTTGCAGGGCTGGAGGAAGTTACAGAGATAGAGAGGGACAAGGCCACAGAGGGATTTAAACACAAAGATGATTAAACACAATGGAAATTAAGGGATGGCACTGAAAGCATAGTTGAAGACATAGGTTTTTAGGAGGCTATTGAAGGAAGTGAGAAAAGTAGTAAAAGTAGTTTGGGAGAAACTTCCAGATATCAGGGGCATAGCAACTGAAGGACCAGCCACCGCTGATAGAGAAAAGGGAACGAGGAACAAGCAGTAAGCCAGAGTCAGAAAAGCAGAGGGTACATGCTGGGAGATACAGTTGGAGGAGCTTATTTAGGTGGAGAGGTGCAAGGTGTACAGAGATTTGAAAATGAGGAAAAGAACCTCAATATCAATACAGTGGAGAATGGGGAGTCAATGAATCTTGGCAAGGACAGGTGGGGTAATGGAAGTGGAGATTAGCTACAGAGATTTGGATTAATTGAAGTTCATGAAGGGCGGAGGTGAGGAGGATAGTATGGAAGGCATTTGAGAAGTTGATTCTCGATGTGCTAAAAGTATGGATTAGAATTTTGTCAGAGGACAAAAAGGTTGCAAATGGGCAATCTTCAGATGGAAGAAGGAAGCCTTATCAACTGATTGGATGTGGGGTATAAAGGTCAGCTCAGGGTTAAAGCAGATGGCAAGCTTGCAGACCACCTGATACAGCCTGAGAGGGCAGCCAAGGAGGTTACGGGAGCAAAAAGGGGTGGCTTTGATTTCGTCAGCTGGAGAATGTTTTGACTCATCCAGCTCTTAATATTAAAGAGATCATCAGACAATGCTGTGACAGCCTTACAGTTAATAGCAGAGACAGAGAGTTGGAGTTTGGTCTTATCAGCATTTGTATTCATTGGGACAATCAGCCCCAATAAATACATATGATCCCAGTTCAGCACCTAACATCCAAAAAGGCAATGGTAGGTGGGGTTAGAGTCAGTCTCAATAAATGTGGCAATTTAAAACCTGTTTCTTCACTAACAGAATTTTCAGCTGTTTTCACACTTTAATTAAATACTGTAAAAATAACGGTGAGGTTAACAGCACTCACCGTTATTTATGGCCGGCGACCGCACATGCACAGTTAAACGCGGAAATCCGG
Organism: Heptranchias perlo; assembly: GCF_035084215.1. Taxonomy (NCBI): domain Eukaryota; kingdom Metazoa; phylum Chordata; class Chondrichthyes; order Hexanchiformes; family Hexanchidae; genus Heptranchias; species Heptranchias perlo. The sequence continues at coordinate 12,482,629 of NC_090357.1, read as the reverse complement.
AAGTTGCTGTCCGAGATGCGATGCTCCTCCAAAAGCTGCGTGAAAATGGCATCTCGCCGGTTGGCTCCCTGTTCAAATGTATTGAACAGTCTGAAGTTCCTGTACTGAAGTTGCAGATGCGGACTAAAGTCACCAACAAAAGTTAAGTCAAGTCATTTCAAGCCTAAGTACAATTTTAACAGCGTGGTGCGTCTTAATTATTGCCAAACATCTTCTCTGGCACTGAAAATTAACTTTTACAAGTGTGTAGTCTCATTCCTTCAGATTTTAATTATTGCTGGACATTTAAAAATAAATTAAATAATTTTTAATAATTTTTCTTTCTGTTTCTTTTATCTCTGTCCCTTAATTCAGTCTTTCTTTCCCTGTCTTTATTTTGCTTTCTGTACCTGATTTAACATTTAATTCACTATTCTAACTTACACTTCCTAGTTCGGATTCTGCAATGTTATTAACAATTCTTCAATCTGATTGGTTATGGAGACACACAGCTGCTTGCCCTGTTCACACAGTTCCCGGATGCCCTATAGAGGGCTCCGCACCGAATGGCTGTCCCAACGAAAGTAGCTTGCTGTGCAAAAGCTCGTAGAAGGTCTATGGGCAAGTCTAACGAACGGCTGGCGACCATCATTCGCCACTCACAGCCACATCCGGCCCATTGTTGTCACCTCAGCTCATTTTTAAGTCAAGTTTTGCCTCATTAGAATTTCATGTGGGATGGAAATGAAATAAAGTTAAAGAAACAAACTACATTTGAAAGTGTTACTTCATATTCTGTGCTATTAAAACTGCAGCACATCCCAGTTAAAGAGTTATATCCCAGAATTAAAATCACTAAGATGCCCACATTGTATCTTTTCAAATTTACAGCAGTTCTTTAAAATCATTATTTTTATCGATCCAATCTTTCTGTAATGTTACAATAACTATTGAAGCAGGCAAGTTTCCCCTTTCAAATTACATTTTCTTTTTTTTCTTGTTTTTGCCTTTCAGAACTGATGACTTACATGTTTTCCGACAGCTTTTGTGAATCCCGTGAGCTCTTGTCATTAGTCTTAGTTCAGTCATGGCCCAGTTATACTGCAATGTTTGTATCCATGTGAAGTGACTTCAGATAGCCTGGGAACATTTTTTTAAGAGGGTCCCTTTGCAAACATAAAAAACCTGTCTGGCACTTGAATGCTGGTAAGAGGAGCTCTGCACGTGTGTGTACGCACACATGCAGAGACATGGTTCCAATTTGGCTGTCCAGAGAGGGTTGCAAAGTCATCTGTCCAATTGAATGCTGCCAGCTCACACTTCCCTAAATCAGATACAGGTGTCACATTGCTACCTTCAATATAACCGCACCACAAATGACTTATGATTGATCAACTTAGACAATAGGGAAAGCTCTTAAACGTACCAATTTGTTTCAATTGGAGGAAGGAGGGGAACAGGGGAGGGGACTAAACTGTTGGCTACGTGTAGCAGCATTGTGACTGAATCTTTCCTCTGGTTGGTATTTACAGCAAAGAAGGAGGCTATTTGACCTATTGTGAATGTGCCGGCTCTTTGAAAGAGCTGTCCAATAGGTCCCGTTCCCCTGCTCTTTCTCCATTGCCCTGCAAATTTTAGTGAAATTGTAAATGCAATTATAAATTGCAAATGTAATTGTAAATGGCACTGGAGAGGATGCAAAAAAGATTTACAAAGATGATTCCGGAACTGAGAGGTTATACTGATCAGGAAAGACTGAACGGGCTGGATTTCTTTTCTCTAGAAAAGAGAAGGCTGAGCAATAATCTGATATAGGTCTTTAAAATTATGAAAGGGTTTGATAGGGTAGACGTAGAGAAGATGTTTCCACTTGTGGGGGAGAGCAAAACTAGAGGCCATAAATAAAAGATAGTCACTAATAAATCCAATGGGAAATTCAGGAGAAACTTCTTTACCCAGAGAATGGTTAGAATGTGGAACTCGCTACCACAAGGAATAGTTGAGGCAAATAGCATTAAGGAGAAGCTAGATAAACACATGAGGGATAAATGAATAGAAGGTTATGCTGATAGGGTTTGATAAAGAAGGGTGGGAGGAAGCTCGAGTGGAGCATAAACACCGGCATGGACCAGTTGGGCCAAATGGCCTGTTTCAGTGGTGTACATTCTATGTAATTCTGTGTAATTCAAAGAGAAATGCAGGCCAGAGAAATACTTCACGAACACATTTACGATGTTGTGCAAAAAGCAAAAGGAACTAGCCCTTCCCTTAATCCTAATACTTTGAACTGTTGTCACAAGGGAGGGGGAAGGTCGTCTGATTCACAGTTTAGGGCCCCATTATTTATTTGCACTTCCTGTGCAAGTTATATTGATTTACACAGGATTCAAAAGGAAGAAGAGAGCAGCCTAGTAACGCTAACAGAGCAAGATGGGATTTGAATCCGAGCCTGAACTCACATTTGAAATCCAATCACCCTCTATGGGAAAGTTTTGGCAGTTCTAATTCTGGCCCAAAAACGTTCCGATAAAGGAACCCTCAAAACAGTGTAAAACAAGCATACATCTATTTTACCGCACACATTGTCATTCTTCATTATTCAGCGAATACAGGGCAGGACTGATTGACTTTTGCAGAGATCTGCAATGCTGCTATTCCACCCACCCGACTTAGTGATGAGTTGAAGAGCAATTTGGGAACAAAAAACACAGGAATAGGAAGACAGGGGAAAGTAAAATGACAAAGAAGAATCAGTAATCCAGAAATCATCGAGTAAAGTAAATTCCCCGGCACATTGTTTGGGAAATGTGCTACTTGACTGGATGCCACTTTGATTGAGGTCATTCATGCAAAAGATATCCTTAGAACCATGGAACCAGGTGCCTTAAATAACTACTTCTGGCTCTGCACTGTGGGCTTTATCATCCGTACTAAACAGTTCCATATGTTTAAATAACATTTTATAAATAAACTTTCTTCAAAACATTACATTTCTATTTGTTTTCAATCGTACTCAAGTGGTACAGTAAATCCAGCCCAAGCTGTGGTTTCAGGTGAAGTCCCTAGTTTCTCCTCCTTCATGTGTGAGACATTTCTAATCCACTCATGAGTCACTGGCTGTTTCAGTGATAAATCATGATGTCAGAGCTTGCATAACGATTAAACATCAGACAATCCAAATCCTTGGCAAAGTAATAATTAAAAATGTGATTTGGACCATTTATCTGGAAATAGTTTCTTCGAGTGATGGCTTTGCTTTGCTACAATGGTGGGAATACATTTTACAAATACAAAAAGTCATAGTAAGCAGTCCTATATGCAATGTGCAGAAGTCAGCAGTATATAAAGGTATCACTTGCAAGTTTGATTTTTGCCTCTTACCTCCCCTTTTTCCTCTCCTCTCCTAAAGTCACTGACTAATGCTGGGGCAGAGTTACAGAAGTGCCAGCCACTTCCCAGTACCCTGCCCAAATAACCATTCTTCATTTATGAATGATGTAGGGCAGCATTGACTGGTCTTTTGGAGAGATCTGCAATACAGACAATACTGAAAAGAAGGTACACTACATAATTCTGAAGATCAAAGGAAGCCACAAGGGGAGATTGATAAGATGGCGGAATGAGCAAAAAAAATGGCAGATGGAAGTGGTACATTTTGGTAAAAAAAATGAAAGTATACTTGAATGGGAGAAAGCTGGGTCATGTGGAAGAATAGAGAGATTCAGGCATTCAGGTTTACAAGACATTAAAAACATCAAATATTCAAGGAGTCAAAATGAAGAAAATGTTGTTGCAGTAAAGATGATCTCATACAGTTTACCTAAAACGAAATGATGTAATATTAACTGATGACCACCCCTTTATCTTGCAATCATGACATCTCTCCACCTCATGATCACTTATTTTTGACCATTTCAATCTCTCTTTCACCATCTGCATCCCTTTTCTGCCTCCAACCTTCTACTCTCATCCTTTGCCTGTAGTTCGCTCAACAGAACTCTCTACAACTCATAACTCCCTGATCAACGACCTGCCGTGGCCTGATCTGAACTATCTAAAGTGGTACCAAGTCTCCCTCTCTACAGCCAAAACCTACTGCTACTCCAGGATCATCCAGGAAGGCAAGGGCAATTCCAAGCTCTTATTCACCATAAACCATCTTACCATTCTTACCCCCACGAGCCCACTGCAGCCATGCCCACATCCATTCCACTTTGTAGTTTAGTTTCTCCCCTCATTTCCAATCAGATTCATTTTCTTTTTGAGGCCCAATCCTGCTCTGTTGATCCTGACCCAACATCTCACCACTCAATTACCACTCCTTGGCTCAATGTTTGTCTTGCAAACTATTGCCAATCTCTAAGCTCTCCTTCCTCTTTAAATTCCTTTGATACAAGATTAATACCCAACTCTGCGCTCACCTCTCACATCAATGACAGTTCAAGTCCTTCAATTTTTACATAGGGCTGTATAGGACCAGAAAAGAGCATTAAAGTCCATCCCATCCTGGTCCAATGACACAGTCTACCTGAGCAGGAGATGGCGGCAGCAGATCAGGTACTAAGTTTCTGATGGGAGCTAAACAAGATGACTTTGGTCTTGCCAATGTTGAGCTAAAACAAAGTTCTGGTTCATCGAGTATTTGATGTCAGTCAAGCACAGGGAAGTTAACCCCATGCTAGTTGATGAAGTTACCAAGAGGCAGCATATGGATAAGGAAAAGGAGATGTCCAAAAGTAGAGCGTTAGGGCACACCAGAGGTGACGATGCAGACAAAGGAGGAAAATCCATGGGAAGAAATGAACTGGATGGGTTGGAAAGAAAGGCATGGAACCAGGAGAGGACAGTGCTGTCAATGTGGACCATGGAAAAGGTGGTGAAGCACTTTTTGAAGACGTGATAACCCAAATTGATACAAGTTTTTTTTTCTCTTGTTCTGATCTGTCCCCCAGGGGCTAATTTCAGGGTGGGATTGGCAGAGGTCTAGGAGCAGATCATCTGCTGTAATTTCTTGAACTGGTGTAATGAGGATAGAATTTCTCATTAGCAGTGAATGTGCTTGTGATTATTTACCTGTATTTATAGTGATATGAAATGACAGCGTAGATTGTATTCATATACACATGCACAGTGAGACGCAGAATCAACTCAAAGGTAAGAAATGACTTTAAAACAAACTCTGTACCCATGTTACTGATTACATCTCCCTCCCCAGCCACTGTCTCAGGATGTACCAGACTGTTTGCAACCTCAACATCCTATTTGACCCAAGCTTATTTTTTTGTTCATGGGATGTGGGCATCGCTGGCAAGGCCAGCATTTATTGCCCATCCCTAATTGCCCTTGAGAAGGTGGTGGTGAGTCGCCTTCTTGAACTGCTGCAGTCCGTGTGGTGAAGGTTCTCCCACAGTGCTATTAGGTAGGGAGTTCCAGGATTTTGACCCAGTGACGATGAAGGAACAGCTGAACTTTCAACATCAAATCCTGTCTATTGCAAAGATTGCCCATTTCCACCTCCATAAAATTTGTCTCTGTCTCCACCTCTGTCACGAAACCCTCGTCCACGGCTTTGTGAAACGTCTTAGAACCTTTTTCTGTGTGAAACGTGCTATGTAAATGCAGGTCATTGTTGCTGCTGTTAAAAGCAGGAGTCCAATTCCGAACTCCCCAAAGGAAGGATTTTATGCATTAAATACCTGCTCCCTTGCTCATTTATCGACTTATGGTTTCTGCTGTTTAAGTGAAGGATCTGATTTATTTTCAATAAGTGTGTATTTGGTGCCAAAGTACGAACAAGTCGTGCATTGATTCTCCGTCTGAAAGGACTGTGGAAAGCTGCCTCTGTCCAGTTGTCCACGTGCCTGCAGTAATTTCAAATGACTTGCATAATGAGTAAAGCATTGGCTTAAACACTAACCTCAGTGCAGGTAATGCAAAGTAAATGAGTCTGTTGATTTTGGCAGTGCACAGTTCATTTCAAGCATATTTCAAATAAAGAATGGTTTTCATTCTATATGAAATTGCACTATAACAGTGGTGGGAGACCAGCAGCTGGTGTTGTGATGTCACGCTACAGTCAAGTTGATGTGGATGGTTCTGTGCTCTGGTTGTGTGGAGGACTCAGACATTTCATTTTTGCACGTAACAGGACAAGAGTGAGGGAACTGGACTGAGGCCTTGTGTGCGAGAAAGTGAAAAGAGGGGTGAAGGGAGGAGAGAGAGAGAGAGAGAAAACAAGTGAATAATGCAAGTGTTTCGACATTTTTGTACCATAATGATGGTGAGGATTGGTCACCCACAGTGCAGGTAAATCCCACCAGGGATCAAAACTCATCCCAAATTTTACATTTTAGACATTGAAAACAAGGGCCCTCTTTATCCAAAATCAGTTTACATGAATTACCAGAGGCCTTCCAATGCCCGTGGAACCGGACATCGGAGGAGCCAAGGAGGGAGAAAATCAGAAGGAAAGCAGACAGCTAGCGGTTGCATTAACCTTGATGTCGAGACTTCTATTTGATTATATGGTGTTGCCATGTAAATATTGAAAGATGTATTAGCTTTTTGCAGAATAAATAAATGAAAACCCTTTTTTTTAATGTAACACTTGGTGAGGTGGACTTGGAATCCAGCTGAGATCCTCTGGACCCACGGGCATTGCCCGTTCGACTGTTTCTACACGATTGATTGCATCAAAAACAAAGAAATGCCGGTTTCAAATTATGCTCTTTCATTGCGTCATGAAGCAAGTTCAGAATAAAATTCTTCATGGCCAAAGCCAGCTGTGATTTAACCCACCCCCAGCAACGAAAGGAAAACATCACTCACCTACCAGTCATCATTCACGCCCTGTCAAAGACTCTCAGAGCAACACAGGATGGATGTTCTGATTCTTCTAAATTGTATGCAATAGGACCAGAGACATCTGCACACTGGAATTTTCCATCTTTGACAGTATTTTCCAGAAATGTTTTCCCAATTTGTTTTGTGACCACATTTTCTCTGTAAACTGTATTTCCACAGATGCTATGGAATAAAAGGGAAGTTTTACACACACACACACACACAAATGCACGACAACTACTACTATTTCATTGTTTAAGGAACAATTTTGCAATTTTGAATAGATACAAACTATTAAATTGAATGAGTGGAACCACAAAGACTCTTTGATTTTAATGTTGCTCACGACAGACTGGCCGACAGTTTTGGAAAATAAGCTGCAGATTTTTTACATTCAAATGGATGGAAACAATATTGAACAGGAAAAAAATGACCCTTTTTCAGGAATGTGCTGTATCTCTACAGTTTGGGGTTGAAAGTCTCGTGTGCAATTATTCCCCCTTAACCCTACTTGGTCTGAATACTGCACTTGGTCTTCACTTCCCATATGCAATGCCACAGGAAATTGACTACTGACTAAAAGTAGCACACACTGGAATTTCAAGCCCAATGTATAATCACTAGGGGTGAATATTCAGATTAATTTGCAATTCAGTCTTGCAGCACTTGAAATTTGATCTTAGAATCCAAGATAAAAAGAGGCAGTGGGCAAGCCAAAAGAAGCTGGACTAAAAGGGAATTTGCTCTTACACCATTACCCTAGAGTGCAGCAGGACCCTCTTTACTGACAATATTAACTAGCATACAAACTCTATTAGGCCATTTTTAAAAGCGCCAAATGGACACAGAGAATGATCCCTATGTCTGAAGACAGAGGCCCGTGGATTGCAAGAAATTAGCCCTCAGGCCTCATCTAAATATTCTAGGCACTATTAATGCTGGCGCATTAGTTACCCTCTAGTACTGTGCTTTGGTGGCCATTATTCATTCATGAGCCTTGACAGTAGGTGTTAGCAGTCTATTTGGATGCAACTGCATCACAGCCGAGCCTGATTCTATCCTCATATCCGCAGACACACACACAAAGACAACAACAATTTGCATTTATATAGCACCTTTAACATAATAAAGGCACTTCACAGGTACGTGATCAGGTGAAAATTAACAGCGAGCCAAAGAAGGAGATATCAGGACAGGTGACTAAAAGCTTGGTCAAAGAGATGGGTTTTAAGGAGCATCTTAAAAAGGAGAGAAAGTTGGAGAGGCAGAGAGGTTTAGGGAGGGAATTCTAGAGCTTAGGGCCTAGACAGCTGAAGGCACGGCCGCCAGAGGTGGGATGCACAAGAGGACAGAGTTGGAGGGATGCAGAGTTCTTGGAGGGTTGCAGTTCTGAAGAAGGTTACAGAAATAGGGAGATGAGGACATGGAGCAATTTGAACATGAGAATGAAAATTTTGAAAGTGTTGGTGGACCTGGAGCCAACGTAGATCAGCGACCACAGGGGTGATGGATGAACGGGACTTGGTGCGGGTTAGAATATGGGCAGCAGAGTTTTGGTTGAGCTCAAGTTTATGGAGGGTGGAAGATAGGAATCTAAACTAGGAAACCATTGGAATAGTCAAATCTAGAGGTAACAAAAGCATGGATATCGCACGCGCATGCACGCACACATGCACACATGTCACCTAAGCAACAGTCACTGTGAACTGATAAGAAGCAGGAATTCTGATTATTTTTCCCTCCCTAATCCAGAGTTCTTTAGGACAACCAAGATCAGCTAACTCAGCTCATACCAGGGATAAAACTTGGGATCTTCCTGGTCTCTATGGCTTGGCTACTCACTGGATAAATTCACTGATCTATCAGGGGAGCATGGATACTATTTTTCTGAAATGGAAAAAGATTTATAATGGTATCACTGATAATGCCAGAGAAAAGTCCACAGTTCGAAACGTCCTGTATGGCAAGCTGATGAAAGCCACAATCACCACACAAAGGCTGAAATGCAAGAACGGGCTGAAAAGAGCTTTATAAAAAATGTTTCGTTATTACAATAATTCCATGAACAGTATTAATAAAATTTGTGATTTGTGCATCTTCTCTATTCTATTAAATCATAAGCAATCTACATAAAACATCAGGTCTTAATTGAACTTTTCACAACTGATATTTTATCTTCATTATTTGGCACAAATAAGTGTTCATAAAAGCAGCCAAAAAATCATTAAAATGTTTGTGTAACACCTGCATAGGAGTGCTTAAGATGATGTAATTTGAGTTCAGATATACATGTATTTTTAAAAAGAATTAACAAAACTCAACTCATGAACGTACCACTTGGCATGTGCACAGTCTAGATCATGATGTCAACATTCAGCAAATATATTTTGTGACAGTGTACTGTTCACTGTTGTCTACTTTGCTCCATTTAAGTAAGGGAGTAGATGAGGTAGGGGCTTTAATACAAAAGTTCCTGTGCAGGCAGCTAACAGCTCCACCTCTTTAGGCATTCCTTGCTGGCTGAAAGCTACCTGGAGGAAGGAGCCCAACAGCTCTTATAGTAATATTCAGTCTATGAATCAATGGAAAAGCTGAGTTTCAATTAACATACAGCAGGTTGGTATTACGTAGAACATGGGCCCGTGCCAACTATTCCTAAATCTTCAGTTCTTGGTTACGTCAGCTGGAACAAGAAGTTCCTTAATAGTGTCTGGCCGAGGCTTTATTCCACCAGGATCACTCTGTGCCAAAATAAGCCTTTCACTGAAGCATACAGACCCCCAGAACCACAGGTGAGCCTAATAACATCTGACAGGAAAAGCTAACAGTAACTAAACTTAGCATTTTTACACCAACTTAAGATTTATAGGTCACAAAATGTGATAAATGTATTGCCGATAGTGTCAATAAAGTGGTAATAATTCATCATGAGATCATGAAACGTGTTGGCTGATTACTCATATCTCCCAGAGCATCTACATGGTTGTTAAAACTTTTGTAAAAATGTGTCTTAGCAAATATTAAATTGCAGAAAGATGTTACAGACCCTCAGCCCCAGGACATCTTGTGTGAGATGTTAACTTAGATTTACTGCTGATTGCTGTACATTACCAAAGGTGGTAAAATAACACTAATTACACAAACCTGGCACAGCCCATGTTAACTTAAACCCATTGCATGTTGAGTACAAATGGGCATTTGAATAAGAGAGGCTGGTAAAGTCCACAAATTTGAGAACAGTAATCATGTGATATCGAAGTTAATTTGGAAGTTGGCTTTAATACTTACACTGTCTCACACTAGTATTTGATTACAGGTATTTTGAGAAAGTACTTGCATCTATAAGCTTCAATAAGAATGATTTACACTGCCATTTGTTGATGTCACAGTATGGTGTGTAAACAGTGCCACAAATGATTTATCTTTCTCTTACCAAATGTTTTTTTTACAAACTATACAAAAGCAACAGTCAGAGTTGTTTTTGCATGTATTTAATCAAGTTCTGCACATTTTGCAATCACATTGATGGCAAAACCACTATGCAAAGTAGGACATAGGATTAATTTTCCACAAGTTCATGCCATCTGTTAATCAGCGGAATTGCAACGCTGTTACGTTTTACAGAAAAGAAAGAATTCCATTTATATAGAGAAACAGAGTTAGCAGTTCAGGTCGATGACCTTTCATCAGAACTATTTTTAAGCAAGTGCAGTGCCAGGCAAAAGGGGGAGGGACAAGAAAAGAACTAAAAAGGAGAGGTCTGTGATAGGGTGAAGAATAGGAGTGATTAAATAACAAAAGTGATGATGGTGCTAAGCAAAATGAGGTGATAATGAGACAAGTATAGAAACAAAAGATGGGTCCAGAGAAGGTGTAAATGGTTACATCATAATAGCAGAGGAGGAGGGATCTGAAGGATTTTGGACTTTTCAATATGGACTTTTAATACTCGTTTTGATGGAAGACTAAAAGAATGGACTTGAAACTCTCGATTATTTGGTAAAAGAACACAGAACTGTCAACTTGAGCAAAATCAGAATGTTGGGAAATCAGGCTATTTACATGTTCTGCAAAGGATCATGGTGTTTACTACAATATTGGTATGTGTCACCAAGAGTGGAAGCTACAAGACCTGAGGAAATGATAAGAAGAAACAATACTAACCGTTGCAGAGGTAAGGAAGTAAGGCCTGTGGATCTGACAAATTCTTCAGTGTTAAAAAAACAGCAGATTTTGAAGGAAAAACATAAAAAACATTTCATTCTACAAGGGTTTTCAGGAGAACCACAGCACCGTCAGGACAAGATGGTGTAGGAAATGAACCTTTTTATTCTCCAAAGAATAAGGGACTTGGTCAATCCTTTGTCTTGAATTGTACTCGCTGGAAAAAGGTTGTATGAGAAGCTACTACTTCCATTCTGGTAAAAACTGTTGTGTCTGTATGTCAAATTAAATTCTTTAAAGTTAGAAAAATAATAGTGCCTCACTTGATCTTGAGCCTTTTGTATTCTGAACAAGAGAAAAGATATCCTACAGAGGGAAGATTGGGCAATCTGGCAAAGAGAAGGCTCTCATGGCACATGAATGTGGCTGAAGAAAGGCAGGTAGACCCCCCGTCGGTTGTGTGTCGACAGGAGATCTCCACCCCAAGTACCAACCCTCCTCCACTCCCAATGGCTCTGGCGCAGCTATCCAACGATACCAGCACCTGCTGTCTGTTAAGTTCTACAGTTGTTAAACTCAATGTTAAGTCTGGAAAGCTGTAAAATGCCTAGATGAAGTGCTATTCCTCAAGCTTGTGCTGAGCTTCATAAAGCTTGACACCATGAGAGCTCCCCATTCTTCTTTGAATATTACCATGGGATCTTCTGCCTCTACAGGCAGATTGAGCCACAATTTAACTAATCTCAAAGATGGCACCTCCGACAATGCAGCACTCCCTCAATACTGCACTGAAGTGTCACTGTAGATGATGTGCTTAAGCCTCTGGAGTGGGACTTGAACCCATGACCTTCTGACTTAGAGGCTAGAATGCTATCAACTAAGCCAAGCTGAAAATGAACTTTCTATGAATCACACCACTGAGGTTTTCAATATCCTTCACTGCAATGCAGTACCTGATTCTTTTCAAGTATTTTAATCAATGTATGAGTTTTTAAGAATATTTTTGGTTACAACACATACTACACCCAATTTAAAGGACTTTCTCCCAGCTCCATAATGACCTCGACAACTGCATTCTTTACACATGCCACGAGACAAACAATTAGCACTTAATATGGTATAAAGCACCAGAGACAAAGGCTCACATACCACCTTGATTGCCAGTAATCAAATGACATTTGCTTTGACTGACAGATACTAATCCTGACAAAATAGGCACCTGGCTGACTTTTGAAAAACAACATTTATTTTGTTAGTTCAGCATTTAGCAATAGGAAGAGCCTTTAGCTTAGTGATAGCATTGAGTGAGAAGGTGCAGGGTTTGAACCCCACTTCAGACAGCCCTGGTGAGTGGAGACTGCAGCTCCGGCTCTGGGGTCTGGGTTTACATCCAGCAGGATACACGAGCCGGGTGGGTGTGGGTGTGGGTGTGGGTGTGGGTGACCCCCCCCCCCCCCCAGCTTGTTGTATGGGGTGTGGGAACCCATAAAACCCTCTCATTGTATACAACTAACCATCTTACCGGCTGATATAAAGATGATTATGGCCATGGAAGGAGCATTCATGTCACGGCCTGTCAGACTGTTAATCAGCCTGCAAATCTTTACACCCTTGTCCAAGGGAAGAGTGTGAAGATGTGAAAACATCAGCATTTAGGAATAACAGTAACTACTACCTCATTAAACAAATTTTGTTTAGAAAGTTAATGTACATCCCCAAAATCTGCAAGTTAATACAGTACAGGTAGACAAGATGCTTAATTGATATCATCTTTCTGCTGGTGAGACAGCCAATACTATGTAAGCCATGATTTTTTTCCACAACATTCACCTGAGGAAGGAGGAAGCCTCCGAAAGCTTGTGAATTTAAAATAAAATTGCTGGACTATAACTTGGTGTTGTAAAATTGTTTACAATACTATGTAAGTGCAAGTTCATTCTTCCTTTCTTAGCCAACTGTCGGAAGACACAATCAAACCATTTGTCCGGACCAAAAAAGATACCAAGACAAAAGGAATATCTTGCAGAAAACCAACACAGTTTAAAGCTGTTATAATACTGGCACAGATACACATTCCTAATGAGAGATTCTTGATGATCAAAGCAAGATGGATCCCTCGTTCTATCACAAGTGTTACATGATGTAATGCTTTATTTCCTTAGAAGATAACAGACTTAGCATGAGCAACATCATGGGTGATCTGCTGGTATTAAAATAATAGCCTAAACAGTTCTTAATTAACATGCATTAAAATGAACCTCCACAAGGTCAGCCAAAGTATTAACTGGGCATCAATACAAAAATATTGAAAGTTAAACAACAAATAATAAAACCGTCTTACTGTCCGAGACCATCAAGATAAAGAGAAAAACAACTCTGAATTCTGAGATCGAATGACCCCTATAGTTCACTCCCTGGTACGTTTTTTTTGTGTATGTACTAAATCATTGTTTTGTCTTAAATCCCTTGATGTTATATGCTAGAGATGATCAGTGGCCAGTTATATAACTGATGAATTGCCACTTAGGACCGCATATGTAGCTGTTGATTGCACTGGAAGACTTCAAGGTTACAGCATCACAAGATGTGGCTTGAATTACAAGGTCTTGACTGACAATGCTGTACAAGTTTATTAATGTCAAATACGTGCCTAATTTTCCTGTGTGCGCTAGTTTTAACTCATCTGTAAACATATTTGGAAACAATTCATTTACAGATTCGTTAAAACGAACACACAACAGTAAATATCAGGCACATTGTATTGCATGCCTGTTGTGGTTACAAAACTTTAAATGGTTCCAGTATGAAATGTTTCCTAACTCTATGATTTTTTTTTTATTATTCAGCATATTCAGTATTACAAGCCCAATGCTTGTCAGTCATTCTCTGCATACTAACCACAACTTGTACTAAATAAGGCTTTGTGGTGTAAAATGTTTGAATTTACATTCAGTTGAAACCTGAGGAATTAAATGGGCTGAAATATAAATATTAAGAACTGGTCCTTTTCTGAACTTTTACTTTTGTTCCTCTGTCTACAGCAATCCTAATCCAAGCACGGAATAGTGTTACAAGCTAATCTACAAATCAGATACAGAGGTAAACTGCCATTGTAGAAACTTGGCAGAAATTTCAAAGTCCACAATCTAAACAGATAAAATCAATCTCCTAAAATCTGATGGAAATGGAGCCTTATTAAAAATATACGAGTAGATATTCCTCGTCTTGTGCCCGGGCATACTGATCACCTGGGCACACTGAGTACAGGAAATTCAGGCGAGGAGCAGTGCACCCATAAGGGACTCCACCTGACTTCCATCCAATTTAAATTAATGGATGGTAACTTAGCTCCTTTAAGTTTGTGCACTCCTCCTGTGCTTATTGAGGACAGGCGTAGGACCAGGAAAATCTACCCCATAATGCTCAAAGGATTGAAACCCTAAAAAATCTATACTTTCAGTGTTAGTCTCAGATTCATATCGCAATGATAGAAATTAAGTATTTTTTATCCATGATAGATTATTTATTAGATTTGTTCTGGCTGGTCACAGCAAACCCTTGAGTAGCTAAACTGCCAGCTGTTTCTGAATGCTGCAGAGAATATATATATTATGGCCTGGTATGCTGAAACCATTAATATGCGTCCATCGAATAAAAAAGAGTTTAACAAACTGATGTCTGTTGAGTACCAAACCATTGGCACCATTCTATCCAGTTGTCCCCCTGCTAGTCGGCTGCACAACCTGCAATCACAGGTTAATCAGCCTGTTTGGAACAGCTCAATGGATACAACCATTCCGTTCAATGCGTAACATCCTATGTGATTGCATCTTTTAAAATATCTGTTTGATTGGCAGCTCTGAGTTGGAAATATCCTTTGTTCCAAGATTTTTTCCTCGGATCTGCATATGAGTATGGTCAGTTTAATCCAAAAAGAACATTTAGCCTAAAAATAGAGAGGAAGTATTGGTTTAATGACCTCCTACCCTGCTTAAAAGAAAAACTGTCCATCGTTAGATGATGTAAAAGATTATCACAATAAGGCAATAGAAAAAAATTACCTTCAGGCCAGAGAGATGCAGAGTATTCAAGGAAAGGATAAAACAGATAAGACACTGCTGTTGAAACCTATTTTGAGCTTTGTTGAAACAATGTAGGAGGCCATGAAAGTAATGTAATGGTGTTTTTCAACCAGATTTACATGATTGCATTGTGCATTTGTAAACAAACAAAAAACAGTTTGCCAATCAATTTTTCATAAAGGGGATGTCTGTTTAACATCAATGAACTAGAGTAGGATACCCTACTCCATGTCACATCCTGCTCTCTGTTACATCACTGAGATGTGGTTAGGCCACAAGTTCTTTACACCATGATGACCAGATCGGTTCCAGGAGAGTTTCCAGCATTTAAGGCAAACCACTATATTTCTGCCAGGAACACAAAAGCTTCTGCAGCTGCTTATGAACATTATTTCTCAATCTAAAATGTCTGCTAGAAATACCACTTGTGAACTTTGTGCCTCCCATACAGTATCATTGACTTGGTCCTTCATATGCTGATGTTCAAACACAGAGCTACCTATCACTTGCTGAACAAGGAATGTTGTAGCAGACACTCGATCATGAAAAGGTTCGATGCTTCTCCATTTGCATCTGGTTGCAAATCATCTTGAATCTATCTGCGCTCTCAGTAACCATCAAGATCAATTTTGGGAGACACCTGTCCTCATTACAGTTCCCTCCAGCTGCATCCTGTTGTGCATGCAAAAACACAAAACTAATTTAAAAATTCAGTCAAATGAAAAAGCAAAGACTTTACTTAATAGGTAATAGTATTCCAAAAATGCTAAGTGTTACAATCTTAGCTACTGAAATAAGATTTGCAGCAGGCTTGAAGGGATTATGACTCCGAGAGAGGACTACAGCACAGTAGCACTGATTCTCTGACCGCGCACATTTGACTACAACTCTCTGTTGAGAGGGTGGGATCAGTAAAATTATGCCATTATTCTCACATTCAATTAATACATTTAGGCTTTGCAATGAGATCAATGGCCCAGGTCAAAAGGCAACAGTCACGCTGGATTATCGGTGTGCATTAACACTTAAAACACAAACCTGCTTAAAAATGAAAGAACTTACAACAAAACAAATCATACTAATATGGAAGGGCAGCAGTGCAGGGGCGCTTGGCTTACCCTTACATGCTGCTGTTTGAGACAATCTGCTTCTTTGCATTGGAAATATGTCTTACC
This sequence comes from Heptranchias perlo, assembly GCF_035084215.1. Classification (NCBI taxonomy): domain Eukaryota; kingdom Metazoa; phylum Chordata; class Chondrichthyes; order Hexanchiformes; family Hexanchidae; genus Heptranchias; species Heptranchias perlo. Next base: position 12,466,386 of record NC_090357.1, on the reverse strand, counting down.
GATTCCAAGCCATTTGGCTACAACCGATTGAATAACTGATTGTAATGGAGTATGGTCAATCTCGTCACAATTAGCTCTTATTTTTTCTATTTCCATTAGACAGCTGCAATGAGATTCATGTATTTGCATTCATGTGCTGAGATCCTCTCCCAGCAATTAAGTTTTAAATGTTTAGAAAATGCAGGTGGCAAGTCCACGCAGTTAAATAAACTGTAGGTAGGTTTTAAAGGTGTCCAGAGGGCCAGTGAAGCCCCAGGTATGTTTTATGCCCAGTTTGACACAGCACCAGAATTACATTCCACATGGTTTCAAACCAAAGTAATGTGAGACTGCCTCCTCCAAAGAGTGTCACACTGCCCTCTCCAGAATCAGCTCAAGCCCCCACTCTAGATTTGCAACATTAAGGTTAATGCTAAGCCAACATCACTTCACAATAACACTAAAGTCGTCATGCAACTGCACCTTGAAACATTCTGGATGGTTGGTTTTATCTGACTTGGTCTGACCACTCAAGAACTGTGAATTCCATTTGTTTTAAAAGTGGGCAGGAGGGAAATTATTATTCCATTTTGAAAATGAAGAAGGATTTCATAGAAGACATTTTGCAAATAAATGGGGAATTACTGGCCCGTGGACCAAAATCTCTTAAGTGATTTTTTTTCTATGATTCCTTTAAAAAGTAAACAACTATACAGGATTCATAGAATGATACAGCACAGAAGGAGGCCATTCAGCCCATCGTGCCTGTGCTGGCTCTTTGAAAGAGCAATCCAATTAGTCCCATTCCCCTGCCCTTTCCCCATAGCCCTGCAAATGTTTCCCCTTCAAGTATTTATCCCATTTCCTTTTGAAAGTTATTATTGAATCTGCTTCCACCACCCTTTAGGCAGTGCATTTCAGATTATAATAACTTGCTGCATTAAAAAATTTCTCCTCATTTCACCTTATTGGCTCTTTTGCCAACTACCTTAAAATATATAAATTAATGACGTCCCCTAAGAACACATGACCACAGCAAAATGGGTATGTACAAATGACAGCATGAAAAAATGCGCACAACAACTTACATTTACATAGTGCCTTTAACGTAGTAAAATGTCTCAAGATGTTTCACAGGAGCATAATCAGATAAAAACACATTACGTACTCAATCCACCTCTGCTCCTGGGATGTTCTCCCATTTAGTCTCTCACCTGTAACCTCACGTCTCTCTCTCTCTCGCCTGTAACATCATGTCTGTCTCTCACCTGCAACCTCATGTCATGTCTCTCTCTCTCTCTCGTACACACCACTTATATTGCAATGTCTGCTGTAAAGTCATTTTATGACTACATTTCTGTCCAAAGTTGATCTGTGCAGACAGATTTCCACCCTAGTCACAACAATCTTAACCAAATCAACCTCGTTATTTTTTGTTCTTTTTTTAAAGCTATTTTTTATTTCAAAATTGAGGGCTGATGACATAATTGTGGTTTTCAGAGTTTTTTTCAATTTGTTCTTGGGATGTGGGTAATGCTGGCAAGTCTGCATTTATTGCCCACCCTTAGATGCCCTCAAAAGATGGTGATAAGAACATAAGAACATAAGAAATAGGAGCAGGAGTAGGCCAATCAGCCCCTCGAGCCTGCTCCGCCATTCAATAAGATCATGGCTGATCTGATCCTAACCTCAAATCTAAATTCATGTCCAATTTCCTGCCCGCTCCCCGTAACCCCTAATTCCCTGTACTTCTAGGAAACTGTCTATTTCTGTTTTAAATTTATTTAATGATGTAGCTTCCACAGCTTCCTGGGGCAGCAAATTCCACAGACCTACTACCCTCTGAGTGAAGAAGTTTCTCCTCATCTCAGTTTTGAAAGAGCAGCCCCTTATTCTAAGATTATGCCCCCTAGTTCTAGTTTCACCCATCCTTGGGAACATCCTTACCGCATCCACCCGATCAAGCCCCTTCACAATCTTATATGTTTCAATAAGATTGCCTCTCATTCTTCTGAACTCCAATGAGTAGAATCCCAATCTACTCAACCTCTCTTCATATGTCCACCCCTTCATCCCCGGGATTAACCGAGTGAACCTTCTTTGTACTGCCTCGAGAGCAAGTATGTCTTTTCTTAAGTATGGACACCAAAACTGTATGCAGTATTCCAGGTGCGGTCTCACCAATACCGTATATAACTGCAGCAATACCTCCCTGTTTTTATATTCTATCCCCCTAGCAATAAAATCCAACATTCCGTTGGCCTTCTTGATCACCTGCTGCACCTGCATACTAACTTTTTGATTTTCTTGCACTAGGACCCCCAGATCCCTTTGTACTGCAGTACTTTCCAGTTTCTTGCCATTAAGATAATAACTTGCTCTCTGATTTTTCCTGCCAAAGTGCATAACCTCACATTTTCCAATATTGTATTGCATCTGCCAAATCTCCGCCCACTCACCCAGCCTGTCTATATCTCCTTGTAGGTTTTTTATGTCCTCCTCACTCTCTACTTTCCCTCCCATCTTTGTATCATCTGCCAACTTTGATATTTTACACTCGGTCCCCTCCTCCAAATCGTTAATATAGATTATAAAGAGTTGGGGACCCAGCACCGACCCCTGCGGAACACCACTGGCTACTGGTTGCCAGTCCGAGAATGAACCATTTATCCCAACTCTCTGCTTCCTGTTAGATAACCAATCCTCCACCCATGCCAGAATATTACCCCCAATCCAGTGATTCTTTATCTTGAGCAATAATCTTTTATGTGGCACCTTGTCGAATGCCTTCTGGAAGTCTAAATACACTACGCCCACTGGTTCCCCTTTATCCACCCTGTATGTGATGAACCTTCAAATTGAACCATTGCCATCCTTGTGGTGTTGGGGTTCCCATAATTGTGTTAGATATGGAATTCCAGGATTTGTACCCAGTAATGATGAAAGAACATTGCTATGTATCAAAGTCAGGTTGATGTGTGATATGAAGGGGTACATCGTGATGACGGTGTTCCCATGATCTTGATGCCCTTGACCTTCTTGGCAGTCGATGTCATGAGCCTAGCAGGTGCTATCGAAGTCGTGGGGCAAGGAGGTGCTATCAAAGTAACCTCGATAGCTGCATTGCATCCTATAGATACCGAGTCCAGTAATGTGAAGAAATGGACTAACATCAGTAGATTCGTTTACTAACCCAGAGGATGCCAATGATTTTTCTCATTTAAACTATGGTATCTAAATTTGATGCCCTCATATTGTTGGGCTTAATAACTGCTGCCAGTCAGTGCCCTCTGCAAAGTCATAAACACTGTCTGCTTGAAGGAAATGTCAGAAGGGTAGGGTGGGGTGGATGGGATGGTACATTTGTGTTCCAAAGCACTGTCGCAAAGTATGGCAGTGCATGGGTATGAACCAGTGACTCTCTTACTGTAAAAAAGTAAATGAATGATAACTTTGTCCCAAATTTTATAAGGTACACAGAGAGAGGGGGAAAGCCAAACAAAAGTTGCTTCATACACTTCCCAGCGGCTATGTAGAGAACCAGGATTGACAGAAACCTGGGAACAGACCAGCTGCCCTCCCAATATCATGTCTCCTTCTTTGGCGCGATGTCAATTTTTGTCTGATTACGCTCCAGTTTTACTATGTTAGAGGTGCTATATAAATGCAAGTTGTTGTTATTTATGTGGCACAGAGAACTGAGCAAGGAGACAGAGAGAGCAAAATACTAAATAACTTTCTTTCGGGAAAAAAAAACAAAAGAAAATCCCAAAGCATGTTAAAGTCAATCAGAATCCTTATAACTGACTCTGAGACTCCCTCCTTAGGTGCAGTGGGCTACATTTGATATTTCGCCTAATGTTTTCATTATGAGCAGGGTCTGTGTCATTTGCACCTGCTGGTAGTGGCCACAGGTGACTCTGACATCATGGTCATTTTGTAATGTAAACACTTGAGGGCATGGTGCTGGAATTTAAATGTTCTGATCGCTGTTTATAAAGGTGTCAGACCCAAAGTAAGTAAAAAAACTACACTGACAAGTTTGAGTTTGCAGTGTGCAGAACAGGAAAGCAGCTGTTAAAGCACAGCAGACACATAATTAATTATGAACTAATGGGTGCTACAAGTACAAATCTATTTTATATTCAATTAAGTCAGCAATATATTACATTATTGTATACTTCGTGGATTATAGCAGTGCAATGGAAGTTGAAATCGTAATACAGTGGAGTACGAGATGATGAATATTAAATAGGGCAAATGTCACATTTTTGGAACCGTTTTAATCTGAATTCATGGCAGTTAATGAAAGTGTCCTATGGGCACAATATAGTGTGGAATTAAACAGAGGTACAGTTAACCATGCAGTGATTGACATTAAATGTGTCAGAGGTCACTCCATGGAGTAAAGTAAAACAATGGTAATTTTGTCTGGGATTTTATAAGGTACTGGCATCACTCACAATATATGGCGATGAATGTTTAAAATAATGGAAATAGCAGATCACAGTATGGGGGGGGGGGAAATTAATCATTTTTGATGAAATGATCGTTAATATGGAGCTTAACTCGCAGCTGCAGTCAACATTGTATAAACCAAATGATTTTATTCTGAATGAAAATGGTGTTTTAACAATAGTAAAACCAAGCTCCCCTGATAGCTCAGTTAGTAGGTGAACTGCCTAGTATAGAATGGAGCCATACAGACCAGGAAAGTCCCAGATTCACTCACTGCCTGATCTGTGCTTTTTTACCTGCTCCCAACTGGAGAAGCAACAGAGGCACTGAAATTGGCCTCAACTCCTCCCAGCCCTTGGAAAGGTACAGTTCACTAGCAGTAACGTCGGCTAGAAAATACAAGTGTGTGGACGTGAGGTATGACAAGTTCGGGTTCAGTTGTGATGTCCTCAAGGACAGAATAGTCCAGCAATACTCAATATTTAAGCTTACGTAGAAAAAATGGCCACTGTTGAGGTACTGGTGGGCAATAGCATCTGAAATAAATATTTGCATTTATAATGAGTTACTGGTAATAATTACAAAAACATCACAGTTCCAAAGAATTATTAACATTCACGTTAGTTTTTTTTCTATTGCCTATTTCCAATTGATATTTCTGTTTAAACACAGAGTCCTGAAGAAACCATTGGTGGGATTACCTTGGAGGAGTTACTGAGCTCAGTGTTGGGGAGTTTATTTGATGTCAACAGAGAGACAGATGGTCATCAGTACAGTTGCTTACACGTCATCTGTTTGTTAATACAGCTCAACCCTACTGTTAATGTGCCATGACTACTTCAAGCTAATCCATCAATGGTATAATAAACACTCACTAGTTTTATTTTTTTTTAAATCAACAGAGAAATAAATAAAATTCTGTTAATTTTTTGTAACTGATTTTTAAAAGTAGGAATTGGTCATGAGGCTAACTCTTTGCATTTCTCGGAACAAGCATTTAGTGAATTATTTCTTCACCTGCAGTTTTAAAATATATTGCTTATTTTTTCAGGATAGCTGTGGTTAACGCCATAAGATAGAACGTTAACTGCTGAATAATTGTCCTGTATTCAATTAAGGTAAGGTTAAAGGAGCCTTTCAATTCCATCCTCATCATGGGCTCGATTTTGGCGTCGTGTTTCCGGCGGGTTCCCAGCGGGGTGGCCCCGAAAATCCCGATATCCGGTCACGTGACCGGATCGCGACGAAATCCCGGCCACTTCCGGGTACCGCGCTGACGTGCGGGGCTGCGCGCGCAGGCCCCGCTGGTGGGAATCCCGCAGGCAATTAAAGCCAGCGGGGTTCCACTTGAGTGTATTTACCTTGCTTGTTGAGGTCATTTAATGAGCTGAAGCAGCTGTCAAAAGAGGAAGTGTGGGATTTTAGGTTCAAGGCAGTGAGTTTCACACACTGGGGGAAACAGTCCCTCTCCAACCAGGCGTGTTGCAGCCAGCAGCCTGTGGCAGGTGCCAAGGTGCGCTCCACGGGGGAGAGCCCTCACCCACGCAGGAGGCCACCGCGTCACATAGGGCAACCCCTGCCCTCCACCACCCCCCGCCAAGCCAGAGGACAGACCGACACGAAACCGCAGCCCCAGTCCGAGGAACCACCCACCTACCCTGCACAACCCCTCAGACCAACACCTGCCAGATGGGTGGTGCATTGACATCGTCGGAGGACAAACAGCATGACCAGCCCCAGCAGCCTCGCAGTCCACGCCGTCCGCCTCGGAGACGTGGGGCCCCCCAACACGGTGCGGTGGCACACCCACCTGCACAGCAGGAGGGAGGGCAACCGCAGAGAGAGATGCGTCGTAGGAGGCACTACCCTCCGCACAGGGTGTACAGAGCGAGGCTCAGCTTCATGGACCTCTCCGAGGAGCAGTGCATATGTCGGCTCAGAGTCAATCGCCAGGTAGTCGCCGACATCTGCAACCTCCTTAACGACGAGCTGCTCCCTGATGGGCCAAGCAGCATCTTCTTACCTGTCGCCGTCAAAGTCACCACTGCCCTCAACTTCTTCGCATCCGGTTCCTTCCAGGGTGCCACCGGGGACATCACCGGGGTCTGTCAGTCCTCTGCACACAAGTGCATAAGGCAGGTCACCGATGGGTTGTTCCGCAGGGCCTCGCACGACATCAACTTCGCCATGGACGAGCGCAGCCAGATGGAGAGGGCGGTTGGATTCCATGCCATGGCCGGCTTCCCACGGGTGCAGGGTGTAATCGACTGCACCCACATCGCAATACGGGCACCTCCGCATGAGCCAGGGCTGTTCATCAACAGGAAGGGGTATCACCCCATGAACGCCCAGCTCATCTGTGACCACCGCCAGAGATTCCTACACGTGTGCGCCAGATATCCCGGCAGCTGCCACGATGCCTTCGTCCTCAGGGAGTCCACCGTCCCGCCCATCCTGCAGGCACCCAACGCTGGCAACGGCTGGCTCCTCGGCGACAAGGGGTATCCCCTACACAAGTGGCTCATGACACCTCTGAGGAACCCCATCACCGAGCCGGAGCGTCGGTACAATGACAGCCACACTGCTACCAGGTCTACAATTGAGCAGACCATAGGGCTGCTCAAGATGCGCTTCAGGTGCCTTGATCGTTCTGGGGGAGCGCTGCAATACACACCATTCAGAGTGGGACGAATCATAGTTGTCTGCTGTGCCCTGCACAACATGGCCCAACAGAGAGGGGTGCCGCTGGAGGAGGCCCCATCCACACCTGCCACCCACATTGAGGACGGCAAGGGCGAGGAGGAGGAGGAGGAGGAGGAGGAGGAGGCGGTGGAGGAGGACGCGCCAGAGGATGTTGGACGACCCATGCGCCGAACCACGACTCACCGGGATGGTCGCCGGGCCAGGGAGGCACTCATACGTCAACGGTTTTCCTAGAGTCAGACAGTGCAAGGCGCTCGCATCTCCTCACCTGCACATGCGAGCGGCCATACCAGCCCCCTCCACCGAAGACTGTTGCCAGTACTCCTGCACCCACAGCAGTGTGCCCAATGGGCGGCAGCAGGTGTTCGCCGTCATGATGGCCTCCACGGAACGTACCTATTGCACAGGCCGTGGAAGAATGGACGAGAGGTGGCAGGAGTGGTGAGAATAGAGTATTTAATATGTCCAATGTGACATGATATAAAAAAAATGTACAAATTAATAGACACCCTGGTGCATTCCCTTTGTGATTATAACGCCTTTGGATTTCTTTTCCGGGTACCCCTACGTGGTGCTACCCCTGTGGCTCCAGCAGAGGTAGTGGCAGGTTGCTCGTGTTCTCGCCTTGACCGGGTAGATGCTTTTGGCGGACGGCCCCTAGGTTTCGGTGCCCGTGAGGGCACCTCCACAGACTGCTCCTCCTGCACCGGGGCAGGGGCAGACTCGGCCACCTGGAGAGGAGGCACCATTGCGGGTACTGGTTGAGAGGTGGGCAACGGGTGGGACGTGGGGGCGCCTTGAGAAGCGTCCCCGCTTCCATGTCCCCGGTTACCATCATCCCTCTCGTGGCCCCGGCCCACATCACCCCTTCCACCCTGCTGGACGGCAGTTTGGATGGCATGTGTGAGGCCTTGCAAGGCCACCCCTAGTGTATCCGTCAGCCTGTTGATGGCGGCGGAATGTTGCTCACCCTGAATCCGTACAGACGCTGTCAGGGCCTGCAAGGACTCGATCTGGAGCTGTGCGTGACGCTCGAGGGAGGCCAGCCTGTCCTCCACCGCAGACAGTCCCGCACCTACCCGCGACACTGTGTCACCGGTACCCTCCTGTACCTGCCCCACCAATGCCCGCATGCAGGAGTTGGACTCCTCCATCGCCTGCGCTATTGTGGACAATGCGCGCGGCACCTCTCCCAGTACCTCAGCAATTAGCTGGTGCCCCTCGACGACTCTCCTTTTCACTGGTGGCCCCCTGGGTTCAGCATCTGGGTCCGGCTGAGCAGAGCCTGGAGATGAGTGCTCCCTCCGTCGCGGACCCTTCGCGGCTGCCCCTGCCACCAGGGTCTGCTCATGCTCACTCGTGCACGGTGACTCACCAAGTGCTACCCCAACTAGTTGGCGAGGGGGACCCACCGAGGTGCGTGTCTCTGCGCTGGTGGATGGTTGGCTCTGATGTGACGATGCACCCTCAGAGACCGCCATGTCCTCTGAGGAATCACCCTCCTCAATCGCAGCGCTCGCAGACGGCCCTGCAAGAGAACAGAGGGCACTATGAGGCATGTGGACCAACTTGACAGTGCGCCTGATGGCAGGTGATGATACGGTCACTCGCGATCATGGGTGTTGAGTGTCAGCTTTCCCTTACCGGCCGTTTCTGCAGCGACAGACTCGCCATCAGCCACCGACAGGCAATGCCGCGTGCGGGCGAGGTCGAGCGCCTCCACCTCGGCGTCGGTCAGCTCCACCACTTGCGGCGGGCCACCTCCGGCGTGTGCCCTTTCACGATTGTTCTTGCTCCTCTTCTCCTGTGAAGGCAAAACACAGATGTGTGAGTGGGTGCGTATTGCATCGTGAGACGCATCGAGCATCGGTGTGGGTGGGTTGAGCGTGGCGCGGATGGATGGGAGGATGCGTGTGCCACGTGCCCATCCCATTGCATGGGGATTGGGGTGTGTGGTAGTGTTCGGGTGGGGTCAGGGACGGTGGGTACTTGCGGGCACGGCGAGGATGGTGAATGAGTGGCTGTGAGGATTGCTGATGGAGCGCAGTGGTGGCTGTGCAGGAGGGGGTTGTGATCTGTTTGGCGTGATGGTAGGGACGGGCTGTGGGAGGGTGCGTTGGTGTACTCACCTTGCCAGACCTAGTCAGGTCATTGAAGCGCTTGCGGCACTGCTCCCAAGTCCTTGGGGTGTTGCCCCTGCTGCTCACCTCTGCCGCCACCTCTGCCCATGCCTTCCTGGTGGCGGCGGCAGGGAACTTGCGTCCATCCTCCGGGAAGAGCGTGTCCCTCCTCCTCCTCACGCCCTCCAGCATCAGCTGCAGCGCTAGGTCGGAAAAACGGGGCGCAGCCTTTCCCCTTGGCTGAGCCATCATCAGCAACCTAATGATTGCAGCAGGAGGGGCTTTGGGAGACTGCCCCTTTAAGTGGAGCTCCTACATCGCGTCGACGGTACTGCGCATGCGCAGCCGGCCGGCACGCAGCTGGGGAGCGGAGAACCCGGAAGCAGGGCTTAATTGGTTCAATTATCCCGCGATCGCGTGGGGGACGCACGCGATTAGCCGTCCGCGTTTTCCACGCTCCCGGAGGACCACCCGCTGGGAACCCGCAGGCCTGCTAAAATCAAGCCCCATATGTCTAGACTTCAGCAGCAATTTAGAAGGTGAATATTTTGATCACATTCTAGTAGTGCTGGTTTTACTGTAACTACTTCAAATTTGGGGTTAGGTTTACAGAAATACCAAAGGATCTCACTGGGGATGAATAATTGGATTGAGTTGAACTTCTGTTCTGAACCATCCAAACACGGTCAAAATCAAAAGTGTGAAAACCTATCAACGCACTGTGTGTCATGTTGTTTGGGAGAGCTCTCTAAGCCACATGAGAAATGGGTACCAAAGAACGTTGTTTCATCCTCTCAGACAGAGAAATGAATCATTGGTGCCGATCGCTGTCACCTGGAAAACAGGCACCTAAGGGTGCAGTTATACTACCATTTTGCTTAGCAATGGCACAAAAATTATAGTATAACTCTGGAGTGGGGTCCTGACTTAACCTCAGAGAGGAAGAGTGTAAGACCCCTTGGAGGAAGCCATCTGACACTGCTTTGGATTGACTATAACTCCAGTACAGTGTCAAACCTTGTTTTAAAGTGTCCGTGAGGTGCATTGAGCCTCCCGGGCAGATTTGTTTTAAGTGTTTTGAGAGTTCGGATGGTTCTGCCCCCACTTCCATAACATTTAAAATGTACCAGCCAGGAATGGGGCCCTGTGCCTGCATGTGAATACCCATGCACAGAGTTCTCAATTGACGCAGAGAGTCACATTTACAGCTAGGCAATATAAGGAAGGTGCTTTCGACTACAACGGGTACTGTAGCAACCAAGCAAAGATCAATAAATACAGTATAACCCCAACCTCAGATTGATAGCCTGTCAGAATGTTATGGAGATAGATGATGCATATTATATTAGCATAGAAATAAATGCCTGCAATGGATCTTCCTCCTTTTCTCGGCTGTCATGAAACTGACAAACAATTAAATTACCATGGGAGCAGATGCCCAAGATGGATACAGCTGCCATCAGCCAAATTGGATGGATTGGAAAACAAACATTGCAGTAGTACAAAAGTTTTAACACCAATATATTAAATGAAGGACTTCCCTGATAGTCCTTACATATAATAGCCTATTAATATGGAGCTGTGCAATCAAACAAAACATTGTACGTGACAAAAGTGGCAAAATTACAAATGATCCCTCTGAGTATAAGCAACACAGTTTAGTTAAAGGGACAACCATAGCCAAATTATAATCATCTGTTATGGCACAACAATTCAAATTTTCAAAAAAAAACCCTCTATATTGGCCCGCTATGGGTAGATTTGAATCTGAATGATTTCTTAGAACTCATCCACAGTGTTTCCAGTTCCTTGCCGAGCTCAGCGTTTTGAGTGAGTAATTTAAGGGCAGAAGTTTTCTTGATTGCCTTATGTTTAAGAACAAAATGTAATAAGAACAATAAAACATATTCAATCAGCCCTATTATTCAGGCTAGTGCTCAGGACCCATGCGGATCACTTTTGTAATGATTCAAATAAAAATTCCACAACACTATAGTGCCAAGTTCTGCTGAGATTTGAATTTGAAATACCAGCATGCTTACCATTCCATCCATTACAAACATCACGCTCACATACTTTTATTTATTTATTTTTTCTGCACTCATTTTCTCCATCCCCCTCCCTGAAGGGAGTAATTCCTGCCTAGGGCGTGGTTTCATGGATATTGGGTACCATCTAGTAACTTGGCCAAGTGGTTGTTCATGTGCGAGCCTTACAGTAGTCAGAATACTTGCATTTATTAAGTGCCTTTCACATCGGAACATCTCAAGGCACTTTGCACAATAAATTACTTTTTGAAGTGCAGCGACTGTCATTGTGGGAGCAAATACAGCAACCATTATGCAACATGCTACAAGTAACTGTGGGATGAATGGTCAGTCAATCTGACTTTTTTAGGTTGTATTAGTTGAGAGAGGAATGTTGACTATGACATTGGGAGAACTCCCTACTCGTCTTCAATTTTGAAACTGTAATTCACTTGAAATTTTTAATATTCACTTGAAGCACCAGAAAATCCAGGCAGGTTCTTGGTTTAACATCTCATCCGCAGGACCATATCACCTAAAATTTAGTGCTCTCTCAGTACAGCATTGGACCATCAGCCTGAATGTATGCAAATTATATGACTATCGCAGATACCAAAGAGCCTGATCTGTCCTCACCTGACAGTCCCCACACACAGGAGTCACCGGATAGAATTCAGAAGCAGGAAGCCTGGTTGATTATCCCTTCCTAACTCATGAGCACGTAAACCTACTGAGCCATCAGGGGAGCCAAAATCTAATTCTTGTATTACAGAGTGTGAGGTCTGGATGCTTGAAATGGTGGAAGGTTAGCACACTGGAATCTCTAGCTACTAGGCATGGGGAAGAAATGCAGCCTTGCCAGTAATGCCCACATCCCAAGACAAACATACAGAGAAAAGTCTCATTGCGTTTGTTACGATTCAGGTGTTCTCCAGAGCAAGCTTACACTTCCTATGAACTGAAACATGATCTTATGCTCAAAGTAATCTGGGAGGTTGCATTCCCCAGAACCATAATCCCTTTTACCCTCAAAATGTACAATGAAAACAGTAACCTTAGACCCCACCCCCAACTGACTGACAAGACTCTGATGGATCGTATGTCTCAGGCTCTAAAGGACAAATCAAGTTTATTAAGAAATGAAGTTGAACAGAAGCAGGAACAAACATAACAGAATTCACCAAATTACACTACAATATTTGATTTCTGTTTTAAAATAATATATGTTGCAAAGCTTTGATATTTCCTATAATCGGTGAGGAAAAGCTTGTACATAAAATCTGATATTCATGTTACCATTAGCCCCAGCTTGTTTAAGTGTCTCACAAAGCAGACACTAGTTAAAGAACCTTAATATGAGCAACAGTGAGCCCCACACTTTGCTATGAAGTTCAAACAAGACAAAGGAAAATCAAAAGGAATCTTTCACAGTCAGTCAAAAACTGTGATAAAACTCACAACTAATCAAAGCTGTTAAACACTTATTTCATTGACAAACCCATCAATAAAGTTAGGCTTCACACAGATCAAGGAAGTGGCTCTGGTATCAGCAGCTTCAGTACATCGTCCAAGTGGCAAACTTTCATGCGAGAACCTGAACAATAAGCAGTGAGTATCAGCAGACTATTCGACCACACTTGAAGCTCATTAAATTTTTACCCATGTCCTTTAGTTCTATGGTCATATCCTAAGTTTAACAGTTTACTTACATCTACATTATCTATGCCTCTCAGCATTTCAAAGCCCCAAATCAGGCCCTCTCTTAGCCCATTTTCCTCCAATCAAAACACGTTCCTTCTCCTAAATCTCTACTCCTTTTCCTAAAGCACTAAGTCCTTGAATAATCTTTAGAGCTATTCTGCGAACCTTCCCTAATATATCAATGTCCTTTTGAAGTCAGCATTGCAAATAACATCATGTTGTCAGCAATGATTCATACAAGGTCAGCATAAATTATAATCAAGATACATTGAGATGTGTATCAGCATATGATTAGCCTTACTATGACTACTTCACACTGATTGAACACCCTCTGTCAATCACCCCAACTGCTTTTCCCCACTCTTTCTAATGACTTTTCCTTCATATATCACTTCATGTTTCCTATACAATGTGCATTACCTTACATTATAATTACACCAAAAGCAATCTGCCATTTCTTAGCCCATCTACTTAATTGATGAAGAACCCTTTGCTCATCACCAAGCCACAAAACTAAAGGACCAATTTTAACTCCCAGCAGGAAGCTGGCGGAAAGTGCAGGTGGCTGGGTTCAAGGTATAGCAGGGAATGAGTGCACAGGCAGTGAGCAGGAGGTCCATGGACTGAGGGGTGGGGAGGGCAGGGGGGGGGGGGGTCATGGAGCTTGGCAGCAGAAACAGGCCACAAAGGAGGAAAGACAGTAATAAGACTATGCCGTGTGTTTTTCTGAACTTGATCCTGGAGCTGTGCTGACAATGTGATCAGTGGTTAACATGACCCATCATTAAAGCTCCAGATACTTGACAATTATACATTCTTACAGACACAGAACCTTTAACGGTAATAGTCCTAATGGAACATAGAAGAGAACCAAATGAAGTGGCAGAGAAGCCGCTACAGGATTCAAAGTCTAAGCTGGTGTAACTGACTCTGGTAAAGAGACCTCCCAACATTCCCCAGGATTCTGACTCTGAAGAGGGAGTAAATGAGCAATAGGATTTCAAACTGCTATTCTAGGACACTAAATGGTCCAACATGTCACACTCCTTATTTTTTACAGATGATTGGAGTCTGTATAATATAGATCCATTCTGCCTGTGGTGTCTTGTGATTAATGTTACTCTTCGGGCAGGTTAAGCACAGTGCCACAACTGGGATATTTATGCATAATATGGTGGTTTGGGAATTTCAAACCAGGTTTCAATTTGAAAGTGTACTAGTCTTTTCTCCACCTATCTTAATAGCATGTCTTTTGGCACAGAAATATTCTTTCCAAAATGACTGCAAAATTTAATAAAGGACACATTGAGTCATTGAATCATGGTCCAAGTCAGTCATTAGGAAAAAGCAGCAATTTTCCCAGAATTTGATTCATCCTGTGTCTTAACATGTTCCCCTTATTCATTAGGGACAAAAAAAAATCATACACTAATCATGTCAGCTGCCATCTTTGGCTCACACACCACCAACACACCATGAAGTCATAACGACAGGTGTGTTCAGGCATAGTTCAGCCTTAAGTGGCACTGAAACAAATTATCTAATGATGTCCACTATTTGCACCATTAGATCAAAATTAATTGTTAAGTTCCATTTTGTAAATTTTGCTTAGGAATGGATACCATCTTAAATCATGATTTAAATTACATTTAATCCAACAATTGTGGATTAAATGCCAAATAAAATTCAATTTTTTTGAATTTCAAATATCTTTTTATTCTTCTGCTAAAGTTCAAATTCTCCCTCAAATACACATAGGTTTGAAATGTCTATTTTCCTGAAAATGCTTTGCTGGGGTCGTCCTAATAGACTGTTCTTCTGATTACAGTGGCAAAATGAGAACAATGCGAGCAATTTTGTGGGATGTTGGTCAGAATACCAAGAATATATACTGTTCTTTGTAATTTGTCCTGTAGGATCTTTTACATCCACCAAGAAGGGCGCAGGGGAACTTAGGTTAATTCTTCATTCAAATGATCTATATCAGGACCCAATATGAAGCAATCTATCAGAATGAGTTTAATTCATGATCTATTGACTTATGGGATTCTGACCAGCTCCTGAGTGAGGCGCCCACTGGGTGATTTTCACCAGTTCATAGGCAAATTGCAAGTGATGTGCTGTAGGCTATTCGAGAGTCCCATCTTAAAGGATGAAAAAGGTAACAGGACCAGACCCACCCCACAAAAGGGTACTTTCCATTTTGACCAATGGACAAGTCCATACCTCAGAACTTTCTTGATGCCATGTTTAAAGGAGGCAAAAGTGGAGGAGGAATTTTTAAAAATCTATCGATGGCAGAAGTTCTGTTTAGTTGCAACCTTATCATATCCAGATATCTGAAAAATTTTGAAGGAACTCAACAGTTTTGAGTAAGCTATGGAGCTGTTGAGTAGATTAATGTTGAATATCTAGAGTTACAAATACAATTAAAGGCTAATCACTGTTGACTGGACAGAGGTGCCTGGGAGCTTCTTGTGGAACCTAAAATATTGGGGGGTGGGGTGGGGTGGGGTGGGGGGAGATGGTAATTCAGCTTGTCTCTCCCTCTGTAATAGGGGAGGGATGTTTTGGAGTTGGTAATGGGAGGGATCTTGTCATATAGATCTCCAAACCATTTGGTACTTTACCAGTCTCAGGTGAAAGTCATATATCATTCACTCTGACTAATTTATGCCCCACGGATATTTAATCCATGTTTACGGTAGGATTCACGGAAAGGGATGCAGCTTCTTGCTGCTAACAACAAAAGGTCTGTAAATCTGGCTACTTTAAAAGTATTCCATCCCCCAGAGGCAAGTTCAGCAGGCAAAAGAGTGAGTCTGAAGATATTACAACGCTGATCATGGCTTTTATGGCATCCTAGATCCCTTTGAAACCAAAGCAATATTCAATTCAAACCCAAAAGAAAATCAATAGACCCTCTGTTTCTCACAAGCGTGTGCATGGATTGGGGCGCTGGTGGAGGGGGAGGGGGGGTAGGTATACGAGCACAGACATGTACATGCACATACTCTATACTTGAAGCCAAATGCTTATGAATTGGTTATTTTTCTTATATCTTAACCTTGAGTCATTAAATAAGGAAGTAAATAAGTTCCCTCACACTCTGGCTCAAAGCCACAGAAAAACAGACATACCTTGGCTCACATTACTCACCTCTACATAGTAAATTACTTTACTCCCTCAACTATATAATAATTAAGTAAATAGTTTCTCTCACACTTTGGGTTTCTACCAATGAATAACATAATTCTCCTCTCACCGTACACTAAGTCACAAGAGTATTTAAATAAGTATTCCTTCTCACAAACTAGATCTACATCAATAAATAATTAAATATATAATTCTCTTTGTTTGTTGTAAGGATCCCACATGAAAGTGGCTTAACAATCCCAACCCAAAGCATTAAACTATGATTTTGCATTGATTGGCAACCTTAATCATAGGCCATAAGGATGGGTGGTGTGGAGATACTTTTCTGAGTATCTATTCGAAGAAGAGCAGGGGAGTGCTCCCCAGTGTCCTGGCCAATATTTATCTCTCAACCAACATCACTAAAAGCAGATTATCTCGTCATTTATCTCATTGCTGTTTGTGGAACTTTGCTGTGCATGAATTGGCTGCCATGTTTTCTACATTATAACAATGACTACACTTCAAAAATACTTCTTTGGCTGTAAAGTGCTTTGGGATGTCCTGAGGTCATGAAAGGCGCTATATAAATGCAAGTCTTTCTTTTTCTTTCTTTTCAGATTGAAGCTAAGGCATATTGTTGGGGTAATGAGAGCTTTGCTGTGTGGCTGACTACACACCTGACCTGGAAGTTCTTGCTGCTAACATTGGGTGCCAAGGTAGAAAAGTCTCCAGTGATATCCTTCAGGTTGTTCACCACAAAATGCACACTGCAAAGAAAAAGTCATTCACTGCAGTCAATAAACTATTAACCACTGCTGAGAATAACATAACTCTTTTATCTGAAATTTAGTCGCTCCTTAGATAAACCCTCAAATTAATTTAATTTTTTTTCCTGCTTTGGCATCTTATGAAGAAAATGTGTCTTAATACGTACTATCCAGAACCCATTTATTATAAGTAAAGTTAAGTTTTCAAAAAAAACGTTTTGGCAACTTTGTATACAGAGGGAGAAAATCCAGAAGAATCTTTAATTACTTCAGTTTTGACAACATCAAATTCAAAAGATGCAGTTGAGCATTACAGACACCAAAGCCACTTGTAAACAAATGAATAAAGGTTGGCCAAATATTTTTTCCAAGATTGTACCCTTTTAAAATCTGCTTCCTCCATCCCTGATAACAGGATTGGATGACTCTCCTTATGCTTCCTAATATGCCCTCAGTAATAGATAGCTCGACTTCAAGATTGTTTTGGAGCTCCAGGTCATCTGATTTCTTCTTCTCCTCTGCAGCTTTATCCCAATTGGTGTCTCATGGACTTGTTTCGTACATAATACAATTCATTGCAATACTCAATAAACTCCATGACAAGATGCAGTCCTGACAGACTCCAATCCCCACACCTAACCATTTTTCCCTCAATCCTCACACAAGCCTTTGTTCTGCCATATATCTTTTAGCAGTCTGTTAATCTTTCTAGCTACTCCACAGAGTTCCAGCAGCTCCCAGACATTATTGTCTCATACACAGAGTTCAACACCTGCAAAAAATTTTTTTTTAAAATACATCCTCAGATCTTTCTCATGCTCTCAGCACTGTTCAAAAATTTGTTTCAGGATGAAGATCTGATCAGCTGCTTTTCTCCAAAGAAATTCGTACATAACTGATGTACTTGGTTTTATGTCGAAACATCGCTACGCATGGGGCCCGATATTAGGAGGGCAGCGGGTTCACAGCGGGGGGTCGACTGGGCACGTGGGTAACCCGCCCAGTGAAATCGGGGTGCTCCGCATGCAATCGCAGGCTAATTGGAGCCACTTACCTGCGCTTCCTGGTTTCACGCTGGAAAGCTGCGCAGCAGGCGGACTGCGCATGCACAGCATAGTCTGTCAGCTGGAGGAGCCCTATTTTAAGGGGCAGTCCTCCACTGACTGATGCTGCAGAAAATAGGAAAAATTACAGCATGGAGCAACCCAGGGGGAAGGCTGCTCCCAGGTTTAATGGGCGGGAGGAAGTGGCCTGCCTCTGCCACCAAGAAGGCCTAGCTCGAGGTGGCAGAGGAGGTCACCTACACCACCAACATATCGCGCACCTGCATACAGTGCAGGAGGCGCTTCAATCACCTCAGTAGGTCAGCCAAAGTGAGTACACTTACTCGTTCCCCTCCCGTCCGTCTGCCACATCACCGCCCCACCCCACATCTCCTTCTGCACTGCCAACACTACTCTGTCACATCACTCCTCACACCCACTCAAAGCTCATCCTCATCTTACCTGCACTTACTCACCTCGCCAGTACTCATCCCACCACTACCACTCAACCCAATCCTCATATAATCTCATGGCTCTATCTCATACTCACCCTCTCATGCATCTCTTTCACGGTTAGCCTCATTCAACCTGCCACTACCTGTGCTGCAGCCATAGGGCATGCATCACATATGTGCAGTAGGAAGCGTAAGGCAAACATGTTGTGAGCATGAAGGGGATGCACAAGGGTTGTTTGAGGGTCTGTCATGGTTTTTACTTATATTTAATTTCTGATCAACTCACATCACATATTATATTGTCACCACTACTGCCACGTCTTTGCGCATCTTGTCTGGTTTGTGCAATAATGCCCTTTCCTGAGGATCACTATGAAGACCCACAACTGATGCCACCCATTGTGTCACTGCAGAGTGGGTGTACGTGTATTTGCAGGGCTCTTTTGTGCAGACGACTGAAAGACGTCGGCGATGTCCCCGGTGGCACCCTGGAAGGATGCGGAGGAGAAGTTGTTGAGGGCAGTGGTGACTTTGACAGCGACAGGTAAGAAGATGGTGCTTGGGCCAGCCGGGAGCAGCTCGGCATGAAGGAGGCTGCAGATGTCCACGACTACATGTCGAGTGACTCTGAGCCTCCATGTGCACTGCTGCTCAGAGAGGTCCAGGAAGCCGAGTCTCGGTCTGTAGAACCTATGGCGAGGATAGTGCCCTCTGCGACGCATCTCTCTCTGCCGTTGCCCTCCCTCCTGCTGTACAGGTGGATGTGCCACAGCACTGTGTTGTGGGGCTCCACGTGTCAGAGGTGGACGGCGTGGCTGGCGAGGCTGGTGATGCCGTACGTCCTCCAAGGACGTCATGACTGCAGCTACGGCAGCCCCCATCTGGAAGATGTACATTTGAGGGGGTCCGCAAGGTAGGTAAATGCGTCTGGACACCGGGGTAAGTGTGCAAGTTGGTGAATTTTATTGTTAGGAGGAAGGTGGTGGAGGCCAAACTTTGTCCAAAGTGACAAAGCGGCCTCTTGCAATGAGTGAGGGTCTCCCCCCACCGCACCTGTCAAATGGACCTTTGCAGCTGCCACAGGCACAGAAAGAGAAATAAAGAGAGGGAAAGAAAGATTGGATTAAGAGAGAGAAAAAAAAAGACAGAAAGGAAAAACAAAAAAAAAATTAAAATTTTACAATTTTAAAATCTCCTAAGACAATTTGCAAACTGAACTTATAATTGGTAATTTTCTGGGCAAGAGAGGTTGATTGGCAGTTATTAACAATTATCAAGTTGTTGAAAGGGTACTTCTGCTGATAATTACTAGACTTAACTTTCTGTGGTGGGTTTAATGGGTAATTAATGTGCAAATGCAGCAACGTCATGAAAATCACCGGGAGGTTAAGATGTCGTTTTCGCGTGGCTAACGGCAGCAGCTTGTGGCAATTCGCAATTCACGAGACATCTCTTTCTCGCTACAAGTTGCTGGCTGATAATACGCATTAATAACGGCGTTCATCGTTCAGACACCGTTATTTTTTCAGTAAAATCTGGCCCACAATGTTCAGAACTGGCGTAAATGCAGGAAACTCAAGCTCGCTGCTTTTTTGCATGGGGTATCCATTTCAACTGGGAGCGTTTCCCCCCAGTACGGGAAATAGTCCCAGTTGTTTGGAAAAATCTCACCCCTCCTAAAATATCAGGTCAATCAGGTCTGTAAACGACCTGAAGTACCTGGTTAATTACTTCAAGTGGCACCAGTCCCACATGCGGGGGCTGCGCGCGCAAGTGAGCGCGTCACTGGGGAACCCGGAAGTGGGCGGGTTGGAGCCGGGCTCTGGACCCGCCCCGGGAATCCCCGATTTTCGCAGCCCCCCCCGCCACGAACGCACCCGCTCGGGGGTGCGAAAATTGAGCCCATGAATTTCCTCGACATTTACGCCACTCCCAAATTATGTCCACCAAAATCTCACTTTTAGCTCATTAATATAGCCCCGCCCCATGCAAAAAAAGCAGTGAACTTGAGTTTCCTGCATTTACGCCAGTTCTGAACATTGTGGGCCAGATTTTACTGAAAAAATAACGGTGTCTGAACGATGAACGCCGTTATTAATGCGTATTATCAGCCAGCAACTTGTAGCGAGGGAGAGATGTCCTGTGAATTGCGAATTGCCACATGTTGCTGCCGTTAGCCTTGCGAAAACGGCATCTTAACCTCCCGGTGATTTTCATGACGTTGCTGCATTTGCACATTAATTACCCATTAAACCCACCACAGAAAGTTAAGTCTAGTAACTTTCAGCGTAAGTACCCTTTCAACAACTTGATAATTGTTAATGACTGCCAATCAACCTCTCTTGCCCAGAAAATAAACAATTATAAGTGTGGAGTCTCATCCCTTCAGGTTGCAAATTGTCTCAGATTTTAAAATTGTCAAATTTTAATTTTTTTTTGTTTTTCCAGGTGGGCGATATGTTGGTTGCGCTGGTGACCTCCTCTGCCACCTCGAGCCAGGCCTTCCTGGTGGCAGAGGCAGGCCGCTTCCTCCCGCCCGCCGGGAGGAAGATCTCTGTCCTCCCCCTCCTCCTCACCCCATGTATTGATACCTGGAGTGAGGCATCATTAAACTGGGAGCAGCCTTCCCCCTGGGCTGCTCCATGCTGTAATTTTTGCTATTTGTTGCAGCATCTGTCAGTGGAGGACTGCCCCTTTAAATAGAGCGCCTCCAGCTGACAGATCTTACTGCGCATGCACAGCCCGCCCGACGCGCAGATCAGCAGCGGGGAACCTGGAGGAGCAGGTAAGTGGATCCAATTAGTGGATTGGATCCTACAATCGTGCGGGAAACTGACTAATTTCACCGGGTGCGTTTCCCACGCGCCCGATAGCTCCCCCGCCGAGAACCCGCAGCCCTGCTAACATCGGGCCCTTTATTTCTCTCTCTGTGCCTCCTTCTCAGTCTGTTTATTTCTCAATCCTTAAATCTCATTGGTTAAGGAGATACCGATGCCCTGTTACACTCGCTGCACCATTATCAGCTCGCACTTCCAACGAAAAATGTTAAAACCTAAATGTGCAATTGTAAGTCTAACTAATGGGCTTTGCCACGAGATGTCCCACTCCTGCAAAATCTGGCCCCGTAAATTTACGGCCAAAATTTTAGGCGCAGCAGAAGCCAAAGTCATTGTTTCTGGTGTTTTATACAGATTTTTGTTTTTAAGCGATAGTTTTTTTTATTTCTCCTGCACTGTGTTTTCTATATCTTTCCATACTTTTTCATGGCATCAGAATCTGTTACATTAAAAAGAGAAAAGCTTCCACAGTTGCATTTTCTTAAATATGACATGTTTAATGTGCATAAATGGTGGCTTCGAACGTTAATTTTCATGACACCCATAAGATAAAGAGGGGCTTAAAGAAGGAAGATGACTTGTGTTCCCCATTTGCCTCAGACCCCAATTACTTCCGCCAATTTCCGCTTGCTTTACGCTGGTTTTTACGTTTGGGCTGATGAGATTCTCAGGAAATTTTGGCGTAAATTGCCGTTGGCAAGATCGGCATAGGCACCAATGTAAATTTTGCTGTAATTCAGATCGAACAAAACTGCAGCAGATCAGGTAGTACATTTACTGCTATTTTGAAACAGTTCCCCTTCCTCTGCACTGCACAGACTCTGGCCTTTGGGTTATATTTCCAATGGGTTATCTTTCTTGGTTTGTCATCTTCGAATTTATCATTGTCCATAATGTTATACCATACTTTAAAGTAGACAACTATGCCTGGATTCCTCCCTGAGTTTGAACACAAGATAACATCTCTCTTTACAAATGTCTTTCCCCTTCAAAATTCTTATTTCTGCTCTTTTAACATCTGATTCTGACTATCAAATGCCAATACCTCCCTGTTTAGCTCATCAAGATTACATAATTACAGCAGGCAATCTGACCCATCAATCCCTCTTCACCTAGAATTTCTACTAAGACTAAACAAACTCTTGTCCAAATAACTTTAGTACTTAGCATGTTGTTGCCAGTGAAAATGGCTCCAAACTTGGGAACCATTCTTAGTGTTATTGACCAACTGAGCATATTAAGAAGACTTCTTTTTTAGGGTCAACAGGTTTCAGGCCTCTGAGATCTTGCATATACATTGAACCCATATCTTCCGAGTGGCTACAAGCTTTCCTACGGCACACAGCTTATTCCTAGTCTTCTTCCAACTCTGTTTTGTCACTGGCCTGTTCTCAAATTGTGGGATGGAACATTTGATCAACTATGGACTCTGATACTTGTGGGAGCCTGGATCCTGGCCATAATGCTGAGAAAAATGAAATGAGGTAAACCAATGTTAACTCACTGCAGTGTGTTATAATACTTACTACATTGCATGATAATATCTCAACTGGGACTACTTCTCCTTCTCCAATTACTGCTATAAACCTGCTGTATCCAGGGGCTTTATAGCAGAAGTGCCTTACTTTCAGCCTCTTGATTTGGACTAACATAGCATATCTGTCTTTGTACAAGGAGCTAAATATTCATAGTAAATCACACATGGAAGTGCTGATATTTGGGGTCACATGAAATTCAAACAAACTTAAATTAAATCAAAATGATCCCAGTAAATATAAATAGAATGCACAATAGGAAACCTTTGAATATCCATGACACCTTCATGAGTCATTTATGACTTTATCACTCATGAATTATGAAGATCTTGTTCACTCATGGAATAAACGGGAAATGTTATTGCTCCCTATTGTATGTCATCTATTTCTTCCCAGTATGCTATAACAGATGGCATGAGTTGACTGACAATCAAATAACCTGGGGAAACACCAATCATGCCTACACCCCATCCAGCCAAGCCAAAATGGGATAGTAGTGGGAATACTTTAGACATGGTCCAAAGGCATTACATTTGTGCTGCATAATTTTAGCTTTTGCTAAATATCTATAAGGCTGGGAACAAGTAAATAACTTGAGAGACTTATAGGTCCTTGAGTGGTTAAGGAGATAGCATTATCCTGTGTGGCAAAAGACTCCATCAAACACATTGGGCCCGAATTTAGCAGGCCTGCGGGTTCCCAGCGGGTGGTCCTCCGGGAGCGTGGTCAACACGCTCGGCGAAATTAGTGGCTTGCCCACGCGATCGTAGCAGGCAACCCACTAATAGGAATCAATTACCTGCTCCTCCGGGGTCCACGGCGCTGGCCTGCGCTTCGGTCGGGCTGCGCATGCGCAGTACGATCTGTCAGCTGGAGGCTCTCTAGTTAAAGGGGCAGTCCTCCACTGACAGATGCTGCAACCAATGGGACAAATTGCAGCATGGAGCAGCCCAGGGGGAAGGCTGCTCCCAGTTTAATGATGCCTCACCCCAGGTATCATCAGATGGGGTGAGGAGGAGGGGGAGGACACAGATCTTCCCCCCGGCAGGCGGGAGGAAGCGGCCTGCCTCTGCCACCAAGAAGGCCTGGCTCGAGGTGGCAGAGGGGGTCACCTGCGCCACCAACATATCGCCCACCTGCATACAGTGCAGGAGGCGCTGCAATGACCGCAGTAGGTCAGCCGCAGTGAGAACACGAAGTCTTTCCCCTACACTCCGTCTGCCACAACACTGCCCCCACCCCACATCTCCTTCGGCACCGCCAACACTATTCTGTCACATCACCCTTCATACCCACTCACACCCCATCCTCATCTTACCTCCACCTACTCACCTCGCCAGTACTCACCCTGCCACTAACACGCAACCCACTCCTCATACAATCTCATTGCTCCATCCCATACTCACCCTCTCGTGCATCTCCCTCACGGCCAGCCTCACTCAACCTGCCACCACCTGTGCTGCAGCCACAGGGCATGCATCGCATATGTGCAGTAGGCAGCGTAAGGCAAACGTCTCGTCAGCATGAAGGGGGTGCACAAGGGTGTCTGAGGGTTTGTCATGGGTGTTACCCATATTGAATTTCAGAGCAACAAACAGCACACATTATATTGACACCACCACTGCCATGTCTCCGCGAATCCTGTCCGTTGTGTCCAATAATGCCTGCTCCTGGGTATCACTATGAGGACCCACCACTGATGCCACCCATCGTGTTACTGCAGAGTAGGTGCAGGTGTATTTGCAGGGCTCGTCCGCGCAGACGACTGAGAGACATCGGCGGTGTAGCCGGCTGCACCCTGGAAGGATGCGGAGGAGAAGGTGTGGAGGGCAGTGGTGACTTTGCCAGCGACAGGTAAGCAGTCGGTGCTGGGGCCAGCCAGGAGCAGCTCGGCATGAAAGAGGCTGCAGATCTCCACGACTACATGTCGAGCGAATCTGCGCCTCCCTGTGCACTGCTGCTCGGAGAGGTCCGGGGAGCTGCGCCTCGGTCTGTGGACCCTGTGGCGAGGGTAGTGCCCTCTGCGACGCGTCTCTCTCTGCGGTAGCCCTCCCTCCTGCTGTGCAGGTGGGCGTGCAACAACACCGTGTTGGGGGGATCCACGTCTCTGCGGCGGACGGCGTGGACTGCGAGGCTGCTGGTGCTGGTCATGCTCTTCGTCCTCCGAGGGTCTCCACACACCACCCAACTGGCAGGTGTTGGTCTGAGGGGTTGTGCAGGGTAGGTGTGTGGTTCCTCGGACTGGGGCTGCGGTTTCGTGTCGGTCTGTCCTCTGGCTTGGCGGGGGGTGGTGGAGGGCAGGGGTTGCCCTATGTGACGCGGTGGCCTCCTGCGTGGGTGAGGGCTCTCCCCCGTGGAGCGCACCTTGGCACCTGCCACAGGCTGCTGGCTGCAACACGCCTGGTTGGAGGGAGACTGTTTCCCCCAGTGTGGGAAACTCACTGCCTTGAACCGAAAATCCCACACTTCCTCTTTTGACAGCTGCTTCAGCTCATTAACTGACCACAACGAGCAAGGTAAGTACTCTCAAGTGGAACCCCGCTGGCTTTAATTGCCTGCGGGATTCCCACCAGCGGGGCTTGCGCGCGCAGCCCCGCACGTCAGCGCGGTACCCGGAAGTGGCCGGGATTTCGTCGCGATCCGGTCACGTGACCGGATATCGGGATTTTCGGGGCCACCCCGCTGGGAACCCGCCGGAAACACGATCCTAAAATCGAGCCCATTCTTGTCTAACAGACATTGTCACTATTACTTCTTAAAGGAAACAAAAAATTCTTCAGGATTAAGCAGCTTCTTCCCCTCCCCCCACAATTTTAAGTCCCCTATAAAGACCTATGAAAATATTAAAATTCCTGTTCTTTTCTCAAAGTATCGCTTTTCAATTAGCTATTAAAAGTGGCAATTTACAGATGAATAGTTTCCAAATCTCCTTTCTCACAAAATGATCTGTGCTAATTTGTTGGACTTCAAAGAGGTTAACATTTGCAGGAAATGTCCAAAAAGACCTCTGGGGAGGAGTATTGTTGAGCAGCGCACTGCAGCATTAAATGTGCTGCTGCTGATTGACATAACAGACCTCTTCACCAGCTTTCTTCTCAGTGCAGGACACATTTTTATATTGCTTTCCTCGGTCACTCATTTTCTCCCTTCTGCAGACGTATTTCTTTTCTAGGCCAGGTTGAAGAGTTTCTTTTCTATCGTGAATTCAGCAAAGAAACTGTCAAAACATCAAACTAACAGTAGAATTGACCATTTTATTTTAAAAGAAAAAAAGGCTTTACGCTATGTTTTTGTAATGAATGTTTAAAAACTATATCATGCTCTGTTAAACAGCATAACCCCCTTTAAATCAATTCAGAAGATGCATGTTCCATTCTCCAGCACTGATATCTCAACCTGGATTAGAATAAAAGTCACTATATATAAAACTGCAAATGTAATATCCTTTGTTTCTATTTCCATAAATCTGATGTTAGAACAATGCGTGCTGATATCATTTGGAGAGATGATTTTGAGAAGTTACTTTGCCAGCCAGTACGATGGAGCAGAACTTATAAAAAGCTACAGAATTAAAGATGGGATCATGCCATCACCTTTAGGTTGCAACACCATTCTAATCCCTTCAGTATATGACCAGTTTATATCAGTCTGTAAAACAGAGTATAGTTTCAGTAAGACTCCTTTCTATCAGCTGACCCGGTTATAACCATAGTCTTGTGCCATAATATTAAACAAGCCTCTCTTCTCTCAGGGAAAAAGCTCATGGCTCATAATGGTGGCAAGTTGAAATTCTGGTAAATATCCAATGGGAGCGCTCCAAAACGGTATATGTTACAGAAGACTGTGTTCAGCGCTGTAATGTACGCTCAGGGCTTGAAAGATTGTGGAAACCACTTGAACTCTGCAATTTCAATTCATGAAGCAGTCTAAAGCTCTTCGGGATGCAACATATTCCCAGCTATCATTAATTCTTACCGTGACACTGCACGTCCCTCTTTGTTTGTACAATACTTTTATTGATTACTCTGACTAAAAAGCAGCACAGGGCCTTGCACTACAGTATATCTTATGTCTGACAATTATCTGATAATTAATTATGAACCAATTGCCAGTAATCCTTTTGTTACCTATGAAACATTTTAGTAATTATTAGATCAAATGTTATTTCTCCAATTCACAGTGAATCCCCCGGTGATACTCAGGGCTGTCGTATGCCCCATGACACTAACAGGAAGGTACCACCACCATGTTTCTTCTACAAACCCAGGAGATTAGCCATTCAAAATGCTGGTAATTTAAAGGGGCCTTAGGAATGGATCAACACTGGTGTAAAGGATCATTTGTTTTCCTACATATCGTATCATATTGTGAAAAGCAGCATAGTTCCTCTATTGGGAAAGGCCAATGTGCCACTGGAGAAATAAAAGAACAATGGTAGTTTTGAGCGTTCCATCTGTAGGAATTTTCCTGTCCCACCCACTCTGCAAATATACTGCAATCACAATGCAGAGATCGTCTGTAAAGGAGGGGAAATAAAACATGGAGCTGAGGTTGTGCACCATTAAATAGTGTTTGCGTCACAAATCATCCCATGTCATTCTATGATAAGCTTACTGTTTTCTGAAATAGCACCACCGTGGAATTATACACACATACTTTTTTTTAAAAATTCATTCTCAGGATGTGGGCATCGCTGGCAAGACCAGCACTTATTGCCCACCCCTAGTTGCCCTTGAAAAGGTGGTGGTGGGCCATCTTTTTGAACTGCTGCTGTCTGTGTGATGAAGGTGCTCCCACATCGTTGTTATACACTACCCATAGTAGAGTCAGAGGGAGGGGCAATCCACACAAATGGTGTACGTTTTATTTTTTTTATATAGCTGATGGAGATTTCCACTCCTCTCTGTGGGGAGGTGCCTGACCTATTCCCCACACCTCCATGTGGCCGAGATTGCAAGTCAATGATGGGAGGAATCAAACTGTCATAGCACTGCACCATGTTTTATCATTTAACAACTTTAATAATATTAACCCGAGAGCTTATCCCAGTGCTAACATGCGGCTCTTACAATGTAACTTAAGTGTAGAAAAAAAAACATGGAGGCTGTGTGCTACAGTTACAACATGAAAGAGGTGAAGTACTTTTGAAGTGTAGTCACTGTTTTTATGTAGGCAAAAACAGCAGCAAATTTGTACAGCAAGATCCCACAAACAGCAATGAGATACTAACCAGACAATCTGTTTCTGATAGCGTTGCTTGAGGGATCAATGATAGCCATGGCACTGGGAGAACTCACCTGCTCTTCTTCAAAAAGTGCCTCGGGATCTTTAACGTCCATCTGAGTGGGCAGAGGGGGCCTCAATTTAACATCTCATTCGAAATTAGAAAAATAACTCCCTATTACCAGTGCCAATCTACCTGGATTTGTTCTGAACTCTCCCTGTTCCAAAAGAACTGAGACAAATAATTTCACTATTTTAAAAATAACAATTTTCTTTGCACTCGTTCAATGTTAATCCAGTTATTGGTGACATGGTAATATCTGAAATCCCCACCTTGGCCCACAATGTTTTCCCAAGTGAAACCTGAAACATGGTGATAAAACAGTTTATTCCACAGTTACAGTGGATTACTGTCTGTATTACCTTAAAACCTCTAGTTATAGAAGTAATACTGCAATATTCTTTCCAGATTTTGAGAATTAGAAGTATTTGTCACAACACACTAGTGTCTTGAGTATTATTTCCATAAACAACTTTAACATCAATCCTCTCATAGTCTCGAGAGGTTATTCTGGAGACAAGTATCTTAACTGATTGAAGCAAATGGGTCAAATCACACATTTACAGCACACGCACCAGATTTAATATGGGTGGGTTATTTTTTTATAAAGTGCTCGTGCAGCAAGTTAGTTCACTGTCTTTCTGGGACCTCGACTCAAATCCAAACCAAACTGATAGATGAAAGTCTCCTCTCCTATGATTGTGATGACCCTACATGAAATGAGTATCAGCAGTCAAAAGCCAGTTCACAGTGGATCATGTCCACAATATAAAACCGTGCATTGTTGGTAATGTATCAATTAGCATTAAGTCAGCAGGTTCAGTCAAAGATTGCAATGGTGGAAAATGGAAAAATTCACACAGATGCAGCAGGAGGTAATCTTCTAGAGTTCAAGCATGATGTTGACGAACAGTACTGTGGGCATTAACCTGGAAAGAAAACACACCATAACTAACTTAGAAGTGCTCAATGTTTATGTTGAGCATTCCATTCCCTAGCTTTGACATTCCTCATATTGATAAGAATGATAAGCTAAGTTTTCTGCTTGCACCCTCCTGCTGCAAGGTTTCACACCAACAACAACAACTTGCATTTATATAAAGCATTTAACGTAGTAAAACGTCCCAGGACACTTCACAGGAGCATTATGAAACAAAATTTGACACCAAGCCATATAAGAGATATAAGGACAGGTGACCAAAACCTTGGTCAAAGAGGTAGGTTTTAAGGAGTGTATTAAAGGAGAGAGAGGGAGGGGAATCCAGAGCTTAGGGCCTAGGCAGCTGAAGGCATGGCTGCCAATGATGGAGCAATTAAAATCGGGGATACGTAAGAGGCAAGAATTGGAAAAGTACAGAGATCTCGGAGGGTTGTCGGGCTGGAGAAGGTTGCAGAGATAGGGAGGGGCGAGGCCACGGAGGGATTTGAAAACAAGGATGAGAATTTTAAAATCGAGGCATTGCCAGACCGGAAGCCAATGTAGGTCAGCAAGCACAGGGGTGATGAGTGAACAAGACTTGGTGTGAGTTGGGATACAGGCAGCAGAGTTTTGTCACCTGTAAAAACCGTGCATCAGGAAATGGCATGCTCCACACCCACCATTTTCCATCCATTCATTTTAACGGATGAAAAATTGTGGTTTATTCGTGAATGATTTCTCAACAAATAAACTCAGCAGGTGAGGGTCTGAAGTGACTGCACACAAGTGGAAAATTGGCTCTAAAATTGTCGAAAGGTCTGGGAATCACATACAGCATTAATAGCGCTGTGCCAGATGTGCTCTGGATTAAACAGCCATAAATATTAAGCAAGTTACAATGCAATTGGATTTGGAATCTCAGTCTTTGAAGTCGTTCGGCAGTGTCACTATTTGATACAAATAGGCAGGTGATCTGTGTCATTTAAGTGTTCGCCCTACACTTGTAGGTATTGACGTGATACCTGTCTTAACTTTATTCATGAGGTCAAGTATAGACCAATCGTTGCTAAGTAGGCAACTATTGACAGTATTTAAATGGTACTGACGTATGATCCTGAAGGTGGAAGAAACACGTCTTCCAAAACTTTAACCAGCAGTTGAAAACACTATAACAAGAGAAAACCTTCCTCTACTTTCCAAGTTAATGTTATTTCTATAGTTCTTCTATTGATATTTTCACACCAGTGAAAAAAGAATTGCACAAACACTAGTAAATTGTCCGGCATTCCCTACTGTCAATTGGTGAAAGTAAGGGATTTTTATAAATACACATGGTGACGACAAGGTTGGGAGAGAAATGTCAGAAACTCACTCCAGAGAACCACCAACTGGCCAGAATCTGCAACCACATCATGACAGTTGACGCAGCAAAATTATATGGGAAATGTTGACGTAGCAATTTACAAAGATAAATGTTGGCAGAAATGTGTGACTAAAACTTGTGACAAGAGGAAGTAAAGTTTGTGGACAGGAAATGCACACCTATGCAGGATTTTTAATAAATGTAGATGGGGGTCGGGGAAAAAAGGTCAGGTTGAACACTCCAGTGATATTGCAAAGATAACTTGCAGGCAACAAGACTACAGACCCGTGTACCATGAAACCTATAGCAACTATCAACACAAGTCAATTCCTATAGCGATAGATCTCCTTTGGATTTAAAAGAAAAAGGGAAAGATATAACTGCAGGGTAAACAGATCAGTGTGTCAGTTTGAGTGCATTATTTCACTGGTGAGAAAAACTTCACAATTAACTAACACCTGTGCGTACTTGTCAGTTACAGATCTTTCACACCCAATACCGCTCCCATTGCATCTTCTATGTTCACTGTCCTGTGATGTGATAATTGATTCACTGCAGTGAGTTATCACTTCACAGTCCACACATGCCTCCCAAATGTTCTTGGAAACCTCACAACATTACCCGTAGCATAAACAGAACACCACTCTCACTGACTGCGTGGGGACAACTGACATTCTTAGGTAGTGGGAACAATCTTCAGAACTCAGTCACATCTGGGCCCCTGGTTCAGAATCCCAAGATTTTCTAAACACAAGACACAGAATCCCTGCATGCATCACTGTGCTGGCAAGTATTCACTGTACTGTTAAAGCTTGATGTGGAGATGCCGGTGATGGACTGGGGTTGACAATTGTAAACTGTTAAAGCTTGACCATCCTCTTGAGATGAAGGACAAACCCCTGTGTATCATCTACACCCAAAACCAATTACTGGACACCATGGGAACCAGCAAAATATTCTTCTTATTAGAGGTTGGCCTGCGTCAACACTTTAAAACTCCTGCCAGGATCATGGAAAATAGATTTTTTTAAAACTAAGATGTTTGCAATAAGATAGTTCACAACAGGAAAACCTGCAATTTATTTCTTTGCTTGCGATTAAGAAAAATAGAAAATAATAAACAGTCCTGTTTGATACTTCCGGAAGCTAAACTTAACCAATTTAGCTCACTTACAAACTGAATTTGCCCAATTAAGATAAGGCTGGACCATTCTGTGCTATCATGTGTTGCGACACATAACACCTGCTGGTACGCATGAAAGCAATTCTGATTTGTTCTCTGAAAAACACCGCCTGTGGAAGGTTAAGTGTAATACTATTCCATTTTTGCTGAAGGTGCCAGTATGATACGATGCCTTTTAATAACAGATATCAAAAATGGTCAAAGGCACAGTTGGAGGTATTTTCAATGCTCTGAAACATTCTTTTGCACCACAATCTGTTACCTGAAACCAAACTTCTGTACTAAAAGGCTGGTTGGCATCATTCCCATTAAAATGCCAAGCAGTGTTATGGTAATGTGGCTTACAGTTTGTGGCAAGTAGTCAGATTATCAGGCATATTTATTTATAAAGTACCTTTTTTGATTCGTCATTTATATATGGGCAAAAATCTATAACTATATATATTTACATATCAGCACACAATGCAGAGCTTTTCCATTTTATCTCCTGGTAGGTACTGCTACTCATTTACTAAATTCCTACATAATCCTTTTGGACAACAGCTGCATCTAGTGATCCTGACACACAGGAAGTTATGAACATACAGTAGTGTTGTTGCTTAGCAACCACAATTAGATTTGTGTCAGTAAATCCGACAAGGTGAATTTACTCTTGATCGCTGAAGGACAATTTCAACACCCACACAAAAATCACCCAGTCATAAATCTCTCAGTTATAAGATCATCTCTTTCCAAAGGCTACCTGATGTCAGCCACTGACTCTTTCACCCTATACTTTACGCAAAATATTCAGCTTCTGGCAATGAGAGAATATGATTAAAAAAACAAATTGTTGAGAAATGGTGGACAAGCAGACCAGGAGCGTGGGACTAATTTCGCTTAATCTGATCTCCGAGGACCAAAGCCCCTGACCCAGATCTGGACTGATTCAAGTGGCTCCTTCAGTCTAATAGCAAGATGAAAACAAAGCTTAGAGCCAATTTGCATTTCTTCCAAGTGTTTTCACAGAATTATAGGTTTTAATTAAATGATATTCGAAAAAAAGTCCAAGGAAAATAGTGGGGCATTGTTTCAGAAGGCTATTTCAAATTAAAAGACTTGTAAATGTTTCAGGAGACTCAGGTTGCCTCGATATTGGTGTTAGCATGAAAGTGACACACCCTTTATTACAGTAATGTTATGATGAAGACTCTCAAACATCAACAACCATTTTTAAACCCTGTATTTCATAATAACACAAGGGTTGATATCCTGACAAGAATATTCATCAAGGGCATCAGACAAATCTTTAACCCGTCCACCTTAACTCCCCAGCAAGGTTTACCACCAGTCCATGCCTAAGAGTTAATGTTGCCTAAATTTGGCTGGCTGAACTGTCTCACATCAACCAGTTCAAATTACATTAGCATTTACACTACCAGCCTCCCATCAGGATGCTCACACGATACTGAGTGAAAGCATTAATAATGCATTAAGACTGAGAACTTTAGTGTCAGAAACACCATTTTATATATCCTTAATTTCCAAAGAAATATTCTTAATTCCATTGATCAATTTGAGTGACACGTGTGAGACAATCTTTTGGTGTCAACCAGCTCACACAGCCTTGTTGGTACCTCTGATGACCTCCAAATCAAAGAAGCACTGCCACCTCCGGTCCTGTGGTCTTAATGATAACTAAATTTTTGTTTGCATAAGCCTTCATGGTTTAATGAGCATTAGCCCTTTCCTTTCCCAGCATTAATTCTGACTAATGACTCAATTTTGAGGACACATTTAAGGCAAGTCTTAAGGTATTTCTCTATCAACAACAACTTGCATTTACATAGCACCTTTAATGTAGAAATATGTCCCAAGGTGTAACCAGACAAAAATGGATGCCGAGGGGATATTAGGAGGGGATACCCCAAAATCTTAGTCAAAGAAGTTGGTTTTAAAAAGAGTCTTAAATGAGGAGAGAGAGGTAGAGAGGAATTCCAGAGCAAAGGGCCTATAAAGCTAACGCCATGGGCACCAGCAGTGGGGCAAAGAAATGGTGGGGGAGGGGTGTGCACAAGAGGTCAGAGTTGGAGGAAGAGAAAGTTCTGGGAACGTTTTAGGGCTAAAGAAGGTTGCAGAGATAGAGAGTGGTAAGGCCATGAAGGGTTAAGTTAAACACGAAAATGAGAATTTTAAATTGGAAGCATCAAGGGATCGGGAGCCAATGTAGGTCAGCAAGGACAGGGTGACTGAGGATCAGGGTTTGGTGCGGGATAGGATACAGACAGGGTTGCAGAGCTACAGATGAGCTGAAGTTTATGGAGGGTGGAGGATAGGAAGTCAGCCAGAAGAAAGCGTTGGGTCTGGAGGTGACAAATGCATGGATGAGGCTTTCAGCAGCAAATGGGCTAAGGCAGGAAATGGAGGTGGAGGTGGATGTGGCAGTCTTTGTGATGCAGAGAACATGGGGTAGAAAGCTCAGCTTGGGGTTGAATAGGATGCCGAGGTTGCAAATGGTCTGCTTCAACCTGAGACATTGGCTGGGGAAGGGGGTGGAATTGGTGCCAGAGGTGCTGAGTTTGTGGCGAAAGCCAAAGAAGATGGACTTGGTTTTATCAATGTTTAACCAGAGGAAATTGTGGCTTATGCAGGGCTGGAGCCCCAAATTTAACTCGAAGCAGAATCGGGGTGCAGGAGCGTAAACGGGAAGTGAGGGAACCGACCGGGTCCCCATAGCATGAGGCCAGAGAGATTTTAACTTCCGGGCCCCATTTGAATGCACTAATACTGACTCCTGCCCAAAACCAGTGGGAATTATGTCACTGGCAGTAGGCAGGTGTCAAAATTGGCAGGGGGGGTGTCAGGTCATTGCCTGGGGACGCACGGAAACAGTCCCTGGGAAAGTAACTCAGAAATGGGAGCGGGATCGGGGTGAGGAGAGGGAAGGCCAGAGCAGGGGAGTCCCGAGGTGTCCTTGTGGGGCCAGGCAATGCTGGAGGAATCTTCACGTAAAAAAACAAAGCACTTACCTGGCCTCCTTCGGCCTGGTTGGTGCTTGCCACCAGCTTTTGCTGGAGGGTTTGAGAACATGCAGCCCTTAATCGGGCCCGCGGTTAAAAGGGCATGTGCGTCCTGATGAGATCATCAGGATGTGACTTCGCTGGTTAAATTAGGCCCCCAGTCCCCTGGGGTGCACGGCCTTCTCATGCCTAATTTCAGGCTAGTTAAGATGGTGGAGTGGAAGAGAAGCCATTGCTGGAGATGCTCTGGCTAGGATTAGATAAGTAAGAGCCAAGCGAGGCCGGTCGTTGCAAGGATGGAACGGTCGGCTACACCTAAGGCCGCAGAGAAGTGGAGGAAGATGAGAAGTTATAATGCATCGTGGTCACGCTCACAGAGGACATTATTTGTGACTTTGATTAAGGTCGTTTCAGTGTTGTGGCAAGGATGGAAACCTAATTGGAGAGATTCAAACAGAATTGCTGGAGAGATAGGCACAGATTAGGAATGCAAAAACACGTTCAAAGATTTTGGAGAGGAAAGGGAGGTTAGAGATAGCAAAATAGTTTGCAAGGACTGAAGGATTGAGGGTGTTTTTTATTGAGGAGAGGATGATGACGGCAGTCTTGAAATGGAGGAGATCAGTACCTAACAAGAGGAAGCATTTACAATGTCAGGTAGTATGAGAGTCAGAAAAGGAAGTTGGCTGGTCAACAGTTTAGTGAGAATGGGGTCAAGGGAGCAGGAGATGGGGTTTCATGGACAAGATGGTCTCACGGAGGGCATGAGGGGAGAAAGGAGAAAAACTGGAGAAAGACATGGGTTCAGGGCTAGGGCAGGGGTGAACCTGGGAGAGGTTAGGCTTGGTGGGCAAGGGGAAAGGAGAGAGGAAGCAAAGGCAGCTGAATGGATGGTGTCAATCGTAGTGATAAGGAAGTCCATGAGCTTCTTACACTTGTTGTTGTTGGAGGCAAGGGTGGAAAGTGCAAGGGAGAAGGTTTTAAGGAGAAGATTGGTAATGGAGAAAAAAAGCCATCTTTGCTCTCCAGGTTGATGCTGGAGTAATGGGTGGTTTTGGAAGGCCTGATTGTGTTTGATGTGGTCCAGCCACATCTAGTGATGGATGGGTAAATCAGTTGTGCACCAAATAGACTTGTCTGCATCTCTCAGACTAGGCCAGGATGGGAGAGAGTAAAGGGAACGAGGGGCGAGGGAATGGTTGAGTAGATCTCCAGCTGCAGAAGTAGCCTCGAAAATGGAAGATCAAAGACTAGCCAGTTATGAGTTTGGGAGTGCAATTGGAAGTGACTTGGTAAAGACTTTTTTCAGGGGTAGACACAGAAAGAAATGGGTTGGAAGGGGATAGGGGCTGTGGGTGGTGAAGGATATTAGGATGTGTCAGAGACGGCTTTGTCTGTAATTGAGTCAATGGGAGTAGAGAGACCATATGAGATGACAAGCTCAAGGGGATGACAATGAATATGGCTGGGAGACTTAATATGGACGGAGACCTTTATGAAGGAAAGGAGGGCAGTAAAATCAGAGGGGAGAGGGCAAATGAGTTGTGCTGGAGATTGAAATCCCGAATATGAACATGAAGAATTGCTGAGGGAGGATATCTCCGTGAGGAACTTGGCATGGAGATAGTAGACAACAATAATTTTAAAGGAGAGGTGAGAGAGATGCAACAAGGTGAGGTGCTAGAAAGAGGAGAATATGCCATAGGATTAGGGGTGGCGACCAAGGTGTCTTTTGGTGATAAAGGCCACACCACCACCATAGCAGTTTGGAATAGGGCAGGAGATGGAAAATACACTCAGGCAGAGAGGTTTCAGTAAGTGTCAAGGTATCGACACCCGTGAGCCAAGTTTCTGTCAAAGCCAGGATGTCAATCCTGTCATCCACAAAAAGCTTGTGAATGGTAAGGGCCTTGCTTGAAAATGAATGGACAGTCTAGAGGGAAATGTAGGAAGGGCCTGTGATTGTTGATCCCTTGGCAGAGTCTAAGGGGACAGTAGTGGGATTCAAGCCTGGGATGGCAGCAGGAGAGTAGGAAGGCAAAGACATAGTGATGGAGTAGGGATTGGAGGGGGGGGGTAAAGTATCTGAGAGGGGAGAAATGAAAGGTGCCATGACTGGGTGACAGGAAGGGGAGTTAATAGGAGAGAAAGGGTTAGAGGGGCCAAGAGAAAAAAAAGGAGATAGAAGCAAAGGGCTCGCATCTGGAGGGGCAGCCAAAATACACACAAATGGACGTAAAGGGAATTTAGGTTACACAGGCAATTTACAGAAAAAGATTCCCCCGCTCCCTACCCAAAAAATACCTTAATAACACAATGGGGTTCCAATGTAAAAGGATTACGTGGGTCTCCCCTTTGAGGCTTAGTTTGGCTAGAAAGTGTGGAACGAGCATAGGAAAACAGTGCTGTCCACATTTTACTTACAGCTAGGATATTGACTGCAATAACGGCTCCATTCTATATTCCATTCTGTAACCCCCTCCACCCTTACACCCTCATCCCCAAAGTCTCCATTCCACTGTCTCTCATCTCTTGTGCATCCACCACCTCTGCTCCCCTGCACCCCCCCCCCCGCCTTTGCCCACTATTGGCTGCCATCTGTTCATCTAGGTCCCAACATTCTAAATTTCCCTCCCAATCTCTCCTTCTTTGGCTCAGCCTTTATTTTCCTCACACCTCTGTGACACACCTTGGAAAGTTCTTCATGTTAAAGGCTCCATATAAATGCCTGTTGTAGTAGTAGTAAATGTTTCAACTCAGTACAGAATTCTGCTCAAATATTCAAATTTAATATATTGCAATCCTACGACCTGCAATAAGTAATATTGGTAAAAGGTTGCCAATAACTAAATTTCCTTATACCAAAAAGGCTGTTCCACTATTGAGAACATAAAGAGCAAAATTAGGGCTTGGCAAGAAATGGCACACATCAGAACATCATCAAGAACTTACGTATATATTGATTGCATATAGCATATGTGGATTTAACTATTTTCTAATTGTGTTTTCAATTAACTTTTAGTGCAAATTACAATTTTTTTTATGACTAAAATACTCTGTGTTTTAAATTTTTATAGCACTCTTGGCTCTAAAGGAAAATAAGAGATATAGTTAACAGCTGTCTGAGACCATCGCTATTCCTTGAGCTGGATTCAATCTGAGGTCACTGATGCAATGGCAAAGACTGAAGCCAGTGTCAAATTCATAGCCAACTATGTCATCCAAGATTGTCAACAAACCAAGCCAAGAAATGTTTCATGCCATCATTATCTATCGGCTGTACTTCAAACAATGTCAATGCTTGATCCAAGGTGGTTCAAGCACCCTAGGGAGCTCCTGACACTTGGGTGAGAAATGTTTCGCAATGGGCCTCAGAGGGTTTAAGCACTGGATGAGGAAATAGGGCTTACGATGCAAAAAAAAGCACGGAATATCTTGGAGGAACCATTAATTAGTATCTGCTGGGCTCAATATAATTTGGCAGTTGACTTGGAAAGTGTCAGAATCATTTCACTGTAAAAAGTTAACCTAACAAAAATACAAAAGAATAAGTATCTGAATTACCAGTTTCCACATTTATTTTTTTTATAATTAATACTTATTATGACAAGCAGTTACATGTTAAATTGATAGCTAATAAGCTGTTGTGGAAGAACAAAAGGTAAAATGTTATCAGAATGGCAAAGAATGTTGCAGGGGAGCGTAGGGACCTGATGCAAAGATTGATATATGGCACCAGATATTAGCATGTCTCATGCAGCTATGTAATGAGTACGATGTCAATATAAATTACACAGTTACATCAGCACCAAACATGGGAAGACAGCTGTTCAACTGACTTCAATAATGAAATAGCAGATAGCACAAAATCTGTGCGCTGTGCACAGAGGACATTCTTCCTGCATTTAATGACTTTTCACTTCAGTGTTTATTCTGGCTTGTGATTGTGTATGGTTGAAGAATCATTGTATGAGAGCGTGAGACATCTGCAAAATGTGTTTCATTGATGTGTGTAAGTCAGCAGCTGCGCTGAAATGGCGTGCCTGACACTGGACTATTGCCATTCCACTATCACATAGCCGGTGTTTAATCCCCTCACTGCTCCACTGTGCTGATGGAAAAGATGTTATTACAGCAACAGGTTTGGCTGCTGTGATACTATGTTCAAAGTTTGTGTGAGTTTATTATTCCATGGCCACACTAGATATGAGTGCAGAATAAGTAATTGGTTCTTGGAGTAGCAGACTTCGGTTTTGATTCTGCACATATCAAAGGTTTGCAAAGGAATTATTTAGTCATTTAATACTAGAACATTTACCACCTCTCTTGTACTCTTGGACAGAATGAAAGAAAAAGCCTGTTATCTGATAGGCAATCCTTCTGACCCTCCCCTTGGAATCTCTCTGATCTATCTCAATTTTGTGAACACTGCCATACGTGCCAACCAACAGTCAGCGATTCCCCTTCTGTCAGTGTGTCATAATTTGAGGATCAAGAACAGCAGTATTACAGCCTTTGGTAAGTCCTTCCCAGAATGCCCCAAAATATTCTCGTGGGCATGCATGAGGTTCTGGGCAATTGTCCACACGCACGAAAGCTGAAGATTTGTATGTGTCATAGACGTCTTTGGAACATTCAGGTCCTCCATCAGCTCGGCCCAGGGTTTTACAGCAGACTAAATATTCTTTTTGTGATTGTTTTGTGTTGCCTACCATACATTTTAAAAGGCTGCGTGATCCAAGTCAAACATTTTGAAAGTGAACTCTATATTTTATCAAAGAAGCAGTGATGGATATATTGGGTAGACCTACAGTTTAAGTTTCAACAAACTCATGTCTCCATTAGACTCCCAGTAGAACTACTCATGGACAAGGTCTTGAAGATTTATTTTCACAGAAAAGGGGATTGAATTGCAAAATCTGATCCCAAAACATTAGTGACAATCCTGGAATCTCATTTAATAAAATAGAATTGAACTTAACCATAAAGTAGCCTTGGTTTGAGGCGTGTATTCAGGGTTGTTTTTGAGTTGTTGGTCGTTATTTGAGTTGTCAGATTTGTTTTTTAAGCTGTTTTGTCAGCTTTTGGGATATTTTCAGGTGGGCATGTATATTTGTACCACTATAATCAGTGCTTCTCTGAATGTTCCACCTAAATTGCAGTACACTATTCTAGACACTCTTCCACTCTCTGCATGCTTGCTGTATTGAAATCAAGCCACACTGCACCATCTCCTACTATAGCTCATTCTTTCCCAGGATGTCCAAACAGTAGGTCTTCTTACCTCCCTCTACCTTCTCTTCCTCCTATAATCTACAGTTGTTCAAAACCCCAAGCTTAAGATCATATAATCAGTACTTTCTGATTTACCTTGTCTTCTTCTTTATTGTTTTCAACTTTGGTGGTATCCTGCAGTATGGCCCTTGGCCCTTTACCTAGGTATTTTACCAATAAAAAATACATATTATAGGTCCATTTACTCTTATAAAAGCTTGTTTCAAACAAAAAGATGTAAAATACTTTTTTGTTCATCTTAAAAGTTTACCAAATGAGTATTTGCTGCATTTGTACTGGGAGAGTATATTTTTCCTACATTACAACAACGACTATACATCAAAGGTACTTAACTGGCTATAAAGCGCTTTGGGACATCCTGTAGACGTGAAAGGTGCTATATATATATGCAAGTCCTACTTTCTTTTTCTTTGGGACATAACCTGCAGAGCTCCATCCTCCCCCAGGACTTTCCTTCTCAGACAGGAAGGGCAGGGTTGTCTGAGCTGTGAATTTCTCCATCACCGGTGCTACTATGTAACCACCTGACACCAGATCTACTCTGCTAGTGCAGCCTTAGTCCTGTCATCTTTTCCTCTGAGTATGGTGTTCTACCTGCAAAGAACTGGAGAAACTTGGCAATGAGGGCTGGTACTCTGAGTATCAGACATGTTTGGGAAGTGGGCTGTTGGCTGTTGAGTCCAGCGCTATCAGGCTGTCCTGCTTAATCCTACTGATGACGAATGCTGGCATCCTACATCCTACAGCATCATGTGCCAGCAACAGAAACAAGTGCATGACCCATGGGATAACGTAATTATTTTTGTATAAAACTTGTTAATGTTTTCCTTGAATTACATCTGCTTCATGAGCATGACAACAGCCCAAGCCAGTTTTTTCGGTCCCATTACGTGAAATTATGGAACAGCCCACTAGCAGCCTGATTGAGACCTGACAAAACAAGTGTGGCAGGCAGATGTGAGTGTGATCCATGACTTTAACCTAGAACCACAGAGCTGTGAATTTAGGGCTTTAAAGGAGCAATTAAATCCCAGTGGTGAAGTAATTCCTTTCATTGCATTACTCACTTCTCTCTCCTTGTAATTTCTGTCAATATTTCCCAGCTCCATCTTATTGCTCTGGGCCGAATATTCTGTGCTCTCTTATTTGAGCTACCTGAGTTACCATCAAGAATGACCGACTGGATTTAGAGGAGAGTAATATTGAATTTACATCACAAAGCTTACTCTTTGGTTTTTGCAAAGTCAAAAGTTGATCATAGTATTACATAGCAGGGTTCAAGTATTTGAACATTCTTAGACCATGTGTTAACATGAATACATTTACCCTACGCATTCAGCTGTGCATCGACATCGTGCTCACTAGGAATCAGACATATTTCTACCATCGCCACCTGAAGCTATTTCCCCATCACCCTGTTAGTGCAAGCCACCCAGACCAACAAGATCAACAGGGAATAAGGACATATATCCACCACTAAACTATGTGCTTTATCAGGCTTCCAGGAATCACAAAAATAAAATACAATTGTATTTCTAAAAGTAAAAGCTTTGTAGCTGTGACTCCAATCATGTATCCATCTAGCAACCATTATTATGATAGAAAATTTAAGATGGTTTATTAAATGGGGACAGATATGAAAAGAGGGACATTTTATTCTTCTATATACACAAATTCACTCATTTATTTTCAAAAACAGACATAGTTGACCCTAAGTGGATTTGAATTGAACTAAATTCAAGTAACTGAAAATTAATTCCAATTAACTGAATTTGGGTCACTTCAGGTTTGCAATTTAGTTCAGCATTAATTCCTAATTACATCGTCATTTTCTAGGCAAACAATTTTGAGTAAACTATGCAATAAAGAAATGCATTCCATAAAAACCTGCCATTCTGAAATCAGGTCATAAGTGATAATAATGCATGATTGGTCTGGCAGGAAGTTGGCACAAGTAACAACATCTTACGTGTAAAACAACATTGAGAGTCTGGAACATAACAATCGGTGTTTTAAATAAAATTTTCTTATAAACTTACTTTTATTTCTGGATAAATTAACCCAGAAACTTATTAGCCACGATGCAGCATTTCTGGACTCTCAACTAAGAAATCTTTGATTCAATCAAAAATCTGTTTATCCTTGCACTCAAGCAACTCCCACAGGCCAAATTCAACAACCTCAATCCAACCATTAATGATTAATGAAGGCATGGCAATTATAGAAAGAAAGAAGGAACTAGTATTTATGTAGCACCTTTCATGACCTTAGGATGCTCCAAAGCACATTACAACCAGTGAAGTACTTTTGAAGTGTAGCCACTGTCGTAATGTAGGAAATGCGGCAGCCAATTTGCGCACATCAAGGTTCCACAAACGGCAATGAAATAACTGACCAGATCATCTGTTTTAGGTGTTGGTTGAGGGATTAATGTTGGCCAGGACACTCCAGGAGAATTCCCCTACTCTTTTTCGAATAGTGCCATGGTATCTTTTACGTCCACCTGAGAGGGCAGATGGGGCTGAAGTGTCAGCCGAGATTATTTGCTCAAGTCTCTGGAGTGGAACCAACACCTTCTGACTCAGAGACAACCATGCTACCACTGAGCCACAGCTGACACTCAATTATGGAGTCTGAAGATGTCCACAGGCTGGACAACTAACAATGATAAGCTAGATGTTCATAAAATCCAAATACTTTTGATTGGAGTTCACTGCACTTTCATGAATGCGTCTACACAGCAAACTTGTAATAAATTTCCAACTAATTCAAAAGTATACCATAAGTCGCTTACATTAACTTATATTATGTATCAGCTTGGCATAGTGCAGCCCAGGTTGTTGCACTAAGAGGTCAAATGGTGGATGGCATCATCCCCACAATGCATTTACTTACAATTTTAAAACTGAAGTCAATATTTTATGTTGAATCCTGGAACAGCACAGCTCAGTCAAAAAACTGACAGGGCCTTGGACAAATTTAAACAATCTAGAAACAATTTAGGCTTGACTCAGAATAGCACACTTTAGACTCAATAAAATATATCCAGGATGCAAAGAATGAGCACAGCGTGTACTGTAGTGCCAGTGAAAACTGACGTACAATGATCCAGTTCAGATCTGTTGCCTGAAGTAAAATTTCTCACCAAATCAGAGCTTCATAAAGCAAAGTATAAGAGCATTAAAAAGACACAACTCCAATCAGTACTTAACCCACTGGTTACAGCTGGGTTGATCGACCATTAACTTCAACATATTGATGATCAAGATAACATTGGTAAAGGTAATTAATTAGAGAATTAATGTATACTGAAGTTAAAACTAACTCATTTACAAATAATGCTAGTCCCTATTGTCCCACACTGCATCCGACAACTGAAGAATATTTTGCTATTCTCCAATAATCCTTCAGAGCATAAAACTATTTTGACTGAAATTAATGCTTGCTACTCACAGCTATAGTTCCCATAAACCTTTCAGTGCTAATTGTGCTATGTGCTTACCCCAGGATACCTTGGGAGTTCAGCTTAATACCCATCAAAAAACTCATATCCACACAGTGCAGCAGCAACACAGTGCTACGGACTGGTAAAACCTGGGTTTACAACCAAGGTTCCCTAGACATCAAATGTGCTGCCTGGGATGGGCTTCTGTACAGGAACAAAAAGGACAATCGGGGACAAAATCATGCTGACCCACTCTCCCAGTAGCATCCGAAGACCAGCAAAGCAGAGGTTTGGGAGCACATCTGTCATTGGCCAGACAATGCAAGACCTAGAACATACATAAATTACAAAAGAAAACAAGAGTTGAATATGCCTACCAAGGTCTTACACTGAAACAGCAACCATAAGAAATACTCTCACCATCACTTCAAACTCCAAAAGAACACGTTGGCAAACTCTGATAATCTTTTCCTTAAAATTGCTTTCAATAAGGAGATAATAGCTCATTTCTTTAGAAGTTGGAAAAGCACTAAATGTGATTCTTTGTTAGTGCAGTCCACACTGATTCAGTGATGCCTTTTAATTATAAGACAGCTTGATCCGATTAAACCCAAAACAAGAAGTATATTGGAAAGGGGCGGAAAGGTGGCAGGATCAAAGAACCAGCCCTAGTACAGGACGCGATAAAAGATCCCGTGGCTGCCTCTAGTTATTAGAGAAATGCTTTCAAGTTGTAAGCTCATTTACTTCAGCATGGGAAAAATTTGCATATCTGAACCTGCACTTAGTTCTGCTGTACTTAGCAAACAGTCCTTTATTTAATCAGAATGATAGGGAGAAAACACAGTGAGACCAGGTAAATCACCGATTATGTAAAGGTCAATAATAAGGATTGGCATTCAAAACTGTGTTTGCAAATTCAAAAAAAAGTAATCTGGATTAAGTTTCCCTGTTTTCTATTTTACAATAGGCAAGTTGGATCATGTCCCTCAATATAAGGACGGATTGAGCATATTTTTACATCAAATATGTTTTCTGATTTTTCTTTTTAATATATTTAGTCAGCACCATTTTCTCTTAACCAATTGCTTGTACTTACACCATTACTGTACATCCTCTGGAGGGTGAGCAAGTTTCGGTCACTAGTTATGCAGATTTCACAAACTGCTTAAACAAAGCTTGTGTTGGTTGGAAAGGTGATCTGAAGACTCAAGATGTGGACAATGTTTTGCTTTCATAATAGTTATCAGGTTTATTTCTAATATTTTCACTCCAAGGAGCATTAATATTTCAATTGATAAAGCAACCCGCTTGATTGGCACCCAATCCACCACCCTAAATATTCACTCCCTTCACCACCGGCGCACAGTGGCTGCAATGTGTACCATCTACAGGATGTACTGCAGCAAGGCTTCTTCAACAACACCTCCCAAACCCACGACCTCTACCACCTAGAAGGACAAGGGC
Source organism: Heptranchias perlo (assembly GCF_035084215.1). NCBI lineage: Eukaryota > Metazoa > Chordata > Chondrichthyes > Hexanchiformes > Hexanchidae > Heptranchias > Heptranchias perlo. The sequence continues at coordinate 12,421,668 of NC_090357.1, read as the reverse complement.
AGCAGGCACATGGGAACAACACCACCTGCACGTTCCCCTCCAAGTCACACACCATCCCGACTTGGAAATATATCGTCGATCCTTCATCGTCACTGGGTCAAAATCCTGGATCTCCCTACCTAACAGCACTGTGGGAGAACCTTCACCACACAGACTGCAGCGGTTCAAGAAGGTGGCTCACCACCACCTTCTCAGGGGCAATTAGGGATGGGCAATAAATGCTGGCCTTGCCAGCGACGCCCACAACCCATGAACGAATAAAAAAAATTGATACGTCATTTTGGTAAAACAGGTATTTTTAGGATAGCTTCAAGAATCCTTGAAGGGAGTGCAGTGTAGATTTACCAGAATGACACCTGGACTCCAAGGGTTAAATTACGAGGAGAGATTACTCAAACTAGGGTTGTATCCCCTGGAATTTAAAAGATTAAGGGGTGATTTGATCGAAGTTTTCAAGATATTAAGGGGAACTGATAAGGTAGATAGAGAGAAGCTATTTCCACTGATTGGGGAGTCTAGGACTAGGGGACATAGCCTAAAAATTAGAACCAGGACTTTCAGGAGTGAAGTTAGGAAACACTTCTACACGCAAAGGGTGGTAGAAGTTTGGAACTCTCTTCTGCAAACGGCAGTTGATGCTAGCTCAATTGTTAATTTCAATCTGAGATCGATAGATTTTTGTTAACCAAAGGTGTTTAGGGATATGGGGCTAAGGCGGGTATATAGAATTAGATCTAAGATCAGCCATGATCTCATTGAATGGCAGAACAGGCTCGAAGGGCTATTCCTGTTCCCATGTTCCAAAGAAAATTCCAGGAGAGGAGCATGCGTTTTATTTTCCAAACTAATATTATATAAGAATTGTTAGGAACAGGAAAGGCCAATGGCCCCAACATACCTGTACCTTTCTCTCAGATCATCCATGACCACCTGCCTTCTCCTCATATCTCTCAGTCCTTTCTCTCTCCAGAAACACACCAATAAAAACGTTTCAAAGGGTACGATAACTTAATAAAAGGCATCTTGCTCCATTGGCTCCAGGTTCTGAAAACCCACCTAGGACCATTTTATCATCCCAGTTATTTATTAACCACTGTCGTCTGTTTTTCATACTGGCAAAATCTAAAAAGCAAATCATTTGCTGGTAGTGATGAATTGAAAATGGTGCTTCCTTCAAGTACTTTGATCTGCCTCAACTTTGTTCAAACCCAATCTCAATTTCACTCATGCTGATGTGACCTAATATGGCATGGGCAGAGTATAAGTGTGTTGACAGATTATTTAATTATCCAAACTCAGAATTCACTAATACAATGATGCACTTCATAGGTATCTTAGTAAGCATATAAGTGCCAGATAGATCAGTTTCTCATGATTTCATGTAAATAGCCTGAACAAGACGGTCAAGAAGGATTGCTGTTGGTCTGTCCGTGATTTCTGTTTATTCTCCTCCTTTTCCCAAGAGAAAACAGTAAAAATAGCGAAAATTAATCATATATTCAAAATTGTAGGCCCAGAGTTCTGCTAGATTGCTTTTCCAGCGCAATCTGGCTGAATCAGTGCAAAACATCAAACTCTTAAATACATCAATGAATATTTTTGATTGCAAAAAAATAAAGAAAAAATGCTTTATGTTAAGTTGCCGAATTGCACGGATTCATGGCCGATTTTACGTTTGTGAGCATATTAATGCATTTTAACGGAAACTCAGCGTAATTCAGCACAAGGTTTGGCTTTGCACCCAAATGCCGATTGCGCCCAAAGTGGAAACTCCAAGCCGTAGTATTAACTCGCCCTCCCTTTGTGCAATCTTTTGAAAGTACTGGCATTTATTAATGGTCAAAAATGTTGCAGAATTAGGTTGTTTAAAATATTAATAAAGCAACTGAAATACAACTGCGGTCTGTATGACCATAGGGCAGAAATTGCTCGTAGCGGCAAAGTAACGGTTGCCACCGCTCCATAGTTTTAAATTAACGAACTTACTTATCATGGTCTCTACTGCATGCACTTCCTTAAAGAGGAAGCAGAGAAGAGCCCAACATTAGTTCAAGCGAAGCTAGGACCCATGGGACAAGCCAGAGGATCGCTCTCTCCCTTCAACTAGCCAGATTGCAGCATTTTTGACAAGCTGCGAAACTGTTTCTTTTTTTTTATTCGTTCATGGGATGTGGGCGTCGCTGGCAAGGCCAGCATTTATTGCCCATCCCTAATTGCCCTTGAGAAGGTGGTGGTGAGCCGCCTTCTTGAACCGCTGCAGTCCGTGTGGTAAAAACTGTTATTGCAGGCTTCCAATGTTAAAACCAGGAAGTGAAAGGTACAACACCAAAATCGTTGTAAAAAGTCATACACAGCGAATAAAAAAAGAGGGTAAGAAACAATCCAATTAAATAAAAAGAGACTGAAGTGAAAAGTAAAAGAAAGTTTTAATCTTATAATTTTTTTTTCAAAAGTTTTTAATGATCAAAATCTATTAAAATGAGGAGTAATAAGACTCCATATTTTTAAAAGTTAATTTTTAGTTGTTTGGCAGTCATTAAGGTTTATCGCGCTATTAAAACTATTAAAAGCATATTTTTGTGGCGATATTTGTTACTTTCCAGCTGGGCGGATGAGCAAGTTGGCACTTTTTCAATGATTTCCCTGATTGCAGCCGGTGATTTACCTTTAATTCGAAGCTGTGATATCACCGGCGAACCAGTCGGAGCAAGTTCCGGATTTCCACGTTTCACAGCACATGTGCGAACGCAGAACCTGCTCCTCCTTTTCGCCACTAACAACAGAGACCACTGCTGGGCTCACCGTTCTTTTCCAAGCAATTTCTGCCCCGTGGGTAACGTGCCCGGTGAAATCAGTGTGCTCCGCACGCAATTACAGGATAATTGGAGCCACTTACCTTTGCTTCTGGGTTTCCCGCTGGAAAGTTGCACGGTGGGCGGACTGCGCATGCGAAGCATAGTCTGGCAGCTGGAGGAGCCCTATTTAAAGGGGTAGTCCACCAATGCTCCTCCTGCAGCAAACAACCAATTTTGAACCATGGAGCAGGCCAGAGGAAAGGCTGCCCCAAGGTTTTCCGACTCCACACTCCAGGTTCTGCTCGATGGGGTGAGGAGGAGGAGGGAAATCTTTTTCCCATCCAATGGGAGGAAGTGCCCTCCCTCCACCACGAAGAAGGCCTGGCCGAGGAGGTCACCAGCAGCGGCAATGTGCCACGAACCTGGGTGCAGTGTAGGAAGAGATTTAATGACCTAACCGGGTCAGCCAAAGTGAGTATACTTACGCATTCTCCCACACTCAGTCTTCCACATCACCTCCACCACCACACAATCCCTTCTGCACTGCCACCACAACGCTCTCGCATCACTCCTCACATCCACTCAACTATCATCCTCACCTTGCCTGCATGTACTCACCGTCCCTGTCCCCATTCGAACACTACCACGCAACCCAATCCTCATACAATATCATGGCTATGTTGCACATGCACCCTCCCATGCATCTCCCTCACGCTCCACCCCACTCACACCAATGCATGCAGTGGGTCACCATGCAACCATCACTCAATCACACCTCTGTGTTTTGCCTTGATAGGAGAAGAGATGTCAGAACGCCCGGGAGAGGGCATGGACCGGAGGGGGCCCACCACACCAGGTAGCACTAACAGACGCAGAGCAGCAGGCATTGGACATCAGCCGCATGCTGGAGTCCCTGTCCGTGGTGGATGCCGAGGCTGGGATTGCACAAGCGGCTGGTGACAGAAAGCTAACACTCAGCACTCATGATAGCGAAAGATCTTAGCATCACTTGGCATCGGCAGCACCTCAACATCTGTCCACATGCCTAATATTGCTTTCTGTTCTCTTGCAGGCCCATCTGTGAGCGCCGTGACCGTGGAGGGTGATTCCTCAGAGGACCTGCCATCCTCTGAGGGTCCATCGTCACATCTGAGCCATGCATCCACCAGCGCAGATACACACACCTCGATGGTTCCCCGTCCTCATTTAGTTGGGCTTGCACATGGTGAGTCACCATGCACATGTGAGCACGAGCAGACCCTAGTGGCAGGGGCAGCCATGGAGAGTCCGCGTTGGTGGGAGCACTCTTCTCCAGGCTCTGCTCAGCTGGACCCAGATGCTGAACCCTGGGGGCCAGCCGTGAAAAGGAGAGTAATCGAGGGGCAGCAGCATATTGCTGAGGTGCTGGAACAGGTGCCACGAGCACTCTCCACAATCGCGCAGAGGATGGAGGAGTCCAACTCCTGCATGAGGGGAATGGTGGCACAGGTACAGGAGGGTATCTCCGAGATAGTGTCGCAGGGACGTGAAGGCATCTCTGAGATAGTGTCGCGGGTAGGTGCGGGAATGTCTGCGATGGAGGAAAGGCTAGCTTCCATCAAGCGTCAAGCACGGCTCAACAATGAGTCCATTCAGGCCCTGACAACGGCCGTTCGGATTCAGGGTGAGCAACATTCTGCCGCCTTAAACAGGCTGACAGATACTTTACGAGTGGCCTTCCAAAGCTTCACACAAGTCCTCCAAACTGTCATCCAGCAGGGTGGAAGGAGTGATGTGGGCCTGGGCCAGGAGAGGGATGATGGTGAATGGGGACATGGAAGTGGGAACGCCACTCAAAGCGCTCCCACGTCTCATCCGTTGCCCCCCTCTCAACCAGTACCCGCAATGCTGCCCCCTCTCCAGGTGGCCGAGTCTGCCCCTGCACAGGTGCAGGTGGAGCAGTCTTTGGAGGGGCCCTCACCGGCACCCAAACCCAGAGGGCATCGGCCCAAAGCATCTCATTGGTCAGGGCATGAACAAGAGCAACCTGCCACTACCTCAGCTGAAGCCACAGGGGTAGCACCACGTAGGGGTTCCCGGATACGCAAGGTGAAGGGTTTGTGAGCACAAAGGGAATGCACAAGGGTGTTTGACGATTTGTCATGTTTTTTTTATATATTTGTTTTCTGCCACATGCACAATAAATCCTATTATTATCACCACTACTGCCACGTCTTGCCCATTCTTGACTGGCTTGTGGAATAGGTCCCTTTCATGGGGTTCACCATGAACACGCACCCTTGATGCCACCATTGTGTCATTGCAGAGTGGGTGTAGGTGTATTTGCAGGGCGCTTTTGTGCAGACGACTGAGAGACATCAGCGATGTCCCCGGTGGCACCCTGGAAGGATGCGGAGGAGAAGTTGTTGAGGGCAGTGGTGACTTTGACAGCGACACGTAAGAAGATGGTGCTCGGGCCAGCCGGGAGCAGCTCAGCATGAAGGAGGCTGCAGATGTCCACGACTACATGTCGAGAGACTCTGAGCCTCCTTGTGCACTGCTGCTCAGAGAGGTCCAGGAAGCTGAGCCTCGGTCTGTGGACCCTGTGGCGAGGGTAGTGCCCTCTGTGATGCATCTCTCTCTGTGGTTGCCCTCCCTCCTGCTGTGCAGGTGGATGTGTCACAGCACTATGTTGTGGAGCTCCACGTGTCAGAGGTGGACGGTGTGGCTGCCGAGGCTGGTGATGCTGTTCGCCGTGAGGAGGTCATGACTGCAGCTACGGCGGCCCCCATCTGGAAGATGTACATCTGAGGGGGTCCGCAAGGTAGGTAAATGTGTCTGGACACTGGGGTAAGTGTGTTTCCTGTACTGGAGGAAACTCTCCCAGTTCAAATGGACGTGTTGCAGTCATCAGCCTATGGCAACTGCAAAGGTCCATTTGACAGGCCGAGGGGGAGACCCTCACTCATTGCAGGAGGCCACTCTGTCACTTTGGACAAAGTTGGCAGGAGGGAGGGAACCACAGAGAGAGATGCGTCGCAGAGGGCACTACCCTCGCCACAGGGTCTACAGTCCAAGGCTCAGCTTCCTGGACCTCTCTGAGCAGCAGTGCACACGGAGGCTCAGAGTCACTCGACATGTAGTTGTGGACATCTGCAGCCTCCTTCATGCCGATCTGCTCCCGTTAGTGAATTTAATTGTTAGGAGGAGGGTGGTGGAGGCCAAACTTTGTCCAAAGTGACAGAGTGGCCTCCTGCAATGAGTGAGGGTCTCCCCCCGCAACCTGTCAAATGGACCTTTGCAGCTGCCACAGGCTGATGGCTGCAACACGTCCATTTGAACTGGGAGTGTTTCCCCCAGTACGGGAAACAGTCCCAGTTGTTTGGAAAATCCCACCCCTCCTAAAATATCATGTCAATCAGGTCTCTAAACGACCTGAAGTACCTGTTTAAGTACTTTAAGTGGCACCCCGCCGGCTTTAATTGCCACCGGGAGTCCCACATGCGGGGGCTGCGCGCGCATGTCAGCGCGTCACTGGGGAACCCGGAAGTGGGCGGGTTGGAGCCGGGCTCCATACCCGCCCCGGGAATATCCGATTTTTGCAGCTCCCCCACCACGAACGCACCCGATCGGGGGTGCGAAAATCGAGCCCTATATTGTATTTGAACTACTTCGTAGAAGAGGTGTAGTGCAAAGACAGACAACATTACAACTATTCTGTATATTCAGTGTTCCCTATAATAGTCCCTTTGAGAGCCATAAAAAATGCCTATAGCTAGGTGTTTTCTGCAGAAGTTATTTAGTATTTTTTTCATTGATCAAAAAAACTGTAAACAAAATGTTAGAGTCTACAGCAGAATATCGTCAGTCTTTGTCATATTTTGATGTTTAACTCCTCAAGACTCAACAAGTACACTAGAAATATTCATTCATAATATTTGTGTACTCCTGGAGCGAGAGAATTAAACATTATACTGTTATCTGAGATCCAGGTGATGCAGTTGGTTACAACAGTATAATTTCACATCTCGGACCTAGATTAGAATCAAACCAAGTCTGATGAGATGAATGTCCCCTCTCTGGCCCAAAGTGGAATGAGTGGGCAGTCTCGGTAGAGTTCCTACTCGTGAAAGACAGCTCAAAATGGTCCACAACTTGGCACAAATTGGTACTGAATTATCATTCTCACAGGCCACCCATAGGCTGCATTTGTATTATAGCTGCATAGTCAATGTAATGTGAAGCCTCTATGCATCAACTCCAGCAATATCAGTGGGTTTTTGTATGTTATCTTTCCTCTAGACTTTTCCCACTACTAGCAGTATTTTAAATGTTTGATTGGCTTCTTTGTGTTCTCATGTGTGATGTGTTGCACTGACCCTACTCTTAGTGACAATGGAACAAATGCAATTCTGTCAAAATGAATTGCAATCATTTTAGCATCTCTACTTCAATTTAAACAGTACATTGACAACAATAACTGACCCACAAACATGCATCCATCGAACCATAGAAATTTACAACACAGAAGGAAGCCATTTGTCCGATCGTGTCTGTATCAGCTCTTTGCTAGAGCAATCCAAAACTAATTTCATTGCAATGCTTTCTCCCCACAGCTTTGTGTCCTCCTCTGCTTCAAATATCTGTGCAAGGCATGATAGGCTCCAACAACCCTCTGCATAAAGAAATTTCTCCAAATCTCTCTCCTCACTCTCCGTGATCGTTTTAAATTGATGTCCCCTTATCACCGACTAACCAACCAGAGGAAATAGTCTTTCCCTACTCATTCTATTAAAACCATTTATAATTTTACAAACCCCTACTAAATCTCCATTTGGCTTGTTCTGCTCCAGTGGAAATAGTCAGAGTACCTCATAACTACAGTTATCCATTTCTGGCATCATCCTGGTGGATCTATGGCTTTAATGTCCTTTCTATAATGTAGCACCTAAAACTGCGCACAGTACCATTACTGCGACCTACAAATATTTTGTATACATTTATCATTATTTCTTTTACAGTTTTGGACAGTTGGACAGTTACATGGGTAAGATGGGTATAGAGGGATATGGGCCAAGTGCAGGCAATTGGGACTAGCTTAGTGGTATAAACTGGGCGACATGGACATGTTGGGCCGAAGGGCCTGTTTCCATGTTGTAAACTTCTATGATTCTGTGATTCTACCCCTTGCCCCTATTTATTAAACTCAAAATTTAGTTGACCTACTTTATCTACCCACACTCATATTTTCAGGGAATTATATATTTGAATCCCTGTTCATCCACACCCTTCAGTGGCACAAACCTGGAAATTCTATTGATGAGCTGCATTGCAGAAAGCTCATTAAAAACAATAATGAATTATATTCAACAGAAATGAAATATCCAAGAAACTCTGCTCGGTTTGGTGATGACCTTGAACCTGGAGGTCTTAGTGAGCAGTTACACACATTAATTTCCTTAATAGGCATTCTTTAATCTCTGGTGATGGTTAGCTTAGAATCTCTGACAACAAGGTATTGTTTCATCCAGATTCAAACAAACACAGAAAGTCCCCCCACAATTATTGTGTGTGAAACTGTTAGGTGAGATGTCAGAGGCTCTCCCAAAATGTGACAAAATAACTTAGATGCTGTGGAGTTTCCATTTTGGGCCTAATCGGCAAATTGGGCACAAATTGCACTTGAAATTGTACTGGTTAGGTTACAGTTCAAGTTTCCGCCAAAATGTAGTTGCATAATCTCAAATGTATTTGCATAATCACAAACATAAAATCTTCCATGAACCAGCGCAATCAGTCAGCATAATAGAACGTAATTGTTTTTCTTCTATGTATTAAAAAATATTCATTGATGTATTTAAGAGTGGTAACCTGATGCAGTTTTATTAATACAGCTAAAAATGGGTTTAACACAAAAAATAAGCATTTTTAAAAGTGTCCAGCCCTCCACCTGTGAATAACCTGGTTGTAAATCACTGAAAATGACTTAAAAAACTATACTGAACCATTTACTACTTCCATTGGTGTACACTAGTCAGTTTCTTAGTAAATTAAATATGTTTTAATATGTAAAAATATTTAAAACATTCCTACTAATGTCTGTGCGCCTAAGAAAATGAGCTTAATTTGAAGACTCTCCTCGAATGGCCAGTTTTGTGGGAGGGGCCAGCTTCAGGCCAATGATTTTTGAACCAGCGTTAAAGATCGCGAAAACTTGATTTACACTTGACGTAACTTTCACTTGATTTTCTGCGAACTTTTGTGCTGATTTGGGCGGATAAAACTAGTGCAATTTAGTGGAAACTCTACCCCCAAATGTGAAACTGGCAGTTTTTTTGATGGTCATTCTGACTAAACCATTATGTTTAATAAGATGGTCATTTTGATGCACTCATAGCATCAAGGACTACCAGTTCAGGTATAACACAGCCAACTGCAGGATAAAACCATCTCTACTTGGCCACAACCTCAACAGTGTGTTTTAGTGTGTCACCTCCATTTGCCTCATTGATCAACCCTCTCGCCTTTCAAAGTGAAATTGGCAATTTAGTGTTGAATTAGATGTGATTTTGTGCCACGGGTCAGTTCCTCATAGAATCTGGGAGACTGCCCAAACAAATTTAACACAGCATCCATTCAACCACCTTCATCCGAGCTAGTCAGACTGTATTCAAACCAGTTCCTGGAGTCAAATGGGCAGCATGGAAAACCCAATGCACCATCCAGTCCCCAATCCCTTAACATCAGCCATTTTAAATAATTTCTACACCTGTACATACTAGAAATGAAGGGATTCGCAAAATTTCACATGTTCCCCCCACCCCGCAGATTTATTGGAGTTATTAAAGAAACCCTGGTGTGACTGTTTTAAAAAATCCAAGGTCTCTCAAAATGGCTGCAGTCAGACACATGGCCGAGGACCGGCAGATTTGAAATTGCATTCTCAACAACTCGGCAGGCTTCGTGTCTCAGACAGGTTTCTTTAAACAATGCAGCTGCATTCTAGCCCTGAGGCAAGCTATCAACATGGCCGGCCAACACATCAAAATTCGAGCAGGAAGTGATCGCAGGACAAAAGGTGAACCATCAAGGTACATTCGGAACAATGGTAAAGCAGTTAGCGAACAGATCGATACAGGAAATGGCCATTAATGTAAATGGGCCAGAGATGGGGTCCTTTGTCTTACGTTTCGTGCTTAAATCAAACAATGAAGCAAGCTGATAAGGTATGAAAAAACCTGTTACCAAGAGGGTATAACTGGGGCTGCCCAGTATCTCTCTCTAGCTGCTCTCGTCGCCTGGTGGCCGGGGTCCTGCTGCTCACTAGCTCAGACTTCAGAAGGAAGGCCATCCAGAAAAACCTCGCAAACGCAGCAGGAGGCCAGGCCTTTTTCATCTGTTTCACCGGTGAGCATTAATTTTCTGGCCGCCACAAGACAACCTAGCATAAGTGTAAGGTTGGGGGTTAAGGGATATTGCTAAACTTGTGATTTTAGAATTTTCCCTCGATGTGTCCGTTTCTTTCAACCCGATAAGTGTAAGACTGTATTACATCCATAGCGATTTCTTTATCTTCTGTATTATACTGTTTACCTTGTAGTTTTAGTTTTCTTATTAATAAACATTGGTTTTCCTTGTACCAATCCACTGGTCTGTTTGTCTGTCTTTGTTACCACTCGATAAGTCCTCAGCTCAGAATCAGGAAGGGGTAAGCGATTTGCAACCGCACTGCGGGCAGGGCAGCTCAGGAAAACATAACTGGCTGACCTATTATAAGCCCGAGAAACAGTAAAAAAGAAACCCCTTACAGAAAAGACATGTCAACCCATCTTTTTATATTTTACAATTATTGGAAGCAATTTTTCTTGGTCACAAGGTAATTTTATCCCCAATCTCAAGTGTGGATAAGCATCAACAACAAAAACAGGACCTAGAAACTGAGAGAGCTTTTCATCTTGTCTCAGTTTATTGTCCAATTTGACAATAAAGTATGATGTCCAAGAATAGAGGAGTAGACTCAAGTAGAGAAGTCATAAATAAACAACAATGCAAACAGTCTACCTCCACTCTCTGGACCATTGTAATGAAACTTTCTACTACACGTTCCTGTTTAGAGCTGGAGTATACTCATCAAATCTAAAGCCAGAAATAAGCTAGAATACAATGTCGGGGCCCCTTGTTAAATGTGTGTGGACAGTCTCACCCAGTGGGCATGGAATCACAGCACAAAGTTGTCATCAGTTTGACACTAAATTGACAATTTTACTCATAAGGGCAATAAGAATGGCAAGTTAGAACGGAAAATGCAATGTCATCTCATACTTACGACCGAAGGACAGAATATATGACTATTTTACAGAAAGAGTCATATATCTTCATCCACTTGCTATATCGTTACTAAATCCTTTTCACTACTGTCTGTACCATTGGATCTTAACACTAGTTAAGTTGCCTTGCTGTAGACCTTCTTTTCTGCCTATCTACCTCTGATTTGAATAATTAATAGCTCAACTGTAAACGTTTCAGCTTTGAGCTTCTCTGAGTCTCAGTCCACAATTGACTAAAATCTATCAAGAGTAGTTGATGATTTGGAACTCTGGTTGTCATTGTCGTGACAAGGCCACAAAGACATGAGAAGATAACAAATTACAGCATAGAGCTGTTTGCTTTAATTGAGAAGGCCCAGCTGTTATTTTTTTTCAAATTACCTCGTACTCAAAATTTGTAGAAAATATTGCTTTTCATACTTAACGAAAGTCAAAGCTATCACTTCCTGTCTGTCATAAGCCTGTCTCTACAGCAACGCATCAAAGGCGGAGAAAATGGGGGAAAAGGTTCTTGTCCCAGTATTTTCAAGTGAACAAGTACCTAAGCAACGAAGGCAGGACAAAAACTGATTTAAAAAAAAGTTTGATCAAGTGCTTCATGCTGAAAACAACATAATTGCTTAAGATGAACAAAATGTATGCCCCAGATTAATGGTAATGACTGAATGTAATTATCTTACAGTGCTGCCCGCTCAAAAAGAAAGCAGTGTTAGCACAGAGAAGGGCAAAACAGGACTTGGATGAAAGAGTTGAGTTTTGTATTTTCTCAAATAATCACCCGTTTCCCAGGGGAAATGTTCTACAGGACCAATAAAGTAGAGGAGAGTCAAGGAACTTTATAAAGGTCAGGCAAAGGAGATTAACAGCTCTTTGTGTTCATTGTATTCATGCAACAGTCAGCAGCGAGGCCAATGTTATTCATTTATTCTCCTTACCTTCATTTTTATTCTAGATTATTGCCTACCTTTCAAAAGGGACAGTGGCTATTTTTTGTTGGTCTGCCTGAACTACATGTTTCAAAGCCCTCATGAAAAATATAGATTAGAATTTTTTAATATATATTTTAAACAGATTAACACTTCTGTTAAAATAACAGATTGAATTTAGAATAAAATTGCAATAAAGGTGAAATACTACAATGGAACAAAAAAATAAGTGAAAGCAAGAATCGTGTAAATTTGAGTTTGGTGATTTTGACAAATGTCTCTTCAAAAAGGCTGCTGTAAATATGCAAAAAGGAAATTGACTTTGCTAAATTCTGCTGCAAATAAACCTAGGTTTTCCAATCAGTATTTTAACAACACTGGCGGTAACCCATTTAAAATGAATGAGATTCTGTCATTGATAAAATAACGCTGATCAGAAAATTTAGGTATAAAGTCCTTGTGGCAGGGCTAGCTCGTTATGCTGTAAGGATAGAAGTCAGTTATGGGGAATGTAAGGAAAGGCCAGGAAGGAGTAATTGCTAAGCGACTATAATTAGAGGGGGACCCAGTGCTCATGGGAACAGCACTCTGCAGAGAGCGGGGGAAACTAAGAGAAGCGGGTCAGAATAAGGTATTGATGTTGTTAGTATCTCGTGGCAGTCTATTCTAATAGTGGCTTAATACAAGACTTACTTCTAATATAACATGTTTTGTAACAATGAAGAGTGGCATGATTGAACAAATAAAATTTTCACTGAACATATAGCACTGAAGGGCCTGCTATTACAGCAGTTCAAACTGGCATTTATTATAAAACCATGGTGACCTCAGCTTGATCTGCTGCCATCTTTAGCATAACTAAACTTGCTGATACTTAATAAGGGATCCTACATCTAGACAATGTTTGTCAGCACATAGCAACAAAAAATCTTTCTGACAATAGAAGCTATTTAAGCACTGCCAAGCCAGTGAACAGAAGCTCTTGTTTCGAGTACTTACTGTACCCTCCTGACAAAAGATTAGTCTTAATATCAAGCTTTAATTCAATACAGATAAGGTGACAAGGTGTTACCCTTCCATGTTAAAATAGAATTTTCACCCTGAATATCTTGGGTTTTATTAATTTTTATGTTTAAGCCAACAATGATTCCTGGAAAGCTACCGCTAAAGAACTACAGACAATATGTGATGTGTTTGGGCAAGCAGAGTATGAAATAGAGTAATTTCTAAAGGGGAAAATATTACCAATATTGAGTTCAACCAGTTGACAGTAGGAAAATATCTGAACACTAAAGTAGAAATAGATTTGTGTGGTTGTGAGTTAAAGGATAACATTCACAATATGGCAACGTAGCATAAGCATTATTTCACCCCATTTTCCTCTCGTCTCCAGAACTAATGACTCTCCATGGGGTACGTTTCCACCCAAGCACCCTTGCCCAAGTCACCATTCTGGTTCATTTTTCCCTTCCCTAGCCTAGGGCACTGAGGACAATTATAGCATCTGACCTGCTGCCCCAGGAGAGGTCAGCTGGTTCATTATAGACTGGGGACCAAATATTTTAATTGTAACATTCTTATTAGGAACTGATGTGGCCAGTTTGAGCCTGGTTAGGATGGAAAGGGACTAATATAAAGCTGTGGTGTCTCTTTTCCAGTAATCTTAGAAAGAATTATCAGTAAGTTAAGATTAGAACATTTAAAGTGATAGTACAAACACAAAACTTCTACCTTGTAAACATGAACCATAACTACTTCAAAATGTCTCAGGCCACTGTCTGGGACTCTTGTCAACTACAATAAATATAAAACATTTCTATAACTGATACAGATCCAAGATAGTGGCTGGAAGCATCCAGAAATAATTACACTAACAATGACAAACTTATGATGATTCCTCAGGATATGAAAATAAACTCCTTTATGTCACATATTATAAATATGTTGCTGGTGTATAGTAAATGCAATATAAAATATTTTGCAACTTAAGTATCTGGAAAGTATTTTGTAATATGTTGTACATGTTTTTCATATATGTTTTAGAATATGAATGGATAAATCAATATATATTTAGAGACAGCATTTTCAAATATTTATATTGTGGGGGGCTTTTGGATGCATGGAAATATATTTCTGCATATATCCTTTCAGTATGAGAATTCATAGTGTATGCCATTGCTTGTGATGATGGGTTTCTGTGCTTTATGGACATCAGCTGTTTCATTGTAGCAGAACAATACAGCAAAGGAAGTAACAGCAATTAGAATTCGCTTGAAGAGAAAAGAATAAAAGGCAAAGTAACATTCAGTCTTGAAATCAAGATTATTAATCAGAAAGATATTGTCCTTTAGCTCACCAAAATATTAAAATATGAGGATTACTGCCGGTCAATACAGAATCTTTTAAATAAATGTTTAGACAGCTTGATTGATATCATTAATGGGAGCCATGGAGTCCCATATATTCTGTATAGACCGTAATATGAGAGATAAATATGCAGAAAGGTTTACTGCATACATTGGGACCAAATTCATCACCGTTCATAAATGATTCTTCGACTGCATTTATAGATCTGAATTAACCCGGTATTAGGAGGGAGGCGGGTTGCCAGCGGGGGGTCGACTGGGTGCGTGGGTAACTCGTCCAGTAAAATCGATGGATTCCCCAGGCGATCGTAAGTAAATTGAAGCCACTTACCTTGGCTTCCGGATTTTGCGCTGGAAAGCTGCGCAGCGGGCGGACTGCGCACCCGCATCATAGGCTGTCAGCTGGAGGAGCCCTATTTAAAGGGGCAGTCCTCCACTGACTGATGTTGCAGAAAGGAGCCAAAATTACAGCATGGAGCAGCCCAGGGAGTAGGCTGCTCCCAAGTTTAATGATGCCTCACTCCAGGTCCTACTGGATGGGGTGAGGAGGAGGGGGAGGACAGAGATCTTCTCCCCGGCGGACAGGAGGAAGTGACCTGCCTCTGCCACCACGAAGGCCTGGCTCGAGGTGGCAGAGGAGGTCACCTGCACCACCAACATATCGCCCACCTGCATACAGTGCAGGAGGCGCCTCAATGATCTAAGTAGGTCAGCCGAAGTGAGTACACTTACTCATTCCTCTACACTCCGTCTGCCACATCACCACCCCCACCCCACATCTCCTTCTGCAGTGCCAACACTACTCTATCACATCACCCCTCACACCCACTCAAAGCTCATCCTCATCTTACCTGCACTTACTCACCTCGCCAGTACTCATCCCACCACTACCACTCAACCCAATCCTCATACAATCTCATGGCTCTATCTCATACTCACCCTCTCATGCATCTCTTTCATGGTCAGCCTCACTCAACCTGCCACTACCTGTGCTGCATCATCTATGTGTAGTAGGAAGCATAAGGCAAACGTGTCATGAGCATGAAGGGGATGCACAAGGATGTTTGAGGGTTTGTCGTGGTTTTTACTTGTATTTAATTTCTGATCAACTCACATAACATATTATATTGTCACCACTACTGCCACGTCTTGGCAATTCTTGACTGGCTTGTGCAATAATGCCCTTTCATGAGGTTCTCCAAGAACACCCTTGATGCCACCCATTGGGTCACCCTACAGTGGGTGTATGTGTAGTTGCACGACTACATTGTGCAGGACCTGTTGCGCAGCACTGTGTTGTGTAGCTCCGCGTGGCGGAGGTGGACGGCATGCCTGGGGAGGCTGGTGATGTTGCTCGTCCTCCAATGGAGTGATGAATGCAGCAATGGAACCCGCCCCCCCACCCCGGCCCTTCCTGACGGTGTGAGTGCGAGGAGGTCCACAAAGTAGGTAAATGTGTTTGGACAGCAGAGTTTAGGGTATGATTTAAGAATTTGGAGTGTGAAGACAATGGTGTGGCAGGCAAAACTTTGTCTGAGGTGACAGAGTGCCCTGCTGCAATGAATGAGGGTTTACCCCACACCTGTTAAATGGACCTTTGCAGCTGCCACTGGCTGCTGGCTGCAACACGTCTGTTTAAACAGGGAGTGTTTCCCCCAGCATGGGAAACATGCTCTGGGTAGTCCAAAATCCGAATCCTCCTAAAATCCCCAACTAATGAGGTCTGTAAACGACTTCAAGTACCCAGATAATGATCTTAAGTGGGATCCGGCCGGTTTTGATTGTCGGTGGGAATCCCGCATGCGGGGGCTGCGCGCGCACCGATTCACGTCATTGGGGAACCTGGAAGTGGGCGGGTTGGAGCCGGGCTCCGGACCCATTCCGGGAATCTCCAATTTTATGAGCCCCCCGCCACGAACGCACCCGCTTGGCCATCCGAAAATTGACCCCAAAATGTCATTGTAGTTAAATCAAGAGGAACAAAGGGGCCTTCACCCAAGGGAGGTTTCCTAAAATAGAATATAGATTCACCTAAGACTGAAGTAAAGACACAATTTTGGGGTAATGTAGAGGGAGCAATATTTGACCTTGGGGTGGTTGATGTTGACATTGGTTGATGGTGATAAACATAGAAAAATATACCTGGAAAAGGCATCATTCCACTTGATAACACAAAATCCCCAACATCTGCTATATTTGAACAATCTCAAGTAGACTTAACCTCCACCCTTTCTCATTTCAGTTAAGTTTTTAGGAGCTTTTAGTTAAAAGTAAATTGCTTATTCTCATTTTTCAGTCAAGAAAGAGCTCAGTTAAAAGATTCATCCCAGGAGATTAGAGTCTCTCAGAAAGCATCAGAGTTGAGGTCAATTTATTACATGTAGTCTAGAATTAGCTCTTAACCTAATTGGTGAGTACGTCTGAGTATGTACCGAGAGTACTAATTTTCCAAGAACTTTTCTCACCCAAAATGGTCATCTGGAACTGGTTGTTATAAAAGTATTACTTGTGCCAACTATCTTAATGTATGGCTCTACCAGTTCATACATGCAATTAAAAGTGAAAGCTTCCCATAAGCAAAGATTGTGCTGTTCATTTTCAGTTTTCATGGGATTTGTATGCCAGCATAGGGCAGTTAATGTTTTCTCTATGGAGTTGGACATTTTTATTGTGTCATTCTCATGTTGTTAGGTGGAGCTCACTGACAACAACAAAGTTAAGTGCAGGTAAGGCAACATGATGGCAACACCCAATATATTATTGGATCTTTGCAAATACTAATTTCTGGCTCTTAAAGAAAACACAAGTGATGATATGTACTCTTTTTAACTTAAATAAACACGTAAGCAAAGCGTCAAGTTAATACACCAATATTTCAAATACAAAGTGTAGGGATCAGCAGCAGAACAATCAAGGACAAACTTGAAATAATCCAACCCAAGTCTCTCACTAGGCTTTCTGTGTGGCAAACAGAAGGTTAACTTCAACCAACTACCCCTGTTCACGAAATACTATTAGAAATATGTGTATTGATTGGCAAATGCATATCCTAGCAGTGTCTCGCTGCATCAACCCATCTGACAGCATGGCTATTGTCGAGGTGATTAATGACTGTAAAACTGACCCACTCATTAAGACAGCATTTATTCTACTGCAATAGCAAGAAGGTACTCAAACTCTGGTCAGTCATCTTATACTTCACTGTTTATGAAATAGAGGATGCTAGGACTATTCGGTCTTGAAAGGAAGCAAATGAGGGAACACCTTAAAGAGGTACACAAGATACTAAGAAAAGCTTAATTCTGTGCACTATTTCAAGTTAAACATGATTGCAGGACATGGGGACATAGTCACAAATTTCTAAAGAACAAGTTTGAACTGATATCACAAAACACTTCATCACGCAAAGAGTGACTAACACATGGAATAGTCTTCTGAGTAGGATAGTGGAGGCAAAAACTCTGGAGTCATTCAAGAGGTAGTTAGATGCTGTATTGGGAGAATGAGCCAGATTGCTTCCTTCATTTGTATATCTTTGTGATACCAGAAAATTCCAATGACACAAGGCATTTGACATCCCAAAGCTTATCAAATTTTTCTGCTCAATTGTTTGGCATTTGTTTATATTGGTCAACTTTATTCCTTTCACAAGTTTAAACAAAAGTTTTGGACTTTTCTTTTTTCAGAAATACAGCACAGCATCATCTGCTATGTCTACAAGTGAGGTAGCTTTGAGTTTGGATTGGGGCATGCATTTTCTGCAATTGATTTTCATGGTCCAAGCATATGGGATAAAATTATCAAGGATGTCTCAATATTCATCACATCTCCCTAGCAAGTTTTGATTTCTAAGATTTCTTGTCCTTTTTTTTCAAAAATTTGTATTTTTGGTGAATCTTTGTTCCCATCATTATGAGGAAAATGGATCACTCTTCCATCCTTGTCACTTAAGGATCAGCGTCAGTGCTCCCAGTTCAGGTATAGAGCAACCAAATCCAAAGTATAGCTTCTTACACTCTGCTCCAACAATCAACCTTAACGCCAACCTTAGAAGAGCATCGACTGGACCAATTTCTCCATTTCTCACACCAGATGTAATTTTGCAAGTTCGCACTGCCGACCAGGAGCCTTATGCGATGGCAATGATTATTGGAAATTTAGACACACGTTGCCTATGATTTTCCAACCAAATATAGAAAATCAGCCCTTAAGTTGTCTTTAAATAGAATTGCTATTTTAGTACCAATTCATGCTCAGTTCCAAAAGGTAGTGAGGCCACAAGCACTAAAAACTAAGTTGATGCTGCCTTAATTCACTTTGCCTACAGTGGGCTGGCAAATACCCTTCATTCCATTAGTCAGAGCTGGATCCATACTCATGTCCCAAGAGTTTAAAAGACAATGCGCTAGCCTACTGCACCATCCAATCCTCTGGTTTGTAACATCTTTGAAACTGGTTTCAGTTATGTAGCGACCCTTCCAAATATGTCAAGTAGTATCAACAGCCCTGTGGAGAAATTTATTATCAATCTTAGCCCAGGCAAGGAAGGATGCAGCAGGAACCTATAGTTAACAGTAGTCTTGGAGAAGGAAGCTGCAACATGAGTCCAATTCATTAGGAGGGAAAATACTACAAACCCGGTCAAATTAGGATCAAATATATTTCCTGTTATAAAATATTGAAAGTAAACTTAGCAATTAGAAATGTCAAAGGGATGTATTACCTCAATTTGTCTCCTATTGCTGTTGTCTGTAAGCCACCCTGAGGAAGGAAACTACTATAACCAAGCTTTGAAGCTTAACTAGATATCTTGTAATAATATCTTTAATAAATTAATGCTTCATAAAGCTTATATTCCTTCTGGCATTACTGCATTCTCAGAAGATGGTGCAGCCTTAAACAAACCCTTGAAAGCTAAATGAAAGCCAGTTCAATTATCTTAAAGGGAGGATGGTGTGGCTTCAAATCCCTGACAGGGTGAAATGTTGTCACTTGCACAGAAACAAAAACATACAAACCCCACAGGGAATTCTATTATGAATGAGACTGAGAGGAAAATCAATTAAAATTGTTTAACTGAGAGTGGTACTGCCAAAGGGCCGGATTAACCTCCCAATGACCCCTGCTATGATTTACTAACCCCACTCTGATCTTGCAGTATCAAAGCTCCCAAAGGAAAGATGCTTTCCACATACCTCAGATATGCTGCTTTCAGACTTGCTCCAGAAAAGCAATCCTGTTGTGCTTTGGGATCATTTTGATAGAACCGGTGATCAGGCTCAAACTCAAGATACAAGAAGAATATTAATCTTTACTCACTTGTTTGAGTGAAGCCAAGTGAAAATGTCCTTTAGAAGGTGAACAGGGAAAAGTGCTTCCCAAACAAGGAGAGGGGGAGAGGAAATAGGGAGGTGGGGGGTGATAAAGTCCTGCTTGCTTTCCAAGTGTCCAACAAGCCAATTACAAGGCAGCACCAATTCATCCTCTTGGCTAGAAATGGATATGGAGCTGGATGAGGAAACTAACAAGGAAAAGGAAAAATTATATTTAGAAATGGACCAAAAATGAAATAATATAAAGTGTCCTAAGACAGGAAGTTGTATCACCAAGTCTTGTAATGTTGTGATGTAATGCAGCAAGTATACTGCATCGTGTTGTTTCAGGACTAGTTTCTCTGGAGCCGAGAGTTGATGAGATAGATTAGTATTGGACAATGATGTCACCCATGATCTCGAATATCGGTGTATATTATTACAAGTCGTGTGTAAGGCATGCACTTTCTGTAAGTGACATGCTTACTACTCGGAACATTTTCCCCATGACACTTAATAACATCCTATAGTTATAAAATATCATATCTGACTCTGAGTAACACCATGGGAGATTGGCTAGTGTCTTACAGAATTAAACTGCAAACTTTGTATAATTGTGAATAACTGAAGAAAGGTTGAGATCAATGGTTAAATTGTGAGACTTTGAGGATAAACTGGTATTTTGTATATTTGCTTAAAATGCTAAACGGGAGGTGATTAAACAGCTGAAATTAAATTAACATGCGACAATAGGAGGCATAATGAGAGAAATTTACAAGAGACGAAGAGCATGTGACTAGCTGGACAGGTACAAATAAAAGCATGAAAAATTGGCAAAGTGGACCAGGATCCTGGAAGAAAAAGCAGATCGACACCAAGCTCTTTAGAGGTCATTGTATTTCTTCATCCGTGTATTTACGCCAATACTCCGGGGTTTCCACAGATCTTCCACCAGACGATCGGACGAACCCTCGCAGAAATGCAACCTCTATTTCTTTCCACAGAGGGTGCGCAACAGCTGAAATGGTTGCTGGGACATGTCGTTCACAGTCAATACTGGACTCCTTTAGGAAACAGATGTTGCAACGGGAAGACAAGAGGATTTGATGTCCTGGAAAATTGAGATCCAAAGGATTTTCCTCATCAGAACTTACCTTGTGATCTTGTGAAAATAAATCAGCCAGGCAAGGTGAATTATGCTGAGTCACCAATAGACCTCTATATGCATGGCTGGGAGAAAATGGGTTTTCGTGAAATGTCAGTGGACAAAACAATCCTTTAAAATGTGGAGTCAGATCTTCTTCAAAGTAACTTTAATATGAAGGTGATACGCAGTCTTTAACTCAGCGAGTTTGAACAACAAACATATCAAGACGTTCCCATGTTAGGTATTTTAATGACGTTTTTGGTGAACACTGTGGCTTATAGAAGAAGGCTGGTCTGGAGATGAGGGAGTGGCATATTTCACTCTTGGATGAGCTGCAATTTCCTCCGGCTAAACATTGGGAAGACTGAAGCTATTGTATTTGGTCCCTACCACAAACTCCATACTCTAGCCATTGACTCCATTCCTTTCCCTAGCCACTGTCTCAGGCTGAACTAAACTGTTTACATTATCAGCATCCTATTCAAAGTCAAGCTGAGCTTCCAAGCCCATATCCTCTCCACCACAAAGGCCACTAACTTCCACCTCTGTAACATCGCCCTCCTCTGCTCCAACCTCAACCCATGTGCCGCACAAAGTCTCATCCATGCTTTTGTCATGTCCAGAATCAATAATTCTAATGGTCTCCTGGCCAGCCAGTAAGAATTTGGTTTAAAACAAACATAGAAAATAGGAGGGCAAAGGTCCGCATCTCTGTGAGGAAAATAACTTACAGAAACCCAAGAGGTCATTGAAAGAGTGCTGAGGTGTTAGAATAGTGAAAAACAGTATTATTCACGAGACAGGGTGTCCTAACCTATTATAAACATACTAAGACCTGATAACGGTAAAAGGCTACGTAAACACTAAGATATTAAACAATCCTTGGTGGTTTTTAAGAGAGTCAGCACAGTAGGATGGTTTACGAACAGGAGATAAGACCAGGCGTGATTACGTACAGAACAACACAGCCAAATAGTATAAAGATAGGGCATGCTTCCTCCCAAAAGTTAGAGCTCTCAGGAAGGGATGGTCGGAAGTCCATTGCCACAGGCAGTCCGCAAAGGCTAAGTCTGATCAACTTGGGTTCGGCAGACAGATTAGGTTGTATTGATTGTTTGTCATTAATGTAATCTGTAGACAGTTGTATAATACTGTTGAATGTAATGTCGAAGACAGCTGTAGGAAGTCAATCTATTAAACTTACTATTTTATAACCACTCGGGCGAGAATCAAGCAAAGGTTGATGGATTAACAATCCAGTGTAGTGACAGTAACAGGAGAAATCCATTAACACCTCTCATTCTCCACCCTTCGTGAACTTCAGTTCAACCAAAACCCTGCTGCCCATATCCTATCCCGCACCATGTTCCCTCATCCATTACCCATGTCCTTGCTGACCTACATTGGCTCCTGGTCCCCCAACATCTCAAATTTAAAATTCTCATCCCTTCCTATTTCTGTAACCTCCTCCAGCCCTACAACAAGCCTCTCCGCAAACTCTCTGTTCCTCTGATTTTGTCCTCATACGCCAAACCCTTCCTTCACCCATGCTTGTGCCATGCCGTCAGACACCGAGGCACGATGCTTTGGAATTACTTCCCTAAACTCCTCTGCATCTCCGCCTCCCTCTCTCCACTTTGGGACCATACACCCATCTTTGTGACCAAGCTTTTGCTCACACCTCCTTTAAAGGGAAGATGCCTTTAAGGGAAAGCTAGATAAGTACATGAGGGAGATGTGCAGATAGGGTTAGATGAAGTGGGGTGGAAGGGGGCTCGGGGAACATAAACACGAGCACAGACCAGTCGGGCCATCTAGCCTATTTCTGTGCTGTAAAATTCTATATAATTCTATGTAATGTAGGCTTGGTATCTACTTTTGTGATTGTGCCTCTTTGGGAAATTGTACTATGGGAAATTTTCTATGTTAAAGGGGCTGTATAAATGTTGCTTCTTTTTTTTCTTCTTTTCAGTAACCAGATTTGCACACAGCATTCAAGATGCAGGCTGATCAGAGCACTGTACAGTTTTATTGTGACCTCCTCTGAATTGTATTCTACTGTTTTGGCGATATAGTTCAACATTCTATTGGAGTTATTGATTGCTGCTCTACTCTGGTTAGACATTTCGAGCACTGAGTCTACTAAGGCTCCTAGTTTTTTTCAATTTCATCCTTAGCTGTTTCAACTTCAGTCATAGAGTATCTTTGTTGACCAGTATTCCTTCTTATGTACAGTACTATGTCTGTATTAAATATAATTTGCCATTGTTCTCCTTAATTTCATAGTTTGTACAACTCAGTGTTTAATTTCTGAACTGCCTCCTCTGATTCCACAGACCCTCCCTTGGTATTATCCGCTAATCTAACCAATTTGCATTGGGTTTCTGAGTCCAAGTCATTGATGTAAATTAGAAACTGTAGCAGTTCCATCACCCATTCCTGGGGCACCCCACTCAACACATCCCCCTCCCCCACCCTGCAATAACTCTTCCTACAAGTACCTGTTCTTTTCTACCTTTCAAAAAATTTCTTATCCAGCCCCAAGGTTTACTTTGAAATCACACAGCTTTGACGTTAACTGATAACATTTCATGTGGAACTTTATCAATTGCCATCCGGAAGCACAGGTACAACCTATCATAAGGTTTATCACAGTGCACCTGTAATATCACTTCCTCAAAGATACAATTATTATTAGCCATTTGATGTACCTCCATATGGCTAAGTGTTCTTCAATCCAGTTCAGTATCATATAAATAACCCAGAACCTGGATCCAGCATGAACTGAAATGGACTCATACAAATAAAGTGATACCTCTTGCTGTGACTGAGATTAACATAACGCAAAGAACATAATGTATGAAATAACTACCTGATTGACACTTTCTTTAGAGGTGCCAAACCATATATGTTTTTTTCAGAAACTATCCATCCTCAAGATGCCATGTGTGACTTCAGCGATACAACAGGACTCTGTTCTCCTCCACAGATACTGTGTTACCATCATGTCTATAGCAAACATCCTTTTGCTTTGTTAGCCCAAAGTTGCCAACATTTCTGAAAGACTTTTTTGATCCTTTACAAAGTAGGTATTAAGATTACTTAATTACCTTATTTTGTACATATATAATGTGATAATGGAAGAGTTGCATGAAGCCAAAGTTGAGAATTTCATGTAAATACAGCAATAAAATCTGATATCTGTACAATGATTTTTCTGTTTCACACTGAAAGGTTCATCAACCCTTTCAGTATTGATTTCTGTTGTCTTTACACATTATTGGGGGTATTTATCACATTCCTGTTTTTCTGGTCATTATCACATTGCTGTTTGTGGGACCTTTCTGTGCGCAAATTAGCTGTCGCATTATCTACATTACAACAGTGACGACCCTTCATAGCTTAATGGTAATCGTGACATTGCTGGATTTATGACGTTATTACAAATTATTCCCGCCGCAGCCATTTAGGGCTATTAATTTATGTCGTAGAGGACCCTGTTAACGATGTGATTTATGATCCTGACATGACACTCAACCTTAGAGGCCCATAAACGGACCAATGAAATTGTGGAGTGTCATTCCAGCAGGTAGTGAATTGTTCCTAGCGGTTTTTAATTTTTTAAAAATCTGTCTTGGCAGTATTTTGTGCCAGCCTTGCCATTCACACTCCTGTTAGTGTCAGAGGCAATAATTTTCAGGATGCTAAGCTGTTTCCACACTCAGAAGAGGGTCACTCATTCAAATGTAAATTAGATAGATTTCTTTCAGAAAATAACATTTTGGGATACACTACATGAGTAATGTGAGACATGATATGTGGTAAATGTAGCATGCTTGAGAGGAAAAAAGTGACTTTGGACTCACGGTTCCCAAAGTTTTTAACCACTGGGGTTTTCCTCGGGTCATTTCTGAGTGTGTTGTAGACTAATTGATAGAGTTTGATTGCTACGATTAGTCAACAACTCCATTGTATCATGCGACTACCAGCAGGGTAGATGGCAAACTAGATGGACCTTGGTCTCTTTTCGTCTAGCAATTCCCGGCGTTCCTATGAAAGCAGTGCAATGGCATACCCTCTGGGTGTTCCACTGTTCCTGATCATGATGGATGGGGCCATTGGTTCTATACTTCATGGGTCAAGAACATTTGTACATTTTGCAAACCTACCCTGCCATTCACTTGTTAACTTCTCAAGGACCAATACAGCAGCCCCCAAACACAACTGGGTTGCTTGTTCTTTATCATTTTTTTCTTACACTTCCTTGCATGTCTCTTTTCTTTCTCTCTTAATCCACTCCCTTTCTTTCCCTCTTCTTATTCCTCTTTCTGTCTATATTTCGTTTGACTCTAATTCACCCTACTTCCTTCATCTTTTGCTCTATTTCTTTCTCTATCCTCTTCTTTCATTGGCTAAGGAGATAAGCCATTGGGCATGATGTTCATGAGGTCCCAGATGCAACACTGACATCGCTGCACCGTTATTGGATCGACATTTCAGCAATTTGATGTGCAAATATAGTGCGATGTTAATGGTGAGCTTAAAAGTCCAAGAACATTGTTCACCGCCAAACCCGCCATTGCAGCAATTTCTGTTTGTAATGGTGTTGGTTGGAGTACAAATGTTGGCCAGGACACAGAGAGAATTCCTCTCCTCTTCTTCGAATAATGGCTTGGGATATTTTGTATCCATCCGAGAGGGCAGATGGGGCTTTTGGTTTAACATCTCATCCAAAAGATGGCACCTCCGACAATGCAACATTCCCTCACTACTGCACTGAAGTGTCAGCCCAAGCCAGAAGTGCCCAAATTTCTGTTGTGAGCTTAAACCCACAACCTTCTCATTCAGAGGCGACCACTAATGATGCCCACAGGACCAATGTGGGCTGGAGATAGAGGGAGAGTGAGGGATTGAATTTGTGGTATTAGCTACCAATATAAAAGAGCGGATCATTTCACGTACAATCCTTGGAGCCAGCAGATAGACAAGACTATAATCCTCATCAAGCTGGGGCTGGATTTAAACCTAAGTCAAAAGGCACCTTTACACTACAGGATTGCAGCCAACAGCAGACACATGGATCAGCCTTCCATTGGCTGCAATCCAGAGGGTAAAACGACCATGTTCCAAGAACTGACATTATCGTAGATAGGCTGCAATACTGGAATCAAGATAGGAAGCCAGTTTTAATTATTCTATTTAAACTTGGGGAATGGGTCCTTTACATTTGCTCTTTGTGGATTGACATATTAAAAACAGAGTCCAGTGTACCTGCAGATGTTAGCTCTAACGGTCCTAGCTCAGAATGTAAAAGAGGTCACGCTTCGAAACACAATGAAAATAAAAGCCCTTCCAGGGAACAAAGGCCAGTGTCTAACAAATTGCATTATCTAGTCTCCTGGTTTGAAATTCTAACTGAGCTGTCTAATAGTCATTAGGCATGAACGTGCAGGTTCTGCATTGGAACAAGATCCTGGCTCATTCAAGCATGAAGATGTTGTTCATTTTCATTTTCCACTAATCACACAGCTGTTTCTAGCGAAGAACAGTGCTTTATTTAGAAGATCCTCAGTCACGTGATCAGTAATTTTTTGTCTTGACCTGCTCAAAAATGTTGCCTGCTCAGTAAATTCCCTAAGGAAGTGAATGTTCATGCTTATTTAGGTAAAGGGATATTTATCCTGGGGAATTAACACCTCCATACTTTTTGCACACAGTGTTGATTTGAAGAACATCAGGTCAGATACCCCATTGGTGAGACATGGGTGAATTTCCACACAGTGAGTTGCACTGCTGTTCTGCCAATGAAAAAAGATTTCCACCCGGTGGTGGCCTGGAGAGGTTGTTATACAAGAGTTTCTTGGGTCAGCTCATTTGCATTCACATTGGAGTAGTCACTGGCGTAGCCATTGGAGTAGCTGGAGCGCATGAAAACTGGAGTGCGGCCTTTTAAACACACAGTTCAGCCTGCAAACCTCAGCAGCAGACTGGAGGACAACAAGGTAGGGAACAGTGATTGCCACACTCACCTGACCCTCGAATAACTTCTCTGGATAGCTCATCAACCTTTTTCTCATTCTTTTCAAGGATTATGTCCACAGCAGGAGGCTATAGAATGCTGAATTATACAATAGTGTGCAAGTTTGGAGAAAGTCATGATTAAGCTGTACAGTGCTCTGGTTAGACCACACCTTGAGTAATGTAATCAGTTCTGGTCAGTGAAACGTTTAAGCCCTGGAGACAGTCCAGAGAAGAGCAACGAAAGTGATTCCTAGCCTCAGTGGATTGAGTTATGAGAAAATACCAGAAAAGCATGGGATTTTCAGCCTTCAAAGAAGGTGCCTAAGAGGAGACCTTGTAGAGGTATACAAGTGAGTAAAAGATAGTATACCTGGAATACTACCTCAAATTAAACCATTACTAAAGGGTAAGGGGACACAGGTCCAAACTAGCAAATGTCAAATTGAGGACCGATATCAGGAGATTCTTCAGTCAAAAATTAACCAACGAATGAAATGAAGTGTTGTGCTTTTCCTTGAGAAACGGACCCTGGTATCATCTAAGAAACAGTTGGAAGCCATCATGGGAGCTGGGGTTAGAGGAGTGGGGAGAGGGGGGTTAGAAGAACCAAAGGCTCTCCAGATGTTCGAGCTGTATATATGTTAGTGTTGTTCACGAATATCACACTGTTTCTAGGCCATAGAATTTTCAAAATGTTATAAGTGTTTAAAATATGGTGATGTATTGTCTTGACCTGCTCAAAAATGTTGCCTGCTCAGTAAATTCCCTAAGGAAGTGAATGTTCATGCTTATTTAGGTAAAGGGATATTTATCCTGGGGAATTAACACCTCCATACTTTTTGCCAGCTAAGGTTTGGCAGCGGAGGGACTACTTGCTGAGCTGGTATAAATGTGGAGAACCAGAGACAATTTAGGCTCTGATCAGGATTTTATATTTAAGCTTTATGCTTGGTTTATTCCATTCAATGGAAGTGAATGCTTGGATCATATATTCTTTTTGTATTCACACTCAACTCTGTCCCCACACAATTTTCTCTTAAAATGGACATTGACTTTTTGACATTTTTCTTCAGTTAAGAGGTTGGTGTACAGGTGATGGGCATTTCCTGCCTACCAGCTAGATCTGTTCATGATTAGGCAATAGAAGATTGTCAGTTCTTCCACAATAAAATAATCTATAATCCCAAGGTGTTCTACCCACCATGAGGTTGTACCACAAACCACCACAACCAAGGATGGTAGCAGGTGATTGGTAACTTTACAGTGAAAGAAAAGAAAAACTTGCATTTATATAGCACGTTATCACATTCTCAAATTTCAGAGAGTATTCACTGTTGTTATGTAGGCAAATGACCAGCCAATTTGTTTTCAGTGGCATTAAGTGAGGGAAGAATGTTGACCAGGAGACTAGGAGAACGCCCTTGCTCTGGTACCAAAGGATTTTTTATGTCCATCGAAAAGGACCTGAGTTTAATGTAGCATCCGAAATATAGCATCTCCAACAATACAGCGTTCCATGGGCACTGCACTGAAGTGGCAGCCTAGCTTATGTGCTCAAGCCTCTGGAGTGAGGCTTGAGCCCTCACTCTTCTCAATCCCGGACAAGAGTACTACCAACTGAGCCAAGCTCACACTTTATATTTTAAAATATTTATAAACATATTGGGAGTGTTTTTCAAATTTCAAATTTCAACACTATTAGGTTATTACATAGAATGTGCAGCACAGAAACAGGCCATTCAGCCCAACAGGTCCATGCCAGTGTTTATGCTCCACACGAGCCTCCTCCCACCCTTCTTCGTCTAACCCCAGTTTTTAACCTCAAAGTCAACAGAAATAAGAATTATTTCTCGGCATACAGATTTTGCTGGCGATAGCACAGTCACTCAACTCAACTCTGTACAGCCTTCAACTGTTCTGATGAAAGGTCATCGACCTGAAACTTTAAACCTATCTTCCTCTCTCCACAGATACTGCCTGACCTGCTGAGTGTTACCAGCATTTTCTGGTTTTATTTCAGATTTCCAGCATCTGCAGTATTTTGCTTTCTGTATAACCTTCAGCAGGTATGTTGATCTGCATCTTGTATCAGTAAGACATGGGGTCGGTGCCAAGGTCGGGTGGAAATGAAAATGGTCGGAGTAGATTCTGTTCATAGCCCTTAGCAATGGAATGAGCTGAATGGGATAAACGCTCTTTTCTCATTCTTATCTTCTTCTGTTCTTAGGTGTTCTCAACTCAAATACAATATTCTTTGCCCCGATTGGATTGAACACCAAATAAATTTAACTTCAGATCGAATTGTCAAGTTTAAACACCTCCCATTGATTTAAAAACTAACACCCACCCCTGTGGCCATGGATTTCACATACGTTCAGATGTTAGTATAGACACAATACAAACGTTACTCAAACTTCCTATTTTCAGGTAACAGAACATGCCACTGTGGTGAGAAGTGTCCTCTCCCACCCTCAACACCAAATGGTTCGATTTTGAAGTCCAGCTTTCTGATGAGTCTTAACAAAGCCACTGAATCGTAATCTGAATTTGGATTCTAAATCTGATAGTGATTACTTTTTGAAAAGTCCAAATTTCAATTTAAATTTAGAATCTCTAAATCAGCTTATAATAATTATTCAACACTGTCTACCACACAATGTACGTAAAGTTCAAAGTCCAAACTGAGCTAATTCACATGATGCCACAGCACCATCCAATCTCGCTAAAGCAGAATGTAGCACCAAATATGTCTTTGAATTTTTTTTTCAGCGTATATTCTAGCCTTGTAGTCTCCCTGATGCTATGTCAATGTTTGGGAATTTGAAGTTAGAACTCAAGTTTGATCATTCCAGGGCCCGGCATTTTGTGCTGCAGCATTACTCCCACTCCCAGTCGAGTTCACCACCTTTGATGCAATGCAGTTGAAATTAAGAAATATAGGAACTAATTCAAATCCTAGCATTACATCCCATCACTGCAGCCTCCTTTTTCTTTTTTTGCATTCAGTAGTTTTCCACTTCATTGTGATGCTCTTACCTTACAATTTAGCTCACCAATTTTGTGGACGGGAGCTCCAGGCTTCACACTGTAATTGATTTAAATAACCATGAAGTCCTTTAAATCACTTAATAATCTTTCCAAAAAAGGAGTTGGCCAAGTCAACAGGTGTTCCTGACTGGATTTTACAACACTGGTCGGAAGTAATTGAGTTAAGTATGTTTTGAGTCCTGTCACACCTTTTACTATAGTCCAGTCTTGGGGCAAGGTGGGTCAGATCTCAGTAATTAATCCTGAAGAATCTTATGAACTAATTTACGAATAAAGCCCTCAAAAAGCAATGATTAGAGAAAGAAGTTTCCATCCCAGCGTGTGAAACATTTGTCCACTATAATAATTTCATAGCAGTTCATGGTACAATGCATCACACTTTGGATACAATGACCCTGCTTGGATCAAATCATTGCGTGATGATATAATATTGGCTCAGGACAAACTTGGCAACCTGCTTCTGATGCTAAATGACTAGTTCACTAAATACTGCAATGTGATTGCAGAAGGTGCCTTATTAGTTATTTACTGATCAGATGAGGAACTTATTTGTCAACGCATTCTTCAAATTAATCAATAAAGTCATTGTTCAGATTTGTCAGCTGCATATTGCAGTTTACACGGTGTGGTCAAATCATGAAAACCAGTTGCTCAGTTAATCATCAGGTCTTGTTTGTGACCCAATTATTGATTTAAGAAAACAAAACAGGCTAGAAATGCAACTTTTTATCAACTACATTCAAGCTAATCAACAAAGAGACCAATGATCAACTTCATCTAAATGGAGCCATTATAACCCTAAATTGTTTGAAAATTAAGCACTGTTGTGTTACTCTTTCTTATAATTATATAAATCAGTTAGTGTTCACCTGATGGTGCATAGTTAAGTTATATTTGTTTGGATCATGATTTTTTTGATGCTCTTGTCACATTGGTTTCTTAAAATCCACCTTTTCAGCATAGCAAGATCCAATGGATGGCTCACAATTTGTGCCAAGATTCCAATTGCTAAGGGCAAAACCTTCCTCTGACCTCCAGCGGCCTTAAGTCAGCAGGCGTTGGCTAATAGTGTATTCACACTTCACAATTTTAGTGTCAGTGCAAAGTGAAGTATTACACTTGTAAGTATAATGCACCCTAACCCTGCACTTCAACTTATGAACGCAAGAGTCAGAGTTTTAAGTAAAAAAGTAGAAACAATGGTTTTCTGTGATGACTTTCTAAAATGTTGGACTGATTCACATTCAAAACATCAATGAGGTGACGGCTGCAGCAGCTCATGTGCTCCTGGCATAAACATAAAAGTCTGGCTTTAAGTGTTAGCATCTCTTGTGGTGCAGTTCTATATTCTTATAAAGTAAGGACAGCCCAACTATATCTCTTACATGTTGCAGAAACTGAACCCTAATCAGCTACCACCTGACTTGTGGATACGTTTGCCAGAACATATAATTGGTCACAGTAGATTTCATTCCTGGGAAATAAACTTGGTTATTTGCTAATGGAAAATGGCAGATGAAATAATGCATCCTCAAAAGCCATGGCTATTTTGTCTCTGTTTATTCATTGATGGCAGGAATCTTAAGGCCGTTCCACCACTTCTTTATAAATATCTTGTAACGTCACAAGATTTTGGTTATGCATGACATTAGCCAAATCTAAATGGCTTATCAAACCGTATCTATATCGATAAAATCACTGTGCAATTGTATCAGTTACAAAGGACAAACTCACTGATCCCTCCATAAACTCGAGCTCATCCAAAACTCTGCTGCCCGTATCCTAATTCACACCAAGTCCATCACCCCTGTGCTCGCTGACCTACATTGGCACCCGGTCCGGCAATGCCTCTATTTTAAAATTCTCATCCTTGTTTTCAAATCCCTCCATGGCCTCGCCCCTCCCTATCCCTGTAACCTCCTCAAGCCCTACAATCCTCCGAGATCTCTGCGCTGCTCCAATTCTGGCCTTTTGCACATCCCCGATTTTAATCGCTCCACCATTGGTGGCCGTGCCTTCAACTGCCTTGGTCCTAAGCTCTGAAGTTCCCTTCCTAAACCTCTCCGCCTCTCGAATTCTCTCTCCTCCTTCAAGACACTCCTTAAAACCAACCTCTTTGTTCAAGCTTTTGGTCACCTGTCTTAATATCACCTTATGTGGTCCAGTGCAAATTTTGTTTGATAACACTCCTGTGAAGCAACTTGGGACATTTTACTACGTTAAAGGCACTATATAAATACAAGTTGTTGTTGTTGTTTAAACATACACCCCAATATTTTTTTCTGTATGTTTAACAGATCAGTTGAAATTTGTTAAAATTAATAAATAAAGGAATATAACAGCCACAATCTCAAATGAAATTCCTTCAAGCTCTAGCACTTGAATATAAATTATAACAATAGATAAAATGAAAATATTTTCCATTGGAATAATCACCAGCTTTGAATAAAATGAAAACAAAAGTATAGACAACACTGCCTTCTACTGGAACCTCGAAGTATCACACTCTGAAAAATCTTGCACTGAATCAGTGCATAATGTAAGAATTAATATACAAAAATGAATAAATGGTTATATTTTACTGGTTAGCTTTCCTAAGCAGAACATTAAAAAATACACAAAACGTTTTTGTCTTGTTAAATGTTTTATGTTAGAAAGCAGGAAAAAGCCTTAAAGAAATGTTTTCAAATTATTCATCAAACTTCATGTAAACATATTTTAAATAATTATTGCTGTGATTTTCTGAAACGTTAACTTTAGTCATTTAAAATATATTTTTTCCCTAATAGATGTAACCTGCCAATTACTTTGCAGCTCACTTGGAAAGAAATGTTCTTGTAAATCTTAATGGGCCTGATGTTAGCAGGGCTGCGGGTTCTCAGCGGGGGGGCTATCGGGCGCGTGGGTAACGCGCTCGGTGAAACTAGTCAGTTTCCCGCGCGATCGTAGCAGACAAACCACTAATTGGATCCACTTACCTGCTCCTCCGGGTTCCCCACTGCTGATCTGCGCGTCGGGCGGGCTGCGCATGCGCAGTAAGATCTGTCAGCTGGAGGCGCTCTATTTAAAGGGGCAGTCCTCCACTGATTGATACTGCAACAAATAGAAAAAATTACAGCATGGAGCAGCCCAGGGGGAAGGCTGCTCCCAGTTTAATGATGCCTCACTCCAGGTATCAATACATGGGGTGAGGAGGAGGGGGAGGACAGAGATCTTCCCCCCGGCGGGCGGGAGGAAGCGGCCTGCCTCTGCCACCAGGAAGGCCTGGCTCGAGGTGGCAGAGGAGGTCACCAGCGCCACCAACATATCGCCCACCTGCATACAGTGCAGGAGGCGCTCCAATGACCTCAGTAGGTCAGCCAAAGTGAGTACACGTAGTCTTTCCCCTATACTCCATCTGCCACATCACTGCCCCCACCCCACATCTCCTTCAGCACTGCCAACACTACTCTGTCACATCACCCCTCATACCCACTCAAACCTCATCCTCATCTTACCTGCACCTACTCACCTCGCCAGTACTCATCCCGCCACTACCACTCAACCCAATCCTCATACAATCTCATGGCTCTATCCCATACTCACCCTCTCGTGCATCTCTTTCACGGCCAGCCTCACTCAACCTGCCACTACCTGTGCTGCAGCCACAGGGCATGCATCACATATGTGCAGTAGGCAGCGTAAGGCAAACGTGTCGTGAGCATGAAGGGGGTGCACAAGGGTGTTTGAGGGTTTGTCATGGGTGTTACTTATATTGAATTTCTGAACAACTCACATTACATATTATATTGGCACCACTACTGCCATGTCTTCGCGAATCCTGTCTGGTTTGTGCAATAATGCCCGCTCCTGAGGATCACTATGAGGAGCCACCACTGATGCCACCCATTGTGTCACTGCAGAGTGGGTGTAGGTGTATTTGCAGGGCTCTTCTGCGCAGACGACTGGGAGACATCGGCGATGTCCCCGGTTGCACCCTGGAAGGATGCGGAGGAGAAGTTGTGGAGGGCAGTGGTGACTTTGACAGCGACAGGTAAGAAGATGGTGCTCGGGCCAGCTGGGAGCAGCTCGGCATGAAGGAGGCTGCAGATGTCCACGACTACATGTCGAGTGACTCTGAGCCTTCGTGTGCACTGCTGCTCAGAGAGGTCCAGGAGGCTGAGCCTCGGTCTGTGGACCCTGTGGCGAGGGTAGTGCCCTCTGCGACGCATCTCTCTCTGCAGTAGCCCTCCCTCCTGCTGTACAGGTGGATGTGTCACAGCACTCTGTTGTGGAGCTCCACGTGTCAGAAGTGGATGGCGTGGCTGGTGAGGCTGGTGATGCTGTTCGCCCTCCGAGGAGGTCATGACTGCAGCTACAGCGGCCCCCATCCGCAAGATGTACATCTGAGGGGGTCCGCAAGGTAGGTACATGTCTCTGGACCCCGGGGTAAGTGTGCAAGTTGGTGACTTTGACTGTCAGGAGGAGGGTGGTGGAGGCCAAACTTTGTCCCAAGTGACAGAGTGGCCTCCTGCAATGGGTGAGGGTCTCCCCTCCCCCACACTTGTCAAATGGAACTTTGCAGCTGCCACAGGCTGACAGCTGCAACACATCCATTTGACCTGGGAGTGTTTCCCCCAGTGCGGGAAACAGTCCCACTTTGTTCTAAAATCCCACATATTAAAGTTAATGACCTGAAATACCGAAATAAATACTGTCAAGTGGCATCCCGCTGGCTTTAATTGCCTGCGGGATTCCCACCAGCGGGGGCTGCGCGCGCACGCCGGCGCGTCCGTGGGGAACCCGGAAGTGGGCGGGATCGAGACGGGATCCGGTCCCGCTCTGGGATTCCCCGATTTTCGGGGCCCCCCTCCGCCAAGAACGCACCCGATAGCGGGTGGTAAAATTACCCCCAATGTGTTTGATTGGAAGAGAGAGTGAGCCCAATTTGTTATATCAAGTTAATGTGAAAATACTGCTGAAAAACATTGGCTAAAACGAATAAAAAATTTTCAAAATCCCAAAAATGTACAAATGCTTGAAAAATACTGCAGCCATAATTATTGGGTATTCACTTCTATTTATTGAATAGAAATTAAAGCCAAGGGTGTTGCTGCAATGGCTCAGTGGGTTAATCTATCACCCAGTGTGGTATTGAGCCACACAGGTCAGGAAGGTCCCAAATATTCTCTGAGTTTGGCACTATGTTACAGAATCTCAGCTGGGCCAGTAACTTTACCATTGACCCAAGTGCTCCTGGGCTCGGGATGGGGAATCAGCTGATCTCAACTCGAGCGGTAGTTTTGGTACCACAATTAACATCAGTGCCCCTCCAGATTCAGGCCTAAACAGGGAAAAAAAAATCAACCACAGTTGCTGCTGCTGCTTGCCATCCAACAACCCCTGCTGCAAGTTTGGAGTGGCTGAGGATAAGATCAGGACTTATTGTTTAGCAGTCAAAGGAGCCTGAAATTAAATTTGAAAATGCCTGAGGAGAAGAAAGCAGCTCCGAAGAAGAGCGCCAAGAAAACCGTGAATAAGGCGCCAGAAAAGGGTGGCAAGAAGCAGAGAAAGTCGAGGAAGGAGAGTTACTCGAGCTATATCTAAAAAGTGATGAAGCAGGTTCACGCCAACACTGGCATCTCTTCCAAGGCCGTGGGCATCATGAACTCTTTTGTGATCAATATTCTTGAGCACATCACGGGTGAGGCTTCCCGCCTGGCCCATTACAACAAGCGCCGCACCACCAGCTCGCTGGAGATCCAGACCCGCCGTGCACCTGC
Organism: Heptranchias perlo; assembly: GCF_035084215.1. Taxonomy (NCBI): domain Eukaryota; kingdom Metazoa; phylum Chordata; class Chondrichthyes; order Hexanchiformes; family Hexanchidae; genus Heptranchias; species Heptranchias perlo. Next base: position 12,385,985 of record NC_090357.1, on the reverse strand, counting down.
TGCTGCCCGGGGAGGTGGCCAAGCAGGCCGTGTCAGAAGGGACAAAGGCAATGACCAAGGACACCAGCTCCAAGTAAAATGCCACAATGTACTAAAACAGACAAAGGAGACTGCCGACAATTATTGTCTCACCATTGTCTGAAAAATTTGCCACTTTGTTTATGTACCTGAAGGTTGTCAATATGCACAGGGCCGTAACACAGCAGAGGAAGGCAGAGAACTCTTAGAAAAAAGAAAGTAAATCTATCAATTTTTCCCTAATTGCTGAAGTATTGTAAACAAACGTTTGACTGCTTTGCTACATGTTGCAGCACAATATTGGCAGCCGGAATGAGATTATTTAGAAAGGTTTCTTGTTTGTTTCATGGCTTTCCGCCCACCTACTGAAAGTTTGTAACGACCCTCGATGTAATTATATTAACAGTAATTCCACATTGGGAAAGCTTCAGACAAACACTGGAGTCATGCCCATGTTGAGTGAATGTTAACTTCCCTCTAACTAGCTAGCTGGCTCTCTAAATTATTACAGCAAATTGAAGCAACAAAGTGAGGAGAATTGCACTCATCCATCATACATGTTCTTTCAATAGCTACTGGATTGCTTTGGACATATGGTATGCGACTGGTTCTCAAAGGCTTTGCTGCAGGGGCAAGAAGCAAAGTATGGGCCTAGAGAGCCTATAGTACTGACAGCCTGACAAGAACAAGGTGGAGCAAGCAACACTGTAACTCTGAATTTGAGAATGACATAGGTTCAACATCTTGCTCTCTTTCTATTTCTGGATGGTTCTCAATAGTACAACAACATTACCACCCGAGATAAACAGCCAACCCCTTTTTCTCAGTCAGGTTATTAACCCACTATTTTTTCCCCCGATGATTCTTACTCACAGTAGATAATACACAGTGACATTTCACCTGGGAGATGGTTTCTATATCTCGATGACAGGAATGCTGACAGCACACCAGTGCATGCAGTGCTCAATCTAATCATTGCCTCACACTGGTTTCCAAGTTAGGTATTGTGCCTGAATGCAAAGATAAAGGAAATAGTCTGCACTGATACGTAAAGTAGTGCAGCTTTTCAATAATTAACGAGTAAGCAATTTAAAAGAATAATTTTGATAGATATCACATATATGCTGTTCTTGAGAATGAGCCTTATAATTCACAAGACTTGCTATATAGTGTATTGGGAATCCCCATCCCACATGTCCCCCTCATAGACACCAGTGGAGGTTGTCATAATGATTGGTGCATTGCAAAATGACCTAATCACAGATATCTTTTTCAGTCTTCTATAATTCAAATTTTTCAAGTAACAGCTAAAAAATTCTGGCCATAAAGAGTACTGTTTCGTACACAATTCATTTTTGGTATCCTATAATTCAGCAACAATTGATGTTGGAAATGTAACACTGTACTCAAAGCCTGAGGTTTGACTCCCTCCAGAACAGGTCAAGACCCTCTATTTGTTACCAAGTTCAAAAGAAGTGCTAGGCACAGTTCGATAAAACAAAGCAGTGGAGTAGAGTTTCTTCTTGTATACGCTAGTAATATCAGCGCATTGTCAGAACCAGTGCAAAAGCTTGGGGAATTTTAAGTGAGTTACGCCCAAAACCACTAAGAAACTGACTAGTATACACCAATGAAACTGGTAAATGGTTCGGTAAAGTTTTTTTAAAGTAATTTTCGGTAATTTTAAATCGGGTTACTCACAGGTGAAGGACTGGGACACTCTCATTAAAAATTTATCGATGGTGATAATTCATTTTCAGTTGTATTAATCAAACTGCACCAGGTTACCACTCTTAAATACATCAAGGAATACTTTTTAAAGGAAAGAAAAAAAAATAAACAATTGGATTCTAATACAATGCCCGAATGTGCTGGTTCACGGAAGATTTTACGTTTGTGATTATGCAAATAAACTTTATCGGAAACTTGAAACTAACCAGTGCAATTTCAAGTGCATTTTGGGTGCAATCTGCGGAAACTCTACTCCAGTGTGTTTCGACACACAGAAAGCAGGTTACAACTCAATGCAGAGCAGCCCACAGGCTATGAAGTAAATTACTCGGATACACCATGCTTGAAGCAATCTCAACACACATAAATCAGGCCTGTTCCCCCAGGCTTTACTCTGCATACAATTAGGAGAAGCAATCAGAGTCCAATAACTATTATGTTACAGAAGCTACAAGACAGCCCTATGTTGTAGTCATACATTTTCCTACCAGTCAACTGCTAGGGGTCCAGATCCAAGCCGCCATCTCAGCAAGCCGCAGCAGCCAGTCATAGACTCTTTCCTGAATGAAGAAACCAGGAATGAAATAATTTCCTGAGTTATGAGTTTCTTCCCATTAGGCTGCATCGTATATTGTCCATCTAACTATCAGGACATCCCCTGCCAAGTTGGTTTTCCCCATGGTACCAAGGGTGATAGTATGGGGGTGTAGGAGACTGAAGATACTTTAGCGATGAGAACAATAGGATTGCTTTACCTACAGCACTATCTGTGTCTCAAACCATTAAACATATTAGCAGTTTCTTCTTAGCCATTCTGCAATATTCCATTCTTCAAATCTTGATGTTTACCGCTAAGTCTTTACAAAAGCACAAAGCGTGTGCATATTTAGTCCGGATGAAAATTCAGGACTCTGAACTCTCAATTTGGACTCGGCCTATGCTTTGAGTGTTTAAAAGCTCCCTCCTATTAAACCAAAATCTGAATACCAATGCTCCTTGTTCATGAGGTCGCTGGAACAGATCCTCACAATGTCACAGAATGGGGAATCTGCACAAAGTTTCTACTTTTAGGCTGCCTCTTATCAATGTTTGAAACAAAAATACACTGCAATAAAGGGCCTAATACACGTCTGACAGTTTTCAAGTTTTGTCCCATGTCTGTAAGTGACGTGAGGTGAGGAAGCTGTGCACGTGTTTTGTGTTGGCAGTCAGCTACTTTTGTTTTTCAGGGTATATATATATAAATATAGTTATTAAAAGAAGAGAGTTGAAAGAGATTTTTTGTTTAATTTTGAAGCATGTAGTTTCTGTTCCTTCACAGGTTACCCATAAAAGCTGGGAGCAACACAGAAAGAGAAGACCATCTGGCAGCAGTGTGTGCTAGTGTAGTGGTACTGGACTAGTTACTGGACTAGTAATCCAAAGAATGTGAATTTAAATCCTACCATGGCAGTTTGAGAATTTGAATTCAGCTTAGAAATCTGGAAACAAAAAGCTGATATCAGTGGAAGTGACCATGAAGCAGCTGGATTGTTGGAAAAACCCAACTGGTTCATTAATGTCCTTTAGGGAAAGAAAGCTGCTCTCCATACCTTGTCTATGTGACTCCAGTCCCACATCAACATTGTTGACTCTAAACTGCCACTTGAAGTGGCCCAGCAAGCCACTCAGTTGTATCAAACTGCTACCTCTGTCCAAGAAGAAGGCTTACCTCCACCTTCTCAGGGCAACTAGGGATGTGCAATAAATGCCGGCCTTGCCAGGGACGCCCACATATAAAAAAGTTTGAAATTCAAGCTGGTTGAATAACTACACCTGAGATTTCTGAATGTCAACTGTGACCAAATTTCACCAAGATATAAAAGTCAAAAATTTAAATCCAACCCAACGACCATTTTTCTATTTCTTATTGTCATTAGTAGTTCTGCCACTAAACAAGTCCTTTGTAATGAACTGTTAATGAATGACTTGTTAAATGACTTTAAAGTGACAAAGCCACTGAAGAACAGAATTACAAAGATTCATATAGATGTTCAGTCTAAAAGGGACACAATCTTTTGTTTTCGCTATTTGTCAAACACTGAGGATGCTTTTACATTATAGTTTTTCAGCTAACAAGAGATATTCGCTCTCCCTCCATAGTATCAATGCCCCGTGTTCAGGAAAACAACAGTGACATACATAGACCCACAAAAAAGTCAGACTACAGCTGTGCCGTTGGATTATTGGAGCCTGTTTCAATGAAATAAGCGCAGGGAGCTGATCCTCCAGCATTCCCACTGATACAGCAACATCACATCCCACAGTGGATGAGCAGGCAACTTTGAAAGTAAAAGGCAGAGTGGTGCACAAAATTCACTCTCCCTATACAGAAATAAAATAAAACAGCAATATAAAATCACCTTCGCGCATCAGGGCACAACATCTAAGTGTGTCACTTATGTGTGACGCTTATTGACAAAAATACTTTTGCATTTCTTAAGTAAAATCAGTCATTTTCTATTTTTCTTCTCTCCCCATAAAAATGTCATTCGGCTCTTTCATTAACATCCTTTTCATCATAAAACATTACAGCATGGAAGGAGGCCATTCAACCCATCGCACCTGCACCAGCTCTCTGAAAGAGCTATCCACTTAGTCCCATTCCCCTGTTCTCTTCCCATTTAAATTTTTTCCTCTTCAAAAATGCACTTACATTTTAAATGCTATTATGGATTCTGTTTCCATCGCTGCTTCTGACAGGACATTCCATGCCCTGATAATCCTGAGCCTAAAAAATTCTCCTAACTTCTCCCTTTATTCTTTGGTGATGGATTTAAAATTATGCCCTCTAGTTACCAACTCACCAACCAATGGAAATAATACTCCCCTACCAATCTTATTAAAACCCATCATAACATTGAACAATTCTATCAGATCTCCTCTTAACCTTCTCTGTTCTTGTAGTCAAAAGACCACCAGTTTCTCTAGATTCTCCTTATAAGTTAAGCTTCTCATCCCCGATATTATCTTAGTGAATCTCTTCTGCATCTTCCTCACAACTTTGACATCCTTCTTTAAGTAGGGCATCCAAAACTGGACACAATTCTAAACTGCACACTTAACCAATGATTTGCAGAGGTTTATCATTGCTTCTTTGCTTCTATAATCTATGCTTCTATTTGAGTACAGATTATAGAAGGCTCTCATTTCTAGGCTCCCATTTTTTTTAGCAACCCTAAGTCACTGCATTTTTATTCATTGGAAAAGGTTTCCACTTATTTGGCAGATAATTACTTGTAGTTATTTTTAAGCTAACTCTAGTCTAATTAAGTCATTAGCTTTTTTAACCTCACTATTCAGGAAGTTATGGAAAGCTTTATGTTAGCCATGGGCAGTTGAGGTGGTCTCGATGAATAAATATAGTTCCCTTTTCACTGTTCATAATATATATAAGTTCATTTTGGCAGCAACTAAAAACTTTGCCAGATTTCTCTCTTGATGTTACAGCTGTTATCAATCTAAGTCACAGACACACATGCATAGATGGACGAGGATATTCCAATAATGAAACAGCCCAATGTCTACTTAACAAGGAGAAAATAGCAGACAACAGTAAACATTGAGGATACCAGGCCCTGGCCACTAATTGACCAACATGTGTGGAACTATAAACATGGCAGCAGCATATCGAGTCTTCCGAGATTTGTTTTCTAATAAACATTATACTTGCCAGTCACAAAGGCAGAATTTTCACAAAATTATGTTTACATGCAAATCCTATTACTAATGCCGTCTAGGAAATGTCAACTGCATAAATCATGCTGAGTCAATTTGATGCCACTGTATTAACAGTTATCCTATAAGCAACCTGATGCCAGCGGTGGTTAATGCTTACATTCTTGCTGGAAGTTGCTGTCTTGTCTTGTCATCTAGAAATTCTTAAGTTACAAACGTCTCTGATGGTTCAGCGAGTTTACAGTAAGTAGATGAGCCATATGGATCAGGCTGGTCACCTAATCAGTGCTGTGTTTGCTAATCTCAGTTGGGGTGACATTATAGGTACTACAAATGACCACAGTGTCCTGGATTGGAGGTGGAGAGGGAAATTTGCCATGTTCAGAGTTTTGGCCATTATCCAGCCTGATGCCAGGTGAGGGCATGATAAGGGTCAAATGTGGAGAGACTTGGCTGTGAAGCCCCTTGTTCACATGATGCGGCAGCACTCACTGTTGAGGTTCACACATAAATAATGGTCACTTGAGCAAGGGTGATTGGTACCAAAAAGGCTGTGCCCAACAAGGACTCAACCTCTTCAAGAGAATAGAGGAAAAATTTGGCAGAGAGAAAGAAAATCTCCTGAGTTCCTTTCTCTTGTTTGTTTTACCCTACCCATCAATTCTCTCCCCGCCTCTCCTGAAGGCATTGCCTCATGCTGGGCACAGTTCCATGGGCAACCATATCTCATTCAAGTGAGCCCTAACAGTGAGCACCAACAGACTATTCTTTCAAAGGGGCCCTCATAGCCAAACCCGGTAATGTCCTCAATCAGTATCCATACACATGTAATTCCAACAGGGGGCTCTTAGATCGTGCCCCAGGAAACTAGGGCCAGTTGTAGCACTTCTACCACCAATGTGCCATGACCCCCAAGCTCCTTTACCAGCTTCTGTATGTTGAGATATTATTTGTACGGTATATAGGCAGTGGTTACAAGTTAACTAATAGGAATAAAAAAAAGAGTTTACATTATACAAATTGTATAATTATACATTGCGTACACTGTCTTATTGTGACTTCCTGTTCAGTGATTATAGAAGGAGGTTTTTGGCAGACGGGATTCATTGAACAGGAACTATATGTCCAGTGGTTTAAGTACTTCCATTTTAGATCATCTTTCGCATTCATAAGTTAATTAATTGTCCAGCCGTCCACTAAGTAAGTCAATTCATCGGCACAAATTCCCCCCCAAAAGATAGTGTATCTCCTGGTGATGTTTTCAAGCAAATTTACAGCACTTGTGCTCTGTTCAGATGATCCTTAATGGCCGCAGCAAGCCATTAAAGCCAATGCCTATCTTGTTATGATACAGGAGTCCTTAGTGTCTTCACAGCTTCAAACAAACACCAGGCAAAGAAAAAGATTGAGTGAGATTACTTCCTGCCTGTGGGGACTTGGCCAAAGATAACATGAAAAGAAACAACTAAATGTGTAGTGACCTGTGTATTTGTAACCATGCTTATCGTGTCATTAGCAAAGGCCCACGGGAAGGGCCTCCAGGCTGGCGGCCAACTCCATTCCCCTTGGGGAAACTTCAGCCCTTCGGTAGAAGGGGAACAACAGACAAACAGACTGAGAAGTGCTTAGCAGATAAAAGTTCTGTATCAGGAAATAAATATGGATTGAAGTGGTTATGTGAGGACGCAATTCTGAAATAAAACAGGCTTTATTACAATGAGCATAAAGGAATGGGCCATTGGAGAAGACAACAGAGAAGAGATTAAAGGCTCTTCGCTGCTCACCAAGTGAGATTATGCTTTGCAAGTATTTAAACAAACCAGGAGTTTATGATAATCCTCTTAATTGAGCCTACAGCTTGCAAGTGGAAGATAGCTAAGCTGTTCTTCTTATCAAAAGTGTATTACGTACAAGTACACTTCAAGCCAAAAGATGAGATTTTTAAATGGAAATTTCTCAAGATGATCTTTTGATCCAAACTGCGTCTGGTGTTATAAGTTGATCCACTTGTTCTCCCAAAATAATACTGATGCCCTCATCAACAGTCCCAGATTGGAAATCCTGGCCTGATTGCAGTGTTTCTGTTTAAAAAGAAAGTTACCTTCCAACAAAAGTGTTTCATGTACAATCATGCAACTGCATTGTACAATTTCTTCAGCTGGAAGTGCAGTGATTACAACTTCCAGGACCACTGGTTCACTGTGGCTCAGCCAACATAAAACTCGCTCTCCAGGTGGTATAATAAAGCTTTGCCTATAGCAATATAATATGGGGTGAATCTAGTGTAGACTGAACCGGGAATGTAAATCTTGCTTAAGGATCACTTCAATGTCATACCATATAAGTGAGCGGCTTGATTTAGGGTCAGGTATGTTGGCCTATACTCATCTATAACTTTATGCTGAACGTCAAAATGTCTTCACTTTTGAGTTGTGTGAATGACTGTTTCCAAAGTCTCTGCAAGCTAACTCAGTGGCAGTGTTGATGTCAATTGGCAATGACCTGCATACAACTCAGACTGCCTGGGGTCTAAATTTAACATTGTTATGCCCATTTTATGAGCCTAAAACGGATGCAACAATAACCAATTTAGCAGTGCAGGGGTCCACACCCGATCTACACAGGAGTTTGGGTCACTGCTAAATTAGTCAGGGCCTTTTTTTTTGGCGACCCTGTTGGCTACTGAAATAAACGCAGGCCTCCTTACAATATTGAAAAGAAGGTTCCTGCGCTCATTTCAGACCTGGACTTCTAAATTTGTTTGCTCTAGTCAGCCTGGATTGCACACGCTTCGACTGGCACTTCCAGATCTTGGGATACTAACTAGCTGACGCCACAAAACAATAGCAGGCCCGCCCTCACCCACTGCCCCCCACCTTCTGATCACCTAACCCCCGGATTTACCTCTGGGCCTCAGCGCAGGTCAAAATTGTTAAGGCCCTGACAGGCAAGTTGCATCGGACAAGTGACATCAGTGAAGCCCGATTCTTTCCAAAGAAGTGCGCAGCCAATAAGCAGCATTGGTAGCGCTGACTGACTCATTATAATGAGCTGCCACCATGGATTTCACATTGTCCTTGCACGAACAGGCCCATGCAGCACATGCCTCGTCCCCTGTGCACCCATTTTAGGGTACAATAGAATTAGTTGGCCATGGTTTTTGATTCAAGCACCAACACTGCAGGTGGATTCCAACATGTGTTTTTAAATGCTTAGTTATTCTCATGCAATTAAAATAACAGAGCTTCTGCACCACAGGAAGGATATATTGGCCTTGGAGGGGGTGCAGCACAGATTCACCAGAATGAAACTTGGGCTAAAAGGGCTAAATTATGAGGACAGGTTGCACAGACTAGACTTGTATTCCCTCGAGTATAGAAGATTAAGGGATGATCTAATTGAGGTGATTAAGGTGAGTAAAGGATTTGATAGGGTAGATTGAGAGAAACTGATTTCTCTGGTGGGAGGGTCCAGAACAAGGGGGCATAACCTTAAAATTAGAGCTAGGCCGTTAAGGGGTGATGTCAGAAAACACTTCTTCACACAAAAGGTAGTGGAAATCTGGAACTCTCTCCTGCAAAAAGCTGTTGAGACTGGGGGGTCAATTGAAAATTTCAAAACTGAGGTTGATGAATTTTTGTTAGGTAAGAGTATTAAGGGATATGGAACCAAGGCGAGTAGATAGAGTTAAGATACAGATCAGCCATGATCTAATTGAATGACGGAGCAGGCTCAAGGGGCTGAATGACCTACTCCTGTTTCTATGTTCCTACACTTTTCATATAAATAGCGTAACCTCTCAATTTAAAAGCTAGGCAAAAGTTAAGCACATCATTCTTAAAGGCACTGCAATTCCAAGCCATTCATTCACCCTTATTGCTGTGCTTTACAAATTTTAAATTATTTCTGCACTGTATTATAACTAAATATCAATCTATAAAGATACAGATTTTATAATACACACTGAATTTTCCTCTAATCAATTGTAAATTATTTCTCTGTAAATTTGTTGGTGGTATTGGCACCTGATTGGTTAATGCATTCATCTGAAATTCCTCATCTACTATTTTAACTGAGATGTAAACCCATTGTAGATTAATGGGTTAATGCTTCTCTAAAAATAGTGGAAGGGGAATTTCAGATAAGCATATTGAGCATGTGGCTGCTAATATCACAAACTATGATTTTTAGAGTCTAGATTCTAGTCATTGAATATTCAGTTTCTGAGAAACCATTCTTTAAATCACTCTTTTTAACAAGGACAGCTATATTGAAACTATATTGCACTAAGGCAGCACAATTTTCAGGTAAAAGGACGATAACCATTACAGTGCAATTAAGAAATTCATGTCCTAAATGTCCATGTTCTAAATATCTGTCAGAGGAAGGTAACTTCAAACAATCTGAGCTTGATTGTGGATCAAAACCACTTGACTGGCATCTTATTTGTTTACTACATCGGCTGATTGCCAAGATTAAATTAAACCCCTCACTGCCCTCTGTACTATATTCACATTCAGGCTGGAGTTCACTAATAGTTACACAAAGAACTTCAACAAATAAGCCCCTGTCTCTTTCCATAAGAGGCTCTTTTTCTTCCCTCTTTATTGGCTGGCAATTAAAAATAGATTAAATGAAAATATAAGGGCAATCAACCATCTAAAAGTGCACTTGGATCCAGCGACACCACTGCTGCATTGAACACCTATATAATAACCTTCTTTATATTGTTTCTTATAGTCAATTCATTTAGCGCCTCACTTGTTTCAAAGTGACATGTTTGACAACAGGGCTATCAACTACAGCAAAGCTGGAGAGATGGGGCATTGTAGGGTGCGCAGGGTTCATGATTACACAAAGAGCAGTGCCTCATTTGGAGAACCTCCTATCAACCTATGGTTTGTTGGGGATGTAATTTTCCAACCTCACACTCTCAGTGAGGAGCCTTACCCATCGGGAGCACATATTGGAAATATGGGCATGTGCTGCACATAATTTTCCAACCATTTTCTTCTTCCATTGATAATCCTGATCTCATGGTCCCCTCGTTATTCATTCACCAACCATTTATGTGCTCAAAATCTTTCATAATTTTGAAAACTTCTAATAGGTCCGCTTTTAATCTTTTCTTATCCGGTGGGAGGAGAAACACAGATTTTCAAGCATTTAACCTTTAACCTCATAATTTTAACCTTTCATTCCTGGTATAATATTAGTGAATCCTTGCAATACTCTTTCAATGGCTCTATTATCCTTCCAATAATGGGATGCTTAGAACGACACATAATATTCTAACTGTGCTTAATCAAATTCTTGTACAAATTCAACATCACTTCCTTGCTTTTATACCCAATGCCACAATGTGTAAAACTCATAATTCCATTCGCCTTCATTGGGCCTTTTCGACCTGTACTTCCACCTTTAAAGATCTATCAACTATTCCAACTAAATAGGTTGTGTAAGGCCAGACTTAGGTTAGATGTTAGGAGATGGTTCTTTTCCCAAAAATAGTGGACCTGTGGAACAGGCTGCCAACTTGTGCGGTGAACGCTGATTCACTAAATTCCTTCAGGCAAGGGCTGCACCTGTTTCTATCTGTGGTGAAAATCACCTCATATAAAATCTAGGTACTGTATAACATTAATCAGGGTCAGAGGGTTTCCTGGACCAGTTTCAATTGCCTAAAAGAGTCTGAGAGGAAGTTTCCAGATTTTTTCCCCAATTGGCCTGGGATTTATCTGGTTTCTCACCTCTCTCAGAAGATTACATGACTTTTGGGTGGTGTGGGGAGTGTATATATTGTGATGCACAAGGCAACGCAGTTGTGTGGGATGGGCTGGATGGACCAGAGGGTCTTTTCCTCTCCGTCATTGTTGTATGTGCATATGCGTCTATGGCCCGGACTTTACTCGGAGCAGTTCCTGCGCCGACACCGTAACATCACCAGGAAGTGCAACGGAAACCGAATTTATGCTCATAAATTGGGTTTCTGCCGCATTTCCAGTGCAGTGAGAGCAGCTCCAAGGAAATTCCAGGCCTGCGTCTTTCTGAAATCTCCTGCATTCTTCCTCAGTTTGCCGTGCCCCTAATTTGGTATCATCAACAAATGTCCATATTATTCCTCTGTGCTTATTTCCAAATCTCAAACAAATGCAACGCAAAAGAGGACCCAGCACAGATCCCATGTCACACCACTACCCAAAATCCTAGGGACATCCTTTTACCTTTATTCTTTGCGTTCTACCCGCTAGCTATCCTTCTATCCATGCAGTTACACTCTCTTTAATACCACGTGCATTCATTTTGTAAGAAGTCTCTAACGTGGCATCTTATTAAATGCTCTCTGAAAATCTTCTACACAAGATCCACTGCATTCCCTTTATCTATAAAAGTTCAATTAAATTAACCAAGCACAACTTGCTCTTTACAAGTTCCTGCTGACCGTTCCTAATTCGTCCCTGCCCATGCAAGTGTGCTCATCTATGATGCCCTCCAAAGTCAAATAGGCTGCCAACACTGTGTGATAACAATTACATATGAAGAATGGACACTAGGATAAGGGACTGGAGGATATTGTAGCAGATGATAAATGTCTTTACAAATAAAGTTGTGACAGCAGGAATGCCATAGACAGTAGTTAAGGAAGAGATTATGTGATCTTGTAAGGGAAAAATGGCTAAATAATTGAAACAGAGCAAGTACAGGGCTACGAGGATATAGGAGAGGGGAGAGCATGGAGTCAGCACCTTTAAAAGTGATGGCGAGAAAATTAAAATATATAATCACCAGAGGCTTATGTGTTAATGTATTTCGCACATGAAACTTTGAATTTAGTTTTTTTGACTTCAGTCCATTGTTCCATAATATTCAGCTAACAGTCCCTTTAAAGCATCTAATTTGCTCAGTAACATTTAATAATATCCCAACACATGAACAAAAGTTAGGCAACGCTGCCCCCTGGCCGAATATATAGATGTAGCTTTTGCAAGTGTTTATTGACAAAAATGTACCGACATCTCCCCCTGCAGGTAACACAGAGTAACACAATGTACATATTTAATCAATCACAAACTATTAAATTGCCTTCTTGAGAAAGACTCATAATCCTATAGAAAATGCTTAATCTGCATATGAACTTATCACACCCGTAATGTCTGGATAAGAAGCCTCAAAAAATAAACTCACTTGAAACAAGTTATCACATCGTTATCACTTTCATTTAAGAGTTTGATTAAATTTGAACAATTAAACTGCTGGTAAATATCTGATGCATCCTTTCAATGTCAACATCTGGGGATAAGATTGCCACACAAGCATCTCCTAGTCAGGAGTCTGACAATGGTGGAGCTACCAAGCTTCTCGATCCCTATACAGCAGGGATGTGCAATCTGTGACCCTCACATGCGGGCCCTCAAACCATAGCACTTGGCCCTCGAAGGCAAGGCAACTCCATCTTATGCGCACTTTTATTTCTTATTTTGTTAACCTGCAGGATCGCTTTTAATGCTGCTCTCTCCCTGGTGAATAAATCAAAACATTGATTAGAACACAAAACCTGTTGATACCCACACGACTTGAGAAAACTGTAAACTAATGGGAACAAGGAATAAACTTTACAAGTGGCTCATTGGTACACAACCCTGCCGTATAGGCTGAAAAGATAAAAGGACAGCTTAATTTAGTTACAATATATATGATGTGCACCAGAGTTAGATTTATAGCTTATTCACTGCTGAACCTGATTAACTTAAGTGCATTCTAAATTCTAACATACTTAGCTAAATACAACCACCAGTAGATTAATGGTCCTTTGCATCCCCACAGCAACCAGCACCCCTAACACCTGCTCTGCTCTTTATTGGGAACTGTATAAATTGTTAGTAATAATGCAAACAAGTTCAATACATTTATCACTGTGCCCGTGTTGTGGATTATCAAATTTCCATTTATGGATTCACAATTTTTCCCTTTTAAAAAAAATTGAAAGCCTGTACAAATAAAGGAGCTGGAAATGTTAATAGTGTAGTAATTTATGATATAATATTTCAGTAAATTTTGACACTTGTTGGAGAAAGCCAGCTGCAGTGAAAAGAATGTTCACTCCATCAAGTAGTCCAACTACTAGAACGAGTGAATGGCCAATAGAGGGTGCAAGATCCTGATTTATGGCACGGCAGCAGTCAACCACAGAGTATGTGGGATATTCTGTGTTGGAAGCAGCCTTTTCCTTCCCAGAGCGCATTCCTTCTAAAAACTAGCTTACAACTGCCCAGGTCCATTTTATATAGGATCACCAAAAGGCATTTATACTGGATTGGATTCAAACCATGGCCTGAAGTAAAAAGACAACAATTCCAGTTTTCTGAGGCCCTGATGGTGATGGACATAGGTGGGAAAATCAGAAAAAGAACCTTGCATGCCCACAGTGTGTCCAATTTTCAGGATCAAAAATACTCCTTACTGCAAGCTCACGTCAATATGGACATTATTCAAATAATGTCCCACGAAAAATCTCTCAATTCCGGGCAAGGCTATCGCCACAGCATAATTGCCACCCATACAAACTGGAAACAGCTAGAATGCACTTGGCTACTGATAGCCAATTCTTGCAGCTTTGGAAGACGAGTAATTTCCGTGCTGCTGCATTGTACATTTGTTCCGTTTTGCTGCAGCCTAGCCAGATTCATGCAGTGTTGGCCATTACTGCTGATGCATAAGATGCAAGGAAACCAAAGGTGAGAGGATGGAAATCCCTGTAGGTGTTCTAATCACACTGCCTAACCTGGGTGAAGAGGATGAATTCATGAGGGGTATCGTTTTTTTCCTATATATTTGTTCATGAGATTGGGGCAATGTTGGCAAGGCAGTATTTATTGCCTATGCCTAGTCACCATGCTGGCAACCATGTATTGTGGGACTGGAGTCACATGTAGGACAAACTAGGTGGGGGTGGCAGGTGCCTTTCCTGAAGGACATTTGGGTTGGTTTTTACAACAATCCAGCAGCTTTCATGGTAATTTTTTGGCGCCAGCCCAGAAGTTACCAGATTTATTGAATTCAATTTCACAAATTGCCATGGTGGGATTTGAATTCATGACCTCTGGATTACTGGTCAGTACCTCAACCACCAGACTACCATACACAAGTGCAAATACGCAGTCTCAACAATATCCCAGGACCCGAGTCTACAGACCATGCCAGTCGTATCTCGGAACGTCTCCTCTACCTCCACACGAGAGAGGTAGTAACCGAGCTGTGCCACCTGCTGCAGAATGATGTTCAAACTACATCCACGACTAGTACTGCATTCCCTGTAGCTTTGAATGCAACATGGCATTAACCTTTTATGCTCAGGATCCTTCCAGACCATTGCCATGGACTTCAGCCAAATCAGTTAGTCCACTGTGCACAGGTGCATAAAGCAAGCCACAGATATGACCAGGTCTGGGCTCACTTTCCAATGGAAATAGACAATGCTAATAGACAGCTACATTGGGACCAAAGGTTGTGTGAGCCTGACACTTGTTCCCTTGCAGTCACAATAACAAAAGACAAACAAACTCGACAGTAATAAGTCACTGAGATACTACTGACAAAAGGGCGAGCTCACGGACAGATTGGACACACACACATTATCAAGAATATTTCTCTAAACCTGTGTACTCGTCTGAGTCACGTACTCCCAAAAAAGTGTACAAAACTGTAACAATATGCTTAGGAGGAATGCAGTGTTGTGCTATAATCTTTGCAGGACTGGAGTTTTCATATCTGACTTACATATTTTCTTGTTAGGAAGCCAAAGGGTTGAAGAACAAGCACTAGTAATTTGCTTATAAATGTCAGGGCAAAATCACAGCAGCCATTCATTCTTTTAGGCTCCAACTATTTCTATCTGTGTCACTTGATAATACCATCCCTGGACAGTGTCATATGCAACTCTTTAGTTTATAATTAGTAGTGATAGTTTTCTAAAAAGAGGGTTAGATGCCAAAAATAAGGGTGTTGATCCAAAGTCCTTGCATTTTCTATCAGTCTGCACTCCCTGTCCTCCCTTTCCCAACTGGCGCCTCGTCCTCACATTTTTAATTTGTGGCTGCCACATTGTCGTGCTTTTTTTGACCCCAAGTCTCGACGCTAGTTATTCAGACGAATAAATATGGCATCAGAAACTGCGCTTGTTTAAAGTTTCTCTACATCTAAATTTTTTTAAGATGGCCGCAAATGTAGTTGCAGCAGTGAGTTGATAATAACCTCCCAAAGCAGGTGTCAACCATGAAAAGACTAATGGGAGACCAGAAGGCATTACCATGGTAATATAAGGGAGGCTATAGGACTTACTGCTAGTGTTGTACCGAGCATAGCTAATATTTCCAAAGGTTGAGATACTTAGTGGTAGCATGCGCATCAACAACAGTTTGAGGTTAATACCACATAGAGAGCATGTTGTAGCCAAGTAACATCTCAGATCTATGAACATCTCAGTGACAAAACTTAGGAAGCATAACTTTAGACCATAAGAGCTGATCGAGGAGATTAAGGAAGTGTTTATATGTTGAAGAGTCACACTTTAATGCATTATCATTTGCTCTCCTCTATCAGTTCTCCTGCCCATGTTCTGAGTGTGTTCTTTCCTGCATTCAGGCCAGGTGAGCATGATTTATTGGCCAGACAAGAATGATTTATTGACTTGGAAATAAAACAGGAACTGCTTTGCCTGAAAGGGTGGTAGAGGCAGAAACCCTCATCGCATTTAAAAAGTATTTGGATATGCACTTGCAGTGCCGTAGCCCTACAAGGCTATGGACCAAGAACTAGAAAGTGGGATTAAGCTGGATAGTTCTTTTTCGGCCAGCACAGACACGATGGACCAAATGGCCTCCTTCAGTGCAGTAAATTTCTATGATTCTATGCTTTGTTTTAAAATAACAGGTCTGATTCACAGGGAGTACTGGTTGGTGAAATCGCAGGCCCACAATGCCTCATGTTGTGTTCATTTTCTAGCAGGAGTGTTCAATCACTGAATCAGCCCCATTATTTTTCCTATTTGTTCTTGGCACATGGGCAAAACTGGCCAGACTGCATTTCTTGCCAGCAAAGAAAGATTTGCATTTTCATAGCACCTTAACACATCTCTCAGAAACATCTTGAAATACTTCACGTACAATGCATTACTTTGAAATGCAATGACTGTTGTTATGTAGGCAAGTGCAGTAGTTCTTTTCCTCACTGACTAAGTACAGTCAGCCTGGATTATATGCTGACATCCCTCAGTTTTTCCTGAATCCATAACCAGCTAACTCAGATGCAAGAGTGCTACCAACTGAGCCAAGCTGACTCAAATATCAAAATTGTATCATTGAGCAGTATTAAATACCAAATGGAAAGAAAAGAAAGTTATCGATTAACGTGCAAGGTTGTAAGTCACTGAAAGTGCCGTTTTCCAAGATGCTGCCGGCTGCAGGCAAGGCCCCTTCGTGGGCACAGTGTCTCATAACATTCCTGCCCGTCATGTATATTGGATCATGAACATCCGACACAAATGCACTGCATTCATTTTTCAGTAAAACTGCTCCTTCTGTCACAAGAAGGACTGGACTTATTTCGTAGTGCTGCACACTTTTGTACAAGTCATTGGAAGGACATTGACAGAAACCCTGGGGAAATCCACGAAGACTATGGAGAAGTTTATGGAGATGTCTATGAAGATGTTAAGTAATGGTCAAAGTCGACACAGAAGTACACAGGCTATGTACAATGTGAGCGAATACATTTAGACCCACTTTTATTCAAATATTATCAAAGCAACTTAAAAATAATAGATAAATAAACAACACCAAATACTTAAATTTTGAGGCAAAATCGTGTGGCAAATGAGACAACTGACACCAAACTAAAAGTTGGCCAAAGTGATAACAATCTACCTAAAATTCAATGGTACCTTCCTTTTTTGGAAAAAAATGTAAGGCTATATTTTCCAGTTTCCTCATTGAAACCTAATTAAATATTTATGTCCAGCTCTCAGCCTGCATGGGGCCTGAGAGCAGGCGTTCATTCTGGGGAGCGTGCATTATGGATTGACTGACGTTGCTGATGTCTCCTGTGGTAGTTTGGAATGAGCCTGAATCATAGAAATTTAGTGCTGCGGTGACTTTGACTACCATCAGCAGTGTTGTCTGGCATGGAGGTTGTCTGAAGTTCAGCTTTCAGTCGGCAGCACAACTCCATCACAGCCTCCCTGGTGATGTGGACAATTTCCCTCAGACATTCCCAGGTAGGTACATAGTGGTGCATGGGTAAAGAAGGATGTGAACACTTCAATTCTGGTGTAAATGAAGCCGCTGCCTTGGCAGAGTTCCCAAGTTTCCAAGCCCCTGGCCAGGCTTTCCAGGCAAGCATTTCATGTGCAAGTAACCTATTCAAATTAGGGTGAGGGGCTCCCATAAGAAAATCCGGCACGGCCCGCCCCGCCCCGCCCCCTGTGCTGCCATTATCAGAAAATCAGGATTTAAATACTATTTGATCCGTTAAATGGCCTATTTTCTTAGATCGTTTCACTGAGTATCAATAGTTTGATTATTGTAAAGTTATGCTGGGTGTTTTCCAGTACAGTACTGGTGAAATAATTTTGATATGGAAATGCTTTATCTTTTTTTGTCAAAAACAAAGTGAGTTTTGGTGATGTAGCGACATAACCCATAGGTTTAGCAATCCACGTGACACAAAAAGGTAGGATATAATGTCACACCTTATGTCCTCAAAGTGTAAGTCTCTGACCTCAGCTGTGATGTTGGGGAGATGCTGTTCAGAAACCCAAATACTTCTCTACATTGAAATGAGGAGAGAATCAGAAAATTTGTTCCTCCACAATATCCTGGCATGTTGTCTGGTAGATCCCAACATAGTGGCATAGGCAGAGTCCTCGGAGTAGTTTTAAAATTTTTTTTTTTAGGATTCCTTGCGGGCCAGGTGGAGCAGGAGTGGCCCTGTGGGCCTCGCAATGACCTCTTGGACCTCCCCTGCCCTGGGCTTCCCCCCTCTCTCGATCACAATCGACCCCCTCCCCTCACCACTTACCTGACTGCCGGGAACCATTCCCACAGATGTCCGGCTGAATTCCTGCTCCCGTCCCTCCGGCCAGGTAGTGAATCTGCCCAGGTTTTTGTGGGGGAGTGGGTGGCGGGGGGAGAGGGGTCGGTGGAGTCTGATGACATTTATGGAAATGAGGCCCAGCTGTTAAAATCGGCCAGGCCTGCTCGTCTCCGTTGTTTTCAGGTGTGTCACCTACTTCAGATCTTGCGCGCAGCGTTCTTCACCACCCTCCCCCCTGCCCTGTTAAAATCAGGGCTTGTAATCTTTCTCAACTCAAGGAACTATTTGTAAAACTGGATAGTGTGTGTCCATATAAGCCAAATACCATCTGTTAAAATATGCTCTGGGTCTAGGTCACATCCCTCGGGACAACTGCATGTGGTTTACCACACTTCCCAGCTCACAAAATGCAGCTGCTTTGACCACTTCAAAGAAATGGGCAATGTGCTGTAAGAGTCGCAACAGATGAACTCTTTACCACAACAACCAAATCATTCTTTTCCAATTGAGAGATCGCTTTACAGCAACCATGGGTTTGCTGACTGATTTCATGGGCTCAATTTTAAAACCGAGCCGGGAAGGGGACGGGGGGTCAAATTGAGGTCAGGAAACTCATTAGTATGGGTTTCCCAGACGTCCTTATGATTTTGACGTAAGGATGTCTTTTATTTTTTTTTGTCGGTTTCCCGTTCAACTGACTGGCCTGATTGACAGGCTGGTCTCAGTCAGACGGGAGAGCAGCCAGGGAGAGAACGTGTTCAGTGGGGGGACATGGGGGTCACGGGGGCATGGGTGGGCATAAGTTGGCACAGGGGAGTAAGTCAGGGGATGGGATCGGGGGTCAGTCATGGGGGGATGTCGGAATCAGAGGTCATCGCGGGGGTCCGTGATCGTTGAGGGGGACGATCAGGGGTCAGGGGATCAGAGTGGGGGGAGGATTGGAGGTCGGAGGTCGGACGATCGGAGTGGGGGGAGGATCGGGGTTGGGGGGTCGGCGATCGGTGGGTGGGGGGTGTCCACGATCGTTGGAGGGGGGGGGGGGGGGTGTCGCTGCAGGTAGGCTTGTTGGGCCTGGGGGGAGGCATTCCTGCTCCTCCGAGCCCACAAGCTGTGCCTTTCTAGGCACCTGCCTGTTATTCTTGGGCCTTCTTGCTTCCTTTCACGAGGCGTAAAACAGAAGGCCTGGCAATCCAGCCCCCCCAGGTTGAAATCGGGGAGTCCAGAAAAATGGAGGCCCAAAGCCTCCTTGAAAGGTTTTAAGGCCCGACCCACCTCCTGGGAGCGGGTTGGTTGCCCGCCCCTCTTCCCTCCCTGGTGAAAACTGGAAATGGGCGGGTTGGAGGCGGGTCTGAAATGGTGGCAATTTTCAAAGCCCCCCTACCTCCAACCCACCCGTTTTTCAATGTTAAAATTGAGTCCCATATCTCCCCAGGCTGTTTATCTCACATAGCAACAACAGAAAGAGCTCAGTGAAATCTCGAAGGTGGCTGCTGCCTCATAAGAACTCCACCAACTAAATGACTAAAGTAAATTCTCACTTCTGCAAATGGGGAAAAACTATTTTCTGGGCTGAACTGAAGTATTCCGTTTGGTAAAACAGCGACCGGAAGAATCAATGAGATGCTGTATAATGTACAGCATTCCAAGGACAACACAATTGGTGCTGCAGTTTCTGCCACTGTCTCCTAGATTTTGTGGCATTGGTGGGAAATTGGGCAAAGATCCCCTTTCATTTTTGTGCCCATTTCATTTTCTGGCATAATTTCTGACACTTTTCAATGAGGTGGTACTGATGTGGTTATGTCATATGTCCCAGTTTCTGTCATATTATGCTTTTATTATTGTGTTATTATTGTTATTATTTGGTTTTTTATGCTTTTGTCACTTACTTTGCCATCTACTTTTCTACCATTAGCTGAGGGGCAACCATTCACCCAGCACCACAGGGCACAATTGCCCATTGGGAGTGCCCCTCTACCTTTGTTTCTTGGAAGAAGAGGAGCAATAGAGGTAGGCCAGGCTATTGAAGATGCACCGTAGGCACATAGCACCTGCCCACAAGTACCCCCAACCCAGAGTACACAGGCCGAGGCACACCTACCTGCATTTGACATGGGAGCAATGCTTTCCAAAGGAAGCAGTCATGGAGTTATACCACATGCTGTGCATGGATCTGCAGCCATCTCCACCACAAGCACCACTTTGCCAAAGATTACTAAGGTTACAACCACCCTTAGTTTCATTGCCATGGGGTCATTCCTGGGTGCCACTGGGGCATCCGTAACACCGGCCAAATAACAGTGCACAGATGCATCAAGCATGTCATCGATCTGTTCTTCTGAAGAACTTGCAACTTCATCAGCTTTCCTTGGAGAACCGGCACCAACATGAAAAGGCACTGAAACATCATCGAGTGAGAGAATTTCTCCAAGGTCCAAAGAGGCCATACGTGCTCTGTTCATCAATAGCTGGATGTATGTCAGCAGCAAAGGTGATCACTCTGAACAGTTCATTTGTGATCAGCAGTATCACGTCATACAAGTCCACCTTGCCATCACTGTATCAAGTCAAGTCCTTGGGTGGATCCTTGGAAGTGAGGGCTAGCCTCTACAGCCATGGCTGATGGCACTTGTGAACTTTCATGGGACCCCAGCTCAGCAGTAGTACAAGGTCCATTTATCCACCAAGAGCAAACCATAGACATGTTGAAGGCACACTTAGAATCAGAGAATGATACAGCACAGAAAGAGACCATTCAGCCCATCGTGCCTGTGTCGGGTCTTTGAAAGTGCTATCCAATTAGTCCCATTCACCTGCTCTTTCCCCATAGTCCTGCAAATTTTCCCCTTCAAGTATTTATCCTTTTGAAAGTTATTATTGAATCTGCTTCCACCGCCCTTTCAGGCAGTGCATTCCATAACAACTCACTGCATAAAAGAATTTTTCCCCAGATCGCCTCTGATTTCTTTTGCCAGTTACCTCAAATCTGTGTCCTCTGATTACCGACCTTTCTGCCACTGGAAACAGTTTCTCCTTATTTATTCTTCCTCAAAAGCCTTCATGCCTTCCGGTGTCTGGATTGAATTGGGGGCATCCTGCAGTATAGTACAGCAGGGGTTTCAAGGACAGTGATGATGTGCTGTGTAATTTCACCTTACAGAGGCCTCTTTATAGAGAATGAATAGCATGGGGAGCAGGAACATCAGTATGAAAAACATCATCCTGAAAAAGATGTAGAGGACAACCCAATGCCAGCTGCAAGAGACATTTATGCCACTTTTTATGGGAGACCTTCTCTTGGCTATGATATCTGGCCACTGCATGTAAAGTCCTGTTTACATCTTTCTCCTTCCCACCCAGCACTGAGCTGCAAAATGTGGAGTGATTGTATTGGTGCTGACTGGCCACCTCGTGCCACTACTTCTGTGCTGCTCTCCTTGTGTGTCAGCCTCACTCCATGCCGAACAATGCCTCCGTTCTCTGCTTGACTTCATGCAACAGCATGTCTACAGCTTCATCCATGAACCTGGGTGATCTGGGACCTCCTGCAAACCTTGCTTACCTCACAGACATTCATAAAGCAAGAAACTTTCTGTAGTGCATGCAAAACAATTCTGGCTGGCGTGACCCCTTTAAGATAGTGCAGACCTATGAATCGTGCAGCAGTACACCAGTTGCAAATGGCGAGCTCCCAGAGACTGCTGTTTGTAACAATGGGAACTCGTTGTCATTATGTAAGTTAGGCTGACCTTGGAAACTGTATCAGATAGACAAGGATCGCACACAGCCATTCTCCGCTCGGGATCTCACCGTAGTATGATTACATATCCCCCCATCGGCTGTGCAAATAAATTAGGGATCCTGCTTTATTTCTGTGTCTTTTGTAGCAACACATTGAGAATATTCTATAAGAACAAAAGAAACATACACCATTGTTCAATGAAAAAAGTGTTACAAACACCATTAAGTAACCCTTTCATAGCTTTAGAAATGAGCATGAACTATATTGCAGCCATTTGTATCGAGGTATATGCTGATCTTTTTACAACTCTGAGCAGCCACAGAGATACAATCAATTCTTTACAGTAAGTAACCTGCCTTCCACAAGATTTCACTCAGTGAACAACACGTGCTGATCAGGAATGCACAGTGAAACATTAGTAAGACTACACTGTTGCCTTATTTCTTATGAACTTTTCACTGTAACTGAAGATTGTTACAAGGTTTACGTAACTTTTCTGCTGATCCTTATCTATTACACAGAACAGGATTCCAGTCTAAAACACTCGGACACTGCCCTCCAAGAATCCACTCCACACATGTTGGAACACAACACCCGAATAAGCCATTCAGGAGCAATGCCATGCTGTCATGAAACCAACAGCAGCTACACAAGATCGATCCAGTCTTTCTCAAGCACCTTTTACGACCTATGGACGTTGAGTACTTTTGTAAGGCATCTTAAGATAGTGGCCCTGCAGGTTTTAGATTTAACAGATTTAACAGCTAACATACTAGAAAAGAGCTGGTTAGTGAGTAAAAGGTTTTTAAGAAGTTGCCCCAATGGCTCAGCGGGTAAAGGACTGCCTGCGATGGTAGTGAGTCATACAGAGCAGATAGGCTCCAGCTAAGTTCAGTGATCTCAGCTAGAGTGATAGTCGGCATTGGGTGGGGTGTTGGGGGAAATGAGGCAGGTTTAATCACTTTCATTATCCAGAGACTCCAGCATGTGATGTGTGAACGTTGGGTGAGGACAGAATTCTGCTCAGGACAGTACCCTCCACAGTCCAATAGCCTGCCAGCAATCACTGTCCAGGTTCACTGATGAAGAATGGCCACTTAGGTACGGGTCCAGATGAACATGAAACTGTAACCCAGCAAAGGGAAAGCACCTTCAGGAAAGGAGGGCAAGAGCATTGAAGGAGAGGGAGAACTTGTTTTTAAAGTGGGCAGAGCTGTAATTCTTCAGGGTTTCCTGCATTATCATATGACATTACCTGTTACTGTACTTAATGCTAAAGTAAACTCTCAAATTAAATTTCTTACTGTAAACACTGACACATAACAAATCCCTTAGTAAAATTACAGACTTCAAGAAGTCTTCAGTCTTGTTGCCAATCACCAGCCACACAAAGATCCCAAGTACAAGAACAAAAACAACAACTCGTATTTATCTAGCGCCTTGACAGGAGCGTTATCAAATAAAATTTGACACTGAGCCACATAAGGAGATATTAGGTCAGGTGGTCAAAGAGGTAGGTTTTAAGGAGCGTCTTAAAGGAGGAGAGAGAGGTAGAGAGGCGGAGAAGTTTAGGGAGAGAATTCCAGAACTTAGGGCCGAGACAGCTGAAGGCACAGCTGTGAACATCAACATCCTGGGGGTCACCATTGACCAGAAACTTAACTGGACCAGCCATATAAATACTGTGGCTACAAGAGCAGGTCAGAGGCTGGGTATTCTCCGGCGAGTGACTCACCTCCTGACTCCCCAAAGTCTTTCCACCATCTACAAGGCACAAGTCAGGAGTGTGATGGAATACTCTCCACTTGCCTGAAGGAGTGCAGCTCCAACAACACTCAAGAAGCTCGACACCATCCAGGACAAAGCAGCCGCTTGTTTGGCACCCCATCCACCACCCTAAACATTCACTCCCTTCACCACTGGCGCACTGTGGCTGCAGTGTGTACCATCCACAGGATGCACTGCAGCAACTCGCCAAGGCTTCTTCGACAGCACCTCCCAAACCCGCGACCTCTACTACCTAGAAGGACAAGGGCAGCAGGCACATGGGAACAACATTACCTGCAAGTTCCCCTCCAAGTCACAAATCATCCCGACTTGGAAATATATCGCCGTTCCTTCATCGTCACTGGGTCAAAATCCTGGAACTCCCTTCCTAACAGCACTGTGGGAGAACCTTCACCACACGGACTGCAGCAGTTCAAGAAGGCAGCTCACCACCACCTTCTCAAGGGCAATTAGGGATGGGCAATAAATGCTGGCCTCGCCCGCATCCCATGAACGAATAAAAGAAAAAGAAAGGTAGAGCAATTAAAATCAAGGATGCGCAAGAGGCCAGAATTGAGGAACACAGAGATCTTGAAGGATTGTAGGGCTGGAGGAGGTTACAGAGATAGGGAGGGGCGAGGCCATGGAGGGATCTGAAAGCAAGGAGGGAAAGGACTCCTTGTACGCACAGAGGAAGAGGCATTATGCCAGAAAGCAGAGTGGTTATGGTGGACAGACAAGGTCTATATTCCAAAAGAAAGCTAAAAATGCCTGACCTGCTGAGTATTTCCAGCATTTTCTGTTTTTATTAGCGAAGAAGATTGTGCTGAGGCTGGAGTGCGTGGAGTCCAACTGTAGGTCCAAAAGGCTGCTGGCCATCAAGAGATGCAAGCAATTTGAACTGGAAGGAGACAAGAAGAGAAAGGGTCAGGTCATCCAGTTCTAAGCCGCATTCTTTTCATTTTTTAGAATACAGATTCAAAATTTAGAAATCATGTTGCTCCCCATTCTCAATGGATTATTAATAATATTAAGGTTTGAATCTCAGTTATGTTCCTTCCTGTTATCTGCTGAACCAATGACAATCAGGGAAAATGTTTAGTTGAAAAAGTGGGAAACATCATCTTTTAGAAATATAGGCCCAGAATTTACTGTGAAAATATCGGCGAGGCTGACAACGCTCACCATTATTTATTCGCAAATCGGACAGTAACTTCAGGCGAGGCACATGCACAGTTAAACACAAAAATCCAGAAGTCGCTGTCCGAGATGTGCTGCCTTCTGTTAGCATCGTGAAAACGGCATCTCACCGTCTGACCCATCATTGAAATACATTGAACGGCATGAAATTCCTGTACTTATATGATAGATATGGATTAAACTTGCCATAAAAAGATATGGCTTGTCCATTCCAGTCTACCATTTTAATGGTGCGGTAAATCTTAATTACTGCCAAACAACCTCTCTGGCACTGAAAATTAACTATTACAAGTGTGGAGTCTCATTCCTTCAGATATTAATTATTGTTGGAGATTTTGAAAAAAATTTTAGTAGCATTTTTGTTTTACTTTTTCTTTCTGCTCTCGCTCTCTTAATCCAATCTTTTTTTCCCACTTTTTATTTCTCTTTCTGTACCTGATTTGACATTGAATTCACTGTTCCAACTTACATTTCCTGGATCAGGCTCTGCGCTGGTATTAACAATTCTTCAATCTGATTCGTTAAGGAGATACACAGTTGCTTGCCCTGTTCAAACAGGTCCCAGATGCGCTGTAGAGAACACTGCACTGTTTGGATGTCCCGCTGACAGCAACGTGTCGTGCGAAACCCCACAGCAAGTCTATGGGCAAGTGCAAGTCTAACGAATGCTCACAGTAAATTCTGGCCCATGATATAAATTCAGGATTTAAACTTTAAATACTAGTTTGAATAAGGGACATCATCTGTCATTTAAGTATGTCATTCGATTACACCACATCAACATGCAAATCGTGCTCGGTATTCACACTATTAACACATGTAATCTTGTCATTGCACACTAGTAGCATCAACAATGCACAACTGTGGTTGATAAGGAGTGCAATATGTATCTTTGTGCTATTAAAAAGCAACACAGCGTTCCATCCTGCTGCACTGATGATCACTATATGCAATCTCACTTGACAAGCTCATGTAATTTTATTCTACTCACAAACACAATGTGTTCTCATGCCGTTAACCTGCACAACAAGAAATTGTGCTGCTTGGACAAGTTCAAGACCAAGGTGCAAACCTGTTTTTATTCCAGTGTTCTTTTACCCCCTCACAATTTCGAATTACATAACGAAATACTTTCTTAGCGTGTGGCTAATCGAAACCAATTCTGCCAAATGTTCCTACGCATTCCTACAATGGGGATGTTTTCATACTTGCTTCAATTGTTTATCTTTTGTCCCACTTGCAAACTTAAAAATAATTAGAGCAGAATCCACTTTGTTACTATAGGTTACTCTTGTGGAATTCCTCCTCCCCCAGCATCAGAAATCTACCACACAGGCCAGCTTCAAATATAATTATGTTATAAACACCACCTGCAGTTTCAATCTTTCACACCATTTATTGTTGTTCTCATATCTTAAATTATATTTAACATGATTTATAAATGGAGCTTTATTACGCCTCTGTATTTTGTCTCGATTATAGTTGTTACTGCTTTTTGCAGCTGTAATATTTGACTGTGGAGAGCTTTCCCCAGGTTACCTTGATTAAAACATTTAATAAAATACAATTAATCGCATGTCACTTCAAGGTGTTCTATTGTTACAGCAATCCCAATACACAGCACCAGAGACCTATGAGTATTTAATTTCCTTTGCAGCTTCAAAAATTCATAATAACAACTATTAAAATGCAACTCTTCAATTTGCTAAATGTTACACCTCACAAAGCAGAATTAGAAAATTGCACAGAATAAAAGTGTGCCTTAATTTTCAATGCATTCTCCATGAAAAAAAATATTTTGCAATCCTGCTTTTTAAAAATTTCATGCAATAATTGTTCCTGTAGCTTTTTTTGGAGGATTAAATATCCATTCAATTATCATACAGCTAACAGAAAATGTTTATCAGTAGAGTTTATATGACAATCAACTGGCAGATTAATCAATTAGAAGTCAGAAATAGCAAACATTTCCCAGGAAGCTGACATTTCAAATCCCTTCAGTAACTTTCACACACCAGTTGCTGAGGCTTTTTCTCTCTCTGAGGACTGCACAATTTTCTCTATTATTGCTTTTTGGCACTTCAGCTTTGAAGTGGCAAAATAAAGAGTCTTTCAGTTAGAAAGCAATTCCCTCTTTCAGCCCAGCTTCATCTGCTTACTCCACTGTTCCCTGCGGAGATGAAGGGGCAGTTTCGTCCCAGCAACCGTAATATTCATC
Organism: Heptranchias perlo; assembly: GCF_035084215.1. Classification (NCBI taxonomy): domain Eukaryota; kingdom Metazoa; phylum Chordata; class Chondrichthyes; order Hexanchiformes; family Hexanchidae; genus Heptranchias; species Heptranchias perlo. Next base: position 12,358,503 of record NC_090357.1, on the reverse strand, counting down.
CTGGATATGTGTGTACTAGATGGGCTTGGCTTTAGGCTGACAAGCTGGGGCCTAGTCTTGGTGACATTTTAACTCCGATTAGATTGTAGGCCTCAAAATGCATAGAGCTGGGTGCTGGATGGTTGTCTGGGCGACATGCTCTTCAGCAGCCACAAGCCTGAGGTGATGGCTGCTATATCCATGAAACCAATTCTTTCAGACAAGTTTCGATTGCCACTAAGAACACAGACTTCTTTTCTTCAAGTTAAGGTTAATAATATTCTCCTACTGTGTGCTAAGATTCTTACAGGGAAGAAAGTTTGACTCAGATACGATGCTAATATTCTTCAGCTCAGTTTATCTCAGTCTAATCCTGACTCAGTTATTCAAAAGTTAAGCAAATCATTTTCATTACAAACATCCTATTATGTAGAAACATAGAATGAAATGCCACTTACTTTGAAAGGCAAGTAATCCTTGCAGCACTGACCTTCTGCACAAACTATGTGTGTCTTCTCAGTCACAAAATATTTGTTTTTAAACCAACAGTAACAACCAGTTGACAGATTAATAAGTAATTCAACTCTATATTTCACTGAAGTTTGTAACAGACTCATATCTCTACAGCACCTTCAATATTTTTTGTTCGTACTTCAAGATTTGAAAAAGGGAATTCGCTTTATTATCCCCTTCTCTTTTTTTACTGAGGGAAATAAGAAGACAAACTGAATTGAACCAAATCTGACTAAAAAAAAATTATGAATTGAGGAATGAGGAAGGAATGGAACAGGGCAGGATTGGGGTAAGGATTGGGTGTGGGCGTTAGATTGTTGACACTGCATAGTGTAACAAATACAGGAATACTAACATGAATTATGTTAGATTAGCTTAATTGCAGCTGCAAGTATTGGGATTTCCACCTAAAGCACAGCAGCGCATTAGTGGATAGACCGGGCGTGTGGAGAAATGAGGGAAACGACACTGTGTGGATACAAATGGGGAAAGACATCATGCAGATCCAGAACTGGAAAAATGGGGCTCAGCATTGTGCATGTAGAGAACATGGCTAAAGCACTGGAGAGACACAGACATGGAACATTTGACGCGAGAAATGTGAGATTCTGTATCTGAATCAATCAATATCTGGAATTCAGATTTTTAAATTCGGTTTGGCACTCACTTACCGAGCACAGAGTTTCTAGATATCATTTGATCAACTAAACCTGTCAGAAACTGATGTAATGTTTTATGTTGATTTTAGGATGGACAGCTGAGTTTAAAGCCTGGACTTTTCAAAGCCCTGCTGGTGGCATGGGATCTTGCTGGCAGCAGGCACGGGTCAGAAAATCTGACTCTCAACTTTGCGTGCCAGTGCCACACCAGACCTGATTTTGCAATGAATTTGACACTTAAAATTGGCCATGGTCTAGGCATGCAAAACCCCATTTACCATAGCAAGTGTATTCAAATTAGACCCCATGCCGAATTTCTTAACGTCAAATAAGGCTCCATCTATAGTGTGATCCTCACCCATATAACCTGGGCACCTCAGTGGAAAATGGAGCTGGTCTGTTGAAGTGAATTATTTAAAGGGAGGTTGAAAAATTCTACAAATATCCATTTTTTCTTGTTTTGATGGACTAGGAATCTCCATGCTGCTACAATGAACTTGTTGTATAGTTGTGTGCTGTAACCAGCATATAAACTATCGTCAAATGTCTGCAGTTTTGTTCATTACTACTGCCACCCAAGGTGCTGGGAAAATAAGAATCCCTTTGGGTATTCCAATACCTGGATGTGTTGGATGAATTCATGGGATGAAATGAGATAAATTTATTTCAGAAAATAATATTTTGGGATACAGTCCATGAGTAATTTGAAACATGAAATACAGTGTAGCATGCTTGGGAGAAACGGTGACTTTGGACCTATGGTTCCCTAAGCTTTCCACCATTGGGGGTTTTCCTTGCATCATGTCTGGGTCTGTTGTTGACTAATTGAGAGGGATTGACTGCAACAGTTGGTCAACAACCCATTATCGTTGTATCATGCGACTACCAGGATTGTAGAAGGCGAACTAGATGGACCTTGATCTTCTTTCATCTACAAATCCTACGAAATCATAAGGAGGCATCATCTTCAGCTGTGAAGGCACCTCAGAAGCTATATGCATTCTTGGTAATACCCCTGGATCTGAGTCTACAGACCATGACATTCGTACTGGGGGGATGTCAATTGGTGCCACCTGCTAATCTTCAGATTATAATCACAAATGGTAAAGCACTCCCTATAGCTATGAAGATGACAATAAATTTAACTTTTAATGCCACAGCATTGCTCCAGATCACCACAGGCAGCACCGGCCAAATCGTCCAGTCCTCTATGCACGAATGTATAATTCAATTCAGATATCATGTGTGCCGAGGGAAATACTTTCATCACTTTTCCAGTGGAAAGAACTCAGCAACTGGTGAGTACAGAACACTTTCTGAGTGGCAGGGTTTCCAAGAGTGCAGGGTCATACTGACCAAACAACATCCTCAATGTCAATGGCGGTGTTCTTGGGAATATCCAAGACTATTTAATTCTACAACAGTTCATAGGAATATAGGAACAGGAGTAGGCCATTCAGCCCCTCAAGCATGCTGCCCCATTCAATTAGATCATGACTGATCTGCAGCTCAACTCCATTTACTCGCCTTAGCTCCATATCCCTTCATACCCTTACCTAACAAACATCTATCAATCTCAATATTGAAAGCTCCAATTGTCCCAGCATCCACAGCCTTCTGGAGCAGAGAATTCCAGATTTCTACCACCCTGAGTGTGAAGCAACAATTTCTTGAGAGATCCAACAGAATGAATGGTTAGCTTCTGGGAGACCACACACAGAAATAGAGCACAAATAAAAAGAAGCCCAGGCCACCACCAAAGTTCCTGTAAAGCACATCAGATACATGCTCAAGCAACACTTCAAATTATTTGGTTCAACAGTCCACCAAGGTGAGCAAGATTGTCACTGCTCTACAATTTGGCCATCAGAAATGGACATGCAGCAGCCTGAGGGGAGACAGGACTCCATGTAGAGGTACTAAGCAGTTTCTCCAGAAACAGGCGGAGCGGAGCAGGAAGGAGCTGATGTGCAGTTAGGCAGAGTGGAAAGAAATTAATTGATTGCTAACTGCTTTCAGTAATGGACATGCAACCACTGCCCAATTGAGGTTGTGCTATGAAAAGCAAACACATTTTAGCCTTCCCCCATGAATGTGAAGCACATGCCCACTACTCAATCTGCATTGCCCCCTTTCTGCAGAGTATCAGCATTTGCAACCCAATTGTAGCCAAATGATAAATAAAGTGTTCTCTATTTATTTAGTGCTAGTCACATTGTGCTAAATGCTCTTACCCCTATCTAATCCCTATGCTCACATTTCCCCTTGATGCCTCTATACATTGTCCTTGTTCTACTGCTCAACCTTACACTATGTCAAAGTACTTCCTGAGTGGGAGGAGAAACTGCGGTGACAGGTTTACTTTGTGGTGCTGCTGCCTCATCAGGATAGTAATGGTGCAGAACCTCTGGGTACAAGGTCAAGTGATGTCCTGCATGAGTAGGAGCCACATCCTGAAACCCTCCTCCTTCCATGCCCTTGATGATAGACCTTGTAGCTGAATGCCCTGCGATCTGCATTGGAGCAGTTTGTAGGGTGTCTCCAAAGTATGAAGGAATAGTACAAATATATGCAAAGGTGGCTACACTTACCTTGACACTTCCTTTAATACCACCAAACTTCTTTCTCATTCGCTCCCAGGTCCCACAGGCCTGGGAAGCTGCGGTGACATTGATTATGACCTCCTCGAGGCGGCTTAAAGCTTCACTTGCAAAGGTGGCTGCCTTTCCACACCAAGGGCGCCCAATCTCCTTTCGCCACACCTCATGTAAGAGGACCACCAAAGTAACACAACTAAAATTTGCAGTCTTGCCCATCACCATCAATGAAGGAATCAGCCAGGCCCAGCACTCCTCTCCTCTCTTTATGAATGTGCAGTACCCTTTAAGAGCAGATGTTCTTAATTTTAAATTTCTGGTTTGCAACCAACCAGATTTCAGGTCTGATTCCCTGCATATGTTTTTTATATGCAGGGAGTCCTTTCAAATTAAGTGGAGGGGCCGAACTTGAAAAATTGGGTCATATCATCCCAACACATTGCCAACCCCAAATTTGCTAGGATCAAAAAATCTGGGAATAGATATACTCATTCCTACCCTTTGGATTTCTGCCACACATGGGCTGCATTTAACAAATTAGTATAAAAATCAAATCAAATTTAACCATAAATCTGGAAGCTGAACCTTTTGTACAATTGATTTCGATGGTGATTTCAGTAGTTTGACTTTGACTGTGAGTTCAGTGGACTCAATTCAGTTCAGATTCAGCCAAGGTCACATTACTCATCCCTACTAAATCTGTCTTGCACATCAACAAGGTGTCCATAGTTCAAACATGCACACCTGCAAGCCACAGAGACGTCTGAAAGTTTGTTATGAAATATTGATTTCATCACAGTTGGTAAATGAAAGATTTTTTCTCAGTGACCACATGCACAGTGGATCCAAAGTTTATTGCACAGATACAGCATGAAAGCAACATATCTGGTCTAAACAACATTCCGATCCCTTGAAGAAGTTATAGAAGGTTTAGGTGACATTGCTTGACAGAGATATATAAATTGGGGGTCAAGGCAGCCGTGAAGCTGTACAGACCATCAGAAATAAGTGAGGCAAAAAGAGAAAAAAAACTGCAAATGTGGGAAATGTGAGATAACGATCGAAAATCCCGGAAATGGACAGCAGGTCAATCAGCATCTGAGAAAAGAATACAAGTTGATGTTTCACATCGACACCTTTCGTCAGAATTATGAAATGAGTGCAGGGCAACCTCTTTACAGGATTCACTAAAAGAAATAAGGGATAGGCAAATAATAGGTAAAAGTACCAGGACAAGTATGCTAAATACTAGTTTTGAATGGTGTGGACTTTTTGAGTCATGAATCACACAAGGGAAATACATGAACTTTTTGAGGCAAATGCCTGCTTTTTGCTTAATAGGTCAGAACTGGCACGATTTGAATTTCTTGCTTCTTTTCTGCTCAGTTGTGTTCTTTTGTTATAAAAAAAACTGAGGTAAACCCAGGATGACTTCCTTTTTTGATGATTAAAACCCTGAGCAACAATTTCCTAGATTTAAAACTGGCGATGTTATTGTCAGATCCTATTGGTAATAAAACATGGGAAACTAGACAGCAAGGTCCAGTGTCATATTAAGGAGCCTCAGGCTACCAGAACTGTTAGCTTCTATCTATGTTTCAAACAGTCGCCCATTGTGAATCAAATAAAGCAACTTGCTACGTAAGAACTGGTTACCAAGAAACACAAAGTCCTGTCCTGTCGAGGTGTTTGATAAACTGTCAACAGATTTATCATATTGTCAAAATGATCATCGTCAAGCGAGCTCCAACACAGCTCAGTAAGTGCAGTCTACAAGTTAATGCGCATTGCCGAGACACGTAGTGCAGTCTGCTTTAACTCCTTACAAGGCTAATTAGAAGAGTTTATTATAAGAGTTCAGCGAGCCTCCATGTCAATTGCACCTGCATGTGCGTAGATTTCCTAGAATCTCTCAGTTCATTTTTAATTGCAAATAGGATTAGAAGATGTCACAAACATTATCAGGAAATTGCGTGAAACATTTTGCACTTGCCAAATCAGTCGGGATCGTTTTAACACCTCTATGTTGCAGCAAGTACAACACAGAGAGCACAGTGACATTTCTCAGACAGCTCTACAGCAGCGCATACCAGCAGTATCTGTTTCATTTGTACGGACAGCTCCACTCACATGTGAATTCCTGATGGTACCAAGTGCCAGTTCCTGCAAAGCTTCAAATGTAATGTACTATAAATGTGATTTGGTGAGTCCGCGAATGGTTCACAACCTGTGGAACTGCAGGACTGATATCTGGGTACAGAGATTCTGCTAAAATGAATCATTCAAATACAGTTATTGGGCCCTGATGTGGTAGATATACTAGTCGTTAAACGGAGCTGGAAACTGTCACTGTGGAGAATCAAATGACAGGAGCTTAAACCACCTGTTATTTGCGTACAAAGGGTATAAATACCACAGGGCATTGTTATCAATTTAACTTCTTATAACATTACTCCTTGTTTTTTAATGCCATCATGATAACAAAGTCACAACAAATAGCCTCCCAACAAAATGGTGCTAAGAGATCCCAAAATATGTTGGTGTAATTTTCTGGTCACTGGTGGCATTGGAAAAGAACAGGTGCCAGAGGGAACAGTCAAAAAATCGGATGGTGATTCATTTCAGCCAATTTCTGTCCTAACTATGCCACACACGAGAGCTTCCAGTCAGATCTTAAGACTTTAGAAGCACCCAACAAAGACAGGCAAGGGCTTCATTTTAATATATCAATATATTTTAATGATATGCTCATGATCGCACACACAATTTATCGTGCTTCCCACCAGGAATGTGCTGTGCGTTGTGTTCGCCTGTGTAAAATAAGCCACATGGGCAAGCATGTTATCGGTTGACAGAAAGACAACATTTAAAGTGGGACCCACTGGGGTAGATTTTGAGGCCGTCTGCCCAGCAGAAATGGGGTGGCAGTGCCCCTAAATGGTGGGGTACGACTTTCTGCTCCGTTCCTGCTGTCAATGTGGCCAACCGCTGGACAGGGGAGCAGCTGAGTTAGGCAGTAATGAAAATTGGGGTCCTGTGAAGTACATAGGACCCAGTTTGCCATTTTGAGCCGAGCGTGTACCTAGCATAAGCTGGTATCCAGCCAAAGAGGAGCCGACATGTAAGTCTGTGTTTATTTTTGCGGAGCCAGGAGGAGAAGGAGTGCTCCCCAAATCCAGCCTGGGCTGCTGCCACTCCAGCAACCCCCTCCCGAGATGGTTCCAACCCCCCCCCAGGCCTACCTCTTTCTGGACCCAAGGCCGGCCAGCCGACCTGCCTGATATTGCGGGTTGCCGCGGGGTACTCTTCTTCTGCCCGCAACCCGCCAGCTGAATGCCAATGAGGACTGGCCCGCAAAATAAACAGGGTCTGTCATCGGCACTTTTAAGATCTAACACAGTTTTTTTTCAAAAGAATATCTGAAAGTGTTACTTTTCTTCATATTTCCATTGTCTTACTTAGAATCATAGAATCGTCACAGCACAGGAGGAGGCCATTCAGCCCATCGAGCCTGTGGCGAAAGAGCGGCACTTTCTGTCAGGTTTTTTTTTTACAGGTATTGTTCAAATGTTTTGTCTGCCACATTTTTTAGTTGCTACAATTAGAACTTTGAAAATGGCATTCCAGTGGGGATTCCTCTCTTTTTATGCTGTTTGGAGAATAAGAAACAGGATACAAGAAGGGATGCAAGGCATGTCCAATTGCATCATACTGCCCGAATATCCAGGGTTCCCCTAAAAAGTAATTGGAAGCATAAATACCGTTAATCCAATCATTACAGAAATTGTTACCTTTAATCTAGTGTTACCTCCCTATCTGACGAAATCCAAAGTCCAAAAGCCCATCATGGTCATCAGGTCACTTACTCTGCTATACAAAAGTCATACTCGTTCTTTGGCAGGAACAGGTACAATTCCTTCAAAAGCCCGAACCTCATTTTTTTTTTGCCTGTGTAGCCTCCAATTTAAAAAATTTGCATTTGATGGATTAGATTGGGAGGTACTGTCCGAGGGACCAATTGAGCAACCTGATATGAACTAGTTAGTTTGGTGCATCCCATTGTGGTGGCAGCAGGAAGATTCACCCATCAGGTCAATGGAGGGTGCTGGAGACACACTGGAAAATAATCCTTTCTGAGAAAATCACATACTGCCCACAGCTGAATCAGGAGAACTTCTTTAAAATCCATTCACATTTTCTGTTCTAGCGCCAGTGGCTGGTCACCATGCCAACAATACTCCCCATATACCCGAAATCTGGAGTACACACCACCCCATCCAAATAGGGTAACTCCCAAAGATAAAGCCAAAGCCCACGAAGCACTGGCATAGTTGGCAAGCACAGCCATACACACCAAGGCTGATGCCACTGCCTGGAGTTAGTCTCCAAGGTAATCCATAACCCAAGCCACTCAGTACAGCTCACTCACTACTACAGTGTACTATGTATTCTGTATACTATGAACATATGTAAATCTGATCTATCCAAAGAATAATTGTAATAAAAATTGTATATGTTGTTTAATTACTGTAAATATATCTGTATATGTGTCTGACACCAACCTTGTACCTGTACAGAGTTTGAGTCTGCAGGCAACACATTGTAAATTTGCTGTTTATTCAGCACCATATTCAGTATGAGATTAAAGTGCAATATAGTGTTTACATAGTTTATGTAATTTAACTTTTTCTTAATAATTTGCCAAAAACACGCACTCATGATTTTCTGAAAAGCACTGGCCGTGGCTGGGGTTAGAAAAATACCTCAACAAAATAGAGTGCAAATAATTTGGTGAATACCCACATTTTGTCATTCATAAATATGCATTTTGATTTACTTTGACCTTGCTGAGCCTACAGCACAAGATTACAAAGGATATTGAATTGCCCCATCGTTAATCCGAAAGTGATTCAAGACTGGTGTTCAACAAGTAACAGATGCTCAGTATGTCAGCATTCTAACTGTATCGGGTCTGAAAATCTTTCTTATGTCTTGCTAATCCAGAGATGGTGAGGATTAAAAGACCATTGGTCTTCTTAAGAGCTATATTTACATTGGCAATCACTTAGCAAATTGGTGGAATGTAAAGCTTAAAATTCAGTAAAGAAAGAACTTAGATTTAAAATGTGCCTTACCACTGATGATATGTAAACACTATTGTCAGCCACTTTGCACACTACATGGTCCAAAAAAAACAGCAAATGAGATTAATGACCAGTTAATCTGTTTGGTAGGAGTGAGGTTTTGGCTTAGTGCTAGCATTCCCGCCTTGGATTGAGAAGGTGCAGGGTTCAAACCCTATTCCAGTCAGTGTCGGAGACCAGAGCTCCAGCTCTGAATTCTGGGTTGATATCTAGCAGGATACTTGAATCTGGTAAGTATGGATGCCTGCATTTCCTCATCGTATGGGCTGTGGAAATCCATAAAACTTTCCTGCCATATACAGGACTAACTATCCTATCAGCTGGTATAAAGATGGTTACAGCCATGGAAAGAGTCTGCCAGACTGTTAATCAGCCTGTGAATCCTCCCACTACTTCATACTATTCTCTAAGGGAAGAGTGTGAAGATACGAAAACAACAATCTGTTTGGTCGTGTTGATCGCAAGAGGATTGGTGGCCAGAATACCAGGAGAACGCCCCACTCTTCTTTTGAAATGGGATCTTTTATGCCCACCTGACCACCAGAAAATCCAAGGCAGGAGCACAATTTAACCACTCATGTTGAAAAGGGCATCTCTGACAATGCAGCACTCCCGAAGCATTTTTACTGAAGTGGCAGCCTAGATTATATCCTCAAATCCTGGAGTACGGCTTGAATCCATGACTATCTGCCTCTGAGGTGAGAATACTACCAACTGAGCCATGGGGAAACAGCCAATACTTGTTGATGTGTTTATAATCTATGTGATGAAAAATAATTTCCTAAAGGCAACCTGGCTGGAAACTGAGAGAGAGAAAAACAATAACCCAATATGTTCATGAAGGTTGTTGAATCTGTAGCTGTAGAATCTGCAGCAAGCTCTTCAACAATTATAATAATCCCTGCAAGTTATGCGATCAGACGCATTCAACAATTGGATCCTCTTGTTGTATATTATAATTCAAAAATGTTATACCAATAAATTTTGCATTATTGAAAATGCTAGTCATTCCCAGTAATTTTTCAATTGTTTTCAGACATTATGTTTGGACTTTATTTTGGACGCTTCCAGGCTTCATTGCCAAGAATTCTAAGCATAACCGTGATCTAAATCAAAATGTCTTGTATATTGAAGATCTGAGGATTAACAAAAAGGTAAACAATCACTTGGTGTGATATATCTTATGGAGGAAAGGCTGCAGTGGTGGCTGCAAGGATTTGCTGCTTGTAATTGTTTCATTTAACTTGTAAATGCTTTCACCATTTACTTTTTTCCATCACTAGATTATTAAAAGCAACTGTTGTTGAGGGGCTTGTGAAGGATGCATTAACGTTACTTTTTGTTCTGAGGGGGGGGGGAGGGGGTCCCAGCAGCTGTCTATACATCAATGATAAGTGGATAGTAAAAATTAATTGAAGGTGAGGCCCACGTGCTAATTGCAGCTCTTCTTCAATTTAAAGTAAATGTACTGCCATTGCGATTCAAAACTTCAGACGGCATACACGTCAAGAGCAACATACAGCTTCCAATATCAAACTGCTTACTTTCTATAGAGAGATGGTCAGTATAGTCTTTCACCCATTAGGCAGAATGTTCACATTGCCTTGCCCTCAACTACAATGAAAAATGTCAAGCTCCAGCCACACTGCAACAGAAAGGATTAAAGGGAGGCCAATTTCTGTTCTCACAGCAGAAAGAATGGAAGAGAATGGAAGAAAAGAAAATAGCATCAAGGCCTTTCTACTGTAATAAACTTAAAGTGTCCTGTGTTAATGCAGCTTTGTAAAAAGCCATGCCTTCCAGTTAAAAGTACACACTTCATCCATTTTTAATCCTACATTTTACACAGTTAAAAAAATCCTTTTCTTGTCAGTTTCTGCCAGACACAGTACGACATGATTACGAGCTTCTGCTATTCAAGGCCTTTGATCCAATACAGTGAATGCTTCCCCTCTTCACTGTGCTGGTGAGTGTTTTGCAGCACTACAAGGCATTATTATGGGAGCTAGATTAGGGCCTTGGGAAATGAAGTACATTTAACTCTGGGAAAATCAAGTGAAGTAATGTCTGACCAGATCAGAACAATATGTGAAAATAAAACAAAAGACAGCAGAATAAATGTCCCCTTTCCGAGAATGACAAAGAGAGCATTAGCAACAGGTAACAGGCAAGATTTATAGCACCTTGAACTTTTTACCTTGTGATTTTTATACTGCAGGGTCAACAGTAGCATTTCTGCAGCATGTCAGTGGATATGACAAGGCCGGAATTTTACTCTGAGGAAATGACTCTAGGTAGTCTCTCAGGCCTAAACATAAGGTTTTTGTTAGTAACAATACAGATATCTACCAGACAGATTTATTCTGTTGCATACTGTAACAGTACATTAGGAGCACTCCAGGTCTTGTGGGGAGGGGGAGAGAGGGTGGGCAGGGAGAGGCAAAATACTGCACTAAGTATTAGCAACATGCCAACGCACAGCATTTTAAGGTGACAACCCACGTGTCAGCTTGTCAGTGTGTCACAAGAAAAGTCAGCTTTTTTAATTGGAGTTGCAAGTTGTCATTATCAACTAATCACTTAATCTTGGGGGTAGGACAAATAGCTGTTAGAACCAAACCTTACTTCCTCCAATTGTTGATTTTCCATGAATTTGTGGAGAAAATTTTGAGGCAAGCTGCTGGTTCCTGAGACTTTCAATTACAGGTGTGTTTATTTAGCATTGAATGAAGATAAACTTCTAAAATGCAGCATTTAAAAACTTATAATTTTCCTCAAAGGAACTTTCTGGTGCATTCCTGACTATTGTATTATGTGAAGGTTTATTTTCTTCACGCACACATTTGCCCCAGCCTAGTAAAACAAAAAATGGAGGCATCTTCTTAGCGTTAAAACTCCAACCAAATTAATGTCCAATAGACTTTACACAGTGGATAGAAACAAGTCCCATTATTGCACACTTTAGCTAAATGGTTCATTTAAACTGCTGATGATGTGGACTAAACAGCAAAACATACTGACCTCATTTTTCTAATCACTAAGCACTGGTTTATCTCTGTTCTTGATTGCATTTACAAAGGCTTTAATCTTCAATCCTGGAACTTGTTTCTGTGCTCCCAGATCCCACCAGCAATGCCAACATAATTTTCAAAACCAGAAATTGCAAACATTCTAATTTCATCATTGAAAGAAATGTTATGAACACCAAATGCCAAAGGATAAATTTAGCACACAAACAACGTTATTGTTTTTGCCCAGAATCTACGTCTTCCCTTTCAAGCTAATGTTTTGTTTGAGCCATATTCCTTGTTTTGCCTCTATTTTGAATCCTCCTTCTATTGCTGATTACAAATGACCATACTCCCCAACCAGCAGAGCAGATAATCCTGTCAAAGAGCTTCTGCAGCTTATGATTCCTTATTTTGCAGCAGACAAAACCTACACAGTCAGTGAATCAAAACAGACCTAGTTTCTTATATTGCGGGAAAGGAAACACCAAATGTAATGAAACTACTGTAATCATTTTACAACCCAATACATTGGTGCCATTTGGAACCAACGACAAGTGAATAGGATTTTTCAATTGGCATAACAGATTAAGAAATCTTAAACGGGTAATATGATGTAAAAGTTATAAGAAAAAGGTGGTAGAAAAATAGAAGAAGCACTATTTTTCATGGGAATAATTAGATTCTGCATTATTTTTGTTACAAATTGATTTGGACTTTATTTGGCATAAAGTTTAACTGATTTATTATTAAATTTAATGCTGAAGGTGTTTTTTTGAAATGCAGTTGTGTAGGTACACCACCTGGTGTAGGTTTATTACCTTAGCGCATTTAAAGTAGTAAAACGTCCCATCTAAATGCAAGTTGTTGCTGTTGGTGTGGTATCACAGTGGGAAACTGATATGTTTGGGGGGATGCTGAACAAACAAATCTTTTTAGATTCAAATTCAAATTTAAAGCAACCCCCATCATTGTGAAATTCTCCAAAACTGGCTGACCAGATAACTTGGAACCAGAAATCCGTCAGGGTTCCAGAAAACACTGAACATGTAAAAACATTTTCAACATAGCATTGCCTAGGACATGAACATCTTTCGTGTGTTGGAGTTCCGCAAACGACTGATTCTAGAGCCTTGGTGTAAAATAAAACTATCTTTCAATTTAAAAAAACGTGGTACCTATAATTCCAAGCTAATATTATGCTAAAAAAAAAATTCCAATGAAATTATTTCTCTTTAGGGTCATTCAATTTCAAAGTCTCCGGTCGAAAATCAACCATTTCATTCAGCCTTACACAGCAATCATCGCAGAGCAAGGAACCAGAAAAAAAATGAACAAGCTGAGCCACGTAATCCGCTGTGTTTGACAGGTAAGGATCATTTCTGTCATGTAAAAGCAAATTAGTTTTTGCATGGCTTGGAGATTTCTTACCTATATTGTTGAATGAGCTCGGGCTATGTGTGAACAAATAACTAATTCATTGTTCAATCATTTGTGTTGACTCAGTAGAGGTTTATGGGCAGATGAACCTGACAATTTTTCAAGACTTCTAAATAGGAAATGTGATAAGACGCAACCACAACCAACTTGACTTTTCTACACTTCCAGCATCTTGAAGACTATAGGATGGCTTCCCTGCGATCTTCGCTGGTATGAAGCAGAATGGAATTGCAAAAGAGCTGTAAAAACAACCTGAATCACAGGAAGTTTCACATTCACCGATTTGCCTCTCATTAGGCCTCATTTTAATATTGTGATAAAGCTCTCATCTCTTTTCAGCAAGAGCTACATTTGCTCTCCATGCATCTCCGTGGCGGTGCTTGTGCAATGCATTATGGGCAGAGGCCTGTCAGTCAAATTCTCCAACTGCCAACCCATGTCACTGCACCACCTGAGGTAATTTGAAAATGTACCTCTGACAAAAGTTTTTTTTTTGGTCTAGTTTAGTTTTTTGTGACTTCCCTATAAATCCAGTCACAACACCATAAAGAGGTGGGATTGCTGTGAAAGTTCCCCAATCTCCCAACACATCTTCAGCAGAAGATCAGTGGAAAGCACGGAGAAATGGCCCTTACAGCTGTTTACACTGTTTCTCCAGAGTTTCCGACAATCTTCTGCCGAAGGTATAGTGGGAGATTTGGGAATCCCAGAAGAAATTACTGGTGAGGGAATTTCAAAGCCAACTGCAGCCAGAATCTTAGTCCAAGCCAAACTAAGTACAAATGTTTTAAATTTCATTCAATTGTCTGAAAAGTTTGAGGGAAGGGACCAAGCTACTTCCAAACAAACACGGACTATATGATCACCTGGAATTTCCTGTGGGGCGCAACACTGAAATTACGCCCATTCTGCTGATGTCAAGTTATGCTCAAATTTCCTGCCAATCTCATAAGTAAAATGAGCATCAGTTAAATTAAAAGTTTAAAATTTTGAGTACAGCTCTTCATCAGAACTGAAAAATAAACAAGCATTTTAGTAGGGTGAATAAAGAGACAGATAAGCACAGAAAGGAGATTATTTGGGTTGAATGACTTGCAACTTGTTCAAAGGAAAAGCAGAAAATCGTTAAATGATATAAAAGATCAGCTCAGTGGGGCAAAAAAAAGTCAATGTAGCCAGTGAGGATAGGGGTGATGGGAAAGTAAGATTTAGTGTGGAATAGGTTTCTTCATTAAGCCAAATAAAGAGGAATTCCCATAACAACCCCTTGGTCCAAAGCTTTCAAAAGGCAGTGCATCAAAGCCCTTTCACACACAGAAAGAAGAGAAAAAAATAACAAGTTGAAATCATACCTCAAATTGCTGACTATCTCTTTAAATACCTTTGTATACAGCAGCTATTACACCCCTGGGTGCTCAATTTACATCAATTAAATTATTAAGGGTTCTGTTTGTGGCGCAAAGGCCAGAAAATGATGTGGACATCTAAATTATGTTAATTCTGCCCCATTTAAATATTATGTAGCGCTCTCCTACTTCTGATGGAAGAAACTGCCAGAAATCCTTGTCAGGCGCAATATGGGTGTAAATACAATGGGAGTGATCACCACCTATTTTTCCACTCTGTTATGCTCCAACTGCACCCATTTATGGGGCATAATGAAGTCTAAGAATTGACCCATATAGATCCCCATGTTTACAGGGATGTAGATCCTTGGGATGTTATACTACGTTAAAGGCACTATAGAAATACAAGTTGTTGTTGTTGTTGTTGTTGTTGTTGTTGTTGTTGTTGTTGTTGTAGTAGTAGTAGTAGTAGTAGTAGTAGTAGTAGTAGTAGTAGTAGTAGATCTACCCAGAGTAAAAGAAGAACGAGTAAGACATCAATAAAACGGTTATAGAAACTCAAGATCAATATGTATCCAAAAAGATATGCCTCTTTGTCCATGGCGCTGTAATGGCAAGTATACATTATGGGGCTAACTCCTTCACCAGATGCTCATGGCAAGGAGTAGTGATAACGGAAGGGTTGGTCGGGAATTGCAGGCCCACTGTTCCTGATTTTTCATCCATTCATTTCATACCTAGTGCTCCCTAGAAGTGCTGGTTCTCACCAGGAACACCTGATTAGCCCTCAAATCATCTCTTTATCACTTCCACCATCAAAACAATCTCCCCTGTAATCTAGGTTTGAACAAGTTACATTAACAACAAGAACTTGCATTTATATAGCACTCTTAATGTAGTAAAACATCCCAAGACACTTCAGAGGAGGGTTATCAAACAAAATTATTCACCGAGCCTCATGAGGAGGTATTAGGACAAGTGAAAGAGGTGGGTTTTAAGGAGCGTCTTAAAGGAGGAGAGAGATGTAGAGAGGCGGAGAGGTTTAGAGATAGCATTAGTCTGTACTTCTCTGCATCAAGCCTAAGATTTGCCTGTACAGGAGTTATTTGAATGGCCTCAAGCAGGAGACTGCTACTTCAATCAAAAAGATCTAAACTTCATCTGGGCTCATATTTAGCATATTTTATTCAAAAGTGCAGAACACAATATCCTATCCAAACAGGTAAGTATTGGTACTGCCTTGTAGTCCTGGTTTAATGAACAATATGATGGAGCAGCATCTCAAAAACAGAAATCCTTCAACAGGTAGGGAAGCTGCCAACAGAATGGACAAAGAAACTTACCTCAGCATCAAGTTCCAATATGGACAGATCCTGTCAGCAGCTCATCAGAGGTAGAAGTGCGAAATCAACTCCAAATTGCCTGAATCTCCAACATATTTCAAACATTGGTGACAGATAGTTAGATCGGGCTCAGCTCATCGTAGCCACTTTTATATCAGTCTACTGAAAACAGATTTAACAGCATGAATGTCAGGAGCCAGCTCCTGGAATATAAAAAAAAACAATACAAAAGGCACTTGTCTCCTAAAAGTAACTGAGTTCAAATGCAGATTTAATTATGATATGCAGTGCCAAGGCTACTGGCTTTGGGAAATCTATGACTGGTCCATTGGTATTCCAGCACAATTTCTTCAAGACTTTCTGTACTTATGGTAACCAACAAGATCAAATTCAGAAAGCATAAATGTAACTCAGTAGGAATTTCAGCAAAAATTGCAAAATTATTCACACTCCAGAATTACTTCACATTAACCAAACCTTTATGCAGCACTGGAAGATTTCATATTGTCACAACTGGCCAGACAGGGAGTTAAACTCAACTGAGCTAAACACGAGTAAATTTAATAGAAGGGACCTGGATAAGCATTTGAAAGGAAAAAATTTGCAGGGCTACGGGGAAAAGGCAGGGGAGTGGGACTAGCTGGATTGCTCTTGCGTAGAGCCGGCACGGACTCAATGGGCCGAATGGCCTCCTTCAGTGCTGTAACCTTTCTGCGATTCTATGATTATATGAATTTGAAACTCATTGAGGTAGATTGACTTCAATGGAAACAAAAATCAAGAGAGAAGTAAAACAGGCTGCCGACTCGCAATCACCCGTTTTACACTATCACACAAAATCAAGATCTACCTCGTTTTATCACTGACAAAGAAAGTTAATTTGATTGAACAGCCTGCACCAAGTCATCTGGTTGGCATTTTCTGCTGTAAATAGATTACTAGGGAATCCTGCAAAACATTTTACGTAATCAAGAAATAAAAATGTTTTACAGTACTATAGTTGTTTGTAATAATTGGCCCATATAGCTCCACAGGTTTACAAGGATGTAAAGCTACCTGGGGGGAAAGAGGAATGAGTAAGACACGAATAAAAAGGTTAATCTTGAAAAATCCTTGGTGCTCTTGCCTTGCGTACCACCAAAACCAGTTGTAAGTTTTATTTTACTTTAAGGGTCCTAACTGAGCTGTGGTTTTCTTTAAGCCAATAAGGAGAAAACCAAAAGGCTTTATGAGGTTTTAGTCACAGATTTATTATCGAAAACAAGATCTGACTGTCAACATTACCAATTCCAGATAAAGTTTTTCCAGTCACTGCCATATCTGACGGCAACTGCTGTGGTGAATTAAAGAAAATCCCTGAACTAATAGCATAGTCCTTACATTTATACAACCAAAGGATTCTTTATTGAACCCATCACTTAAAACTTCTATATCATGTTGCTCCCACAAGCCATACAAAAAGGTATAAAAAGATCATAAATTTGAAAATAAAATTGAAGGTGTTCAGGATTTTAAACGTTTGATAAATATATTTGTAATAATAGATCCACTACTGGTTAGATTTATAGTAAGTTAGTTTGGAGACTTGACAGTCAATTTAATACTACATGACAAATAACCTAAAAACAGAATACAACACATTTTCAATTATTGAGGAAACTGTGCTGTATTTCCAGTTTTCATCTCCGATGTGAAAGCAATTGGTTTTAAAGGGAAAAAAGTCACCACCAGTTTCCGTGGAAATCTTACAATTACATCATGTCTGTTCTAGTCTTCAATGATGATGTCTATGAAAAGAATATTTCAGCAGTTAGCTTGACTAAAAACTATACTAATAGACTACAGGTTAGTAGCTTAGCATACCAGTTAACATTATTACTCAAACACACAATTACAGAAGTTACGAATGAGGTGCCCATTACCCATTAGTATTTTTATAAAATTAATTTCTCCAAAATTTTACAACCTTCTATAAATAGAGGGACTTGTGTCTGGCTCTACCATCAGAAATCACACAAGTTCCGATTGTACTTTTGTGTTTTGTTTGAGATGAGCATGCGATGATGATGCATTCCCAAAATTGAAATACAGAACAGTGTTTCCACATCTCAGAGTTAAAAGTGTGAATTCCACTGTGAAGCACAATGGGTTAGCATGTTGTCCTTTCAACTTTGGCTTCAGAATTTGATGTGGAGATGCCGGTGATGGACTGGGGTTGACAAATGTAAGGAATCTTACAACACCAGGTTATAGTCCAACAGTTTTATTTGAAAATCACAAGCTTTCGGAGGCTTTCTCCTTCGTCAGGTGAAGTGTGGGATTCCTTGAATGTTACCGCATTTATAGTCAGAGAACAATACCTGGTGATTACAGATAATCTTTCCAACTGCCCATTGTCAAGGCAATCAAAGTGTTCAGACAGAGAGATGTTACATACAGGACCATCGAATATACAAACGGCCAGAGAGAGAGAGAGAAACATCCGAAAGGAAGAGAAAGAGAGAGAATGACCTGTTGTATTAAAAACAGACAATTTTTTTTCGCTGGTGGGGTTACGTGTAGCGTGACATGAACCCAAGATCCCGGTTGAGGCCGTCCTCATGGGTGCGGAACTTGGCTATCAATTTCTGCTCGATGATTTTGCGTTGTCGTGGGTCTCGAAGGCCGCCTTGGAGAACGCTTACCCGAAGATCGGTGGCTGAATGTCCTTGACTGCTGAAGTGTTCCCCGACTGGGAGTGAACCCTCCTGTCTGGCGATTGTTGTAAGGTGTCCGTTCATCCGTTGTCGCAGTGTCTGCATGGTCTCGCCAATGTACCATGCTCCGGGGCATCCTTTCCTGCAATGTATGAGGTAGACAACGTTGGCCAAGTCACAGGAGTATGAACCATGTACCTGGTGGGTGGTGTCCTCTCGTATGATGGTGGTATCTGTGTCGATGATCTGGCATGTCTTGCAGAGGTTGCCGTGGCAGGGTTGTGTGGTGTCGTGCATGCTGTTCTCCTGAAAGCTGGGTAATTTGCTGCGAACGATGGTCTGTTTGAGGTTGGGTGGCTGTTTGAAGGCGAGTAGTGGAGGTGTGGGGATGGCCTTAGCGAGGTGTTCGTCCCTAAGGCCATCCCCACACCTCCACTACACACCTTCAAACAGCCACCCAACCTCAAACAGACCATCGTTCGCAGCAAATTACCCAGCTTTCAGGAGAACAGCATCCACGACACCACACAACCCTGCCACGGCAACCTCTGCAAGACGTGCCAGATCATCGACACAGATACCACCATCACACGAGAGGACACCACCCACCAGGTACATGGTTCATACTCCTGTGATTCGGCCAACGTTGTCTACCTCATACATTGCAGGAAAGGATGCCCCGGAGCATGGTACATTGGCGAGACCATGCAGACACTGCGACAACGGATGAACGGACACCGCGCAACAATCGCCAGACAGGAGGTTTCCCTCCCAGTCGGGGAACACTTCAGCAGTCAAGGACATTCAGCCACCGACCTTCGGGTAAGCGTACTCCAAGGCGGCCTTCGAGACACACGACAACGCAAAATCATCGAGCAGAAATTGATAGCCAAGTTCCGCACCCATGAGGACGGCCTCAACCGGGATCTTGGGTTCATGTCACGCTACACGTAACCCCACCAGCGAAAAAAAGTTGTCTGTTTTTAATACAACAGGTCATTCTCTCTCTTTCTCTTCCTTTCGGATGTTTCTCCCTCTCTCTCTGTCTTTTGTTCTGGCCGTTTGTATATTCGGTGGTCCTGTATGTAACATCTCTCTTTCTGAACACTTTGATTGCCTTGACAACGGGCAGTTGGAAAGATTATCTGTAATCACCAAATATTGTTCTCTGACTATAAATGCGGTAACATTCAAGGAATCCCACACTTCACCTGACGAAGGAGAAAGCCTCCGAAAGCTTGTGATTTTCAAATAAAACTGTTGGACTATAACCTGGTGTTGTAAGATTCCTTACATTCAGAATTTGAGTCCAACCAAAACTGGTGGGATGGAAGTCTCCAATCCTTGCTGTCTTAATAGAAATTAGTTTGGAGTCTCAACCCACTTCCGAGTATGCATGGGTCCTCAACACAGAAATGCCCACATGTTGGCATCACTTGCCAGCAATGTTGCTCAGACAAGCCTCATAATTTAAACTGATGTAGTGCATGTCCTACTCAGGTTGGAGTGGAGGCCCATTTTTGAAGGAAACTTTTACTTTACCCCAACAACACTGACCTAGAAATGACCAGAAGTGGAAAAAAGTCATGGTCCAACATTAATGCTGATGAGCAAACTTCAACAAGTTTTAGATTTTATAAGTTTTATAGGTGACTTCAAATATCACAGCTACCTGTTTCCCAAATTCCCTAGAATGGCTGAAAGTGTTGGAACTGATCTGAACGGTAAAATTAGGAAATATATCCCAGTTGACCCAATTCATATATGGAAACAATCTTTGAACCCATCTCCTGCCTTTGTCTCAATTTAATACATGTTAAACAGTATGTTCTGTATGAACACTGACATTACTCAGCATAACGCATGTACATCATTCAGGAACTGTATTTGTGAAGGAAATGTAGACCACTTATGTCTACAGCACCAGACAAATAAATACCAGCTGCTCCATTATAAACCCACCTTGTTCTGCTCTTGAGTATTGACTCCTCTGCTACAATATGCATGTGTTACAATTTAATGAATGTATAGGGGTGCTTGCACCAAAAAATATATGAACCATATAGTTCCAGATGTAGCGAAGAATCCATTTTTATCTAACGTGTATTTATGTCTTGGTTAAGAACTGTGACCCTGAGTTTCCATAGGGTTGTCACGGTTTCCTGCTGTAACTTCAATGGACGATCAACACAAACTCTGGAAAAGTGATGTGCATGCTCACTTTTAGTCATTTATACTGTTTCTCTGGGGGGGGGGTTCTGCCAATCTCCTGCCATAGAACCCCTGCCACAGAAATTCCAGGCAAGTGTGCTGTCTTTCCTTTCTCTTTGCATGCTTTTTCCTTTAAATTGCACTACCAAAAAGTGATCTTCTTCCAAAAGGCAAGTATATGACGATGCAATGTCACCTTATAACTACTGGAAAATACTAGGAATTTAAGTGTGAAAAAGGATCTTAACTTCTGCACTACCAGGTTACTTGAAAAACCTCCTCTTTAAAATTACTTCGGTAATACTCATCAAGATGACTACAACGGGAAGCTGCATCATCCAAATGATATGTTACCTACATCTGAATCATGCAAGAAATCAGTTTTCAAAACAAGTGTGGATTGGAAATCTTTACTTTCCTGTATTAGAACCAACAAGATCTAAATTAAGAATAATCACAGCAAAATGCAAAGTATAATTGCTGCTGGCTCAATGAGTTTATCTGGTGAATACTTGAGCCATACAGACCAAGAAAGTCCCCTCCTATTTATAATCAATATATTTCCTTCTATAATATCATCCACAAACTTTGGACAGACTCCATATGTACACTGATGGTGCTTAGGTCTACTTTTCTGCCACCATCCTGGAGTCTACAACTGTCCAGCTGCCTGTCTGATAGCACAAATGAGCCAGAACTTTCTTCAGCTTAATGTTGGCATGAATAAATCACCCTGTTTGTCTCCCACTAGAAAGTTCATTTGATAGACCACCATTTAATTTCCCTTCATAGCTGTTCACTCAGATTAAACCCAACAGTGTGCCACCTCAGTGTCCCATTCAACCTTGAACTGAGTTTCAAACTCTGTGTCCACCCCATTACCAAGACCTCTTATTTTTGCCTCCAGAACGCCACTTGCTTGTGCCTTACTTACATTCCCACTGAAACTTTCATCCAAGCCTTCATCCAACCTCGAGAATCAATACACGAAATACATACTTGAAAAGGAAAAATTTGCAGGGTAAGAGGAAAGAGCACGGAAGTGGGACTAATTGGAATAGGTCTTTTACAGAGCCAGTACAGGCATGATGGACCGAAAGGCCTCCTTCTGTGCTGTGTGGTTCTATGATTCTAATTTTCCTGTTGCTATCTTCATTGACTTCCTCAGCTCCACCCAACCCATATTCCAACTCATCAATTACTGCATGGTTCACATCCTATTTCACTCAAGGCCCTGCACATTTATTGTGCCAACTTGCACTGTCCCCTGATCCCTGCATATGAATTTCAAAATCCTAATCCTCATTTTCGAATCCCTCTATGACATTTCTCCACACTGCTTCTATAGTCTTCTCCAGCCCTACCTCCCAGCATACACCATCTCCTGTTCCTGCCTTGTACAAGTGTGCATCCTCCCCATGTGCCCCACCCTTTGCTTCACCATCAGTGATAACGTCTTCAGCCACCTTGCCATTGCATTCTGGAATTCTCTCTTTAAACCTCTTTGTCTTGCTACCAATCTTCCCTCATTTAAAAGCCTCCTCAAAATTTACCTGTGTTTTCTGTTACCTGCCCCAACCTCTCTCCTATTTCCAGCTCATTAAGCGCCTTGGAACATTTTACTAGGTTAAAGGCAATATATAAATGTGAGTAGTAGTAGTAGTAGTAGTAGTAGTAGTAGTAGTTGTTGTTGTTGTTGTTGTTGTTACCCCTACAAAGTGCCTTAGGATGTTTTGAAACACTAAATAAACATAATTTGTTGCTGAGTTGTCCTTATGGGGTTCACAGTCCAAGTGTTTCAGGGTAGACTGTAACTAAATTTTTAATCACCAAGTTTAGATAGATTATTAGCTTCAGTTGGATAACAAAAATAATTCAGTCACAGAAAACAGGCTACCGAGCAATACAGCCAGGCTACCTTTCACAATGGAACCCAACCACACAATATACATGATTAACCTGCTTCAGCAGACTCCGCTCTGCGTACAGCTAAGCAACATAACTTAGTTTCATCCACAGTAACATCTTAACTAACTGGTAGGCATTATACCTTGTAATGAAAGATACACATCATGGAGGTTGATAACAGTACATCTGTAGCTTACTATCTTGCCACCAGAAAGAGAAAGAGATAGATGAAAAGACAAATTGAGAGTGAAAACAAGGTTGACGTGTGGAATGTGGGGAGCCTGGAGTAAACAACCTGCAGCTCTCACACATCTTGGCGTCACCCTCTAACTGTAGGACTTTTGCTTTATTTCTCCAGCCTGCCAACGGTCTCCTTACCATCCTATGCTCTGACATTCCTTCATCAACAAAAGACTTTCAGAAGTATAGTGGTCTTCTCAGGATAGCTAATTATTCTGTTTTCCCAGAGATTAGCTTGGAGACTTACTTCTGTGCTATCTTGAAATGCTCTATGTTCTTACAATCATAACATTTTCTTAAACCATTATGCAGTATTCTAACCCAAAGTGGCATCCTTCCTTCCCCAAGAAAACATTTAGAAGTAGTAATATAAACCCAGGCAAATGATACAAACTGACTTCACCTCCAAAAGAAACTGTGTCCAGCAAGTCAGCTTCCTATTTCCAAGTGTTTTGACAGTGAGTCACACATCAAGGCATCTGTCTGAACATGGCTGCAGAACACATCCTAAGGCTTCCAGCACACATGCTATATTGATGAGACATTGATTTCAATGGAAAAAAGAGCAATTGGAGTACAACTATTTAAGTGCATGAATGTTGCTATATGAGGAGGAAAGTACAAGTGACCTGAAATCAACTCTCCACAATAGCACCTCACTGCACTGTTCTTTAAAATACCACATTTGGTATGGACAAGAAGTTTGAAGCCGATCTCATCCTTATCACAGTAATTAGCTGTTTTACAACTTGGGGACTTTTTGCTTTTCTCAACAGTCAGGAATCAGACATCTCGCACACTGAAGACCATCATGAAAAAGAATCATTTTTTTCCTCTGATAGGTTCGGATGCATTTTCCATAGGTCAGCTGCAGATTATGTATCTGAGGCTTTTAGAAATAAAACATATATTTTTATTGTGAGTGGTCAAATAAAACCACCATGCAACTAGATGTTTAAGAAAGACACAATTTGCATTTATATAGCACCTTTCATGTCCTCAGAGCATCCCAAAGCACTTCACAACAAATGGATTTCTTTTGAAGTCACTGTTGTTTTCTACAGTAAAGGAATGAGTGACCAGATAATCTGTTTTTGGTGATGTTGGTTGAGGGAGGAATGTTGGCCAGGAAATTGGGAGAATTTCTTGCTCTTCCTCAAATGGCACCAAGGGAACTTTTACATCCTCCTGAACAGGTTCTGACTCAGAAGTGAGAGCGCTACCAACTGAGCCAAGTTGACACATCTCACACTAACTAGCCAAGATATACATCACCAACAAAAACAGGAAATGCTAGAAATATATAGTGTAGATCTATCAGCATCTCAAAAAAACTGTTTCAGGTATAGTTACATGTCACATTGTTACATGTAAATGGATTTTCCACCACACTTTGGGTGAAGTTATGACAGCAGAGTGGGAGTAGCTGGGATTGGGAGTTGCTCCAAGGAAATTCCCGGTACGTCTTGATCCAAAATATTAAATTACTATTCAAAATATTAACCAACCTTTCTTCATTCCAGATGCTGAAGAGCCTGTTATGCATTTCCAACGTTTGCAGTCATTTTTTCTTTTTATCTTCAACCTGCATATCGCAAACTAATTAACCTGCTCTGAAATGGTTTCACTATATGATACTGAAAAACACTAAAGCCTAAATATGAGTGAAAGCATTAACAAATTTAAAATGAATGATTCAGAAAATAATCAGGTTAACGCTTCTGTTAAAATAGCATATGGAGGAAAGTCACATTAACACACTGAGGGCAGTTTTTGACTTTGCTGCTGGTTGGTAATCTGGTGAAGTGGATTGCCCATCCTCTATAGAACCCAATGGAAATCGATGGAATGAAAATCAGGCGAGTTCTACAATGGGCAGGCTATCCGCTCCACCAGGTTGCTGCCCAAGCAGCAAAGTTGAAAATTACCCCCATTAAGCGTTCATCTGCCAGCCTCGTCAGCAGTGATTTGTAGCCTATTGTCATTTAAATATACTCATAATGCACATTGAGTCTACAGCACAGAAACAGGCCATTTGGTCCTACTGGTCTATGCCAGCGTTTATGCTCCACACGAGCTTCCTCCCTCCCTACTTCATCTAACCCTATCAGCATATCCTTCTGTTCCTTTCTCCCTCATGTGTTTATCTAGCTTCCCCTTAAATGCATCTATGCTATTTGCCTCAACTACTCCTTGTGGTAGCGGATACCACATTCTTACCACTCTTTGGGTAAAGAAGTTTCTCCTGAATTCCATATTGGGTTTATTGGTGACTATCTTAGATTTAAGACCTCTAGTTTTGGACTCCCTCACAAGTGGAAACATTTGCTCCAGCAGCAGCTGATCCCTGCAATTATTTCTACCATTGTGACCTTCTCGAAGTCCCAATTAGCAGTTAAATCAAAGACTAGGAGGTGTGTTTAATAGGTATCATCAGACAGCCAGTTCACCTGCTAATCTGCTTTTTAAGTCATATGTTGCCTCAAAGTTCTAAGAGACAGACATGAAAAAAGATTGACAGTAGAACTGTTCCTTTTTATTTCCAGTAATAAGTCACTAATTACAGGCGGAGGTCAGACATCCCAAAGAAATGATTTGACCTAAACTTAGCACTGGGTCATTTATTGTGCGAGTATCTTATTTAATGTGAGAACTCTTTGTGGCACGGCAGATTTCAAAAAAAAAAGATTTAGTTTGTCAGCTGGAACTGTCAAATTAAAGGAGGCCCTTTTACTCACTCATAACATTTCAAAAGAAAGTGCTCCTTTGTAGAAGCTAGTTGCCAGGCCTCCTTATTAGTAAAACATTAAATGTCAACCATTCATTTAATTGTGAAATGCTCAATGCACATCAGAACGGAGATCCACGTAGTGCTGAATGAAACCTTTATGAATAAAGATGCTACAAAACTGACAATTCATAATTGAAGCAAACGGGAAGGACACATCTCAAAATGTTTTGTGTCCTGGCTATCTTGTTACTGTTCATTTACAGTTGTAAAATACCCCAGTCCCTCTACCACATAAGCACCCAGAAAAAGCTGCAATGGATTCAAGCCAAATGTTGATGTTTATCGTGTCAATTTGGCACGTATAAAGGTACATTCGGTCAACAGAATAGTTACTTCTGATCTTATCAGCTGTTTCATTTGGATGGGGAGATAAGTCAGCACTATGGTTAGCACTATTACCATAACAATAATTGTCTCCGTGATCTTTTCAAGTCTTTGTTAGAGGGTATTGTGGAAAGACATCGGGCACTATTCTCCCTCTGCTTGTAACTTAGATTTCCGCCTGCTGCTAGTGATAGAAATGCACGATTACGAGGTGTTCAGCTTTTCTCCTTTAACAGGCACTAGCTGTAGAAACCTAGGATCAGGGGATGGGACCAAGCCAGTCTACAAAAGAATGGGTCAATAGTCAGATAGACTCCACCAACTAAGCTTCTTCTGTGAGTGCCACTATAAAAACAACTCCTCAAATTTGGCATTGATGTTGATGTGACAAGAAGCTTTATGTCAGCCTAGATTTCACGCTGTCATTAATCTGGAAGAGTGACTTGTGCTAATTAATTTTAATTTTTGCCTTTTCTTCTCCCCAAGTTTTTTCTTGTACAGAATCCTTCACCACAGGCCTGGCTCTATTCCTACAAGCTAATGACATTACCTACGATGAGTCTTAAGTTCCCCATTCATTATTCAAATTAACATACATACTGTACAGGATTATACATGTAAACGGTTCAAGATTGTACTTGTAGTGTTCAAGCTTTGTTCTTGAGGTTGATTTGATCATTTAAATTCTTTCATTGCTTTGTACAATTTGTCCAAAATGTATGTATAATTGAAATTTAAAGTTAGACCAATCCCTGTAAAACGGTTACAAATTTATTCAAGTGGTCCATCAGCTTTTCATATTATTGCAATGAATGCTAACTATATAATTCTTTTTCTTCAATTTGCTCCTCCAATTTTCTCACCTTTCCTCCTCTCCTGAACCCATTAACTCTCTCACTGGAGTACAGTTCCATGGACATTACATCACCAAAGAGGCCATTATTCATTTAGGAGCCTTGACAGTTCTCACGCAAAGTCAACATATGGGCACTGAGAAATGGGGATTGCTGCATGGGATCAACAGCAGAATCCCTGGCTGATTTTCCCTTCCCTAAACTAGGGCACTGCAGCACCCCAATTGCTACTGCAGATGAGATCAGCTAACTCAGTACAATTGAAGATTGAACGTGGGACCTTCCTGATCTGTATAGCTTAGAGGCAAACTACTTGTACAGCTCCAAAGAAATAATCTGTTACCGATTAGTCTTATTTGAGCTTCTACTGTACCATTTCCAAGCAGTCTTTATACTATGTAAGATTATCCTTTGACTTTTAGTCAAATATGATTTAATATAATTCCTTCCCTTGGTCTTATCAAAACAAGTCCTGAAACAGATTAAAGACTAATCTCCCTGCTTAATCTGATGTGAAATCCTGGCAGGGCTGGGATTGATTTAAGTCAAACCTATGCAAATGGATGTTTTGAAGGTGGAGGAAGGAAAAAGAGAGATCAAGGTTGCTTTACTCAATGGGGCATTGTTTCTTACCATTTCTATGAAAAAAAAATCAAATCAAATAAAAAGGCATGGGGGTGCAATTGGACGTTGTTGCGTCCATTTTCCAGGTGGAAACAGGGTGCAGAGGTACAATTTAAGGGGCCAACCTCCCACGCTCGAATAGCGCCCAAAACATGTCCGATGCCATATTGGTCCAGGCGCTGTCGAGGCGTCCCTGGTGGTCACCTAAAACAGGCATTAGGCTCATTGTATATGCTAATGAGAGGCCTAATTCCTGTTTTAGGACCCAAACTGGAAATTGATTTGATCTGAACGTAGCAGTCATTGGGCTTTCTGCGCTCAGGATCACCTGGTCTACATGCCTAACCAGTGCCCTTAAAGAGACCGCTAGAGGATGCCACCAAAAAAGGTCTGCAGCTCATCGGTTTGATGCAGATGAGGCCCGAGGCCAAATTTCCACTGAGCCTCTAGCCAATGTCTTGGGGTGTGCATTCCCTTCACGACGCCCGTTTCTTGCCGATTTCTAGCGCTACTCCAATTTCTCGGCCAATATAACTTTATATTTATTTAAATGTATAGATTTTCCTAGCTGTAAATTATGAAAGCTGATGGCCTAGAATTCACAGGCCATGAACTGGTTGCGGGGAACGATCCCTGTGTCGGAACGAGTAGACCCAAGGCGCACATAATAATGGGCCTCGGGCTTCATTTACATAAGATCGGCGAGCTGCAGATGTCTGATGGGTGACCCCAGGCAGCTCGCCGGCGAAGTGGATTTCAATTTCAGGCTGCTGCATCACCAGCAGCGGCCCTCAGGTAAGACTGCAGTGGAACTGAGAGGAGCAGTCCTACCCCTCCGGACTCCACATTCAGGTAAGCAATTTTTAAATAAAACTTGCCTTTTTGTTGGCAGCCTCCTGTAGTGCCTTTAAGGTCCTCTGGTTAGGTCGCACGTAAACCTCGTTTACCTGAACACAGCCAGCCTGGCACCTTATTTGTATATGTAAAGGACCTAACACATGTTTCAGGCGTGGACTCTGGACGCCTATATTTCTGCCTTTACCAATATGGCGGGCGGTGCATTTCTGGCGTGGAATGAGCAAGCACACACCACCCACCATATTGGATGCTTAGGCGCCCGTTTTACGCCTGTAAGACAGGCACTGCATTAAACAATTTCTAGGCCAATGAGTCTTAATTCATCACTCTACCAAAAAGTCGCTTAGGATATCAGTCTCCACTGGAGCACTCAAAAGCATGACTAAGAATAGGAAATGGGTTAAAGGTAAGCCAATGTGTGAAGATTGAAAAACTAGAGAGAAATTGATAACCGTGCTGATTACATAGGAAAGAACTGTACACAGGGGATAAGTCAGGAGGTTCAATAATGGATTTGTTTGCCCACCTTGTTAATGTTTTGCTCTTCAAGGTGAAGAGTGATAGATAGCATTAAGAAATAGAACAATGTTTTTCTCAATAACCTATTCCTCCAAGGTCATGTACAGCATTGGTTAGATACAATTCAGAGTTAGTTCCGATGACTGCGATAATGAGTATTCATTTCACGTTCAGAAGATACCTCCTACTGAACTTATTTGCGATTTCAGGTTACCACACCTGCTTTTGTCTCTTTGAATAAGGCGTCTGATTAATATTATCTATTGCGAACCAATCTACTGCGAATGTGATCGATCCTAATTTATAGCCTCATTGGACAGAGTGGACCTTCATTCAATCTGTTTGGACTGAAGTTGAACTTGGATCAGAGATAAAAGATAACGTTTGATGTGGATTTATGCCGTGCCCACCCTCATTTTTTCCAACCCTTTATACAAAAGGAGAATTTATTCCCTATTTATAATGCGATAGTTGTGAGCAATGCCAACACAGAAGCACTTTTGAGTGTGCACCAACCCTCTATAATTGATCAATCCCTTGAAAAGTGGAGCTTTAAAAATTGCTATGTTTCTAAGCTATGTTAGAAGTCATGTTGAAGTATCCAGGTCCGTCGCTGGTGGACGTGAAAAATCCCAGGGCGCTATTCGAAGAGCAGGAGAGGTCCGCCGGTGTCCTGGCCAGGAATTGTCCATCAACCAACGCCACTAAAGGCAGGTTAGCTGATCATTTGTCTTGTTGCTGTTTGTGGGACCTTGGTATCCTCACTTACACAAAGTTCTACGCACTAAAAATACTCAATTGGAGGAGGGCCAATTTCAGTGGGTGAGAACAGATCTGGCCCGGCTAAATTGGAATCAAAGATTGGCAGGCAAAACTGTAATTAAACAATGGGCAGCCTTTAAAGAGGAGATGGTTCAGGTTCAGTCTAGGTACATTCCCACGAGGGAGAAAGGTAGGGCAACAAAAGCCAGAGCTCCCTGGATGACAAAAGAGATAGAGAGTAAGATGAATCAGGAAAAAAGAGGTGTTTGACAGATGTCAGGTTGATAACACAAGTGAGAATCAGGCTGAATATAGAAAGTTCAGAGGGGAAGTGAAAAAGGAAATAAGAGGGACAAAGAGAGAGTACGAGAATAGACTGGCGGCCAACATAAAAGGGAACCCAAAAGCATAGGCATGTAAACAGTAAACGGGTAGTAAGGGTGGGGTGGGGCCCATCAGGGACGAAAAAGGAGATCGACTCATGGAGGCAGAGGGCATGACCGAGGTACTAAATGAGTACTTTGCATGTGTCTTTATCAAGGAAGAAGATGCTGCCAGAATCTCAGCAAAGGAAGATGTAGTTGAGATACTGGATGGGCTAAAAATTAATAAAGGCCAGGACCTACTCCGTTAATGGTAGGGCGTTGGAGAGAGTTATAGAACAAAGAGACCTAGGAGTACATGTTCATAGCTCCTTGAAAGTGGAGTCACAGGTGGATAGGGTGGTGAAGAAGGCATTCAGCATGCTTGGTTTCATTGGTCAGAACATTGAATACAGGAGTTGGGATGTCTTGTTGAAGTTGTACAAGACATTAGTAAGGCCACACTTGGAATATTGTGTACAGTTCTGGTCACCCTATTATAGAAAGGATATTATTAAACTAGAAAGAGTGCAGAAAAGATTTACTAGGATGCTACCGGGACTTGATGGTTTGACTTATAGGGAGAGGTTGGATAGACTGAGACTTTTTCCCTGGAGAGTAGGAGGTTCAGGGGTGATCTTATAGAAGTCTATAAAATAATGAGGGGCATAGATAAGGTAGATAGTCAAAATCTTTTCCCAAAGGTAGGGGAGTCTATAACGAGGGAGCATAGATTTAAGGTGAGAGGGGAGAGATACAAAAGGGTCCAGAGGGGCAATTTTTTGACTCAAAGGGTGGTGAGTGTCTGGAACGAGCTGCCAGAGGCAGTAGTAGAGGTGGGTACAATTTTGTCTTTTAAAAAGCATTTGGACAGTTACATGGGTAAGATGGGTATAGAGGGATATGGGCCAAGTGCAGGCAATTGGGACTAGCTTAGTGGTATAAACTGGGCGACATGGACATGTTGGGCCGAAGGGCCTGTTTCCATGTTGTAAACTTCTATGATTCTATGATCCGTTGGATTCATGGGTTACGCCCTCCCAATGTCACTCAGTAAAATATTTTCTCTTTTCCATCATTCCCCACTGGCAATTCTACACAACTAAGTTGATAAGGAGCCTTTTCATTGGACAGCTCAAAATGCCTCGATTCACCCTCTCCAACTGAGTCAGATATCTTGAAATAATGAAATTCATACAGTTATTAAGTTAGGGTCGAAATCTGCTTCAAGAATGTTCTTGATCCATTGTTCTTTGAATCAGGTTGATACACAGAATCTACCTCAAATTTTTACTTCAATCTGTCCAAAGGTCAACCAGTATTTATGAGTAAGTACAAAATACAAATGTTTTAGGCGTGAACTCTGGTCTATATTTCTGCCTTTACCAATATGGCGGGCAGTGCATTTCTGCCGCGGAATGAGCGTGCGCACACCAACCACCATATTGGATGCTTAGGCACCTGTTTAACGCCTGGCAAATCTAGTGTAAGGAAAAATACAAAATCAGAAAGGAGTTAACGAGCAAAGTAACTATTTCAAAAATTATGAGATAATTTCAAATGAGCACAGCTTACATTTACCTGGGAGTAGTTGCACCCAACTGAATGACTAGAAGAAGGCAGTAGAAAATTCTTCAGAGTCTTGAGTAAAATGGTCAAGGTTAAAAGTTGTAAACATATTAACATTCATTTTATCTTTGCAAATTTCAAAACAACACAAATTTCTCATTTGACCTTTTAGTTGATAAGAGGTTTTTTTTAGTGGGAGGGGAAACAGGCAATGAGGTAATTTTTTAAGAGCTGTGAGATGCAGTTTTACAAAGGAATGCATGCCTTTCCTGGGTGCAAAACAATTGAGAATTCAGGTGATGTCATAAATCTGAAGAGCAAACCCCTAGCAGTTTAGAAACATGCTCCGAAAGATTGCTTCAAATCCTTCTATCTGTTCTTTGCAATACATTTACAATACTGATGAGAACTTTCAAAATGTTGGTGCAGCTGCAGTGGCAGAGAATCTGGCTCTGGATCCAGCTGTGGATCCAGCTGTGCAGCAGGAACCAACTGTGGTTGGCATCAGTGTGGGGAAGCAATTCGCTGTCACTGCATTATGGTATCCTAACTTGATGTGGAACTTTATGTGATTCCTCATAGTTGGGTATTACACACTTTATTTTGCTGTTTGATGCAGTACTGCACACCTTCTCATAAAAGTACTTCATTGGCTGTAAAGCTCTTTTGGACTTCTGAGGTTGTGAAAGGGCCTATATAAATGCAGGTTCTTTCTTTCTTGCTTGCTTACTGATGTCACCATGCTCCAGATCTTGGAGAAGCAGCAAAAGAGCAAGACATGTTTTGTTTGCAAACTGGCAGGATGACCAACCCCAAGGAGACACATTCCATTCTATTCTACGAGAGAATGTGTTACACTGACCAGGATAGTCTTCCTGACCTTGATTGCTGTATCTCCACCATTTCCAATTGAAAAAAAGATGGACATGAACAAAGTCACCAGGTTTCCTTTGACACAACACTAGTGTGAAGATTTCATTATTACAGTTAATTATTCAGTTATTCATTATTAAGTTTTTCATTCCTGTATTTTTTTTAAGTTGTGGCCTTTCAATATGAAGAAGAATTAAATACAATGTGTTCAGCCTTAAATCTACTGGTGTATATATATATAGGCTCTCTGTCTTTCTAATACTTGAGTTTCACCTCCTAAAGAAATAGCTGCTAGGCATCTATTCCAACATAGTATACCTTAGCAGAGTTATCTTTTATAAAAACCGCCTGTTGGATTTCGACTCATACATGTTAAAAAAAAGGTAACAGTTTTAGGTTAAATGTATTTTTCATTTTTCAAGTGCTGTTGGTCATTCCAAGATATTATGTAACAACAATAATGAATTCCTATCTGAATGGTAATCCTGGCATTCCACCGGAGTGTTTATCAGCCTGGGGTTTTCTTGAAGTTTCGTAGCTTTTTTAATCTGGCGTTTTTTTTTTAAAAAGAAAATGTTTTGCCACATTGGGAAAAGGCATCAGCTGCATTTAAGCAAGATTCCTTTACAAGTCTGAGGAAAACTGTAAGTAAAAAGGCAGCAAATATATACATGCATATTCCACCTTGTGTTAGTACAACATCTCCACCCTGTGTATTTCCCCAGTTTTCTTCCTTCATCTTCTGAAGACTGGGACGCAGTTTAACGGGCACCAACAGACCTCTTTACTTTGCCCAAGTTTCTGTTTTTCAGGTGTGAGCCTAGATGTTGAATGCATACATGTTCAACTGTGAGAGGCATCACATCCAAAGTCAATCCTGTTCTGACCCAACATCAATGCAATTCTGATGAAAGGTCATTGACCTGAAATGTTAACTTTGTTTCTTTTTCCACAGATGCTGACTGACTTGCTGAGTATTTCCAGCATTTTCTGTTTTTATATCAATGCATGCAAAGTGCCCAACAAAGGTCACTGGCTGGCAATCAGGATTGGGGAAGCCTGGCTAATTTCAGCCCCCACCCCTGAGCATGTGCTCCTTCAACCTCCAGCATCTGAAGACTATTTTTATGTGTGTACAACAAGAGGGCACATTGAGGGCTCACTATTGACCTGCAAAAAGTCATACCGTAAGGAACACTTGCTCTGACTTGCCCAAGTAGCTCCGTTGGGATCTGTGGATCACATACTTGGATAATAGTGAGTCTGTGCACCTGCCTCAGATGCAGGCAGACTGCCCCCTGATTGATCCTCTGCAGTGCCTCATCTTCTAGCTCCCTTAGGGCAAGAAGAATTCACAAAGGAATGCCATTCCTATCAAGGTGGGATGTTGCAAATCACAACGAAACTGCTCCGACTGATAGGTGATGTAAAGGAACAAAGGTAAAAAAGCAAGTAAAATTAATCTTCAAAATGCAAAAAAAAACTTACATAAATGCAAGGAAAGCAAACCAAATGAGGCGAAAAATAATAGAAGTTCACTCTCATTCAGAAAATCAGGGAACACATGCCATTAAAAACTTGAGTTCTGAAGGCTTGCAAGTGAGTTTGGAATTGTGCAAGTTTTATACTGGCGCTCAGGGATGACAGTGCATTTCAGGAGCAGACCTTGGGAAGCCCAGCCCTTATTTCAAACCCATGATAAGGCTCGTGCACTCTAGCAGCACGAGCCTCTTGAGCACACGACACAGCCTGTTCATATAATACTGAGCAGTGCGCCGCAGTATGCTTTCAGGGTAGCAAATCTCCCCCAAATGTCCTGCACCCTTTGTGTCAGGCATGCTTATGCTCTACTGGTGCATTGGAGCAGAGCACCTTTCACAACCTCAGGACATCCCAAAGCACTTTACAGCCTAAGACTTGCTTTTGAAGTGTAGTCATTGTTGTAATGTAGGGAAATGCAGCAGCCAATTTCCATACAGCAAAATCCCACAAACAGCAGTCTGATAAATGATCAGATAATCTTTTTAGTGATGTTGGCTGTGAGATAAATTATGGCCAGCAAACCAAGAGAACTCTTCTGTTCTTCTTTGAACAGCGCCCACCTGAGATGGCTGATGGAGCCTCAGTTTAACGTCTCATCCAAAAGGCAGCAACTCAGTCAGTACAGCATTCCATCATACTGCACTGAACTGTCATCCTAGATTATGTGGTCAAGTCTCTGGAGTGGAGCTTGACCTATGATCTTCTGACTTAGAGGCAAATGTGCTACCACTGAGCTAAGGCTGACACCTCTGGAGTACAAGAGTGATGGAGCAAAAGATGATAAGAACAGCAGTATAGAATATTCTCAAAACACAACACAGTTTAGTAAATTTAATCCATAGCAGGTCAAATTCATCGAATGTAGCCCCAGAAGGGCAGGATGCTGTTTATGATGCTACGGGATGTCACATCTCAAAAAGCTTTACAAATATCTATTTCCAGGTCATTGGGCTGTTATCCACTTGGATTGGGATTTCAAAAACCGACTTAAAAACATTGGTTCAGAATTTCCTGGAAAGTTTACCGTAACTATAGCATAAGATTGGAGTTGCATTGTTTTTTTTCCTGAGGAAATTCATGCATAACTGATTTACATCAGTTTTACAGCAAAACATCGCTACGCACAAATTTCCTCAATTCTTTCTGTGATAGGTCCTATCCTCCGATCCTAATTTACATAACTCCACCCCATGCAAAAGACCAGCTCACCCGAGTTTCCTGGATTTATGGGAATGATGTGTTGGCGTAGATTTAAGGCCAAAAATTCAGGCGCAGCACAGCCCAAGGTCACTTGATATCAGTGCAACTGAGATTTCTGGAGCGTGATTACGATTTTCTTCATGATTTTTAAAAAAGTTTTCTCACTGAGACTTGTACTCAGCTTAAACAAAATGTTGTCAGTCTCAGTACACGCAAAATTTTTTGGACCCTGACCTTCCCCTCCTCTCCTCAGAAGGACTAACTAGCTTAAATGGCCTTCCCAATGGGTATACCTCTGTTTGCTATAATAATGAAAGAGGAAGAAGAGCAGCAGAGGCAAGAAGACAGCAGCCCACTATATTTCCCCTATTGGTGTCATTGCATTTGTTCCACTCCGACTTTTATGTTCCTCTGTAGGAAAATGAGCTCTGCAGGAAATTTGAGCTTAAACTGGCAAGATTGGTGTTAAAAACCAGTGTATATTTCGGCAATGAATAGAAAGTTGCTTGTTCTATTATGGGGATGGCTGCACCAATGTTGACTGAATCATAAGCAACTTCGGACTTGGCAAACATTTGTTGTTATCTGAATTACATCTATGTGAAGTTGACTATAAAAAAAAATTAACTATTGTGACAGATAGACTTTTAAAATAATCTATTTACCAAGGCTACCATAATAAAAGGGGTTTCTAATCAAGGATAAATGTTGTCCAAGAATCAAAACCACTAAGCTGATCAAGTTTGTGGCTTAAACTTAGCATAATAGCAACAGCCATCCACGAGCATTCATCACCAGTCCTACTTGTGTATAATGACGCCTGTATTAGCAAAGGAGCAGGAAGCGATCAAAACAATTCCCCTGTGATATTGCTGAACATTCACATTTCCAAGAGTTGATTCAATGTAAATATCTGATGAAAAATTCTAAAGGTATAAATTAGCAATTCACTGGCTCAGACCAGGTAAAGAGTATAATCCACAATGAGGTATGTCCAAATGATTAAAAGATTATGCATTCAAAATACATTGTTTGTCTGAATATACTTCAGATTGTTAATGGTATTTACTCAATAGCTACTTTTAACCTATGTTGTTT
This sequence comes from Heptranchias perlo, assembly GCF_035084215.1. Taxonomy (NCBI): domain Eukaryota; kingdom Metazoa; phylum Chordata; class Chondrichthyes; order Hexanchiformes; family Hexanchidae; genus Heptranchias; species Heptranchias perlo. The sequence goes on along the minus strand of NC_090357.1, from coordinate 12,322,043 downwards.
TTCTTTTTCTCTTGTAATTTTTCATTGAAAATCTTATTCATCTCCTTTAATTACCAAGTCTCACATTAGGTGTAAGATTCCAGCTGTAACTTCAGCCATAATTCTCAATTTTTTTTTATACAATTCAACATGATTAGAAAACCACCTGGTTTAGCAATTATCATATCACTTGCACTGTAAAATTACACTCCTCATCAATCCCTCCCCCAAACCTTACCCTATTAATATGACTGCTAGCCTGCCCCATTGCTATCTTCTCCCCCACCTCTTTCTGACACACGTATTAGATGTATTTGCTATTATACACAACTGCTTCTAAGGAGTCAAGGTAGTCCAGGTTGCATGGTTCTCCACAGATACCGAGATGCCAATCTGTGGCTCTAAAGAAGTACCCTGTGGGACAATGACATGGGTCAAGTCTTTCTTTCATGATCACACACACTGAAATGTCTTACTTTCTCAAGACATTCAAAGTCTACCTACCTGTGGCCTAGCCAAGAATTGATCAAAAACCATTAGAGCTGGATTGGGTAGTCAAGAGTTGGACAGCGCAGCCATGGAATTTGAACCTGCACCCATCTGAATTGTGACGTTTGTGCTCTTACCATTGCACTACAGGGTTGCCATGTCAATAGCTGCTTGTGTTTCATTTTCAACTTCTTAAACCCTTTGTGTCTAATCTCACTGAGACAGTCTTCCAGTGATAAAACATTCTTGGTATCTGTCCCAGTAGCAAACAGCTAATCATAGTCTGTCTGTCTGTCCAACAAATGTGTCTGTTCAGACTCAGTATCTGCATATAAATTTTGTGGTTAGAAACTTGAGATTTAAAACTGAATTTTTTTGAGGTTTACTGATTGGGCATGATCTATTTTTTTGGAAAAGGGAATATTCTTTATCAAAGGAATCTCAGGTTTGTCTGCACCCTAAAATGTTGTCCATTAAAAAGATCTAGCCTAGAACCACAAAGTAATTTATTTCGATATAATATGGCTAGAGCTTGATCTGAAATTTACTTCAATAATCTTCGTACTTCAGATAATTCGAGTAAAACTGAAAGCTGAACACAAACACATCGGGGATGAAACTGGTCTTTGGCACAAAGCGGGCGACAGTGAAAAGGCAGCTGATTTTACATGCCACTCGATTTTCTTTTCCATTGAAGTCAGAAGGTCATTAGGACCCAGCCCTCCCTTTTTTCAAATAAAAAAACTGAACTGGATCTGTAACAAAATGTACATCTTAGAGTATGATGTCTGTATATCTATCTATATATATATATATAAAAAAACGCACACACATTTTAAAAGCAACCGTAGATTCTGCTTCTGCCATTGTTTCTAGAAGGGTATACAATGCCCCAACAACCCTCTATATATAAAAAAATCTCCTAACCTCTACCTTCATTCTTTTGGTGATGATATTAAATTGATGCCCTTTGTTACTGACTCACCTAAAAAATGGAAATTGCTTTTCCATATTTAGAACCAATCAAAGCTGAACACGCACTACTATCTTCAAGGAATGTGCTTGAAATTTCCTATTTACCTTACCCAAACCCTTCACAATTTTGAACATTTCTATCAAATCGCTGCTTAACTTCTGTTCTAGTGAAAAGACCCCCAGTTTCTCTCATCTCTGCTTCCTGGTACTTTCTGAATAAACCTCTTCTGTACCCTTTCTGTAGCCTTGACATCTTTCCTAAAGTAAAATGCCCAAAACTAGACACAATATTCTAACTGCAGCCTAAACAATAATGTTGTAGGTTTAGCATTACTCTTTGCTTTTGCACCCTATGCACCTATTTATAAATCCAAGGATCCCATATTTTTTCTCTACAGCTTTATCAACTAGTCTATCCATTTTTAAAGATTTGTGTATCCGAACTCCTAAATATATTCTACTACTCCTTTTAAAGGTTTATCATTTAGTGTACCATTCTTTTAGGTTTTAAATTTAAGTAAGGCGAACTTTGAAAAGGTGAGTGATAAATTGGCCACAGTAAACTGGGTTGAACTGTTAATGGGTAAACCTACAGACAAGCAATGGGAAGAAGGCAAAGAAGAGTTTTATACAACACAAAGCCAGTACATACCCCTAAAAGCCAAAGGCTCTACTTGTGTAGTTAAGCAACCACGGTCAACAAACAAAGTAAGAGACAGTATCAAGCTGTAAGAAAAGGCTTATACAAATGCGAGGAAAAGTGGAAATCCCAATGGACAGTGAGAGCTATAAAAAGCAATCAAGGAATTCAAAGACCATAATAGAGGTGCAAAAATAAAATATGAAAAAAAACTTGCAAGGGATAACGATGCTAACAGCAAACATTTTTATAAATATATTGAGCGAAAGAGAGTAGTAAAGAGACATGTGGACCCATTAAAGATGAATGCAGGTGAGACTATAATGGATAATAAGAACATGGTAGACTTGTTACATGAGCACTTTGTTTTCAGAGTGGAGGAAGAGGACAAAATATCAATGATACAAGGGAACCTAAAATAAGTCAAGGGGAGGAACTTAGTGGATTTAATATTTTTTTTTTTAAATGGTAATGGAGAAAATAACGGGACTTAAGATAGACAAATCTCCAGGACCTGATGCTTTCCACCTCACGGTATTAAAAGAAATAGGTGAGGAAATAGTTATTGCATTATTTATAATTTTCAAAAGCTCTCTGGATTCAGGAATTGTGCCATTAGATTGGAAAATTGCTAATGTCACTCCATTATTTAAGAAGGGAGGGTGAGAGAACCCATATAATTACAGTCCTGTCAGTTTAACATCCATTGTGGGGAAGTTATTGGGATCTATCATCAGAGATAGAGTGACTGAGCACCTAGACAGGTATCAGTTGATCAAAGAGAGTCAATATGGATTCGTTTGGGAGGTAGGAGACCGAGATTAGGGATAAAGGGTCCATTCTCTGATTGGTAGAATGTGACAGTGGTGTGCCCCCATCTGTGCTAGTGCCTCAGCTTTTCACCACATGTATTAATGACTCAGATAAAGGAATAGAGAGTTGTAAATCCAAGTTTACAGATGACATAAGTTAGGAGGCACAGTAAATTGTAAGGATGGGGGTAGGAAGTTGCAAAGTGACATAGACAGACAAAGTGAGTGGGAAAAATTGTGGCAGTGTGAGGTCATTAACTTTGGATCTGAGAAAGACAAATCGGAATATTTACTTAATGGTGAGAGACTAGGAGCTGTGGAGGGATTTAGGTAACAATGTGCACAAATCACTAAAAGCTAGTGCAGAGGTAAAAAAAAAGCAATCTAAAAGTCTAATGGAATGTTGGCATTTATTTTAAGGGGGCTGGAATACTAAGTGGAGGAAGTTATGCTTCAGTTGTAGAGTATTGGTCAGAACACATCTGGAGTACTGCATTCAGTTTTAGGCATCGCTCCTCAGGAAGGATATATTGGCCTTCGAAGGGGTGCATCGCAGATTCACCAGAATAATACATTAGAGAATAAAGTTATGAGGACAGGCTGCATAAACATGGCTTGTATTCTCTTGAGTATAGAAGATTCAGGGGTGAGCTGATCGAGGCGTTTAAAATGTTAACAGGATTTGATAGGGTAGATACAGAGAAACTATCTTCCCTGGTGGGGCAATCAAGAACAAGGGGACATAATCTTAAATTTAGAGCTAGCCATTCAGGAGCAAAATCAGGAAGCACTTTTTCACATAAAGGGTAGTTGAAATCTGGAACTTTCTCCCCCAAAAGGCTGCGGATGCTAGGACAATTGGAGATTTTTGGTAGGTAAGAATATCAAAGGATATGGAAAAAAAGGGGGGTAAATGGAGCCATGATCTATTTGAATGGTGAAACAGGCTCGAGGGGCTGAATGGCCTACTCCTGTTCCTGTGTTTCTATGTTTTGCTCCAAGACATAGCATCTCTCATTGAATTTCATTTGACATCTATCTGTCCAATCTACTAACTTGTCAATGTCTTTCTGAAGCCACTAACAGTCCGCTCCCTATTTTTGTGTTTTCTGTGAATTTTGATATTGTGCCCTCTATACCAGAGTCCAGATTATTTATATTGAGACGAGCAATGGTCCTAATATTGGCTCCTAGGAGACACATCTGTCTAGTCAGAGAAACATCCATTAACCATCACTCTCTGTTTTCTGTCATGTAGCTAAACTTCCAATCCACGTACCCCATCATACTATGTGCCTTAATTTTAATCAATAAGCTGTGCTCAAAATGGCTGTTGCATTTGCCTACATAACAGTGGCTGCACTTCAGAAGTAATTCACTGCCTGTGAAGTAACTTGGGATATCCTGAGGACATAATAAAAGCGCAATGTAAATGCTAGTTCTTTCTTACTTTAGTCCCTATTAACGTCAATGTAATTTTTTTCCATTTCCATATAAACTACCCTTATGGCCTCTCGGAGTAGAATTGCCAATTTGTGCTGAATCATGGGCCTGTATCCACAAGTAACTGGTTCGAGAAAATCCAAAGTAAATTCGTATAGGAACCAAGATATTATGCTTTAAGGATTAATTCTATTAATGTGGGCTAGGTTCAAAACCAGGTCCCAGAAGTTAAAGGAGCATGGTAATCTATTACATCAAACAATCTCCCATATATTCATTGTCAAACACTTGTAGTCCTAAGTGACTAATAATTGACTGGCTAACTAGCAATCCATCAGTTCCAACTACAAAATAAGCTTCTTCAAATGATAATCATAGCTCCTGTATTTATAGCCTCCATTATCAGCTTCCTTTGGTGCTGTAAAGTTTTATGATTCTATGATCAGTAGACAGAAAATCACAGACAGTGCACTCATCATTTTTTGATAAACCATCTGCTGTTTAAGAGGCTCCACTGGTGATATTGGGTCTCAGAAAATATCCCCCTTCATACAATAGCACTTTTAAAACTGTTGGCCATGCCATCAGAGGGAACTCTTTTCTCAGTTACCTATTTCTGTATTTCATTTTGTATCTCGTCAAGAGAGAGCAGCCTCCATTTTAACCCTCGCCACTTTAAAATCATAAAAAGAGGGAAACTTTCTTTCTTCAGAATAGGGTGTAAGGATGTAAGGCTCGACCTCAGATTGTAGTGTAAGGATGTAAGACCCTTCACAGGAACATGGGAAAATAGGATCGGGAGTAGGACATTTAGCCCCTCGAGCCTGTTCCGCCATTCAATGAGATCATGGCTGATCTGTGACCTAACTCCATATACCCACCTTAGCCCCATATCCTTTAATGCCATGGTTAACAAAAATCTATCAATCTCAGATTTAAAATTAACAATTGAGCTAGCATTTATTGCTGTTTGTGGATGAGAGTTCCAAACTTCTACCACCCTTCACGTGTAGAAGTGTTTCCTAACTTCACTCCTGAAAGTCCTGGCTCTAATTTTTAGGCTATGTCCCCTAGTCCTAGACTCCCCAACCAGCAGAAATAGTTTCTCTCTATCTACCCCATCAGTTCCCCTTAATATCTTGAAAACTTAGATCAAATCACCAGAATGGAATGTAAGGATGTAAGACCCTTCCTCAGAACAATGTGTAAGAATGTAAGACCCTTCCTCAGAATGGAGCATAAGGATGTAAGACTACCTCAGGATTGTTTATTCTACAAGTTGCTTAGCCAGATGATCATTTCTCTATTTTGCAGCAACAAAAAGTCAGATTGACATTACAGGAAACTCTGACTGGTTCGCATTACACAAAGTAATTGTGACCATAGTCTGGCAATGGGTCAACTTGTGTAGTTTATTTTGTACAAAGAAAGATAGTAGTGAAAGCAAAAACCCAGCAGAAAACTGTGATCTAAAATATTTGACCTTGTACAAAAATGTTGCTGTAGTTCTCTGACAGAAAATGATTTACAGCTTCTTTGCTTTTATCTTTTGGAAAAGGAGCGAAAAAGAAGAAATAAATGAAAAAGTATTTTTTGGATTTGTCTTTTCTCCCCATAACTTTTTCTCACAAGGAGCTTGTTTTCAATGGGAATTAACTAGCCCTTACTGGTCCTTCTGGCTGTAACTGTATGTCATAAGCAGTATAAGGCAGGTATTTGTGGAGTGCAAAGCACAACTGACTGAACCTTAATGATATTGTAGGCTTCCTCTTGTTACAGGAGACACACTGTTCCATTCTTACACATATACTCAGAGCTCCACTCCCCTGATGGTCATTTTTAATGTTAGGAGAGTGGAGGCAGGCGCATCTGCTTTCACCTAACTTTAGAAAGACTCTGTAGCAAGTTTATGAAGTGCCCAAGAGGTCCAGTAAACTGCCAAAGTATCTTTAAATTTGTTTCATATCACACTAATATTATATTCCACATGGTGCCTAGCCCAATGGTATAATACATCATCCCCAACTGACTCACACCGCACTTGACTTTAGTGTGTCTTGGAGTCATGTTGGGACCTGCATTTGTTGCAAAAGTGGTAGTGCAATTGTAGCCTTTGAGAGGAGAATGAAGAGCAGTAAAATGCTTGTGATTTTTGTTACTGCCACAGTAAAATGATCTTGTATGAATATTTATAATTTACAATTAGATCAATATTACTTCAAGCTCCTCTCCATGGACCAACATTGGATTTCACAAGCATAAACAGATTAACCTGCAGATCGCATCAAACCCAGTTTACACTGCAGTAACTATTAAAGATTTCTACTGCAAGTTTTTGAATCTTTCTCTGTTGTTTCCTATCAAATATGACCTGACGAGATTACCTTCTAAAGCAAAGATTTTTTTTTTCTTTATCATTAAAAGGTCGAAGGTGGCCATCTGCATGGTTTGGTCGAGGAACTAAAAATTGATGATTTCATGGAGATTAATGGGGGGTCACCAGCTGCAATGTCTTCCCAACACACAAATCTTGGCCTATCTCTTGTCTGACGCCAACCTACCCTGCACCTACTTACAGTTGAAGAAGCTTTGAAGCCAGGAATGCCAGAAATGTCTGTATGTAAATAATGTTGAGTTCATAGAAGTAAAACCAACAGCTGACATGCAACCCTGTTTCTTTAATTTATTCTCCGTCGATATTCTAGACTTTTTATATTTTTTTTAGATGTATTTTGAAATTGCTGTAAATAAATCCCTCTTTAATCGAAAAAGGATGCTAGATTCACCCCGAAACGTAGACACTTTTTGCTACAATAAACGTTCCAAGGAACATAACTGGGTCGCTAGCAGGACTCACCGCAGAATAGTTCCCACTTAATTCAGATGTACGTGGGTATTTTCCTGTAAAAACTGCATCCAGACTGATCACCCAAATCTTCGCCAAATTGTCCTCTCTGTGTTGCTGCTTTCTCCCTCCCCTCTGCATAAGAAAGAACTTGCATTTATATAGCGCCTTTCACAACCTCAAGACGTCACAAAATGCTTTACAGCCAATGAAGTACTTTTGAAGTGTAGTCACTGTTGTAATGAAGGAAACGGGGCAGCCAATTTGTGCACAGCAAGGTCCCACAAACAGCAATGAGATAAATGACCAGATAATCTGCTTTGGTGCTGTTGGTTGAGGGATAAATATTGGGGAACTCCACTGCTCTTCTCCAAACAGTGCCATAGGATCTTTTACATCCACCTGAGAGAGCAGGTGGGGCCTTGGTTTAATATCTCATCCGAAAGACGGCACCTCCAACAGTGCAGCATTTCCTCAGTACTGCACTGAAGTATCAGCATCGATTATGTGCTCTAGTCTTGGAGTGGGGCTGACCCTCCAAGGCAATCAGCTAACGTGCCACAGTGTTTTTAACCATCTCCACATTTCTATCATTCAACCCCAGCTTGCTGCCCTCCACATCCTCTTTTCTCAGCAACATGGACTATTAGCCTGGATTTGTGCAATCTCTTGTGGGCAGGGTACAGTGCCATTGGAAATGCCAAACTCAGAAGGGCAGGAGCATTATTTAAATATTAATTTGTGGGGGTGGGGGAAGATGCCCTTCAAGCTTTTACCCAGCATTGACATGTTAGACGTTCATTCATAGTTACACCTGTGTGGTTTGGGTATCCAGAATTTCAAGGTAATGTTAAGACCCACTTTAGGTCCTCTACTGACCCATTATTTGGCAGGAACGGGGTGGTAATGGGACCAAAATCAAAGTAAAGAACTTACTGCTCCATTTCTTCCAATGCCCAGCCCGTCGCAATCTTGGAGTAGGCCGGGAAATGGGCATTCAAGGCTCCCACTGGAAACAGGCAGGGGCCTTTTTAATGTATGTAAATCGGGGATCTACAATACACATAGAACCGCGATACAACTTTGAACTGCAAACCTGAAGGGGCTGATTTTAAACCCCAAGAACGAGTGGGTTGGGGGTGGGTGGGAGTTGGGAGTAGTTGTTTTTTGGGACTGCAAAGTCCGAAAATTTTGCTGTTGTGATCCAAAAAACCAACTATTTTCAACTCCCACCTGCCCCCAACCCACCCATTCTTGGGGTTTAAAATCACCCCCGAAGCATTCACATTACACAAGCCCCATCCATGTGGACTGTACGTAAAGTGGCCAAACCAGTGGTCCTCAAAAGGACCATTCATGAGTTCTCACAGGTGACTGTTTTGAGAATGTTGTGGGGCCAGAAAATGCATGAATGCTCCTCCTGTCCCTCCACAAAAATCTTCCCGCCCACTGCCAGACTTTCCCATGCCACCGACGCCCCCCCCACCGCCGTCTCTCCCCCCCCCCCCCACCCCCCCAACCCCGCTTTAAATCGCAACTGCCGGCTCCATGGAGAAGCTGTCAAATTTCCCACCCCCGCAATTGGCAAGTTGCCAGCAGTAAACGAGCCCTGAGAGGCAGTTTGCCATTTAATCTCAGCTGCCTGCGTTTTGTAGGGTTGGCTAGACTTTTATTATTTTTGGTGACTGCTGGGGAATGAATACTTTACCACAAAGCCACCATCAGCTACTTCAACTTGTACCTCATTTCATTCTTCCACCTGTAGAATGGAAGAAAGAGATGATTCCACAGTTGAAATACCTGCTGCTGACACCCACAAACTTCCTTCATGGCTGATATCAATGCTGCTCATTAAGGATACTATCTCATTTAGAAGGACTGGTCCTTTTTCTTCTTTTCTTCTTTATTGAGCTTACCACTGCTAACTAGGCTGTATATTAAATGTGCATGATATTTTTTTTTAATTGAATGTGCAATGTCTGTTTACACCAGCTTAAAAATCACACCTTCACTTATCTCTCTGAAGCCTCAAGTCCAAAATGATTTGAAGACAGTGATGGAGTGGAAGCACACGTTGAATCATGAGGATGTAGAGCTACAACTGAAGAGAGATAGTCCCCATTGCTTACCACTATATTATCCAGAAACAGAAGTGTACCAGTTCTTTGTTTTATAACAAAACCATTGTTGCAGATTAATCATTTTGGATCTTCAACAACAGTTGATCCGACAGAAATTCTAACATTGGCAAGCCTAATACTATAGAAGCAACCACTGCAATGGAACTTTATCTGCCACTGCAACTGGTTATATTCATGAAGAAGGCAAAATAGCATCTGCCATGTGTTGATAAACTTGATTGAACTACATACAGATTGCAACAGAGTTTGCTTCATAGCAAATACGTTGACTATCTCCACAATCAATTTTCCTCCCAAAATGTTTCATGTGGAGCGAGAGTCATCGTCCAATTCATAGTCAACGGCAGAAAATCTAGTCCATTCCATATTGTAACACATTTCAGTTCTTCCAATGTCCCGACTATTGAAAGTGTTTACTTCCTTTATAGTTATAACCAGAATAGTTATATAAACTCCAGACCCATTATTGGTTAAATAGTAAAAGTCCTTTATATAAAAAGGACTGATTAAAGCTCAAAAAGAAACTGTTTTGAACAGGATAGTTCAACCAGTGCATGTGTTTACCATTGTTAAGATAACTTGGCAGTTGAAATGAAATCTGGTATCAGTCTTGCAAAAGAGAAACATTTGAAGAGTTTAAACTCAAACATTTGAGTTATGTTCTTCCATTCTCTAACCCCTGGCCACAAGCTATCTGGCTTAATATGCTTCAGTGAGGCCCAGGGACTTTTTGTGACCCATATTACCTGGAGGAGACATACTTTCCCAGGGCTGTTACTACAAAGTCCTTTATTTGTTATTAGTTTATCATCATCTATCAACTGATATTGCCTACCCAATGTCACTGGACACTCACATATGTGGACAATTATTGTAAGTGAAATAATTCATGAATTACGCTGCAGCATTAAAGCTATTGCTGTAAGAAGATGGCAAATAGCACACGTGCCTGAGAGGCAGGATTGTACGTTTTTACTTAATGTAAAATAAACTGGTCAATTTATAATTTTTTAATGATATCGTTTTGTATTTTACTTTTATGGACTTTTTCTGAAATATTGATGTATAATTTCTGTAACTAGTCATTGTCGCACTGGTTTTAATATACATTTACATTTGATTTTTACATTACATATTAAGCCTAATAGTGCACACAGAATTAAGTTCTGAGTGATTGATGGTAATCTTTCATATTTATTGGATATATACTGCACCACATCACTTCACATTCTGTTTACACAAAATATATTTATATATATTTAAATTAGGATTATCACAAACGCAGAGGGCAGTTTAATAATGACGAGCAACCTATATCAACTTGCTTTTATCTCATTCCAGAATCAAAACAAAACCCAAGTCTTAAAATTATGCCATGGGCTCTCAGCATTACAAAGCTTAACATGTTCGTCTGGAATTCCTCTCTCTGCTATGTGGGTTATCTCATTTGCTAAAGTAACGAAGAGAGGATTTTCAGGTAATTGAGTTAAACTGTAAAATACGTTAACCTCTCGAAGTATAATTTCAGGGCCTCAGTGTACTTCCAGGTCATGGAGTTAGGAAGGGATTTCAGCTGTGACTATTACATAGACCAGTTTGTGCACAGTATGGAAATAAAATGTAAGCTTACTACTTCAATTCTACTTAATGGATCTACTCCAATTTTTTAGCAAGCTGTTACAATTTCAGGCTTTTTATAAAACATTTCACAGCAGTTCCTATAAGGGAATCTCACTCTCTGCAATCCATTTACAATTTACATAATCTACACTTTCAAAATTGTGTGACCCAGAGGTCATTAATTACCCTCACTTGCAATATCTGCTTAATGGATTAAATGTAGTCTCATCCTATAATATCACACTCACTTCAGAGTGCCAGATTTTAAATGCAGACAGGCAGACTATGATTATTAATGTGCTTATTTAATATTAAATAATGCTATGAGGCATAATATTAACAAGTATGACATAAACCATAAGTACAATGGGTTCTAAGAACTGCTTCAGAAGAAAGAAACTATTCTTTTGGATTTTTTGAAAACCAAGTCCTGTTTATTGGCAAGGCAAATTCAGTAATGTTGTACATTTGCATTACTTCCAGTATAAGCATAAGATATATTGAAACATTTCTCTAAAGCAGGAAATTAAAAATAAACCTTTTTACCTATTCAGAAACAGAAATTGTCAGAACTGTGGTACTTTTGAAGGCCTTGCTTTTAAGCATTCAATTTTTTTGAAGGGAGATTCACTATCAACTTAGTGATAAAAACATAAAATCCACAATCAACATTTGAATATTATATATACATAATACAGATACAAGCAAGTGGGGCTCCACTGGATTCACACAGTCCATTCAACAGCAAATTCCATTTGTTTCAATCAATACATAAATTTGATATTCAGAGTGAATAAAGTACCAGCTGATTCAACCCACAGGAAATCTTTGCTATTTACATCGATGTAGCCATTAGCAATTTAAATCAACAAATCACTCTGATCTATTGACCCCTTGAACAACTTCCACTGTCTGAACTCTATTTAACATGAACTGATCAAATTCACAAATTTCTAACAGAAGTCATTTTATACAATCTCAGTTTTATACTATCTTCTCTTCATGTCAAGTGTTGTTGTTTAACCCACACCCTGGATCCACAATTCCCTGCTACGGGCATTTTAGTTAGAGATGAGATCTTTGTTGCCTGATAAGAGGATTTTAAAGATAGAAGACACGATCTTCTAACAGGCAACTTAATCACTGACTTAAGGAGCAATAGCCACAAAATGTATTCATATTGCTATCATGCATGAGTGATAACCTAAAGTAATCTAAGTAAACACCTATGTAGTATCTAAAATCCTAAGTCATGTCCATGAGTAATGATAGTGGCAATTTGCTGAAGGCCAACTTTAAGATAAATAATAAGTGACATGAATCCAAAGGTTTCTTCTACAGAAGAGCAGTCAAACTTCATTAAGAACTAGTAATGGTAGCGTTTCTACAATGAAACCAAACATCTAGGTTATGTATCTGAAAATAAGACCTCATCACATAGAGATGCTCATATTATATATATATATATATATATATATATAGTCAGATACTGTTAAAATAGATACTACATCAAGCAATACTTGAAACTCAGTGGAGAACTGAAGGGGACTCAAAGCAGTTAATTGAAATATCTTAGGGGAATTCCCAAAATATGTGTAAATATCTTGAAATCCAACTCATCATATGTAATTGTTCAACTTGTAAGTATATACAGCAGAAGAGAATGAATTCTGAGTCTTGATTAATAATAGGGGAGATTTCTTCTGTGTACCAGGTGTAGCAAAATTGTAAACCCATGCTTTATAAGTAGGTTTATGGTTTCAATATAGTTGGCGCACAAAGTAAATCTCTCCCATATGAGCATGAGAAGACAAGAAACTATTAAACAACCACCCAATACACAATGGCATTGATCCACCACACCAGTGCAGATGGCCTTCAAATGTGTACTCATACTGCCACTGTTTTAGTGGAAGAAAGTGTCCACAACAGCCTGTTCCACAAGCAAGTAAATAATTCTGCCCTCCCCAAAAAAAACCTTGTAAAATTCAACAATTACTTGACTAATGGCATGAATATAAAGGGTAGGACATCAACTCTGGAACTGAAGATAAGTCATCATGAGGCTGCTCTGCACTCTGATGCTAAAGTTCAACTTGAGGAGGCACCTCTATCTCCTATCCCCCAACATCTCTTTTTAACACTATATCTGACCTGAACTCACTGTTGGTGGGGAGGGACAGCAGAAGGGGGGTCAAGAAAAAACGTTCCCCCAATTATTCACTTGTGCAAATGCTCACTGATGCTGAGATGCTAACCTATATCTCCCAGTTCATGGTGCAACGCAATAAACAAAGCTTAGACTGTACTAGTGATGAGTGCGGTAACATTTGGTTTGGCCTCAGTGCATATTCTTAATATATGCTTGTTTTTTGTGTGCAATCTTTCTTACCTCCTGGTCCCTGGACAGTCATTTTGCAATGCAAAAGCATTTGGCTGAATGTTATTGATTAAAGTAACATCCTGTGATATCCTTTCACTAAACTAGTTGTCAGTTGTCTTTGTTTTGCCAAAGTTAATATTAACATTCATTTGAATAAAGAGTCTATTCTAATGACCTTAGTTATCAACTATTTGGTGAAGTTTAAACACTTCCAACAGTTCTAACGAATAACTTCAGCAAGATCCTTTGTTATGGTTCAACTGTTCATAATATTAACATCTTAACCCTTTTCAATCTGGGAATTTTTCACTAATGAGGTTTCAGCAGATCAATTATTTCATGTCTTCTCACTTAGGCTTCAGTAAAGTAATTATGTTCAACAGAAGTTCACCACTGTTTGCTTTGGGGTTGGGAAAAGGTTCAAGTACATAGCAGTCCACCAGATCAATCAGTTATTGAAAGAAAAGTCCAAGTCAATCAGGTTAATATTGCCACATATCCCAAAATGGGTAGTGTGTTTATCATTAAAGAGTCTAATCAGGTTTCTAATCCTCGAGTTTAAGTGAACCACAGTTACAAAGAGTTTTTTTTAATTCTTATTCATTGAGGGTACTTTGTGGAGAAAGATATGATTTAAATTTAAAGACAACCCTATAATTCACTAGCCTCACACCCCTACAATTGATCCGCTGAGATAACTTGCCCACAGACCTCTGAACTGATGCCTTCGGAACTTCCTCACTGCCTTTACTACAACTTAGAAAAAAAACTAAATGCAAAATGCTAAAGATTCAATAACAAGAAGAAAAATGAAAGAGTGGGTGGAGAAATCCAATCTCTATAGCATTCTAATTACTCGGACCTAGATAAATTGTGTTAAGTATTGTAAAATGTTTTTTTAAAATACTAGTTAGTATTGAGTAAGAAGTAATGATCCTGTATTGTATTCTTCTCACACCAAGAAATTCCTGCCTACTTTGTTAAGGTAAAACAAGGAAATGTGTAATTGCATTTTGTAAATTCAATCAGATTGAATAATCAAAAAATTACAAATGCATGGTTGTGCAGATCTAATTGTGGGACAACCAATGTGGACTGGTGTTGGTATAGTGTTTTTTTTTAAATTGAGAAACCTTGGTGAAGGGCCAAATCCGAATGTGCAAGACACCATTACTTTTAAAAAGATTATGCAATCTAAAAATTACATGACAGGAGGAGGCCGTTTGTCCATCACAGCTGTGCAGGTACCAGCCCTTGAACAGCAGATGTTTAACCCCATTTCCCTGTATCTTTTTATATTCTTCCTTTTCCAATGCATTTCCAACTCCCTTTTAAATTATGGTGTAGTCCCTGCCTACATACCACTTGTGGCAAAGGATTTAATGTTTTAATGACCGTCAGTGCGGAAAATAAATCTTCAACCTCTCCCTTCATCTTTCTAATAATAATCCTATCTATACCCCTTTGTTAATGATTCACCAATCAGAGGGTTTAATCTTTCACTATTTACCCTTTAAAAACCTTTCATGATTTTGAAAACCCTCATTAGATCCCATTCAACCTCCTCTGTTCCAGTGAAAAAGCCCCAATTTTTCAAACCTTTCTTCATAAATCTCCCCTTCCCTTATTTCATACAGGGATATATAATTTGCCACCCTGCAATCTTTAGGCACAATTCCTATTTCCTCAGAGTTTGGGAAAATTACGGTGAGTGCTTCCATTATCTGTTGCCCAGTTTCCTTCCGTATGGGCACTTGGTGAATTATCTACTTTGAGTCCCATTCGCTCTTTAATAGTTTCCTTCTAAGAAAGAAGATGAAGTAAATCGTGAAGAACTGGGTTTTAAAAGCCAGTAGATTGTAGAAGGCAGGGAAGCGAGGGGGGTAAGGAGCCGCACATTATTTTTAGTATAAGCTTATGTCACAGATGTACATTTCAATAAAGAAAGACCTGTACTTATATAGTGCCTTTCACGACCTCAGGATGTCCCAAAGCGCTTCACAGTCAAAAGTACTTTTGAAGTGTAGTCACTGATGTAATGTAGGAAATATCTAAAATGGTCTGTCAAGAAAGCTCGACAAACAGAAATAAACAATTTGCAAGTCTTTGATCTACAGCTTGTTCAGACAGAAATTAAATTTAGAGAAAACACTTAAAAACATGTAAAATGTGTTGTTGCCAAATATTACCTGAATTGACCATCAACTGACAATTAAAAACTAACAGGGCAATGTTTCATTAGATTGGGATTTAGTATGCATTCTTGGCTCAGGAATTCTATCTCAAATTCTATTTTTTCCCTCATAAAATGCAGCATTAAAATTTGTTTATGAAATGATAACGAACAGTTTTAATTCTGTGGAATCTTTCACTGAATCGAACGTGGATGTCCCTTTTTAAAAATGAAATAAAGAATTCTGATTAATTTTACCAGTAATGGTTTGTAAGCTCGCTGCCTAGAGTGGAGCTGAACCATAGAGATCACAATGGCCCTAGGTTTGAGGCCCAGTCTGTGCTGAGTTAGCTGATTTCACTTGGGGATGCGAAACTGGTCTCAGCAGTGCTGATCTAGGGAGATGGCAGGGGGGACTAATCAGCCAGAGTTCCTGCTCCTGATTGCTATCCAGTGATCCCTTGTGTGTGTAGAAGTCTGGTGAGGACAAGATCAGGCTCAAATATGATGCTCCCATGGTTACATGGCCTATCAACACTCACAGTCTTTGTCCATATATTAATAGTGATGATGGATGATGTACTGGAGGGTAGCCATCACCTATGTAGTGTCCCTACCACCATTCCAACTGAGATCAGTTAAATCACCACAAACTGTGGATCGAATCCACAATCTTCCTGGTCTACATGGCTAAGTACAATCCTTTGCTTTACACAGGAGGTACTTTTTCCCTTGACACACCATTCTAAACATGTTTTAATCCCACTGGGTGGGATCTCACACCATTTTGCTTTAGTATGTTTGTCAGTCAGAATTGGACTTGACCCCCTAAGTTATAATGCTATTTTCATCGATGCAAAATTATTTAAGGTGCGCATTGATGCAAAATAGCAATATAACTGCACCCATAGATTACTAATTAATTCCTCATCAACCACCATTGCATCTAAACATTCTCCATTAGGTCACTAAAGCAAATAATGTAACTTTTGCTGAAAATAACAATACAGGTCTTGAAGGCATAGAAGTAATTGAACTTGGGGAAACCAATAATGACTACACATCTCTTTCCTCTTTCAAAGAGGTTTAATATTTTGAGGATTTCACATTTCTACAACGGAACTTTTTTAAGCCACTGTTAACGCTCAACACCAATCTCTGAAATCCCTGCAGCATCAATATGATATACCTGTTTCATCATTCTTCAATAACCAAATTTAGTCAAACCAGTACTTGGATCCCAAATCCTTTCTCTTCTGACCCTTACAGCCAGCAGAAAGAGCGATAACGTTCATACCAGACCTCAGCACTAAAAAAAATGCTATAACTTTTTGCATGGTCTTTGTTGGTCTTTGTTTTTTTTTTATTATTTAATAGCAATGATCAGATTCAAATAGAGGTTTGTGGAGGTTGGAGAGGCTCAAGAGATTTACTTCGGGGAAGGATTAAATAATTGTTGCATTGTGATCTATAAGAGGGCTATTACAGGCACAAAAACTGGCCACTTAGTGAGAAATCGAATGATTACACATCAGGGCTGCCAGGTTTACAATGCAGTAAATTGTTCTCGTACATCAGATAAATGACAGGGGCAGAGGCTAAGTTGCTTATCGGTGCACAGAAGGCATTTTTCCAAGTGAACTCAGCTGATCCAATGAATATAGCTATTACGTGCTACATGAAATGGCTGCATTTTCTGACTTAAGTCTACTTTTGCTATTAAGAATATGATAATATTTGCCTTGTAGGTTTAAGATCTCCACTAAGGATTTATGTACGTGTCTTGTGTGGTGAGTCGTAAACTGGCGAGGGGGATAATGAATCAATGATCCTATTGTGAGGGCGCTTAGTAACCAAGACTGATGAGATTTGTTTGAATGGAAGCATTTGTGTTGTTTATTCTTTCAAGGTGAGGTGTATAATTCAATTCATACCTGACCCCATTGCTATGGCGATGAAGTCATCCTGCCAGGTGTTGTTTATACAAAGTGGAATTTCTGAAAGGTGACGTATGGTACATTTTTTGATTGGTTGGAGTGTATCAGCTTATATCAGTTAAGCTTAATGCTACAGTAAACCCACTGTCCGGTATTTATGATTTAATGATTCTTTTATGGGTTGATTAACTCCATCAATGCTGGATTCATTGGCAAGTAATCTTTTAGAAACAAGATTCCCAAAGAATTTTCTCAGCATTTTTGGCATATTCCACTTTTTCTGATCATTGTTAGTTTCTGTCAGTAACATTCTTTTCAATTTCTTTAATGTATGATCAAGAGTTTACAAACATATAAATATATTATTTTATGAAGCCACAGAACATGTGATTACATAACACTTGCAGGATCAGTAATTTGATACATTGACAGTTTCTTGGTATGGTTGTATTTGTACTGGGTTGAAGGAGTTCTTTGTTCTGAGGTTCAGTAGGATTGGTGAATGGGTGGTCCAGCATATTAATGGTGCTATTCATTGAGATCAATACCCTTACCTGTGAATGGGTGGGTCAATGTTGCTGGTCTACTTCTTCTGCTGGAAGATGGCTTGTATGTTTGGGGGTGGGGGTGGAGGGGGGGCAGGAGCAAGAACAGCCTCCAAAGAGCTTAGCATCTCTCCAGTTCTAGGAGGAGGCCAAAAAAGATTCATTCAGATTGGGATATGTCGCATTAAGCAGAACCAGTGGAGGGATACAACTTCTTCCAGATAGTAGCGAAAGCTGTGCTAGCCAGTGTATTGCAGGTGGGAACGCACTCACTATTGAGTAGGTACAGAAAGCATTGGCTGGGTCCTTGGGAATTGTGAGGCTGGTGTGGTCCCTGCGGTCTCTCAAATCACTGGCCACAAGGGTTTAGGTGTGGGCCATGACCAGGAAGGCAGAGGGACATGGGATATGGTATTTCCTAGACTCTGGGGACTGGGCAGATGGACTGCAATGGACATTTAAGGTCCTGTATTTCCTGCGTTCCTTCCTTTTGTCTCCAAACGTTTTGCCATTCCTCAACCATTAACTGAAGGTCAATATCTCGTTCCCAAGCCTGCTTCGGGTTTTCAGTGTTCCTTATGTCACCGCAGTAAACGTGATGCACAGGGCATCTAATGGATCTGTTGCAGTGTGAAGAAAGAGTTTGTGGGGTGGTGGGTGGGGAGGGGGTGAAGGTTGGGCTCATGCTGGAATCTACAAAGTATTAAGAACATATTATTGGGTTCTGGAGGAAGTGCAGTATTGGTCTTGTCGGGTGAGGTGAAAATTACCCCGAACTGGTGGAAGGGAATAATCTGTCCCTTGTAGACGAGTTTATTATTACATTGCATTTTACATAGGAGCAGCGCATGCACCGTATGACTCACATAATTCAATCACCCTAGAACCTGATGTTTTTTTTAAATGGAGCAGGGAAAAATTTGGAGGAATATTCTTGGACGCTTTACTTCAGATTAAATTAATCAGGGAGAGCCCATGACAGTACATCATCCATTGGAAGGTTGTGCTTGATAGGCTGAATGACCTTCTTGAATTCTCAATTTTTCCACAGCCTCATGTATCATGTCAGCTACAAGCTATTTAAAATGATGAGTAGTTATTACATCTGTCTATGTGCAACAACAAATACTATAGGTGGGACTATATTCATATACACTTTTAAAACCATAATGTTGAACATGCATGATAACCATACATCTCAGAGAAACAACTGTAAACACTAGAAGCAGTCTCCAAGGTGATGAATGAGTAAAGTAACATGGGAATAAGAAAGAAAGACTTAGGAGAGATATTAAAGACACTAAAGGCCTTAAGAGATAAGAATAGAAAAAGATGCTAAGTATAATTCTAAAACATTCTTCCAGTATCATTACAGTAAACAAAAGTTAGAAAGGAAATTGGCACTGAGAATTTCCTCAGGACTTCTCCTGCTCCACCGTCGTAACTTTGGTGGATGTTTATGCACATGAACAGGGATTATTTATAGTCACCACACCACACAAAAAACATATGCTTTCAGTGGAGAGGGTACAGAGAAGACGAACAAGACAGATCCCAATTGTAATGGGGATACTTCATGAGCAAAGATTACAGTAACTCAAACTTCACAGTCTGGGAAAGGTGGTTAAGGAGAGGCCTTATTAAGATATACAATTTGGATACGGTACATCCAGGATATTCCTACAAATTAAATCAGGAAAGTAGATCCAAAGGACAGAAATTTAAATTTGTGAAAACTAACATTAAAACAGAATCGGAAGAACTTCTTCAAAGTGTGATAAATGTTTGGAATAATCTGCCAATGGGAGTAATAGAGGCATTCAAAATCCATTTGAATTATGTAATAGAAGATTACAATGGTGTTTCCTTGTCCTTAATGTTTCTTATTTTCTTAAGGCAGTCTTATGTTTCAAGGATTAGATCATTTTGATTGATAAACCACAAAGAAAGGACATCTAAACCTTTCGGAACTGCTGACTTGCAGCACACTCCAACTTACTTCTTGTCCAACATGTGATGTCGCAATGAGTTTTAAAATAATGGCTGAGCTACAGTACAAACCTTAAGAAAAAAGATCAATTATCTTTTCAAACTCATTATATAAAATAAGTCTTGCCAATGCTGTCCCTTTTGTAGGTGAAGCTCAGGAGCAATGGTTTCATCCACACTTGTCACTAATCAAATAATACCCAGCTGAAACTGCCCAGGCTCGTTTTATCAATTTCAGTCCAAGCCATTGCCTAGCTTAAATTCTGTAACTTGTACAATAATTTGATATTATTTTCATTTACTTTTTTAAGTCTTTTCAATTGCGCTGCAATGTTCCACCCAGTTTTACTTTGAAACCTACACGAGTATGTGGCGATCATTGACAACAACAACTTGCATTATATAGCGTCTTTAATGTCGTAAAACGTCCCAAAGCACTAAACAGGAGCATTGTCCAACAAAATTTGACACTGAGCCACATAAGGAGATATTAGGACAGGTGATCAAAACTTGGTCAAAGAGGTACGTTTTAAGAAGCGTCTTGAAGGAAGAGAGAGAGGCAGAGAGGTTTAGGGAGAGAATTCCAGAGCTTATGACCTAAGCAGCTGAAGGCATGGCACCCAATGATGGAGCAGTGGAAATTGGGGATGCACAAGCGGCCAGATTTGGAGGAGCGCAGAGACCTCGGAGGGTTGTAGGGGTTTCAGAGATAGGGTGGGGGAGGCCATGAACAGATTTGAAAACAATGGCTACTGCTCTTCTTATGCCTAATCTGTCAAGTGAGAGAGCTGATATCACTCAACACACCTCAGTCTCATTAACCAGATTATTCCAGCTAGGCGCAATTTGATGTTGCAGCTTCCTCCAAACCCCAAAGTACCATTGCACGTAAGGTAGTGCGTACATAACTGTCTGATGCTCAAAGGTTTTGGAAGAGGCCAGAGGATTGAGCATAACCTAATTGCACACACTTTCCGCTCACTTACCAACCCAAAAGGTGGGAGTCATTCTAAACAATCACCCTGATGGGTTACAATAGATTCAACATAGCCACAGCTGTTCAGTCATCTCTACAACATGATTTTTGCATTACATTTTCATGATTGCAAGCAGAAAAAAAAGCATAGATGAAACAGACTTTAAATTGACAAGTAGATGCTTGATAAAGGGATCCAGTAGTGTTAAGTGACACTGATTTACCACAGAGCACTGAGGACATCTGCTGGCATTTCCAGCACCACACATAGGCTGCAATTATTTTCTATTCAAAGCAGGTTTTGCAGTAAACCAAAAGAGGTACTTACTGCATTCTTCAAGGCAAATACTGCATTATTGGATCAAAGTTAGAGCTGAAAAATCCCCAACCTTTCAACATAAGCAACAAACAAATTGACAAAAACAATATATTTTAGAACAACAGACCATTTCCTGAGCAACCTGCTCAAACACAAACAATCAATTCAGTAATGGGAACGAATCTACTAATAATGCAGAGAAGACTCTTCACAAATCAGATTTCCAAAAGCTTCTATCTCAGTGAATCCTACACTGATGAAGTTAACTGGCCAATAAAACTAACACCTCTCACAATTAACCCTTTACTAGCCCATCTTGACAAACCCTAAGGCAATTTTTAATGTTAAACTATCTGTAATTTAGGATAATGTGCAACGGTGAGTTAGATTAATCCATCAAATCTAGAGTGGGTCGTCCAACAACACACTGCTTAAAGGGGCATCATCTTTGTTAAAGAAATGGTTTGGCAAACTATTATAAAATTTGTTCACAAGTACATGGTGCAATGATGTTGAAATGTATAATCATATCACTTGTGCATGAGATTATCATGATGGGAATGACACACAGTGCTTTTCTCACCCCAAAGCTGCCAAAACTATTTTTAATGGAGATGCTGTACCTTTAAATTCACTGCCACTGCTTGCATTGTTGCACTGGTTTTCTTAAAGGGAAGTATGCTAAATAAAGTAAGGAAGACACTGAAAATGCATAAGTGTGTGAGTTATTTGTTGGCAAATGTGGCAATGTCTTGAGTTCAGAGTATAAGATAATCAAGAACAAAGGCAGTTCAAGCCCATTCCATCCAAGGTCCATGCGTGATCATCCTGTCATGGAGATCCCCCACACTACTGTCATTGTTGCTCCCACACTTTAAGGAACAGTAAATCCCTTCCTTGAAAGAAAATCAAGCAATATTATTACTGTCTCCTTAACCCTCAATCTGACTGCTCAACAGATAATTATCCCAAATCAACATTCTTTCATAGTTCCAGCAGCACTGTTGTCCATTCTATACCTTCCCAATGTGTCCTTTCTTCATGAGTGAGCCCATAAAGTGAGTGTCAGCTATTGATTCAACCATGGAAGACACTGCAATCAAATTTAATCCTGTCTTCATCTTAACATCCACACGTGCACACTGGACAGTGATCAGAATTGTAAACTCTGTTTTTCCCTCCTCCATGAGTGTGCCCAGACTCACTGAATGTTCACTTAGGAGAGGTCCTGGAGGATTGCTGCCATTCTGGAAGTGTACCCCAGGCTAAGCTGTGAAAATGAGAGAAAATTCACTCACGACCATGTTATCATAAAGGGGAAGATCCCACAATCGATAAATGACGAAGTTTCTATCCCACAATTTCCTCTGCCCCACTATATATCCTCCACATCTTTTCCTTCAGAAGGAGAATTCTGGCATAGCAAGGAGACCCCTCTCATGAAAAGAAGGAGCCCAACGGCTATAAGTAAGTTGGTTGTGTATCCTGTGCAGTTGACCACAAACCCATGGCAGATTTGTTCATAAAACTCACCTGCTTCAAGACAAATACGTCAGGTTTCATCATTTAGTAAATACAAAGGTTTCACCACATTTCTGAATCTGCCCGAGCAGTGCACACAGAACTGTGTTTATTTTAAGATGGAAAACAGAACGCAAGTTCTTTCTTTCTTTGTGGGAACGAATCGAGTGGAGCAGTGGCTTCCTCAATGACCTGCTCTCTAGGATCAGTATTCTCAAGTTCAACACAGACTAGTTGATTATTTTTTGTCCATAACCCACGAACACCAAGACCAATTGCAGTACTCTCACTACTGCCACATTTTGATGAGAAGCCTTTCCCACAGTGCAAAATGTTGCTCCCTCAGCACAGACTAAGGGTTGAACCTGGGAGCTTCCTCGCTCAGGACTACACTTCAGTGCGTTTACCTGGTGAACCACCAGGGGAGCCCTGTCTCACAATCGAGAGGTCCACCAGGTGCTGACAAATGTTTTTTGTGGAAGTAAGGAATTTTGGAAGTAATTTTGGAGTCTAGAGATAAGTTGCTGTGTATTGCACCTGGTGAACAAAGTGAAGATGAAGCATACATTTGAGTAAATAAGGAGAAGCTGCTTCCACTGGCAGGAGGGTCAGTAACCAGTGGACACAGATTTAAGATAATTGGCAAAAGAACCAGAGGGGAGATGAGGAGAATTTTTTTTTATGCAGTGAGTTGTTATGATCTGGCTGAAAGGGTGGTGGAAGCAGATTCAATAGTAACTTTCAAATTGGAAATGTACTTGAAAAGGAAAACCTTGCAGGGGAGTGGGACTAATTGGATAGCTCTTTCAAAGAGGAATGATGGGCCGAATGGCCGCCTTCTGTGCCGTACGATTCTATGATTCTATATCAAACATTTACGCCTGTCTGATTTCTGACCCTCTGCAAACTATTGGGCAGTAGAACCTTTCTATAATAAAATCTCATCACCATTACAAAAATAGCTACTTCATGTTTCGGGAGCAGCTTAAGCTGTCTAAATGCATCTGCAAATAAATGTTTCAAAGCTTCTCATTATGGAAGTAGTTACAGAAAGGGAAAAAGAAGAGAGAACCTTGAAATAAAAGATGGAGTTGTATTTTAGCAGGGGTCTTCATAGATTACAAAATGCAGTTAAGTGTGGAATTTAAAGACCCCCCATTTAAAAAATAGAGAAAATGCCTTTTTTGTAAACACAGTGAATCATCCTGGGTTTAACCTCTAAACATTTCAATCAATGCACAGGTTAACATTTTCCCCTCATTAAACTTTTATGTCCAAATTGCCCTTTCCTATAAGCAGCTGTGCTACAAAAGTATGCTTTTGATTTTCCTTCAGCTTTTTTAAATGTTTCTGGTCACCTTTTTTCACTAACTTCTATTTGCAGGTTCTATAGAAATTACATGTGATAACTTGTGCTGGGATATAAGGGATGATCTTTCAAGGCTCTATTACATCCTTACTATCAGCAAGCGCGGGTTGGGGAATTGGAGTTAGTCCCAGCCCGATCCGTATAGTGCTGCTTTCTATCGGACTATGCTCCTGCTTCATTCTCTCTATTCCTGTTTCCTTCTTCAATCCCAATACCTGATTGGATCAAAAGAAGACGTTAATGAGAGGTGTGTGCTTGATTTAAACACTGGCCTTTCATAGGAACAGGAGTGGGCCATTCAGCCCCTCGAGCCTGTTGAGTCATCTTGGGGACCTGGGTTCAAATCCAACCTAGGCTGATGAGAGAAAAGTCCCCTCTGTCCCCTTGCTGTAAGAGTTCAACGAGAAATGAGTTAAGGCAGTTTTAATTCAGTTCATGGGCCTACAGCAAGATAATGTAACTTTAATCTGTCTGTAATGGGCACCAAATAAGCAATCTCAATCCACAGGATGATTACTGTGACAAAGAGAAAAGGTATTCTTGAGGGAGGGTGGAGGGTGTTTTGGTCTGCATTTACCAATGCCATACCTGGCTTGGGAGTGGCTGAATGATGACACTGGCTCCCTGAAATGAAAAAGTGTTCCATTTCCCAAATGGTAACATCCCTCACCTTGATGAGCACAAAATAAATTAAAGTTATAAAAAAAGATGGTATTATTGGAGAAAGAGCTTGAGCAGGCGATATTGATAGGAGGAGGCTTGCACGTAGCTACTTGTAAGTAGAGAATATTGGGTGAAAGAGTTACACAAGGCAAACTGATACCCATTTCAAGTCAAAACACAAAACTGTTTTCATAGCAATTATCAAAATGTAGTGTTATTTTCCAAGATCTAGATTTTAATTTTCAGGTAATAAAGGCCTCTGGTCTGGAATGAAGGAAGTTTCCAGAACATTTCTTTATTTAGAGCATTCATTAATTAACCTGAAAGAAATGCGTATCATTAACTACTGGCCTCAAGGGTAAATTTATAAAATGTTAAAAGGTAACACAAGGACCTCATGTTTTGGTAATAAAATTTAATGCAGCAACTCTATAAAAATGCCATATAATTGCTTCCAGACAAGGACTCCATGTAAAATGGATTTCATGTTATCAACTACACGGTAACCAAAATGATTAAGAGGCCCAGACAATGATAACATTACATAAATAATATTGACCTATTTAGCACTTTAGACATGAGTGTATCTTGTCTTGGCACCTTGTGAGCCTTGTGCTTCAATGTATTTTAAGGATTTTTCTGGGAAGTAGTTTGTTTCTCCCCCACCAAAAAGCATTAATAAATCTTGGATACTCATGCTGGCATCTCTTTAATCTTGGTTGGATATTTTGTTTTGCCAAGTCCAAGGCATCAGATCATGAGGCTCCAGTGTTGGTGGTGATGACAGTTTGTAGGATTAGCTGGCTATTTGATGTTTAATTTTCAGTTGGAAGCCATTATTGCCAATTAACTTTCCTGTTTCGAGGAGGCTGATCTCTGCTGCTTGCATGCACCAATCGTCTGCTGATCACGTGCACCAAAAAAGCCCTCCTGCACTTTTAAGTTAGTAGCAATATTATAGAATTCATAGCAGCACTGAAGAACTCTGCATCAGACTGTAAAATAAAGAGGGTATTTTATGATTCAGGTGTTCCCCATAATTCAGCTACTTTCCCTCTTGCCCGATATAAAGGAACTTTCCAGATGGAAGTGTAGGATATTTATGAACTGAAACATAACTTTATGTGTGAAGTAATCTGGGAGGTAGCAGGAATAAGGTAAACAATAAATAATGTCACTGAATATAGCACAAGCTGACTCATACTCTGATTCTCTCGATAGAGAATAAAATAGACTTACAGGCTATATGTGTCAGGCTATAAACTATAAATCAGATTTATTAAGAAGTGTAAAATTAGCAATAAAATGAAAAGTCAAATAACAGCAGAAAGATAAATTACAGTGGTTTACCTTACTTACAACATTTGTCTCAAAACACCTGGATGCTTCAATCATTTCTCATAACTTGGAACATATATCTGTGAAGTAAGCAAAAAAGAATTTGCATTTATATAGCACCTTTCACAACCTCAGGACATCCCAAAGTGCTTTACAACCAATGAAATACTTTGCTTGAAGTGTAGTCACTGTTGTAATGTAGGAAACACGACAGCCAATTTGTGCACAGCAAGGTCCCATAAACAGCAATGTAAAGTAAAAAAGTAAGGTTAAAGATTCTTGGAGCACCAGCCCCAGCTCAATCAGCTGCCAGGTGAACAGAAGATCACTCCTGAGCCTAGTTATGGGGCAAGAATAATAACCACTTCTTTGCTTTGAAGCCTGAACTGAGGCAAAGGACAATCAAAAAAAACTATCTTTCCCCATTGAATACAACAGTAACTCAAAGTGGAGCTCAAAAACATCAGGCTGGTTTCCGCCCCTTCAGGATAAGGCCAAGTGGTGAGAGTTTTTCTTGCAAGCTCCCCTGACATGACAAACAATCACAGCTGATTAGCCCTGACACCTGCAGCGAGATGGCCGGGTGTCTCGTTTCTCAGCCGGCACGGACACGATGGGCCAAATGGCCTCCTACTGTGCCATAAATTTTCTACGATTCTATAAATGATATTAACTGACAAATAACATTTGGGAAGTAGTCTAATTGCACAGAGGTGATTCCCTCCCTCCATTTGAAGTGATACCAACACCTGCAACAAAGTGTATTACAGGCATTTAACCAGCCAGCAGCAAACAAGTTAAAGTGATCACAGCCACAAGCTCCAATGAAGAAATATTAAACTATAAAGTCTTTCATGAACTGTGACAAGACACGTATTTTTAAAAAAATCAAAAATTTTTGCTCCTTCTTCTGCCAATTTCTCCCCTCCCTCCTTCAGTCCTGACGGTATTGGCTCCTTGCCATTCACCCTGAATTAACTCCCCTAAGTGCCCGTTATCTACAGTAAACATGCACAGTGAGTGTCATTCGACCACTCAGCCACAGCCCAGCCTGATTCTACCTTCACCCGACAAACACAAATAGTTCTCTTGTTGGGCGCATCAAATAGCAGTGAAGTGCTGAAACCCTGGCTGATTTCCCCCTCCCCATCCCAGGGCGACTGAAGCCTACTGTAGCATCCCTACTGCTGTCACAGTTAAGATCAGCTAGCCCTGTACAGACCGAGGATCAAATCTTAAAACCTCATCCTATTAAGCCCTCGTATGTATTATATAGAATAAAAGATAAATGGGAGTATGTTTCAAAGCAGAATCACATCAAGATTTTTATGATGTTCCAAAGTCAATCAGCTTTAGCATCCTTCAGCCTGTTGTCTTATAGGAACAAAAGAACAGGAGGAGGCCATTCAACCACTGAGGCATTTCTTTCAATGTGGGTTATTTTCTGGGACTATGGATTTTACAATGACTGCCATTTTTCTCTACCAGCTACCTGGTTGGCATTCTAGGTAAGTATAACTTTATACCCCTCTTGCCTTGAAAAAAATAAAATCTCCTTCAATAGGGGGAAGGAAAGAAAGAAAGAAAGAGAAATTGCATTTATATAGCGTCTTTCATGACCTGAGGATGTCCCTAAGCGCTTTACAGCCAATGAAGTACTTTTGAAGTGTAGTCGCTGATGTAATGTAGGAAACGCAGCAGCCAATTTGCACACAGCAAGGACCCACAGACAGCTATGTGGTAATGACCAGATAATCTGTTTTTAGGTGTTGGTTGAGGGATAAATATTTGCCAGGACACTGGGGAAAACTCCCCTGCTCATCTTCGAAATAGTGTGTTGCGGTCTTTTATGTCCACCTGAAAGGGCAGACAAAGCCTCAGTTTAACGTCTCATCCAAAAGGCAGAACCTTCGACAGTGCAGCATTTCCTCAGTAATGCACTGAAGTGTCAGCCTAGTTTTTGTGCTCAAGTCTCTGGAGTGGGAGTTAAACCCGCAACCATCTGACACAGAGGTGAGAGCATTACCACTGAGCCAAGGCATGAATGCAAACATTCATTGTGCCATACAATACAAGAGCCCAGATATGTGCCGCTGCTTCATTGTAACATGTTCTGAGTACCAGCTGCAATAACTTTAAAGTTTCTGGGGGTAATTTTCACCTTCACCGCCTGGACGGTGATCTGGTGAAGTGGATCCCCCACCTGTTGTAGAAACCACCCGATTTTCATCCCATTGATTGCAGATTACTGGCTCATAATGAACCATGCATTTTCTGCCTGTCATATTGAAGGCTTTTGAGGCTGTTCAGCACCTAAAAACAGGCATAGCGTGGCTGAAAATCTAGGCCATACTTTCCAGCAGCTAACAATAGAGAGTGAGTCGGTGTGGAAACCCAAGCTGATGTTTCCTCCTCCACAGCCCAGGAGCACTGAAGGTAATTGTACACTTTAATCCTGAGAGTTTACATTGAAGACTTGAATATTGAAGACTTGAACATATGTATACCACCTCATTCTACCAGATTTAAACTCATTCATATTTATAGCAGAGCTCTGGATGCCAGGAGAACAAATAAAATCTGACAAATTGAATTCTTCAGAAGTTCTGTTTTAAATTATAGATCTCTGGTATACTTACAATGCCAGTTTAATCCTAGTACTGATTCTGAATAAGCAATGCTTCCACCACTGACCACAAACAAGACCCCAAACATTTCTTTGACGTTACATTCCTGCCACTCTACTTCCCCCACTTAAGAAGGCGAAAATAGAAACATTTAAGTTAATTTTAATAAAGATAAGTTTACATGAATATTAAATGGCACTAACTTGTGAGGAATATATCAGAAATTTTAAGGACCGTCTTAAAGGAGGAGCGGTTTAGGGAGAGAATTCCAGAGCATGGGACCTATACAGCAGAAGGCACGGCCACCGATGGTGGAGCGAAGGAAATCGGGGATGCACATGATGCCAGACTTGGAGGAACGGCGAGTCCTCAGAGGGTTGTGGGGCTGGAGGAGGTTACATAGATAGGGTGGGGTGAGGCCATAGAGGGATTTGAACACAGGATGGAGAATTTTAAATTTGAGGTACTGCTGGACCGGGAGCCAATGTAGATCAGCGAGCACAGGGGTGATGGGTGAACGGGACTTGGTGCGAATTAGGATACCGGCAGAAGAGTTTTGGATGAGCTTAAGTATACGGACGGTGGAAGATGGGAGGCCAGTCAGGAGAGCATTGGAATAATCAAATCTGGAGGTAACAAAAGCATGGATGAGCGTTTCAGCAGCAGATGGGCTGAGGGATGGAGACGGGTGATATTATAGAGGTGAAAGTAGGCGGTCTTGGTGATGGAGAGGTTATAGGGTCAGAAGCTCAGCTCAGGGTCAAATAGGTTGCCAAGGTTGAACATGTTGGTCAGCATTTGTGCTTGTAAGCAGGAGGACCAGGTCATTAAAACTGTCACTCCATTCTACATTACGCAAGACTACTAAGTTATATGAACCATTATAGAACTCTTAGGAGGATACTTTATACAGGAGATGGTGTTACAGGTGTGAGCTTATTTCAAAAAGAAGGTGCACCTTTGGTCCTCTTGAAGGAAAGTTAAAGGGAAAGCTCACACAAATCAGGGCTGTGACCCTTACATGAGCATGTGCCAGATCCCTGTGGAGAAAATAATGTTGCAAAACTTGCCTGCTTTAGATACTTTTTAATTTACGGATAGCTGCTTCATGTCCTTGGAATGATTGCAGCCATTATACTCATCTGGTGTTCATTTTAAAAGTCCTGCAGGCTTGGAGACCAGAACTCCCCCAATTTCACTTCAATGTGGTTGATTCTTAATTGCCCTCTGAAATGGCCTAGCAAGCCACTCAGTTGTAAAATCTCGCTACGAAAAGTCATAATAAGAATAAAACCGGACGGACCACCCGGCATCGGACCACTAGGCACCGGACACGACAACAGCAAACCAAGCCCAGTCGATCCTGCAAGGTCCTCCTTACTAACATCTGGGGACTTGTGCCAAAATTGGGAGAGCTGTCCCACAGACTAGTCAAGCAACAGCCTGACATAGCCATACTCACAGAATCATACCTTTCAGCCAACGTCCCAGACTCTTCCATCACCATCCCTGGGTATGTCCTGTCCCACTGGCAGGACAGACCCACCAGAGGTGGCGGTACAGTGATATACAGTCAGGAGGGAGTGGCCCTGGGAGTCCTCAACATTGACTCTGGACCCCATGAAATCTCATGGCATCAGGTCAAATATGGGCAAGGAAACCTCCTGCTGATTACCACCTACCGTCCTCCCTCAGCTGATGAATCAGTCCTCCTCCATGTTGAGCACCACTTGGAGGAAGCACTGAGGGTAGCAAAGGCACAAAATGTACTCTGGGTGGGGGACTTCAATGTCCATCACCAAGAGTGGCTCGGTAGCACCACTACTGACCGAGCTGGCCGAGTCCTGAAGGACATAGCTGCTAGACTGGGCCTGCGGCAGGTGGTGAGCGAACCAACACGAGGGAAAAACTTACTTGACCTCGTCCTCACCAATCTACCTGTCGCAAATGCATCTGTCCATGACAGTATTGGTAGGAGTGACCACCGCACAGTCCTCGTGGCGATGAAGTCCCGTCTTCGCACTGAGGACACCATCCAACGTGTTGTGTGGCACTACCACCGTGCGAAATGGGATAGATTCAGAATGGATCTAGCAGCTCAAAACTGGGCATCCATGAGGCGCTGTGGGCCATCAGCAGCAGCAGAATTGTATTCCAGCACAATCTGTAACCTCATGGCCCGGCATATTCCTCACTCTACCATTACCAACAAGCCAGGGGATCAACCCTGGTTCAATGAGGAGTGTAGAAGAGCATGCCAGGAGCAGCACCAGGCGTACCTAAAAATGAGGTGCCAACCTGGTGAAGCTACAACTCAGGACTACAGGCATGCTAAAAAGCGGAAGCAACATGCTATAGACAGAGCTAAGCGATTCCACAACCAACGGATCAGATCAAAGCTCTGCAGTCCTGCCACATCCAGTCGTGAATGGTGGTGGACAATTAAACACTAACATGAGGAGGAGGCTCTGCAAACATCCCCATCCTCAATGATGGCGGAGTCCAGCACGTGAGTGCAAAAGACAAGGCTGAAGCATTTGCAACCATCTTCAGCCAGAAGTGCCGAGTGGATGAACCATCTCTTCAGCCAATTCGATTCACTCCACGTGATATCAAGAAACGGCTGAGTGCACTGGATACAGCAAAGGCTATGGGCCCCGACAACATCCCAGCTGTAGTGCTGAAGACTTGTGCTCCAGAACGAGCTGCGCCTCGAGCCAAGCTGTTCCAGTACAGCTACAACACTGGCATCTACCCGACAATGTGGAAAATTGCCCAGGTATGTCCTGTCCACAAAAAGCAGGACAAATCCAATCCGGCCAATTACCGCCCCATCAGTCTACTCTCAATCATCAGCAAAGTGATGGAAGGTGTTGTCGACAGTGCTATCAAGCGGCACTTACTCACCAATAACCTGCTCACCGATGCTCAGTTTGGGTTCCGCCAGGACCACTCGGCTCCAGACCTCATTACAGCCTTGGTCCAAACATGGACAAAAGAGCTGAATTCCAGAGATGAGGTGAGAGTGACTGCCCTTGACATCAAGACAGCATTTGACCGCGTGTGGCACCAAGGAGCCCAAGTAAAATTGAAGTCAATGGGAATCAGGGGGAAAACTCTCCAGTGGCTGGAGTCATACCTAGCACAAAGGAAGATGGTAGTGGTTGTTGGAGGCCAATCATCTCAGCCCCAGGACATTGCTGCAGGAGTTCCTCAGGGCAGTGTCCTTGGCCCAACCATCTTCAGCTGCTTCATCAATGACCTTCCCTCCATCATAAGGTCAGAAATGGGGATGTTCGCTGATGACTGCACAGTGTTCAGTTCCATTCGCAACCCCTCAAATAATGAAGCAGTCCGAGCCCGCATGCAGCAAGGCCTGGACAACATCCAGGCTTGGGCTCATAAGTGGCAAGTAACATTCGCACCAGATAAGTGCCAGGCAATGACCATCTCCAACAAGACGGAATCTAACCACCTCCCCTTGACATTCAACGGCATTACCATCGCCGAATCCCCCACCATCAACATCCTGGGGGTCACCATTGACCAGAAACTTAACTGGACCAGCCATATAAATACTGTGGCTACGAGAGCAGGTCAGAGGCTGGGTATTCTGCGGCGAGTGACTCACCTCCTGACTCCCCAAAGCCTTTCCACCATCTACAAGGCACAAGTCAGGAGTGTGATAGAATACTTTCCACTTGCTTGGATGAGTGCAGCTCCAACAACACTCAAGAAGCTCAACACCATCCAAGATAAAGCAGCCCGCTTGATTGGCACCCCATCCACCACCCTAAACATTCACTCCCTTCACCACCGGCGCACTGTGGCTGCAGTGTGGACCATCCACAGGATGCACTGCAGCAACTCGCCAAGGCTTCTTCGACAGCACCTCCCAAACCCGCAACCTCTACCACCTAGAAGGACAAGGGCAGCAGGCACATGGGAACAACACCACCTGCACATTCCCCTCCAAGTCACACACCATCCCGACTTGGAAATATATCGCCGTTCCTTCATTGTCGCTGGGTCAAAATCCTGGAACTCCCTTCCTAACAGCACTGTGGGAGAACCATCACCACACGGACTGCAGCGGTTCAAGAAGGCGGCTCACCCCCACCTTCTCGAGGGCAATTAGGGATGGGCAATAAATGCTGGCCTCGCCAGTGATGCCCACATCCCGTGAACGAATAAAAAAAACTTCTGAATTATGCCCATAACTGAAATGAACCATTGTTATATCCACACGATGCCATCCCGTGGTTTGGAGTAATTATGGCCATTATATTCATCCAACTATCAGCCTGAAACACGAGATGGCCATTTTGCAGATTACACAATAAAATCTCTAACCTTTTTCTCTCTCAGAAGGAACTGACAGATGAGTATAATGGCTGCAATCATTCCAATGACATGGAGCAGCTATTTGTAAATTAAAAAGTACAGTATCTAAAGCAGGCAGGTTTTGCAGATAGTCTGCTATGGTTCACAAACAAAATTGTTGTGCTCCTTCTCTGAAATACACTTCTTTCTTTAAAACTCGTTTGAAAGTCCTTAACAAGGACCCTTATCAGCTGATCAGGAAACTAACTTAAACCACATGTCAGCATTAATTCAACGTTAGCCACTGCTCTTTTGATATATATTAATGACCTGGAATTGGGTATGGAGGGTATAATTTCAAAATTTGCAGATGACACGAAACTCGGAAATGTAGTAAATAATGTGGAGGATAGTGACAGACTTCAGGAGTAGACTTGTGAAATGGGCAGACACATGGCAGATGAAATTTAACGCAGAGAAGTATGAAGTGATACATTTTGGTAGGAAGAATGAGGAGAGGCAATATAAACTAAATGGTATAATTTTAAAGGAGGTGCAGGAACAGAGAGACCTGGGGATGCATATCTTTGAAGATGGCAGGACAAGTTGAGAAGGCTGTTTAAAAAGCATACGGGATCCTGGACTTTATTAATGGAGGCATAGAGTACAAAAGCAAGGAAGTTATGCTAACCCTTTATAAAACACTGGTTAGGCCTCAGCTGGAGTATTGTGTTCAATTCTGGGTACCGCACTTTAGGAAGGATGTCAAGGCCTTAGAAGGGGTGCAGATGAGGTTTATTGGAATGGTACCAGGAATGAGGGACTTCAGTCATGTGGAAAGACTGGAGAAGCCGGGATTGTTCTCCTTGGAACAGAGAAGGCAAAGGGGAGATTTGATAGAGGTGTTCAAAATCATGAACAGTTTTGACAGAGTAAAGGAGAAACTGTTTCCAATGGCAGAAAGGTTGGTAACCAGAGGACACAGGGCTCTTTCAAAGAGCCGGCACAAGCACGATGGACCGAATGGCCTCCTCCTGTGCTGTACCTACTATGATACTATGAATATTAAAAACATTTATCATGTATTGGTTGATAAAGCATGTAATTGGAATCATTTTATAGTATTAAAGTGTTTTTATCATAAATAATGCTTACAACCAACTGATGGCAGCCCCTGTGATTTTCAGCATCATTTAGACAATGATGTTCTATGGGTAAAATCATGGAGAAACCATTACTTTGTCCTGGTTCAAATGCATGATTGTTTGGCTTGCAAGCCAAATACTGTTTTTTCGAAACAAGACATCTGCAACATTGTGTTCCATCACATCGCATCATTTGCCTGGACAGTGACATTTTAAAAGTTACATTTGTCACAAAAAAACACTGGAGATCATAACCCAGTTGGGAAGCCAGTGTCCCTAGAATAGCCAGCAGTACTGCCATAGGATTCCAGTGAGAGAACTTCACTGACAACCTGTTAACAATGTGTCAGCTATGGCTCAGTTGGTAGCATTCTCACCTCTGAGTCAGGAAGGTTCTGGGTTCAAGTCCCAGAGACTTGAGCACAAAATCTACGCTAACACTCCAGTGCAGTACTGAGGCAGTGCTACACTGTCAAGGTTCTGTCTCTCAGATAAGATGTTAAATTGAAACCCCGTCTGCCATCTCAGGTGAACATAAAAAATACCATTGCATTATCTTGAAGAGCAGGGGAGTTCTCCCCAGTGTCCTGGCCGATATTTATCCCTCAACCAACATCATTAAAACAGATTATCTGGTCATCATCACATTGCTGTTTGTGTGTGCAAATTGGCTGATGTGTTTCCTATATAACTACAGTGCAAAAGTATTTCATTGGCTGTAAAGTGTTTTGGGATGTCCTGAGTTCATGAAAGGCGCTATATAAATACAAGTTCTTTCTTTCCTGAAACAAACTACAGCATAAACTCTTCCCAGGTGGCCTTTGGGAGAAGAGTGCATTCCAGAATCTGCTGCATAGGCATACATTTCCACTAGTTACCTTCATACACATTACATTTATTTGAAATATAATGCAACATTGGTGCATAAAAGGATGTGTGGCACAGGGTGTTGCTCTGTCTTGAAGGTTTTTCAAGTTATTGACTTTTGTTTCTTTATTGAAGTGGTTGGGAGATACCGTTCAATGAAAAGATATCACTATTTTCATTGCTAATTTTTCCAAAGACATATAGTCCATTATCCTACCTAATATGATAGTTGCTTCTGACTCAGCAATGTAAAGTTTAATGTGTTTGAGTTTACAACCATTAATTAACCACATGGGTCTAGCAGGAACTGTGTCTAATAGATCTTTTAGGTAACCGGGCAAATGGGTGGCAAATGCAGTTCAATGCGGATAAGTACAAAATAATTAATATGGGAGCAAGGAGCCAAAAGAGTCTTATATATGTTAAATGGAACAGTAGTAAAGCTTATTTATCATGAAAGAGACAATGTGGTTATAGTGAATAAATCTAAGCTGCAACCAGCTCCATACTTAGCTGCAGTAAAACAAAAGCAATAAAGTCGCTGGGTTTCATTATAGAGTTTTGGAATTAGATACCAGGAATTCCATTGAACTCATGATTATAAATGGATTTAAAATGCAATTAGTCAAAATAACCGACTTGTTAAGCATAATGTCCTTTTCCTGTTCCTAGAAATTCTTACATATCAGAACATAGGAACTTAGGAGCAGGAGTATACCATTCAGCCCCTCGAGCCTGTTCTGCCATTCAATAAGATCATGGCTGATCTGTATCCTAACTCCATCCACCCACCTTGGCTCCATATCCCTTAATACCCTTGGTTAGCAAAAATCTATCGATCTCAGATTTTAAATTATTAATTGAGCTAGCCTCTACTGCTTTTTGTGGGAGAGAGTTCCACACTTCTAACATCCTTTGCATGAAGAAGTGTTTCCTAACTTCTCTCCTGAATGGCCTGTCTAATTTTATGATTCTGTCCCCTTGTCCTAGACTCCCCCACCAGCAGAAAAAGTTTCTCTCCATCTACCCTATCAATTCCTTTCAAAATCCTAAAAACCTCAATCAAATCACCCCTTAATCTTTTATAATCCTGGGAATACAAGCCTAGTTTATGTAATCTCTCCTCATAATCTAACCCTTGGAGCCCTGGTAACATTCTGGTGAATCTGCGCTGCACTCTTTCCAAGGCCAATATATCCTTTCTAAGGTGCGGTGCCCAGAACTGTACACAGTACTCCAGATGTGGTCTAACCAGGGCTTTGTATAGCTGTAGCTAAACATCCTCCCCTTTGTATTCTAGCCCTCTAGTTATAAAGGCTAACATTCCATTAGCCTTTTTGATTATGTTTTGTACCTAACATTTTATTGATCTGTGAACATGGACCCCTGAATCTCTTTGGACCTCCAATGTTCCTAGCTTTTCACCATTTAAAAAGTACTCAGATCGATCCTTTTTGGTCCAAATGGATGACACACTTACCTGCATTGAAATCTAACTGCTACAGTTTTGCCCATTCACTTAATCTATCAATGTCTCTTTGTAATTTTATGCTCCCATCTACACTACTTATTATGCTACCAGTCTTTGTGTCATCAGCAATCTTGGATATATGGTTCTCTATTGTGTTATATAAGTCACAAATAAATATAATGAATAGATGAGGCCCAGCACAGATTCTTGTGGGACACCACTAGTCACTTCCTTCCAATACGAGTACATACCCATCAGAGCCTGTTGTCAGGCAGTTTTGTACCCAGAAAAAAATTAAGTATCATTATTATTATTTAATTTTAAAAGCTATCACCTTTTGAAACCAGGCCCAGGTTAGATCCAGATACAACTCTTCACCCCATACAGCCAGGGTCGAACTGCTTGGAGGAAGAACTGAATGGCCAGTGTATGCTCCACCAATAGCACCTGGGACTGCAGGCAGTAAAACAAATCTCTCAATTGGCCTGAGGCTACCGGTAACCTCGAATTGACATAAAAAGACACTGAACAAGCTGAGACAACCAAAATCAGTTGCATACAGGCCAGGGTCTACATTCCATTCAAAACTAATCTGCATCCAGAAGAAGGTAAAGGATAGCTGTCCTATTCATTTAGCCAGAAACCCCTTGGCAATATTGGCCATCTAAATTTAAAATGACAAAGAGAATCTAAACAATTGAACCACTTCAAACGTGCTTGACTTCTAAGAATCACAAATCAATCCCACATGAAAATTTTAGAGTGTTGATTATTTCAATCAGCACCTGTTGATCAAAATGCGGCTTATGATCAGTCATGAGCACATAATTTACTAGAGAAATAAATCTGGATCAAGCCTTCTGTGGTCATGGTGTAGACATTTACGGCCATTGTCAAAGCATTGCCCCAACAGTCCTAAACAGCTGTGCTAATGGAACACAGAAGCAGTGGTTCATTGCACCTCCAGACACAACATGGAGATTTCTCTGCCTTCTTGTTCAGAAAGTGTAGAAGGGAAAGGACAGCCAGAGACTTGTTGTATTAACATCAGGGACATCACTTCACTTAAAGGAGACACTAATACAATTCCTTTTACTGACCCTTAAAGAGACCTGACCAACACAACATACTAAAGTGTTTATTCCCGTCATTGTATTATTCAGGCTCAGTCACATTATCCTGTGTGTTAACCAGATTTAAATGATTCATCAACCATCCAAGTCCACACATAGAATTTCCTGCTAATGTTCAGCATTTTAAAAAATATTTCTCTGAAACTTTCTGCACTGACCTACACTGGGATCATAAATGGGACGAAAGTGTCTATTCATCATGCATCAGCCTAGACAGTAAGCACCAGCAGGCTAATCAACCACAGAGTAAAGTTGCAATGCTATCTTCACCAGAGTTACACTTTCCAGCAGGAGTCACTGGACAATGATTGGGCACAGGAACCCTGGCTGATTTTCCCCCTTCCTGCTTCAGGGTTACTAAGGTCAGCTGCAGTTCCTTAAGTGAATACTTGAAGGGGAGAAAATTGCAGGGCTATGGTGAAAGAGCAGGGGAGTGGGACTAATTGGATAGCGCTTTCAAAGTGCCAGCACAGGAACAATGGGCTGAATGGCCTCCTTCTGTGCTGTAAGATTCTAAGTGTTTTGCTGATTCAGTACAGACTGGGAATTGAACCCAGCCCATTTCAAAAGCAATGATGCACGATGTTGGGTCTCACAGGATCATTAGAATCATAACTGCCATAAGTGCTCATGTCACCATTTTTGCTATTGATATACAATACCTGTGTGTGGTACAAATCAGATCAACATGATTTGAACAGGGATTTAAGGGGAAAAAATCAGAGTGATATCAGGACTGCAAATCCCTCTGGGCTGGGGAGATTGCCAGCTGTCACATGACTATTAGGGTCAGCACCTCATGTGTTGCTATTACTACCCCAGGATAGCTGACCAGCTGTAACATTATATACACAGAGACGAGACCAGCAAAACCTGTGAGGCCATTTCCACCACAGAATCCAATGCAAAAGTCCATCCAATTCAAATGGCCTTGTTAACCTTTATTCAGCAATGCAAAGTCATACTCTTGTGTAAAATAGATTGGTGCTTTGATAGAATGGAATATAATTTATTGATCAAGTTCTGCTCATAACATCTGATCCAAACTAAAAATGTTCCGTTGCCTCTACCGATCCTGCAGTTAGAGGGGAAACAATAACAGTTAATTAAAACTAATGACTTAACTAGACATTTGCTGCTGATATCTGATTCATCTGAAACTGAGCTACTAAGACATCAAGAAATATCCATAGAACAGCGACCTTCTCTGTAACTGAATTTCTTTCTGACTCACCCCTCTATATCTATGAAGTAAAGTGATAATGAGATTTTGGCTATCAGGAAACAGTGCATGTAGAAAGGTCTATTAAAAGTTGAGAGCAGTAGAAAATGTGACTCCGCGACATGTACCATGAGCTTCCATTACAATCAGTTCCACCCGTTATCATCAAAGCTACAAGTTTGGCATTGAGAGCTTTGTAAAAGGTTTTGATAAACGCACCAGTGTGGCACAGAGAGATTTTGTACCACCTCGTGAGAAATGGATTAATGTCGACTGACGCCTTTCAGGAAAATGGCTTTATACTTGGTCCAAAAATTAATAAAGCAATCTAAGTAAAACAAATGAATTATTGTTCATCCACTGCTGCAAGCGTGTGAGTTTCATTACTCTTTTAGTCAGCTTTTCTCCGGTAAATTGGGGTGCTTTTGTGAGAACTAGAACAGTGGAAATAAAGGTGTGAGAAAGAAAAATCAGGAAAATAAAAGGACATGACTTTACTTGAAAAGGAAATTGGGATTTCAGATCTAATATATCATCTGATGTAATATAATCTGAAGATTTGGAAGCTGTAATCTAGATGAGAGTTTGAAGTCCGCTCAGAAACCTTTAGAGCAAAGTTGAATGTGGTCAGGTTCCTAAGATTGAATTACAACATTTGACTCACTCAAATATTTTTTTTAAATGTTTCCGTACCTTTCTTCCTCCATCCAATTGTGCTGGCAGCCCTCTCGTAACTTGTCCAAGAGCCCATTTTTCATAACTGAGCCCATACAGTGAATGTTGGCAAGCTATTTCACTATGAAAGATACCACAGCCCAGCTCAGTTTTGTCCTCATCTGACATTTACACATGCATGTTCTTTGTGGCCGGCGTCACTGGAAGATGGCCCATTTTATATTAACTTGGATCACTCAATCATGCTCTCGTCTGAGTCAAAAGGTTGTGGGTTGAAGCCTCCTTCCAGGATTTTAGCTCATGATCTAGGCTGAGACTCCGATGTAGTACTTGAGGAAGTGCTGCATTGTTTGAGGTGTTGTCCTTCGGATGAGACCTGTTTTGATGGTTCAGATTGATGTTAAAGGTTCCATGGCATTTATTTGAACAAAAGCAGAGAGTTCTACCAGTGTCCTGCCCATCCCTCAACCAACACCACCAAAAAAAACCAGATGAAGTGGTCATTTATCACATTGCTGTTTATTGAATGTTGCTATCATATCTTCCTACCCAACAATAGTCACTGCACTCCAAAGTTATTGATTGTGTGAGGAGCTTTGGAACATTGACATGATAAGACAGTATATAAAAGCAAGCAATATTATTAAAAGGGATCAAGAGCAAGAATATAGACAGCATTTATTGTGCTCCTGCCGTTGTGAGATAACAGAGCAGACAAGGGCTAAGACCTGGGCCCTTCCTGGCCTCTATAACTCAGTATCATACATAGCATCAGAGAGCTCAATCTTCTTATTCTTAAGCTGTGGTGCTGCACCAAGGTCTGGGAATTTAACTGTTTTTAAATAGATAAGAACTGTTAATAAGTTTTTCCTGGTGTTCTCAATTTACAAAGTTCTCTTCAAGTTTTCACAGTAGAGGTCAATTTCAGGAACACATGGATATTTTGTGCTCGGACCATCTCTGCACTGTATAAAATTGTTTTATTTTTCTGATTTTTCTCCCTTCCTTTATGGTCCCATGCATGCTGGCAGCCCTTCCTCGCACATAAATCTAGACAGCAATTATCATCAGGCTATTCAACCATAGGGGATATTATAACTAACCTCGCCCAATGTCCACACAGGCACACCTTTTCAACAGGATAGCAATCAGCAACAGGCACTTTAACTTATATTTTTAATCCTCCGCAGATCAGGAACACTGAGGCCAATTGTTGTGGCCGCCTCAAATATCCTACCTGAGATCAGCTAACATGATGCAGACCGCTGTTCAGTATTAATACTTCCTATTCCATTATGAGCCATCAGGAAGCCCAACTCCCATTTTAAAGGTCTAGGGAACGGGTCTACAATTGACCAAAACACAAGCCAAAGAATGGAAGTCACACAGCATTATTATTTTTTGTAGTCTTTGTGATCCCCCTCCATGCCAAGTGTTGGAACGGAGCAGAAAAGTCCTTTTTACTTCAGCAGCAAAGAATAGTACACCAAGGAGTTCCCGGGGGAGGTCTTCAGCTGTCACCGACCTAAGAGTTTTACTGGTGTTCAGCAACACAAAATTATTGACTTTTAAAGGAACCGAGCAGCCGTTTTGCATCAAATGATTCCAAGACAAATGTGTGATGAACAATCAAACATGTCCATTACAAGCTCATGGGTACTGACAAAGCTATTATTATGGTTTCACCCAGTTGAGATCTAGGCACCTCTGATGACTATAGAGGGACCAGGATAAAAAGTTTGAGAGACTCAGCTGTAGAAATGGTGAGCTCTTTTGTGGTTCCACAAATTTCCTCCATTTTCACCTCAATAGGCAGCAAGTATAAGTCAACTGCACCAAAAATTATTTTTGCAGATGTTTCTGACTGAAAACACGCACATATTTTAACAATTGTAAAAGTCTGTCAGCACTTGAGGGGCAAATTTCTCATTGATTACTGCCATTTCAGGTCTGTCCTTCTAGAATGTCCAAGTGCCTTCATAACTATGTTAGATTGCTATTGGAAATTCCAATTAAAATGACTGCTTTTACCCTTGGCTCCTATCTAGTAAGTAATCAGAGCTGTATTTTAAATAAGTACTCCAAAGCCTGTGTGGAATAAGGTTCACAAAATGGAACTAATATAAGATAATGCACTGTTGGCAGTGCTTCATTTAATGAGTGGAAAGACTCTAAGTCAATATTTCAGCTGCAGGGATGTTTCGAACTAGTCCCTCTGTGTCCACTGCTAATGTTTTGCTGCCTACTGGCTGGTTGTGTCTACTTCATGAATCAGTGAATTAGCACCAAGAGAGGCGTAATGATGTCACCCATGAACTCTTCATTCCATTGTATTATCAATCTTCATTTCAAACTCGCAGAGACTGCAAAAGTAGCTCTTACCGAAGCTTCATTAATTGAGGTTCGATCCCTACTACTGACTAAAATGCATGTTCCTCTATGATCAGGAAACGGATTGCTTGAGAGGTTTGTGATAATGACATGCATTTAAAAATACCTATTCCAGCTTTCACTAATATCTCTATTGTGTATCGTTACAGCTTAGATTTTCAAAACTTGTGCTTTCTCATATTCATGCAATGTTTCCAGTAAGTGGTTCCTGTCCCTCACAAGCTGAAATTGCACTTTTTTTTTAAACAAGCTGTACTTGGCCTTGATCTAACAATTGATCCAACTGGGATGAATTGCTTACTAAAACTTTCATGTAATTCCCACTGCGTCTTCAGTCTATTAGGAAACAGAAATACTACATCCAGGCTGGAACAGATGAAAATTTTTCTATGATATTTATCTACAACATAATAAGTAAGATACAGAAGCTTACAAAGAGGCAAAAATACTAATTGCAAGGGAATATCGTTCTACGTAGAACTCAGAAAATCCATTAACGTCTCAGTCTGCTAAGCCGCCTCTGCTGGGACAACTTTGTGGTAATTTTGTTGGGCAAGAGTATTAAAGAGGGTAACCAAGGCGGGTAGATGGAATTAAGATACCGATCAGCCATGATCTAATTGAATGGCGGAACAGGGTCAATGGGCTGAATGGCTTACTCCTGTTCCTGTGTTCCTTCAATAGTTTCTCCAAAGCATCTTCCTGCATAAAAATTGGTTTATTGGAATCTATCGGAGCTCAGGACTGATCCTGGGGCTGGGACTGGGTGTATAACTGGCTGCCGATACAGTACCGCCTGTTTTGCGTTACTGCCCGAGATGAATTTTTACCCCTCAATTTCTTTGCTCAGCTGCACCAGCCAACAGTCACATGTGCTCAAACACAGTCTTGCAGGCTACGCATAAATTTACACATCAGACGATCAAAGCAGACCATTTTATCCTGGGCAATGTCGGAACTGATAGAACGTTCTCATTTGAAGCTGACATTCCACTCCAATGATAACAGATGAACTGGTGCTGCCTCAGTTAAACTGGTGCAGTTACAGCATCCAATCCTCCTTGATAGAGGGCAGATGGACATTATCAAAGCACTCCGAGAAACTGTACCTGGTAGCTCAACTTAAAAGGCCTTATCTTAGTTAACCTTTCGATGGAAGCAAGTGTCCAGTATCCTTGCAGACTAAGTGGCTTTGATCTGCTATATTGTCGTAGAACTACAGTGCAACATCCAGTTTAATTGGCTAAACAGCCACTGATAGAAAAATGGAAATCATGTTTAAGTAAATTAACTTCAGCCAGTGCCTTCCAACTCGATCAAATGACCAGAAATATTTGCTGGTTTTACCAGTTAATGTACAAGGGAAACCAAACTTTGACTTCTCTGGTAGCTCAAAGGTATCGTCGCTGGGGGCGATTTTTATTTCGAGCGTACATTGGGCGCGGGGCGGGCGGGGTTTAGACGGAGCGATCGCACCAACCGCCCGATATCACCGGCAAGAGGCCCGATCAATTTTGCTGACTGTCGGCTCATCGATCGGGTGGGCAGGGCAGGAAACCCAGCGGCTCTTTTGTGGAGCTGAGCCACCAGGGCGAAATTAAAGGGAATGGGGGAGGGGGCTGCAGATGGGCGTCCAGTGATCGGAACAACTTTTCTGATGCCGGGAGGAACTTTGATGCTTCTCCTGGCGCAACAAAAATTATTAAAAGAAAAAAACTTAGCATCATGTTTCTCGAACTGTTCCT
Organism: Heptranchias perlo; assembly: GCF_035084215.1. NCBI lineage: Eukaryota > Metazoa > Chordata > Chondrichthyes > Hexanchiformes > Hexanchidae > Heptranchias > Heptranchias perlo. The sequence continues at coordinate 12,278,287 of NC_090357.1, read as the reverse complement.
CCGGCTGTCCCTTTAAAGATCACTGGTTTGGCCGCTCTATGTTCAGTACCACCGGTGGCGCTTGCATAGCACACGACCCGCCCAGTGGAAGCCCAAAATTGCATTCCAGTCCTAAATACATCGTAGGACCCGGATTTGTAGTTTTGCACAAGGCTCCCACCTGTTTCAGGTGGGAATGTTAGCTGGTTACATCGCGGCCCGCTTGAAAATCACAACAGGTGGGCCTCAGACAGAAATTCAGCAGTACATTTTTTGTGTCTAATTTTCATCGCACTACCATCCCGATCACACTGAAAAACAGGGCATTGGTGAGGTGAAATTCATCCCCAACTGTCTCTCAGTCATTAAACCAGAAATGTTCAACTTTCAATTCTTAACCAAGAATCCAGAACCACGATAGGGTCCCCCCTTGTCCTCACCTTCCATCCCACCAGCCTCCACATTCAACGTATCATCCTCCACCATCTCCAACACAATACCACCACCAAACACATCATTCCCCATCCCTCCCGCCTCGGCATTCCGCTGGGACCATTCCCTCCATGACATCCTGGTCCACTCTTCCATCATCCCCAATTCCCGCTCTCCCTCCCATGGCACCTTCTCATGCGAGCGCAGGAGATGCAACACCTGCCCTTTCACCTCCTCCCTTCCCACCGTCCAGGGTCCCAAACACTCTTTCCAAGTGGAACAGCGATTTACTTGTATGTTTTTCAATTTAGTATTCTGTATTCGCTGCTCATGATGCGGTCTCCTCTACATCGGGGAGACCAAACACAGATTGGGTCACCGCTTTGCTGAACACCTGCACTCAGTCCGCAAGCGCGACCCTGACCTTCCGGTCACTTGCCATTTTAATTCTCTGTCCCACTCCCACTCTGACCTCTCACACTGTTCCAATGAAGCTTAACGCAAGTTCGAGGAACAGCATCCCACCTTTCGATTAGGCATCTTACAACCTTCCGGACTCAACACTGATTTCAATAACTTCAGATCATAATCACTGCTCCCATTTTTTTCGTGGGATAGCAAGTGCTGGTAATGGTTCTGCTGTTGCCATTTGCAGCTCCTCTAGACCCATCTTTTGTTTCTTATCTTGTCCTTGCCTTGCACCATCATCCCTTTTGTCATTTAATCACTTTTGCCCTCCACCCTAACACAGACCTTCTCTTCATTCTTTCCTCCCCTCCCTCCCTCCCTCTCCCTGGCTCTGTACTTGCTTAAAAACTGTTAGTTCTTTAACTTCTTCCAGTTCTGACGATAGATCTTGAACCTAAAATGTTAACTCTGTTTCTTTCTCCACAGATGATGCCTGACTTGCTGAGTTTTTCCAGCATTTTCTGTTTTTATTTCAATCGTTAACTTGGATCAGAGAAGGGAAAAATCAGCCAGGGTTCCGGCCCCAATCACTGTCCGTTGGTCCTTACTGAAAGTCCACGAGGGTAATTTTGACTTTGTGTGATACTTTAAAACTGGTGATAGCGAATCGGCAGCTCGTTTTCCATCTCTCCCGATTTTTATTCCCATCGAAGTCAATGGAAATAAAAAGCGAGTGAAATATAAAATAGGCTGCTGATTCGCTACCACCAGTTTTACACAATCGTACAAAGTCAAAATTACCGCCATGTGTCTGGACAATGAGGGAGATCAGGATCTGGCTTGGCTGTTATGTCATGCTGGGTCCAAAAGCTTCCCAACAAATCACTTTTTAGAATTACATATGAATAAAGGCCATTTGGGCAAGCTGTAGAAGGGCGACAACTGTACTGAGTGTGTTTTTTTAAATTGAAATTTGTATGCGAAGTCAAAGCTTCTCAAATGTACTTCTCAAGGTGTACTGGGTACGGTAGTGGAATTCTATGAGTAGACTCTGTCTATGGCTCTCCAGGCTTATTGAAAAGAGATTCCTTTAAAGAAAAAGACTTGAATTTATATAGTGCCTATCACATTTCTCAGAAACATCTCAAGCTGTTCATAGGCATTTAATCATTTTGAGTTGTAGTGGCAGCCATTATGCAGGGAAATGTGGCACAGCAAGATCCCACAAACAGTAATGGGTTGAATGTCCAGTTAACCTGTTTTTGATGGTTCTTAATTTGAGAGAAGAACTTTGGACACAGGGACAACCCCCTGCTCATCTTTGAATCGTGCCATGGGATCTTTAACATCCCTCAGAACAGATAGGGTCTTGATTTAACATTTCAACTCAAGGATGCCATGTCTAACATTGCAGCACTCCCTCAGTATGGCATCGAGTATCATTTTAGATTATGAGCTCAAACTTCTGGCATGAGGCTCAAACCCACAGCCTTTTGACCCAGAGGCGAGGTAGCTAGCACTGAGGAAAACTGTATTACGTTAGGGGTGGCAAGATGTTTACTTTAAAAGTGAGAAACTAGATCATGAAAGCTTGTGTGGAATCCTGCTGACTGCTAAAATACTTTTTCAAACAAACCTATCTCTCGGGTGCAATGAATAAAGAATAATCCCTACCTGCGAGTGATTCGAAAGCAGTGATCTAATCAAGAGATTCAAATGACATTCTGAAATGGACGTGACTTATATCACGTCACCCAAACCACAAGATTAAATTACCATCCTGAAGCCACTTTGTGGTATTTTATCATTTATAAACTATGTAAGGCATGTTTAAAATCATTTTGCCTTTGGTCAGCTTTTCCCGTTATCAGAAGCTGCCTCTGCAGATGACAGTGGTCAGTGCACTCCAAGTTTTTGACATATGATGACAATCACACAAGAGGACAAACAATTTGTAACGCCATGACTGCAGGTTATTCAGATAAATAATCCACAGTGGATTACAATGAAATTATATAATAAAATATGAACTGCAGTTTTCAGGTTCTAATTGGTAAAATAATTGCCATGAGCATTATTGGAGCTAGTGGTAAATGAACAGCAGTGCGTGATATACAGCCCTGCGAAGGCTGGGCATTTGATTGTGACAAAGGGCAGAGGAGAAGAGAAGAGAGCAGGGGCTTGATGGGAAGAGACAGGAAGTAGGTTGGCTACGACAGTGGGTGGCAGTCAAGGTGGGACCATTAACTTAAAATGATTTATTCATTACAATGTTCAATTTATTAGCAGCAATCAAACATAGGATTAAATAACGATGTGACTGTTTAGCTTCAATAGTACACACGGTGCCCTCTCTTCAGTGATTCTAACACAGAGAAATTGGTACAATATAATTGGCATCTATAGTCATTTCTGATCGGTTCAGAGCTTCTACCATTTATGATTGGTTCAGCCAGAACGTTCCTGCATGAAGCTTCGAATGGTCAGGACAGACACAAACATTTTTAACATAACAATAGATAGGTAGAGATTTTGATTGTTTTAGATAAAGTCGGTAGCCTTTATTATTTGCCTTCACTACTATATTGCATTAAACTGCTTCTTATGGACAAGTGGTTAAAATATTCCACAGCCAGGCTCTTGGGAAACAGCGCTGACAATACATTGTCCGTCTAATAACCTTCCTCAGCCAAGGTCAAACTTCAATTCTTCGCAATCAGCACATTACGGTCTGAAACTCTGCATTACCCCAGCCACCTGTCTGTAATTTCCCGCCAGGACACCAGCTGTGGCAAAGATCAAACAAGCTTTATCAAATGGTGATATTTTCTCAGTCTTTCCTGTTTTACCAAAAATTTGTTCCAAATCACAGACTGCGCTCTTTCTTCCTATGGCCAAGTCTACAATCATTTCTGCCCAACTGGGTTGCTCAATCTTTTCACACTACAGCTGGAATACAGCCAACCAACACAAATTAATCCATTACAGTAAATTCTACTTGATGTTTTTTTATACAAGATTTTCTCTTGTTCCTTAGTTTTTTTTTTCTCCTTTTATCTTTCATTGTGCCCACCCACTTTTATTTTCTACATGTCATGCTTCACATTAAATGGAGGCATGAAGTCATCAAGTTACATTGCGCACCAACTTCAAACACGGACCATCCTCAGTCAGCTCTGCTTTGCTTCTGGCATATGGCAAAAAATCAACTATATTTTTCCCACAACGAGAACCTGATTCCGTAAAGGGTCTTGTTTTGAGATCTTGTTAGAGATCGGACATAACTACAGAGTGGAGGCCTCAGGAATTAACTGCAGCTATTGACTAATGTGTAACTAGTAAAAAGCAAACCAGTTTTGGTTATCTATAATGCCCATAAAACCAAACCTGAAACTTAATTTAGTTCCTTACCTTCCACTTATTCCTTGGAAGGTATAAAATACACAATAATACATGGTCCAATTGTTTACAGGTCACTTTGTCTCATCCTCAGTGGGAGGTTTAGCTCCTGAAGTGACTCTCACAACCCAAAATTCCTGCACAAGTAGGAAGCTCCATAGGCCCCAACACTCCTCCTCTTCCCCTTGCATGCACTGAAGAGCCCTAATTCACAACTAACTCCCTCTCCTTGCGACACAGACTAAACTCACAATAAGTTCTGCTACTGATGCTTCCAGGAACAGAGTGATTTTAATGCGAGAGGAATCCTTTAACTTTTTTTTAACCCACTATCTCTTAGTGCAGATCCTGAAACAGCACCTGGATGACTGCGTGAGAATACAATTGGATGGTTCTTTTTAGACTCAACAAATCATTTTCAGTGCTCCTCAATGGTATCTACTGAATTCTCTGTACGTTTTGTCTTATAAATAACAAGTAGAACCATAGAAAAGATACATCGTGTCTACGCCGGCTCGAAGAACAACCAGGTGCCCATTCTAATCCCACCTTCCAGCACCCGGTTCGTAGCCCTGCAGCTTACAGCACTTTAGGTGCAGGTCCAGGTACTTTTTAAAAGAGTTGAGGGTCCCTGCCTCTACCACCAATTCGGGCAGCGAATTCCATACACCCACCACCCTCTGGGTAAAAAAGATTTTCCTCATGTCCCCTCTAATCCTTCCGCCAATCAACTTAAATCTATGTCCTCTAGTTCTTGAACTCTCCGCTAGGGGAAACAGGTACTTCCTGTCTACTCTATCTTGGCACCTCATAATTTTGTCCATCTCAATCAAGTCTCCCCTCAGCCTTCTCTGCTTCAAGAAAACAACCGCAGCCTATCCAATCTCTCCTTGTAGCTGCAATTTTCAAGCCCTGGCAACATTCTTGTAAATCTTCTCTGCACTCTCTCCAGAGCAATTACGTCCTTCCTGTAATGTGGTGACCAGAACTGCACACAATATTCCAGCTGTGGCCTTACCAATGTTTTATACAGTTCCATCATTACATCCCTGCTTTTGTATTCTATACCTCGGCTAATAACGGAGAGCATTCCATAAGCCTTCTTCACAACCTTATCTACCTGTACTGCCTCCTTCAGGGACCTGTGCACATGCACTCCAAGGTCTCTCACTTCCTCTACCCCTCTCAATATATTCCCGTTTACTGCCTATTCCCTTTTACTGTTTGCCCTCCCTAAGTGCATTACCTCACACTTCTCCGGGTTGAACTCCATTTGCCACTTTTCCGCCCACTCCACCAACCCATTGATATCTTCTTGGAGTCTACAGCTATCCTCTTCACTATCAACTACACGGCCAATTTTTGTGTCGTCTGCAAATTTGCCAATCATACCCCCTACATTCAAGTCCAAATCATTAATATATACCACAAACAGCAAGGGACCCAACACTGAGCCCTGTGGCACACCACTGGAAACGGATTTCCATTCGCAAAGACATCCATCGACTTTTACCCTTTGTTTCCTGTTACTGAGCCAATTTTGGATCCAATTCGCAGGTAACACCTGTCTGTCTGCACACTGATTGCCTTGGCAACGGGCAGTTGAAAAAACTGTCTGTAATCACCAAGCATTGTTCTGTGATTTATAAATGCGATTTCATTTCGAGGATTTCATTTCCAACAACGTTCACCTGAGGAAGGAGGAAGCCTCCGAAAGCTTGTGAATTTAAAATAAAATTGCTGGACTATAACTTGGTGTTGTAAAATTATTTAAAATCTGACAGTTTGCGTTATATAACCTCCTTAATGCCCTAATTTCTGCTGGCAAACTGGGCATGAGTTTGCCAATTTATAATATATTACACATAGTTTATTTAAACAGCAACAATCTGGGAGTGATTATAAGGCAGTAAACTCATCTCAAGGTTCAAATGAAATCAGAAACCATAAGACGAAAACTTGGATAGTTTACAGCTATCATCTGCATCCCAGGATGAGATTGCTGGCTCTTTATCCCTCCCATATAAACTCCGGCATTTCCCAGAACAGTTTCATTCTGTTTTTAGGGTTTTTATGCCCTGTCTTTTGATTTGTGGCATGCATCACATCACGTACCTTGTCATGAGATTCTGTCTCATTGCTTCACTGTTTTGCTACCCTGAAGGATTAATACCTGTGATGCAATCACTGTAGGTTTACCAAGCGATAAGAGTCAGCGGATTACGGGAAGTAACACCATTGATTTATATTATAGTGAGTAATGGGATCACTACAGTTACTCAAGGAAGGAATTTGTAACAGAGTAGCTCTTCCCTGCCACGTTTTAGGTTGAACACTTTGGTCCAAAAACTCTAGGCTTATTATTTTTCAGATTCCATGCATTTCACACATTTATTCATGGAAACTTGTAAAATCATTATTCATTTTGTCTCCAGAAGAATGTATGAAATGTTTACTTGAAGACAAAGTTCAGGATTCCTACATTTCATGAAATATCAAACAATTAGAAACAAAGGCCTCGATATTAACCCCCCTACGATAGGCGGGAGAGAGTCGGGGACAGGGTCTAAAATTATAAATCAAGGAACGCGTCCCCAACCCGCCACGTTCCCAGGGCTCGGGAAATCCAGCAGTGAAAGGAAGGCAGGAGCTGCCGGCTTAAGAAGGTAAGTGCCTTTTACAGCACTGCTTGTGGGCCAGGAGGAGCAGGAGTGCTTCCCCTGGTCCCTCAAGGAAGCGTTCGGCCTCCCCTCACCGATCGCAGCCCCTCTCTCCCCCCACCACGATCGCAGACCTCTCCCCCCGCCCAAGCACTGATGTCCACGATCGCGGCCAACCTCCCCCTCCCAAGCACCGATCTCCGGCCATCCCCCCTCCCGATTGCCTCTCTCTTCCCCCCCATCCCCGATCTCCGGCCCTCCCCCCTCCCAATTGTCAGGGACCGCCCCCAAGGGTCCCTGGCTGTGGCCTCCTGCCGCTGGTTTCCCCACCTGGCAGCCAGCCTGTCAATTTGGCCGGCTGCCAGGCCAGAAACGGAAGGAAAAATTGATAACGGGGTCCTGCCATTAAATTCGGCAGGACCTCCGCCTCCCCGGTCTCGAGACGATCCCCGGCCGTTTTCAGCCTCCCCCCCGCACCCTCCCCGGAAATATCAGGGCCAAAATGTGTTAACGTTAGAACATTTACAGATTGCGAAGAATGAATTAAATTGCAGTTTAGTACAGCAAATGTTATTTAAGGAGAGCACACATAAGGAAATGCTTAACAAGTACATTTTTTTTTAAAATACAGATTTACTGTAATCTTGGATCACTGAACAGTCCAGATACTGAGTGACTTATTTCTAATCCTACTTCTGTCTTATTGATCTCATAACAGAAATTGTAAAGTACTTTCATCTCTGATACATCAGAGATTTCAGTCAGTTTTTAAATTTGCTCTTTGTTATTATCCATCTTCACACCACTGATCAGTGCCACATGTAAGTGGTCGATGTGGGTTTACAGTTGGCAGGTACTTCTTGGCAAATCTATTTAAGTTCTTTAAAGATATAATAGAATTAATTGATAAGGAGAACTGGATAGATTTGATCTACATATGCAAGGGGGTCCTCCTGATCGACTACCGTAACTTTGGCACCTGATCAGCAGAAACCCCAAATAAACCATGTAAAAGGGGGAAGTTTTTTCATCTCTTGTCACTCTTCAGACCTGTTAACATTAAACCTGTCTCCTCTAGTTCTGTGCTTATTGTCCATGTCAAGCAGTCTGTTTACATCTGTGTCAAAGTTCTCAGCATTTTACAGAACCAAACCAAGTCTCCTTCCCCCTAGGCTTTCATCTACAATCCACCCTTTCAAGCTTCTATCCCGCTTAATCTTTTGAGAGGAAGCTCTGCACATTTCATCTTCCATGATAATTAAGACATACAAACCAATTTTAATCCCCAGTCTGTGTTGAGTTAGCTGATGGCACCCAGGGCTTGGACACAGACATGAACATCAGCATTACTACCGCATGCATATGAGAGAGTGGACGGGAGGCCTGAGTTCATGCTCCTACTGACTATCCAGCAATCTCTACTAGTTAGCGAATGTATATGGACATTGGGTGAAGATTGAGCTCAGCTCTGAAGCCCACCATGATTGAATAACCTACCACCACTCAGACTGGGATTTTATGGTTTTTGTGCTTGCCAGCTGGGGATTTTCCACCCGTCAAAGTGAATGAAGGAAAGTTGTGGGCTGGCAAACGCAGAAGTGGAAAACTCTGGCATCTCTGTCTAAACACGATCAATGACCATTTGCACACTCGAGGTCTTCGAATGGCCAACGGGGCGCAGCATGTCATGATTCCCGTTATTTCTGTATGTATTTGATATATGTATTTTGATCAATGTTCAGTGTTTGAGGAAAGTAAAGGGCAGGTAGAACCTTACCTCCCATGCAGGGGTTTTTACAAGATTATGGATATGCCCCACCCACTGGACGACAATTAGAAGCCAAGGAACCATCCGCCAGCGAGAATCGACTGACTTTAGGAAAGATGAGAGGATAATAATTGGCCAAAAGGGTGGAAAAGAAATTTGAATTAAATTAAAAACCTAATCTAAGTGATTGATTTTAGTTGGTCAGATAAAGCATGTGATCCACAAAGCACCAGGCAACTACAGTCAAACTCCATGCCAAGAGTTAGAATAAACAGGGCAATTTTCTTCTACATCTCCATTGCATAATGCTCCATAAACGTCAGCAATTCAATTATCCCAAGTTTTAGCTACTACTCCTCTTCAGTCAACGATTTCATAATCGCTCGCACAGAAACAATTCTTTGCTCTTAGATATGAACTACTTGTCCAAATATGATCAATTTGTTCCAAAGTAAAGAAGTCAAGTTATAATCAGACATTGCTAATATAGTTATGAATTATATTTCTGATGACCTCTTCAGGCCATTTCAAAAAATGTTTTTTTTTAAAAATCCTGTATTATGCAACTTCGGTTTGGTTATTTTTCAAAAACCAAGATATCAACAGTTATATCTCTAGAAAAAGAGAGGAGGAGCTCTGTTTCCAGTGGGCCATTTGATAACCATCCCATTTTCAGATCTTCAGATAGCATTTTCAGATCTATGCTTACTGCTGCTCTGTTGATGTAAATCAGGCATGGAGCACTGTTAATTATTAGTTGCTCCTGATTTTTTAATCTACAATTAGAATGAAACCTTGCCTTGAAGACTGCTCTGGCAATTAAGTTTCCTTTCCAGAAATACCTCCCCTGTGACAGCCTGAAGTCTTGTTGCCAGTCATGGCAGATAAAAGCAATCGGGCACTGGGGCTGATTTGTAACGTTTCTTATTTACTAAAAGCATTATACCTTTGCTTTATTGTTGAGCAGGATGACCCTCCATAAATGTGTCGCTGGTTGCACTATTTTCTCTCACCGTTACCCCCGCACCCACCAAAGTACTGAATGCCTAAACATTACCAGCAGTAATCAAGCGAAACCCCTTCATCATGAGTAAGCATTTCGAACCAAATTAATCAAAAATCTACACCTGTAGAATTTCTGTTTGCCTGATGTGGAGTTCATGTTCTCTCTCCATAAGGATATACTCCAATTAATCAAGTAAAAGAGTTTAGGTCCAGGTTGGCAGAGGCCAGCTTTAGGGACCCCCACCCCAACTGTATGAAGGGGTACTGCTGGAGATTAACCAGCTAAAACCATGCAGCTTATCTATACAGAATGCTTGTAAATTCCCTGTTGTTTGTCCAACTAGGACCACCCTACTCATTAGGGCATTGGCTTGCAGAATTATCTAACCCAAGTAGGGAGCTTCCCAATCTCCATGACAGGTCTACCCTTTCAGGTTCCATTAGTGTGCCACACTGCCTGGTCAAGTGAATTCTGTGGTCAGTTATTGGATTACCAGCTGTGCGACAGAGGATTCATTTGGTTCTGATGGTAGAATGTCTTGGAGTCACCTAGACTCCAAAGAGATCTCAGCCTCCAAAACAGGAGAGTCACTAATTGTTCACTGGATAACTGAACAGCAGGTACCAGGTGCTCGTCACACATGGTGAGCAATGCAACTCACCTTAAAATCTGGTGGTGAATTGCTGTCATCCTCTTGACCACTGCTTGGACATGCACCATATCCCATGGAATAGGAGTTCCACTTGGAAGTGAAGCATTTCAGCAGCAACTGCTTGTCTCTCTACAATCAGCCATGTTGGGCACCAAGCCCTGGATATATGGGTGCATGTTCCCATACCTCATCCACAGCTGACATCCTAAGTCTTAGAGCTTCCTCATTATCAATTTGGTGGATATTTGCCTTCAGCATGATGGAAGGAACTACGTAGGGCAACTTGCTTTGTGCCAGCCACCTCTGATGTTCCAGACATCTAAGCCCTGGTTTGTGTACCATGCTTACTGATTACTGTGAAGCTTTAAATTAAGACCTTAGTGCGCCAACCAGGAATGGAGTAGTACGGACACCTGCCTTATTTCTGGATAAAACTTGCCGATGAAAATATAAGTCCCAAAGATTTTAAAGAAAAATAACTTGCATTTATATCGCACCTTTCACAACCTCAGGACGTCCCAAAGCACTTTACAGCCAATGAAATACTTTCGAAGTGTGGTCACTGTTGTAATGTAGAATAAAGCATTACAATCTGTTATACACCTGACTTGATCCAAATGGGGTCTATTTCTGTCTCTTAGGTGCTTCTGAATTTGTCCCATTACTTTGATATATATGATGTGGAGATGCCGGTGATGGACTGGGGTTTGACAATTGTAAACAATTTTACAACACCAAGTTATAGTCCAACGATTTTTATTTGAAATCTACAAGCTTTCGGAGGCTTCCTCCTTCCTCAGGAAGGAGGAAGCCTCCGAAAGCTTGTAGATTTCAAATAAAAATCGTTGGACTATAACTTGGTGTTGTAAAATTGTTTACATTTGATATATATGGCCAATTGAGAGAAATGTACCTTACAGGGTGGTTGGAAGAGTCTGACAGTCTACTGGTTGGTAGCCTTCCATGAGGAAGCACTGTCTGTTGGGGGCAGGAAGCAAGGATGATGATGTCCTCCGATCCGGATGTCAATGGAAATAAAAACCGGGAGATGTAAAACAAACTGCCGATTCGCTATCACCATTTTATACTATCGCACAAAGTCAAAATCCACCCCCATGTGCTGGACTACCAATGAGCAACAACATAGGAGATCTACCAGTCGGTACCTTTTTTCTTAAATGGTCTTCATCTACAGTCCAAAATTTTTGTGCAAGTTTTGAACAAGTGAAAAAGCAGCAACATAAAACAATGTGCATTTATTTTTAATTCATTTGAAATCTCAACTTCTGTATCTTTTTTCTTTTAGTCAGTCCTTTTTCGCCTGCATCAACAGGTAATGCAAACCCCATTAAATATCTCCAAAATCTGCCTGATGGTGGGACATTTCTGGGCTACGCTTTAAGGAGGATAATTTAAAGGCAAAGTTCAAATCCATAGAAACTGAGGTGGTTGAATTCAAATTGGCTGCACTAAACCCTCAGGAGAAGAAAAGGGAAGTGTTTACTTTATTGATTCATTTCTGTCCATCTTGATCCTGCCACCTGGCTTCTAATCTATCTCTAACACCTGAAGATGGCCAAAGCAAAGAGTGGTTCATATCTTCAGGGAGTACTATGTGTGCGTATGTGTACACGTACACACACACACACACACACACACACATATTTCTTTTTAAAAGGGACTTAAAAGCATTGAGGTTGCTTTAACTTTGATTTATGCATCGAACGCAATCTCCAGCATTTCCCTTTTTACAACATGCCCGAGCAATAAAATGATCACTTACTGTCTAGAGCAAATTTGCTGATGTGGCATTTTTGTTTTGTTTGTTTTTAAGGAGGCTTCTGGATCCAATCAGTACAACACAAAGAAAATGTAACATTTTTCATTTCCAAGGCATGACTTTTAAAAGTGCCATGGCCTTAAAAGGAAATTCAAATGCTACTAACAGCCACAAGTCATTGCCAAAATATAAATTTTCAGTGTTCTCTGTACAACAGTGAATCTGTGCCATTTGCTAGAAAATTGTTTAAAGTTGCTTCACTGCAACCCAATAAACTTTGTCCAATTAGCCTCCCTTCAAATACATTCCTGCATGAGCTTGGACTGACTGGAAACATGAGAGAGTAGTAAAGAAGCTGAATCCCGTCTGTTCAAGACAGCATGACTCTTACATGTGGACATTTCATTCAATCGCTTTCAGTAGGAGAAGCAAGTGTCAGTGTAACCCTTGCGCTGTCACTTTTTCTCACAGACAAAATAATTTATGGCCTTGACATTAATTCGCACCAGAAAACGTCCTCCATATGAAAATTATATAGCATGCAATATAAGAATATGATGACTATGATCTGTGTTATGGAACAGTGAGGAAGTCGCAGCAGGATCTCAATGTGCTCCAACCTTGTTATCAGTCCTTAGTTCAAAACTACTACATAATCCACTAATCTTCCGACAATTTGCAAGTTGGCAGAACATGAGTTAACTTGTGCTCTACTCCAGGACCTCTGGCTTAAATTAGCTGGTGAGAGGGTAAATGAGATGCCTGGGGTTGAGTATTTCCTTTTGGCTAACAGTTGATCCATAATAATGCCTCTGGATGGCAAAGAGTTAAAAAGGGAAGTCATTACTGACTGAATGCCTGCCTTGTAGCATTAGCCAGTTATGTTAAAGGGATCAATTATAGTTCTAATCCTTCAGCATTCATTTTTCAAACAGATTTCAGTCTGAAAAGATCATGGGAATGAATGATTTAAATCATAAATAATATTCTACACATAGAGACACTCCATCCAATTGAAAGCCATTAGAATTTGATGCCATTTAGACTTAAGGAATTTTTATGGCGCATAAAGCATGCTGCGCCATTGCACAAGTAAAACGAGCAAGCTGGTTGTGGTAAAAGGCAGCGCATTAAAATGAAAAGTAATATGCATTAAGTTACACCAAATATTCATCACTTTAAAGCCATCTATATCACTTCACATCAGGGAATAATTTTGTTCTGAGAGGTATTAAGCCTTGCCACTCAAAATAATCACTTTGGCATAAGAGTCAAATAACAATTCCTGTTCATTTTTCACTTCTTGACTGAGTGTATTAATCCTTAAAAGACTCTTTTCCTGACTGTTTTCCATCTGTGGCTCATGAATTTGATCAATTTTGAGTTGCTGCTTGCTGAGATTTAGAAAATTAGAGGCATGTATGTAGTCCCAAAATCCAAGCCTGAGCCTTGAAGTTCTAGGGCTTTTAGTTGTTGATAAATGAATCACAAAAAGACTGGGTCAGCATTAAAGGAAGTATTGATTTAGACTTTAGAAATATGTTATCTATTTTCTAAAGGTCCTTCTATTTTCTTGATGAGATAATATACATCTCCAGTTTAAATACATAAATGTGCACTTCAGTGATTGTCTAAGGCTAGATTCAGAACAATGTTTGGCAAGTAGAATAGAACAACTAAGATTTGCTGTAGTTTTTTTTATTTATTTAATTTTTTTAGGCTCCCCCTGCTCAGCAGGTTTATTCAGTGGGTAGTTAACCCACACAGACTAGTGAGGTAGGGCTTGCTGGTGGAAGGCTGATTACTGCTTTCAGTCCTCCTGGGTTGAAGGGGGTGGGGGTATAAAAGTCGGTTCTAGTTCCAGATCGTTATCTGGTGATTGTTGAAGGAAGCAAATGTGTAGATATCAGTTAAGGACGGAACTGAGCTGTTGAAAGAGCCTCTGCAAGGCTCAAGCTTTAACAATGGCTGCATGGGTGGCACTGGAGGATGGTCATAGAACTGTGTCACGGCAAGGAATCAGTACCTTCAGGAGTGCTAGAGAGAAGTAAATTGGCAAGTAGAAAAAGTACTATTTGTGCTGTCTTGGAAACACTAACGAGCTCTAGGAACGCTGCTCATGGTAGGTCAAAGATTGCACGGTTTTATAAAGACTAGAGTACTTGACCACGTAATGCATAAGGTGCAGCTGTGAGTAATTTGGGCAGTCCCATTGAGTCCACAGAGGGAATTATTATTCATAAGAGGAAATGCGCAGTATACCTTAATATATGGTAGATAGATGGATAATTTAAAAACTGAATTACTTTTTTAAAAAGTGTTTACTAATACACAAGCTAAAGAAATGAGACAATTAATTTTCAGTAGGCTGTAGTTCTGTGTTTTAAAATATAATACAACCAGTTTCACATATATTTCACGTTATTAATATGATTTTTTGAATAAAGAGTTAAGACATTGGCCTAGAAATTGGTCCGCGTAGCGCCCGTTTTTGGCAGGCAAGAAGTGTGTGCACATTCCCGCCTGCCATTTGCCTAAGGAAAAACAATCGACCCCCATTCCCTGGACCTCAGATCCCCGGCCCTGCGACCCCTGCAGCCTTACCTTGCCCCCACCCCCATCCCCATGTTCCCTGCACCACCACCCCCCCACCCGACGTTTACAAGTTTATATTTTCTTTTTTACAGAAAGTGACAAGAAGCATGCTTACATTCTGTGCACTTGATGGGAATCTTGGTAAACAGTGGGCTAAAGAGCTGTTTGCCTTCAAACATTAGCAGATACTATGAAAGCATCTTGTTTCCTCTGCTAGAAATACCAGTATTTAGTTCATACTGCCAATATGGCAGCCCACATGTTTGGCTTCAGCTTGCTGTAATATGTTGCACATGTATTGGACAGTTTAGAACTGAGTAGAAATGTGTGAAATGATTATGGCCAAAATTTCAAGAAGCAGTACTTACCATCATTAAATAGTTCCAGCAATTGTTTTTTAAAAAAAATGCCACACACCATGAGGTATAATTGTAGTCAATGCTCTGGAGGCAACGTGGACTATATCCATGGCTATTACAGATGTCAGTCAAAATATATTTTTCATAGTTAATATGGACGTTGGAGATTGTTCGTGCAGAAAATATTTTTTTGTGAACATTTTACAATGAAGACCTGTGTTCTTATTCTATAATAAGTTGTTCTGACCAATGTAGGTGACTTGAATTAATGTCTAAAATACTATTCAATTAAATTCACAACAAACATTGATCAGAATTCCTGATCTATCTGCAATAAAAACTCTTGGGCCTATTAAATTTTCAACCATCTATATTTCTTAATATTGCCGTATCTCACGTATAGTGTTTTATCAAACTGCAGAATTCATAAGTTGGGTTATTGCCAAAGATCCTGTCTAGCTGGGTGGAATCTAAACTTCCCAGAGTCTCAGAGAACACTGCTGTGCCACTTACCCATACCATTGATCAAACTGACTGAAGAGGTTATCTTCTATACAAATATCAGGTGTGTTTGCAGAGTAACTGATCCATGGTTAGTATTACAATAACGGCCTAGATAGATCAGAAACATTAAGAGTATAGAACAGAAAATGATGCAACACTCAGGGCAGCATCTGAGGAGTTTTTGGGCTTAAACCCTTCATCAATTTTGCCTTGTCCAAAGAGAACAAGGAACTAAAAACATAGAACTGGTTTGATTTTGGTAAAGTATCCCAAATTAATATTTAATATATTTCAATTGGTCTAAGCCTTGCTCTGCTAGAAATTGAGCTGAACGGCTGGAATTGGCTCCTAACCTGTTGTTGTGTCTTAATGCATTGCCCTAGTCTTACTCAGGTACGCTTCATCCTAACCTAGTTATGGGAAGGTAATAGGACAGTGCCCCCTGTTAACTGGGCAGTGAGGCCATATGACACCTCCCCATTAAAGTCATTTGAAATCAATCTAGCTGAAGTAATTTTAAATCAAATAGGATTTCAAACAACATTACTGGAGGAAAAAGAAGCTGACACTATAACAGGAGAATTTGAGGCGATTATAATGCAAAAACAAGAGTAGCAAGATTTGGGTTGCCAATAGCAACATGTGGCCTAGATTTGTGTGAAATTTATTCCTGACACAGAAATTAAAATATTTTTGACCTTTATTCAAGTGAGGGTCTTTTTCTTTATGAAGTAACTGTGACAAGTTCACCCGACTGAGATCCTGCGCCCTTTATCTATAATGGGTAGTCCGCTAACCTTTTACCGGTTACACACCTGTATCAGCTGCTGTTTTGTCTGCATGTGGCTAATCCAAAAACAAGATATCTGTCTGCATGTTTGAACGTTATTTGATTTCCTCAAGGTAGGAAGCTTTTGAGCACAGAAATCCATTCCACACAAGTGAGACAGATGAAGCAATGTTATTGATATTTTTGATATGTTTGTTTCTAGATCAGATCCCACATGGAACCGAGAGGATTGATGAGGGCAATGTGGTTGATGTTCTGTATATGGACTTTCAAAAGGCGCTTAATAAAGTGCCACATAATAAGCTTGTCAGCAAAATTGAAGTCCATGGAATAAAAGGGGCAGTGGCAGCATGGATACGAAATTGATTAAGTGACAGGAAACAGACAGTAGTGGTGAACGGTTGTTTTTCGGACTGGAGGAAGGTGTACAGTGGTGTTCCCCAGGGGTCGGTAGTAGGACTGCTGCTTTTTTTGATATATATTAATGACTTGGACTTGGGTGTACAGGGCACAATTTCAAAATTCGCAGAGGACACAAAATTTGGGAGTGTAGTGAACAGTGAGGAGGGTAGTAATAGACTTCAGGAGGACATGGACAGGCTGGTGGAATGGGCGGACACATGGCAGATGAAATTTAATGCAGTGAAGTGCGAAGTGATACATTTTGGCAGGAAGAACGAGCGGAGGCAATGTAAACTAAATGGTACAATTCTAAAGGGGGTGCAGGAACAGAGAGACCTGAGGGTATATGTGCACAAATCTTTGAAGGTGACAGGACAGGTTGAGAAAGCGGTTACAAAAGCATACGGGATCCTGTGCTTTATAAATAGAGACATAGAGTACAAAAGCAAGGAAATTATGTTGAACCTTTATAAAACACTGGGTCAGCCACAACTGGAGTATTGTGTACAATTCTGGGCACCTCACTTTAGGAAGGATGTGAAGGTCTTAGAGAGGGTGCAGAAAAGATTTACAAGAATGGTTCGAGGGGTGAGGGACTTCAGTTACGTGGATAGACTGGAGAAGCTGGGGTTGTTCTCCTTAGAACAGAGAAGGTTGAGAGGAGATTTGATAGAAGTGCTCAAAATCATGAAGCATTCAGATAAAGTAAATGAAGAGAAATTGTTCCCATTGGCGGAACGGTCGAGAACCAGAGGACACAGATTTAAGGTGATTGGCAAAAGAACCAAAGGCGACGAGAAGAAAAACTTTTTCCGCAGCGAGTAGTTATAATCTGTTATGCATTGCCTGAAAGGGTGGTGGATTGAATCGTGACTTTCAAAAATGAATTGGATAATTATTTGAAGTGAAAAAATTTGCAGGGCTACAGGGAAAGAGCAGGGGAATGGGACTAACTGAATTGCTCTTGCAAAGAGCCAGCACAGATTCGATGGGCCGAATGGCCTCATTTTATGCTGTAACGATTCTATGATTCTATGGAAGATAATCAAACCATTAATTAGTACATTGCATGTAATAAGTTAAATAACTAAAGAAAACAGTGATGTCTTCACATAGCAAAACTGTAATATGGAACATTTAAGACTTAGGTTTAATGAAAATTGCATTAGATCTGACAGCATTAGCAGGAATTTACTTTCACTGGATTAGACCCAAGCAACTCGACTGCTCTACATTGCGAGATCAAACGCAGATTGGGTGATCATTTTGCTGAACACTTCCATTCAGTCCACAAGCTTAACCCTGAGCTTCCGGTCACTTGCCATTTTAATTCTCCATCCCACTCCCACTCTGACCTCGGCCTCCTACACTGTTCCAACGAAGCTCATCGCAAGCTCAAGGAACAACACCTCATCTTTCGATTGGGCACTTTACAACCTTCCGGCCTCAACACTGAGTTCAACAACTTCAGATCATAACCACTGCTCCCATTCTTGCGGACAGCAGGTGCTGGTAATGGTTCTGTTGTTGCCATTTACACCTCCTCTGGATCCTATGTTTCTTTATTGTACCATTTCTCCATTTCCACCTCCCTTTTGCCTTGCACCATCAGTCCTTTTATCACTTAATCACTCCTGCCCGCCACCCTATCACAGACCTTCCCTTTTATTCTTTCCTTCACATCCCTCCCCCTGCCCCCGCTCTTTTTTCTCCCCCTGGCTCTATACCTGCTTATAAACTGTTAAATCTGTAACTTCTTCCAGTTCTGATGAAAGGTCAGCGACCTGAAACGTTAACTTTGTTTCTCTTTCCACAGATGCTGCCTGCGCTGCTGAGTGTTTCCAGCATTTTCTGTTTTTATTTTTAACTTGACTATTTTGTCCAGTGATCATTTCACAGACCAAAGGGAAGGAGTGATTCCTTATGAAAAATTAGAACTATTCATATTGGGTTAGGACATTTGATGACTCTAAATGGTACTGAAAACATCTGAAGCCAAGTCCTGTGAAATGATTAGTTTCCCATCTAGTTATTGCTGTGTACTTTGATCCTGCTTCACTGTGACCAGTTTAATAAATCTTGCCATTAAGAGGATCGCCAGGCCAGCCATGTACATAAGGCCATAGGATATGAATTGTCAGCCTTCTGAGCCTCCATAAACCCATAACATGCAGAAAGAGGTAAATCATCATTCAAATTATTTTCTTTAGACACACATTTTTAGAGAATATTGATTGAAGTTCATGCAACATCATTTCTGCGTTAACTAAAAATGAGTAAATGTTCAATTTGAATGGCATATTTCAGGGTCAAAGCTTTTGAATCATTTTAATAATTCCACCTATGAAATATTTCAGAAGTAAAGTTAATTATCCAGACATTTTGTGAAATCATGCATGTCCTTTTATTGCAATCTATTTGTGCAATAAATATCATTCATTATAAATATATAGCACTTTTTAAATAAATAGCAGCACACACTATCAAATAGATCAGAAAATGCTGCAGGGAATCCCAATGCAATAAAATAATATTTATTACTTTGCATGACAGTGAACTCATATCTGAATACATTTTTCAATGGCTCACAAAATGACATAATAGCAAGAGCTATTTTTGGGAATAAAATCCTACTGGTGAGTTTGTCCATTAAAAGAATCAATCCAAATCTTATCCCCCACTCTCGAATCTTAAAGTCATTCCATGATTACACAGTTACATCGAATGTACAGCACAGAAACAGCCATTTGGCCCAACTACCAAAGACATGAAAATGGGAGCAAAAAGGGAGTCTGCTCCAATGTGACTCAGTTTTCCCAGATGCAATTTTCCTCATGGAAATCCTGAAAAGTAACGAATCATAGCCTTCTGTTTACGCTAAAGTTTTGTGGATATAAAATTGCATTTCTCATCCAAAGGAAATCCAAGTTATGAAAACGTACATGAATCTGACTTATCCTGCAAGAAGTCCAACCAGAGTCAAGCAGATTTATTAAAACCACCCAATAAAGAAAATAAATACTATTTAGTGTCAGAATGCGCTGAACTTGTGTGGGTATCATTAAAGGAGATTTACATTTTCTATCTCCTGTAATGTGGAAAAACCTCTAGAGACTGTCAGATGCGGATCAGTCATAAGCACTCACATCATAAGAACACAAATCATACAAGTACACCACTGCAGTGTTTTACGTTGGATTGGAATCAGGTTCCTTTGTCTCCAGTTCACTCATTTCTACAGGAAAAATTTGGTCCAAGGAACTCACAAATCAAAGTTTAGAGCCCAATTGGCCCAGCACCTCAGCATAAGTTGGGAAATGTCCAATATGCGCACTTTATTTCCGGGTTCGTCACCAGGCCTGAACCCATATCCTTCAGAAGGGAAAATGCTACCAAATGAGCCAAGCTAATGCTTGATTAAATCATCACATAGTTTTATGCCCCATCGTCCTAGCTCAATCATCCTTAACTCAAATCTCAATGGATTTAGTCGTGATACAGAAGGTGGAGTCTCTTATAATAGGACATATTGCTCCAGGAGGGTAGCAGCAAGACAATAATTTGGACCTTGCTCATTTTCCAATATTATTATCTGAACATATAATCCATCGGATAGTGCTACAAATGAACACAAGGCAAACTAAGATTTCAATGCATCACTGTGACTGAACAAATAGGAAATAGGAATAGGTGTCATGATGTGTTTCACAAAAATTATCAACATTGACAGGAAACACAAAGTTTGTCCTTGTTTTGGCATCTTTTAAACAAGTCAATCCTCAAGATAAGATGAAGCTACATTGTACACAGAGAACATTTCCTGCTAGCCATTTGTGGATAATCAGGTGGGATCACAGCAGAGAACAAGGGAAAATTGAAGCAGTGAGGCTTTCATGTTCCATCCAGGATTTCCCTCCCCTTGCTCAATCTGGATAGCATTTGCCACTCCTTCCCTGCCCACTGCATGAATATTGCAGCAGGGAGCGAGCAGGCCTGAGTTCCTGGAAGATTTCCCTCCCATCCATCCCACTTACCACCATTTCCTGAGTCCGCCACGTGGAAGAAGGCGGTAGGCCTCAGAAAGAAGTGGTAAAGGCTCTAAGGTTGCCCAATCAAGGGAGAGGGCCTTGCAACAGCCTGCTTTCCCTGCAGTTTGGGCCCAGCATGTATCTGCTGTAGCCCTGAGTCTCAGCTGAGGCCACCAGTGGGAGCCTTAATGCAGCACTTTTGTCCCTTTAAGGTCCCTCGCTGCCCCTTCTGGTGCAACATTGGCATTACCACTGCAGCACCATCAGGATTCTCCTCGTCACACTGGCGGGCTCTCTTTAAGCAGCTGAAAGTCTACCAGGAGCCACCATGCATTGTAAATGCCCAAGGATATTGATCAGGGTTGGAGCTGATTCGAAGAAGCACTGGAACTCTGCCCAAAGAGGAGAACCCCAGCCATTACTTTTTTTGTAACATTTTGTCGATTAGGACAAAACCAAAAGTAAGGCCAAGATATCGAATTACTTAAAGTATTGCTTTCAATATTTAGTTAAGCTACATTTGAAAGGGGATAAAAATTGACTGTGGTGCCACGATAGTTGATAGTAACACAACTTGCATTTATATAGTGCCTTTAATGTAGAAAACCGTCCCAAGGTGCTTCACAGAGGCATAGTCAAAGAAATGAACACTGAGCCAAAGAAATATTAATTAGGCAGGGTGACCAAAAGCCAGGTCAAAGACATGGGTTTTAAGGAAGTTATTAAAGAAGGAGAGGGAGGTGGCGAGACAGAAGAATTTAGGGAAGGAATTCCAGAGTGTGGGATGAAAGATGGGGAGAATGCACAAGAGGCCTGAATCAGAGGAACGGAAAGTTTGCTGTTGCAGGGGTGGGGGGGCAGAAGTTGTTGTAGGGCTGGAGAAATTAGGGAGGGATGAGGCCACAGAGGGATTGAAACAAAAGGATGGGAATTTTTAATTTTAGATGTTATGGAACCAGGAGCCATTGTCGGTCAGTGAGAAATGTTACAAATTAGATAGCCAGGTGGTGAAGGATAGAATACTAGAGCCTCATCTTCAGATACTTCCAAGCCTTTATTCACTGAGCTCCAGATTTACACCCAAACCACATCCCAGATCAGTTCTCTTATAAATGGATACAAGAGAGTTCCTTATTGATACGCACCACATGAATACAATTAACACTGATTGATATAAATCACATGGATACAATTAACAAGAAAAGGGGTGATCGGTGAGCCAGACTTGAAAGGGCTGCAGAGTTTTAGATGAGCTGAAGTTTACAGAGGGCGGATGATCGGAGGTTGGCCAGGCGAGCCTTGGAATAATCAAGTCTAGAGATGAATGTAAAAATTATACAAGATTTGTCTATAAGAATAATAATTTGAAAATGAAAACAAATTACCAGCAGTAATATTTTTGCTCATAGTTCTGAAAAAATATTTCAGCCGCCTTGCTTAAATTATCTAGCCAAATACCTCTTTAATCTTTACCTTTTAGCCAAATTCTAAACAGCTGGAACCATGGTGAAAAATGTGTTACTAAAGTTGGTAAAGAAAGACAGACTTGCATTTATATAGCGCCTTTCACGACTCCAGGACGTCCCAAAGCACTTTACAACCAATTAAGTACTTTTGAAGTATAGTCTCTGTTGACAGCCAATTTGCACACAGCAAGGTCCCACGAACAGCAATGTGATAATGACCAGATAATCTGTTTTTAATTATGTTGGTTGAGGGATAAATATTGGCCAGGACACCAGGGAGAACTCCCCTGCTCTTCTTTGAATAGTGCCATGGGATCTTTTATGTCAATCTGAGATGGCAGACGGGGTCTCGGTTTAATAGTCCCATTCGAAAGACTGCACCTCTGACAGTGCAGCACTCCCTCAATATTGCACTGGAGTGTCAGCCTGCATTACGAGCTCAAGTTCCTAGAGTGGGACTTGAAACCACAACCTCCTAACTCAGAGGCAAGAGTACTACCAACTGAGCCACAGCTGGCACAGTAGTGGTAGTGAAACAAGTACTGTCAGAAAGGCCATGCTTATTAACCATATCACAAACATACACAATTACATCAGATTCTGCACTAAAAGTGCCAGGGCCTGGAGTGAGCTTACATTTCTCAGCGTACATCACTTTCAGTATGGCAGCTAAACATTTCCAAAGACCGTACAAAGTGATCTGCTCTGAGTACAGGGGATATTCAAGCATCCCCTGGACATAGAATCATAGAATGGTTACAGAACAGAAGGAGGCCAATCGGCCCATTAAGCCTGTGCCGGCTCTTTGTAAGAGCAATCCAGTTAGTCCCTTTCCCCCACTCTTTCCCCGTAGCCCTGCGAATTTTTTTCCCTTCAAGTATTTATCCAATTCCTTTTTGAAAGCCATGATTGAATCTGCTTCCACCACCCTTTCAGGCAGCACATTCCAAATCATAACTACTCATTGCGTAAAAAAGTTTTTCCTCATGTCGCCCTCGGTTCTTTTGTCAATCACCTTGAATCTGTTTAATTCAGTTTGTTTGAAATGGTGGAAAAAGTGGTTCTGACCAGTAGCAGGTGCTTGGCGCTTCTGTGATTACAAGTTCGAATTGACGTTTTTCCAGAGTGCGTGGTTAGTTTCATTATCTCTGACTTCTAATGTTTTTACCCACTGGAATTCTGGAAGCAACAGCTGTGAAGAACATAAGAAATAGAAGCAGGAGTAGGCCAAATGGCTCCAAGAGCATGCCCCGCCATTCAATAAGATCATGGCTGAACTTGTTCTCAACCCTTTCGCCAATGGGAACAGTTTCTCTTTATTTACTTTATCTAAACCCTTCATGATTTTGAACACGTCTATCAAATCTCCTCTTAACCTTCTCTGCTCTAAGGAGAACAACCCCAGCTTCTCCAGTCTATCCATCTAACTGAAGTCTCTCATCCCTCAGGGATATAATATCTCAAAAAGTCAAGAGGAAAAAATTAGCCCTTTTTAAAAATAAGTGGTAGAATCATAAATGGGTATCTATGGATACTGTTACGTCACTTGTGACTCCATTATTCAAGAACTTTACTCATGCGATTTTATAATTATTCAGTGAATATCCTCTGTGCTTTCCATTTTTCTGTAGTTCTAAACCCAAGTTGGTTTGAGTAAAATGGATGCAATAGGAATGATTTTAAAATTTAGCAATTCCAAATTTCATTAAAAAATGAATCAGTAAAATCACAAGTGCCATGTCACAAAAGTATGAATTACATGTGATAGATTTACATGTTTTCACTTCTCTGGAATCTGAATTGTGACAATTTACAAATCAACTGGTTTCAAATCCATTATTAGATTTTCCTGTTCACATCAGCATTCCTCTTCAGTATCAAATATTGAATATTTTCCTCAGTATTACAGGTGCAGTAATTTTGGCCAATTCACACGCCAAGACAACTGTATTCAGACTTGGAGAAGAGTCAACCAGGAGTGAATGTCTGAACGAGTAACTGCCTGGAGACAGCTTAGAACATTTTCTCAAGTTATTTTTCCAATCATTTTTCACAACTTTAAAAAAATCTATTCCAATGTGAAATATTTTCCTAATTATTAGCTAGAGTGTTTTAAAAGCCTTGTTGTTATTCAATGGTAAACAAATGAAACTAGAAAATTACCCTATTTACATGGAAAAGTTAAAGAGCAGATTCCAGAATGAGGTCAAAGCCAAGTGATCATTAGTGAAGGCAATAAGCAACCTTGTTAACAGAAGATCACAGCTGGGTATGTGCCTTTTCCCCAGAATTCAGTTTGTTTGAAATGGTGGAAAAAGTGGTTCTGACCAGTAGCAGGTGCTTGGCACTTCTATGATTATAAGTTCTAATTGACGTTTTTCCAGAGTGCGTGGTTAGTTTTATTATCACCTCTGATTTCTAATGTTTTTTCTCACTGGAATTCTAGAAGCAACAGCTGTGAAGAACATGCCAGCATAAGAAATAGAAGCAGGAGTAGGCCAAATGGCCCCGAGAGCCTGCTCCGCCATTCAATAAGATCATGGCTGATCTTCGACGTCAACTCCATTTTCCCGCCCTATCCCCTTGATTCCCTTAGTGTCCAAAAATCTATCGATCTCAGTCTTGAATATACTCAATGACTGAGCATCCTCAGCCCTCTAGGGTAGAGAATTCCAAAGATTTACAACCCTCTGAGTGAAGAAATTTTTCCTCATCTGGGTCCTAAATGGCCGACCCCTTATGTTGAGGTTATGACCCCTAGTTCTAGATTCTCCAGCCAGGGGAAACCGCCTCTCAGCATCAAACTTATCAAGCCCTCTAAGAATTTTATATGTTTGAATGAGATCACCTCTCATTCTTCTAAACTCCAGAGAATATTGACCCATTTTACTCAATCTCCCTTCATAGGACAACCCTCTCATCCCAGGAATCAATCTAGTGAACCTTGTTGCACCCCCTCTAAGGCAAGTATATCCTTCCTTAGGTAAGGAGACCTAAACTGTACACAGTACTCTAGGTGTGGTCTCACCAGAGCCCTATATAATTGCAGCAAGACCTCCTTACCCTTATACTCCAACCCCCTTGCAATAAAGGCTAACATACCATTTGCCTTCCTAATTGCATGCTGTACCTGCATGATAATCGCTGGCCCTTCTTGTGATAGTCAACAACAATAGCCTTCCGTGCGAATCGGAAAAAACTTTCACCATAACTTTCTGGAAAGAACTTTCTGTTGTCAGCTTACCACAACATAATCGGCTACTTGGCAAACATCCAACAAATTGATTTTTTGTGTTCAAGTCCAGTAATTGAGAACAGACTACTTCCCTGACAGTATCTCCTTTTCAGCTTGGTGACTCAGTACAATTTACCATCTTTCGTGACTAATGCTTCCATTTAATCCCCCCCTCTTGCCCCCTTCAGTCTTGGTTAGCTACAAGCAGCATTAAAACAGACAACTAAGAAGGTGAAGAAGAATGTCATGATTTGTTCACGGATTCCATTGACAGAGAGAAAAAGGAATTTTGGGGCTAATCTGAATGAAACACGCAGATGGCAAATGTAGAGCATCAATCAAAAGGAGATTTGAAACAAAAGTTGGTTTTTCATATTGCAATCATGCAGCATTCATCCTGTGGAGGCCATTCTCTGTATGAGATGATTGGGGCCATCCCAGGGAATCATAATCCCCAATCAAGGTTTGGGAGACAGAGAAAGATTACATTAGTGTAGGCTCCAAAATATGCATGCTGAGGCAGCAGACAGAAATGAGAGCACCACACATGGAATGACTTTTAGTTATCAATAGCCTGGTAAGGTACCCTTCCCCCCCCCCCGGCCATATTGAGGTTTAGTAGGCCAGTTAATGCCCGAAAAACAGGTGCTACATGGCCAAATTTATAGGTCTTAGGCTTTAAATATGGCAAAGAGCGCTTAAATGCTTGTTACCTCTAAGTTTAGTGAGTAAGTAACTTTTAATTTTATTTCCTTTTCTCAGTTCATAGGGAAGGATTGGATGAGAATAGAAAATTCAGTTAAGTATAAACTTTAGCGTATTTAATGGATATGCCACTAAATTACAATTCTGATGAGAGGATTTTCTCTTCAAAAATGTAAAAACAAATGTCGATGTAAATAAGTAAAGTTGAAAACCTTTCTAAAAACATCTTGAGTGTCTATCTCCACCTCTGTCTTTATTAACAAGGGCAGATAAACATAAAGCCAGATTGATTTATGATTATTTTGTTTTTCCATTTGACCCATTTAAAAGGCTATTGTTACTTCATTGCCACAAACTACATACGTGACATTGCCCCTTCATGCATGAGGAAAAAAAATGTCTTTACCTATTCTGGAGTATGGATGGAGCAGGTGAATTCCTGCTGCCTGCTGCCTGCAGGTCAGTACATCACCTAACATCAAACAACTTATATTCTCCTGTTGGATAGCAGCTACATGTCAATGATAATGTCAGAAAGCTCAAGTCAACCACCATTTTTATAACTGTTTTTACGTTTGATACTGCCGAGAGGTCTACCCTTTAAGCAGCAGCGTCAACTGTCTGTTAACTGTATCACAATCATCAGACTATTGTGCATTGTTTTCTTGTACACCAAAACAATTGCACAAAAGAGTAGTGCTTCTTTTTTTAAGATCCGGGCAGGAGGATAAGTTCTTTGTGCCAGTTATAGGTTAAAAGGGGGCTTTGGTGCTTTGTTGTTAAAATAGTCACTTCAAACTGCAGTGGTTGGCACTTGCATTTCCTACCATCTGGTGATCAGCCTGGTCAGTCCTCAGCGTTCATCAATATATGAGGTCTCTCTTAAAACCAGTGCCCCAGTTCTGTAAAGAAATTAAAATTTGACGTACACAGTAATCACACACTGACCCGGGCACTTGAAGTGATTTCAGCTCTTGTGTTCCCCATTTGGCTGCACTTCCACCCAGAGAAGGACGGATTTGGGTAAAATGGGGAGGGAAGAGTAACTGAAAGAAAAAACATTGAAATTAATGCAATAAAAAAAAAATGATTCATAACTGAGCTTGCTGAGAACTGGATTTTGGAAGTTCACATGAATAGTTGTGTTTTTTTGACAAACATAGTTTCAAAATATGGCCTCAGGAGGTCTGGAACAGAAATCAATCTTTCCTGATTGCAGGTGAATTATATAGTAGCACATGCGTTAAAATGGCAGCATTTTCTTTGTTTGTTTAAAATTAAATCAATTATAATATCACTAACAAGCCTGAGGAAAAAACAGAAAGCCAAGAGCATCCTTCAAAATTTTAATTGAGAGATTTCTACCACATTTTGAAGCTAGATCCAATCATCTTTTCACAGCAAATTAAAAAGTAACAATATCAGCCACATGCAACCATAATTACAACCATATGCTGCCTGTTAAATGTGTCAGTCTGGACTGAGGAGAGGGAAAAAGTGTTACAAGATATTTCTCAGCGAAGAGAACAGAAAACAATGAATTTATTCTTATTCCAAACACAATGGTCTTGCCAATGTGTCACAATAAGAGTGCTGCTCCTTTTCTATTTATAAGGGGTCTAATTCTAGACAATTGCTATATTATTCTGAGGTCAGCTTCTCATCTCACATGCTCCCATTCCAATTCAAGTTTTAAGAAAGCTAAAGTAGATTTATAACCTGGTTCCAGTCTGAACTCAGTAGACAACTTGACCTTATTTACAAAACGGTCCATCTCAGTGATTTACACATGCACGAGTCTTCTGTTGACAGTTCAGTGCGTTGATGTGTTAAGAATTCCATCTTTTGACATTCTATTTTTTACCACCAGGAACACTATTGCTGCTCCATCCGACAGAGCCTTCAGGGTAGAAGGGTTTTGCACTGTAACTGTGCTATATAAACATTGGCTATCTTCAAATATTTTTTTTTCAATTACAGTTCTACAAAATGTTCTATAACTAGTGCTGACCACAGTGAGGGTGATCTACCAAAAATGCAAGGAGAAGATGAGGAGAGATTTTCCACCTCTGCACTCACCAGCATGAGATTTTCTGCTCATTGAAATGAGTGGACAGAAAAATTGCAAACTGTGGAGCGCAGAAATAGAAAATCCCGGCCTTTATGATGTCTCACTTTCCTCCTCTCCCCTTTGGTGAAGACATATAGGGAATGAAGTTGGTCTTCGCCCCGGGTCAAAATCCTGGAACTCCCGACCTAACAGTCTTGTGGGAGCATCTTCACCACACGGGCTGCAGCAGTTCAAGGCGGCGGCTCAGGATGATTTTCTCTAGGGCAAATAGGGATGGGCAATAAATGTCGGCCCTGCCAGCGATGCCTACATCCCAAGAATGATTTTTTTTTTAAATCGGAACTATTAGGCACAAATAACATGGAAGACAAAGGAGTTAAGACGAATACAAAATTAATGTTAGAGTTAGAGGACAGCAATCAAGAATGAAACAGCATTATATTCTGAATAGTTTACCACAAGATGGAATAACCTGATAACAGTAAGCAAAGACTAACCCTTTGGAATCCTTCATAAATGTCCAAACATATCCTGTACCTGTTTTTGCCACCATACACTAATCAATCTTAAATATTCTAAGATACAAATAGAAAAAAACATAGGCAAAGACTAAAGATGTGCAATGTTAGAAAGTAGATGTCATTCACTGATATCATTTACTGCCTAAAATAAATACTTTTAAAGTAGAAACTTTGGTGCCCTTGTAGATTCATTGAGATGTTTTATTATTTATTGTTGGCAAACCTTCTGTAACCTTTTCTTAACATCCTCTTCCCAAGCAATGCTTACCTCTAATGATTAGAGTTGTCAATCTGAATTGTGATCAAACTGAACAGTCCAGTATCTACTTATAACATTTCAACCCCTTTTGTGATCTGTTTTAATTCCTTCATTGTTGAATTTTCTTTGGCCTTTTCAAAACATTCACACACTATGATTCATCCCTCTTAAGGCAAAAAACATTCATTTGTTTTCATTATTTTCCACTAGCTCCATTATTCTGCACATCTTGCATCACCATGAAGCTGATTCCACACAAGATGAGCAGCAGAAGTGCAGCCGAGCTGGCATCAGTTCAGCATTCTGTGTTGGGTAGGAGACAACCCAGAGGAAATAGTATCAGAACTGCTCCAGCTTTGCACCAGTTTCTGTTGTACTGCAGTCAGAACAGAGCCAACTTTTTAAACCTTAAAATAAAGCTTTAACAGAGTCCAGATGGTTACCTGGACCAGATGTAAATTTCTAATGTGAGACAGTCCCATCTGTTCTTTTTCTAACATTTCACCAACAGAGCTCTGCACATGCTCAAGTGCACGTGCGCAAAGCTCCTCTTTCCCTGAGTAAAAAACAATGCACATGGGCAGTACAACACAGTGCCATCCTCTCACACTGCTGTAAAAGAAACCAGTACCGAGGACTCTTTTCTCTAGAAAACAGAAGGCTGAGGGGTGTCCTAATAGAGGTCTTTAAAATTATGAAGGGGTTTGATAGGGTAGATGTAGAGAGGATGTTTCCACTTGATAAGGGAGACCAAAACTAGGGGCCATAAATATAAGATAGTCACCAATAAATCCAATACGGAATTCAGGAGAAACTTCTTTACCCAGAGAATGATAAGAATGTGGAACTTGCTGAGTTGAGGTGAATAGCATAGATGCATTTAAGTGGAAGGTAGATAAGCACATGAGGGAAAAAGGAATAGCAGGGTAGGTGAAGAAGGGTGGGAGGAGGCTCGTGTGCCAAAATGCCAGCATAGACCAGTTGAGCCAAATGGCCTGTTTCTGTGCTATAAATTCTATGTAATTACCAGTGACTGCACTATGAATAAAATGAAACAATGGGTCTTTTGGTTTGTATTTTTCAGAACAGTTTTCATTTGACCAAAAATATACAGGGCTTCTGGCCTGATATTCTGATGAGCTTTAGTGAATCATTTATTTTGTAATAATAAGAGTTCACCTGTAGTGTTGTTCACTGTAATTCAGAGGTTACGCTGTTGCAAGAGGAAGCACATCACCACTGAAAGGAAGTTTGTGAGAAATATACTCAGAGGCAGTGAAGTAAGTGGTTCCTGAATAATGTTCTCCTTACCCACTGCAGGTAGGTAAATCAATCAACCAACCTCTAGTCTCATTAGAGGAGGGGGCAGAGCAGCTCTTTACCTGTTATATCAAATAGGCAGAATAAGAACAATGACGGCAGAAAAAGACACTCTGGTCCATCCAGCCTGTCCCACACAATTGTGATACCTTGCGTACCTTGGCACCAAAACTAGGGCCCATAAATATAAGATAGTCACCAATAAATTCAATAGGGAATTCAGGAGAAACTTCTTTACCCAGAGACTTTCCACCCCACCCGAAACCGTGTGACTGTCTTATCTGTTTAGAGTACAGGTTTTATCGTGGAGGCTATGGAATATAAAACCTAAGAAAATTTTCATCTCTCCTTCTTTACCAAACAATTCTGTAACACTGCTGTAAAGGTTCTGGTTAAATAAGCATGTTTAAATTCAGAACTGTTATTCAAAACCTCCTTCCAAACTTAAATAATAATGTCACTGCTGTATTTATCCATTTTTAAACTGGTTGTTTTTAAGTTCTCCCTTAAATACATATGAATAACAAAATGCAACTGTTCTACCATTTGGAATACATTACAAAATATAAAAAATAAACAGTGGCAAAATCTCAACGACCAAAATTGTATTTGCTGAATGGCCTCTACTTAAGTGCAGATTCCAATGTCAAAAATTACCTCATAAAACATTCAAAAGTTCATGTTTTATGATGTTTCCATCGAGGTACTAATGTGTGGAAGTGGGAAGGGGGCACATCCAGAGTGACAGATTTTGGAAAGAAGTCAAAGGCCTCATTATCCAGAGATAGTTAAGCAAGTATTTTTTGATTGGTTCCGATAATTAATATTTCCCTTACCCACTGCAGCTGTATATAAAAGCATTCTGTGTAAATGATTATTATTTTCAAATTTTGAGTATAAAGAGTAAAAAGCAGATGTTTACTTTCCCAAGAAAAGTAATCACATGGCTGCTTTAATAAACATAAACTGGAGAAATAAAAGTGGCATCATAAATGTTTTTTGTTTGAAAAGCTTTCATGATTGTATATAAAAAAAAGTAAATTTATTTCCTCAAGTCTAAAAATGTCTTTGTTCTGTCATCAATTTTCAATGACTCGGAAAGAGGGATGAGAAGGCAAGACAGTTAATACTGCTACACTCTGAATGGATCAATCCGACAAATTGCCACAGATCCACATAATCTATCTCAGATAAATGTACCAAAGTTTTATTTATTTTATCAGGATTATATAAAAAATAATTAATTTCCCTTCACTCTTCCAGTTAGTTACACTGCAAGGGGATGAGCTAATGAACAGTAGGTGCTGGCACAAAGGCCGTGTCTCTGAAGCAAAAATTAGTAATTTGATTACAATTTTGTTGTGAAACTTTACCTGAAAAAAAGTTTTGTTTTGAAATCATTGGAAACACAAAGAAACTCAGAAATCCTGTCACAGCAGGAGGAAAGAGATGCTTAAGTTGTACGTCGAGATAATTCTCCTGATCCACGCTGGGAAATGTCGCGCACTGCGGCATCATTCGAAGCGAGGCACATATATCATTGGTAACTCCATTCAGCTAACAGAGTAATAACTCTGGGGGAAAAAAATCTCACCTATAGGAATGGATCACCTGCCCATTGTAGTACCCACCTAATCTTTATCTCATTGATTTCAAATGAATGAAAATAAGAAGGGTTCTACAACAGGCAAGCGATCCGCTCCGCCAGATTACCACCCAGGAGGTGAAGGGAAAATTCCCTCTATGTAATTTTTATGTTTTTATTATATTAGAAACCTTATTTTGAACCCTGGATATCTGATTAAGTGGGAAAAGAAAAAAGAACGAAAATCATTTTGAATGTTTTGATTGGTTGGTTTTCTTCAGTCTTCATAGTTACAAAACTCTGATTTGTTGTGTTTTACAAATATGAAATTAAACCAATCAGCTGCAAGAAATTTACATACCAGGCAGCGTGCCACAGGAAGTGTGCTGATACGCCATTTGTAAACGATAGATAGAATGGATATATATATATAAATAAATATAAATCAGACAATACAGCCAGAGCAAAGTCTATGGATCATAAATACAACTACGCAGAGTATATTAAAGAACATGCTGCAAAGTAAAAATTGTTCCCTTATCAAATTGAGACAAATCTTAAAATAGGCAAATAGAGGGAGAATATATTGGTTTTTCACCAAAGTTACAAATTAATGCAGCAAATGGAGTAATTTGTGTTTCTCTCTGCAACGTGATTCTGCAGCTTTTCAGTTCAATTAGATACATTTCTTTGGCAGTAACTAATAAAATGACAACAAATTTAATTCCATAAATGTCTGGGGGAAGATGATCGAAATGCAAGGTTGGGACCTGTCTGCAAGTTTAGAACATTTTGTATCAGATTATGTACGTATTTCCAAAATGGTGCAAGCTTGTTGTGTAGCCAAAACACATGTAAGCCGTATGAACTGGGTCATAGCTGACCCTTCATCTCACAGCTGGTGCGCTTCTCAGTACTAACTCTTCAACATGTACAATTCAACCTCACCAAGTTGTATACTCACTGAATTGAGAGCCAGTATTTGAGAGCAGAACCAACTGCAATATATTTTCCTGGTATTTTAAATAGGTAAAGTACATGTATAAATTGAATACGTACAGTAAACAATTTAGAAAACATTGGAATTTCAGTCAGGAAGATGCAATTCAGTCAATCGTGCCTATGGCAGTACTAGTTCCACATCATAGCTATCTACTCTAATTCTATTTCATTGCTTTTTTTTCCCTTACCTTTTCTTCAAGTGACTAATTCCCTTTTACTTAGCTTCAATAATCTTTTGTGGTGATGCATTCTATATTCTAATATCCCTTTGTGAGAAAATATTTCTTCAAACCTTCCCCTTTATGCTTCCAGTACTAATCCGCAATTTATGCCTCCATGTTACTGATTCACTGGTCAGAGGAAATAACCTTTCATTATTCATTTTCTCAATCCCTTTCAAATTAAAAACAGCTCCCATTTGAGAAACAGCTGATGTGTCCACCAGTGGCCTCTTTTACACGGTGTCTGCTCTGAGTACTTTTAGTCAGGCACTACAAACAAAGACAGCTGTGAATGGTTATTATGTGAAAGTTGAAATATTTTATATTGGTGCTGAGATATTAGTTCCAATGTCTCTGTTATTGCAATACAATTATATTTAGGGGATTTTTTCTCTTAGAACATGCAGTGACATAAACCTAGCATTTCTGCAATTAAAATGTAATACAATCGAACTTCAGTTCAAATCGCATGGTGCAACAATATCTTAGGTCAAATTCTAGAACTTGATAGAAGAAACCTCCTTCATATTGGAAACTAACGTATCTGCAACCTCATAAAGGTGAGAAAAAAATATTTTTAAAGGAATGATAATGTAAGTAAGGTTGTGTACCAGGGCAATAACACATCAGAATTCGGATGACGTTGAGATCCCCCTCGAATTTAAGTCCACTCTCCCAGTTGGCCAGGTAGTCTGAAACCCTTGATGTTGTTGCCTTGTATCTCAGTCTAACCTGCATAGACTTAAAAATATAAAATATTTTTTAGAATCACTGACCTAGCTCATTCAGAATGCAGCAAGCCCTTTCCAGATTCTTGCAATAACTCCTGACTTTATTTCATAAATTAAACCAAAAACAAATCTATTCCATATTGTAGTGCTGTGCCGTTCAATTGCGAGATGGGACCACTAATGGAGAGCTTAAAAGGGGAAGGCGTATCTACAGGGGAGTGCTTTTTGTTCAAAGTGCTCGCATTTTTTTTGCAAAGTAAATAATACGACATGCTGAAGAGAAATTTTTTAGTGGAATGTCAATTTGAGTGCCAGCAAGACACCCTCCATGCTCGATACCTCCAGTGAAAGCACTGATCAGAAGTATTGATGTGTCCTCTTAGTACACAGAAGCAGGGTGTGACTTCAAACTGACATGAGAGCTGATCTGGAGTCACCTGACCCCACAACATGTATGACTGGTTGGCATGTAGATTTCCAATCTCCAATAGTAACATGGTTTGCTGCGATTGGCACTCAGGTCAGTTTGGTATTGACCTCTCACTTTTATTATTGAGCTACTCTGGGACACTCCCTGTCAGTGGCATCACTGGAGTTGCCTAACATGGAAGGAGACCCAATGCAAGGGTTTGATTATCAACATCAGCTGTTGATCAACCTCCTGCTAAAAAGTCAAAGAAATATCCAGCAAGTATATTATTTTCTTCCATAAAAATTGGAAAGTGTAACGATGTATCGTATTCACAGCTCACTCATTACCTTCTGTACTGCTCAGTGACTCTTTATCCCTGCTTAAAGCTTCACAAAACACAGAACCAAAAACACTATGGCTCAGGGCTGGTTTCAATCAGTTCAGACACTTAATCCTATGATGTGGCCTACTTTAACTCCAGTACATAAAATTACCTAAATATCTGCCTGCCTGTTAATTATAACATCATTACATTATTACAGGGAGTACTTCAAAAAAAAATCTTTCTCTGTTTAAGAATTTTGTTGTTGCCACTACAGTCTGGCTAATAAGAATACGTAGATGTGACAGAAGCTCTTCTTAAAAAAAAAGCTGCTTTAATGTTTTTTGTTCAGAATCAAAGTGAATTCTGTTTTTAGTTGAAAAGCACATTGTCCTTGATGTATTCAAAAGTGAATGTTGCCCTTGCAATGATTATAGATTAATTGAATCTATGACTGGTTGAACTGAATCAATTGATATGTTGCTCACTGAATTCTACTTTACGAATGTTGAAATTTAGATTCTCTATTTTTCATCTAAAACCTACTGAATGTCCCTCATATAACAAACTTATAATATACTGAAAATGATATGCAGAAGACAGCCTCTTGTGGTACAGCAACATTTTCTAATGTTGCTGTACCACAAGCTATGTAGCCAGATGATGAGTACAAAAGAGACTAATGGTTTTTAACTGCAAATTTAGATAACCCTGACGCATCACGTCCTCTAGTCTTGGAGAAAAGTAACTTCAATTTAAAGTATTGTCAACTCCCCCACCCCTCCCCACGTGCACATTATATACAAAAAAGAGAATTTGTTCTACTATGTGGAGTGGGACTGGGATTCCTGATCCTCAATCCTAATCCCAATGTTCCAATTTAATTCTAGAAGCTCAGTGTCTGTTCTTTTTGGGGAGATGTGTCAAATTCTTAAAATTGCACTGCGCAATCAAGAAAAACTGCTCCTATTTTTAGCAATGATCACTGGTCACTGAATGAAACTTATAACCAGAAATTGTTCAAAATATACCATTGAGAGTAGCCTCAATTATGTGAGGAAAACAGTTACGGAAGGATTTAGACATCCTCCATGAAAGTTCTTTTTCTTGACCAGAAATTTATAATATTGAATTGCTTTGAAAAGAGAAATGCCAATTTGGCTAATACCACAACTTGGGAAGAACAAAACCACTTGAAAGAACAAAATGATCCAAAATTGTTGGGTCTCACAGGACAGTCATGTAACGGGGAGAAAAATGTTGACTAAGTATGTCAAGGAGTATTTCAAATTTTAGATCTCATTTTGTTTTAAGTAAGCTTGGGTAGTGGTTGTTGTGTAAAGCTGTAATTCATTCATGGTTTAAGCTAGCATGTTGTGCCTGCATATATGTTCATCTCTGAAGGGAAGAACCTACAGACAGTTGGACTAAAAACAAAAGCTCAGCTCTATCTCTCCATTATGTCCCTCAACCCCACAATCGGTTGTTTGACATCAAATCATGGATGGGTCAGAATTTTCTCCAACGAAGCACTAGGAAGACCAAACCAATCGTTTACAGTCCCCATCATAAACTCCACTCTCTTGTCATTCCCCTTCCCAACTACCTGCTCAAGTTGAACCAGACCATGCAAAGTCTTGGTGTCCTCTTCAGCCGAAAACTGAATTTTACACCTCACATCCTACCCATCAATGACACCACATATTTCCATCTTAGCAACATTGTTCGGTTTCTGCTCTTACTTCAGATCCACACCATTGAAACTCTTATCAATACTTTTGTCACCCAATTTCTCTAATGCCCTCCCAACTGGCCTCCCATCCTCCACTCTCCTAAAACTCCTCATCCATCACCCCCGCCCTTGCTTATTTACATTAGCCCCTTGCACCCAATGCACTGAATTCTTGTTCTCATCTTCAAATCCCTACAGAGCCTCACTGAACTCTATTCTTACAATCGCCTCCAACCTTATATCCCCTCCAACATCCTTCAGTCCTCTGACTCTGGCCTTTTGAGATTTGGTATCCTCTCACCCCACTATTGGTGGCAGATCCTTCAACCACCACTGCACTGCAGCCTGGAACTCCCTCCCTACATTCCGACAGTGCACATTTCTTTCTCTACATCTAAAAACCTTATCCTTTTGAAGAAGCTTTTGGTCACCTCCCCTAATTCTCAAATCATGGCCATTCCTCCATTTATTATATTTATTTTTCTTCCCCCTCTGTAAATTACCATGGGATGGTTTATACATTAAGAGCACTATATAAATGAGCAAAGTGAGTATTGACACCACTTTGTCCGCCAATGAGGCAGGTCGGGGCGGGACTTACAGCAGTCTATTTTACAGCAGAATCTATTTACTCAGCAAACAGCAGAGTCCATTTAAACAGAGCACTACAGCAGTCTATTTACTCAGCAGAGTTTATTTAAACAGGTCTCCATAAATCAAAGCAAACAGAACTCATTACCGAAACTACTGCAAACTCTCCCGATAAAAGCCGGATTATTTCTCCAGCAAAATGCGTAAAATCAATCCCAGTCACTTACAGCAGTGCAGTCTCCAGACACGACGAACAGGGGAATTACCCAATCATCTCCATTCTGGCCGGGACTTGTGGTGTCACTATATGCAACCATAAATGAGGGTTGTTGAAAGAACGGAATGTGTGAATCTTTAAGAAAATTAGGTCTCTGAGTCATTGGTTATTCCAACTGATTGAAGGAGAAAAAGGTGTAGTTGTAGGGCTGTAAATAAACATGAATGCCTAGTACCCACTGTTACAAATTAAAGAATCTTACAACACCAGGTTATAGTCCAACTGTTTTATTTGAAAATCACAAGCTTTCGGAGGCTTTCTCCTTCGTCAGGTGAGCAAGTGTGGGATTCCATGGAAGGTTACCGCATTTATAGTCAGCGAACAATACCTGGTGATTACAGATAATCTTTCCAACTGCCCATTGTCAAGGCAATCAAAGTGATCAGGTATTGTTCTCTGACTATAAATGCGGTAACCGTCCATGGAATCCCACACTTGCTCACCTGATGAAGGAGGAAGCCTCCGAAAGCTTGTGATTTTCAAATAAAACAGTTGGACTATAACCTGGTGTTGTAAGATTCCCTACATTTGTCAACCCCAGTCCATCACCGGCATCTCCACATCACAAATTAAAGACAAAGACATTTTTTTACAAGGATGTCAGATTAATTTACAATACAGAGCTCCAAGGTCTCAGGGCTTAGCTAAATACGGGTAATTACCCTCCAGTTTTTGAGTTATGAGAGGGGTTTATGGGCTACAAGACCGGTAGTCCCACCTTTGGTACATGGGTACCACTGACCAAAACCGTCATCAGACAGTGTGTGAAGGGTGTTTATTTCACCTTTTGCTGCAACTCAGATTTTTTTTTTTGAGTAAAATGTCCTCAATTTTAAAATATTTTCAGTAATTATTAGCCTGTGTTTAGTTTCTGTAGTTAGGAAATAATTTGAAATCCCATTTTATATGCAACATCAACTTGTGTTTCTGCACAGTTAAAATAAACAAGGTTTTCGATTAACTGCACTAGCAGAAACCCTTGGGCCAGCGTATTTTCAAAGCACCTGCAAACTTTATCAAATAGCAGGGCAAATCTCATTGTTATAGTAAGTGATTTTTTTTTTTAAATGTAGGGGCGAATTTTCTCAGCTCTTCTCTCGCTCTGCTGCGGTTACTTTGCCGTAACTTTGGCGCAAACCCCATTTGCACGCATTAACAGGGCTTCCACTGAAGCTACAGCTGCAAAGCAGGACAAGCTCAGAGGAAATTCACCCCATAGTGCGATTATTAAACCAAACTGCTCTGCTTCATAATTGGGAAAGGCAGAAAGAACCGTTAATTCTTTCTAGTTGTACATGAGTGAAATCAACGGGATGAAGATCAGACGGGTTCTACAACAGGCGGGTGGTCCATTCCACCAGATCACCACCCGGGCATTGAAGGTGAAAATTTATTCCATAGATTTTACAGCACCAGAGCCATTTGGTCCATTGCGCCTGTGCCAACTCTCTGAAAGAGCTAACCACTTAGTCACATTCCCCTGCCTTTTCTCATACCCTTCGCCAAAAAAGGTAGTGTACACTTCACGTCACTTGTAAACTGCTTATATTGCACATGCTTTCCTTGAGGAAAATTTTATCTGTCGTTTGCTTAACCATAGTGGAAACAAAATGGCAGTCTTTTAAGAGTTACACTGTTTAAATGACAACATAGTCAAACAGCCCTATATCTTGCAGGTTTTTACCAATATAATGCAAATGTCGAGTTAAACAAACGCAACATTTACACTGACCTTTTGGAATTTTTTTTAATGGTTCATAAACTTGTCCTTTAGGATTTCATGAAGCCTAAACATGAATCCCAGCTCACACATTCAGAATGTTGTTCTGCAGCATTTCATTTTCCAGCCCAGTCACAAGACACAATTTAAAAGATGTTTACAAACCAGGCCAAGACATGACGAACTTCATTTTACTAAAATGCAAAATAGCAAAGCATACATTTTTTTAAAATCCCAAATGGAATGCTACACAGACCTTATTAAGTAAATCATTTCTGGATTGTTTGCTTGGCTTGAGAAGCCTACTTATATCAGTGGCATTGCTAGACGTACAAAATTGCAGACTAAAGAGTCCCTTGACAACCATGAAATCCAACTGACACCTGTGGTCTGTACTAATTGAAGTAAAATGTCCGGTTTATAAGGAGGGGAAAAGACCTGATCTAAAGCATCTGCTAACATTCCTACATTCCACTCAGTCACTTTGAGTAAAAAAAATGTTCCCTTGCTATTAAATGTCAAAAATTCTGCAAGGCCTGGCCTATCCACTTAAATGTTAGCATATGGTAGTAAACATTCCAAATTCCTAGTTAGATATATTTTATGCTTGCATTGCGTAAAACAAGATGTAATAGTCTAATTGTAAGACAAATATCATGAGCATGTTTTTTCTCCACTGACTAATTTATATGCTGTGTCTTTTTTTTCATTATTGGAATGTGGGCGTCAGCATTTATTGCCCGTCCCTTGTTGCCCTGAGAAGGTGGTGGTGGGCCACCTTCTTGAATCACTGATATTGGTTTGATACAATGAGTCACTTCCGAGGGCAGTTAAGAGACTACCACATTAGTGTGGGATTGGAGTTACATATAGGCCAGACTGGATAAGGATAAGAATATAATATATAAGTAGCAAATTTCCTTCCCTGAAAGACATTAGTGAACTAGGTGGGTTTTTACGAGTCCGATAACTTCATGGTCACTTTTTTTTTTAACTAATGCCACTTTTATTTTATTCCAGATTTTTTTTTAAACATGATTTCAAATTCTCAAACTGCCATGGTGGGATTGAACACACAGTTCCAGGATTATTAATCCAGGCCTCTAGTTTATTCATCCAGTAACATCACCAGTACCTGATTGTATCCCTGTATACAGATTCAAACTGCAGGAGTGTTGGCTTTCTGAGTGTCTGTAGAGCCAGGATTTTCATATTTTCTTACTTCCTTTGGGGGACATTAAAGGGTATATAACATTACAAGAATATCCTTTTCATTTTTTCTGTGCATATAAAATGCTTCCCTCTCAGGTCTAGTTATAATACAATTGACGTACGTAAAATTAATTTGTACATATAAAGTTGCATAAGAGAAAAGGCTGAACAAATGTCAAACCCCATCCAACTAATGCTAAAACTTTTACTTTTAAGTTGGATATGGAGAAGACAATCTTATGATGAATCTAGATGAGCAAATGGTTGCAGCCGATCAAGACAGGAGGAGACAATGTTGTTCAGGAGAAAGAAATTAAAACAGGAATAAGGAGGCATTGAAGAATAAGTATAAAATAGCTTCATACTAATGCAAAACACATCAGCCTAAATTTTAGGAATTTAGGTGCCAGATGTGAACAACATGAAGAGATTTTTGTACATTGTTCATCACACTACCCATGATGATCTGGTCTTCAGTGCTCCCTATAATGCTGAGAAAACATTTGACTGTGTCCATTGCTAATATATATTCCAAGTACTTTTAAGATTTGACTTTGCAAAAAGAAAGACCCTGTTTTAAGGTTGAACTGAGCTTATAATTTTGGCAAAAAAAAGAACAACAGATAGGAACATAAATGGAAGCAAAGCTACTTAATGAAAGAAACAAGGAATTGCTTCTCCCTTGTATCAGTTGAAAATGCACTTTGCAGCTTTGTGTTAGGGAGGGGACCAGGGCACTTCTTTTCTATCAGCCGGGTATCTGACACATGCAGAAACTCATTACCTCTCTCTGAACGAAGCTACTAAGAAATCTACACCTGTAGAATCTCTGCCCAGTCCAGAATACATATTCGCTCTCCATAGGGCACACCCCACTTAAGTCCAAAGAGCTTAAGCACAGGTTGACAGAGCCATGGTTTACCTGAAGTATGCACAGGGATACTGCTGCTGTTTAGCCAGCTAAAACCATACAATTTTCCAGTGCAAAGCTTTGGTCGGCTTTCCACTGCTTGTCCAGCTGGATCACTCCATCAAGGCATTACCTTACACAGAAATCTGGAGTTAACTGGAAAGAACCCCAGCCCCCAGTGATTGGTCCATCCCTCCAGGTTGGCTGGTCAATCATCTACAATTCCTTAAGTACTGCTGTTTCCGATA
The DNA here is from genome assembly GCF_035084215.1 of Heptranchias perlo. Lineage (NCBI taxonomy): Eukaryota > Metazoa > Chordata > Chondrichthyes > Hexanchiformes > Hexanchidae > Heptranchias > Heptranchias perlo. Next base: position 12,236,985 of record NC_090357.1, on the reverse strand, counting down.
TCAGTTTATCAGGTCTGCCACACAGGATTGGGTTAGTTCTAGACTTCCATCAGGCGTGTCATCTTGGAGCCACGTTGACTCAAAAGGGACTCCACTTACCTCCTCACTCTGCCAGGAGGATAGCTGAGCGGCACACTGAGCAACACAACTCACCAAAAAATGTGCCAATGCATTGCCACCACCATAGAACTTACTCCATGGACTGGTGATTCCACCAGTTGCAAGTGTGGAGTTTCAGCAGCAGCTGCTTACCTCTCTGCAACCCAATCAGCATAGATACTGAGTCCTGGATATATAAATGTATGTCCAAGGAATGTCTTCTCTTAGAGTTTTCTCCTCAGCTGATAGACATCTGCCTTCAGCATAGTGAAAGGACCTACAACAGAATCACTTAAATGTGTAAATTCTTGGTGTTAAATTGGAGATAAAGTAAGGTAGGAGGAGATTTGTGAGGAGCATAAACGCCAGCATAGACCTTAATGGTCTGTTTCTTTGCTGTAAATTCTATGTAAATTACACTTCCCAAATAAAATCCAAGATTTGTCCATGTACATCCATAGTTTTGAGATTCTCCATGAGGAACAATTAAATGAAAGCTATTATAATAATTTAGTACATTGCTTTTGTGAAACAGTTGTGAAAAAGGGACTAAAGCATGGAATGGACATCCAGATCAACCCTCTCTAACATCTTTTTAAATCTCGAGAATTTATGATTCATGGATGAAAGAGAATACAAAACTGTGCGGTGTCGCTTTTCTTGAAATGGAGTACATTATAGATGTAGTAGAAGCTTATATGCCTTAAACAGAATCAATTTTTTGGACGAAGCCTTGAAACATGAAAAAAGTCACACATGGAGGAGTTCATGGCCCTATAACTGTTTGTAGTGGTGCTCACATAGTGATGTGATTAAACAAATGCTGAGAAAATAATGATCCGACAATCTTGCATTCACACTTGTCTTAAAAGCTTTATTCTATAGAACTTTAATGCATGATATACTTCATAAATTTAACTCTTTACAAAATTCTACCATATAATTCTCATACATACCTCTATAGCCATTCAGGTATGTAAATCATGAAAGTACTATTAAATACAGACTTTGAGCAGAAACACTGGACTTGATTTTAACTGTTCCTACCAGGTGGGAAACGAGCAGCAGTGGGTCGGCCACCCTTTATATACTCCGCCCGATTTTCCTTCCCATTGACTTCAATGGGCAGGGTGTAAAATGGGTAGCTGACCCTCTGCCACCTGTTTCCCGCCCAGCAGGAACAGTTAAAACCGATCCCATTATTGTAAAGTTAATATGAAGACAATGTTTTATATTTGGCAAGTTCACAATTCTTAGAAGCAGCAGGGTTGAGTTTTACAACTGGGAACACTCACGGAACGCTTAACATTTGAGACAACAAATAATAGCTATACTTGAACATGCCGTGAGTATTTATGCAAACATATATCAGCAGGTCCATGGTTACCCAATACTATGCTAATGTATAACAGTGGCGCCTAACTAATGTGTCACTTTGGTGAAACAGAAATGCTTAAAATAGCACCTTGTACATCTGCCAGTATGGATTTCCATTATGTTCAACCGGAAAAGTGCCAATGGGATGCACTATTAACTGATTTAGCTTCTCATCAACTGCAATGCACTACAGCAACAGATCGTCATAAAAGTGTATTTACATCTATCATGAAGTTTGAACTAATTTTCTCCTCTTTAAGCATGAATCCATCTCTGTACAACGTATTCTTATGGCAGAAAAAGCATTCAACATTTTGAAGCCTCATGCTGTGGGCTTCAATGTTTCAAACCTCAGATGCACCTCAGAATTTACTGTTCATTCCACAGAATAGAGAAGGTGATGGGGGATGGAACAAAATGCAATTAAACATATTATTTGGGCCAAATCCAGCCCATGGACTAACCTCATTTGGTTCCTGCTTTTTCTCACATTAAACATGCAAAGCCGATTCAATTATGGTTAGCTTCACTGAGAGATGAAACTAACCGTGGTTGAAGTCAGCTTTGTGCACTTAATATATGAGGAGAGGCAACTATTAAAACTCCTCAGGCTGGGTGGCCTAGAAAAAGCTGCTCCCTGATTGATGGATTTAGACCAAGGAGCAGCCTTTTTGCACCAGTCAACCCTCCAGCTCAGGAAATTTAGAGAGTTGAGGCTGAAGCTTCCCAGTTTTCAAACTTGGGGCAAGGGAAGAATGGGCTGAAAAGGATGGGAGTGGAAAAGGAGCGGGTGAGACTGTTGGGAAGAGGGGGTCAGCCTGAATTTCCTGTGTATGAGGGCATATAATTTTTGTGTATGGGAGTCTCAGTTTTTGTGCCTGGGTTTGAATGTGTTTGGGGAGGAGGGGTCTGGCTTTATTTTTGTATGGGGGGGGGGGGGGGTGGCTTATTTGAATTTTCCGAGATTTGGAGCACACATTTCTGCATAATCATGCAACTCACTTACTGGTTTTCACATGAGTATCTGGGGACCAAGCAGAGCTTGCTAGAGATAGTAATTTAGTTCTATACAACTTCGGTCAGCCTGGCAGCTACTTAATACTCAAAACAGAATAGCATTTTCGAAGCCTGTTCTATTTCTAAAGCAAATGGTATGCATAGCAAGAAAGAAAAGGACCTGATAAAAAGCAATGACTAACATATTCAAATAATACAGGCAATGGTTTAACATTATATTTGTGCTTTGATGCTATTCACCATTTCAGTCTTTGTGCATAAAAGGACATAGTCCTATTTGTTGGGCTACAAAGGCTACTTTTAAAATCTAATGCAGAACTTATGTAGGTCGGCCTTTTCCAACTTCAAGGGTAATTCTACTTATTTTTTAAATCAATATTTAATGAAATAAGCAACAAACAGCAGTTTCTACTGGACATATGAACAAATGGAAAAGAGGGATGAGAAAAAACCAACTCTCCATACAGCCTGTTCCATTCAGACATGGAACATATTCAGCTATGCATTAGTTATTAATTGTGAATGCCAATTTTGGTACAATGAGAAAAACTGCAATGCACGTCTTTATAAATTGCATACTGTATCTAATAAACCTTCATCCAAACTATTACTGTGACCAAAAATGCAAAATCCTTTAATACTTCTTGCAAGCTATACCCTGAACAATGTCAAACACACATCTAGTAACAATTACAAAACAGTACATCTTGTACTGCAGCCTCTACCTTTAAATATCAAATGTGCAAAATGTTCATGTGATTCAACAAATTAGAAAAGAAGAAAGTATGTAGCAATTAAATAGGTCTTCTGTAAATAAAACTCTTGTTCCAACCATCTCTTGGAGAAAACAAGTTAGAAGTTCATTTTGATATCTTCTGTCACGTCTCACCATAATTATGGCAAAGTCATCACCAAAATGCACAGCTCCCAGGCACCATGCTATAACGAGGGTGGAGTGTAGCTTTATTTCTTCAGTTCCTTGGCCAGGTAATTCCTCGGAGCTGCTTCCGTTCCACCAGCGTCACTTTGCTGAAAGTACGGCGGAAGCCTCATTTAATAGCTCAAACAGGATTTCCAACACAATTTCGTCAAAGTCATGCCAGCGGAGCTGGAACAGTTCTGAGGAATTTCCTGGCCTTGGTACTCAAAAAGTGCTAAACAATAAGCTCACATTGTGCTATTCAGTGCTTGTATTTCTACTTTAGGAATGTTTGAATAAATAACATTTAATTAGTGCAGTTGTGGAGATTGGCCTTGTCAGCACAACCATAATAAAGCAGCTTAGTCATTAATGTGGATGAATTGTTAAGAGGAATGGTTTAGAAGCCTGCTATACAAACCTACGTCAAATGTATTGGCTTTTAAAGCATCTAGTGAATCCAGAGCCATTCAAAACTCATCTTTTTGAAAAGTGCTGGTTTCCATTTTGCTGCAATATTAAACACGCTAATAATTTTGATGTTCTTTGTACATCTGCTCAAAAGCATCTCCTCTCCACTTAAAAGGGTCAGTATACCTTCTGATAACAGATTCAAGTCATATCTGATGAACGAAGCTCAAGGCAGTGCAAGATGATGTCTGAGCATGCATTACACACTTTCAATAAATAGCCCATTAAAAATAGGTTGAACTGATTAGCAATATATGACACTAACAATGCTTCTAGAGAAAATAGTTTGATAAGTGCAAGACCGACAAGAGGCTTCCTTTTCGAAATCAAGTAATGGGTGGCCCTGTCAACATGTATATACCACAGGGTGATAATGGCTAGAATGTGTCAGAGCCTTTGGACTGGTTTGTGAGCGTGTGAGTTGAAAATAACTGGTTAATCTAGAATCAATCCATGTGGCCTAGAGTCAATCCATGTAACTAACTGTAGGTCAAGGGCCACCTATTGTTATGTGCCGTCATTTTATGATGTAACTGAAGTTGAAATGTACAAAATTCAGGCTTGAAGTTTTCCAGCACATTGTAGTGCAAAAAAAGTTGTTCATTCTTAGTTTCATCTGATCTCTAGTAGTGATGTCTTTGTGACAAATTCCCTTTGTGTTCAGTCACTCCATGGGGACTTGTTCTTGGCTGTTCAAGAGAGAAAAGGTTATAGGTGAATTTGTTAAGCTGTTAACAGATAAATAAAATTCTACAGTTCCAGAGGAAAGACTATTTATTTTAAGTATTCAATAGTCTTTAAACAGGAGGTATGTTACCTGAGGAAAGTTTGAAGAAAGGAAAGAAGGACGGATGGAATTTATTACACAATGGAAAAGACTCTGGATTATAAACCAGGCACACCTTCTCTCAAGCAGCTTCCACCATGTTCAATGACATTACAGATCCTCACAATCACATTGGATATCCGTTTTGATTCACAAGGCTACTACAATAGTCGTAAGTGGTGTAGTTGGCTAAACTAGTAGTTATAATCATGGATGCTTTTTCATAGGGGAGAACTGAAAACATTCCATCTTCGACTAGGTGTGTATTCCTAGGTGGATGCCATGGATCAATATCACAACTCCACAGAAGAAAATGCCAATGAGAAAATTCTACCGATAGGGCACTTACCTCAGCCCAGTACTTTCTCTGAGCTGCCAGAAGCACAGGTAAGCAAAGACTTTTGGAATTCCTCACTGGAGGCTTCAGGGATTAGGAACTCCAGCAGCAGATCCCACATGCAGTAAACCAGATGTCTGCAACAGAAGAAAGTTCCATGTTCGCAAAATTACTACAATCAAACAACAGGAATGCAAAGGAAGACAGACCTCACAGACGTTGTTCGGGTAAATTTTATGAATTAGTGCTGTCAACACAGAGCTTCACGTAATGGGAACTCGGGTGTGGAAGACAGCTGCCCAATTCACGGCCCACATGATTGTCTATCCATTAAAATTAATGGTTGCAAAATCGGGTGGGCGACAAATCTTGCAAGCTGACCTCTGCGCCCAAATATCTGATATGCGTGAAGCTTTGTGCCAGGAGTACAATATCATCAAATTTCCATTGGGACAAAATATATACCAAAACATAAAGGGAGACAAGGGGAATTCATAAATAGAAAGTCCCACATTTTACAGACTTGGTTGCATCAATCTGTTCCATAAACTATTACTGAGATAATTTATGGATCACTGGAAATAGAGCTTGTTTTTTGTACCAATATTCACAACATAGCAATCACTCACTGATGATAAAAGCCATTCATAATTGATAATAAAATGGAAATGTAGAAAAACACAGTAACTATAGACAGAATACAGGAACAGGAGTAGGCCATCCAGCCTCTCATGCCTGTTCCACCATTCAATTATATCGTGGCTGATCTGTACCTCAACTCCAATTACCTGCCTTTGTTCCATATCAGTTGATGCCCTTACCTAACAAAAATTTCTTGATTTGTCTTGAAAGTTTCAATTGACCCACCATCCACAGCCTTTTGGGGGAGAGAGTTTCAGATTTCCACTATCCTTTGTGCGATGAAGTGTTTCGCGATTTCACTTCTGAATGGCCTGGCTCTAATTATATTATGCCCCCTTGTTCTGGATTGCCCCACCAGAGGTAAATAGTTACTCCGTATCTACTTTATCGAATCCTTTTATCACTTTAAACACCCCGATTAAATCATCCCTCAACCTCATATACACAAGGGAATAGAAGCCAGGTTTATGCAACCTGTCCTTATAACGTAACCCTTTAAGCCCCGGTATCATTGTGGTGAATCTGCACCATTAGGACAGGTGACCAAAAGCTTGGTCAAAGAGGTAGGTTTTAAGAAGCATCTTAAAGGAGGAGAGAGAGGTAGAGAGGTGGAGAGGTTTAGGGAGCTTAGGGCCTAGGCAACTAAAGGCATGGCTGCCAATGGTGGAGCAATTAAAATCGGGGATGCGCAAGAGGCTAGAATTCAAGGAGCGTAGAGATCTTGAAGGGTTGTAGGACTGGAGGAGGTTACAGAGAGAGGTAGGGACAAGGCTATGGATGGATTTGAAAACCAGGATGAGAATTTTAAAAATTGAGGTGTTGCCAGACCGGGAGCCAATGTAGGTCAGCAAGCACAGGGGTGATGGGTGAACAGGACTTGGTGCGAGTTAGGATATGGGCAGCAGAGTTTTGGATGAGCTCAAGTTTATGGAGGTTGAAGATGAGAGGCCAGCCAAGAGAGCATTGGAATAGTCAAGTCTAGAGGTAACAAAGGCATGGATGAGGGTTTCAGCAGATGAGCTGAGGCGAGATTACCGAGGTGGAAGTAGGCGGTCTTGGTAATGGAGCGGATAGGTGGTCGGGAGCTCATCTCAGGGTCAAATACGACGCCAAGTTCGCGAACACAGATTATCTTAGATGGTGATAAAACATATCAGTATTTATAACAGGTTGTTTAGCAGTTCCGTTGTTCCACAGTTACCACTTGAGATAATCAAACAAAGATTACTTAAATTCAGATAGTAAAATTGACCATAGTGCTTCATTCTAAAACGACGGAATTCTGCGATCTTATCCCTGGCCATACACAACCTGTAACTAAGAGGCTATGCAAGAGATCTACTCTTATGTCTTACCAATGACACTTTTAATTTGGCGGTTAAACCATGCACAAAAGCAGCCTGAGCATGACTCGTCCCTTTCCTTCATGATGAAGAGGGTGCACTAAAAGACCTTAGAAACATCAGCCAGGAAATCCAAACTGCAGGCTTAACAGAAGTCATGTGGATTAAAGCTCTCTGCTGTAACAGAATTCTTTGTTTCAGCAACAGCCGATATTGTTCTGTAATGAAAGTATCAGTTTGCTGCCTATGGGGCATTCGCTGACGTGTGTGTATAAGGTTGAGGGGACAAGCAACAATGTCTCGCAACCCTGAGGGAGAGCACACAGAAACTGAGCAGAAGTGCATCTTCGGCGATGTAGATTTCTATTTACATTCAATTTGTACTTCATCAACTTTTATTAAAAAATTAGCAACAAGTACTTGTTTCAAGACTTGTTTTCAATATGAGAGATCAGTCCTCAGCAAAGGTATACTTTTCTAGTTTTTAGAGTTCCAGGGTTTACTGCAGATTAAAGTTCTTCGACTCTTTCCTAACAAGTTTTAATCTCAAGCACAGTAGAACACCCCACGTATTGCATCAGAGTGACATTCACACAGATGTTCCTCTAAGACTGCCAATTAACACCAAACTATGGCCAAGTTTGTACTGTAGACTAGTGCGCAAGAGTTGGATGAAGACTGCCTCATTACACTTAAGACCCTCAGTGAGGGGGACCGTGATCCAATCAATCTGGGTTGGAGTCAAACACGACACCCAGAGGTAAAAAGACAGTTTTCTAACCCACTGCAGAAGTGAAGTACATTTTAATTTACCAGAATTTGAAGAGAAAAGCTCCTCAGGAACTGAGCCGAATTTGATAGAATCCAGCATATCAATAGAGACTCATAAAACGTGTCTGTCTTTGAGGACTCTCAAGAAAATAAAAAATAATCGCCATTATTTCTGGATGTAGTACCCAAATGCTACCGCAGTCCTCAAAGGGTTAGAAACAAAACGCAGATTTGCACCATATGGTACAGGTTGTAGGGAGAAGTGTGTATGACATCTTGACAGTTCTTTGAATGCAACTGAATTTCAGTTCTAGTCCAAATGAAAGCTTTAAGTATTTGTGATTAAAATGCAATACGGTGAAATAGCAAAAACAGTGAAGACTTGAAAATAGTGCCAAATACTTGCTGTAAATGACGTCCAACTCACAGATTTAATTGGCATTTGGATTTCCTTCCAAGAGCAGTGGATGCTATCCAAAAAGTTTAAAATGACTTGACACATGAGCACAATCTATATACGCACGCAGTCACTCAGGAACCCATGTTAATGGTGTGGAGAAACAAGATGAAATTAATTAAAAGCAAATGAGATGTTAGTGTGTCAACACCAGTTACAGCAAAAGCTCACCAGTCCAAGGCAAGTTGTGTGCAGCTAGATTTCTCTAAATCTAGTAGATTTAAATACCAGGGTGTCCTGGTATCAACATTTGGGTTCAAGACACCGAATGCTATGGAATAATGTAACTTCATTTTACTTTCAATATAAGCCAGGCTATGGGGGGGGGAATCAGTGCAGCCACCCACATTTTGCCCACATCCTTGTGGCTGGCTCAAAATTTCCATTGGCAGAGATCTGTAAACAGATCAGAAATACATCCTTCTATAATAGAAGAGTATGGAGGGAGAAGGTAAGGAAACAAAAAAAAATTGAGAAATATTTAAGCTGTTGAGTAACAAAGTTTATTCACTTGTAAAGGGGACTTCCATAAGAACCTCAGTTTTGGGAAAGCCTCAACACACACGAGAAATGTCCTTTGCAGCTTTCAAAGCACTAAAATGTACTGTAAAGATCTAATACTGAATATGTACTGCTTACTTTAAATAATGAACTGTTGGATCTAATTTGTTACATAAAGTGATGATGGATCTTGAACAACTGAACCATAAACTCACTTGTGCTATTTTCAAGAGAGTGATTTAAATTATATTCAAGATGGCTGTATTAAATGTTCTGTTTATATGAGGTTTCATTGTTTGGAACTTTTGTTGCAGACATTCCGAGTAGTCCTAGTTTCTACCTGGAATGTATTTTAAGTTGATCCAGAGTTCTAATATCCCTTTATAGTCAATACAATTTTGTGTATTACTTATTCTGTGATACAAGTTGAATCTGGAAAGTTCCCAGCGGATTGTAAAACCGCAAACATAACACCCCTATTCAAGAAGGGAGTGAGACAGAAAGCAGGTAACTATAGACCAGATAGCCTAACATCTGTCATTGGGAAAATGCTAGAATCCATTATTAAGGAAGTAGTAGCAGGTCATTTGGAGACTCAAAATACAATCAAGGAGAGTCAACATGGTTTTATGAAGGGGAAATCATGTCTGACAAATTTATTAGAGTTCTTTGAGGAAGTGGTGGATAAAGGGGAACCAATGGATGCAGTATATTTGAATTTCCAAAAGGCATTCGATAAGGTGCCACATAAAAGATTACTGCACAAGAGCTCATGGTGTTGGAGGTAATATACGGGCATGGATAGAGGATTGGCTAACTAACAGAAAACAAAGAGTCGGGATAAAAGGGTAATTTTCAAAATGGCAATCTGCAACTAGTGAAGTGCCGCAGGTATCAGTGCTGGGGCCTCAACGATTTACAATATATATCAATGACTTGGATGAAGAAACAGAGCGTCTTGTTGCCAAATTTGCTGATGATACAAAGATAGGTGGAAAAGCAAGTTGCGGTGAGGACACAAAGGGCCCGATTTTACCAGGGGTGCGGGTTCTCGGCGGGTGGTCATTCGGGCGCGTGAAAAACGCGCCGTCCGAATTGAGTGCGTTGCGCGCGCGATCGCGGGATAATTGAGGCAATTAGCCGGCAGTTACGGGTTCTCCGCTTCTCAGCTGCGCACCGGTGGGCTGCGCATGCGCAGTGACGTCTGAGCGATGGTGGAGCTCCATTTAAAGGGGCAGTCCACCAAAGCCCCTCCAGCCACAACCAAGAGTCCAGGCAACATGGAGGAAGGCAGGGGTAAGGCTGCTCCCCAATTTACGGACCACGCCCTCCAGGTGCTGCTGGACGGGGTCCGGATGAGGAGGGAGACGCTGTTCCCGAGTGATGGAAGGAGGTGCCCTGGCTCCGCCACCAAGAAGGCATGGGAGGAGGTGGCGTTGGAGGTCACCAGCAAGGGCAACACCACCCGAACTTGGATGCAGTGTCGGAAGAGATTCAATGACCTCACCAGGTCCGGGAAAGTGAGTACACTAATGCACTCTGCCTCACTGCGTCTTCCACATCACCTCAAACACCTGACAACCCCATCTCCACTGACAGCACAGCGCTCCCGCACCAATCCTCACAGCCACCCAACTATCATCCTCACAGTGCCTGCACGTACCCACCGTTCCTGTCCCCACTCGACCACTACCACACACCTCAATGCCCATACAATGGGATGGCCATGTGGCACACGCATCCTCCCATCCATCTGCCACACGCTCAACCCACTCACACCAATGCTTGAAGCGTCTCACAATGTAATCATCACTCAATAACGTTTTTGTGTTTTGCCCTCACAGGAGAAGAGTTGCAAGAACGCCCGGGAAAGGGCCCGCACCGGAGGGGGCCCGCCACACGAGGTGGCCCTGACAGACGCCGAGGTGGAGGCGTTGGAGATCAGCCACACGCTACATTGCCTGTCCGTGGTGGATGGAGAGGCTGGGTCTGGCGAAACGGCCGGTAAGGGAAAGCTGACACTCAGCACTCATGATCGCGAATGATCTTAGCATCACATGGCATATGCCGCACCGCCACATTTGGTCACATGCCTGATATTGCCCTCTGTTCTCTTGCAGGGCCGTCTGCGAGCGCCGTATCCGTTGAGGGCGATTCCTCAGAGGACATGCCGGTCTCTGAGGGTGCATCGTCACACATGAGCCAAGCATGCACCAGCGCAGATACACACACCTCGGTGGGTCCCCCCCCTCAGTTAGTTGGGTTTGCACATGGTGAGTCACCGCGCACACGTGAGCATGAGCAGACCCTGGTGGCAGGGTCAGCCGCGGAGGGTCCGCGTCGGTGGGAGCACTCTTCTCCAGGCTCTGCTCAGCCGGACCCAGATGCTGAACCTAGGGGGCCACCAGTCAAAAGGAGAGTCGTCGAGGGGCACCAGCACATTGCCGAGGTACTGCAAGAGGTGCCACGCGCACTCTCCACAATCGCACGGAGGATGGAGGAGTCCAACTCCTGCATGAGGGGAATGGTGGCACAGGTGCAGGAGGGTATCGCCGAGATAGTGTCGCAGGGACGTGAAGGCATCTCTGAGATAGTGTCGCGGGTAGGTGCGGGAATGTCTGCGGTGGAGGACAGTCTAGCCTCTCTCGAGTATCACGCACAGCTCAACAATGAGTCCATCCAGGCCCTCACAATGGCTGTTCGGATTCAGGGTGAGCAACATTCTGCCGCCATAAACAGGTTGACAGATACATTGGAGGTGGCCTTGCAAGGTCTCACACACGTCATCCAAACTGCCGTCCAGCAGGGTGGAAGGGGTGATGTGGGCCTAGGCCATGAGAGGGAAGATGGTGAACGGGGACATGGAAGTGTGGAAGCTACTCAAGGTGCCCCCACGTCTCACCCGTTGCCCCCCTTTCAACCAGTGTCCGCAATAGTCCCTCCTCTCCAGGTGGCCGAGTCTGCCCCTGCACAGGTGCAGGAGGAGCGGTCTGTGGAGGTGCCCTCACGGGCACCGAAACCCAGGGGGCGTCGGCCCAAAGCATCTACCCGGTCAGGGCACGAACAGGAGCAACCTGCCACCACCTCTGCTGGAGCCACCGGGGTAGCACCACGTAGGGGTTCCAGAAAAAGAAAACCCAAGGTTCTGTGAACACACAGGGATTGCACCAGGGTGTTTGACGATTTGTTATCTTTTTATTTCTAGTCCTTGATTGGCACCACACAATAAACTCAATTTTTCTCACCAATGCTGCCACCTCTTGTCCATTATTCTGCGGCTTGTGCAATAGGTCCCTTCCGTGCGCCTCATCATGACGACGAACACCCGGTCCCACCCATTGGGCATAATACAGTGGGTGCAGGTGTACAGGCACCACTCTTCTGCGGAGGGAGCCTGTATGGACCCTCGTCTGTGCACGTTATGATATGTGAACACCTTACACAGTGTGATGTTAGGAGAACCATTGGCATATGAGTGCCTCCCTGGCCTGACGAGCACGCAGGTGAGCCGGTGTTCGGCCCATGGGTCGTTCCTCCTCCTCTCGCTCGTACTCCTCCTCCTCATCGTCGTCGTCGTCCTCAATGTGGGTGGCGGGTGTGCATGGGGCCTCCTCCAGCGGCACCCCTCTCTGTAGTGCCATGTTGTGCAGGGCACAGCAGACAACTATAATTCGTCCCACTTTGAGTGGCGTGTATTGGAGCGCTCCCCTGGAACGATCAAGGCACCTGAAGCGCATCTTGAGCAGCCCTATAGCCTGCTCAATTGTAGACCTGGTAGCAATGTGGCTGTCATTATATCGACGCTGCGGCTCGGTAATGGGGTTCCTCAGAGGTGTCATAAGCCACGTGTGCAGGGGCTATCCCTTGTCGCCAAAGAGCCAGCCGTTGCCTGTGTTGGGTGCGTGGAATAGGGGCGGGACGGTGGACTCCCTGAGGATGAAGGCATCGTGGCAGCTGCCAGGGTATCTGGCGCACACGTGTAGGAAACTCTGGTGGTGGTCACAAATGAGCTGGGCGTTCATGGAGTGATACCCCTTCCTGTTGATGAACAGCCCTGGCTCATGTGGAGGTGCCCGTATTGCTATGTGGGTGCAATCGATTACACACTGCACCCGTGGGAAGCCAGCCACATCATGGAATCCAACCGCCCTCTCCGTCTGGCTGCACTCGTCCATGGCGAAGTTGATGTAGTTCAAGGCCCTGCGGAACAACCCATCGGTGACCTGCCTTATGCACTTGTGTGCAGACGACTGAGAGACCCCGGTGATGTCCCCCGTGGCACCCTGGAAGGATCCGGAGGCGAAGAAGTTGAGGGCAGTGGTGAATTTGACGGCAACGGGTAAGAAGATGCTGCTTGGTCCATCCGGGAGCAGCTCGACATTAAGGAGGCTGCAGATGTCGGCGACTACCTGGTGAGTGACTCTGAGCCTACGTATGCACTGCTGCTCAGAGAGGTCCATGAAGCTGAGCCTCGGTCTGTAGACCCTTTGCGGAGGGTAGTGCCTCCTGCGACGCATCTCTCTCTGCGGTTGCCCTCCATCCTGCTGTGCAGGTGGATGTGCCACAGCACCGTGTTGTGGGGATCCACGTCTCTGAGGCGGACGGCGTGGACTGCGAGGCTGCTCATGCTGTTCGTCCTTCGAGGATGTCTATGCAGCACCCATCTGGCAGGTGTCGGTCTGAGGGGTTGTGCACGGTAGAAAAGTGTGTCCTCGCACAGGGGTTGCGGTTCCACGCCGGTGAATCTTCTTGCTTGGAGGAGGGTGGTGGAGGGCAAGCGTTGCCCAATGTTACGGAGTGTCCTCCTGCGTTGGTGAAGGCTCTCCCCCCCCCCACCTGTGGAATGCACCTTGGCAGCTGCCACAGGCTGCTGGCTGCAACACGTCCGTTGGGAGTGAGAGTGTTTCCCCCAGTATGGGAAACAGTCTCAGTTCAACGTAAAATCCCACACTTGGTAAAAAAACAGCTCAATCAGGTCAGTTAATGACCTGAAATAGCTACATAAATACTCTCAAGTGGAACCCCGCTGGCTTTAAGTGCCTGCGGGATTCCCACCTGCGGGGTTTGCGCGCGCACGCCGGCGCGTCGGCGTGGAACCCGGACGTGGGCGGGATCGAGGCGGGATCTGGTCGGGGTCATCCGTTTGCCGATTTTCGAGGCCCCCCCGCCGAGAACGCACCCGAGAGCGGGTGCTAAAATCGGGCCCAAAGTGTCTGCAAAGGGATATTGACAAGTTAAGCGAATGGGCAAAAATTTGGCAGATGAAATATAATGTGGGAAAATGTGATGTCATTCACTTTGGGAGGAAAAATAAAAAAGCAAAATATTATTTGAATGGAGAAATACTACAAAATGCTGCGGTACAGAGGGATCTGGGTGTCCTCATACATGAAACACAAAAGATCAACATACAGGTGCAGCAGGTAATCCGGAAAGTAAACGGAATATTGGCCTTTATTTCTAGGGGGATGGAGTATAAAAACAGGGAAGTCATGCTACAACTGGACAGGGTGCTAGTGAGACCACACCTGGAGTACTGCGTACAGTTCTGGTGCCCTTATTTAAGGAAGGAAATACTTGCATTGGAGGCAGTTCAGAGAAGGTTCACTAGGTTGATTCCGGGTATGGAAGGGTTGTCTTATGAGGAAAGATTGAACAGGTTGGGCCTATACTCATTAGAGTTTAGAAGAATGAGAGGAGATCTTATTGAAACATTCAAGATTCTGAGGGGACTCGATAGGGTAGATGCTGAGAGGATGTTACCCCTCATGGGGGAATCTAAAACTAGGGGCATTGTCTCAGAATAAGGGGTCGCCAGTTTAAGACGGAAATGAGGAGGAATTTCTTCTCCCAGAGGGTCGTGAATCTTTGGAATTCTTTACCCCAAAAAGCTGTGGAGGCTGAGTCACTGAATACATTCAAGGCTGAGTTAGACAAATTTTTGATCAGCAAGGGAGTCAAAGGATATGGGGAAAGGGCGGGAAAGTGGAGTTGAGGTAAAAATCAGATCAGCCATGATCTCATTAAATGGCGGAGCAGGCTCGAGGGGCCGAATGGCCTACTCCAGCTCCTATTTCTTATGGTCTTAATTGGTGATAACAACAAATACAACTGAAGAATATTCAAAATTAAATTATTTCCATTCATCCAGCAGTGGCCAGCACACCGTTAGCTTTCAGAAACTCTGTAATATTGGCTATGTTTTGTCAGGTCCTCAGATTTACTATTCTAAGTCCCAGTTAGAAACACTGAAAGAAATGGTAGTAACACCATTGATTGCAGACATGATTATCAATGTTTTCACCCTAGAAAGTGCAGGAGTGGGCTTATTTTGATAGCTAAGTAAAAGGGCTAAGGGCAATGTCAAACATCAAATGACACTTGGTAAGACTGCAGTAACAATTGTTATTTTTATATTATTGATTCGCTATTTTTTGATAGATATGCTGTAAATAGACCTATGAGGAGTGGGGTCTCTAATCTATAATATTTCTTGTGAGGCATTACTATTAATTAAAAAATTAGCAAATATAACAGTCAACGAGACAGTTCAAATACATCTGAACAGGCTTTCATCACTCTCACTCAACCAAACAACTGTCCCCTTTTTAGTGGTAAAATTATCATAGACAATTATATTGTCGCCTTCTCTTTATGTGTAGAAGGGAGAAGGAGAAATACGAGAAGATGGAGGGGGATCAGGTAACTTGATACAATGGAATCTTTGCTCTGGTGGCAGTTTTTAGTTTGTAGCAGTGTCCTCTTTTATTTTAAAATCCAGTGTTCAACAGAAATTGCAATTGGCCATTTGAACATTTCTTACTGACAATTTGGAGCTTACCTTTAAGTTTGGGAAAGGCAGGGAATAGTCACACCGTTTTATCATCCAATGGTGTGAGAGCAAAGCTGAAACAATTATTAAAAATCACTCGAATTGAGCTTTGACTGTTGGGTTGGTTATGTTTGACACCATTCTGCATTTCTACTGGGATCATGCGATTCACAAAAGAGGATTTCAGCCCTACCAATATTGAAGGTTACAAAATCATTTAGCCCATAAAAACTGCAGTTTTTCTTGAGTTAGAATGACTTGCTATGAAGAAGATTGGGACCACAAATATGGGGGGTGGAGGAAGAAACAGTCACATTGTTTGCCTTAAGGGTTCAAAGGTTCTTAATGCTGTTTTCACCTCTGAGCCAGTGATTGCAGACTTTTTGTCCATTAAGCAGACATGAACTTATACTGATATCCTACCATGAAGCGCTCTCTGTAAAATCTAAATGGAAGACCTAACTGGACTTTTTTAACCTGGGGCCCAGTAATCATTAAATAAGTCAAACTCTTCTATTTATTGCAGAAGTTAATGTAGTTTGGGTACAAATAAAGGGGGGAATGGTGGGAACTGAACCATGGTCAACATTTGAAATACTACAACCTAATTTGGCATAAAAGCATGTATTAGGTATGTTTGCCCCATTGAAAGAACCCTAAGTATGATCCCTCCTGCAAAAGCCTCCCCAAGAAGAACACTATTTAAGGCAACTCATTTATAGTTATGTTCGTGTTGCTTAATTGCAATCCAGCAGGTGATTGGAAGCATAAAATGTGAGTAACACACTGAATGTTCAATTCCTAACCACTGGGAGCTAGGCAACAGAGAGCATTAATAAAGAGACAGAGGATTTTGAGGAAGGAGTAGGAAGAATAATTATAGTAAAGCTGAAGCCATAAAACTGCCAATTTTTTTTATGTTGCCAGAACTGTTTCCAGCAATTCCTTTAAGTGAATCTGGTCCTGACTGTTTACTGCTTTGTAAAGTGGGCAGGTTCAGTACGCTATGTCATAAGACCCCAATTTGCCTAGCTTAATGAAACTCCCACCTGTTTCCAGTGGGAGCAATGGCTGCCTAAATTGTGGCCAGTTCGAAAATCATAGTGGGCGGGCTTCAGATGGGAAGCTGGCGATAAGTCAGTTTTTGAAATTTTTGTGTTGTCACCATCACACTGGAAAATGGGGCAGTGGAGAGATTAAAATCGGGCCCATTATGTCATGCTTTATTAAAATAATTAAATATTAATTCTGTGTAGGTTTTACTGAATCATTCCTACCATATAAAACTAGTCTTGTACATGCCTAGTGTTTGTCTGGTTGAGTGTTAAGTGATAAGTGAGGGAAGTTGACAAGTATTTTGCAGTTCTCTGAACCCTTTGATTTTGTTAACACCACCCAACTATTAATGTCGATATCTTAGGTGAGGTGCAGCTTACTGAAAAATAAATGTTCTACCCATACCAGATTCTCATAACTGCAAATGCTAGTTCACTTATTTGTTGTACTAGAAGCCAGACAATGAATACAGTGCAGACATCACTTCAATGCACTTTTAAGTAGTCCTACACTCTAAAATATAAAAATGTATCTTTAGAAACAAGTCATAAGAATATAAGAAATAGGAGCAGGAGTAGGCCACACGGCCCCTCGAGTCTGCTCCACCATTCAATAAGATCATGACTGATCTTCGACTTCAACTCCACTTTCCCGCCCGATCCCCGTATCCCTTGATTCCCTTAAATATAAAGTCGCTTTATGTTTGGTATACAGGGTCAGGAAACAAATTGCCAATCAATGGGATAGAAGTCATGAAAATCATCCCCCAGCTAATGTACACCCCATACTGGCTACCTGACATGGTAAATGAAAATACAAAAAAAAATTGCAGGTCAGAGAGGTTTTCCAAAGAAACAGATCAACCAATATTTATCTGTAGAATAATCATTGTTAAAACTGGTTAATCTCAACAGCATAATTATAATGTACTCTAAATTTCATAAAGCTAGGACCAACTGGGTTATGTCGAAAGCTCATTTTCTAATTTTCATTGTTCCCAATAGCAAAATGATGTTCCCAAGCTTTGTCAAGAAGGCAGTCCTTGTTTTTGAGTTAATATAAAACTGAAAAAGGGTAGCAGACAAAGGAAGGTGATTCAAACGGGTTAAGCACACATTAATGGCATCTGTAGTGTTGGGGAGGATACAGTAAAAAAAAATGACAGAAAGTGTAACTTCATATTTTGACTTCTACTTAAATGTGGGTGGCTTGTGGCAAGTGATGAAGTATATCATCTAAGTGCTCTCTGTAGAGTAACCTTATCCAGTGGCAGTTCCCCACCGCTGCCAGGTGCTGAATCAAATACCCTCGAGGACTTCTCTGCTCGAAGAATTATTTCCACCAGTGGAAAAGCAAACTCCTGCCTGGACATCATCCTCATACTTCCTTTCTTTCTCTGATGGTTATAGTGTTCTAAAATTTCTTGAAACATTAACAGTAATGAAGAATGGGGAATTTAACCAGCATGGATTTTCTTAAAACCACGAGATTCAGTACCTTGAAGATTTTCTAACACTCTGATGCTGACTTCGAGGGCCCAAGCTCCCAAAGAAAGCTGCTGTGGCATACACCGGAAAATGCTAGGTGCACTGGGCAGCCTGCCAGGGAGACTGCGCGCAATGGGTCAGAGCATGGAGGAGTCCAACTCCAACTTGTGTCGGGGCTTCGCGCAGAGCATGGAGACCATTCTGTCTGACAGAGAGAGAATGGTCAGCTCCATGAACACGACAGTGACACCCACCCTGATGGAGCCTCTGTTTACGGCTCTGATAGATTCCATGGCAGCTCACATTGCTGCAATAGAAGCTCAGGCGGCTGCCATCTTAGCTCTGGGAGCCAGTGCTGACAGGGGCTTCCAGAGCATCACATCACTTCTGTACTCACGCAAAGTCAGAGGAGTGTTGAGGCACAGTCCCAGCAAAGTCATCATGGCTCCATGGGAGAGGCATGCCTGCTCCCCCACCATACACTTTGCCAGTTCCCTTGTAAGTCCCACACAGCCAGCTGGGCCAGATTGGGGATACACTTCGCTGGAGCACGTGAACAAACACACAAGACAGACACTGACGGGTTGCATAAGGGTGATACTTAATTATTCTTGTTAAATATTAGACACAGGTGGAATTGTGTTGTTGGATACATTTTTCCTGGTGTAGCAACATCATAAATAGCAAACAAAGCAACTTTTCTCTCAAGGTTATGGGGGTTGACTGCAACATTACATATCCAAGTGGTCACTTTATCCTTTGTGTGCCTATCTGTATCTATATGGAGAACCGAGCACTGCAAAGCTAGAGTTCTGTACTGGACCAACCTGTTTATCATAGGATCTTGCAGAGACTCCAGCACTAGCTGCCAACTCTTCTTATAACCCTCCTCACCAAGAACTTCTGGAATCAGAGCTGTCAAAACACAATAGAAAAGGTATATAATCAAAGGACATGCAACTAGGCCTTAACTAAGCTACTTTTTCTCCAAAGAAAACATTTATTAAAACGTCGGTGATTTTTCAGTGAAAGCAAATGCATAACTGACAAAGATTCTTCACAGCTCTGCGGCTCATGATCTGAGACTCACACATACATGAACTTTCAGAACTTAACCCTTGTAAGACTTCTCCTCCTGGACTAAGAAATTTTATTACAAAAGCAATGATTTTAAAAAACTGACGGATCCATCAATTTTTTCCATATAATTTAGAAAACATTGTGATCAATAATCTGGCGGTCATTTAAAGATAAATTTACACCCGTACTAAGTGGGTAACACCTATCCTTCGGTGGAATTTAAGTCCCAGCATTCATAACTGGAGTCATGACTGAGCTAAGTAGAAGGGCAACTCTGCCACCTAAATCCTTCCCAATCACCATTATCAATGCTCTGCATACGCATCTGTGATTATTCCTATATTTCTAAGTAAGAGCAGAGAGACATTTTGGTACCATTTACTACATTATCCAATAAGATACAATAATTATTAAGCAAATTTAATAATTAAAATGGGCTCACTACTTCAAGAAACTGAAAAAAACAATATTAAACATGTTGACCTTTTGAGTATTTTTGTTTTTCTCCTCAATTGTCAACCTTTCCTATCCTGTAGATGATGATGCATGATGAATGAAGTTCCACAGGAATGAATGACTCCCCAATGTGTCACCGCAGTAGTTATTCTCCACAAGTGAGGTTGGACAACAAGTACTCAACTGTGGGGCCATTAAAGTTGAGCCTGATCATGCTCTCATACAACGTCCATGCATGCATGCTTTCAGCAGGGGTTGCGGCCAGCAATCAGAAGTGGGAACCGTGGTAAATTTTTCTCCTCCCTAAATGTATGGAGTCAATTCTAGTAACTTGATCAGGAGAATTGGGCGGGAGCAGTCACCAAGTAGGATGGCATGAGATGGTTGAATGAACACAAGCTGTTTCAGAGATGGCATCATTGCACCTTCTCACGTTAATTCAGCTGCCCAACATATCAAATTTATTTCTACCCACCAGATGGTCCCTCGAATGAGAGTCTAAGCATTTGTTTAAAAGAAATAAAACACAAACATACAGAGAGAATATATTAGAGTTACTAATTTTCCAAGACAGTTTGATTTTTTCAAGGGCACTTATAGCAAGGTTATCTTTAGATGTTATATTTCTTGCACATAATGATAGCCCATTTACATTTCCAGTTTGCTGCCAACGGCACCTCTGAATTGGTGGCAAACACAAAATATAAACAAAGTGCACTTATGCCACTGGACATGAATTGCACCACCAAAGCAGATGGCTTCAACCCACAACTTTTACAGCTGCGTTGGCACAAAGCAGCTTCCTGCATGCAGAAGTATCCAGATGTTGGTAGGCTGAGCACTGGAATGGCAAAAGTGATTTTTGCTGCTTTACAAACAACCCTGAAATATAAAATAGGGCTTCAGAGGCCATAGTGTTGGATAACCACTTCAGAGAAAAATAGTGAACGCACATGAATTTTGTACTTGAAAACAAATGCAGTTTCAATTATGTAACCTGCGGCAAACATCTATATGTACAGTAATCACTATTTTAATTTCACAATACTCAGTGTATCCATTGTTTCCCATATTATTTGTTTTTGAAGTTACTGATATACTTTTCAACTGGATTTCATGCAAACATCTGCATGCAATCCCAAAGCATCTTCGAAATCACACATCAAAGAACAAGGGAAGTATCAATTCGAAGGATTCCTTTATTCAGAATTCTATCCCCTCTTTATGTGCTGTAACTGTCACTGTTACACCTTAAATTATGGGGTGTAATATTTATTCAGATCTCAATAACTGTAATTTGCACTGTAATTTGTCAGATGAAACACTGCCATTTCTAGTCGCAGCTAGCCCCTGAAAATGTTAATCATTCAGTTCAGGAAAGGTCATGAGCAAATTAGAAAGAACTTTCAAAAATATTGCCAGTCATAAAACAAAAGTTAATCAGAAGGGAAAAAAACAAAGTTCTTAGTCACACCCTTGTACTGCCAGAGCAGTATTTCTAGGTATTTATTACTGGAATCTCTTTGCAGAATCACAGGGTGGTATTTAGAATGGACAGCAGTAGATACATAATAACACAGTTGGGCATTTTCTTAAAAATGCAATTATTGCGAACCTATTGCACCAAATGCACCATGTTCATTATGTACCAATACTTCCTCTATTTAAGACATTTTAGCTTCTTATAAAGGTTATGTGCAAATGAATGAAATTGCATTTAATAATGGTCCTCAGGATGTCACAAAGGGCTTTATAGAAAATTATATATTTTTTGCAGTGTGGTGTCTGTTATGGAGACCTACGCGTCAAGGTCCCAGGAAGAGCAATGAGATAAATGACCAGTTAATCTGATTTTAGTGGTTTTGCTGAGGGGATAAATGTTGGCCAGGACACCAGGTGAAATCCCCTGCTCTGCTTCAAACAGTGCCTGAGATCCTTGACATCCACCTCAACAGGGACGTTAGTTTATCCTCTTATCCAAAAGGCTGCACCTCCCTCAATACTGTACTGAAGTATCAGCCTAGACTATGTGTTCAAGTCCTGGGGTGGGGTTACACTCATAACCTTGTGGCTCAGAGGTGAGAGTGCTACCACTGTGCTGTTATAATTGGATAGCCACGTGGCAAAGGATAGAATACTAGAGCCTGGTTTTCGGTTGTTTTCATGCCTTTATTCATAGAGGTACCCCTTACACACACACCACACGCTAGATGAGCTCTCCTATAAAAAGGTAACAAGAGAGTCCCCAATTGATACTCACCACCTGAATACAATTAACACTCATTGATATAAATCATACAATTAACATGTGCCACATTGACCCTTTTCTCTATCGATGAAATACTGCTAAACTTTCAAAATGAGGGGAGTTATAACTATCCATGAGAAAAGGAATCTCATAATAAGCACAGAATGTATTTTTTTCTGCGAGAAGGTGGTTCCTTGTTAAAATGAAAATACCGTAATTCAGGAAATATTGGACCAGAACTTGCTCCGACCGGCGTGGCAAGGCTCTCCGCATATCCTGCTAATAAAAAAAATATGAATATACTCACTGTGTAGGCCACGACGTCCATTTGCTGAATTTTGAAATCTTCTCCAGTGGTGCGCTCCAAGATCAGCGCCGGCCGTGTGCGCTCAGAGATCAGCACCGGCCGTGTGCGCTCAGAGATCAGCGCAGGCCGTGTGCGCTCAGAGATCAGCGCAGGCCGTGTGCGCTCAGAGATCAGCGCAGGCCGTGTGCGCTCAGAGATCAGCGCAGGCCGTGTGCGCTCAGAGATCAGCGCAGGCCGTGTGCGCTCAGAGATCAGCGCAGGCCGTGTGCGCTCAGAGATCAGCGCAGGCCGTGTGCGCTCAGAGATCAGCGCAGGCCGTGTGCGCTCAGAGATCAACGCAGGCCGTGTGCGCTCCGAGATCAACGCAGGCCGTGTGCGCTCAGAGATCAGCGCAGGCCGTGTGCGCTCAGAGATCAACGCAGGCCATGTGCGCATGCAAAGACTGTGGGAATGCAAGCCCCGCCCACAAGCAGGCAAGTAATACTCATTCATTTAAAGTGACATTCCCTATGTTAGTAACATACCTTGTTATAAAAAAGGCAAGGAAATAATTTATAACGTACTAAAACGTACAGGAATTAAAAGTAAAAAAAAATGTTTTTAATGATCAAAAAATATTAAAATAAGAATAATTAGACATTCCACATTTTAAAAATTTATTTGTTGTTGTTTTGCAGTCATGATAAGTCTCCGCGCTTTTAAAAAGTAGTGTAGGGCTGGTATTTTCAAGCATACCTTCTCAAGGCATAAGTATCTTCGTTCCAGCTGGGCAGATGGGTAAGTTTACGGATGTTTGCTGATTGTATTGATTGTTGCGTAGGTGGCCCTTTAGTTCGTAACTGTCAAAACGCCGGTGAACCAATCGGAGCAAGTTCGCGATTTCGGGGCTTTAATGCGTATGTGCGAACGTGCTCCGAGGGATTTGACGGCGGTTGGACAGGACGCCATTGAGGAACGGCGCGTGAGCTGAGTACGTTCTGCCCCATAGATTTCCTATTCAGATATCAAAAGAAATCTTAAGCTGACATGTTAATAAATTTAGATTTTTTATTTAGTTTTAGGAACTGTGATGAACTCAAAAATGTCACCAACAAAATGTTCTGTGCCCAGGCTTTATGCTCCAGTGTGCTGGGCAACATTCTACTACATTTCAAACATATGTAGTGTTATTGCAAAAAATTATGTCTTAGTGTGTACGTGACTTTTATTGCCAGTGAGGTTGATTAAGATTCTGTCATAGTGAAGGGGATGGATTTTAATGTTAGAATTTGCATCATTGAAAAACCACAATCTTTGTTCTATTTAAAACTCATATTTTCAGTTGCTTAGCGAAGGCATGCACCAAATCAGGTTTTATGATGAGAGGATAAAACTTTACAATTAGGAAAAGATCCCCAGTCCCAATTGGTTAAGTCTTTAATCGTAATGACCACTGGAATGGTCCCACACTTCTTTGCTGGGGTAGTCCGTTGTCACCAGCACACCATGACAGTAAATTGTGCAGCAAGTCAATAAAAATGAAGAATAAAATTGCAGCACACTCTTGTGTTAGCAAACCAGATGCTGTTTTTACACAGTAGCATGCCAGACCAGCGAGAACTGCTAACATCAGTGAAAGGCCAGAGATGAGGGTTTGATGATCAAAAAGAATGCAGCAGATTACAAACCCATTTAAATAAAGTGAACTGTGTCCCTTTCGAAGAGAAAGATGCATCAAAATTTCATTCAAAATGTGAGACACTTGACAGGCCCATGTTAATCGTGTTGTTGACTCTAAGACTAACTTATAACATTTCACAGATTATCAGCTGTGAAGGTTCTGCAGGACTTTTTTGCTATTTCAAAGACTTGTATTTTTCTTCTGCATTTTGCAGCATGATTGTTTACCAGCAGACAGATGCTATTCTCCCACACCTCATACAGCAGAACACTCAGCGCCCAAGCATATTCGTCCAACTATTTTTGCAGATGGGGAAATAAAAATAATCTAAGAAAGGGTATATAATAAAAGTAATGTTTTTCAAAATGACAAATACCAAAAATTGTCATTAATCAGATGCAGACTTTGTCAATGCTCTGATGTAGTGCCGACCATGGCAAATTAATAGCCAAATGTTCAGAGAAATAAAAGCAGACATCACTTCAGAAAACAGATTTTGTTATTGCAGCGGTGAACATTTTGGCAAACATGCCCAGTAATAGGAGCTTCATAAAAACATTTGCTTTGGCATCACATAAAAGAAAATAAGTCACATCAATGGATTTTGTGGATACCTGAAGCAAAATTTTACTACTTGTACTATTAAATCATCACTGAGACTACAAGACAGTTAGTATGGGACCAAGTTCATTCTTAGCAGCAGTAACCTACACATTTTTAAGTGTCAGGCACATACATTGGTATACTAACTGTAGTAGTTTTCACAAAGTGTTAGTATATCAAAAACAAAACCAGAAAATGCAGATCGGTCAGTATCTGTGGACAGAAAAGACTGGGCCTGCTCAATGACCGGCTCTGTATTTCCAGCATAATCTGCTTTTGTTTTAGATTCAATTTTTTTTTCGTTTTTTGTTCGTATATTTAATTTCTTTAAAAAAAGTTTTTAACAATAACAACTCCAAAAGCAGAAGACACCTTCCCTCAGGAGTAGATAAGAAATCTATTTCACAACCGTCTCCACAGACGCAGTCAATATCGTTGCTTGGTTGGGCCATTGGAGTAATTAAAAATGCAGCAAGAGCCCTCTCCTCACAGACAGTTACTTGGATTAATCAGTGAAAACTGATGAAGTCATCGCATTATGAAATATTGAGTCTAAATGACAAACAAAATATCAACTTAGTCAAGTGATACTGAGACAAATTATATCTACAAAACGTTAGAAGATTGGAAATAGTTTGGATTGTTCAAAAACCAACCTATATAGTCTCAGTGTCAGTTTGATCTAGTGGTAGCACTCTTGCCTTGGAGTTAGAATATCATGGGTTCAAGCTCCATTCCAGAACTTGAGCACATAATATATGCTAACACTTCAGTGCAGTACTGACAGAGTGCTGCATTGTTGAAGGTACTATATCTTGAATGAGCCATTATACTGAGGCCCCCTCTGCCTGTTCAGGTGGACATAAAAGATCTCAAAGGACAAGTCAAAGACCGGCCAACTTCTCCAGATTTTCACACCAATACAGATTAGCCATGATGTGGAGGTGCCACATTTATTTTAAAATAAATTTGTTGGACTATAACCTGGTGTTGTAAGATTCCTTACATCAATACAGATTAGGGAAGAGAGAGAGAGAAGGATATTTAAGAAGGGTAAAAGAGATAAACTCGGAAATTATAGGCCTATTAGTCTAACGTCAATTGTGGGGAAGTGACTAGAATCTGTTATTAGGGACAGAGTGACTCAGCATTTGGACAAATATGAGCTGATCAGAGAGAGCCAGCACGGATTTGTAAAGGGTAAGTCATGTTTAACAAACCTAGTTGAATTTTTTGAGGAGGTAACTAACATGGTAGATAAGGGAGTGCCTATGGATGTTATTTATATGGATTTCCAGAAGGCATTGACAAGGCTCCACATAAGAGACTGTTAACAAAAATGAGATTGTATGGAATTGCAACCTATTAGCTTAGATAGGGAATTGTTAAGAGGCAGGAGACAGAGAGTAGGGATAATGAGTCTGTACTCAAATTGGCAGGTTGTGGCTAGTGGTGGCCCCTAGGGATCTGTACTGGGGCCACAGCTTTTCACTATATTTATAAATGACTTGGATGAATGGAGAGCCATATATCTAAGCTTGCTGATGACACTAAGTTAGGTGGCACAGTTAACAGTGTAGATGGAAGCAAAAAGTTGCAAAGGGACATTGATAGATTAAATGAATGGGCAAAACTGTGGCAGATGGAGTTCAATGTAGGAAAGTGTGATGTCATCCACTTTGGACCTAAGAAAGGTAGATCAGAGTATTTTCTAAATGGCAAAAAGCTAGAACTGTGGATGAGCAGAGAGATTTAGGGGTGCAAGTACGGAAATCACTAAAAGCTAGTGGCCAGGTACAAAATATAATTTAAAAGGCTAATGGAATGCTGGCCCTAATCTCAAGGGGGCTGGAATACAAAGGAGTGGAAGTTATGTTACAGCTGAATAGAACTCTGGTTAGGCCCCACCTGGAGTACTGCATTCAGTTCCAGACTAACGCACCTCAGGAAGGATATATTGGCCTTGGACGGGGTGCAGCACAGGTTCACCAGAATTATACCGGAGCTAAAAGGGTTAAATTATGAGAACAGGTTGCATAGACTAGGTTTGGATTCCCTTGAATATAGAAGATTAAGGGGTGATCTAATTGAAGTGTTTAAGATAATTAAAAGATTTGATAGGGTACATAGAGAGAAACTATTTCCTCTGGTGGGAGAGTCCAGAACAAAGGGGCATAACCTTAAAATTAGAGCTTGGCCATTCAGGGGTGATAACACAAAGGGTGGTGGAAATCTGGAACTTTCTGCCCCAAAAAGCTGTTGAGGCTAGGACTAGTGAAAATTTCAAAACTGAGATTGGTTGATTTTTGTTGGGCAAGGGTATTAAGGTTATGGAACCAAGGTAGGTAGATGGAGTTTAGATACTGATCAGCCATGATCTAATTGAATAGCAGAACAGGCTCGAGGGGCTGAATGGCCTACTCCTGTTCTTATGGGGAGGGGGGGGGGAAAGAGAGGGGAAGGGAGAGAGATGGAGAGAGAAGTGAGAGAGATAAAGAGTTCTACCATTGAGCCAATGCTGGCATCTGAAAAGCACTATATAAATGTAAGTTCTTTATTTTGCTTTTTCTAACAAAAATGCATCATTTATGAGCCAAACAACATTGGCATCTAGATAATATGACATTACTGAAAAACAAAAAGTAAGCATGGTTATTAGCCAAAGAGCATTCTGTAAGGACCGGTATTCATGAGAACAATCCTTTAAGTTTCAACATTTCAAACCTTGAAAAATAAACCATAACTTTAAAAATGTTACAACACAAAAGCATATGCTTTTGTGTGTTCTTAAATAAATGATTTAGTCTATCAGATTAAGAAAAGAAAACCTTCCAAAACAAACGATAATCAGTGCACGGAACTCAACTAGTGTTTTGTCTAATTGAAAACGTCTTTGTACCACTAAATGAGGCAAAGCATACTCCCAATGCCAAAGTGTAAATGGTTTACACAACTGGAGAGTTTGGAAACCAGAGAAAAGATATGAATTTGACCATAAAAGTGCATCTTGGCAGCTGTTTTATAGACGGGATGCGGAGTGTGACGTACAGAGTTGATGAAGCAAGCCAGAATTTGAACATTACTTCAAACAGTGACAGAATTTATAACCAATTAACATTTTAAAGATCAGAGTACGACGGCTATACATGACCCCAAACAGGATAGAGTTAACTTATTTATCCTATTCAATTTATATTGCAGACAGCATGCTCATGTTCCTCTGAGAATTAAAGTATAGCAATTAACAACTGCTTCAGATATGTTCGTTATGACTGTCTTCTGTACGAGTGAAAGAATGGCTGCTATTCTCCATTACCAGTTACATCTGAGTAGCATCTTTAATCACATCCTTAAATACAGAGTTCATTAAGTTCCTTTTTATAAAAAACTCAAAATGTTAAAAAATTCTATTTTTTCTTTCCTTTTATAAAAATATTGTTGCTTAACGAGTGCTGAAAGAAGTTTGACATTATTAGAAGCTTGCACGGATTATTAAACTTATAGCATGCGGGAGATAATTTTTAAGCTTTCTGGGTTAATGGACTGCATCTTTACTAGGACTAATTCTTCCCCCCCACCACCCCTCACTGCAGCAGTAGTTCCCCAAGCCAGTTACCTTTATGAGGTTATCAATGATCTACTTAAGCAAAAATATTCAAACCTAGCTAACTCATAAAAAGACAAACAAAAATATATTACAGTTAATCATACACTTCATTATCATTTGATTTAAACAGGGAGCAAAACTCGTTCTTCAAATTAATTGTTGCTGATCATCATTAAGGATTATTTCACATGCATGAATCCTTGCCCTTAGCTCTTCACCAATGTAAAATAATCCAGTGGGTAATTAAATTAAGTCATACTCAGATTAATAATATATTGCTTTCTATGGCATTCTTAGACAATAATGATTATGATGAACATATTTCATTTTATGAGCCTACAGAATGGTAAGCAACCATAGGAACATAGGAACAGGAGTAGGCCATTCAGCCCCTCGTGCCTGCTCCGCCATTTGATAAGATCATGACTGATCTGTGATCTAACTCCATATACCTGCCTTTGGCCCATATCCCTTAATACCTCTGGTTGCCAAAAAGCTATCTATCTCAGATTTAAATTTAGCAATTAAGCTAGTATCAATTGCCGTTTGCGGAAGAGAGTTCCAAACTTCTACAACCCTTCGTGTGTAGAAATGTTTTCTAATCTCACTCCTGAAAGGTCTGGCTCTAATTTTTAGACTGTGCCCCCTACTCCTAAAATCCCCAACCAGCGGAAATAGTTTCTCTCTATCCATCCTATCTGTTCCCCTTAATATCTTATAAACTTCGATCAGATCACCCCTTAACCTGCGAAACTCTATAGAATACAACCCCAATTTGTGCAATCTCTCCTCGTAACTTAACCCTTGAAGTCCAGGTATCATTCTAGTAAACCTACGCTGCACTCCCTCCAAGGCCAATATGTCCTTCCGAAGGTGCGGTGTCCAGAACTGCTCACAGTACTTCAGGTGCGGTCTAACCACTACAAAATTTTTAAAAACTAACATACAACTTTTCCATTAATATATTTGCGATCTTCAAAAATAACAAATTATCAGTGGCTCGTGACTGTCAGTAGCAGTGCTAAACTGGATTTAACCATGAACTTATTGCCAAATATTTATCATCATTGATGTTTATTTGGCTGTTTGCAGCACTATATGGAGGGCATAAAATACATGAAAGGGCAAGAAAGGTCACAGTGAGGTAGGATTAAATACTTATGCTGTTTTGCAACCATGGCTTTTGTAAAACCATCCTGAACTTTAATTATTTCCTATCTTTTATGTATTTCTCCTTTGAATTTTATCTTCAATACTTCTTGTTAGCTAATCTTTCATTGCTCAGCAAATCCTCCTGTAAGGCCTGGAGAGTGGTTTCACTGTCTTAAAGGACAATATGATTTTCTACTATTCAAACTTACACAATTTAAAGGGGATGAAAACTCTACAAGGAGTATCTTGAACAATGAGTATTCCCCTGGACTTTGTTTTCCCTTTAATGAACATATCCAATATTTCCCTCACAACATACTATTCCCCCTTGAAAGCCACGTGTCAAGCAGATCTACCTGCTTTTAGTCAAGTAAAGGAAATTCATTCCCTGCTGCGAGATACAATTGAATTTAGCCCTTCCAGTTACTAAAAATAAAAATATGCTAACCTGGCAGCATCTTCATTAGGCATTGGAAGGCCAGTTCCTGGGTCTGTTCTTTCTGCTTTTGAGTTCTGGCTGGCTTCGGCCATTTAGGTAAGGCTCCTCCAGGCCAGATAGCTTCCTGTAAAAGCCTGAGGTACACAACCCAGTGTTGAGTACATGTCAGGTTAACAACCTGGACCTCAAGCCACCTGTAAGCAGAAAATATATAATCAGCCACTGCACTAGAAAACATATGCATGATATTAATCAACAACTAATAAGTGATCAATCATCCATTGCACAAATAAAACTAAACAGAAATTTAAATAAACTCTTTCAATCACACATTCACACACAAATATCTATAGGTTACACATGCTTTGCAACTCAACTTACACTTAAAACAGAATAAAGCAAGTTCTATCAGCATGAAGTACTTCCGCTTTCTATCTAGCTTAGAAAGGTAAGGGCTTGATTTTCATGTGTGGTATGCATCGAGTGGGCAGGCAGTGGGCCTGCAACATAAAAGCATCATGGCACCTACCAAGAAAGTGGGCACGATGCGCTGCTGATGATCACATACCAGTTGTGCATTACTGGAACGCAATCCCTTGCAATTCATGAAGGCAATGAGCTCCTCTGCAAGAGCCTATATGGCAATGATGCCCTTGACTTAGAGGAAGCCTGCAATCTACACGAACCCCAAAGATCTAAGAACATAAGAAATAATAGCAGGAGTAGGCCATATGGCCCCTCGAGCCTGCTCCGCCATTCAATAAGATCATGGCTGATCTTCGACCTCAACTCCACTTTCCTGCCCGATCCCCATATCCCTTGATTCCCCTAGAGTCCAAAAATCTATCTATCTCAGCCTTGAACATATTCAATGACTCAACATCCACAGCCCTCTGGGGTAGAGGATTCCAAAGATTCTCAACCCTCGAAGTGAAGAAATTCCTCCTCTTCTCAGTCTTAAATGGCTGACCCCTTATCCTGAGACTATACTCCCCTAGTTGTAGATTCTCCAGCCAGGGGAAACAACCTCTCAGCATCGACCCTGTCAAGCCCCCTCAGAATCTTGTATGTTTCCATGAGATCACCTCTCATTCTTCTAAACTCCAGAAAATATAGGCCCATTCTACTCAATCTCTCCTCAAAGGTCAACCAACTCTATCGTGCTATTTCCAGTTGTCAATAGGCAGCGCTGAGTCACACAAAAATGGAGTCTGGGTTCAATTGTGCCACTGGTCTCTAATTTAAATATATTCATTAGATTCCTGTCTGTTTCCGACAGGAGTGCTAACTGTCTGAATTAGGACATACTACAAAATCACAATGGGCAGTCCTCCAGCAGCATGTTGGCAATTTTTTATTCCAGTTTTTGTCCCGCTACCTCCAAATTCACGCTGAAAAATGGGGCGGTCCGGTGACAAAAATCATCCATAATGTATCTTCAGACCGCTGGCATATCGTGCACCATCAAGATGGTGGTGTGTATGAACGTAGCCATGAAATGGCAGGTCTCCAAACAGGGAAAATAAATCAATTCAACAAAAAATGTTTCCAGCCATGCAGCAGGCATGTAACCTTTTAAAAATGTATGTAGATAGATTGAGGAACAGTTTGTACTGAAAGTATCTACTCCTACCCTGGCTTTTATCAACTTCCACTAAATACCCTGCTGGCATCAGAGATGAAAACAATATATTGTCGAAGATATTCAAACACAAGCAACAAGAATGTGTGATATGATGTACACATTAAAAAGCAACAGATTTAGACCTCCAGTTAATACCAATTCAGTGCACCGTGATTTGATATAGGATGTACATCTCATAAAGCTCTAAAAACTGACTCCTCCTCATAGTCATCAAGTCCTAGTGTATCCACCTCTCAAATGTAGTCTATTTTGGAATTTACAGCAAAACAGTTGTCAACAAAGTCAAGTCCAGCAATGCTAGTGACAGCATTCTGTCAACATGTCCCTTAAACAAGAGAAATAGCCTTTATACTACCAGTGTGATTTAAGACTCTTTGCTACAAAACATCCACCTATTTGAAAGTGTTTAAGTGCCATATGAGTATAGCATGTAATTGTTGGAATAACATATCAGTTTTGGTGTAATTTAATGTACCCTAGGATTAGCTGCTGGAGCAGTTATAATGGCAACCTGATTACGTTTTGAAAGGTTACAGAGAGGTATCCGAAACAAACACATATGAAAACCATTACTGCTACAAAAACTACTTTCGGATGGATGCTAACACTTCCATTAGCAAAATCTGCATTTGGGCAATCAATTACATTTTACAGGCTGATATTCTGTGAGCGAGCCATGCATAAAAAATGAGCAGTTCAAGTAAAAAGCTTTGTTTAAAATTATGACATCAATATATGTGGTAGATTAATGCTTTTTCCTAAACATTAAAAACAGTTCGAAGTTCAATAATGAATTGAATTTAATGATAGAAAATTAGAAAGCACTCAAATGTAAATTGTTATGTAGATTCTATGACAAACTTGAACCAACTGTAGTTCTACATAATTGGCTCAGTGTTGAGGAAATCTAGTAACTCAATACTAATACAGCAGCAGTAAATTTCACATTATAAAAACAGTATTGCTGAAGCACTGGCAACAAAACATGATCAGATTATTAAGATCTCTGAATGTGTTATTGAACTGAGCAGCGTCAGTGAGGGACAGGAAAATCTGCCCCCATCAACTCTTTGCTGGGGTACAGTTCCACAGGTGCGAGGTGTTCTCTTCCAAATGGCCCTTATTTATGTGTGATATGTGGCAGTGAGCGTCAGCAGGCCAGACTGCAGCAGCACAGCTGAACCCGATTCTGTCCTCTATCTTCATCTGATGTCCATGCATGCATACTTACAGCAGGGGGCTACTGGTTAGCAATCAGGAACAGAAACTCTGACCAATTTTTCAACTAACTCAGCAGAGTGGAGTTGAATCTGTGACTTGTATGGCCTGTATGGTTCAGCAATTTTAGATAAGCTCAATGAGCCACCAGAGGAGTTTAGGATGTGAGTTAATATTGGACTGACTGGTTGGGCTACAGAAACACTCAATGCACATGTCTGTTTTCATTCCACTTGAAGCGATTTAGGACCTTTTTAAGAGACCCAGGGGTCAATTTTAAAATTAAATTGCAGGTGCATTGGGGGCGGGATGATAGTTGAACAACCAAATGTACCTTATTGAGTTTCTTAAGGTACCTTATTTCTGACATATTGGGTAGTTAAAACGATTTTAAACTTACCCGGGTGGATTTCCCACGGCTTCCGATTCACACCTGGTGAAACCAGGCATGAAGGGCCGGATCAGGCAAAAATAAACAAAATAAATTAAATAAAAACCATTGCACAAAGTTAAAAAAACAAAACAAACCTACCTTTCCACCCTGCTCCGGTGTCCGATGTCTCCCTCTCCGATGTCCCTCTCAGATCTCCCCCTCACTGATGTCCCTCTTCGATCTCCCCCCTCCCCCCTCCCCCCCACCCCCGCCCTGATCTTCCCGTCTCCCCCCCACCCCGATCTTCTGTTCCAGCGCCGGATGACGTCTCGCTCTCTCTCTTTCTCACCCCCACCCCCCGACCTTGGAGTTGCAGCTCCTGTCAGCAGCCAGCCTGTCAATCAGGGGCTGCTGGGCGCGAAACCCGGAAAGAACTTTAATCACCATCAATTACATTGCGATCGTGTCGGAAACGGTAAGTTTTTTTTAAATTCGGGTTTGCCACTTGTACCTTCACCACCACCACCACCCCCACCCCACCCCCCGCTGCCAACCCGCCACCATTTCAAAATTGATCCCCTGATAAGGCAATATATAAATGCCAAGTTCTTTTTTTACTTTCTGTAGATGGATTACAGCAATAGATGGAGCTGTGTCCCACGTTATCACTCCCTTTCGTTCTGATTTCAAAATGAAGATGGTTAAACCTATAATGATTTTCAAAGCCTCTGCCATCCAATGAAACCTTTGGTAATATAATTTCAGACATAGCGTCAGACTTAAAATGTTTCTACTGAAAGTACTTTGTTACTGCAGTAAACAGTCCATTCTAGGATAAGAAAGTTATAAGAAACAGAATTGAAAATATGATAAAAACTAAAGTATCCAAATCTCCTTCAGAATGCCATTTCATGTAATGCATATTGTGAATGGCTCCCTAATAATCCAAGAATCCATTTAAAAACTAATGGGGTTCGTTTTGATAACATAATGTTTGCATAGCTCCCAAAGATAGTAGTATAAAGATCAACTGTACTTAATACAAAATATATATTTTTTTAAAGTTCAGCAACCTCAGAATTGAAAATAAAGCTTACTGCAATTCAATTACTAGCAAATTCTGATGGGGTCTAAAAGTTAATTGGATACTTACTGACGCACAACAGTGACCCAAATAAACTGATTAAAATTTCAACATACAGCCTATAACTGAGTGCAGAAATGTTAACGTCAAACCAGGGCTTTAGGGTTAATTTCTGACAGCTAAAGTAATTTATTGCCCATATTTTTTGATTGAAGATTTCCTTTATAAATTAATAAAAACGCAAAGCCAATAAGTCTAACTGTACTGACCACAAATGTTTGGCAACGTGATTAAAAAGCTTCAACACTTGCTGCTTACTTTGGCTGCAGGATGTCAAATTGACACGGGCTATCCACATAACTGTTGATTCCTAATGAACATGCATCACCAGCTCCATTAACTGGTTTGTACTCTATATAAATATAATTATATCGACAACAAAGGTCAGATATGGGTCTAAATGCATATTTTTTGCAAACAAGAGTACTTACTGAACTGCTTTTGCTCGTTCATATTTTGGCACTGAAATGCCTTAATCTGTGTAGGCTATGCCTTTGGACTGGTTTTATAGTGGATTTTAGAAAGAGAAAAAATCAATGATCAATTCAAGACTGTTCAATGGAAACAAAATTGTTGAAAGGAAATAGTAAAAAAAATCAATGACTCTTTTGAAGTTAGAGACCTCAGCTTGTGAGGGTGCAATTTACTGCCAAATAAAGTCAGGCCTATCTTTTCTGACAATAACAGAGAAAATTGTCCTATAATTAACATTATGTTCTCATGCTTTGACATTAAAAAGACTTTTGCTTTAACATTTTTTTTTTACCATTTACATCTCCATAGCTGTTAGTCTTAAGAAGTGTTAAAATGCTTTGGGTAGAAGTTTGCATTCCACTAACCTTTCCATTGTACAGATTGTTGTCAGACAAGTAGGTAACTTGACTGAGGTAATCTGTTTATCTATAATTATTTCACAAGCCAAGAACAGTCCCACTAGCACAAATGTCAACACAACCTAACATTATTCCCCTGTGACGCAGAATAGTTATAAAAACTTCTAATTTTGAAGAAAACAGATGCAGCCTCTGCAGCAGAAAAATTTGATCAAAACAAATTCCACTATTCCATGACCAAAACCAGCCTAACTCTCTCAGGGATCCTCCATGTACGTCAGAGCCATGCTGGATGTCACAGATATCCAACACTGAGGTGCAACTTTAAGAACAACCAAAATTGACTCTGTGGCTAAATGCACCATGTAAATAAAGACCAGGGTGGTCCCAGATTTTAAAATTGGTCTGTGCTGAGTTCACTGAAGGACTGGTGGGAGCTTGGGTGGATGACATCATCCTGCCAGTTCTGCCTCTTTCAATGATGTTTGGCATGATGTGGAGATGCCGGTGATGGACTGGGGTTGGCAAATGTAAAGAATCTTACAACACCAGGTTATAGTCCAACTGTTTTATTTGAAAATCACAAGCTTTCGGAGGCTTTCTCCTTCGTCAGGTGAATGACAAAGGAGAAAGCCTCCGAAAGCTTGTGATTTTCAAATAAATTTGTTGGACTATAACCTGGTGTTGTAATGATGTTTGGATGGAAGAGGCTGACTGCAAGAAGCATTCGTCTCAACTTCTAGAGGAAGTTTCAATTCTGAAAAAAGGAGACAGAGATCAAATATATGTGGGTCCAGTCCCAATTCCACCCCTGCCCACATACATAGTGCCTCATCATGAATTTTCAGGGCCCAAGTCTTTTTAAATCACTGAATGCTACACTTCAAATAGGTTATGACCATTTGTAATACCTATTAATGGTGCATTCTTTTCTAACTGTACTCCTAATGTTTATTTATTGTTCTCATGAACTGAATACTGCACAAGGCAGTTGTGCAGGAAGGAGAGTCAAATATCCTACCTATATGCTTGCAAGAAAGCAAAAATGTAAGTGGCTCCTAGAATAGCTAGGAGGCATTTATTTTGTTTTTACCAACTTTCAAACCTTCAAATAGGAACTTTAAAAATGTTTTGTGCCCTAACTGAGTTATGTTTAAGATCCAGCCCATAAGCCA
Organism: Heptranchias perlo; assembly: GCF_035084215.1. Classification (NCBI taxonomy): domain Eukaryota; kingdom Metazoa; phylum Chordata; class Chondrichthyes; order Hexanchiformes; family Hexanchidae; genus Heptranchias; species Heptranchias perlo. The sequence goes on along the minus strand of NC_090357.1, from coordinate 12,200,910 downwards.
AAGGTGGCCTTAGAGTTTCTTTGATCCAGTCTGTGAAGCTTCTGCCGGTTCCCTTCTTCTCTATGCTTGTGTGCAAAGCTGACTTCAAAACCTTCAAAGTGTTTAAAGAATGAAAGACATAGAAAGAGAGCAAGACATAGAAAGAGAGCAAGACATAGAAAGAGAGCAAGACATACAATAATTAATTCCGCACCACCGCATTCCTCAGGAAAACTGTGCTTATAGGCAGCGCAGGTCGGAGATACAATGCTCCAGATAGCTAGTCCCTGTGAGCACAGGTCTCCGCTGAGAGTGCGGGATCACTGAATTATCAATACAGTGACAAAGACAGAAAATGTGCGAGAGGCATGCAGACTATGAGACATACAAAAGACTCACACAAAGGGAGAAAACATGAATAAATAAGCCATAAACAAACAGAGACACGAGATGACAAAAGAGAGTGTGAGGCATACAGAGTGAGACGTAAAAAGTTGAAAATAAATAGAAAGGAAGCAAGAGCCAGGTAAAATTGGAGAGTGGGAGACAAGCAGAGAGAAGCACATTTTTATCCATGGGTACTACCACGGATTTTATTAATATCAGTTATAGAGAAATATGTAGTTGAAGAAATGGTTTTAAGAAACCTTTGCAGCAACTATAACAATCATTTCAAACTATGATCAGACGAACTAGATATAATATCATGCTTCACATTCAAATTGAAAATAAAATTGGTCAGTGTCAAAGAACAGAATACAAATAGAATTAGACTGCTGAACAATACAGTGATATGCATCAGTAAAACAAGAACCCACAGTGCGATTGTCCAATATTTCTTTCTAATTGATAAGGTTAATGGTTCACTGGATTGTGGTCAATTATCCATTTGTGCTATGTTTCAATTTAAACTTTACATAAAGTCATCTAACTTACTGTGTAATAAATGCACTGCCTAGAGCAATCTTCCCTATCAGTGTTAACAGCAAGCCGGTCTACCTAATTTTTCATCTGGTGGTTGCCTATTTTAATTGGTATCTGTGGGTATTCAATTCCACTGTCACACCCAGCCTCTCAAGAGTCTCCAACCCTCAGAGCGCCTCTCCCAGTCCTCTCATAACCCAGGACTCCCTCCCATTGCTGGCATACCCAATGGTCTTCTCTCACTCCTAAGAGACCCTAGTGTTCCCATTCTAGTACTCCTAAATTTCTGTACAGCCTCTCCAGTGCTCCCACATCTCCCATCCTCCCCTCCAATTACCCAAAAACCTTACACAGCTCCAATGCTCCCATACTACATGATGCCTTTTTCTTAAACCTAGGTCCATCCTTAAAATACAACAAATCCACACAGTCCCATCAACTCTCTAGTCGTGAACCACATAGCTTCTACCTACCTGCAGCCTAGAACAATTTTCCTACCATCTTCTTCTGTATCCAGGACTTTTTTTAAAAATTGAGATAAAAAGAACTACCATGTGACACAACATATACACAATCATTGAATTCAAGCCCCGAAACATCACTAACAATCTTACAACTCTGTAATAAAAACATAGTTTGACTTATTGAATCACTGTAAATTAGTGCTTATTATATTGTAAATTAAATATCAGAAAACATAACTGATTCACCATGTGCAATGCCACAATAAATCTGCTCATAATTACTATATTTTAAATATAAATTGAAAACTCTTGTATAATGACTTAAAGCATAACTGCAGATTTCAGGATCTTTATGTATATTTCATTTTTAAAAATACATATTGCATTGGCAATTATTAATACGTGGCATGCCGTACAACTATAAACTGAACAAGCTGAAAGAACATTGGCATTTGGAAATCCTATGTCCAGCTTTTGCAACATTTAATTTATTGTTAATGTTTTACTGGGGGCTTTTCCTGACCTCTGAAGGTACACCCACAACTGCTCAGACACACACATAAATCGACATGAACAGCACACTATTGACTATTTTGAACTTACTCTTTAAGCCGCCACTTGTTCCTTTGTTCAAAATGACAATCTAGTTCCAGTGAAAGAATAACCTGATCATACCATTATTGGAGAACAATTACTCGTCCTTTGGGATCTTTGCATGATACGACCTTGATTTTGTAGAGACCTCGACTATCATTGGTTGTGAATTTAATCCAATCATTTAGGTTGGTGCTGTTGGCTTGTACTGCTCTGTTTACAGCTGAAATTACTTTGATTCAAACCAATATCTAAACAATACCACCTAAATACATCTCCAAACCCTCTTGGATGAAATTTTTCTGCAGGGTGCAGTCTCTGAAATGTCATAGTTTCTTCAGTTTGTAACTTAGAATAAAAATAAAGCCAAGTACTAAGGAGTTTAGCAAGAAGTGCAGCTCTGCAGTGACTTTTCTGTAGTGTCTCACATGCTCCATTTTAAGAACATCATGTTAATGACAGCAACACCATTGTAAAACTAAAAACGGAATTTTTTTTGTCAAAACTCAACTTCCTTCACCTACTACGTCCCTCAAGTCTTCTCGATTCCAAACCCTGCTTGATGCCTGTAACTAGGCATTGATTAACACTAAAGTATGATTTGGAGACTGCAAAAATGTTGTCAATTTATATCTCCTGTACTTTTTTCCTAAAAATAACAGGTCATTTCATTTAAAAAAAATACTTGTAACATAAAGTGAAGTTTCAAAATGCCGATGTGACAATTAATGACCCGAGAGCCTGTTCAGACAGCATCAGTATCTCCAAACTAATTGCACTAGCTGAGCTTACTACAATGTCATCCAGATTAATACTGACTAAATCGCATGTTCTGTTCAGTGGTATTGAGGAACTGTTACATTGTTTAAAATGTCACATGTCAAATGGGCCGATGGCTGTAAGTAATTTACGAGGAAAGGCTGGTTTCCCCTGAAGATAAGCTAGCTTCTCATGTCTGCTTTAAAGATGACTTCACGTCTGCAGTCGGAAAGGTCAGTGTTATCTGCTTTCCACCTGCAAGCACCTCAGTCCAAAAAACAAAATCAGTGTTGGAACAGGGGTGACGTGCTGCGGGGGTTCTCTTGCTTGTCCGCCATTGCTTCAGTGAAAGAACCACTGAAACCCCAGCGAAATGGCGCAAACATCATTTTTCCAGGGTTTCCGCAGCTCTTTTGCTGAAGTTACAGTGGATGATCAGGAGGACACCAGCGGAAATTCACCCCCAACAACTTTTGCCAAATTTAAAATCACTAGATTTACATTTCTAATCAATATCATCTGTCTGAAAAGAGGAGATTTGTTCCACAGCCCTTTCAAGAATGAGACAGCTGGACAACTTAGCCCCGATTTTAACCTGTGGAAGGAATCGGGCCCTGAAGCGGGCAGTAATCCGATTGGCAACCTGGAGCATGAGGCCTGGGCGATTTTAACATCCAGGCCTCACTTTATTGTTCCCTCACGGACACCTGCCCAAAACCGGCGGGGATGCGTAGGGGTCGGGGGAACGAGAGCAGGAAATCGGGAGGCTGCAGGGCGTTGCTGGGGGTATAAGGAAACAGTCACCAGCAAGGTGTGAGTAAAGGGAGGGAACTGGGAACGATCATGATCGGAAGGGGAAGAGGCCTGAGGAAGCGGAATTTCTAAAGTCTCCCTGTGGGGTAGGAGGATCACTCCGGCTCCTCCTGTCCCACAAGGAACCATTAAAAAAAAAATGTTTCAAAGACTTACTTGGGCCTCTTCTGGCCACGATGCTGCCTGCTGCCAGTTAGTCGACCCAGAGTTAAAATCACGTGCATGTTGCAATTACGTCATCGGACTGCAACTCTGCCTCTGTAATTAGGCCCCCGCTTGTCTGGGGCTTGCGGCTGTCCTGAAGCCAGAAAAGCACCTGTTAAATTGGCGTGCGTCGTGAACGGGTCGAGAATGGTGTGGGGAGCTCAAAGACATGATTTTAACCCCCCACCCACCCGTTAATATTGGGCTCTTGGCTTTCAATTTGCTTCTTTACTTTGGCGCTAAAACTGATACAGAGCTGTTATAATGTTCTGAATATTTTATATTTTCTACTTTTATGGTCTCAATGTCAGTACCTAAATCGTTCAAAAATGCTGGAGAGCTCCACAGATGAGCTTAGTGTCCCTGAGTGAGTGAGGGAGAAAGGAAAATCAGACAGGTTCTAACTCCTGCTTCTCCAATAAGTGACCCCTGCTGGAAGTGGAGGTATGTCGAGTGTGACAGGATTGAACTTGACTTGATGCCTCCCATGTTGAATAATATGCAAATAGCCAGTATTCAGACACATATGTGAAGGATAAAACCCCTGGGTGAGGTACTGAACAATATTCATGGAAGTGAATCTCAGTATGAATCCTCACCTTTGGGAGAGGAGAGTAAATTAGGAATACAGGAGAAAATAGTGGAGGAGAAAAAGAATCCATAGATTAAGATTAAAATTCTTAATAATTAATGATGCCAGCCATTTTAAAAAATAATCTTCAAAAGGTGCAAGACATTTAGCAGCTAACTCATTTCAAGTCTCAGTTCCTCATGCAAGAGCCATAAAAGACTAAACTTTCAATGCTACCAATGACAATAACCACAAGTCAATATTTATCCTTTTCATTTAACCTTTTAGCACATCATGAGTTATCAAAAAAGCCTAATAGCATTGTGGCTTTCCTTTGTAATGAACTGTCAAGTTACTTTATCACTTTTTGGTGGTCTACTCAGGCAAAATTTTCTTTTTAGAATGTGTTGTAAAATGCTTCCTGAATTTTAACACAGGCAACTTGAAATGCTAGCAGTTCTTATTGTTTCCAGGATCCTGATAAAAATCTCCAGACAAATAGTCTGCTACACTTTTCCAGTTGCAACCTATTCTAGACTTGTAGAAATGACTCATTGTTAATTAATTTTTACTTTTTTGCCCTAATACAATTAATGTTGAGAGTAAGGAATAATGCTTCGATTTTCCTTTCAAGTCAGCTCCTGGACATAACTCTAGCAGTGTGTCAGAACAATCTTCGAGAGCAGGTTTGCTAACTTTCTGTCAGAACATAATTAGAGGAAAATGACATGAATACATCATACGTGCCTGAGCAACACTGGACACAAATGACACCTCTGTGCCCCTCTGTGTTGCTATAGCTGGTAGAGGAGTGAATTTAAATTTTAAATCCCCTAAAGGCAGTTAAATCGATAGTGGGGTGATCAATTAAACTCTCCAGTCCCATGAGTTTGAAAAATTGGAAAAGAATTCTACCACTCTTCAGCTACCCGAGAGGCCATGTTACACTGGGGCAAGCCTCAGGTCCCAAGATGGCTCCCAGGCAGAATTATTTAAATGACCCTGACCTTGGAAACTCAGCTGGTGTCAGAGGGCATCTTTGCAGTGGTGGAAGTTCTGGACTGCCGCAAGTCTGCTGGTGTTGCGGCTAATTGGAAGATCATGGCTAATCTGTCTGATATATGTGCAGTTGGTATAGTCCAGAATTAAGGTGCTGTATCCTGTATAAACAAGTCTGAGTGGATAGATTGATACGCTAATAATCTAGAAGCGACTTTGTCCTTCACGAATATACAACACAAAGTGTTAAGTTATAAATAAAAACAGACTCGCAGGTATCTATAATTCCGAAGAGTTGAATTGTCTCACTGCCACGAATTGTAAAAGCACAGAGGTCCATTGGGAGGGTTTATGATCACCTGACATCACTGAAATTCTTCAAACATGTTAAAGTCTTGTGCCACACTCCTGGTCATATTGTTCTTTATATAACAGCTGCAAAAAAATCAATTCTAAAGCAGAATTGAATAATGTAGAGTCAGAAGAATGATAAATTATTTGGACCCGCTTGATAGATTTTAAATACTGTAATATCTTATTATTTTTCCATGTAACCACAACTTGCAAAGGGTTAAAAAGCTGTATCGGATGGATGTTACTATAGTTGAGAAAAGTAGTACTTGAGGTTTGGGGTTCATAAAGGTCACATTCCTTCCCTTCCCCCTCCTCTGGTCTGGATTGTTTTCTCAGGCATGTTATCAATTACTCTAAGTGCATGTAGCAGATGCACACAGCCACGGTATGACATCATTGAAAACGGCATGCCGATAACTGTTATTTATGCCTTATTACACTCTTGCAACCAGGTTAATAAATAACAAAATGACCTGAGTTACAACTAGTCAACTTTACTGGAACCTCCCCCGATGAGAGCACCAGCTAGGAATTCAGAGTGATATTGTATTGTGAAGAAAGACTCACATTAATATAGTACCTTAACACACCTGTCAGAAACATCTCAAAGTACTTCACCTACAATGAATTGCGTTGAATTGCAGTTACTGTTGTTATGCAGGTGAAAGTGGCAACCACATTGCACACGGTATCGTTCCACAAACACGAATGAGATGAGTGGTCAGTTAATCTGTTTTTGAAATGTCACACTAAGGGTGCATTCACACTACACAAGTTTAGCGTCGGCGCAAAGCCAAAACCATTTAACAACGGCACTAAACTTGGAGTGTAAATCAGGCGCTATCTGATTCCCAAAAAAAGCAGAATGAGATTACCTCCTCCAAGAAGTCTCACTCAGCTTTATTCTGGTGTCAGGTTGGGCCCTCATACCAAATTCAGCTGTATTTGCACTGTACCTGCAGTGCCAGTATGAAGCCAAACCGCTCGACACCAACCCTACATTTGAAGTGTGAATGCAGATTTAAACAAAAACTTACTGAGAATTGTAGCCTTAGCATTTTTATGCTACGCTGGATTAACTGATTTCATCATTATGATCTGGCATTCTGATGTACTACATGGCATGGAAGGTAGCTGAACAACATAAGTATAATGCTCCTTTTGGAGACATAAGGAAGTTCTGTTTACAATGTGGGGAAGACCAGCAATCAAGCGACATCTTTGAGTGTTATACTAAGGGGTTTACTCTATAGGGCCCAAATAACAAGATTAATCTTCTGCCATGGAACCAACTTCGATGCGAGCAAGGGGGAACAGATAGGGCTATAACACTGTAGCGCTGAATCTTTGATCCACGCTCACTACCAGCAAGGTTCCGCACTGCCAGAAGAACATCACTTCAGCCCTTGTATGTCTTCAACAAAATAAGTTTGAAATCCCAACTTTGTGTCAGTTCTTCAATATTGGGTACGGATAATTCTTAATCTGGATCAACACCATCCCCAAGATTTATTTAATGACCTAACAGCCAACTTAGTTGAGAAAAAAATAAATTCTTCCACAAACAAAAAAAACACACACACACTCTGTGCAGGTTCTGTTCTGAAGTACAGAAACCTTAAAGCACAAGATAATTATCTCTATCTACCATTCCAAAATAGGACTGTCTTCTATGGCTATAAAAGGATTACATTTTGAAAATCCAAATAAGGTATATGCTGTCTTTTTAACAACATTTCCAAATAAGGAGATATTCGTCCCACTACAATTCACATTAATTTGCATTCCTGACCATCCCCACAGATATTTCAGAAGATACGCATAACAACCTGATACCGCATTTCCTAAAACAAGTGTGCGTGGTCTGGCATAACTTGTCAATGTCTCAGAGGCACAGAAAGCACAAGGAAGCAATTGTGTCTGATACAACTTGTACTGATATTATCAGAACTAAGCATTACATTGGTGGAACCTGGTTTTCATTACTGTATTTTGGTACAATGTAGAAAACTAAAATACATAGTGAGATACTGTACATGCCTGATAACCACATACACTGTTTGGCAATTTAACTTTAGTCATTAACAAGGATAGAAAAGCTATATTGACAAACTGTTTCGTTACAAGCTTCTCTTTAGAACAGCTTTCTCTTCCTCTCTCCAAAGTCCTGGCTGAAACTCCATTCAGATTTTCAAGAGGAGCTCAAATCTTTATAAGATAAATCCCCGGTTAATAACTAATTTGGTGGTCTCAGAGTATTGGGATAAGTACTGAAGGTTTGGCTACAATAACAAGGCTAAATACCCAGAATATAGATGTTGAGTCCAGGGGTGATAGAAGTATGGATAAGGGTTTTGGCAGGTAATGTTGAAGTAAGCAGTCTTAGAGATGGAATAGGACTTGGGGTTTGAAGCACAGCTATGGGTCAAACAGATCAAACAGTCTGGTTCAGCCTCAGTGAGCAGTCATGGACAGGAACGAAGTCGATGGTAAGGGTGAAGAGATTATGGCGTGGCCCAAAAAATATGGCATTAGGAAATTCTGGCTCACACATGACTTAATATGAGAAAGGCAGTCTGACAGCATGGTGATGGTCCTGTTGTGCGAAATGGTGAATGTCATCACCATACCTGTGGAAGCTAACATGTCCACAGATGATATCACGATAGCCAGTATGTAGATAAAGAAGAGGGTGGTGCCGAAGATGGATCCTTGGGGAACACTGGGGGTGACTGTGTACATCCGAGAGGAAAAGCCATTGCTGGAAATTTGTTGGCTGCGCTGAGATATGTAGAAGTAGAACCAAACAAGGGCAGTCCCATTGAGATGGGAAAGATGGTGGAGACGTCTCTCACAACTAACCGTGTCAAACATCATAGAAACGTCAAGGAGGACATGACCATCTTCTTGACATTGTAAAACAGAGCTCAAAGAATTGAGAGACAGAAAGAAACATCAGCCCATAATCAAAGTCTTATCCATACTGTCGAGTTTGTTAGTGAAAAATATCAATGCTAGATGTTAGTTAACGCAATCCTACATACAGAATACAAGCCGTCAGTTAAAGGCATGCATTGACAGAAACGGAACGCAGGGTGATATAATGGCAATTGGGGCAGTCAGTTCAGGAAATGTGACCTGAAGAGTCAGCTGGGGGAGACACAATCCCAGCTAAGGCAAGAGTTGTCAGTAAGGAGGAGACACAAGCTATCAATTGTCCAAGAACTGGAAACACTGCTAGATAGGGTCCCAGCTGTTAGTTAGGATCAGGCTATCAAATGGGACATGAATCAGCAGTCAATAGGGAAATGAAGTAACGTAGAGGAAAACACTTGAGTCTGGTCTAAGTAGAATCAGTTATACATTTCTATTTCATTTAATATAAAGTGCTTGGATATATAACAGTTCTCAGCATGAAACAAATGATAGTCATTTATCAAAAGAATACTTTTTTAAAAACTGCTTTCTACTGTTTCTGGCAGAGTAACTCCCTACTTGCATTTTTATGCCTAAAATCACTACTGATAGAGAAGGAAATGGGTAACATATGTGTAATTTTCATAATTTTATTTAAAATGCTAAACATCCACAGATTGTTTGATTGGCAAAAGCTAGAACGTAAAAATCAGTGGTAGTGATTTACAAAATCCTGCAACTCTGTGGGCAAAATTTGCACATATTGAAGAGCCAGAATTCCTTCATGTATAATTTACTGAGGAATTGTAATAAATATACATATATATATATATATATATATATATATATATCTTTAAAATGTTTAATTGTTTATTCATTATACGAATGTTGAATATTAATGAATTAGATTGGGGAAGTAAAAAACCTGTTACGAAAATATTTCAAAGAATGGGCACAACAACAACAACAACAACTTGTATTTATATAGCACCTTTAACGTAGTACAACGTCTCAAGGTGTTTCACAGGAGCGATTATTAACCAAAATTTGACACCAAGCCAAGTAAGAAGACATTAGGATAGGTGACCAAAAAGAGGTAGGTTTTAAGGAGCGTCTTAAAGGAGGAGAGAGCAGTATAATCTTTCAAAGTTCTCTAGATTCAGGAACTGTCCCTCTAGATTGGAAAATTGCACATGTCACTCCGCTTTTTAAGAAAGGAGAGAGAGGGAAACCGGGGAATTTTTGACCAGTTAGCCTAACATCTGTTGTGGGGAAAATGCTGGAGTCTATAATTAAGGATAGGGTGACTGAACACCTCGAGAATTTTCAGTTAATCAGAGAGTGCCAGCATGGATTTGTGAAAGGTAGGTGGTGCCTGACAAACCTGATTGAATTTTTTGAAGAGGTGACTAAAGTAGTGGACAGGGGAATGTCAATGGATGTTATTTATATGGACTTCCAGAAGGCATTTGATAAGGTCCCACATAAGAGACTGTTAGCTAAGATAGAAGCCCATGGAATCGAGGGAAAAGTACGGACTTGGTTAGGAAATTGGCTGAGCGAAAGGCGACAGAGAGAAGGGATAATGGGTAGGTACTCACATTGGCAGGATGTGACTAGTGCAGTCCCGCAGGGATCTGTCTTGGGGCCTCAATTATTCACAATATTTATTAACGACTTAGATGAAGGCATAGAAAGTCTCATATCTAAGTTTGCCGATGACACAAAGATTGGTGGCATTGTAAGCAGTGTAGATGAAAACATAAAATTACAAAGGGATATTGATAGATTCGGTGAATGGGCAAAACTGTGGCAAATGGAATTCAATGTAGACAAATGTGAGGTCATCCACTTTGGATCAAAAAAGGATAGAACAGGGTACTTTCTAAATGGTAAAAAGTTAAAAACAGTGGATGTCCAAAGGGACTTAGGGGTTTAGGTACATAGATCATTGAAGTGTCATGAACAGGTGCAGAAAATAATCAAGAAGGCAAATGGAATATTGGCCTTTATATCTAGAGGACTAGAGTACAAGGGGGCAGAAGTTATGCTGCAGCTATACAAAACCCTGGTTGGACCGCACCTGGAGTACTGTGAGCAGTTCTGGGCACCGCACCTTCGGAAGGACATATTGGCCTTGGAGGGATTGCAGCGTAGGTTTACTAGAATGATACCCGGACTTCAAGGGTTAAGTTACGAGGAGAGATTACACAAATTGAGGTTGTATTATCTAGAGTTTCGAAGGTTAAGGGGTGATCTGATCGAAGTTTAAGATATTAAGGGGAACGGATAGGGTGGATAGAGAGAAACTATTTCCGCTGGTTGGGGATTTTAGGAGTGGGGGCACAGTCTAAAAATTAGAGCCAGACCTTTCAGGAGCGAGATTAGAAAACATTCCTACACACAAAGGGTGGTAGAAATTTGGAACTCTCTTCCGCAAACGGCAATTGATACTAGCTCAATTGCTAAATTTAAATCTGAGATAGATAGCTTTTTGGCAACCAGAGGTATTAAGGGATATGGGCCAAAGGCAGGTATATGGAGTTAGATCACAGATCAGCCATGATCTTACCAAATGGCGGAGCAGGCATAGGGGCTGAATGGCCTACTCTTGTTCCTATGTTCCTAGAGAGGCGGAGAGGTTTAGGGAGGGAATTCCAGAGCTTAGGGCCTACGCAGCTGAAGGAGCAGCCGCCAATGGTGGAGCGATTAAAATGGGGATGCGCAAGAGGTAGGAATTCGAAAAGCGCAGAGATCTCGGAGGGTTGTAGGGCTGGAGAGGTTATAGAGATTGGGAGGGGCGAGGCCATGGAGGGATTTGAAAACAAGAATGAGAATTTTAAAATCGAGGCGTTCCCGGACCGGGAGCCAATGTAGGTCGGTGAGCAAAGGGGTGATGGGTAAACGGGATTTGGTGCGAGTTAGGATACGGGCAGCAGAGTTTTGGATCAGCTCATGTTTATGGACGGTGGAAGATGGGAAGCCGGCCAGGAGGTGGAATAGTGAAGTCTAGAGGTAACAAAAGCATGGATGAGGGTTTCAGTAGCAGATGAGCTGAGGCAGGGGCGGAGACGGGCGACGTTACGGAGGTAGAAGTAGGCAGTCTTGGTGATGGAGTGGATATGTGGTCGGAAGCTCATCTCAGGGTCAAATAGGACGACAACTCAAATTTTACACTAAACAAGATGCACTGTATCATTCTGCTTAGCTCGATCCTCTCTACAATCCACCTAATCTTCACATTAATCAAAACAATTTAATCACATGCTCTGTTACCGAGGTGATAATAGTTATGTCTAATTTCATCCAATTTGTTTGCAGTTAATGCTGGTAATTAATTCAGTTTCAAAGTGACACCAAGTACTCTGGGTACCCTGATGCTATCAAATTATCACATAATAATATTCATTAAATATTCCATCTTATCCTGTACCAACTAAATATCGGGAAGACCAAAACCACTGTCTTTGGTCCCCTACATGAACTCTGTTCCCTAGCCACAGACTCCATCCCTCTTCCTGACCACTGTCTGAGGCTGAACCAGACCATTCGCAACTTTGTCGTCCACATATCTGCTGGTGGACAGTTCAATAATGGCATCAGCAAAGGACTGCAAACATGTTTAATACCAAGTTCCACCAAGGAAATAGTGCATTGAAAACTTAAGAAATCAAATGTGGCACATTGGGCTTTTACCTCTAAGACTTGGATTCAAATCCTGCCCAGGCTAATGGGATAAAGGTCTGCTCTGTCTGCTGGCTTAAGGATCCCAACTCAAATATGTTTGGAGAGTTTCAAACCACTTCCTTGTGGGCGTGGATCCAAAGTACAAAACTGCAATTAATTCAGGACTAAATCTCAGGCATAGAGGCCACAGGATGGCTGGCATGGAAAATGGAAAAATGCCAGTGATTCACGTAGGAGGTGGGAACTGAAGCACCTTTTTGAGATGGAGTAGAGAGAGCTTCACTCTGCATCTAACCCATGTTACACCTCACATGCAAGTGTTTGATACTGGCACTGGGTGCCCCATATAGAAATGTTTCATTCCTCTGTACCAACATTCCTTAGCTTAATGTGCACAAAAGAAAGCAAGTAAAAAAAGAAAGAGAAAACCAAAAAATGTGTACTGTGTCTGTGTGTGGGGGAGAGCTAGTGGTCAGTTGCAACTGTTTACCTTCCTATCTTACATATCATGTATTAATTTTGCTTTTTTGGAATTAATCACAGACATGCTGTTTGGTAAATGGTCACTATTAATTTTCCCTTTTGTTGCTGCATCAATGAATTTTCTTCAGTATATTTCAAGTTAATTTTCTTAGCAAATAAGCTGTGGCTGTTGTGCACACTATTTCTCCTTAGTTTTTGGCCAACTGCTATCAATGTTTGGCAGACGAGATCTCATTAATAATTGCATTTGTTTGAATGTTAAATTGCCCATCAAGGACATTCTTATTTTGAATGATAGCACATTTGTTTATTTTTCTTTGTTCCATTTAACATTAAGATATCTGTAGACTAGTTTGAATCTCATTACTTTATGTGTCATTCTTATGGCCAAGCCGAAAGTTACATAATCGATGAAGAATGAATCCATTTAACTTTTATCCAAAATCTGAATCCTATCCCAAGAAGGTCTGTTTGCACTCTGAATCCCCACACTTGACAAAAAAAATTAATTAAAAATGTGGATTCGTAAGCTACCAGAAAATACAGAATAATAATGAGTCACAAGGTAGTTCATTAGTTTATGTCACAAACTGAATGTCATTTGAAATTCACGGTTGAATTAATGATAATGAAAGGGTTTGATAGGGTAGACATAGAAAAAATGTTTCCACTTGTGGGGGAGTCCAAAACTAGAGGTCATAAATATAAGATAGTCACTAATAAATCCAATAGGGAATTCAGGAGAAGCTTCTTTACCCTAAGAGTGGTTAGAATGTGGAATGTGCTACCACGAGGAGTAATTGATAGCAAATAGCACAGATGAATTTATGGGGAAGCTAAGTAAGCACATGAGGGAGAAAGGAATGGAGAGGTATGGTGATAGGGTTAGATGAAGTAGGGAGGGAGGAGGCTCATGTGGAGCATAAATGTCGGCGTAGGCCAGTTGGGCCGAATGGCCTGTTTCTGTGTTGTAGACTTGATGCAAGGTAATTGTTCAATTCTTCAACCTAACTGAAGACTACTGGAAAAACCTAGTATGTGTGATTGACAGATAATCAGCAAATGTCAGCTTTTATATGCTTATCTTTACAATGTACCCTATCTAAGATTAACAGTTTCACAATTATGATTCCAACATATTATTCCGTCAAATTTCTTATCTCAGAAAAATGCACCGATGTCTGCCCGAGCATGGGGAAGAGTGAAAATGTGATTATAGCTCAGAAGACATTTAGATCATTTGCTTTTCCACTGACATGCAAATTTTCTGCCCTTCTGAGGTAGATTTCTATTATAACACAAATTACAGGTGGTTATTATTTTAATGTTATTTTCCTTTTACTCACAGGAGTATTGTCAATGCCCATCAGGCACCAATGAGCCTTTCAGAGTTCCACACTGTACTATACAAACCAGATATTTGAAGCCTCCACCTCCTTGTTCTGAATATGATGTGAGTACAAAAAAATAATAAAAATAGCATCCAATTGGTAAATAACTATCAAAAGAGAAAAACAAAACAAGTGATGACAGGAGATGCTAAACAATTAGAAATTTATTTGGTTTGGCTCAATTGAGAGCCAAGATTCTTTTTCTGATCATTCATTGTGAACCTTATAACCATTGCCTTGTAAAACAAAATGTTCGCGATACAATGAGCATCATCAGTGCTTTGTAATTAATACAACATGGGTTTAATAACAGAGCATATATTAGTCTCTCATAAAGCAGTTACAGTTCTGCAATTAATCTTTATTGGGTTTTTTTCTAAGAAACTTCAATATGTGCGCACTTTCCAGCTGGACGCTATCCTTTCTTCTGATACGTGGCCACGTCATTATCTAGGGCTTACTGCTCATTAACCTACCCAGCATTTAAACCATAAAAAAAGTTTGCTCAAAAGGCTTAACTGAGGAGTGGAGTTATGGCGAATGGAACACTAAAAGGTAAAAGCATGACCCAATTAATTAGCCCATTGAGTCTATATTAAAATTCTTGGTTCTGCTTTAAATTCTTGGCCTTCTGAAGTTTGATTTAATGTTTGTTGTCTGAAAATTATACAATGTTCTTGAAATGTGTGTTGTGTGCGCCTACTTTCCCAGAATGAAATCATTAATGTGAAATTCCCATCACTGCACTAAGTAAGCACTCACCGAGTATTATGTATACACACCATCACTTTTTTTTCCCTCATACTTCTATTTTCAGCTCTAAAAGTTAGGGAATGATGTCAACCAAAACCACAGGTTTAGACCAACTAGGAGACAAGAGTGCTTGTGTGTATGTACAGGCTCAAAAAAAGATGAAGCATTGGATTTGCTTCACTTATCTGAAGCCAGAGCCATTCATTTATCAAATATGTACCCACTTTGTTTTCACACCCAATTTATGTTTGTACTCTTGATGAGCAGAAGTCAGAATCAGTTGCCAAACTTAAGGGCAGTTTTCCAATTCCAATTCCCTAAATTTGTTTCACTTCAAAAACTGGACAAAGGATACTTCTAAGAAATAATTGTTTTCAAATATAAATGTAAATTTTGACAACTAAAGCAAACTTTTTCATACCTATAGTGTGGGGAATGATAATAATCAAATATTTTGCACTTTGAGTGCAAAGGAAAAAATATTTGCTGAAACTTTTGTTTGCCTAACAAACATGACCTTTTTAGAATAATTATTATTCCCCTGATTTTCTCCTCTCCTGCAGACAGTGACGTCTGCTGGTGGACAGTTTCATGAGCACTGGCAGCACTCTGGTACCATGCCCATATGGTCATTCTTCATGTTTTTTTTCTCGACAGTGAGTTTGTCAAGCTATTCAACTATCTCAGGCATCACAAGTTAAGCCCAAACCTGTCCTTATCTGACCTTGAAATATGTGCATTTTCCAGTAGGGTTCACAGAGCATCAATCAAAATTGGAAATCCTGCCTGATTCTTTTTCTTTCCCAATGCCAGAGACTCCATATCTAATTGTAGTACTCTCACTGCTGCTCTGACTGGGATGAGCAAACTCTGCACAAACCTGGAGCTTTCCTGCTCTGGACAGTTCTGTACCACACCATCCAGTGCATTTACTCACTAAACCACCAGAGACATAAACAGAAATAATACTGCAAGAACCAAGTCTAAGCCAATGAATACTCCTAAAAACATAAACTTGCGTAAGATCACAAATATACTGCAGCTCCACAGTGAAATTATCAAATACTAGGGCAAATATTGTCTCAAAACCAGATTCCAAATGTCTCCAATAAAATAAGGTAGTTTAATAGCTATGTACATTGGAGCTGCTGAATTTACACTATAAAATCGTTTTTTTGCATGCATACAAACAAATCGTTCTTGAGCCAAGTCATTTATTCAGCACGCAGAACCCATTTATTGTCTCAAACTTTGCAACTCCAACATACATTGCTTAATCATTCAAAAAAAATCACACTAGGTGTCCTGGATACTGAAATGTAAGTAGAATGGCTTTTAATTGAGTTGTGGCACACAACTCTCTAGTACCAATTGTACTAGTGTGCTTCATTATCTTTAATCCTATTTGTTGTAGATTTACTTGTAGCCTGTAGGGATCGAACTCTTTATTTCATTTTCAGTAGATTTAATTTAATAGGAGGTATTTAACAATGCTGTAAATTGAAACACTTTGGTTTTATGGTACTTCATTGGGGATTTAACAATGATATAAATGCATGCAATCCTTTAAAGCTGGGTTAAAGATGGCCAGTTGTTTTTTGTGTAATTTGGGTTCACTGAACAGAAACCAAAAAACAATTCAGAGAAATGTCACATTTCTTGAGGAACAGCACCTCAACTTTCTACTAGGCACTTTACAACCTTCCGGCCTTAACATTGTGTTTAACATCTTTAGATCTTAACCACCGCTCTAATTTTCTCTCGGACAGCACGAGCTGGTAACGGAGGATTGCTGCACCAGAGGTACTGGGAGTGGAGGAGCTGTGGGCTGGTGCTTAGGGTGGGGTTCCACAATATCGGTACATGGCCAGATGGGTGGTCTGCACCCCTCTGCATCTGCCTTTCTTCCTCCATATTCCCAGGCCACAGCAACCCCTTCCTCTTTGCCAGATTTTCCATGCTGTCTTCCCCGACTGCTATTCTGCTGTAATTATTTACACCTTCTTGGGACCCATCTTTTGTTTCTATACTTGTTCCCTTATCACCTTTTTGCCTTGCACCATCATCCCTTTTGTCCTTTAATCACTCCCGCCCTGCACTCTATCACAGACCTTTCCCTTTTGTTTTTTCCCAGCCTCCCTTTTCCCTGGCTCTGTACTTGCTTAAAAGCTGTTCATCTTTAACATCTTTTAGTTCTGATGAAAAGTCATTGACCTGAAACGTTAACTCTGTTTCTAACTCCACAGGTGCTGCCTGAGCTGCTGCGTGTTTCCAGCATTTTCTGTTTTTATTTCAGATTTCCAGCATCCGCAGAATTTTGCTTTTGTTTTCTTTGAATTGTAATTGATAGAGCTTTACAATGGCAGTAAGGGGATCTTACATTTTTTTTTGATAGCCATTTACAGGCTCTTGTACGACGGATATACATGACCTCAGCTATGGTATCAAAATTCAACTAAATCCCTCCAACAGTCTTTTATAAATAAAATAGTCATCATTTTTAACAAGGCAAGTTTTGACAAAAATCCTCCATCTAGAGAATTAATAGAGGTTTAGCAAATTGGCTTCCTTCTCATCTAACCTACAATAAGTATTTTATTCCTCTTGTGTGTGTATATATATATATATATATATATATATGCGGCTTAAGGCTATTCAACCTCTTCTCATTAATAAGCAGTGGTTAGTGCACTCCCAAGCTTCTGATTGAGGGCTACAATCCAGCTGGTCTCATAGATCATTAGGGATGTTGAATACATCAAGGACTGAGAGGGGCTGAATCTAGGGTTGTCAATATAGAGCAAATTTTAGGTCTAAAATTTTCAGTCATGAATCAACCACTTATCTGAAATGGTAATAACATAATCATGGTTAAAAAGCTGCATTACATGGGTAGCAGGGACAGCGTGTTTAGTTTACCAGTTTGTAATTCTATTGTTGTTGATGCGGCTGTTCCAAGCCACTGCTATTCTTTATTTGGCATTGCAGCAACCGGGTCATGGAACTAGCCGCGCCTCTGGCCAAACTGTTCCAGTACAGCTACAACACTGGCATCTACCTGACAATGTGGAAAATTGCCCAGGTATGTCCTGTCCACAAAAAGCAGGACAAATCCAATCCAGCCAATTACTGCCCCATCAGTCTTCTCTCAATCATCAGCAAAGTGATGGAAGGTGTCGTCAACAATGCTATCAAGCAGCACTTACTCACCAATAACCTGCTCACCGATGCTCAGTTTGCGTTCTGCCAGGACCACTCGGCTCCAGACCTCATTACAGCCTTGGTCCAAACATGGACAAAAGAGATGAATTCCAGAGGTGAGGTGAGTGACTGCCTTTGACATCAAGGCAGCATTTGACAGAGTGTGGTACCAAGGAGCCCTAGTAAAATTGAAGTCAATGGGAATCAGGGGGAAAACTCTCCAGTGGCTGGAGTCATACCTAGCACAAAGGAAGATGGTAGTGGTTTTTGGAGGCCAATCATCTCAGCCCCAGGACATTGCTGCAGGAGTTCCTCAGGGCAGTGTCCTAGGCCCAACCATCTTCAGCTGCTTCATCAATGACTTTCCCTCCATCATAAGGTCAGAAATGGGGATGTTCGCTGATGAATGCACAGTGTTCAGGTCCATTCACAACCCCTCAGATAATGAAGCAGTCCGTGCCCGCATGCAGCAAGACCTGGATAACATCCAGGCTTGGACTGATAAGTGGCAAGTAACATTTGCACCAGACAAGTGCCAGGCAATGACCATCTCTCCAATAAGAGAGAGTCTAACCACCTCCCCTTGACATTCAACGGCATTACCATCACCGAATCCCCCACAATCAACATCTTGGGGGTCATCATTAACCAGAAACTTAACTGGACCAGCCACAAATACTATGGCTACAAGAGCAGGTCAGAGGCTGGGTATTCTGCAGTGAGTAAAACTGAGCCAAATTTATATTCGAGATTAGGACAGTGTCAGAGACTTTAGATAAATTTAGTTACTGCCGATTTGGTAGTCAACACAGCTAAGATTGCAGTTTCCCTGATGTTGATTTGCTGCTTTCAACAATGCTATTATTGAGAGTCACTCCTCTATTGAAAGGGTAAGAAATGCACGCTCTCCTACACTACCTTAAGAGTGGCGTGAAGATTATCAGTCAAACCTCTTAATTATGAAGACCAATAAGGATGGAAGCGATAAAAAAATAAACTACATTTTTTTTTAATTCAATTGCCGGGAAGTTAGGCAGCAAATTATACTTTCTTGGAAGATGTTAAGAAGTTGGTGAACTTGCCCAAAATAATCTGTAACAACCAACAAACCACAAGTGTTTTAAAAGTGAGGGAGTATCTGGTCAATTGTTGCGATACATTTACGTGTTAATTCAACTGATGACCATAGTAAGCTGCAAGAAAAATTCCTTAATTATATAATTGTAATGTTTAGCTCTAACATAGATTGTATTTTTACCACACACCAACCCTAAACTTGCAGTGCACCTCAAGAGAAATAGGATTAAGACTGTGGAGAATAAGTTTCACTCAGTGAAGAAGGAGGTACTCGTTCACAGCTAGTGGTTTAATTCTTTGTCAGACTAATGTGTAAATCGAATCCAACTTTACTGTTTATCTCCTCTACATATTGCTTAGAAGTGATTTTTTTTGTAAGTGGATGCAAGGTTAAATTAAGCTCGATTTTCTCATCTTCCTTTTCAATGAGTAAGTATTAAGGTAGGTAGAAAAAAAGTTCCTTTGGGCAAATGACCACTTGCTAATGAAAATGTCTTGATATATATTTGAATCCTTTTAACTGTGCTGTCCCTGAACATATTGTATTATGGTACCTTTATAAATATGTTATTGTAGTAAAAAGGTTAATAATACAAAGTATATAATTCTACATCAATCACAAATCTATTTACAAAGTTCTCTGACAAAATATACTTAGTTACACCTGACAGTTAAATTGACCCTCTTGCTGTCTCTACAATAACAGTTATGCTGCATAAACAATTACAGGGAGGTTAGCAATTGCTGATTATTCTGGCAATGTTATTTTAGTATTTAAGAAATGTGAGCTACTGTATGTGAAACTATGTTTATTTTTCCTTTCATTCCCTTCCCCCCAAAGAAAATTTGGCTAATCAACTATGGGGTAATCATAACTAAGTTTCATATTATCCTTATCCAGTGGTCAGACACAGGTCACCGTTAGCAAAGTCATTGAACAGCATCAAGTCTGGAAATACTGGTTGATTTTTCCTTCCTTGGCCAAAGTTCACATTTTCCAAAATCTGTAAAACTTTCCAATACATTTGAACTGAAAAATATTTTGATGGAAGATATAATTTGTGTTTCTTTAATGTCTCCATTTTCAGTCCATCACATTTTTCTGCAAGCAATTTCAGATGTTCAGAAGCTCTTTATGTAACATTAAATTAATAATATTGTTCACAGAAGAAACTATAAAATATGATAATTCTCATATGGAAAATCTAGTCGACTAAGCCATATGCACACTCATGGCAACATACTTTTCAAACAGTGTTCAGAGTGGCTAAACGCCCCTTTTCTTCTCCTTATCCTTTCTCTCCTGAAGGGACCAATTCATGATGGGATTCATGCCATAGGCGGTAGATGCTTCCAGTACATCATCGAAGCAGGCTTTCGTCAATGTAAACCTAGACAGGCTAATCAACTATGGGTTAATCAAAACTAAGTTTCATATTATCCTTATCCAGTGGTCAGACACAGGTCACCGTTAGCAAAGTCATTGAACAGCATAGAGTTTGGGAATACTGGTTGATTTTTCCTTCCTTGGCCAAAGATGCTGAGACTGATTGTAGTGTCGCCACTGCCATCTCAGCTGAGATCGGCAAAATCAGCATAATCCAGGGATCTAACCTTTCTAATCTACATGGGCATCACACCATGCAGTGCATTTAATTACTAAGACATCACAAAACCAATAAAGTCCTTTCTAACCAATTACCTTTTTTGCCAAGAAAGCTAACAGCACTCAATGGTGTATTTCTGCAGCATGCCTACACTCTTTAATTCCTAGTCTAATACCCAAAAGTCCCATTGGCATAGCAACATGCAGCTGTTTTTAGTGCAGAACCCAGCAGCTTTTCATATGTAGTACAGATTTTCGAAACTCACTAACAAGTTCAAATGCTGAAAGACAATAACTGAGAAAAATGAGGGGGCCTTTGGACACAACAGACAGTCGTCAGGCGAGGTTTCTTGAGTAGAGCGACCTTAAATCTGTTTCTATATGTTTTGGCAGCAGTGTCATTTTTTCACCCCTCTCCTAAGGTCCATCTACTCTCAGGGTAACTTGTAATAACATTTTGTATTAATATCGTGAACTGGAACTGATGTTTTTACGATCTTTGACTACGCCCCTCACAAAAAAGTACAAAAGCATGACAAAAATGTTTTCTGCCTAGTCTGGATTGTAGTATGTCAAAAGAATGAGCAACATGCAGTATCACAAAGCCTTTTATTGCAAAGACTATGTTATGTGGAATGATTTCCATCTTTTAATATGAAAATAATTAAAAACCCTGTAGAGATTTGGAAATAATGCTCGACAATTTCATAATGCTAATGGGATATTTAGGATTATATACAGCATCTATCTTAAGTGCTAAGAAGGAAATTCTGTTTCACAAATGAGTAAAGCTCAAGTATTCTCCAGCACCATGATCAGCTGTAAAATGCAGGATATTTTAAGAGCACAAACAAGTGCACCTATGACATGCTTCCTTACACTTACAAATTCTACTGACCAATTTTTCATTGCGGTGAAGCAAGAGGTGACTTTTCTACGGCACAGTATTTTTTACATCCACTGACCCCCTCAGGTCCCCGGCTGTGGCCTCCTGCCGCCAGATTTCCACTCCCGCTTGCCGGCCATGTAGACAATCTGGCTGGGTATTGGGAGGGACTCTGCAAATTCAGAAGAATGAGAGGCGATCTTATTGAAACATATAAGATTGTGAAGGGGCTTGATCGGGTGGATGCGGTAAGGATGTTCCCAAGGATGGGTGAAACTAGAACGAGGGGGCATAATCTTAGAATAAGGGGCTGCTCTTTCAAAACTGAGATGAGGAGAAACTTCTTCACTCAGAGGGTAGTAGGTCTGTGGAATTTGCTGCCCCAGGAAGCTGTGGAAGCTGCATCATTAAATAAATTTAAAACAGAAATCGACAGTTTCCTCAAAGTAAAGGAAATTAGGGGTTACGGGGAGCGGGCAGGAAATTGGACATGAATTTAGATTTGAGGTTAGGATCAGATCAGCCATGATCTTATTGAATGGCGGAGCAGGCTCGAGGGGCCGATTGGCCTACTCCTGCTCCTATTTCTTATGTTCTTAAATATTTATTCAAATGAGGCCCTGCCATTAAGATCAGCAGGGCCTCCACATCCCCGATCTTGCAGGCTTCGTCACCCGCTACCGGGCTCCCGCGCACCCTTCCCACCCTCTTATAAAAATTGAAGCCAAAGTTTCAGGCAGGACAAGACCTTCAGTCCATCTAGCCCCCTATCCACATTATTCCATTGCTGCATTTCTATTAACTATGAATCCCATTTGTTGACAAGAACTTCTCTGGTTCCTAAAAACAAGGTATCTATCATCTGAGGGACACAGGTGTTATCTAAAAACTGACTGATCCTTGATAAGTCTCCTGCCTGGAAGGAGACTGCTAAAAAGATGAGTGTCATCTTTTTTTACTGCTACTGGTAGCACAGTGCCAATGTTGTTCCTTACTTGTAGGTCTGGTTCTTGGGGACAATTCATCTATAGTTTCCTTGATGAGGCATAGTCACGTCACACTTTGCTCCTTGATGAGGTTACAGTATCTCTCTTGCCTGAGGGAGTAGTGGATTCTTTTGGACCTCCTCCACTGCACTCAGACTTTCCTGGCCCTCTTTTGCTGCTCCCCTTCCTTTTCCTCCTCCTCTTTCAAAATGTCTCACAAAATGATGCACCCATGCTGCTGCTGTGTGGACTGAAACAATTGAGTTAATTTTCCAATGTTTCCTCCTTCAGACACGGCTTCGACCGATCTTCCCCAATGTCTTAATACCACTTTTACACCAGATGCTATTAACATAATGTAGGTTCAAAGGCTAGCGTGATTATAGCTGCACATTTAGTGTTAATTGGTATTTAACAAGCCAAAAATCATTAATATTGAGCTTTTGTATTAATGTAGTACAATCCAGCGCATTTTAGAAGGATGGGCAAAACCCATTAATGCTATCACAGCAAATTACTACACATTAACACACATTTAGTGTATGTGTTGGCTGTAATGCACAGTCTGATTTCATTCACTAAGTGTAACAAACTATGATGAAGATAAGGGAATCCATTATACTTTTACATTCATGTGACAATTGGAAATATAATTCATACGGAAGCATTTATTTAATCAAATAGTGAAAGCATATGGCTCATTACTTTTTTAAGTCGCAAATTTAATAAGGAAAAACCATAAAATATTTAATTAAAGCTCCCTGTGGCCAGGAATTTAGAAAATTAATCCTCTTGTAACATGGAAGGACCGACTGGATATACTCATGACATCTGAAATAGTCCAATAAACAGGAACACCAATCACAGAATCTTGATTTAGATAAATCTGTTCATATGCACTTACTTTCCAGCTGGATTTTTCTCCCCTACTGATGTAAAGACTATCTGGGTATCTGTAAATTGTTTTTTTATGCATAATGCAAGAACAGTGGTTTTGTAATGTCAGATTACGTAGATTTAATAATAAGTGAGTGTTGCGCAACAAATATTTAGCAGACAATCTTGCTTTAAGCCAGAATTGAAGAGAACCGCAGGCGATGGCCTTTTACTCTTTATGGAGCTGTGTGAAAAGATTAAACTGTTGTTTTACAATCTATTTTCCCTGCCTTCTCAGCTTTAACACGGTTAGTTCCTGGCAAGTCATAATCAAAAGCACTGTAAGTCCAGGCAAAAATTAATATCAGTAAAACAACTGAAGAATGGCCTTACACCAGTTTAACAATTTAACTCCCGTCAGGTGTCCAGGGATCTATTGTCAACATTGACTTAACCTCTGCAGGGAGCCAGCCACAAAATGATTTGCTTCTTGCTGGGAACAGGGTGAAATGAAGTATTGTTGAGATCCACTGCAGACCTATTCAGGTTCTAATATGCTGACTTTTATACTACAGCCTCCTGCTATAAATAAAGCATAAGAGAAGAGGATAAGGAATAGGACATGGATCAGTGATTCTACGATTGTTCCAACTATTAAGATATGACAAATTATTATCTTTCCCCAAAAGATTTCAACCCTATATATCCAAGACATATCTTCAATATACGAACAGTAACTTTCATGGACTTGGCTAGTAACTGAGAAAATTGTATTTTTTATTAGGAGGCAAAATAATTCTAAAATGTCTTTCGATTAGCTAGTGAGAAAAGATTAAGACAGATTATATTGTTCGAATGTTTTTAAAATTTTAAAAGCGTGTTTCATGCATGTATGTGTGGCTACAAGAGTGATTCAGCAGATTCTACTGTGAAACATGTAGCCTCCAGTGATTTAAATCTTCTGGATCATTCCTTACAGCTTTTTTATGTCAATGCTCAAGGAAATGGATCAAACATACAATGCTGCTTAAACAAAGCAGAAATGTAATAATGGGACATGGGATTTCTTTATGCTAGTGTTATCAAAAGATACACCCCTTTGGTCAATTTAGAAACCTATTTGCAGCAGTGAAACTTATTTGTGGATTTTATACCTGCAGTAAAACTGAAGCAGCCATGCCACAAAACACAAAGATTCCATTAGTGTTGCTGCCCCCTACCCTCTCTCCACCTCCATTTCCTTACTACCTTCTTTAGATAATTCATCCCACAGTATATTTTTCAGCTGTTAAATATCCAAAATTCCCTAGATTCTGGAATGGTCCCAGCGGATTGAAAGGTAGCAAATACAACCCCGCTGTTCAAGAAAGGAGGGAGAGAGAAAACAGGGAACTACAGGCCAGTTAGCCTGACATCAGTCGTCGGGAAAATGCTGGAATCCGTTATTAAGGAAGTGGTATCAGGGCATTTAGAAAATCATAATAGAAGGCAGAGTCAACATGGTTTTATGAAAGGGAAATCATGTTTGACAAGTTTATTAGAGTTTTTTGAGGATGTAACGAGCAGGGTAGATAAAGGGGAACCAGTGGTTTGTAGTATATTTGGATTTTCAAAAGGCATTTGATAAGATGCCACCGTAAAAGGTTGTTACACAAGATAAGGGCTCATAGGGATAGGGGTAATATATTAGCATGGATAGAAGATTGGTTAACGGACAGAGAACAGAGAGTAGGGATAAACAGGTCATTTTCAGGTTGGCAGGCTGTGGAATACCGCACGGATTGGTGCTTGGGCCTCAGCTATTTACAATCTATATTAATGACTTAGATGAAGGGACCGAGTTTGCTGACTATACAAAAGTAGGTGGGAAAGTAAGCTGTGAGGAGGACACAAAGGGCTCTATTTTCGCACCTGCGTTGGTGCGTTGGTGGCGGGAGGGGGGGGGGGGCTGCGAAAATGTGGGATTCCTGGGGCGGGTCCGGAGCCCGGCTCCAACCCGCCCCATTTCCAGGTTCCCCAGTGACGCGCTCACATGCGTGCGCAGCCCCCGCATGTGGGACTCCCGCCAGCAATTAAAGCCGTCAGGGTGCCAATTAAAGTAATTGAACAGGTACTTCAGGTTGTTTACAGACCTGATTGACCTGATATTTTAGGAGGGATCGGATTTTGCAATTAACTGAGACTGTTTCCCGTACTGGGGGAAACACTCCCAGTTGAAATGGACGTGTTGCAGCCACCAGCCTGTGGCATCTGCAAAAGTCCATTTGACAGGTGGGGGGGGGGGGGGGGGGGGGGAGACCCTCACTCACTCATTGCAGGAGGCCACTCTGTCAGTTTGGACAAAGTTTGGCCTCCACCACCCTCCTCCTAACAATCAAATGCATAAACTTGCACACTTACCCCGGTGTCCAGACACATTTACCTACTTTGTGGACCCCCTCAAATTTACATCTTCCGGATAGGGGCCCCCGTAGCTGCAGTGATAACCTCCTCGGAGGGCGAACAGCATCACCAGCCTCGCCAGGCACCTCTAACACGTGCAGCTCCACAACACAGTGCTGGGACACATCCACCTGCACAGCAGGAGGGAGGGCAAAGGCAGAGAGAGATGCTTCACAGAGGGCACTACCCTCGCCACAGGGTTGACAGACCGAGGCTCAGCTTCCGTGGACATGTAGCCGTGGACATCTGCAGCCTCCTTCATGCCGAGCTGCTCCCGGCTGGCCCGAGCACTATCTTCTTACCTGTCGCTATCAAAGTCACCACTGCCCTCAACAACTTCTCCTCCGCCTCCTTCCAGGGTGCCACTGGGGACATCGCCGACGTCTCTCAGTCATCTGCACAAAAGAGCCCTGCAAATACACCTGCACCCACTCTGCAGTGACACAATGGGTGGCATCAGTTGTGGGTCTTCATAGTGATCCTCAGGAAAGGGTAATATTGCACAAACCAGACAAGATTTGCAAAGACGTGGCAGTAGTGGTGACAATATAATATGTAATGTGAGTTGATCAGAAATTAAATATAGGTAAACACCATGACAAATCCTCAAACACCCTTCATGCTCACGACATGTTTGCCTTACGCTTCCTACTGCACATATGTGATGCATGCCCTGTGGCTGCAGCACAGGTCGTGGCAGGTTGAGTGAGGCTGACCGTGAAAGAGATGCATCAGAGGGTGAGTATGAGATTCAGCCATGAGATTGTATGAGGATTGGGTTGAGTGGTAGTGGTGGGATGAGTACTGGCGAGGTGAGTAAGAGCAGGTAAGATGAGGATGAGCTTTGAGTGGGTGTGAGGGGTGATGTGATAGAATAGTGTTGGCAGTGCAGAAGGAGATGTGGGGTGGGGGCGGTGATGTGGCAGATGGAGTGTAGGGGAATGACTAAGTGTACTCACTTCGGCTGACCTACTTAGGTGATTGAAGCGCCTCCTGCACTGTATGCAGGTGCGCAATATGTTGGTGGTGCTGGTGACCTCCTCTGCCACCTCGAGCCAGGCCTTCTTGGTGGCAGAGGCAGGCCGCTTCCTCCCGCCCGCCGGGGGGGAGGATCTCTGTCCTCCCCCTCCTCCTCACCCCATCCAATGATACCTGGAGTGAGGCAACATTAAACCTGGGAGCAGCCTTCCTCCTGGGCTGCTCCATGCTGTAATTTTTCCTATTTTCTGCAGCATCAGTCAGTGGAGGACTGCCCCTTTAAATAGGGCTCCTCCAGCTGACAGACCTTGCTGCGCATGCGCAGTCCGCCCGCCGCGCAGCTTACCAGCGGGAAACCCGGAAGCACGGGTAAGTGGCTCCAATTATCCTGTAATTGCGTGCGGAGCACCCCGATTTCACCGGGCACGTTACCTACGCGCCCAGTCGACCCCCCGCTGAGAACCCACCGCCCTGCTAATATTGAGCCCAAAGAGTCTGTAAAGGGATATGGACAGGTTAAATGAGTAGGCAAGAAGGTGACAGGTAATGTGGGGAAATGTGAGGTTATTCACATTGGTAGGAAGAATAGAAAAAGAAAGAGTATTTTTTAATGGTGAGAAACTATTAAATGTTGTTGTTCAGAAAGATTGAGATGCTGAGAGGTTGTTTCCCCTGGCTGGAGAGTCTAGAACTAGGGGGCATAGTTTCAGGATAAGGAGTCAGCCATTTATGATTGAGATCATGAGGCATTTCTACACTCAGCGGGTTGTGAATCTTTGGAATTCTCTACCCCAGAGGGCTCTGGCTGCTGAGTTGAGTATATTCAAGGCTGAGATAGATAGATTTTTGGACTCTAAGGGAATCGAGCGGGAAATTGGTGTTGAGGTCGAAGATCAGCCATGATTTTATTGAATGGCGGAGCAGGCTCGAGGGGCCATATGGCCTACCCCTGTTCCTATTTCATATGTTATATATATATATATATATAGGTTAAACTATGATACTGCAAAACACACTCCCAAATGGCCATGTGCTAACATAACATGGCTGGAAGTCTACAGTAAATCAACTATATTCATAGGAACATGAGTAGGCTGTTCAGCCCCTTGAGCCATTCAGTGAGATCATGGCTAATCTGTACCTCAGCTCCATTTACCCACTTTTGCTCCATATCCCTTGATACCCTTTCCCAACAAAAATCTATCGACCTCAGCCTTGAAAATTTCAATAGACCCAGCATGCACAGCCTTGTGGTGGAGAGTTCCAGAATTCCACTTGCCTTTAGGTGAAAACATGCTTCTTGATTTCACTCCCAAATGGCCTAGCTCTAATTATAAGATTATGCCCCCTTCTTCTGGATTCCCCCCACCAGAGGAAATTGTTTCTCTGTATCCATCCTATCGAATCCCTTTATCATTTCAAAAACCTCAAGTAGATCATCCCTCAACCTTCCAAACTCAGGGGAATACAAGCCACGTTTTGCAGCCTCTCCTCCAAATGTAACGCTTTAATATGCCTGATTTAATTCTGGTGAAGGCCCTGTAGCCCCTCCAAGGCCAATATAGGAGCTGGTTGAAAAAGAATTGTCCTACGATAAATTGTATTGTTAGTGACCCCTAAGGTCTGTGATGGAGAAGGCTTGCTCAAGATTCGATTCAACGATGTGTTTCTCTGTCATAACTGCATTACCTTGGCAAGTACGGAGAACTATAATTTTTTTTCCTAATTGTTACCATCTTGCTAATGTTTTTGTTG
Organism: Heptranchias perlo; assembly: GCF_035084215.1. Taxonomy (NCBI): domain Eukaryota; kingdom Metazoa; phylum Chordata; class Chondrichthyes; order Hexanchiformes; family Hexanchidae; genus Heptranchias; species Heptranchias perlo. The sequence continues at coordinate 12,172,212 of NC_090357.1, read as the reverse complement.
ACATTTGATGTTTTTGACTTTACGAACTTATTAGGAAGTACTTCAGCCAATCTTTGTACAACGTGGGTCAAAGAGATCAAAAGCTTCTATTGATTAAAATCAATTATTTTGCTTGCCAAAGTATAATTATAAATGAACACAGTTAAAAATAAAACAAGAAGCCACAGAAAATACATATCTGGTCTGCTTACAATAACAGAAACTGAGGAGTATGTAACCCACTGAAAATACTAGACAGAACAGAAACTGGTGAGTGAGAAATTCTTTGAAAGCACGACTAGTAGAAATACACTGGGTATTAAAAGGACTGCATTCAGCTGCAGTTAGTTATCAGGTTACAAAAATGAATCATTGTTAACCTGGATTAATGAGCCTCCTATCCTCCACAACCACCTTTGGTCATTCTACACCATAACTGTTTAACAATGGTTTCACTGTACAATAACACAGCCACTGTAGTTAGCCCCAATTAACTGAGGGAATAGAATTCAACTGAGGTCAATTTCAAGTGTACTTATGTTCACTTTGGTTGCCACCACTTTTACGCAGGAGTCAGTTTGAGAGATGAAACTCATATTGGAGACATTTCACTAGAACATGGAGAAGAAGTAGACAATGCTTACCTCACACTCCTATAGTTACAGATATGAGCACCAGTAGTCCATGGTTGTTTGTATGCTTACTTTATGCTCCTATGGTTATAGATTTGAGTGCCAACAGTGCCACTGAAGCCAAGTTAAGCACTATGTTGGATTTCACTGTTTGCTAACTGAGCCCCAATGTTCATAACTCGACCACTGAAGTGTTCATCACTGATAAAGGGAAGGACTTTCGTTCCGTGTCTTACACTCAAGTAGGTCTGCTCTCAACTCTGAAGGAGCATTACTAATGTCAGACACAACACACTCATCCATCTACCTACCTTCCATCTGAAACTTAATGTATCAATGATGTGGAGATGCCGGTGATGGACTGGGGTTGACAATTGTAAACAATTTTACAACACCAAGTTATAGTCCAGCAATTTTATTTTAAATTCACAAGATCAATGGCCTTGATAGGGAGGAGGAACAAGATCAATGGCCTTGATAGGGAGGAGGAACACGACCAATGAATTTGACTTTGAATAGTGTAATGAGAAACAAAACTCGTTAGGACGGAAGTGAAGCACAACACAGAATATAGCAGCTGCATGCACACATTGATCTTGACCTGAAACCCATTGTATCCAGAACAGAGTGAATTCTTCCATTACAACTGTAGTAAAAGACCAGCATTGTCAAAAGTGCAAATTCAACTGGCTTCAACAGTAATGGTTTACCCTCTTAATTTCCACGAGTAACACTGTCACATTTTAAAATGCAACAATTGCTAGAAGACCCTTGTTGACACCCTTAAGAATAACATAGCAACAGTAACAACTGGCATCAACTGTGTTATTCTTCATGGGTGTTACTGCCAGAATTCCTGAAGGGAAAAACATAAGTGAAAGAGATAAATCGTTCCTGTCTGTGAAAACATGGCTTCAGTTCATGATAAACTACAGTAATCTGAAGTTCTTGCAGGGGGAAATCTGAAATCAGAAGAGCACAATAAATTAAGCATCTCTCTAAATAAAAGATAATGGCTTGAAGAGACCTCAAATGTTCACAGATCATCTGAAAAAACTGAGAGAGCCAATGAAAATTGTGGTTTTCCTTACAATTTTTTCTTGGGGAGCGGGAGCAAAACAAAAATAAAACTCAGCCTTGTCCAACACTGACTTCTCACTAATCCTTTGGGGCCAATTACCAAATCATCCTCTACTGAAAATGCTACAAATCCCAGATTTCTTGACAAAACACAGAGATACTGCTGGAATACTTAAGAAATCCAATCCATGTGGAAGAATGCTATTACAGTGTAGAGTGTTTAAACAATGTCAATAAAGCACCTCCAAATGTTTTCACTGGCAGACAATAAGAAATAAATTGTATTGTTTAACATATGCAGCTACTTCTGTGAGAAAATTTAAAGTCTGACAAAATAGCAGTCTATATACAATGAGTATACATCCACATAATATATATCTCACCACAAGTGGCATCTTAGTAGCAAAGCAGATCATACCTTCATCACCAACACATCGAAAATTCTATGCCTTTGTTTGTTTTACTCGGTCTGATTTCAAATTGCGATCAGAAATTAAATCCAGTTGAAACAAACGCAGTGATTGTGTTAACAACCGCAATGTTTTACGGGAACTGATTAGAAAGAATCAACAAATAGAAGCTTTCCAGCTCAGCTGCACCATTGTCAAGACATAGTGCTCCATCTTCCAATGCTAGTTCCTGAAGTACTATTAAATACAAAGATTTTTTTTAAAAATTGGAATATATATCAAAGTCAAAACTTGTGCCATAAAGCATGTGGTGGGCAGGAATGAACCATTGCACTGTTGAAGGTATTAATATTTCTGAGTTGAGACCACTTTTGTCAGTCAAGTATAAATGTTGTACATCAGTGTATCCTGTACCACCTCTATAATGACAGTTTGAATGACCACTTTCACATAAGATAAACTTTTTTTTAATACATGTACAATATTTCCTAGTAATCAATGCAGAATGTCTTAATAAAGTTACTACAATTATTAATCCTTTTATGTGGACATCATCACAGAATATTTAAAGGCTACAACCAGTCAGCTGCTGGTAGACAAAATGTGGAGATGCCGGTGATGGACTGGGGTTGACAATTGTAAACAATTTTACAACACCAAGTTATAGTCCAGCAATTTTATTTTAACTTCACAAGCTTTCGGAGGCTTCCTCCTTCCTCATTTACCTGAGGAAGGAGGAAGCCTCCGAAAGCTTGTGAAGTTAAAATAAAATTGCTGGACTATAACTTGGTGTTGTAAAATTGTTTACAACGGTAGACAAAAGCATGCCAATACAGAATAACCCCATTCCTCATTGCATACAAAAAGCAAGCTGAAACAGTGTAATTATAAACAGTATACAGATAACTGAAACTGGATTAACCCCTTGATGAGATTACTTTCAGGTATTTATTATTGTCCCTATACTACACACTGAATACTTAATCAGTAATCCACAACCCACTACCCCAAATAACACACGATCTGAAAAGGTTGCTCCAAAGAACTTGTGAGGCATCTCAATGATTCAATTAGTGATCAATTCATATTAAATTCTTAATTTAGTATCCCATTTCCAATGTAAATTGGACCTTTTATTATGCCTCCACCTGTGTACTACTGTTGGACCACAGCCCCCATACTCCAACTTTTTGTCACAACTTTTAGTAGAGGTGCTCACTTACAACACTGTATGTCATGCTATCGCTAGGACGCAATGATACCAATGGCTCTCACTGCTGCCGTGCCAGCCTATTCAAGCAGCAGGGTTTTGCAAAACGTAATCTTAATCCACAATTAATATGTCATTATGCAAATTTAACAACAAGCAAGCCTTTTTATTAAATAGCATTGCTTTTTGAAGAAATGCTTAAATACTTTTTAATATCAATATTATCGATTGAAACAAATATGGATCTAGTGTTATGGAAACCTGCTGCTTGAATGAGCTCAAAGGGGATACAAATCAAGGATATAACAAAAGGATTTAACTTCTTTTAGATTTTTTTAAAATCTGTAAATTACTGAGCTGGTCACAGACAAAAACAAACACTTTCTGTATGTGTAAATGTTTACCAATCCATGATTGCACAAACACATCTGAAGAAGAAATTAATATGGCTACACCTAGCTGCTTCTAAATGTGGTTGGTCTGCGTGCAATCTGTTGCATGTGCATCTTTAACACGAGCACAAACAAGAGGAACGAGATGCACTCTTCAAGGTAAAACAGTTTCAATGTTTTCTTAAATACAGTGGAAAATTAAATTTTGTTTAACAGAACAGTACACCATTCTAGTTTACAAAATTAGTGGTGGTCAAGCTACATTTATAAAGAGATCTTCAATTTTCTACCCTTGTCTCCTGAAGGTGCCGATTCGTGCGGAGGTACAGCTCCACAGATACTGGAAACCCTTCAGTACCTGGCCCAAGCAGGCAGTTTTCACGAGCTTAGGCAATAAGTTGGTCGGCTGTTTAGTCATTGGGGCATCACAGAATAGCCCAATCCTGTTCTCACCTGCACAGGTCAATAGGTATGGGATCGGGAGCAGGAACCCTTCTTCCTAATCCAGCAACTTTGAGCCATCCTAGCTGAGCACCAAGTAAAACTTAATGGAGGTAGTTTAACAATGTAAATTTGAAAGCTTACTCTCACTATACAGCTATGGCAAAACAGACAAGGAATGCCATATCTTAAAAATACAATGAAACTTTAAAGTGAAAAAGTCCTGCTCAGCAATTGTGATATTCTACCGCCATCTACTGCTTCTGTTCCATATTTGTGATACAGCTCAGAACCATAGTCACATTAACTGTATTACCTCTCCAGGCTGGAATGCATGTTATAATTAAACACAGGCCATAAGTCAACTGATGAATTTAGCTTTCCTAGAATATATGAATTACATCGAGCATAATTCTTCCATATTATAAGTACTCAAATGTTTAAACACTTAGCAAACTATCGACTGCATTCTCAGTATAAAGCTATCACTTTCAGTAATTGCTACATTCTGAAGCCCTTCCACAGAAACACCTTTTATGGAGAATGTGGATACATTTTTGACTGCGAAGTTCTAACATGGACTCTCGACCCACTCTCTTCTCTTCCCCATTAACATATGCTTGCGTTGCATTTTTAAAATTTGTTTTATTGAATCTGTAATGTGGGGTTCTTTGGCACAACCCACACACTACATGTGTGGTGATTAATTCAAATGGTACCTCAGGGACTGAAGCAAATAAGAAAACTAAGTTGCATGTGTGTAGCCTGGCAATGTGACAATGAAATGCTTTATCCACTTCTCTAGGGCCCAGCAGATTTCCACAAGGCCAAACACAGCCTCAGCCACGTTTCTGGCTAAAAACCATTAGTGGTAAATCTTTTACATCAAAAATGATGTATTTTCTCTGTTATTAGTAAGGAAAATATATCTTATTTACTTTTACAGACAGCTTTATTTGCTTTAGATTTACTAAAGCTTCAAAATATAACATGCAATAAAGTTTCTTTAAGCCATGCTTACATGGTATGGTTTATAACAATTTCATTTTTAATTATTTTAAGTGTGTACACTATAAAACTTAGTCATTTTGAAAAACAATGGAAAAATCACTGATAATCAAATGTTAGAACTGACAGAATTGTCGCAAGGTCTCTACTTTTCTGCAAAGCATTTCCCTCGAGTAGGATCTTGTATCCAAGTGTTGTCACAAAAGTTCTCATTCTTGTCCTAAATGCATTATTTTGCTCCCATAATGGGTCATGTGGTAAAGGCACAGTCCAATTCCGTAGCCAAACTGTACAGACTAGAAAGATCCCAGATTCAATCCCCCAACCTGTGCTTAATCTATATGATTTCAGCTAGGCAGCAGTACAGCCACTATAACTGGTCTCAGTACCCTTCGGCAAGTGAAAGGAGAAATTCAGCTAGGGTTCACACTCCTAATTGCTGCCATATAACCTCTGCTGGAATGCTTTTGGTTTTGTTGTGTGTATTTTATATTTTAACAGGATCCTCTGATTCAGAATGTATTCCAGTATTGACACGGTAGAAATTGAGTAGGACAGGAGCAGGCTGCGTTGTGATGTCTAGGCTCACACATGAAAATTGGCCACTTGGGTAAGGCACTGGAAGGCAGCTAGTATACATGAAACCCCAGTGTGACTACAAGGGAGAAAACTGGGGAGGGATTGAAAAGAAATATGTTCTGCTTAAAATAGGTTTTCACACTCTCCTTCCCTCCATAACTGATTAAGTTAGTATGCTATATGGATTTCAGAATGTGTGCAAGGAAAACACATTTCTTCCATGCCACGAAGTAATGGGTTTTATTTTGTCTGTTCCCTAAATTTTTTATGGATGCAGTTTCCTTTTTTTCTATGATGGGAATTGTGGAAAAAAGACATGGAAATAAGCTCAACTTTTCAATGAAAATAATACAAATGAAAGATGTTCACAACCAGCCAACACTCAAATGAAATGGAAGAGATTTGCTGTTTGCAAATGGAGCATTCAGTACTCAATCTGCAGTATATTTACATATCTTCCCCTTCTTCTCCTTTTATTCCTGTAACTGCTGATAGCTGGAAGGCAGACAAGTCCGTGGCTCCTGCTACAATGGCATTCCATTGCCAGGAGATGGGCTTTCCATGAGGTGACATAGATGGAATCGTCGGCTTTCCCATGAACAGTTATATTCTAAATGTAAGTTAGACTGCAAACTAAATGGGAGTTTCTACTTATGACCACAGAAACATGGGCCATAGTCTTCAGCTGGAGTGTAAGAGCATTGTGATTTTACGCAAGTAATTATAATACTGTGCCTTACGCACATGTACTCCCTCAATCTCTCCAAAGGTAGACCTAATTAGCACCAAAGTTCGGTTCATATTGCAAGCTGCTTTATTCCACAGTACGCATTACAGTACGTCCGTGTACTGTTACAAAAATAAACAAATGTAAGGAGTTTTACAACACCAGGTTATAGTCCAACAGCTTTATTTAAAATCACAAGCTTTCGGAGGCTTCCTCCTTCGTCACTCACCTGACAAAGGAGGAAGCCTCCGAAAGCTTGAGATTTTAAATAAAGCTGTTGAACTATAACCTGGTGTTGTAAGACTCCTTACATTTGTCCACCCCAGTCCATCACCGGCATCTCCACATCAAAAATAAACAACACACAAGCGTTAGCCCACTCTGATGGGTTATCTAACTCAACTTAAAAGCACAATCTCTCTGTACTGTCCGACAACCCAGGAAAGCAGGCCACTCCCTTCGCAGCCTTCATTATTGGTTATTGTAAACAATTTTACAACACCAAGTTATAGTCCAGCAATTTTATTTTAAATTCACAAGCTTTCGGAGGCTACCTCCTTCCTCAGGTGAACGATGTGGAAATGAAATCCTCGAAATGAAGTCGCATTTATAATTCACAGAACAATGCATTATTGGTGTCTATGTTCTCAATGTTAAAAGCCTCTCTCACAGCAACCCCCAGAGATCAAGAAAAGTTTTTCAACAACAAAGTGCAAAGTGTCCTTCTGAATAATCAGACAAGGCTAATGAATTGTCCATTGCTTGGATGTCTGAGGAGAATTTCCCATCTCACATTGTAATTGCCATTTGTCTGCCTACCAAACCACAACTCAGCATGGGGCTGTCTTGGGAAGTTAATCCCTTTTAGGAAAGCTTTTGCTAAAAATACACATCTTAATGTAGCTTGTGTCCAAGACTTTGTGAAAAAAAGGTGAAAGGATCCCAAACCATGACAATAACCATTCATAATTTTGAAGACCTAATACTGTAACCTTCTCAGCTCTGGTGAAAGTCTTCTCAAGTCTCTCTTTATAACTATAATCCCTCATCCTTAATAACATTCTAATGAATCTATACTGCTTTTTCCATTGCTTTTATATCGTTCTTGTGATGGCATGTCCAAAACTGTATACAATACTGCACTGCAGCCTATCTAAGGTCATGAACAAGATGAACAAGTTCAAAATTTTTTTCTTGCTGTTTTATTCTACAGCTCTAGATACAAAACTAAGGATTACATTTGCCTTTTTATGGCCTTATCTATTTGCAATGCCATTTTTAATAACCTGTGCATTTGCATAATCAAGGTCCCTCAGCTTCTCCAGTCCATTTAAAATCTTACCATGTATTTCCTTTCCCTATTCATATTTCCAAAATATATGATGTTACATTTTTCCATGCATCTGCCACCTATCTGCCCAACCTGCACGTCTATCCTGCAGTATTTCACAATTCCGATCACTATTTACAATACTCTACAATCTGGTGTTCGACACAAAATTCTGGTGGATAATCAGGAAGATGAATAAACTGAGTGCAAATAATGAAAATTCCAATACTGGATCTAAAAACAGATAAAAAGCTACTGCATATTTATAACTTTTTCTAAAGAGGGCTACCCATCCCACTGAACCAACAAAACATAAGCACTTAAGTTAAGATATGACATCCAGCAACATGTGATAGTGTTATGATCATCCCTGTAATCATTTCTTTCTATTTCATTTAGTATCAATCGATGAAGTGTCGTTAAAAACAAAACCAGAACTTCCACTAGAATGACATTAAATATGCAATTCTTCTAAAAGGTAGAGCGAACTATCTTCATCACTTACTTCAATTCTGTTGTCTAAATACAACATGACTAAAAATGGAAATGGCACCCCAGTGGATTTGATGCCAGTACATGCTTCAGACTGTAGAACAGGGTGATGATTTCCTTTCTGATCTGTCTCAAAGAAAAACTGCACTTCCCAGCATATCAAATACTAATATTACCGTGTATTACAATATGTGCTGCGATCAAGTCATGAGACATTCTAAAACATAATTTTATGAGTTTTACCATTAAACTGTCACGAATAAAAGGGTTTATGGCGGTTTAGAACACTGTTGATCTCAAACTGATGCACCTAGTATCTTAAATATTTAAAGATGTGGGAGGACTTAGATATATGTATCAATTGGAAATGTCAAAACCCCTTTAACGTATCAGGTTCCGTGCCCTTGGGAATATTGCTTTTTTAAAAATGTAATTACTCAAAATCTTATTTGATGTAGATTTTTCCTGCATGCATAACTAATTGATTCTGAGGGTGGATTACCCACCTTTAGGGCATTATCATAAATTCTTTGACCCAAGTCATCCTCCACATACAATGAGTAAAAATCAAGACAGCGAACCTGCCAAGGAGAGTATTTCAAGTTTCAATTTTGGCCATGACTGATATTCAAACTCATCTGTGTTCAATGTGCAAGATTTGACCACCATATGGAGCCCTGCACAGAGGGTAGTGCACCGTCTTGAACAAGTGGAGAAGCTGGCAGGTCCAGTCTCTCTCACTCTGCAATCCCATAGCCTGTGCTGGCTGGTCATAAAGCACAATTTGCAGTTCCCATGAACAGGTCTGTGGCCCAGAGGATTCGACTCTACTAACTGAATAAGTTAGGCTAGATAAGGCAGATATTGGGAAATCATAGGTTGATCAAGCTAAACCGGATTTTAAAAAGCAAAAGCCAGGACATCCCAATGTGAAAACAGTTGGGGAGCACAGTTTGAAATTCTATTTCATGCACTGGGCCACCAGATGAACTCCATTCCTGCTTTCTATCTTATGTTTAGGCTTGCAGGGAGATAGTCAATGCAGGGTATCATACGTAAATGAACTCTTAACACAAAACGTGGCATTGGATGGATGAATTTAAATCAGGACACTACAAAGGTGCATTTACACTACAAAGGTAGCATCCATGTCAAGTAGCAATTTTGTGGTACCTCACACCCTAGTTCCAAGGGTGCACTGCAACTTCAGTATCAGTGCAAAGTAAAACCACTTGGTACTCCGAAAGCTTGTGAATTTAAAATAAAATTGCTGGACTATAACTTGGTGTTGTAAAATTGTTTACACTTGGTACTGATACTATCATTGTATGTAGATTCATTCTAAGCTGCCATGAAAAAATTGATAAGGACACCATAGAAAAGTCAATAAGTTGGAAGATCTGCAATATGGTGGTACAGTGGTTAGGATACTGAACGAGTGGTCCAGACCTTGGACTAGTAATCAAGAGAATGCGAGTTCAAATCCCACCATGGCAGTTTGAGAATTTGAATTCAGTTTTAAAAAATCTGGAAATAAAAGGCTGGTATCAGTAAAAATGACCATGAAGCTGTCAGTTCACATGTCCTTTAGGGAAAGAAACCTGCTGCCCTTACCTGGTCTGGCTTATTTATGACTCCAGTCCCACAAAAACATGATTCCTCTGAAGTGACCTAGGAAGCCATTCATTGTATCAAACCGTTCAGGGATTCAAGAAGAAGGCCCACAACCACCTTCTCAGGGCAACTAAGCGTGGGCAGTAAATGTCGGCTTTGCCAGCGACACCCACATCCTGAGAATGAATAAAGCAAAACTGACTAGCTTAGAAAAAAACAGAAAAAAAAGCCTATGAACTTAAAAACAAATTAACAAACTTGCATCTAATTTATGGTGTATTCCCATATGGGTTTCTAAGATAGAGGAAAACGATTGGGCTTTACTAAATTAAATTCTATTACCTTGGTAATATACAAGCAATCCCAAAATTTTTGATTATTATTTCATTAGGTCCAGATTATATGCAACCAATTTTTTGAAGTTTTTTAAAAACATGATAAAAGACTTAAAGCATTTGACACACATTTATAATTCCATGAGTTACGAGCATGTTCTGTTAAACCATTTAGGATATTCCACCTTTCTTATTTGTAAAACAGTTGGCAGAATTCACTACCACTGCTCTGTGGGAGATGCGATTCAGCTCTAAACTTTAGGTGAATTAATGTGGTGTCTATTTCACATTAACTTCATTTTAAGAATATCATATTGCCATGAACTTTCAGTGACCTTACAAAAATAACACGGCTCTTGCCCAAACCAAAACACAGCATAATACTACTTAGGAAGCATTTCATCCAAATCTAAATGCCTCTTTTGTGCCAGTCAAATGGGTACATGGGAGACAAATGTAATCTCATCTGTCCTGAAATTCGAATGGAGTTAAAGGTTTTTTTTACTACCATCCTTGCAGCCCAGGAGTGGATGGCAAATAAAAATTATAATAGTGAAAGAAATTATTTTCCATTCCTTAAGAGGCCATCGGTGGCTAAATGTTGTTTTATAAACATGACACTGGCTGGTAGAAATAGTTGACTGGGTTGAGTTTGTGACAGTGTAACAAAATAGATGTCAAAGCACGTGCAAAACAAAAGCAAAACAAACAATGTACACCACATTAAGAATTCAGCTTTACAAAGAGGAGAAAAAAAAGCACAGTTGGATAAAATTCTTGGCTCTCCATCAAGAACCCTTTTTTGAAAGAATGTTAAACTAATCAGATGTTATATGTTGCTTACATTGATTGCCCTGCTGGCTGGGGTCCCTCCACCATGCAACAAATGACATTAAGTACCTCTTTCACAGAACAATACCATTTTCGGTCAACAGATTACTCGAGCAGCACCAAGACTAAAAATACAGGCGAGATTTATAGAAACAACTTCATGACAGAAATATTCTTGTAGTCAACCCTCCCTGGGAAGAAACTATCAGTGGCCTGCAAGTCCAGTTATCTGCTGAAAAAATATCCCTGATGTTAAGTAGCATGACTGTGCTGTATTAACTGATGACTTCATGTCAGCTAGAACTTGAGGTTGGTGTATATTCAGTGGACTTTGAGCTAATATTACACATACTGGATCGTGTTGCCAGTCACAGAGTCTAGATTCTAACAATATCGAATATTTTACCTTTAATATCAATACTAATATCAATAGTTTATCTTTTGTCACGACTGCAGATTATAATCAGCAGTTACGTTGCAATTAGTTAGGTTTGATTAAAATTGCTGAAATTCCACATTTGTGTTTTTGGTTGTACAATAATACTAAAAATAGAAGTTGGACCGATTTCATTTGTTTATTCAGTGTCACATGTCTACCCATAAAATAATTTCTTTAAAACAGTACCACCTCCTAGCCTGAAGCGAGCAGGGTCATTTCAGAACTAGCTGCCAAGTACACATACTGTAAGTGCAATATGCTCTCTTTTTATGACAGAATTTAGTAGTGTAAAGGTCTTAAGCTCTAACTATTTGAAGTTTTAGATCTAGACAATAGGTTTTCAGTACCCACTTGGAGCAAATTTTGTTAGTAGAGCGGTTTAAGGCGATGGTACATTCAGTTTTGTTGAAACTGTGCACATATATTTTGAGAAACACAGTAATTTTACACCGTTGAAATTATACATGGCAGTTATAACACTGAAAAAGCACTGAATAAAAATACTGGAGAGTTTACAACAACAGACGTTTTAAAGTCAAATTGTATCTTTTTTCCAATCATCGATGAGATTTATATGTAGAAATCTAAAATTAAATCTCACAGAGTGCATCATTTCACCCATTTTCTAAGAACGATAACCATATAATACTTATGGGGAATTTTAACCACCCGCTCACCCCCCTCCCCCACGGCGTGCGGGAGAGGGTCATGTTAAATTGTTAAAAATGTGAAACCCGACCCCAACCCGCCGCGCCTACTTCCGGTTTTACCGCGGTGGGTTTGGCGACGTCTGAGTAACCCGCTCCAGAGAGGCGGGTCATAGAATCATAGAAAGGTTCCAGCATGGAAGAAGGCCATTCGGCTCATCAAGTCCGCGCCGGCTCTATGCAAGAGCAATCCAGCTAGGCCCACTCCCCCGCCCTTTCCCCGTAGCCCTGCAAATTTTTTCCTTTCAAGTACTTATCCAGTTCCCTTTTGAAGGCCATGATTGAATCTGCCTCCACCACCTCCTCAGGCAGTGCATTCCGGATCCTAACCACTCGGTGTGTAAAAAAGTTTTTTCTCGTGTCACCTTTGGTTCTTTTGCCAATCACCTTAAATCTATGTCCTCTGGTCCTTGACCTTCCGCCAATGGGAACAATTTCTCTCCATCTACTCTGTCTGGACCCTTCATGAGTTTAAATACCTCAATCAAATCTCCTCCGTTCCAAGGAGAACAACCCCAGCTTCTCCAGTCTATCCACGTAACTAAAGTCCCTCATCCCTGGAATCATTCTAGTAAATCTCTTCTGCACCCTTTCTGAGGCCTTCACATCTTTCCTGAAGCGCGGTGCCCACAACTGGACACAATACTCCAGTTTTGGCTGAACCAGTGTTTTATAAAGGTTCATCATGACTTCCACACTATTGTACACTATGCCTCTATTGTACTCTATACAAAGGAGAAAGCCTCCAAAAGCTTGTGATTTTCAAATAAAACTGTTGGACTATAACCTGGTGTTGTAAGATTCCTTACATTTGTCCACCCCAGTCCATCACCGGCATCTCCACATCATGGCTATTTATAAAGCCCAGGATCCCGGATGCTTTTTTAACCACTTTCTCAACCTGCCCTGCCACCTTCAACGATTTATGCACATTTACCCCCAGGTCTCTCGGTTCCTGCACCCGCTTTAGAATTGTAGCATTTAATTTACATTGCCTCTCCTCATTCTTCCTACTGAAATGTATCACTTCGCATTTTTCTGCGTTAAATTTCATCTGCCCATGCCACCAGCCTGTCTATATCCTCTTGAAGTCTATCACTATCCTCCTCACTGTTTACTACCCTTCCAAGTTTTGTGTCATCTGCAAATTGTGAAATTGTGCCCTCGAATACCAAGTCCAAGTCATTAGTATATATCAAGAAAAGCAGTGGTCCCAGCACTGACCCCTGGGGAACACCACTGTACACCACCCGCCAGTCTGAAAAACAACCATTGACCACTACTCTCTGTTTCTCGTCCCTTAGCCAATTCTGTATCCATGTTTCTACTGCCCCCTTTATTCCATGGGCCGCAATCTTGATGATAGGCCTACCGTGCGGCACTTTATCAAACGCCTTTTGAAAGTCCATATACACCACATCAACTGCTTTGCCCTCATCTACCCTCTCTGTTACCTCATCAAAAAACTCTATCATGTTAGTTAAACACGATTTGCCTTTAATCAATCTACCCTCGTCCAAGTGACTGTTAATTCTGTCCCGGATTATCGTTTCGAAAAGTTTCCCCACCACCAGGCTAAACTGACTGGCCTATAATTGCTGGGTTTATCCTTACACCCTTTTTTGAATAAGGGTGTAACATTTGCAATTCTCTAGTCCTCTGGCATCCCTGTATCTAAGAACGTTTGTAAGATTATGGCCAGTACCTCCGCAATTTCCACCCTTACTTCCCTCAGCAACCTAGGATGCATCCCATCCGGACCGGGTGACTTATGATTATAATATTAAATGAGGCTCCATTCCTCAAATTTTGGGAGCCATTTGAATTTAATGGCTGCAGGCTGGGTTTCCCAAGGCTTGGGAAACCTGGCAGCTGAAAGGAGGCAGGAGATGCCTTTGAATCTATCATAAGTGATGCTCGAGGTTTCTCGTGGAGGTTGCACAAATGGTGAACTGTTCTTTGGCACATACTTGTCCACAGCTTGAGCCTCTTATACCATATATGAAATCCAAATGCTGGATATATTTATAATATTTCTTTTTACAGTTTAAATGGTACTATTTTCCCACCACAGGGCCCCACTGAAAACTAGTCATTTTATTTAAGTTAAAATGAATACCGGGTTTTAAAATGTCATTATGTATAGCTGTCTTGCAATAATACAAATGCTTAATGGATTTGAATAAAATTACTCTGAACACTATTGTAATTAAGTTGTTAAACCATTTATTGCCTCTGCTAAAATAGCCAATGAAGTTGACTAACCATTCAAAAGGTAATATCGTACAGTGTAATTTCTAAGCTCTAACCCCTTCAACTAAAAGGAAAACCCTGTCCTCTTTCTAATTGTGGACAAGATGAAAGTTTCCCCGACATCTATGGCTTACATTGGTTCATTTCCGACGGTAAGCAGTAAAGTGTTAAAACCTACACATTTCATCCATCCGTTTAGATAAGAGGATGGCGTCATTTTGTTCTTTTTCTTCAAAGCTGTACCCAGAAAGCTATTACAATCATTTCCAGTTTTGGAACTGGCAAAACCCCACACAATTTACAGTTTATTTGTTTTAATTTTAATCTCGTATCAAAATTTCCTTAAACATAACTTCGAATAGGAGGGACTGTTCAATTCAACTTTCTTGTTTCACTGGTTTCGTGGTTTAAAAAACTTGGTGTTAAACGAACAGATCATTTTTTGTAGCTTAGACATAAAGGGATCTGCTGTTTCTCCAAAGCATGATTGTGCCCTCTGCTGGCTGCAGAGTGGGAGAAAAATTCTAGCCTATTCCTGATAATTTGGTCATTCTTTGCACTAACAAAACTAAATCATCCAAAAACATGAATAAGCAACATAAGTACCACAGCAAGGTGGGAGTTTAGTGCTAAACAAAATTAATTATTGGATAATTGCATTAACAACTTTGAATTAAGAGGAGTAAACTATGTTATTTTGTTCTCGATATTTGTGATACTTTGGGCTGGATTTTCCTCCACAATACTGCCCGAAATCAGGCAGTATAATGGCAAAGTGGGGAGCAAAATGGGACAGAGGCCTGCCACCGGATTCCCACCCGTGCTAGCACCACCGAGAATCCTCCTCAGTCATCTGTTCCATTTTTACTAGTTAGTTTCAACTTCAATTACCACCAACCCCATAGAGGCAATCAGAGGAGTGGCAGTACATCCTGAGGCAGCCGCGGAAAGCCCCCTATTGCCAGTGTTGGAGGGATAGGGCTTAGTTGTCGGCACTTTCCTTCCTCAAGGTCCCCTTACTTACAGCTGGATGGCCCGTGGCTCAGTAATAGTCTCATTTTTAAATTTTAAAAAAATCTTTGGCTTCTGCTCAATTTAAGACATCCTCCTCCTCCTTGAGGCACTGCAGCCATTGTCCGGTTGATGTGCTACTGAACTTTTCTAGGCAGAGGCAGCGGGCTCCCTTTCTGTGGCAAAGATCCTTCCAGGATGCCTGCTTGCATATTTAATAAGGCAGGTTAGAAACACAGCGGAGTCGGGCAGTGGCCAAAAGTTCCGCCCCCAAATCACCTCCGGTGGCAACTCTGCTCTGGAAGAAAATCCAGCTCTTTGCATTGTTACTTTTGTTCCAATTATGCATAATTCTGCAGTTTTCCCAGTGCAATGTATGTTGTAAAATATGGTTTATTAGTTGAACATGCTTTGATACCCACCAAATGCTTATACACTGGTGCAACTTGAATTTTTTTTACTATAAATAATAAAATATAACAGTGACTTACTGACTAGATTGCGATATTTGCAGTTATGCTGTTGAATGTTTTGTGCCTCTTAAGTTTAAAAAAATATATACTTTATATAAGGTTTGCAATAAAAGTGGCACAATGTTCTTCAAAAAGTGTTTTCCCAAACACTCAATGCAACGACGAAGTTCATGTCAACACACACCACCACATTAATAAATGGCACCAGCTCATGACAGCATCACTGCAATTGTCTGGCTCTTTTTACTCTACCCGCAGTCAAAATAGTGTCCTTTTAAAAAAAAAACACTTGCAGATGTAAAGTAGAAGTAAACATTATCAAAACAGTCTGATACACTGAACACAGGAGGAAGCCGGGACTTCAGTTTTCAAATGACTGCACTGATACTATCCCACATGGCACATGTCATTTCTACAAGGTGGCCCTTTATCAGTTCAAGTAGATGTCTGCTTTGTAAAGATCTCTAGCCCATTTATGTTTGTAATTTACAATATTGGTTACTCAGCATTATCATCTCTCTCTGCAATTTGAAACCGCTTATCCCTGTGGTATGATACAAGTGCATCTGGTGTGTGAAGCTGCCAAATGCAGATCAACAGCACAAGACAAAGTCAGTTTCTGTGTTGCCACCTTCAGACCACATCAAGCACATCATCTGACAATAATAAACATTCCGTGACTTGGAATACACTGTTACTGCCGGGAATCTGGTCATGGCTATAAATATTATTATAACACAAAGACTGAAATGCAGTACGGTGCTTATAGTTTTTCTTTTCCTGCCTCACTTTCCAGCCTGCTGTATCCATAAGGCTGACACAGCTACCAAAAAAGCAGAAAAGTAGCCAGACAGCAAGATGAAAAAGATGCCGATAGAGAAAATGATGAAAATCAATTGAAAATAATCTTAAATGCCAACAGAAATACACACAGACCCTAGACCTTACTGAAAACTATTGATCCCAATTTTAATTTTTTTTTGCATGTGGTCTATTTGTAAGTGAAAAAGTATTTTCCACAAAGGCTTAGTGATTAGGTATTTTGGTACACCGAAAATTAATGTCTTGCACAATAAGTTCTAACCAAACTTATTTGATCAATTTATTATTTATTGAAATTATTCACACACCTGTTTAAAAATTAGTGAAAGTTTGAACAATGAGGTCACAATTATTGTTTAGGGGCACAAAATGTACAGGTAGAGCGTCCAAGGGTACAGTCTTCAGCTTGTTCAGGACTAATCGGACAGAATGCTCCGATTTGTGAAAGCCTCCGAACAAGTTTGGCCTTTTGAGGTTATTCAGTTGACAAATTTATATGAAAGTGGAAAATGTTTATAGACATGTGGCCCAATCGTGGACAGCTAGTTACTACCACCCTAACTTTTAAAAGAATCGGAGAATGATGACTACCAGTTGTCAGGATTACCAAAATACGAAAAGTAAGTTTTTCAGCTACTGCAATGGCACACTGATTCTGACAGATGTGCAAACTGGACATATGGATTATTCCAGCCTTACCCACTCTCATTTTTATTCATTCTTGGGTTGTGGGTGTCACATGCAAGGCTGGCATTTATTGCCCATCCCTAGTTGTCATGAGAAGATGGTAAGCGGTTTAATACAACTGAGTGGCTTGCTAGGCCACTTTAGAGGGCAGTTATGAGTCAACCATGTTGGTGTGGGACTGGAGTTAGATATAGGCCAGACCGGGTAAGGACAGCAGATCTCCTTCCCTAAGAGGATTTAGTGAACCAGTTGGGTTGTTATGACAATCTGACAGCTTCATGATTACTTCTACTGATACTAGCCTTTTATTTCCCAATTTTTAAAAACTGAATTCAAATTCTCAAACTGCCATGGTGCTCTTCTGAGGAGCAGCTTAAGATTAAGGAGCACTGATGGGGTGAAAAACTTGGACTTTTACTTTGTGTCCATCCTGTACTATACTTATCTTGCTGAGGTTTTTAATTTACTTTTTGAGTGAATTTACAACCATGCTTGGAAGGGGATTTTTTTTTATTCATTCATGGGATGTGGCCATCGCTGGCGAGGCCAGCATTTATTGCCCATCCCCAATTGCCCTTGAGAAGGTGGTGGTGAGCCGCCTTCTTGAACCGCTGCAGTCCATGTGGTGAAGGTTCTCCCACACTGCTGTTAGGTAGGGAGTTCCAGGATTTTGACCCAGCGACGATGAAGGAACGGTGATATCTTTCCAAGTTGGGATGGTGTGTGACTTGGAGGGGAACATGCAGATGGTGGTGTTCCCATGTGCCTGCTGCCCTTGTCCTTCTAGGTGGTAGAGGTCGTGGGTTTGGGAGGTGCTGTCGAAGAAGCCTTGGCGAGTTGCTGCAGTGCATCCTGTGGATGGTACACACTGCAGCCACTATGCGCCGGTGGTGAAGGGAGTGAACGTTTAGGTTGCTGGATGAGGTGCCAATCAAGCGGGCTGCTTTATCCTGGATGGTGTCGAGCTTCTTGAGTGTTGCTGGAGCTCGACTCATCCATGCAAGTGGAGAGCATTCCATCACATTCCTGACTTGTGCCTTGTAGATGGTGGAAAGGCTTTGGGGAGTCAGGAGGTGAGTCACTTGCCGCAGAATACCCAGCCTCTGACCTGCTCTTGTAGCCACCGTATTTATATGGCTGGTCCAGTTAAGTTTCTGGTCAATGGTGACCCCCAGGATGTTGATGGTAGGGGATTCGGTGATGATAATGCCGTTGAAGGTCAAGGGGAGGTGGTCAGATTCTCTCTTGTTGGAGATGGTCATTACCTAGCACTTGTATGGCGCAAATGTTACTTGCCACTTATCAGCCCAAGCCTGGATGTTGTCCAGGTGTTGCTGCATGCGGGCACGAACAGCTTCATTATTTGAGGGGTTGCGAATGGAACTGAACACTATGCAATCATCAGCAAACATCCCCATTTCTGACCTTATGATGGAGGGAAGGTCAATGATGAAGCAGCTGAAGATGGTTGGGCCTAGGACACTGCCCTGAGGAACTCCTGCAGCAATGTCCTGGAGCTGAGATGATTGGCTTCCAACAACCACGACCATCTTCCTTTGTGCTAGGTATGACTCCAGCCACTGGAGAATTTTCCCCCTAATTCCCATTGACTTCAATTTTTACCACGGCTCCTTGGTGCCACACTTGGTCAAATGCTGCCTTGATGTCAAGGGCAGACACTCTCACCTCACCTCTGGAATTCAGTTCTTTTGTCCATGTTTGGACCAAGGCTGTAATGAGGTCTGGAGCCGAGTGGTCCTGCCGGAACCCAAACTGAGCATTGGTGAGCAGGTTATTGGTGAGTAAGTGCCGCTTGATAGCACTGTTGACGACACCTTCCATCACTTTGCTGATGATTGAGAGTAGACAGATGGGGTGATAATTGGCCGGATTGGATTTGTCCTGCTTTTTGTGGACAGGACATCCCCTGGGCAATTTTCCACATTGTCAGGTAGATGCAACACTTGTTCATTTTTAGCACCCAGGATCAAGGTCATGCTAGGTGCAGTAAACAGATGGCCGTACAATACAGCTCCCCCTATTTTGTTCCAAATATGTCTCAACCCAAATCTGAAAAAAGCTTTCCCTTCTGCAGCAAATACATTTTTTTCCATTCCCCATGCCAGTCATCCTTGAAGGTTCATTAAGTGAGACTGGCAAGTTATATGCTGTGGATTTGTAACTGGTTGACACTAAGTTTAGCCTGCCAAACTCATTTTACTTAAGATCATTAAGCAATGAACAACTTTCATTCCATCACCAAAAACAAGAGAAGGCAGGAGAAGTATGTTGGACCGCGAAGCTGCGAATTACCAATAGAATCGGTGCAAGTCCTCCATTACTGTGAGGTTACAGTTCTGAGGTGGGAGAACCAGACACTCCTGCTGAACGTCAGAACGTTGAGAGGCCTATCAGATGTATTCAGTTCCCAATGCTATAGTTAATGTGAAAAAGACATTATATTGGGATGTTCCAACCGAAATGCTACTATCTCAAAAGGCTCGATTATGAACCACTAACTTTGGTCCTTCATATGCTAATCACTAAGGTTTTCCCTCCTCCCCACCCCAAGGAGAGCAAATAGCAATAAATAAATGCCCAGTACTAGCTATTTCTCTCCAAAAGAGGATCAGTAAAATACCTACATTGTTGGTATACTCCAAAATGGGTAACTGTCAGTAATACAACTGAAGCAACTGTTTTTATCATTTTTGGAAATTTCATGACAGACAAAAAATAAATTGTTAATATAACTACAGATTAATTTCAATATAGAATAGCACAGCATTGTCATTTTCACTCATCAGAATAAAGGATTAAATAGTAGGGCTTGTACAAGAGTATGGATTGAGAGCACTTTAATATACTATTGGCTAATCACAATTTCTACATATGCTGCTTTAGAGTGATGATTTGGAGTCCGTTTTTGTGCAGCACAGTTATGGCCGCAAGACTATAAACTCACTTCACTCCAATCCTTCAAAAACATTACACATTAGGCAAAGGTTTAGCTATAAGACACTTGCGTAAAGTCCCAGTTTCCTCAAATGCAGTATTCTACTCCACGATAATACATGAGTAGAGATCTTACACGTGCAATTAATTTCTTTCTTCTCTAGCTCAAACAAAAGAATCACGAACAAAGCACCCATGCAGAAGCAGTGCTACACAGCACATGATGAAAATGTACCCCAAGTAAAGCAAAAAACCACTAGATGATGGTGAAGAAAATTAAGCTGAAACTAATTTATACCAGTAGCTCAGAAAGCATTTTGACTTAGGTTTCAGGTTTGAGTGCATTTCAAAAAAATATGGTTGCTCCAGCCACGTTGGCTGAAGAAAGTAAATATTTTGCTCTGCTAAATATATTCTGTCAAAAAAGAGATAGGATTATCTCAGACATATTTGGCAGCTAGGTTGCGAACAAACTAGGTTTTTTTTTAGTCCCCAGTTGGACAATAAATTGGAGTTGAATGTATTTTTAAAGTAGTTGGGATTAAATGTTCCTATCGGGTCTCACAAATTCAGGTCAATTGATTTAAAAACATGTTATTGCTGCTGTAGTTATTTCAACAATTAAAACCAACTGAATCTGTATTATAATGTAAATTCACATTCCTTTCCAAATTATCTACACTGAGCTCTAGGTAAATCTTCAATATGATAACCCACATTATCTTTCAAACTAGTCTAAACTCTGGCTAGTTAATTGGTTATAAGGGGCAGTTAGTTACATTGCTTCTGATGGCATTAGGACTACAAAAGTGTAAATGAACAAAGGAATATCCTTTTCTCCTGCAATGGCTTCTCTTCCCACTCCCGCACCATTACCTCTGGAGCCCTCAAGGATCTATTCTTGGCCTTCTGTCTCTCAACCACATTCTGCCTCTCGACGACATCATCCGAAAACACAACATCAGGTTCCACATAAACACTGACGACACCCAGCTCTACCTTACCACAACCTCGCTCGACCCCTCCACTGCCTCTGTGTTGTCATTCATTCATCTGACGAAGGAGATAATCTCCGAAAGCTTGTGATTTTAAAATAAATTTGTTGGACTATAACCTGGTGTTGTAAGATTCCTTACATTTGTCCACCCCAGTCCATCACCGGCATCTCCACATCTGTGTTGTCAGGCTGCTTGTCCGACATCCAGTACTGGATGAGCAGAAATTTCCTCCAATTAAACATTGGGAAGACCGAAGCCCTCGCCACAAACTCCAAATAATGTGCAGCAAGTTGTGTAACTTTGTTTTTTGTGGCTAAATGTTATCCCAATCAATGAAAGGGATGTCAGTACTGTGAAATTAGCACATTTTCAATTTTAGCACCCAGTGTTACCATTAATTATTCCCAAGTCAGATGTCATCTGAGGTTGGGGTGGATGCAAACTAAAGATCCTTATACTATGCGCTAACAACGCGACTGACCCAAACCTCAAAAGAGTGTTCCCAGTGTATCAGTGTGAATTTTTCCATTTTCCATAACAGCCATCTTTACAGCCTCTCTCAGTGATCTAAATTCACAAGGAGTCAGATTGAGATAATCTAATTTCATTGACATAGGGTAGCCAACAGAGAAATGGGATTGGGTTGGGTTGGATTCAAACCCAGTTCCCAAAGGTGAAAGGATAGTGTGCTAAATGACCACCTCTTATTGTACATCATTTTATTCATTGCAGTCCCCTGCACAACTCTATAGATGAAAACGAGAAACAAAGGCTTTGTTTTGAAAAATGCAAGGACATCTCAATTTAGCCTCTATACTAGTGTGTACTACCTGTAGAACGTATTGCAGCAACTCGCCATGGCATGTTCATCAGCACCTTGCAAACCCAAGACCTCCACCACCTAGAAGGACAAGGGCAGCAGGTGCATGGGAACACCACCACCTCTAGATTCAGCTCCAGGTCACACACCATCCTGACTAATGACATATATTGTTTGTTCCTTCATCGTCACTGGGTCAAAATCCTGGAACTCCCTACCTAACAGCATTGTGGGAGCACCTTCACCACACGAACTGCAGTGGTTCAAGAAGGCAGTCCATCACCGCCTTCTCAAGGGCAACTAGGGACGGGCAATAAATGCTGGCCTTGCCAGCGACGCCCACATCCCGAGAATGAATTTTTTAAAAAACTGCTGACTATAATATTGCAATTCACGTATAAAATTGTGGAAGAGATCAAGCCAAAGAAAATAACATAATTATCATAATTATATAAAATTTCTGCTAATAAAAGAACAGATGTACAAATCATAATTTGTGGACCAAAAACCTTTTTAGATTACTGTAGATCCTTCTTCAGAAACTAAAAGTGAAAAATCAGCTTTAAATAAAATGTAGAGCTGCATTTGTAGACAGATCAAAGACAATATAAGCCATTTCATTAAATCCTGTTTTTCTGTCTCCATTTATTTAATTGGGACCGGCTAAACTAAATCCAGGAAGCATATAAGAAACATGCAAAAGAAAATAATATAATTATACCATTTCTCACCTCCCAAAAGTACTTCAGTGTTATGCATTATTTTATTATTCAACTCACAAATCACAAAGCAGTTGGGACAGACTGTAAGACAGACCTATAATTGAAGTTTTCTTAATAAACTAGCAATATAAATCATATCATATTTAGTTATGTAATATAGAAATTATAGCCATTATTACTCAAAATTGTTTGTCTTATTTAGCTAGGGAAAGTACAAATTACAGTAAAATTGATTCAAAAAATGAACAAATAATTCACTATATAAACAATTTCTCGCGAATTCGATGTGTCAATCTGCAATGAAGGAAGGAAAGAGAGGAAGAAACACTTGCATTTATATAGCACCTTTTCATTATGTCGCCAAAATATCTTGACGCACAATACATTACTTTTTTAATGCAATGACTTTTGTTGTGTAGGCCATTTGAGACTGGCTTAACTGAAAAAGTCCAGTCCAGTAAGGTTAAAATGCCCAGAGGAAGATCAGCATCGATATTTGAAAAGGATAGACAAGCATGTTCTGGATCAGCCTTTCAGCAATATATTTATCTCATGTTGTTATAAAAAAGCAGAATCATGCTAAGAAATATGGCCACTTTACAATCAATGGCCAATGTGAGTTCCAGTAAAATACCAGGTGCTGTTACCATTACAGTTCCATCTGTTTAATAACTTGTAGGTTGAATAATATTGAAATTTTATATTGCACGCTACAGTTAATAGTTACTGTATGAAGTAGTTGATCTGTTCATGTTAACTTAACCCTTTTATAGGCAAAAATCACCCCTTGCATACACAACAGCAAAGAAGGCTGGATGTTGTTTCAGCTTTACTTATGCACCTTGGCTGATCTGTATACTGATTTGCTGAAATTAAATTAATTCCATAAAGCATCTACATATAGACTGGAATCCGAATGACTGCAGAAAAGTGTAAACAATTAAACACTCTCTGCGATGTAAGCAGAATGTATATCTTTGTTCTTAGCTGAATTTACACAGTGCATTAAAATAGTTACAGTTTCTACTCCATTTGCAGCTTTGTCCAGAACAACCAACTTGTTAGGGATTCACAATGAAAGCCATCTATCACTCAGTAACATTTTACTGCAAGAACAGCCTACTCCTTTAAATGTACAACTAGTGTTCTTAATGGTTGTCCTAATTTGCATTTTTTAATGGTGTTATTCTAGTAAAGTTTGCAGGAACAGAAAGATTTGTAAAGTGGACACAAATGCAGAGCCTGCTAATGGAAATAAGTACAACTGCATTAAAATAGTACATCTCGGAAGGGTTACATCACCGAGAACGGTTGAAGATTCTATTTGGCACAAATAAATCCAAATTAGTTTACTTTAGGCTGGTTTGGCATCTGTTATAGCTTATCACAGCTTTGTACATCGATCAATGGCATTCAAAAGATAAATCAACCAAATTTTGCTTAGATCTCTAGCAATTAAAGCCCACGAAAATGTCAATAAAGTAGACTGATGGAAATAAATTAATTTTTAAAAAAAGTCCTTTAAACATCACATGCCACTGAACACCCAATAGCTATTGATGCATAAGATGAAGTTCCTATTAATATGGAAGAGAATTTTATATTGACAATAAAGGATCCTTACATAGGAACAAAATGTCAATTGCAGCATTATCCCTTGAGGCCAAAGATTTTATTACTTCAAAGTGCTACCTTGGCCCAGAAGTGCAGGATCTGATTGAATACAGATTCTCAGCTTCGGTTCCAGAGGCGTTTAATTCCCAAACTATTCAAGCTATCAAGAAAGAGATGAGCATAAAGTAAGCACAACGAGAAGGGCCATCAACCTGCATCCATTTCCTCGTGACTAGTAACTGAGTAGCACCAGCAGACCTAGGAGCAAGTTGGCTGCCCACACTCTCAAATAGGGAAACGTGAATGGTGCTGGGAAAGAAAGTTATGTTTGGTAGAATTTAGTTTAAAGAAATACAGCATCGGACAAATGGGTGCAGGTACACAACAGCCTAGAAATTACTACTGGTGATATTAGTAGACGAACATTTAACACATTCACAGTCTGCTATTTTAATGCAGGTGAAAACCTATTTATTTTAAATGGGTTAGAGCCTCTGCTAAAATAGCACATTAAGCATTTGTCAGCTAATATCGTCAACAGTAATTTCTAGCTAACGTATGTAGCCTTGGTCTGCCAATAGGTTCAGGCTGGTGCAAAAGTATGAGGGACCCATTATGCTCAACTTTAAGAGCAATATGGTGGAGAAGTACCTTTTGCAAGAAACAGTACAAAGAACTCAAGCTGTTAATTATTTTAAATGTTTTGTTTTCAATGTTTGTGTGCTACATTTGATGTGTTGAGTTGGACTTTGACAAGACAATTTTATTTTGTTTCATTAAAATTTCCTTTTTTCTTGAAGGCTTTGACCAATTGCTGGGATACAGTTCCCTCATGTACCTCGTCCAAGTGGTCATTCTTCATGTGCAAACCTAAACAGTGAGTACTGGCCACCAGGGCTGCCTAATCCTGCTTTCTTCCAACATTCACGCTTTCCAGCAGGAGTCACTGGATAAGGATCAGGAGTAGGAACCCTGGCTGATTTTCTATTCCCGAGTCCAGGGGCACTATGGCCAACTGTAGTGTTTCTAATGGGCTGAGGTTAACAAACTCAGCGTGGATTAGGAATTGAACCACTACTCTTCTCATCTCCATGGCTCAGCTAGTCACTGCCTTTACCAACACAGCCATTAGGCAAGCTTGGAACATTTAAATAAAATTGTTAATAAATCTGACACTATGGGCTCGAATTTAGCAGGCCTGCGGGTTCCCAGCGGGTGGTCCTCCGGGAGCGTGGTCAACACGCTCGGCGAAATTAGTGGGTTGCCCGCGCGATCGTAGCAGGCAACCCACTAATAGGAATCAATTACCTGCTCCTCCGGGGTCCACGGCGCTGGCCTGCGCGTCGGTCGGGCTGCGCATGCGCAGTACGATCTGTCAGCTGGAGGCTCTCTAGTTAAAGGGGCAGTCCTCCACTGACAGATGCTGCAACCAATGGAACAAATTGCAGCATGGAGCAGCCCAGGGGGAAGGCTGCTCCCAGTTTAATGATGCCTCACCCCAGGTATCATCAGATGGGGTGAGGAGGAGGTGGAGGACACAGATCTTCCACCCGGCGGGCGGGAGGAAGCGGCCTGCCTCTGCCACCAAGAAGGCCTGGCTCGAGGTGGCAGAGGGGGTCACCTGCGCCACCAACATATGGCCCACCTGCTTACAGTGCAGGAGGCGCTGCAATGACCGCAGTAGGTCAGCCGCAGTGAGAACACGAAGTCTTTCCCCTACACTCCGTCTGCCACAACACTGCCCCCACCCCACATCTCCTTCGGCACCACCAACACTATTCTGTCACATCACCCTTCATACCCACTCAAACCCCATCCTCATCTTACCTCCACCTACTCACCTCGCCAGTACTCATCCTGCCACTAACACGCAACCCAATCCTCATACAATCTCATTGCTCCATCCCATACTCACCCTCTCGTGCATCTCCCTCACGGCCAGCCTCACTCAACCTGCCACCACCTGTGCTGCAGCCACAGGGCATGCATCACATATGTGCAGTAGGCAGCGTAAGGCAAACGTGTCGTGAGCATGAAGGGGGTGCACAAGGGTGTCTGAGGATTTGTCATGGGTGTTACCTATATTGAATTTCAGAGCAACAAACAGCACACATTATATTGACACCACCACTGCCATGTCTCCGCGAATCCTGTCCGTTGTGTCCAATAATGCCCGCTCCTGGGTATCACTATGAGGACCCACCACTGATGCCACCCATCGTGTTACTGCAGAGTAGGTGCAGGTGTATTTGCAGGGCTCGTCCGCGCAGACGACTGAGAGACATCGGCGGTGTAGCCGGCTGCACCCTGGAAGGATGCGGAGGAGAAGGTGTGGAGGGCAGTGGTGACTTTGGCAGCGACAGGTAAGCAGTTGGTGCTGGGGCCAGCCAGGAGCAGCTCGGCATGAAGGAGGCTGCAGATCTCCACGACTACATGTCGAGCGAATCTGCGCCTCCCTGTGCACTGCTGCTCGGAGAGTTCCGGGGAGCTGCGCCTCGGTCTGTGGACCCTGTGGCGAGGGTAGTGCCCTCTGCGATGCATCTCTCTCTGAGGTAGCCCTCCCTCCTGCTGTGCAGGTGGGCGTGCAACAACACCGTGTTGGGGAGATCCACGTCTCTGCGGCGGACGGCGTGGACTGCGAGGCTGCTGGGGCTGGTCATGCTCTTCGTCCTCCGAGGGTGTCCACACACCACCCATCTGGCAGGTGTTGGTCTGAGGGGTTGTGCAGGGTAGGTGTGTGGTTCCTCGGACTGGGGCTGCGGTTTCGTGTCGGTCTGTCCTCTGGCTTGGCGGGGGGTGGTGGGGGGCAGGGGTTGCCCTATGTGACGCGGTGGCCTCCTGCGTGGGTGAGGGCTGTCCCCCGTGGAGTGCACCTTGGCACCTGCCACAGGCTGCTGGCTGCAACACGCCTGGTTGGAGAGAGACTGTTTCCCCCAGTGTGGGAAACACTCTGCGATGCAGGTGAAATCCCACACTTCCTCTTTTGACAGCTGATTCAGCTCATTAACTGACCTCAACAAGCAAGGTAAGTACTCTCAAGTGGAACCCCGCTGGCTTTAATTGCCTGCGGGATTCCCACCAGCGGGGCTTGCGCGCGCAGCCCCGCACGTCAGCGCGGTACCCGGAAGTGGCCGGGATTTCGTCGCGATCCGGTCACGTGACCGGATATCGGGATTTTCCGGGCCCCCCCGCTGGAAACCCGCCGGAAACCCGACGCCAAAATCGAGCCCTATGAGTTAATGATAACAAAACATCATAATTTTCTGAAATTTTCCCTCCATAACATAAATTGTGCTGTTATAAATTGTTCAGTAGCTGCTTGGCTACCATCCTATTAATAACTGAAGTAACGTTACACAAAACCAAGAAAGGCAGTCAAAAACAAATGGATCGTGTTTGAGGTGAATATTATAAGCATGAGCCTTTACCTAGAAGGCTGTCACTTCATTTATGGGTATTAACTCTGGGTAGTTTAATTTTATCATCCTTGTAAAACCCGTTGATTTTAACGGATTTTTTTTTGTTAAAGGCAGCCAAAGTTTCAATATTAAGTCAAAAGCAAAATACTGCGGATGCTGGAAATCTGAAATAAAAACATGCTGGAGAAGCTCAGCAAGTCAGGCAGCATCTGTGGAGAAAGAAATAATTAATGTTTCAGTTTGAAGACCTTTCGTCAGAACTGAAAGGTGTTAAAAATGTTTCTGAGCAAGTACAGAGCCAGGGAAAGGGGGGAGGGAGGGGAAGAGAGGAAAGAGCAAAAGAGAAGGTCTGTGATAGGTTAGAGGGCACGAGTGATTAAATGACAAAAGGGATGATGGTGCAAGGCAAGGAAGGTGGTAATGGGACAGGTTAAGAAACAATTATTAAGTCATGGCCTGATAACTCCCATTGAAATAAAAGAGGAGGTGAGTGCATGTGTGTGTGACGGGGAAGGAACACTAAATATGATATATTTAAGGGCTGTCATTTCTCCCAGTTTGGTTGATGCTTGTAAGAAAAACACTCTCTCAACTCATTCACTCGTTAGCAACAAAACCAAAGTTAAATACTTTTAAGAACCAACCTTTCTGTCCCATACTTAGACTTCTCCATGTATTCAATGCACCGAACAATTGCTACCTCATAAAAACATGAAGGCAGTTTGTGCAGTTCAGCTTAGAAACTGGAGCTTTGTTAAAATTCAATGTCAATGTATTATTTTGGGTACGTGTACTTAAGCTCTTTTTCCCCATCCTCTTCTGAAGGGATTAACTCAAGTGTTGTATAATTAAATAATTCATATTGGTTCATGGTTCCATAACTCAGGCGGTGTATGGTTCCATAGGAATTGGCAGCCCTCAAGTACCTTTCAGAAGTAGCCATTATTTGATTGTGCCCATAGACATCGAGTTCTAGCATGCCATTCAACCATACAGATCACGGACTAATCCTGCCCACCCCTGACAGTCACACACACCAGGTCACCAAACATCAATCAGGAGTGGGAACCCAAGCTGACCTTCCCCCTCTGGAAATTTGAGGCTAACTGTAGTACCCCATCCCAAACTCCCCCTCGGATGAGATTACCTAATTCAGTGCAGACCAGAAATCATATCTTCCTGATCCGAATGGCTCACCGCACATTTACATAACTACCCATTAGAAGAGGTGCAAGCTGTCTTTTTTTTTTTTAAAATATTGTAGTTTGTGATCAGTTTGATGCTGATGAAAATGAGGGACGTCAGTGGTCAAGAACTATTAATCGCAAAATTGGAAGAGCAACTGTTTCCCCGTGTTAATATCTGGATGCAACGCAATCATCTGAAGTAAGTTGGTCTGGGGAGGGGTCTTTGTCAGTCAGTGCCCATGATTCTGTGACAATTTAAGTTGTACATTTGTCAAGGGTTGTGGGTCATGGATGTGGTGGTAGCACTCACTCAGGAGAGACAATCAGACTCATTCCTTCTCTTGAGCCAGGTAAGTGAATCAAGTGAAGGTGGGACTTACTGACATCAGAACTGTGACTTCTACTATTATGTACAAGACAACAGGCACTCACAAGGGTATTTGGCGCAAAATTGAAGTGACAATGCCAAGCATCCAGTTAGTGCAGGAGTCATTGCTCGGATAATTGTTGTCTGGTGTCCTTTTCCTAACATTGCAATGTTGTAGAATTTTATTAATATTTTATTTGTTCATAAAAAGAAATTCTGCACAAATTAATCATGGTGACTATTACTACTCACGCTCGAAAGAAAAGACATTGCACCACAGGAGCACCGCAGCACCTCGCTTAGGTGACCTATATCAACCACCTGTAGCTTCCCATGACTCCAAACTGAGTGACAACAAGGAGCTGGGTGGCACACGCTTCCAAATCTCTGGATGTGTCACGAGACGGCCAAGGAGAAAACACACCTCAGCCTGAAGATTGAGTTGGGCAAAGTCCAGAGACTGCGGGGACTAAGGCCAACCACCTGCAAATGTAAGGGACATCTAATTTAAATGTATGAATGAAATGACTTGGCTTTGAACTGTTCTTGTTTAGTATTTAGGTATTAGGATGGATACTGGTGCCTGTAGCAATAAGTGGATTTGAGTGTGCTACCCTAGTGGACATGGGTAGTATGTCTCATCTTTCCCATAAGGATTTCAGGTTATAAGCTTTTCTTTTATTAGTATTAATCAGGCTTGCCCATCTGACTGTGCTTGCATAATGTGTGATGAGCACAGTACACTTTGGTCTTGCTCCCCCAATCTTTCCAATATTTGAAGAACTAAATGTTTTTCCACTGTTTTGCACCTGGTGTCAAGCACTCTCTGATCAGGCATAGCCTGGCTGAAACGCTGTTTCCACATTGTCAAGAATGTTCATTAACTTAATCTTTGAAAGGGCACCATTCACTAAAATAGGTTGTATTTCCATTTCTGATATAAGCCATCTTTATAGCCTCTTTGAGAGAGACTGCTAATTATTGCTGAACTATGGATACTTTTGTTCTATTAACAACTACTAGGAATCACGGGAGGGCCAATATTATCCTAACTTACTTCAATACCTTTACAGGGACCAGAGAGATATAAAGTTTTCAGCTCAATAACCTGCACTAATTTATCCCAGATCCCCATGTTCTAAATGCATTCTGCAGTAAGGTAGATTGATATCCTTTCAAAAGTTTCACCTATTTTTTTGCCAATTGTTACTTTATTACATTGAAAGATTTGAGCTAGAAAGAGATGTGCTTCTAATAGCATAACCATCAAATTGTCGTCAGCAAAGCCGCAAGTACTTCTAGTACTAAATCAAATATTACAAAGTATTAACATAAAAATGTAAAATGCTGGGAATCTCACTAGTCTAATCAGTATCCAAACAGGCAAATTCTGACAAAGGGTCTTCACCAGCAACAGTAATCTGTCTTTTGTCTTCAAGATGTTGACAGGCCTCTATGTATTTTTAGTATTCCCTGATTTAATCTCCAGTTTCCAGCATTCGTAGTTTTCCTTTTTATCTCTAAAGTTTGGTTCAATACTTGATTTTCTACTCTATGAAATTAACAATACATTTAGTGCAATAAGAAAAGGCTCATACCACAGCTGTATCAAGACACTATAATGCCAAATTACCTGACGTAGGTTTATTCCATGTCTTAGCAAAATTAAGTAGCAATAATCAACAGGGGGTGACTTTACAAGGCAATAAAAGGGGAAAACACATAAATAATGGACTCAAGGTCATGGCATTTATTATCTGGCATACATATGCTGAATATAAATTCCAACTTGTCCAAAACTGCCGCACATATCCTGCTCACCCAGCATCCTTGTAATTGCTGACTTACACTGTCTCCCCAAGCCCAAAGCCTCATCCTCTTTGTTAAATCCGGCCATGGTCAGATTATAATATTTTGATAATATTTAATATTAAATATTTCAAAATAATATTTTCAGAAAATAATATTTTGGGATATGGTATATGAGTAATTTGAGATGTGACATATGGTAAGTATACCATAGTATATCCAATCAACCAAGGCAAATGGAACTGCTCCCCAACGAGAAGACAATGTCTGCAGGAGAGATAGGATGGGAAAAAAATGGCTGAGAAAATTTTAAAAATAAGATCACAACAGGCTGCCAGGGCAGTAAGTTAAGGTTAATTTACTTACCTTGCTTCTGACCTTAAGGTTAGCTTCCTAACATACAGCTTTGGATGGAAGCACCCTTCTCCTACCACAAAAATAAACTCAAGTTATTAAAGAGGAAAATCAAAAGGCACACTGACCCAGAAAGGCCCATTTGATGTTGATATTACGATGCTACCTGCACGTCCTCCCCTTCCCACTCTGCATAAAGTAATCTTCCTTCAGTCAACTAACCTGTTCTTGCCAAACACATGGGAGACAGAAAAAAAACCCACAAGAATAAGTGTATCTGCTCAGGATTATGCAACAATTTTACAAAAAAACTAAGTCCTGAAAGAGGGACTGCAAGCTGGATGAATGCTATCCTGGAATGAGGAGGATGCTGCTATTCAGTAAACAAACAGGACACAATAAGAAAAATAACTTTCTTCTTCAGTCTAGCAACCTTCACACACCACACAAAAACTGACCATCACAAAGGGAGATTCAGAAACATCTTTGGTATCAGACAGTCAGTATCAATGCATTCATGCATAGTATCAGCTGGTGCCACAGGAGTAAACTTGTGCAAAGTTTACTCCTGTGGCACCAGCTGATACTATGCATGAATGCATTGATACTGACTGTCTGATACCAAAGTTCTCAAGTTGCAGAAAAATCGATAGATTTTCCAGCAGGAAGTTCCAGTCAGTGGATAATGTGGGGGGGGGGGGGGGGGGGTGGATAATGAGCTCCATGGGCTCATACTGCTCTTTATCAGCCAATACCAAGCTGACTGCACCTCCAGATTGACAAAGCTCTGCTGGAACAGAAGAGGTCGATCGCAAACAATATCCAAGGATTGACAGATCAATTTTCATAGCCCCTAGTATTAAGATTCAAAGCACCCTTACCACATACTTATCCAACAACCCAGGTCAACAACTGTGGTTGATGTGATAGAACCCTCCCCCTGTACAATGCAATCTTTGGGGGTATTTGAGGTGAATTCTATGCAGAGTTGAATGGCCTTCAAACCATACTTCAATGCCAAACACATTAGGCATCTGCTGTTACCATCAGCAAAGTGAAAGCATTTTCAACCCTACGACGAGATGACGAGGTTTAAGATATTTTTTACTTTTTTAAAAAAAAGAAATTTCATCCAAAATTAAGTCAAACGTGACAGAAAAGTATTTAAAAATATCTCGAAAATATTTTAGAAGGAACTTAATTTGTGGCAACTGCATCCATGGAGTGACCAGTTTGCTGACAATGGAAGGAAAGAAATGGTAAGCCAAACTCTGGATGGACACTTTTTATGGCACAGGAAAGGAAAGTTGCATGAGCATCATTCCGATATGAAAAGTGTCTTAAAGGAACAATGTCCCTCATAATTATCTCCATTAACTTAATCCTGCGTATGTGAAGAAAACTGGAATGAAGAAGTATTGTGTATGTGTCATGGAATGTTGTGCAGCCAAATGGTCAATGTTTTGAACTCTAAGGAACACCATTGTCAGACAAGAGTTAATTTGCCAGATGGCAAGTTTTTAATAAGCACAACCTTTTTTATAGTGAAAAGAGTGACGCTAAGACAGTGATGCTTTTTGCAGATTTTAACAGTTGAAGTCTGAATTTAACTTTCACCATGTGTGTTACAGAAGTTACTCTGTTTGTAATGCCAATAAAAAAAATATTAAATCTGAGACCATCATAAATCTGGGTCAGGTACAGGAGCAACAAAATTAAATCCACTCGCATGCAACACTGATAAATCAATTTGATTAAAAAGGTAGAATTTTTTTTCCTACCAATTTACAATTTGTAACAGGAAACTAATGTACTCCCAAACAAAATCACAGGATGCTCCAATTAATTGAATCACACAACAAATTGTTTTCAGATCTAGAATACCTAGTCTTGCTTTGATAAATCTAACTATCAAATTACCAAAAATTATATTACGACAGACACTGTCAAGCATCTTTGGTTGTGCTAGGTTGTGCAAGTAAATGCTAGGCTGTTTTAAAGCATCCCACCACTTGAATAAGATTTGTGATAAAAGGAATGGGAGAGAATTTTTCCAAATGTGACTTCCAAAAGTGGAAAATCTTTGCACAAGTGTAATTTGCTGAGTTCTAAAATGACACAACATTCTAACAGTACACTTCTCGCTACAGATTTACCCAGCTTCTTTTGAGCATATTTAAATGATCTGCACCAACAACAACAAAAGTTACTAACCTACTCCAGAGGTTCAGCTGATTTCTCAGCAGATCACATAAGGATACCACTTCTCTTCCAGAGTGATTTCTACAAACAAATAGCTGATCCAAGTCAAATCAATTTGGTTTCTTCCAGTTTATAGAATCATAGAATGATACAGCACAGGAGGCCATTCAGCCCATCGTTGTTGTGCCGGCTCTTTGAAAGAGCTATCCAATTAGTCTCACTCCCCTGCTCTTTCTCTATAGCCCTGCAAATTTTTCCCCTTCAAGTATTTATCCAATTTCCTTTTGAAAGTTACAATTGAATCTGCTTCTACCACCCTTTCAGGCAATGCATTTCAGATCATAACAACTCGCTGTGTAAAAAAATGTTTCCTCATGTCGCCTCTGGTTCTTTTGCCAATTACCTTAAATCTGTGTCCTCTGGTTATCGACCCTTCTGCCACTGGAAACAGTTTGTCTTTCTTTATTTACTCTATCAAAACCCTTAATGATTTTGAACACCTCTATCAAATCTCCCCTTAACCTTCTCAGCTCTAAGGAGAACAACCCCAGTTTCTCTAGTCTCTCGACATGACTGAAATCTTTCATCCCTGATACCATTCTAGTAAATCTCCTCTGCACCCTCTCTAAGACCTTGACATCCTTCCTAAAGTGTGGTGCCCAGAATTAGCCACAGTACTCCAGCTGGGACCTCACCAGTATTTTATAAAAGTTTAGCATAACTTCCTTGCTTTTGTACGCTATTCCTCGATTTATAAAGACAAGGATCCCGTATGTCATTTTAACAGCCTTTTCAACTTGTCCTGCCACCTTCAAAGACTTGTGTACGCACACCCCCCGGTCTCTCGGTCCTGCACCCCTTTTAAAATTGAACCATTTGGTTTATATTGCCTCTCTTCATTCTTCCTATCAAAATGAATCACTTCACACTTCTCTGCATTAAATATCATCTGTCATGTGTCTGCCCATTTCACCAATCTGTCTATGTCCTCCTCATTGTTGTTTACTACATTTCTGAGTTTTGTGTCCTCTCCAAACTTTGAAATTATGCCCTGTAAACCAAAGTCCAGGTCATTAAAATATATCAAAAAGAGCAGTAATGTGATAAAGAGGGAGTGATATTCAATTAAGTCTGTGAAACGTTTGAAAAACAGAAACAGAAAGTAGTTATCTCACCTTGAGCTGAATTCTGTCCAGCATTGTGTACTGAATCAACTCTACGAATTCCTCACCCCCCACCCAGGAAGCACATCTCCTTCAAACACATTAAAAGATCTGACTAAGTCATTTAGGATTACTGCGACATCTGCATGTCGTGCATGTGATATTTTCTGATTACTAACCAAACATTTTGATGATAAAAAAATAAAGCAACCCTTCATAGTTTAGTCTTTTTTCCACTAAAGTCCAATGCACTGTATACAATGGAAGGCAAGGGTGCTACTTCTCTTTTTTAATTATGTAATGACATTTTCTGTCGTGAGTTATGCATCCTTGTGATGGATGACATGGTGCTTGGAACTTGTATCAACTCTAATCTTTCTTTTTTTCAAAAAGAAAAGCACATATATGCTTCACTCCGCTGTTAAAACACACCAGATTTAAGAGCCATCATATCATAATATCATGGTAGGTACAGCACAGGAGGCGGCTATTTGGCCCATTCTGCCTGTGCTGGCTCTTTGAAAGAGTTATCTAATTAGTCCCATTCCCCTGCTCTTTCCCCATAACCCTGTAAATTTTTTCCCTTCAATGTAAATATTTATCCAATTCCCTTCTGAAAGTTACTATTGAATCTGCTTCCATTATCCTTTCAGGTAGTGCATTCCAGATCATTACAACTTGCTGTGTAAAAAAATATTTCCTCATGTTGCCTCTGGCTCTTTTGCCGATCACCTTAAATCTATGTCCTCTGGTTACCGATCCTTCTGCCACTGGAAACAGTTTCTCCTTATTTACTCTGTCAAAACCGTTCACGATTTTGAACGCCTCTATCAAATCTCCCCTTTGCCTTCTCTGTTCTAAGGAGAACAACCCCAGCTTCTCCAGTCTTTCCACATAACTGAAGTCCCTCATCCATTCTAGTAAATCTCTAAGGCCATGACATCCTTGAATTTTTTTAAAAAAAATAATCACTCAACCTCCAGATATTAGAAGTTTAAAACATTAGCAAACATTTTTTGTCTCGAGGTTTACTAAGTGCTAATAGAAACCTGTCTCAAAAACTGGCTTGCTAGTTATGCAGTTAAGTTCACGTATAAATTCTAAACTTTTCCAATACAGCTGTCACTGTGTATCCTTCATTTTCACAATTAATATTTACTGTAATCAGGCAAGAAAGATATCAGTTAAGCGGCTCCTTTTTTCAAATTACTATATCCAATATCACAGGAGGCGATATGCAATTAAGTCTGTGAAATGTTTGAAAAATAGAAACAGAAAATAGAGTTAAAATTTTTACCCGAAACAAAATTAAACTAACATTTTTGCAATTTGCTTACGTTGATTTTAATGTACTGTGGTGTCAATGATGCCTTTCACATAGCAAAACATTCCAAGGCACTTCACAATAGAAGGGGAAAAACCTGGACACCAAGCAGGGATTGGAAGAAGAGTGAAGGGAGGCAACCAAACGTGAGGTCGAAGAGATAGGTTTTCAGAAGCCTTTTGAGGGTAGGGCGAGTTGAAGCAAAGTAAAGGTGTTTCGGGAAGGAGTTGCAAAGATCAAGGCCATGATGGGTGAAAGGTCGGCCATCAATAGTGAACTGAAGGAAGGAGGAAACACCTAGTCATCCAGAATTAAAACAACGGAGAGTGTGAGCTCAAATGCAGCAGAGATCGCAACGGTATGGTGGAGTGAGGCCATGGAGTGATTTGTAGACGAGGTCAATGACTTTGAGTCATTACTTTGGCAGTTGCAGGTGCTGATAGATGGGCTGGACTTACTGAGGGACAGGATGCAGGCAGTGGAATTATGGGTGATTTGGAATTTGTGTAGGGTGAACCTAGGAAGGCTGGCAAGGACAGTAATGAAGAAATCAAGTCTAGAATTCACAATGGCATGGATGAGGGTTTCAGTAGCATTGGGGCAAGGTAGGTACAGAAGGAGCTAAATATCAGAGCTTGAAATAGGACTTGATGGTCTGGATGTGAGATTTGAAGCTCAACTCAACATTGAACAGGACACCAAGGCTGTAATCCAGAAAGCAAGGAGCTGGGGGAGGGGCACGGAATCAGGGGCTAGAGTATAGAGTTTCTGACATGAACCAAACAGGATGGCTCTGGGCTTAGTTGGAGGGCTTTCTGGCCCTTCAGGTTAGATAGGGAGTCAAGCAGCACAACAGTAATCATGGAGTGGAGGGTGGTAAAGGCAATGCCTGGTGGTGTCCACATACATATGAACACTGACCCAATGCTTAAGGATGTTGTCTCCCATGTTCAGAAGTCTAGTGATTTTGACCTAATTTGTTAAACCTGTGAAGATTATTGACTAGTAATAGGTCATATTGCTATTTTTTTCCAAAAGGTCAACAGTGCAGGCTATAACAAAGTGATGCTGGAAGTACTGCTACTGTTATAAAGCTAATGCATCCAAGTCATTGTGCACCTCGATCTTTTAGATATTGATTCACAAAATATTAAAAGACTGCTTGCAATTAAAATTCACAGTTGATTTAATTATAGAAATTAGATTTTGAAATTTACTAAGGAAAGAAATTAAATTATTTGCAATGAATTGTGGAATCACTATAAAGTGTTTGTATAAAGCATTAAACAATAACCATGAAACATTGTCATATAACATACACAAGGCGATATTATTAGCCTGCAAAATGAAGTTCAAAATTATCCAGTAAAATAGGACTTTAGTTTAAATAATATGATTCAACTGCGGGAGCTAAGTGGGCATCATTCTCCGTCAATGCACAAAGAAATAATAATTTGCACAGTGTATGAAATTGTCTGAAGCCCTGACGCTTTATTTCCCTTGGGCCACTCTCCAATGTTATACATCACCCTACTGTGATTATTTTTAAGAAGAATATAAAGGGCACAAGTGAAAATATTGAAACTGAATGAACTGAAATGATACAGGAAGTCGATGTCTTCAACAACCTCATGAGTCCTTGTATGGAGATAACACAATGGCACAAATGTATTACTGGAGGATAAATAAGGAGGTGCCATTGTAACAACATAAAAACAAGGATAAAAAGAGAAGAGGGCATGTATACACATCCCCTTTAAAGCAAGTCTCCTTAGTTTAACACAATTCCCCTTGCCAAATTGTCCAGGAGATTCTAGGAATAATGCAGCAAATTGTATTACTGGAAAACATTACCTGTACTTGTATTAATTAACACCACATGTGTGGCTGAATATAAAAATAAGAAATAGTACAGCAACAAATCTGGGTCACATGAATGAATTCTGATCCACAGCTGGTGAAATGAGGCCATTTCAAATACTTTCAACAGATCAAGTACAGATAAAGGTGACTTGTGGTGGAAGATTGTTCCTGAGCTGCTGGGATTGTGGAAATGGACAGCAAGAAAGACAACCAGACAAGGACGAGTGTTGTAGGGTATAAGGTTAGATACACAGTCTGCAGTTTCACTTAATTTACCACTGATGAGGCAGAAGGTGATTACAGGATCTTTCTTCAGGATATTAAATGAGTTGGGTAAAATCCATGATAAGAGTGGATTGCACAGGGTTTGATGGCCCAGTATCAATGGAGTCTTATGTTCTGAGTGGAGTTCTTTCCCAACAATGTGCTTCAAAGCAATCTCCTATTCCACAAATGTCATTTTTTTTCCCACTTCCTAGTGTAGCTACCTAATTGCCTCTCTAAGGGTGCTTTTGGATGTTTAGTGCCAGTGTGAAGTAGAAATTACTTTCCACCAATGCTAAACTTGCAGTACAAATCCAGTACGAGAGTCTGACCTGGCTGTGGAGCAAGCAGAGAGAGACTTCCTGCAGGAGGGAGTCTTACACTGTTTTGAGTTTGACATTATGCTGAGTATAAATCCACTGTGCTGTCAAGGCAGGTTACAAAGTGCTTAGGGAATCCTTGAATCCTTTGAGCAATATTTAAACATACCTGACCTTATTTAAATATTTAGAGAGTAGAGATTCTCCCCTCCCCACTATTTACTTGTTGGGAGAAAACTCTGTGCAATCAGGGGAAAAAAAACCCTCAGGCAGAATGTAAAATTCAAACTGATGTAATGTACCTGTCATGAATCTGTAATCAATAATCTGTATTGAGTGTCATGAACTGTAATCACGTACAATGTGTTCATTAAACTGTACTTGGTGTAACCTGCAAATTGTATAATCTGTATTGTGTATGTTTGGAATGTGATATGACAACTGTATTGTATTTATTGCTGCAGATTTTATGAATATATTTTTTGAAAAAAAAAACAAGATCCTGTCACAGTATGCAGCAGCATTCAAAATCAGAGCAGTAAGACAGCAAGTCCACAGTGGCACTGTGGAAGGACGCTATCAGAAATGCTTACCCGAATTTGAATGCAAACCAATTTCTCGGTCAGATTCTTTTACTATGACAGTGGGCAATTCTAGTTTACTATGCACAGTTCTCAACCAATCAGAATTTGATAGCCTATAATCTAATTGCAGCTCTGAATATTTACAACTGCTGCACATTAAAAAGCTTGATACCCAAATTTAAATTAAATGCAACAGAACCTCCCTGTCTTCACACAATGACACATGTAGTGCTAGGACATCATTGCCTTTCCACTGATAAAGTTTCCCTCTTTTAAATGGCACATTCATACACTCGAAGCAGTGTGATTCCACAGTACACAAGGCTACAAAGAATCTGTGTTTCCAATTATATCACCAGATTGTGCAGAGTATTGGTCTATCTACATGGAAGCAAGTATTCAAACGTCAATTATAAAAACATTTTTCAGCATTTCTATTGCACAAAATAGTACAATGGCTACAGTTTTGTTAGAGCATTTATACAACTCATGGACTCAAATCAACACAGTATGAATAACTTTGCTGTTTGTGTTTTATGTTGTTGGGTTATATTACATCACATTGGTAGCCAGGCACTACTTGCCTTTAAATTGTTTTAATTTCACAAAAGACATACAGTGCCTAACTCACTGCTAAGATTAACATTCAAATGGTCAGCGAGCAGTGCTACGTGATTGCAAGTGTCAGTCTGTTCTGCCAAATTCACAGTGAACTCCACAGGTACCGATCTCAAATTCCGAGATAGTATAATCAGCAATGCACTCCACAGATACTGGTCTTAGATTGGTATCAATCGTCGTAACATCTCTTGAGAGCATTCATGCTTTACCATAAAAGGGTCCCATCTTCCACTACTGCTAGCATTACCATTATCACTGTAGAGTCATATCACTTTCCATCAGATAACAGGGTTTTTTTTTAAAGATAATGAGGCTAAACCAAGCATGAATGCAGCTTCTGCAAGCCTGTATGTAGCTCGCCTGCAGTAATCTGTGCAATGACCATTTCCAAGGATTTTGTCTGTCAGAGGGTTAAGGTTTATTACAGCTTCAAACTATATATTAAAAAAATCATATAGTACAGTGACATCCATTTGGACTGAACATAAGTTGCTGGAGAATATAATTTATTGGGTAATATATGCAACCTCTGTTAAAGTTGTATACATAAATTAACATTTGGCGGCATGAACAACCATTAATAGGAACATTACTCGTGAACAGTGGTTTTTAAGGTGCTATTAGTGCTAGGTGTTAGAATGTTTAATACTGTTGAAACATAAGGAACTGCTTAACTTAATTTTGTTAATATAAAAATCTCAAAACAACCAAAATATTTCAAGCCTCAGTGGTGAATAAGCAATAATTCATTGTAATATTTTGCCCAAAACCTAAATATTCTGCAATGCTGCCCAGTTAAATTCTTGGAACTGCACATGACACCCCATTAATGTTTTACTGAGTGCAGTATTAAACATCACCAAATTAGTTTAACTGCTAAAATCTTAAAATGAAGACTTCCTTCATGATTTTTTGCCAATTTGAAAGAAAAATGGTCCATGAAATATTTTACATCCTTCAAAAAACTGTTTTCAAAGCCACAGATTTTGAATATGGCTGAAAATTTTTAATTGCAAGAAACTTTATTGGGATTTTAAATCAGGTTTCTGAAACCAAATAGCCTCTAGGTTTAAAAATAATGATAAAATGAGGGAATTATACAAAATAAAAATAATAAAGGATAACTCAGTAGCACAGTGAGATCAGCAATATTTTCCAATCAAATATATTGTAACATTCAGACTGAATATCATGGTTTAGTTTACGATTTTATGATGTTAATATAGGACCTCTTCAGGCAGGAGACCATCAGACCAACCAGCCTGCCAATTAAATTTCCTCCAAACCATCTCTAGCTTTTCAGTAACGAGGAATCTTTTCAGATGCAAGGAACTTGTCTATTTCCTTTTTGGAACACCTTAAAGTTTCCTGTTTATTCCTTAGGTTGTTCAGACTTATGCTAAAGAATGTTGTCTTAATTGCTTACTTACTTTAATCTGCTTTATCTTAAATCTACACCCCTTGATTCTGAAATTCTGTGTACAGCTGAAAGAAATATCTGTTTCCAACTTACCAAATCCCTTCAGAAGCTTACGAGGAGTCTTTTACAGATGACATGATGATGTGTTTCTGCATGCTTTTCATCACAGAATTGCATGCTTTAATGAAAGTGTTGCATTCGCTAGTCCTGACGTCATTTAGTTCAGTGCGCATAAATTCATCATGTTTTAAATCACTAAATGCTTCTGTTGTATGCAACAGATTCAAGACAGTCAACAAAATGTTGTGCAGTGCTAAATATGTATATGAGGACTGTGTCATTAGTAACAACATGGAAGTAAAAAATAAGAATCGGTATTCTGCATACATTACATCATTACTAAGAATTTGCTTGTATCTCTCTCTCAGTGAGCAACAACATGGGAAATTCACGAGTGGTATATTAAAAACAGTACAGTAGGATGGGCTCCCATCTGTAATATTCTGGCAGCACACTTTTTGATCAGCTACAAT
The DNA here is from genome assembly GCF_035084215.1 of Heptranchias perlo. Lineage (NCBI taxonomy): Eukaryota > Metazoa > Chordata > Chondrichthyes > Hexanchiformes > Hexanchidae > Heptranchias > Heptranchias perlo. The sequence continues at coordinate 12,130,221 of NC_090357.1, read as the reverse complement.
TAAAAAAACAAATCACAATGCTGTAACTATACTGACAAACCTGTAACTATGCATACTCGTGAAACCCCAATCTGAAACTCAGCGGGGTAGATTTTAGTCTTTACCGCTTTGAAGGTAATATGGCAGAGTGGATCATCCACCCATTATAGAACCCACCTGGTTTGCATTCCATTGATCAGGCTGTTTCTACAAGAGGTGGTCAATCTGCTCCGTCAGATTACCGTCCAGGTGGTGAAGAGTGAAAATCTACCCCGATCAATCAAATTGCTCAAAAACAATTTCAAATTCCTTTCAACTGTCATTTTTCTTGCTAGTACAGTGCTCACCGTTTATAGCAGGCGCATTGTAGTTAACGCGATTTGCCAGCTTTAAGTGGAAAGTAAGACTACAAAAATGAAGTAACCAACACATTTTTTTAAAAAGCAGGTAATCTCCACTTACCAACTACGTCTCCTAATTGTTAATAGTTGCATCCAGAATTTCATCACTAAAGTAATTGCACGGTAATGAGATGCGAACAGCTGACTGAAACTGCTTGAAGCCCCGACTTTGCCTGAAATTATCAGAGCTTTTTAAATCGTTAAGTACAGGGTAAGCACTTATTGAACTGCCCAAAATAGTTGGCGCATTTAACACGTTATTAGTGACACCTTTGCAATTGATGCCTATGGTAATGGCAAATAGTTAGTGCCATTTGCCCGATATTGGCGGCTGCCCGTGATAAGTGTGGACGGTGCAAATAGTGGGGACTGTATCTGAAATTTCTAATGTCCAAAATAATATTTGTAACATGAAGATGTGAAAAATTACATTTCACAATAGTATTTTAAAATTTACCTATAAAATTATCTTGTGTGTCTTTAAGTATCTTCATTAATTTTTTTTTAAACTTCTCAGCCTCTCTCAAAAGACTGGGTTTAGAAGAGCAGCAAGTTCTCACTGTGTGCTGGCTAACAGTCAATCCTCAACCAACATCACCAAAACAGATTAACTGGCCATTTATCAGATCATGTTTGTGCACAATTTGGTCATTGCTTTCACCGAGTAAACAACAGTGCCTAGACTTTAAAAATAATTCCTTGGCTGTGAAGTGCTTTAGGAGGTCCTGAGAACTTGAAAGGAATGATATAAATGCAAAATCAAAACTAAAATACAGCGGATGCTGGAAATCTGAAATAAAAACAGAAAATGGTGGAGAGGCTCAGCAAGTCAGGCAGCATCTGTGGAGAAAAAAACAGAGTTAACGTTTCAGGTCGAAGAGCTTTCGTCAGAACTGGAAGATGTTAAAAGAGTAAAGTTTTTGAGCAGGTACAGAGCCAGGGGAAGGAGGGAGGGAGGGGGAAGGAGGGAGGGAGGGGGGAGGAAAGAACAAAAGGAAGGTCTCTGATAGGGTGGAGGGCACGAGTGATTAAATGACAAAAGGGATGATGGTGCAAGGCAAGGAAGGTGGTAATAGGACAGGTTAAGAAACAAAAGATTGATCAATAGCAGCTGTAAATGGCAGCAGCAGAACCATTACCAGCACGAGCTGACTGAGAAAATGGGAGCAGTGCCTAAACGAAAGATGAGGTGCTGTTCCTTGAGCTTACGTTGAACTTCATTGGAACAATTGTAAACAATTTTACAACACCAAGTTATAGTCCAGCAATTTTATTTTAAATTCACAAGCTTTCGGAGGCTACCTCCTTCCTCAGGTGAACGATGTGGAAATGAAATCCTCGAAAATGGAACAGTGGAACAGTGTAAGAGGCCGTGGACAGAGAGGTCAGAGTAGGAGTGGGAAGAGGAATTAAAATGGCAAGCGACCAGTAGGTCAGGATCACGCTCGAGGATAGAGCATTGTGTGCAGCGGATACAGTACACTAAATTGAAAGAAATACAAGTAAACCGCTGTTTCACTACTACTTTCAATTCAGTATACTGTATCCGCTGCACACAATGCTGTCTCCTCTACAATGGGGAGACCAAACGCAGACTGGGTGATCACTTTGCTGAACACCTCCGCTCTGAACACAAAAGTGACCCTGACCTGCCAGTCGCTTGCCGTTTTAATTCCCCTTCCCACTCCTACTCTGACCTTTCTGTGCTGACAATTCCAATGGTGCCAGGTTTCAGCACGTGCAGTACGCATAAAGGTTGATGGACAAATTTCAGAAGATTTTTCAGTAAAATTTTCACAAAACTAATACTGAGTTTTTACTTCAAAGAGGGACACCTCTGTGTGAGACAGAAACAGACAGAGTATTGATTGTTCACTTGCTGCTTACTTTTGTTTATAAATTCCAAAACACTCATTGTTTATGGAAATTTATTTGTCCTCAATGGAAAACTCAGTATGTGCCTTTGCACAAGCTAAAATTTTTCTGTTTGTTTTTCTAAATGATCTGAAAACATTGGAAGTTGAATTTTGGAAGGTGTTTGAAGCAAGCTATGCATATTTCTTAACTTCAGGTAAGCAAGGATAGAGAAATATAGATAAAGATAGAGATAGAGAGAGAGAGATAGAGAGAGAGAAATAAAGAAATAGGATTATTAGGACATATGTGCTTGAATTTTGAAGCAATGGCCCCACAATTCCTTTGTTCCAGATTCAGCAACATAAATGCAGCAGGGTGGGATTTATGCCGCCAAAATCCTTGAAGGCTGACTTCAGATCTCCCACGGTCACCTGCATGGGAACATCGCCTCCAAGTACCCCTCCAAGTCACAAACCACCCTGACTTGGACATATATTGCTGTTCCTTCGTTGTTGCTGGATCAAAATGCTAGAACTCCCTACCTTCCAGCACTGTAGCAGTACCTTCACCACATGAGTTCATGAAGAATGCCCACCACCACCTTCTCAAGGGCACCTAGGGATGGACACTAAATACCGACCTTGCAGTGACCCCCATATCCCGAAGAATGTTTTTTTAAAAATATATGACTATATAAACATATGCCGAGAGTGTCTCTTCAACCAATCGAGCCACTGTCCACTTGCCCAATGAGATCGCATTACCAGGAACCAATCAGATCTCAGAACCATGTTACCAGGAACAAATTAAATGCCAGAATCATGTGTTGTCCTTTCTGATCAGTTGAGTCACAGAAACAACCAATCACATTTTACTAAAAGAAAGTTTCTGTGGCATACAACCACCATTACAGCTCCCTGTGATCCACTCGCTATTAATTGGATAGATTATACCATTACATTAACAGCTACATTTCATTATCTTGTATTAATTAATGAACTGTATAATTAAACAAGTAACTGTTGTCCCCACACTTTGTTGTTAATCTATCTCCCATCTACAACTCCAGTCTTGCCCATCCACCTTTCTCCCAACCCTCAGCAACACTGTCTGCCCAACTCAAAACCACTCAAATACCCAGCTTCTCTCCCACGCTATCTGCCACCCAAGTGTTAGTTGTATCCATGTGATTTATATCAATTAGTGTTAATTGCGTTATCAATTGAGAACTCTCTTGTATCCATTTATAGAAGAGCTAATCTAGGGCGTGGCGTGGGTGTAATGTGGAATTCTGTGAATAAAGGCTTGGAAGCAACTGAAGTCTGGACTCCAGTATTCTATCCTTCACCACCTGGCTATCCAGTTTATAACACCAAGGACGAATGCCTGCCTGCCGCACATTGACAGAGTAGCACTACCTAGAAATGTCATTTTTAATGGGGGGGGAACCCAACCACAGAGAGAGGGAGATAAGAAAAAGTTTGTGAGAGCTACAAAAACAGAGAAAGCCAAAAACAGAGAAAGCCAAAGACAGAAAAGGATGACAGAAAGAACTAGAGAGTGGGCAATAAGCAGAAGCAGCCACAGATGCCAGAACCATGACTGTGATGTTTAATGCTGCAACATTTCAAATAGTGCCTACAGTTGCCAAACACAAAATCCATTCTTTATTTTGTGCTGTTTTCCCAAGTCTCAATTTGCTGATATTGGCTGAAGTGCATTTTTGTTTTTTTTTCTTTTCAGATAAGGTTTCCTTCTCCTTGTAACTTACATCTCTAAATTGGTTTATGACTTTGTTTTGTGTTCTGGCATTCTTCTCCCCTCCACGCTCCAAAATACAATTGTTGATCTATCTCATTAAATACCAACGCGGGCTATTAAAAGTGATATGGTACCAAATTATGGCCAGTGCTTAAAATAAAAAGTAAAAAAATGTAAGTGAGAATCAGTCATATTTGCTGCTAAACTAGGGGTATGCTTATGGCTCGATTTAAGCTGAGACCAGAAAGACACAGTGGCCCTAAGTATAGATTATAATGAATTTAGGATATACAGGTGATCATCGCATTCAGCACCAATGCTGCATCCTTCCACTGGAGAGCAATAATAGTTAATCATCTTGGCAAATCCCTTAAGCCTGCAAAAAATACATAACTCACAGCTGGGGCTTACCATTCCAAGTTTTGCAGACTTAAATTGTGACATTAAAATATGCTGGGAATAAATAAACTATATATATATATATATTTTAAAAGGGAATATTCACCAACACAGTGCTTCATTTCCATCTAACAATGTGTTACATCCTTAATGCATTAAGCCTCCCATATCCTGGGTTAA